>NC_016132.3:36675024-37925024 GCF_000005505.3 Brachypodium distachyon | reverse complement strand
TTCGACAGCGACCCAATCTATCTAATTGGTTCACATTTCGCTATCAAACACATTTGTTTGCTAGGTAGGTAGGCTCTCATCTCGTGCCTCCTTCCAAATCTTGGACAGTACAACTGTAACAGCCAACATGACTGCCAAACAACTAGCTAGCTAGACAACCCATGTTTGACTCCTAGGTTAGAAACATGGCAAAACTTTTGTCTTCTTTCATTTGTGCTACCTCGCTATGTTTAGGTAAATTACATTAGCTGGCTCATCAGTGAACAGATTAAACAAGTAGACTACTGGGCCTAGTGCTTCAGATCAGTCAATTAGACAATGCACCATTCGAAGAATCCGCTTTCCTGGGGAGCAACGTGCACTGTCTCTGGACAGAATCCAGTCTTGATGCATCCTAGTGTCCTTAGATAACTATTATGTTCCGATGCGTAGTAAAGTTCCATTGTCCTCAAATGAATGACAGCAACCAGCTGAGAAATTATTCAAGTATCAAATCACCAAATACAGAAATGCATCAGCACATATGGTAAACATTTTCTGCTTTTTGCATGCCTACTGGGGAATAAGTTATAATGGTCATCTCAGTGTCCTCACAGATGCTAATTATTTCTCCTACTGCTGAAAATGTGTCCTATCAGTAATCAGGTGTGTGTACAAATTTGATGCTTCTAGACGCGTACCCAATTTGGCCAATCATGATAAACAAATCCGTCGCAATAACCGGTCATAGCAGCCCATCAAAATCACACGAAAGGAAGCATAAGGCTTTTGGTTTAATTTGCCAGCAATCAACACCTAGCAAAGTGATCCTTCCTGTCTACCAAGTAGACAGTTCAGTCGCTTCGCCTCAATTGGTTGGTTTGTTCCCCTAGAACCTAGTTCTGTCTTTAAGCTCTCAAAAGTAAACACCGTTAATTCCTTTAGCAGACACTAATCCTTTAGCATATGCTATGAATAGTAGCAGCAGCACGATGTGGGACATATTTTCTCGCATGAGTGGTTTTGTTTCTGTCGGAAGGATTAAACAAGTCATATGATTAACTCCATGTCAGGAGGATTTTACAAAGGAAAGGAGCCCACAAGGTGGCAAATGTATTATTATCTCTGTGGAAATGAAAACAGAAATGCAATGGGGCAGTGATGTGGCGCACACATCATACGAGATTATAGGGGTATATAAAATGGTATTGCAAGACGTGGAAGATTGCTATCCGTTCTTGTAAAGTCCACTACTCCCAGACCAAACGGGTCAGACCATTTATTTTTCCACAAGAAACACCCATTTCTGTCTATGATACTAAATGTCCAATCAGGGATTCTACAAGATTTTATACTTTATTAGGTTCTCTAGTACAAATGGATCAGGGAAGCAGAGTCATGCCTACAAAAGTGCAGCAAAATTATTAGTATTACTTTACGCACAAAAGGTAACTTACATAAAACATGGGCTAATTTGTTGTGCCGTATTTTCCGGGACTGGTGACAACAGTTCATCTGATTGCAAGGATGGAATCCTGCAAATTTCAGGTGTTGCAATGTTATTTCATAGAGATGGTTTCATATTGAGAATACATCCACTATGATCTGGTAAACTACAGATCAAGAAGCAACCTTTGCTCTTCTTTTCCACAAGAATTTCAGAAGGCAGTAATTATGTTAGTAAACTAGGGCACATGACAACATTACTACATTAGTTTTGAGACTTTGAACTAATGATATCGAAAGCAAATTCATGATGTTCATCTGTTTCAAAAGCTTTTGATCCAAACAACAGGAAGACAAATTAATCATGATTTGTTGGAGAATTCTTTATGTTGGTAAGAGTAGCCTTTAGTAAGAAAGGGTATTTTGGCAGCATTTAGTACTCGATATATGCAGGAATTGAACATGGTGACATACAGTTTACTTCTTCACTCCAACCAGCCAGAATAAGCGGGGCTGCTTCCCTTATTCTTGATTCACGCAGAACGCATACCTCAATAGAGACATTGTCAACTTCATGTAGAAAACCATGTGAACCATAAGTCATAACTAACATGTAGCACATCATTTCAATGCAACATGCAAGCAAAGGTGATAAACAAGGATTCGGTTGATAAATTAATGGAATTAGATGGCCCAAAATGAACTGTTTAAATACAAATAGCAGCAGTCAATTGTACCATCAGTTGCTTTTTCACTAAATAACAAACTTATTGCATGTCTCACCAGTCTGTCTTGCATATGCATATCCTGCACACCCGAAATGCCATATTTACTACTCCCTCCGTCCAACAAAGGATGTCTCAACTTTGACTAAATTTGCATGCATCTATACACTAAGTCATGTCTAGATACATCCAATTTTTGACAAACTTGAGACATCTTTTGTTGGACGGAGGGAGTAAATTAATTGAAAGTTGAACAATTTACGGAGAAGTTGATCACAAATCAATAATTAGCCTGTAAGCAAACGATAAGATGTAGCAGTCAGATCCATCACCTATGTTAGTCTTTTCTTCGGAGTGAACAATATGCAATAATAAAGGCCCACTGGTCGATTGAAGGACTTGACCGACTAAAAGTCCAAGACGAGTAAATGGCAGTTGACTGACGCATAATGCTTAGTGTTTGCACAGAAATTCTTATGCAATGATGTAAAACACAAGAGCTGCCAATTGCATATCCATTACGAAAAAGAGCTGCCAAATTATTAACGGACTTTAGCTAACAGAATAGGAGAAGGCACATTTCCAGTGGAGTGAGAATATAGCTTAACTGATGGAAGCACATGACCAAACAGATGTTTCATAATCCCATGGGGAAATGCAGCAAGGATTAAGTTGCCCACTAGAATATAGGGACTGGAATAAGCATTAAAAAAATATTGTTTAACTGTCACCTAGAATTAATCTGCAAATTTATGCTACCATTCTAATTCTTGCTGTCATCGATCAAGTCCAAATTGAATCAATCAAACGACCAAGAACCATCCTTAATACTTTGACGTTATTGGGTGCAATTTGATATGTGCTATGGACAAATTAATCCTGTGGGAGTTCAACAGCAGTATTAAGTCTGTTTTACAACATTCGAATGCAGGCTCATATCTATATTCACGAATAACATCAAAATAACAAGATCAGTACTAGATAGAGGAGAAAAATGCTGACAAAGTGACAACCATGATAGCAGAACATACTAGAGAATAAAGACATACCCTGCAATGTCAGGAGGGTTCAGACGCATCCAAGGAGCTTCAACAGCAATGAGTGATTGTGCTCAACAAGATCCTGAAGCCGCATATAAACCTTCTCAGGCCAATTTGAAATCAACATTGTCGAGACCATGCATCCTGAAAGTTTCTGGGGTGTCATCATGCAATTATCAATTACGCGCTGGAAGGTTGAATGCAGTAGCTTGTTCTAAGATGAGTCAACTGATACTACAAAATTGAAACCCAGAAAAGCATAAATCAGCACTAACTATTACAAAATTCCTCTAAGATTCGAATGGCATGCCCCACATCTCAAAACATCAATCTCCACCAGAACTCCTCAGAATATCAAAATTATAAAACCCACTGATTACATATTTACCATGGTTCAGTTTACCAGGACAAAATAGCAAACAGAAGGTACAGTTCCTACATCCAAAGAAGATACCTATACTTTTTTCTCAATAATTTTCTCTTTAACATGGAGCCCTTCTTTTCACCTCGCAGAATTCATGAGCTTCTTAGCCAAGTTTGGCCGTATAACTGGACCATCTCAAAATTCTTCAATGTCCTCCAGTTTCTGGAACAAAGGGATCAGGAGGAATAACTTCCCAGTGACTAAAAGCAACAAGCCGCATTGCCTGCACCTGAGGTTCTATTCGTAAGCTTCCCAGAGAATTCAGAGCTCTCAGCAAACGGCAAATTTGCATGCACCGTAAACAATGAAGTTGCTTCTTGCATCTCTTCTTTCAGCACCTTTGCTCGGCAATCACCAAGAACACTACAGACTGCACCTAACCGCTCCGTAGGTGTGGTCAATTACCCGACTCAGAGAAGCACATGGGTTCGACAAGTCCTGGCTTGCTCTGAAGCACAGCTGCTCGGCATGCTTCCTTGACTGCATCACTTACTTGCCCGTGAGGGAAATTATTGTACTGGTAAGATTGATTGACAGCATCTGAGTTGTCAGCAAATATGTAGGGCCCAATCATCACCAAAAAGCCATGTATGATGTATCCATGGAAATCTGAAAGCCCAAGACAATGTTGTTCCTTGGTGTCTCAAATCAGAGCATCTATGGATGATCCACTATTACCAATGTCACTGTAATTTTCTTAACCAGACACAGTCAAAAGTCACAATCCCCAATTTCTCCAAGACATGACATATAGTATCTCACAACTTGTGGCAGGGACAAGGATGATCCCTCTGACAGGTTAAGAAACCTAAGCCCTTTAGAAAGAGCTCCCAGATCTGCCGAGTGCTCAATTATGACCTTAAGCATCAGGGACGCCTTGAACATCATGCTCGAGAAAGGCCAACAGTTCTTCGTGTCTGAGTTTCTTCAGCATGTGATTCTCGGCCCTTGACAGCGGCCACATTCCCAGCAGCAGCTACGCTGACAAATGGCATCCCTCCTCAGCCCCAGCATCTCATACCAACTCAGAACTCCTGCCACATGCTTGTGCATTGCATTCCCCTCTCACGGGATCATACCGCGACGACAACACAAACAAATCCTGCGCTGCAACGAAGGACCCCGCTGAAGAAACACTCTGTCAACAACAACAAATATGGGTCCTGGTTGCAGTTGAGCAGCTCTCAATCCGCCCCCTCCAGGACTGGGACTCTGGGAGGCAAGGTGCCCTAGGGCTGGTAACCTTATCGGCCTCGGACGGCAATGGCGGCGCAATCGGCAGTAAACCCCTGGTGCGAGCTCCCCCTCGGGCATAAGCCTTGCCACTCTGAATGCCTGGGCACCAGCACCGATGGGGAACGGGGTGTACTCGATCGACAGGCATTGTCATCACCACCTCTGCGGGACGCGAGGGAGGATGAGCGCCCGCCGAGTCGGCGAGCCCGCGCGGCGGCGGAGACCTCGGAGCGGAAGCCGATGTGGCCGCGGGCGGGGCGGGGGAGTCGATCGGGTGCAGTGCACAGCGGTGGCCGCTGTGCCGGAGGCGGACTTCGTCGTGGTTTGGCTCGCCGATGCTCCTCCTCGAGCTCGAGGTTGTCCATGGTGCGGAGGCTACCGGCAATCATCGGGGTTCGTCGGCCGCCGCCGCCGCACTGCCATCAAATCTTCGCTTTCGGTTTGGAATGATGGGCCGGCCTTTCGAAATTAGGGCCCTTCTATGCTATACAGCTCCGTAGGTGTGGGCCGGCCTATTGTCATTGGCAATTCCTTCAACGTTTTCTTTTTCTCTCTTCAAGTTACAGCCTTTCTTTCCATCTCAAAAAAAGAAGAAAAATAGAGGTGAACAAGACTTTGAATTCTTAGAGATTCTAAAAAAAAGAGTTTCAATTATTAGAGAGCACACACAGATCATCGTAAGGATGCATTTGCAAACTGATGTTATGTATTATCTGCTCATGAGCTGACTTTGGAACGAGAAGATATGGTTTTTCTTTTCGTTCCTTAAAATTGGCAATGAGAATTCGGACTTAAATTTGACCAACATTTCATGACTCAACAGTTCATCTTCTTTTCTATAAAAAATAACAGCACATCTAAAACGAAAGGAAACATTTATGAATCAAAATCAGCATCAAACCTGCTCGAGCTTAACCAAATCATCTGAAATCGATAACCTGTCGCCAAACAAATCACCGCTACAGAACACATAGGGGCACTCGAATGAACTTTCGGCTTCTCTCTCCCAGCGCTCGAAGTTTAGCCTTGCTATTCTCTCTCTTGAGATAAGACATACTTGGTGTTTAAAAAAAAGAAAAAAAAAGAATAGGCATTAATTGGGCGAGGCACGATAGAAACAACGAAAAAAATTGAAACAAGGCACATTGGAAAAATCCCAAACCCGAAAAATGAAACAAGGCACATTACAGAACAAACAGACCGCGAGACAAAATATGTGCCGAGATGGACAAAAAAACAGACCGTGCAATAATCCAATGGACAAAAAAACTGTGTGTTTACAAATTACAAATCAGACATCTGACAATTAGCAAAAGTGAAATTCAAATATGATATACGGAGTATGAGGCTTGCACTTTAAAATTTATAATCACGGCATTGATGGTTATAATGATCAATATATGTCATCAATCTTATGGTCAACACGATAACTTCATACCAATCCTTCATGGAATGCGTCAACTAGAATACACTCAATCAAGCATAAGTATCAACTCTAATTGATCAGCAATTTGCAGTTCAACCTCAGATATCTTTTGCTAGGGCCAAGAAAGATCGTGTGGAAGATGATTCGTAGTCTTTTCGTTTAGTCTCTTGGAGTAACTGTTGGAGCCAATAAAATATTTGGTTTTCTCCAAAATCTCACTCAAAGTCCTATTGCAATTGGGTGTTTGATGAATATAACTGAACCGTGGAAGGAAAGTGATTTGGACATTGTGATTTGTGATCGGCTGATCGCTCAGAGAAGTGTAGCACATGTCTATTTATATATTTGTGCAGAGATAACACAATATGTATGTAATGATCCAGACGTAGCGCATGCATGAGTTTCTCCAGGGATACCATTTCTGAAGCTGGGTTAAGGGTGACATCCAGTAGCCATGCTCCCCTGATCCCACGAACTTCGCAGTCTCAGGCTTGCAACACCTTTTCTGCCGATTGGAGTAATATCTCAATATCTCATACAAAGTAATTTGATTCCATGAGTACATTATGTGTAGCGTGTGTAGATTACTCTGCAGTAATCTGTACATCAGCGCCTCAGCAGGACTACATGAGAAAACCAAAGAGTTCCGGGTGCGTGTGGGTTCGAAAAGGTCGTTGTGTATTTGCTGGCAGGTAAAAGTACTTGTTGCATGCAAGAACACACAAAATTCACCTATGTACCTACACTTACACTCACCACCATGCATGTCTCATGCCAATTATGTGGAATGTCCACACAACTAAATATATATACCGGCCATTCTCCTTTCACCAAGCTGCATATCAAGCTCGCTAGTCTCCCCAAGTCAATTATTTCTGTGTGTAAAACTTACTGATGTTCATTCCGTTCCATAATTCTTGTCGAAATATTACATGTATGTAGACACTTTTTAGAAATAAATACATCTATTTTTTGGCAAATTTGAGACAAGAATTATGTAAGGAGGAAGTAGAAGATAGTCACCGGAGATGGAACCAATGATCCAACTCGGTTGTGGTAGATGAGACTTTGGAGGGGAACAAATAATCTGGCCGTGCCCGGCTTTTAGCAATACGGGCTAAATGGAATGCATCGCCAACCCTATGCAAGGACGACAAGCTGTCACAGGTCACAGCAAATCACATCAGGCCTCGACAGTGGAAAATTGTCTCTCGACTTACTGATCGAAGAACAACTTGCTCTGGTTGTGCAGAATAGGTCTGGAGGGAGAAAAAGATGGAGAAAATGGCTGGACTGTGGGACAGGTGAAAACATTTCTAACAATTTGCAATTTGATTGCGCCGAGTGGTTTTGAAGGATACATGCAAAAGCGCACTCTGTGTATGCAAATTGTACAGTTTAATATTTACTTTTTCTGTAAAGTAACTTGGATATCATGGTATTGTTTTACATACGCTCTTTCCTGGAGATGAACCATGAATGCCATCTGTATCCATAAGTGGAGAGCATGGCTGAGGTCTCCGACTACAAGGTTTCACATTTGGGATCGGCATCGGGGAAGGAAAACGATACAGTCGATGGTAGTAGATTAGTAGTGTATTTGAGCGACCGAGAATGGGTGTCTCGAGATGGAACGCAGATCCATCTATCATTTCTCTATACCGTCGGATCAATATCTCCTTAAACTTGTATAACTACTTTTGATCGACAAACCCAACGCTAGCATCTAGTAGATATGATCTTGGATTTATTCCGCACTGCTCGTAAGAAAATTTTGTTTTCCATGTAGCGAACCCATCACCACCAAGCCTTCTCAACTACTCTGCGCACAGGACCATCGATCGTACGATCCCGTGTCTTTTGGTCATCCAATCTCACAGTTTTTTTTTTTTGAGCGAAATCTCACAGGTAAATGAGCCGTCGTTCTGAAGGCAGGTATTTCGAGAAAAAAATCTAATCATATCTAACATGCCGAAGGGTCAGCATCTTATCGATCAAGCCATCTTTAATCTTTAATCAAGCACAGTGGATTTTCCTTATTGGTATCGTATTTCTATGTTATTATTATTGAATGATTAGGCAAAATTGGATAGTCCGTCGGCTCAAAGTAGCAAATGCAATTAGTAGCAGAGGATTACTTGAGCAGGATGTGGGGTAATATGGTTTGGTACACTTGGGCAGGATTTATGCACTTGCTCTACCAACTTCATGGCATTAGAGAATTAATTAACAAGCAGCAGCTACATTCAGAAACTCGTGATGGTTCAAAGAAGCTTTATATAAATTCAGATACGATATCTCTCTCTCTATAATTTGTTTGACAATGATGACTTGAGAGGCTTGCCAATGATCAGCGTCATCAGTCTTGCCAACATCACAATGAGTTGATACCAATCCTTCATGAAATGCCTCACCATTTGTGCCGACTCCAATTGATCCAACATACTTTCAGGCTTTCACCAAAAAAGTTTGATGTTGGGGATACGCACAGCTGATCAAGCAACAACAATTTGCAGTTCAAGCGCTGATATGCTTGCCTGTACAAACAAGATCGTGTAGACCATGATTCAGATGGATGAGTCTTTTTATTTAATCTCTTGGAGTATCTTTTGGAGCCAAAAAAATATTTGGTTTTCTCCAAAATCTCATTCGACGTCCTATTACAATAAATTGGGAGTTTGATCGATGAATAATTGAATTGCTGAAGGAAAGTGATTTGGACATTGTGATCGGCTGATCGCTCAGGGTAAGTGTATGCACATGTCTATTTATATGTTTGTGCAGAGATCACACAATATGTATGTAACGATCCAGACATAGTGCATGCATGAGTTTCTCCAGCGATACATTTCTGAATCTGGGTTCAGAAGGTGAAAAAAGAGCACACATATGAATGTGAGATAGGTGCAAAATGGTTTCATAGCAGTGTTTGTTTGTGCAACACAAAGCGAATTCTTTTTTCAGGATCTACCCAACAGATTAGCTGCAAATTAACATAGGCTCCATTTTATTGATATCATCCATTCCATGCCAGTAGCCCTGATCCCACGAACTTTGCAGGCATGCATGAACACGCAAAATTCACCTACATACCTACACATACACTTACCACCATACATGTCTCATGCCTATTATGTGGAATGTCCACACGACTAAATATATATAACGGCCATTCTCCTTGCACCAAGCTGCAGATCAAGCTCGCTAGGCTCCCCAAGTCAATTCTTTCTGTGTGTAAACCTTATTGATGTTCATTAATTACATGGCAGCTCAAAGTGTTCAAGCAGTAGAAGATAGTTACCAGAGATCGATGGAAACAACGATCCAACTCGCTTGTGGTAGATGAGACTTTGGAGGGGAACAAATAATCTGGCCGTGCCCGGCTTTTAGCAGTACAGGCTAAACGAAATGCATTGCCAACCCTATGCAAGGACGACAAGCTCTCACAGGTCACAGCAAATCACACCAGGGCTCGACAGTAGAAATTTGTCTCTCGACTTATGGATCTTGCAAGAACAACAACTTTCTCTGATTGTGCACAACAGGTCTGGAGGGAGAAAAACACGGAGAAAATGGCTGGACCGTATCAGGAGCAACAGGTGTAAACATTTCTAACAATTTGATCGGGAGCCAAGTGGTTTTGAAGGATACATGCAAAAGCGCACTCTGTGCATGCAAATTGTACAATTATTTAATGTTTACTTTTTCTCTAGAGTAACTTGGATATATATCATGACACTGTTTTACATATGCTCTTTCCCTGAGATGAACCATGAATGCGATAAGCATGCCCGAGGTCTCCACCTAACAAGGTTTCACTCTCTGGCCGGCAGGCTGCCACATCCTCGATCCACTTGATGGAAAGAGATCTCAAACCTCAACGAAGGGGGAAAAAAGAGCAAGCAGAGTAGGCGGGTCGGCGACTGGCGTTATCAAGTAAACGCCTTCGGCCATTACCTTTGTTCTTTCTTCTAGGGAAGGCCAACACCTTCGTGTGTCAAGGTGCCTTCCTAGCACTGAAGCCCTCTTTGCCTACCCACGCTGCCTCAGGCCAGGCCATTTCATCCGGAGTAACAAACAACCCATAAGACATCCGGTCCAGGGTTCAAGCGTAATAATTAAGGGTGCGTTCGGTTTCCTACCAAAATTTGGTTAGCTAACATTTTGATTAAGGTTTTGGTTCTCTATATTCTGATCAATGTTGTAAGAAAAAGCTAGTATTGGCTGGAGAACATGGACATTACCAAAGTATTGGCTTCCATGCAAACATGAGCCAATTTTTTTTTTGTCATGACTAAAGAAATTGGCATGGTTAGTTTTGGTTAGCATCCAAACACAACAACCTGGCGCCATGTAACTGTTACAGGCTTACATCGATCAGATACTCGATCCAGCTTATCTGGGTTACATTAGACAGCGCGTGGTGTTGATAGCTCAAACATGCAATGCACCGCTAATCTAATCAAGGCACACGAATGGCTCGATCTACACAACAAACAGAGAAACTCTAGCCACTGAAGAATTGACCACATCCACGAATTCATTTACAGAACAACTAGAGCTACCAAAAATTTTGACAATCAAGAGCTACCAAATTTTTTGACGATCAAGAGGTACCAAAATTAATCCTCAACATTTCAGTCATACTAACAAACTCGGAAATGACAATAAAATTCTAGTCGAAACGCCTCAATGAGAATATGCTCAATCAGCATATGTGCCGACTCCAGTTGATCCAATAGAATTTCAGGCTTTTACTAAGGAAGTTTAATATTGGAGATGTATTGATCAGGCAACAACAATTTGCAGTTCAGGTTGTGACAGCTATGCTAGGACAAGCAAGATCGTGTAGAAGATGATTCACATGGATGAGTCTTTTTGTTTAGTCTCTTGGAGTAACTGTTCGTGCCAATAAAATATTTGGTTTTCTCCAAAATCTCATCGGCTATTGCAACTGGGAGTTTGATAAATAATTGAACCGTGGAAGAAAAGTGATTTGGACATTGTGATCGGCTGACCGCCCAGGGAAGTGTATGCATAGCATGTCTATTTATATATTATAACTTTTACAATGGTTGACGATTTTAGGAACCGTCCAATCTACTTGATCCAACGGTGGAGTACTAAGAAGTACTGGAAAGTACTAAAATAAAAGTACTGGAAAGTACAAATATTAGTGATTTTTTTTTAACTTAATCAGAAGATTGCCTAATTATTCTGTGGGCCAACACTCTGTTGCCGTTCGCGGTGAACACGTCGAAAGATACTACCCCCGTCTCCCTCTCCCAGTCTCTCACCCCCGTCTCCCTCTCCCAGTCTCTCACCCTCGTCGCTCTCTCGATGCAGTCTCTCACCCTCGTCGCTCTCTCGATGCAGCCACCGCCCGGCACTGCAGGTCCGCCCACTCCCCGGCCTCCCCCGTCCCGCCGACGTGGCCTTTGGCCCGACCCGCCACAGCGTGCATGCCCCCCATCGTCCCCACCCCCGGGCTCCCCCATCCCGGCCCCACGCCCCCGTTCCTCTCCCCGGCCTCCCCCGTCCCGCCGGCGTGGCCTCTGGCCCGACCCGGCACCGCGCCCCCGCTCCTCTCCGTCGCCCCCACCCCCGGGCTCCACCCGTCTCGGTGGCGCGGCCCGCCTCCGCCCCCACCGCCGGACTCCCCTGTCCCGGCCCCATGCCCCTGTTCCTCCACCTTAGGCCGACAGCTCCTCGTCTCCTCCCTCTCCTCGCGCCCCGTCGCCGCCGACCGGGCCGGTTGGCCGGATCCGCGCCGTCGATTGTTAAGCATAAGGTATGACCTATTGATCCCGAGACTTGGTAGTCTTGCTTTTCTATGAATATTAATGGTTATGATTCCGTCGATTTCTAAAGTCTCAGACAGTTGTGTGCCACAGATTGGATGTGATTCTGATTTCTGCCTTACAAAAAGACCTAGATGGCTCAGTTATCTTGTGCTGATCAGGACTTTAAGTACAAGGTTTCAAGCTTGCTAACTAACCAGTCAGGATTGATTGAATTATTAGCCCTTAAAAGTCACCAAAGATGAATTTGTTAATTAGTTAATTATGTTTCTTAGAACATGATTTCTTTTTTCTGTTTTTGCAGGGCTTAGAACATGATTTCGCCTTCAATGTTTCATTATAACTATGGTGGGATTCAGGCTAAAACGCAAAATGTAACATCTGAGGGCGAATCAGATGGTGATAATGATATCGTCATTGTGTCAAACTGAAACATAGCAGAATACCTGCCCAAAGCTACATAGGTCAGGCATTTTTTCAACTCAAAGCCACGTAACATTTGTTTTCTCTCTTTCATGACTGGGACGTTCTCCTCTTTGCACCAAATGTTGAGTAAGTATTCTGCAATTGTTTAGTACAACATTTGGCATAACCTTGTCTAAACAATCCAGGATCACTTTGTCTTGATCGTATCGGAGTTCATATATATTCCATGGAAATACACGAAAGAAGGAGTAACTAAACGAGAAGCTATAAGGTATGATACTTCATGCACTCCATCTATAACAATTAAGTACACTCATAAACTGAGAACTCATACAAGGAACAATTAAGGAAGCATGCATGTACTACTGTCACCCATAACTTATCTTATAATTAAGTACACTCATAAAGTGAAGAACATATCGTTTCAAATTGTCACTCCTTATGAACCTCATAGTTCCTTGTATGGGCTCTTTGTATGGCGTCCTGGTTGGGTTTTCCTGCATGCTCTGCCCTCTACACGTTCAGCGATTGCATTTGTGGCAAATTGCTGTATCACAGCGACATGACTAGTAGGTTTAGGTGGCGTAATCTTCCTTGGGCGTCCACGTTTCCGCTTTAGGCAGCTAGATGTCTCGGATTTGCTAGCATCATGCAGAGGGTTATCTTTTTTGCTGGCAGCATCTGGAGGGCTGTTCTCCTTGTTGTTGGCAGCATCTGGAGGGCTTTTCTCCTTGTTGTTGGCAGCATCTAGAGGGCTAATCTCCTGGACATCATTGTCTGCAGCATTGGGTTGAACAAGCTTTGCAATGCTTGCTTCGTAGGCCATCTTCTGTAGAGCAGAAAGTGGTGCGTTAGTTGTATTGTGCAAACGTGACAGATTAAATATTGATGAACCGAATTGCCGGTTGTGTAGCACTAACCGTTATGGGATTCTTATAGGATTCTAGCTGAAGCCGGTTACGATCTGAATGCAGCAGACTTGAACATATTTTCCAGCTAAAAATATGTATCTGTGACTAAATATGATAGCAGCACATATGTTAGTGTAGCAAAATTAGTAACTAGAAGAGTGGAAACAAAATTAGTGTTTTGCTCACCTGTGTGAAATCTTCGCCATCTTTTCCCCATCCCATGACAACATGTATTTTAGTGTGTATGCACCACAAGAATGGCTGCAATGTGAAGTTTAAGCTCAGTAATCTTTAGTAGTTCAGAAATAATTTGTAATGCAACACGTACCCGTCTGTCTGTTGTGGTATGTTGGTATAGCATACTTTATTCCATTGAGAAATGTTGATGGGCACTGGTACTTGTACTAAGCCGCACTTGACTGCATCTTCGATGCACGTCTGAATAGACTCCGTTAGGCTAGTTTCCTTGGCCTCGTCACGAAGGTGTGGTATAGAGTTGAGGACCTGAATCTCTTCCTTATCGAAATTCAATACCAGTAGAAGCCAGTGGGAATCATGTACATTCAATGGGATTTGTACCTGCGGTGAAATTTATGTTGTCTGAGGTTAGGTAAGAATTCGGATATGCACAATAAAAATATAGTTTTGTAGGATCGACGAGATGAAATGCTGCATGTAGTTTCAGATTATGAAATAGGAAAGCGGAACACACATACCTTTCGGTGTCCTACAAGTTTCTTTACTATGCGATCAAGCCAATTGGTATCTCGTCCGCGAGTAATACCCCCACTTTGCCCTAACAACTTCCTCGTTTCTTTTGGGTATACGACTGATGTAGTATCAGTTTCTACATTGCTAATGTATGCGTGTGCATGAATAACCTGCAAAAGTTGCAATCATGTAATATGCCACCAGTTGGTATAGTCATAGGAATTTGCAATGTTAGGGGATTGGCTCATCGAAAATGAATCCGCGGGTGACATTAGGCCTTAGTAGATGAACTTGAAGGACAGTCTCTCCAACATCAACTACTTCAGCCGGGGGCAACTTTGGCGGATGAAAGCCGCGACCTCTATGTCTTGTTCTGTCAACATGTAGTCATTGTCGAATACAGGCATGCATGGTGGGGTGAGTTTGTTGGTGACATCTTTCTCCGGGTGCTTGTTGATTTCCATGTGATCATCACGGGGTGTTGTAGCAGTAGTCCTAGATGGTTCAAAATGAGGAGTTGGTGCAACCTTGCCATTAATAACGTCGTCTTGTTCCTATAAGAATGATTGATCATAAATTTGTTCATATTAGCACGGAATATATGCCTACAATTCTCACTTGGACAAATGCAGCCGTAGACGTTGGTTGCGTGTTGCCATGAACCATTTTCCTAAATCTCTGGACCATGAAATACATGTGATGAGTATATATCCAGGATGTTACATGGGAAGATGCATTTTAAACCGATGTTAGTAGTATCAGATACATGGAATTCTCTTTTGACCTCGATGAGTTTACCCTCCACCTTAGACAACCTTGTTTTGGTAGCATTTTGTGTCCTAATTTCTCCGACCTCCTCAGTCAAGGCAAGAATTCTGGAATCAATTTTGTGCTCCATGTCCAGTAGTTGTCTGCCTATTTTTTTCTCGATTTCTAGTCTTTGCCTGGAGATAGTTTACATTATCGCGTCCATCTGTCACATAAATATCGACATATAATGTACAAAACTAAATGAGTAAGTTGAGTGCGAGATTTTATGGTACTGAACAGAGTGTGACTTAGTTGGTCATACTTGTTGGTTGCTAATACCAAGATATCCTGGTTGTGCTTCGAAGCTGAAATCTCCATCCGCGTGTATCTTTTCATTTGCTGGCATGGTAGGTTGAGCATTGGGAATGTTCATCCGTCCATTGTCATCACAAATGTTCATCGTAACCTTGCAAAAGGTAGAATGCATCAGTCATAAGAATTAAATAAGCTAAAATGAAATAGTTGTGCATATAAAAGTACCTCTCCTCGATCTGGTCCTCCACTAACATAGGCCACCGCTCTTAGTGCTGCGTTGCCTTCATCCCATCTTGCCATCAACGGAGGGGATATAGGATCATAGGAGACCGGCCCAGCATGGACATGCTCCCAGTACCAGAACTACATAAAAGTGGTAGTTAATATACTGAACTTACTCAGGGATATTTGTCGAGTTTATGTACTGATTGTGTTTTACTGTAACAACACTTGTAGCAAAGGTAAATTTCCTTGAAGGCTTGTTCGGTCTAGGTATTGAAAATTCCGGATGGAATCGAACAAGTGAGCCAATGTGAAACATCCCCAGTTAAATTTGGGAATGTGTGCCACATCCTTAACCAAGGCCAAATATTTGCGGTCCACATAGTTGTTTGCTGTCGGTGCTAAAATAATACCAATGGCATACAGAACGAAATGGCTGATGAAGTGATCATCAGGAGTTGTGGAGGTTTTGATCAGGGTCTCAAAGGTTGTTAGCATTAGTCTATTGTCAGTCTGGTAAGCATTAAACAGTACCTTTCAGTGCGGCGTGAGATGATGTCGGTCCTGGAGCGGTGGTGCTAGAATGCGACGAGAGGTGCGATGAGAGGAAGACGCTGGAGCCCGGATCCGATCAGTGTGTTCACTCGAGGTGGGCGGCGCGAGTGCGGCAGTCAGGCTCCTGATGAGGTCGCCCGGGGTTTTCTTGGGTTCGCCAGCCAGTTTTTGTGTAGGTTAGAAGCGAACTTGTAATCCCGAAATAAATGGAAAGGATCATGCAATCCCATAGAGATGCGTTTTTTCAGGTGATTTCACTTGCCGTGATTCAGGAGATTTCAATTACCGTGATTTCTTTCCTTAAAAAAAATGACAGCTATTTCTGGAGGCAACGAGCCCACTATATCCCCACCTCTCTGTTTTGTCCTTTCGTGCTGGGCTTCAAGAGCAGGCCAGTTGGGTCATTTATTTGTCTGTGTTTTTTTTAATTCAAATCTATGTGTTTGCTGTCTTATTGCGTACCATATGTATTTAGACGTTTTTTAAAAATAGATACATTTATTTAGGCAAATTTGACTCAAAAATTTAGAGTAAGAGGGAATACAAGCCATCCGGAATCAGACATGCACAATTGATCATCCGGAACCATGACTAGGACTATTGGACATCCGGAACCATGACTAGCACTATTGGACATTCGGAACCATGACTAGCACTATTGGTCATGCGGAACCATGACCAGTAGTATTGGTCATCCGAAACCATGACCAGCACTATTGGTCATCCGAAACCATGACTCGCACTATTGGTCATCCGGAACCATCACTGGCACTAAGATTTCCCAGGTTTAGCCAAGGCTTAGCTCAGGACCCCACTACTCGTCGTATTTGGTTTGGTATTGCTACCGCACATGATTTCGAAAGTCATGATGATATTACTGAGGAACGACTTTATCAGAACATTTTTGCTTCTCACTTTGGGCAGTTAGCAATAATCTCTCTATGGACGTCCGGAAATCTGTTTCATGTAGCTTGGCAAGGAAATTTTGAATCATGGATACAGGATCCTTTACACGTAAGACCTATTGCTCATGCGATTTGGGATCCTCATTTTGGTCAACCCGCTGTGGAAGCCTTTACTCGAGGAGGTGCTGCCGGTCCAGTGAATATCGCCTATTCTGGGGTTTATCAGTGGTGGTATACAATAGGATTACGCACCAATGAAGATCTTTATACTAGAGCTCTTTTTCTATTATTTCTTTCTACGCTATCTTTAGTAGCAAGTTGGTTACATTTACAACCCAAATGGAAACCAAGTCTTTCGTGGTTCAAAAACGCGGAATCTCGTCTCAATCATCATTTGTCAAGACTTTTCGGGTCTATTGGTCATCCAGAACCATGACTAGCACTATTGGTCATCCAGAACCATCACTAGCACTATTGGACATTCGGAATCATAACTAGCACTGTTAGTGAACCAATAATTTTAAATTTTCATCGGAACTCAAAAATACACGTACTCCCTCCGTTCCATAATTCTTGTCTCAAATTTGCCCAAGAATTGATGTATCTATTCCTAAAAGGTGTCTAGATACATGTAGAATTATGGGCGTAGGAGTACATCTCTTTTTTTTTATCTTTCATAATTCTTGTCTCAAATTTTTAGCTCTGGATACACTAGTACAACGTAGGAGTACATCTCTTTTTTTTATTCGGAAAAAAAATCCTGGGAAAAAAAGAGAATCCTGGGAATACACTAGCACAACGTAGGAAAAAAAAAAGATCTACTCCAAGTCTATCACGATCAGGGGAGATTCTCACGGAGAGGATCCTGGGATTTGTTCCGCCTATTTAGCTAGGAGCAACTATGTCCGCAGTTTTGTTTCCCCACGACCTGCACGGTTGCACGATTCTGCACGTTCGATCGCAACTCGACTCCCATGGAATGCAACCACCATCGTCTGCCCTCGGCCTAGTCCCGCCGCCGTTCCCGCCCCTGCTCCACCGGCCGACACCGGCGGCCTCATCCGGTAAGCCCCTCCATCTTCTGGCATGCCAAATCCGTCCGAATCTCATACCTGACAAACAATACAAATTCAATCAAATACCTGATCAACATGCGGACTGTTGCATCTACTTAATTTCTGATTTTGATTGAAAACATACTGAAACAAATATTATTTTCATGTGATCTAACGTTGTAGGGACCATGGATTCGAAATCTTTGCTCGATGAGATGGACAAGAAGATGCACTTGGAGAGGGAGGAGATGGACAAGAAAGTCAGCAACGAACGTGCAGCCGTAGACGGGGTGATAAAGCATGAGCGGGACAAGATGGACCTCAAGATCAAGCAAATCGATGCAGAGACGGATAAGAAGTTGACGTTGGATCGTCAACAAATGGACATTAAGGTAAAGCAAGAACGTGCAGCCTTGGATCATGCATTGAAGCTAGAGCATGATAAAATGGTCAAGGAGATAAAGAAGATCCGTAAGGACATGGATCAGAAGTTGCGGCAGGTGCGGGATGAGATGGACCACACTGTACAGCTTGAGCGTGCAAAGATGGACTCTAGGAATATGCAGGCATGTGCAGACATTGATCAAAAATTGCAGCACGATCGTCAAGAGATGGATTCGAAATCTTTGCTAGAGCAAGTCCGCATGGAAGCCAAGATGATGCAGGACCGTGCGAGGATAGCTCCAAAGGTATATTTCTATTTTTAATACTTTCGTCGTCTTGTCACGGGAAGTGATACCAAAACCAGTTTATAACCATTGCAGGCTACCGCCGAGCAAATACAGCCCTCCACCTGAAGAACCAGTCTCATATTTTCTCCCGGTAAGTATGTCGAACCGATGCGATGCACATCCGAAATCATGTATGGACATCGTTATATTGTGGTAAACATTAAATAATGGAATGAATAAATGTTATATGTAGGAACTTGTAATGGAATTTAGTGCTACCGTGGATGGGGAAATTTCTTATAGTCCGAAAGGATACTTCGGAGGACGTACCGGTTACATGATTGTTAGGGAACCTGACGTTGTGGAGTGGTCGATGATGATGAACCATTTGCGTGTTCATGGTTATAAAGGGGAGGCCGATTTGTACTACCTTGAGCTTGGTTGCATACCACCTGACGGAATGGTCTTAATGTCAGGCCCAGAGCATGTAGAACAAATGATGCAGGCTCATAAAGGCAAAAAGAAGTGTCAGTTGTACATCATCAGGAATGGTTCACTGTCAGATGATTGTGATGATGGCATGAATGAAGAGGTTACTTATCTTGCAAATGTTCTACATTTTCTACTACCTTACTTCTCTGTTGATTGTAATACTTTTTATGTTTCTGCACAGGGTCAATTCGACCATTTTAATTCGTGGGAGCCCATCGATAGATGGGACGAAGGGCACACGCACAAACATGGATCAGCTCCACTAATGGAGCAACCAGCATCGAAATCTCATAAGAAGGCATTGACTTATAGCAGTGGCGATGAGGACTTGGACTCATAATCATTCCGCATTGAGAGAGAACTAGATTTTTTCTATGGTTTTTTTAGCACGATCTGAGTTTTCGACACTATCCATAGTGACATTTACTACAGCTTATGTTTTGCAGCCAGTGATTGCTTGTAATTGCTTGTTTTTATGGGCTATTTTCAGCATATGTTTTGCAACCAGTTTTCTTCATCATAACTGTGCAGCTCCCAATGTAAACCACAGGGGAGTAAATTTCCCCGCAGTTACAAAGTCTTCTTATTTTAAATTTAGCTCAGTCCTGGAGATGAATCTGCTTGCGTGAAAACAATTGAGCAAACCACAAAGAGCTCACTGATAGATCAATGGGAAAATCCAACATGATAATCATATAATTTTCTTTGATGTTGCACTTCGGGGCATACAAAAGCGACTAAATCAACCTTAATGTCACTTGTATCAAATGAACCTATTTATTTCTTGGAGGGAATTCTGCTTAAACCAAAATCACGAAAAGTCTCAAAACCAGCGTGAAATCCTGCGGTGTATGATGCACTTTTCAGGATACCCCGCAGTAAAAAAAAATCCACATTAAATATTCAGCTCCACATATCAGAGACGCTCTCCTCTTTATTATGGTGGGAGCAAATTAGAAATTTTTGCGTTAAATTAATCAAACTGCAATAGTAGAAGGAAGCCATGCTAATTTTGTCCTGATGTACTGAAAGATTTCTCACAAATTAATCATAAATTCACAACTGTCCAGATCAGACCACATATATTCAGACAACACGAGGAAAACAAATTCTTCTGATTTCTGAAACAAGAAGCTCTGTTGAGCAGATCATTTCAAATTTTCACCGGGCTCAATGAGATATCCGTTCTGGTTTTGAGAGAGAGAGAGAGTCTAAATAAACAGGAGAAACTATGTCGAGCGAGGTGAGAGAATGAGAGAATTAGTGACACGCATAATTTTCGTGCAAGAGGGAAGTGCGCCTAAGAAAAAGAAATGGAGGGAGTACTAAATAAACAGGAGAAACTAACCGTCAAACTCTCCAGGTCTGGAGCAGCTCGTCCTCTTAAGTCATCTACTATTGGAGAAAGCTTTTCTTGCTTAATATTCAATTTCTTTGATACCTGTGAGAGAATACTTGTCAACACGCAGGTATCAACATGAAAACATCATATATACAGGAAACTGCTGGTTTTGACATCAGTATAGGCACATACAAGAACATCGTAGTCATGCAATATGGCCTATTTCCTGATACAAAGACAAGACCGATACAACAAAAAGATATTAAGCTAAACTACTATTGGTTCAACATGCTTACCACGGCTTAAAAACAGGCTTTTAGAGGTAGTAGAAACAACCAGAGTTCTCCGACCGCTTTCTCATTAAGTAGCTGAAGAAGCCATATGCATCTGTGTCTCCAAACACAATGCTCAAAACTGATCAGCTATTATAATTGTCATTGGTACCAGAATAAGAATGACGGCCATTGCCCGGTTACATCGCGAACAATCAAATGTTTTAGGCTGCAGGTTTCAGTCTTGTAGATGACAGCTAACAAACAATGAAACAAGTATGGAATTCATTACCCCATGCCTAACTTGCAATCAGAACCATGCATAAATCCTACTTACAGTACAGCTAAAACATAAGAAAGATAATTAACACCATGCACAGAAGCGGACGAATTAATCCAGGGAGGAAGCCAAAAATTAATCCACGGACGCCAGCTTCTTGTCCTACACAAAAAAAATAAAAAATAAACACCATGCACTGTACTAACTAGTAATCCACATGCATAAATCAACTTTCCAATTATTTCGTACCTCTTCCCACTCGGAGCATTTACGCCGATTGTGACCCTCCTGTCGGCAGTAGCCGCATTTCACCGTTGATCTCTTCCGCTTCTGTGGCTTCAGTCTTTTCTTCGGTGCACCTCGGCCTTGCACATGCACAGGATCCAAAACCTTTTCCAATTCTCCAGAATCAACTTGCGCCGTTTGTGGCAGCACCGGACCATACCTCATGCATTCCTTGTGACCACTGGATGATTTCTTGTTGTCAACTTGTACATTCAAAACCAACTTCAGACGATCATATGCTTCAACGGACTGAGATGCCAAGAAGCATGCCGCGTGACTCAAATTCCGCAGCTCACGGTACCTCTTCAGGCTTACCGAATAATCATACATGTTGTTTTTTCTGGTCTTAGGAAATGCAGCTTTTGCACTCATCGTCCACCTGGTTGGAACACAACACTCGGGAAGTCGTTCTTCTTGTAATATTCCTAAAACATAAAGTATGTGGGAACATGGTGTGCGTAAGCATTCCAGCTTACGGCAAGAACAGGAAATCCTGTCCAAAGAACCTTCTTTCACCTCACAGTGCACTTGGAACTTCTTCTCTCTTCTATCCTTCTTAGCCACAACATACGTACTCAAATTGTCTGCATCTATTATCTCAAACATGGTACAGTTACTTGCAGCATTTGTACTCCATCTGACCAACGCAAACATTGCAGGAGTGAAAACTTGTGCAGCATGTTTCTCGAGACTTGAAGCATCAACCTCTGTAAATGGTACGGACTGCAAGGCCACAATGTCTAGGATCGACTTGTTTAGGCGTCGTGTCAAAAGGCAACGCTCATAATGTTCTAGCATTTTAAACAATGTCATGCTACCATCAAGATGGGTATGCAGAACAGAGTTTAGGCTCTCGCTCCTCTGATTACTGCTCAATCCTAAGAAACAGTGTCCCACCAGATACGAGGCACACCACAGCTTCCTCATCTGATACATCTGATGCAACCACGACTCCTCACTTGTTACTTTACTCCTTTCTAAGAAATCCATCCATTTTTTCTCATGCTCTTCTATGGGAGAGCGATCATATATAACAGATCTGAATTCTTCCTTAACCAAATCATCACCAAGATGACGTAAGATGTTCTGCTGAATGTGCCATACGCACAACCTATGAATCGTGTCAGGCCAGACCACCCTTATCGCTCTCTGCATCGCCAGGTCCCCGTCGGTGATCACAGATATCGGGTGCTTCTGGGCCATGGCAGCAGAAAAGGTCCGTAGCATCCACTCGTAGGACTCGCTTGTTTCATGAGAAATAATACCACATCCAAAAACAACAGTGCTGCGGTGGTGATTCAGCCCAACAAACGGCACAAAGAGCAGGTTGTACTTATTGGTCCTGTACGTGCTATCAAAAACAACAACATCGCCAAAAACCTCGTAGTCAAGCCTGGATTGACTATCGGCCCAAAACAATCCCTTGAGATGCCCCTCTCCATCGACCAAGTTCTTGAAGAAAAAATTTGGATCTCTCTCCTGGCGCGCCATCATGTGACAGATCACCGTTTGGGCATCACCGGTAGCGATTGTTTCCTGCTTATAGAGATGGCAGAAATTATAAATGTCCCTCATGGTACATCCAACTTCATCATATCCACCGTACTGCATCACCAGGATATCCATGATTTTATGTTTGCGGAGCCCAGATATTTCCATCTCTACAATGTCCGCTTTCTGCTCGTCGCTGATTCTTCTGTGCGAATGCAAAAGACAAGCAAGATCCCGTGGGGCAAGAGGATGGGTGTGCTCATCGATGAAATCCTTCACGAACCAACGCCCTGTTTCCTTGACTCTTGCAATGACCAATTTGGCTCGACACCCAACACGAGTGAGATTGCGTGGCCTCCTCTTCCTATCTTCTCTCTTCATGTGCTTCTCTTCACACGAACCTTCACGACTACAGACAAATTTCCTCAGAATTATCTCCTCGTTGGCTTCATCCCACTCAACATAGCTTTTCCGCACACTAAAACCTTTTTCAAGAGCATAACTGTTATAGAACTCGAAACCATCATCCTCGCTACCAAACATCCTCTCGACGATGTCAAGGTACTCATCAACCGACTCATCAACCATGTCTTTAATCACATACAAATCAAGATTATGTCGTGAAAGCGAACCAAAACAGGAACTCTAAAACGGCATTATTGCATTGGAATTATGGAATTTCAATGGATTGAGTTCATCAAGAGCAAGAAATTAACGTAATAATCGATCTTTAAGAAGATTCGGTCATGCCAGAAACCTCAGTGTGCATGAAAAAAGGGTACAAAGTGCATGATTTTTTGGATTTAATTTTACACAAAAAAAATAAAAAGGAAATAAATGTTACCTCGGCGGTGGCGGCGGCCAGGGCGGCGCCAGGCGACACTCGACGAGGGCGGGGCCGCCGGATCCGAACGGGGGTGGTCGTCGGCAACCCGGATCCGGCCAGGGGGGACGTGGGCAGCGACGCGGGCGGAGTGCGTGGCGGCTGCCCGAGGGGAGCACGCGCCGGCGCGGGCGGAACGCGCAGCGAGGGCCGTGCGGTCGGCGGGTGGAGGGGAGGCGGCGGCAGCGGCACGAGGGGAGCAAGTGGGAGGCGGCGGCGGCGCGAGGCGGACGGGAGGAGGAGGCGGCGGCGCGAGGAGGACGGGGGGAGGAGGGGGCGGCGGCGCGAGGTGGACGGGGGGAGGAGGCGGCGGCGACGCGAGGTGGACGGGGGGAGGAGCGGGCGATGCAGAGTCGAGCAGGAGTAGGTCGGGGAGACGCGGGCGAGTCAGCGCACGGGTTCAATTTTAGATCAACCCAATAATCAACGGTCCTAATTAATTCTCACGGGAGTACTGAGAAGTACTGGAAAGTACTCGCCAATCACCGTAAAATAGCTCTTTATATATTTGTGCATAGATCACAAAATATGCATGCATGTGTTTCTCCTGGGATGCATTTCTGAAGGTGGGTTCAGAAGGGTGACATCCAGTAGCCATGCTTCCTTGATCCCACGAACATTTTAGCACGCAAAATTCACAACTTGTTGCATGCATGAACACGCAAAATTCACCCACGTACCTACACTTAGACTCGCCTCCATGCATGTCTTCTCATGCCTGCTGTGTGGAATGTCCACACACAAATATATACCGGCCATTCTCCTTGCACCAATCTAGCTGCAGATCAAACTAGCTAGGCTCCCAAGTCAATTCTTTCTGTGTGTAAACCTTATTGATGTTCATTACATGGCAGCTCAATCTAGCTAGCAGAAATGGAGACAATAATCCAACTCGCATGCGGTAGAAATCTGGCATTGAGACTTTGGAGGGGAACAAACAATCTGCATGTGTCCGACTTTCAGCAGTACAAGCTAAATGAAAGGCAAAGGACAGCATATGCAATAACAACTAGCTCTCACGGGTGACTGCAAAGCACACCAGACCTTGCTAGTGCAAGATTGTTTCTTGAGTTGACGGATCGTGCAAGAATAGCAACTTTTGTTGATTCTGCACAGGAGGTTTTGGATCGAGAAGAAGACTAGCCCGAGGAATGCATCAAAGCTTGTACCTGCGCGAGCATCAGGCGTATACATTTTCACAGCTTCATTTTGTCGACTGGATTTGAAGGAAGCTTGCAAAAACACTGTGTGTAAGATTGTAAACATTTTGACAGCTTCATTTCACATACTGGCTTTGAAGGATACACGCAAAACACTATGTATATATTGTTTCTTAATTAGACTGTACAGTTTAATTAAGATTTTTTACTTTCTCTAAAGTAACTTGGATAAATTGTGGTATTATTTTACATACTCCATGCTTTTTCCCTTGAGATGAACCATGAATGCGATCTCTATATAAGTGATCTGGGATCGGCATGGAGGAACGTTGATGCTGTAGTGTATCTGAGCGACCGAGAATGTGTTGCCCGAGAACGGAGTAGTTCTAACTATTTTTATTTTCTCCAAATCTCTTAACAATGGCTTGTCTTTTTTCTTCTTCTTTGCTTCAACTTTGAATTATTATGATTGAATTTGTCAGTTAGTTACGGGTGTATCAGAACATAGAAAAAAATCCAAAAAATATGTAAGTGCTCGTATGATAAATCTTGGGACAACTTAATATTCGAAAATCTGCATGCAGGCATGCAGCTTTCATGAAAGCCAGCAAAATCTAGAGACAAGCTTGTTCCGGTAATGCTAGGGAACATGGGGCCCAATACACAAGCTAGAAACGTACTTCTACTCAATATAATACACAGTGATACGGACTGCTACACAATGAATTCACCCACGAAAATCGTTATATAGACTATGGCCTATCTGGGTTACATGAAAACAGGGTGTGGTGTTGATAGCTCAAATGTGCAAATGCATCACTAATCCATCCAGCTCCAGAGGATCCGAAATTCTCATGAATTTAGATTCAACGATTCCCTTTTTTCCACATAGGTTTGAGACTTGCAGAAGGAAAGGACAAAAGCGGACACAATAAATTGTTTCAGCAATCAATATACTTTTGTTGTAGCAAGCCTGTAATACCCACAGAATCACCGTGGACTATAATCCAGCTTTGACAAATGAATCGACGAGCAACTAAAGTGAGCAAGTCCAAATTTCAGGAGGATGGAGACCTGAATTGAATGGAATTGAGCCCTTCAACCATGAAATTTGTATCAATGGATTCGCCTATAATTTTTTTTGCTGATGATCATGGTTCCGTATCATATAACTTACATATTAATAGAGTAATTGTTAGTAAATGATTTCTCTTAACAAAACAAAATATGCCACCCTTTGTAAAAAGGAGGAGTAACATTAATACACCAAACTACATAGAATTATATAGTTCCTCCGTCCAACAAAATATGTCTCAACTTTGATTAAATTTGAATGCATCTATCTATACACTGAGTCATGTCTAAATACATACAAATTTTGACAAACTTGAGACATCTTTTGTTGGACGGAGGAGGGAGTACAAAAGTTCAGATAAGTGGCACCATGATTAAGATTCCTGTTGCACAAGAGAAAATAGCATCTTATGTATACACCTAGAGTAGGGTCGTCGCCTCTAAACAAAGGTTTGGTAACAGGAAGGACATAAAAAGAACTTGCCGACTGCAGTCTTATCTATACATACTGTTCTGGCCTATTTCTTTACTGTACCTACATACAGATAATAATCTCGCGGATATTTCAAACTACAAAAGGCTCGATCATCCAAAACTAACATAGTATATCTGTCAACCTGACAAAAGCCATCTCAGATACCCCGTTCCATCAGCATAAGTAGGCACATCACCAGGAGCAGCTACCCTTTTCCGCGTAAAAGTATCAACGGGGATGGGTTTCCTCTTGCGCCCGCCTGGATGCGGTCCAGATTCCACGAAATCGCCCTGCAAAGATTTGATTAAAAGCTTTGAACATCCTAGTGCATTTAGATTTTAGAAGTTAAGAGCGAGAAAGGCATGGTACACAAGAGGTAAACTATGTGGTATGGGAGTGATTGTTTTGTGTTTACCTCAAAGTACACATGAGCACTAGATTTTTCATGGTTGTCCCTAACATGCTTGTAAGAAAACTTCTTGCCGCACCCAGCGAATCCACATGCATAAGGTCTACTTTGCTCATGGACTGCCTTGATATGCTTGTCCAAATTGGATTTCTGAAGTCCAAAGCACTTTTTGTAATCTATCGCAGAGAAACAAATACATACAAAAAAATTCAACATGTAAGTTTGCAAATCACACCTTTGAAAATGAGCACTTGCAGTCCTCAAAGTGGCATTTAACTGTCTCAGCAACACGTGAACCTTCATGCATCCGCTGATGACGCTTGAAATTCTTCTTTAGCTGTTTAGTGTCACAGACATCACACTGAACATATCGATGGCATGATTGGTTATGGGCCTTGAGGCATTCCACATTAGTAAAAGTCTTCATGCAGCCTGGTTCGCAGCAGATAACTTCAGTGTATTCCAACTTGGCTGCACCACGAGTATTGGAAATATCAATTGACAAGATTGCAAGGGCTAAGCAAATTTTAATACAGAGCAAGAAAATTCTATGAAGAGTTAAGTTTCTCACCATGTGAATCCTCGTGCTTCTGTAGCTTGGAAGCAAATTTGAAAGCCTTCCCACAATTAACCTCTGGACAGATAAATTCTTTCTTGCTTTCACAAGGAGAGCCATCTTTATGCATTTCCTGAACATGTCTCTGCATATTGCCCCTGGTACTGAACTTACGATTGCACCCTTCCATAGGGCATATAAATAGCTTCCCTTGATGGGTAAGTAGATGGCGGTTCAGATGGTCCTTCCTGCTATAGCTGAAGGGGCAACCATCTACATGGCATGCAAATGGCCTCTGCAACATTTTGAAAGGATATACATAAGAACAATCTTATCACATATCCAAAGCAAATTTCACTTGAGATGGTATAAGTAAAATTTAAACATACATTTTCATATAAATGCCCAACAGCACAAGCATAATCTTTCATGTGCACATGCTAAACTATTTAGTTCATCATTTGAACGTAAAACCAACAAGAAGCTTACTGTGTATATCACAACGACTAAGAAAAATAAATGTAATTGGCTGACAAAGACTGCATGCAAAGACACGACAGTTTAGTAGGTTAAGAATGCTAAGTAGCATGTAGAGATCACCTTAACAAAAATAGCTAGGAAGAAAAGGCAATTCTTAGAGTGAACAGTTTGAAATGAACGAGCACACCTGAAGAAGCACGTGAATGAGGCAGTCTTGATGGAGCTTCTCAGGAGGGTCTCCCATCCCGATACTAGTCCATTCAAGGCCTTCCTGCATTTTGGAGTTCCTTGGGATCCAATGCTTCACATATTGATATCTTCATAAGTAGTCTGTGAATATCAGCAAATCAAACAACGATACATCATGCAACAAAAAACAGAGCCAGATGGCCGCTTTTACATATCAACACAAGCACATTAAAAAGGGAGTTCTGTTTCTTGCAGGAAATATTTGTTGGGTGACAAAAACAGATTGTTACCACTGCAAAAGAACATCATGAGCTCATCATTTCAGTTAATGCATGACTAAAATTCTAAAAAAGTGTATGCTAAGTAATGCAAGCATAGCTATTTTGTTCCTGCCAACTAGGCAAAACAATTTTGGTAACTGTTTGAATGTAAGGCTATAAGGTGGTAATGGTGGTAGATATATGGAAAACAGAAATACATGCAATCCTTTGACGAAGGTGGTGAATGGCAAGACATAATAACTCAGTAACTTCAAAATACTAAAGGGTACATCACATGTAAGATGAAGAACAAACAGCAAGTAGTTGACAACAGAAGAGAAAACCTGAAGAAGGGCGTGAAAAAAGGCGTTCTTGATGGAGCTTCTCAGGAGGGTCTCCCCATCCTGGTACTAGTCCATTCAAGGCCTTCTCACATTTTGGAGTTCTTTGGGATCCAATGCCTCACACATTGAGATAGCCTGTGAAAATCAGCCCAATTCAGCAAGCCTAACAACTATACAACATCCAACTAAAAGAAATGCCCATACTCATCCACCAAGTTCACTGCTGAAAGTGGGTTGCAGTCACCACTCCTAAAGAGCAGTTAAAACACTTGCAACAGAACGCATCACTTGAACCAACCAATGAGATGGTATTATGGCCATTTTAGTGAACAAATAACTAGAGTACAGAACTATGTAGATACCTCGGACGAATGGCTCTGCATATGTTGCTTCAGATGGGCCGGCTTCTTAAACCTCGCGCCACACTCCTCGCAATCATGGGTGATCTCCTTGCGCTGCACACCACCAGCAGCTTCATTGTACTCCTCCAAATCATCCACTTCATCCTACATCACGTAAGGGGCACTAGTTCAGGCCACCCGCAAATTCACAATTCCCCAGAAATCAGCGGCACAAGAGTTTTCACAACGACAAGTAATCTAAACAGAGGGAAAAAGTCACCTTATGGTGTTCCAGGACGTGCGCTCGGATCAACTGCTTCTTGGAGCGGACGACGTCGCAGAACTCGCACTTGTACCGCCGTATATCCCTCACTGGCGCCGCCGCCTCCGGCTCGGTCTCTCTCGCTCCGGCGTCACCACCATCAAAATCCCTTTCTCCCATCTGACAAACCCCCCCCCCCCCCCCCCCCCCAAAATTCGCATCAGGAACACAAACACGACGCAACCCCGATTCCAACAAGACCAGCGGCAAATCAACCGAAATCTCCGAAATTAGCGTTCCCAGCAGCATCAATCGCCGAAAATTTACCTCGAATCGTGGAGGAAATCGCTGAATTTCGCACAATCGCGAGGGGTCGAGAGGTTCGCGGCGCAAGGGAAGGGAGAGAAGAGAAACCCTCGAGACTCGGACGGGCGAATGAATGAGTGTTGAACCACTGCCACGTGCCCTCGAATTATGGCCTCAGGCCCTAATGGGCTTCCGTTTCGGATTCTATTGGGCTTCGTACTGCGAGTTTCGTCTGGGCTCTTAATAGGCTGCCGGCTCAATCTGTAGGTAGCCCATTAGCACGTGTGGTCCGTTTCCTCGGCTGTAGAGTAGACCCCAGCTGCTGTGGCTGAGGCGCGAGAAACGTTACAGGTGCAGTACAGCCCTCCCCCACCCAGCCTCTCGTCGCCGGCGATGGCCGCCACAGCCATGGTCACCGCCGCAGCACGGCCCCTCCTGCAGCAGTTCTCCGCCCCGTGGATACGTCACGGCCGCGTGGCGGCGCTTCGTCCCTGGCCGGGGCGGGCTCTCGCGTTGCTCACGGTGGTCGCCGCGTCGCGCGACGGCGGAGAGCGGGGGAAGATGAGGAGGAAGAGGAGGAAGCGGCGGGCCACGGGGTCCGACCAGGAGGACGGCGTCTCCCTCAGCTCCGGTGAGCCGCCGCGTCTCTGCCCAGGCTCCCGCTCTCCTAGTCCTAACTAGCTATGGCTCCAATTAGTATCCGCGCTTAATTAGCTTGCTCTGTTGTAATTTGGAAACCACGAGCCTAGAATTGTTCGAGAACTCGTAGAGACTTCACTTAAAGATGCTTAGAAATTGTAGGATGATTCCACTATTCAGGACATAGATGTCCTGTCAATTATAAGAGCTTTATCCACTGGGATAGTGGGCATATTGGTGGTGAGCTACTGAGCTTCCCCTTGGGAATGTTGTTTGTGCAGAAATTGAGGCAGAGAATTCCACTCCACGTGCGCCCATCGACGATGGCAGCGTGAAGCTTGCACCAGAAGCCAGCATTACCCCGAAAGACTCAGCTATTAGGAGAGTTACTCTAGTGGTTAGTACCTACATATGTTTTTCTTTTTCTTGTTGAGAAACCTACATATGGTTTTGGCAAAAAGTAATTTGTTGATATAGTAGTGGTTCAATTTTTGGTGGGTCGGTTTGGGTTTGAAAATTGTCTTTGTTGCAGGTCCTCGCTGCAGTGTTATTCGGCGTTAGCATCGCCCTAAAGGATGGGGTCGAGAAGGCGTCAGAATATTTTGCAGGGTGTGTGTTACGCATCTCGACTATTATTTGACATTGAGGCTCGTTTACAGAACCATTGGAGGTGTGGTTACTTTCTGCATTAGAATTTTCAGGACATATAAGAGCCCATTTTGGAAGCAATGCATCATTGCATTTGGCTTAACTAGATGCATGGCTATTTTATAGGCATAGACATATAGGAAAAGAGATAGTAAAAATAAGAATGCATGAAAGCACATGGATGGATAACTTTTTTTAAAGAAAAAAATAAGGGAGACCCTGACAATATAATAGGAACCTAAATTCGCATCCATGAGGACTTGAACCCAGGTGGTGGGGTTGTTGTACATCCACTCCCCCAACCAAGTGAGCTAGGCTCACTTCCTCATGGATGCATAACCTCATTCCATGATTTGTGCAAATTAGTTTGCTTAGTTGCAGGTTTTATTGTCTTTACATGCTTTCTTAGGAAAGCTTTACTTTTTAGTTTAATCATAAACCTTCACTATTTCTCGTGTCTTTTGCATTCGAGGTATATCAATGTAATCAGGTTCTGTCATGTAACAGCTATTTATTGGAACAGAGTTTGTCGGTGGACAATCTCTTTGTTTTTATTCTGGTCTTCAAGTATTTTAAAGTGCCACAGGAGTACCAGGTACATTTAATAACTAATGTGATAGGTAAAGTCCAAATATGCTTTGGGATTTTATTCTGACTTTTTGTGACACTGGAAACAAGAACCGGGTGCTTTCTTATGGTATTGCCGGAGCGGTGATCTTTCGTGCAGTGTTGATCATCATAGGAGTAGCTACCATTCAGGTTGGTTGTTCTCTCATGTTACCATTAGTTATTTTCTTCTATTTATGCAATTGTAGCAATTCTTAAGTTCCTCATTTCTGTAGAGTTTTGAAGCGGTGAACTTATTTTTTGCTTTGATCCTGCTATTCTCTTCTTACAAGGTAAAGTATTCCTTTTCATATATTTGTTTTTCTTTGGCATATGTAGTTACTTCTGATGTTATACACCAGAAACTTCCTTTATCAGAATTATAAGTTCTCGCTGGCACTTAAAAGAAGATCCACTCCTCTCTTTTTACAATCTATTCAACCAAATTACCTGCATGATTATCTTAGACAAAGTTATTCAGTATAACCCTTCCATCATTTGGCAGTTAATGACACAATGGCTTGTTCTTGTTCTTTTATCGGTCTTTTTATTTCAGTATATTGTAACAATTCAACCTAGCTCTTCCATCAGTTAGTAAGTTGCCAGACATCCAATTTTATTTTGTTGTTTAATTGGAGTGGCACTTCATTATGTCAGGAGTATGATGTTTTTAGTAACTTCAGGTATATTAATATATGCAAGTGGATACATGCGGATACTAATAGTCATGTTCTTATGCCAGCTGTTTGCTGGTGACGATGAAGAATCTGATCTGTCTGACAATTTCATTGTGAAAACATGCCAAAAGTTCATTCCTGTCACTGGTAAATAACTCCATTCAGTGATTTTCAGTTCTCCATACCTTTTGTTGTTTAAGCTATCCGCATGCTCCGTTGTCTGCTCCAGATCCTCGCTGAAATTTTGAATTATTTCTTTTCAAGGCGAACGCCTTAATGATTGGACTTAATAGTTGCTTGTTTGCATGTGTGTTCAACTCATTCTTCTGTTTCTTTTATCAGATTATTATGACGGTGATCGGTTTTTCACAAATCAAGATGATATATGGAAAGTAAGTGCAGTCCAATTTGAGCAGCATCATTCATCACAACAGCTATTGCATGAGTTTGTTACTAGATAGGATTACTTACTATGTTATCGAAGCCTGATATGTCTATGCCCTGGAACATGTAAATTTTATCCGTTCTACGTAAATGTTTTAACATTTTACTACTTCTGTATGCACTGTGTTTGAGACGAGTGGACCATCTCCAGACATTACTCTAACCTTGTAAAGAGATATCTGTTCCTGAATGTGTCATCTTCTGTTTGATGTCCACAGGCCACACCATTACTTTTGACTCTAGCAGTGATCGAACTAAGTGATATTGCTTTTGCTGTAAGTTTCTTCTCAATATTTCCTGCACAATATCTCCCTTTCCATTTTATGACCACGAACATGGGGGTTAAAATCTTCTATTTGTAGGTTGACTCAATACCAGCAGTTTTTGGTGTAACAAGAGATCCACTTATAATATTGTCATCGAATATTTTTGCTATTTCTGGTAACCCTTCTTTCTGTCCCTATTAACACACCGTACATTATTTTATTCTATTCATATAAATGGAGCCTTTTTACGAGGAAACTCCATCACTAGTGATGGATTACACTGCCAGCTTGGTATGATTTATGTATGTTTCTTCGTCACAAGGCTTCTTGTGTCCTGCACGTGAAGTGTTAAGTTGACAGAATAACTACCCTGTAGGCTTGAGATCACTCTATGTACTCATTTCAGAGAGCATGTCTGAGTTGGAGTATTTGCAGGTAAATGTCCCTTGCTTTATTAAAGTTCCTCGAGTTATTTTTACTTATTATTGAATACTTGAAGAGTATCTAATTAGCTCTGGATTCCTTTTATTATTTGTAGTTCTATATTTCTTTAGGACAAACGAACCCTTCAAATTTTCAAAATTCACCACTGAGAATAGGTCAATGGTAGTGGTAACTGGCTGTTGACTGCCGTATTGCTGCCAGATTTTTAACGCCGTGCAAATGTAGAATTCATAAATGGTCAATTGGTGAACAGATCCATGTATTTCTCTAGTATTTGCTACTTATTGCAGTTGGCAATTTCTTTTCAGCCTGCTGTTGGTGTCGTTTTGGGCTTCATTGGAACAAAGATGATCTTTGACTTCTGTGGTGAGCAATCAGAAAGCACACTACCTAGTTATTATATTCGTTGTGTTGCATAACTATGTTTAGTCTCCATTAGCAGATCATTCTGATAATACTGATTTGTGGCAGGTTATCATATACCAACCGAAGCTTCCCTTGCTATTGTTACCACATGTCTTAGTGGGGGAGTAATACTGAGTCTTAGGAAAGCATCAGCAGAGGAGCATGGCAAGTAGGCAGCTTGTTGTACAGCACATGAATGCTAGTAAGTCTAAAACCTAGAAAGAATTGTCCTTTTTCTCACTAAAGAATGTTTATGTTGCATTTGAAGAACCTGGAAACATGTAATAAACCATATATTGTAGGCTTAACTAATAATACCTTGAGTTCATAGTTGAAATACCCATGTTTCCCTTCTAGATCAGATCTAAACTTAGCACTAGAAAGAATGCGCAAGGCTGCAATCTGGAAGTGCCAAGTGCCAACCATTGATAGAACAAGAAGTGCGTCAGATGGATTTGTACTGGAATTAGGCTAGTACTTACCACGTAGTAGTTGTTACTCCCTCCGATCCATAAAAAGTGTCGCCCACTTAGTACAAAATTTGTACTAACTTAGTACAAAATGGGCAACACTTTTTATGGATCGGAGGGAGTACTTGACTACTTTGAACCAACAAAGTACTACTCCGTACCATTCTACACCTGGTACGAATTGGGAATGACCTGATTATTTTACCCAGGCCTAGGGTCCTGCTAATTGACAATGGATGAGCAACCTTGGATCTGTTAGCATCCATCATAAGCATTTTGGGCTTGGTGATCATTATTGCAAATTCCAAAACTTACTTTAAGCACACCTCAGACTGCAGTAAGCAAGAACCACACTTTTTTTTTTGAACGGGCCACACCATATACTATAACGTAACCTTAACTGATTTGCCTTCCACCCTTTGCTTTTCCAGTATAGACTTATTCTTGTTGTCATGGCATCTAAATTTAGTGTTTCATTCTTAAAATACTGATTGGGGACAAAATACTTAACCCTATGCACTGGGAACATATTTATTATCTTGCTTCCTTCCATATTGATTTTTTATTACATATTGCAGCACTGTACACTGACATCTAAGTTGGTCCCTTTCTCTTGGGCACAGTATGGCTCACTCACCAGTCGATAGACATCACTAGAGGCCCAAAGAAGCGCCCTAAGGACACTCGCAGTTTGCGTGACACAACTGCATGAGTAATGGCCTCCATTAATCCGCGGATTCAAGAGCAATTCAGCAAATTATGACCAAGATTGATGCGGAAAGCATGACATAGATGCCTGATACAAGATGTACAAGTTCCATACTTCTGAAGCTGAAGATTCTGGAGCCAGGTGATGTTAAGTTGGTGACTGACCAATGGGCGACAGCAAAAGCACATACAACTAGGAAATACACTATGTCATCCTTTTTGTTTAGAATCCTTTTGCAATGCTGTTGCTCGTTAAAGAACCACATTTTTTTTGACCTCGCAAAAAAAAGAACAACATTTTGCATATTCTGAATGTGGTAGATGTGTATATCATGTGTGTAACTAAACAACAATATGTTCTGTGTGTATGTAAATGTAAGTAACTAACATTCAATTCTTTAAGCGGTGGTTTCCCTGCATGTCAAATGTAGTTGCTTTCTACGCTTGGCACCTCAATGTACAACCATTGCATTGTGTAGAGAATGTAAAGTAACCCAGTTGCTTCCTAAGCAGCACGCAGATTCAGAATCACTGGTATCTGGAAACAACCTTCCAGAATTACAATCCCAGACAAACCGAACATAAATTGGAGCAGTAAAACAATTGATCGATCACACCATACTTTACTTCACTGAAGGAAGTAGCAAACCAGAGTGCAGTTTATTGTTCAATCCGAGATCTGATATCGGGATGAGCAATAATCTTATGTACGACTGAGAGACTGACATGACATATCTACAACTTTTTGAGCCAAACCGGCTTTCACGAAGACATAATGTATCTAAATATATCTGACTGACGCTAATTATGAAGTCCTGCGGATGACCAACTCAGACCTTTGAGCCCTCAGCATCAGCAGCATAAACCTGGCCGTATTCACCCTTATCATCATCATCCTCATCCAGATAGTCAGCCCTTGCATTGAGGGCCAGCATCTGGCAAACAAGCCAGAACAGAGCAGCATCAAGGGCCAGGAAAGCGGCACCTCCAAAGAGGCCAGTCTTTGCGGTAGGGCACTGGGTATCCATGTCATGGTGGATGTTACTGGTGCGATGATGCCCCTCCGTGATTGTCGCCCAGAGCAACATCGCAAAAGCCAGAGCTGACACTAGCCTGAATTCACAAGAACAGATAATAAAATGAATGATACAAAACAATGACTAAGAGCTTAAATTTGTGAGACAGGACTGTAATGATCCAAGAAGTCAAAACAGTTGAGCTAATAGGGGGAATGTAACAGCATGCATCTTAAACATTCCCAATCATCACAGGCAAAATTAAGCGCTGCAACATCAAGCACCAAGCAATCTCCTAGAGGATAATTCAGTTTACTGAAGAGCTAGAGTGTTGGCACTGCTCAGCATTGTTCTATGGAACTGTACACCGTCAAAAGAATCCTAGGCCCATCAAAGGCAAGACAATTCGTAGCTAAATTTGAACAGATGGATTTTGATTCAAATATATATTTCTACTATATATTAAAAGCCCAATACAAGAAAAAGAGATAGTTCATCAAGTCGGTGGTGAGGCAGTGGTGAACATACAACAAAATATTAGATACTATCTCTTCTAGTCCACATGAAACTGTTGGCCACAGAGCTTAATGAAACTTACTCAGCAACGACGAAGAATACAGACAAGCTGGTGCTCTGAAATAGTGCTCCACGAGGAACTGACTTGCCCTTGTACGGGTAAAAGATGGCAACATGTCCAATGATAGCAGCTAATACAAGTGCCACAAGGGACAGGCTTCCCATTGCAATGGTTGGGTCACTCGGGAACTTGCAGATGACAACATCCTTTCCTTTGATAGGAGTTCCATAAGGAGGCTGAATGAACGAAAGAACAAAATTCACAGTAAGTTACAATGTACAAAGAGACCCACATGACAATTTGTGAAGTCTTGATAGTATCTACGGTAAAAATTGTAAAAGAGGCCTGTAGGTCCTAAATGATCTTCTCCCTTTCGAAGGTGTACCGGATTCAGATAGAAGGAACACAACCTTTTTGTTTTCTGCAATGACACCAAGCAGGAAGGCCAAGACACCAAACAGGGAGACGGTGAGAGCGATCCGTTGAGCCGACGTAGCCATCGCTCCTGAAAAGGAAGCCCATAATACCCAATGAGATGAGACGAAATCGAAAAATAATCAATGATAAACAAGACTAGGACAGGTAACAAAGCAATGCAGGTGCCTCTTCTCTGACCATTCTGATCCATTCCAGGTCTCAGTTGAGTGTGAGACAGAAATAAAAAAAAACTACTGTAGCACTAGTACTCCCCCCGATCCAAGTTGTACTTAAATCATCGACACTTATTATGCATCAATGGGAGTATAATTTTCCTAGCCACCTAATTTAATTTACTCCCTCCGACCGGTATTAGTTGTCTCAAATTTGGCCAAATACGTATGTATCTATGAGTAAAAAGCGTTATTTTCACAAGTAATTCGGGCCGGAGGGAGTAATTTTTTAACGTGTACGCAAGCGTCCAACGAGTGACGGGAGTCTCCCCATCTGAAAAACGATTTGGGGGACAGAAAAATGAAATTGATCTACCGAGACCCTCTGCATCAGCCAATCATCAAAATTCCAGTTTCCACCCAACCTCACCCACCCCACAAAACCCATTACCAGCCACCACCAACTGAACCTGATAAACGAAATTCCCCACCGGAGACCGGACGGAGGAAGATCGATCGATCAATCCATCCAACCATGAATACGCCAGCCCCCATCAACACGAACAAAACGAGAAACCGGGTGAAGGAAGAAGCCGGAGGCGGATAGTTACCGCGGCGCCGAGGGGCGGAAACCCTAGCTCCGCCGCGCGTGGATCGGGCGATTCTCTTCTCTTCTCCCAGCGTCGTCCAGTCCCTGCGGCTGCGGGCGAGAGGTCGGAAGGAAGGAAGGAAGGTTTGTTTGTTGGTTGGTCAACTGGTAGAGATGACATTTATACGGGCGAGGTGAGGTGAGGCTGGCAGTGGGCCCGGAGTGGCGAGGCCGGTTGGGCTTTTGCGGGCCGCGGGAACAAAGATTCCAGAATCCTATTTTTCTGTTAAGAAAATGAGTGGATCTTTTTGTCGGGTGTATTCTCTCGACCGGAAAAAAAAAACAGGGTTGAGAATCTTTCTGAAAAAAAAGGAAAAACAGGGTGGATCATTTTGTCTTGTTCATTCCCTTAACTGAATCTTGTTCCACTCCGATCTTGACTCGGGTCCCTTTGTTTTTTGCTTAAAAAACAGGTTCTCAACGGATCTTGTTATGTTACTGTATGTCCTTAGCAAATACGGAGTAGTATTGTCCTGGGAAAAAAATTGTTGCGAACGGAGTGTTTCTTATTTTCTGTTGGTGAGATGAGATAAGACATGGTTCATGCACAGTCAGACAGTCTCACGCAACAATCAATGCGATTATCTCTTGCCTACAAAAAAAATTCAACATGATTATTCTCTAGCCCTAATAAAAGCACCAAGGATGATTAGCCCAGTCCCGCTAATTCAATGAAGATTTGTAGGGAATGTAAAGGATGATGGTAGTCTAACCATAACAACTTGTGTACCAAAATATCTGTGAACTCCATAACAAACACATTAGCACGTTGCACAAAAATTTCCGACGATCTCAATACGGCAGAGCTCCCAAAAAAAAACGTTATGAAATTTTTCCTTGCAGAAAAAAAAAAGAGTTTTCCGTCGCCGGGACTTGAACCCGGGTCTCTCGGGTGAGAGCCGAGTATCCTAACCACCTAGACTACGACGGATCCTGTAAACATAATCGTCATTACTCTATCGATCCTGCTAATCACTTTCCGCTCCGGACTGGGCCACAGGCCGAAACGTGACTTCGCGAAGGCCCAATTTACCACGCCAGCACTCCCGAAATGCGAAGCCTCGCTCGCCTTTCCTTCGTTCTTCCACCAAGCGGAGCAGTCTCTCTTATCGCCAACCGCCGGAGCAAGCCGCGGGAGCTCACTCTTTGATATCCCCCCGGCGAACCCCGAGCCGATCGATGAGGCCGTCGCCCATGGCGGCGCGGGCCGCAAGCGGGTGCTGCTGCTGCTCCCCGGCGGTGGCGCTGGCCTTCTCCCGCCTCCGGCCCCTCCTCAGCCGCGCCGCCGTCCGCCAGGGCCCCGCCGCCGCGGCCACCGGCGGCCGCTTCGCCCTTAGTACCACCTCCCGGGGCCGCCTTGTCGACTCCGTTCTGGAGGAGCTCCGGTCCTCCCGGAGGGCTGCTCGCTTCTCGGCAAGGTAATCTAAACGCATATGCACCCTCCGCATTGGGTGATTTTTTTTTCCGGTTTATGTCCCGAGCTCACTTCAGCTGCCTCATCTCCCTCCCCATCCCTCGCCGGCGTCGCCTGCTCCTTACACCCCCGGGCCTCCCCCCATGCTCCTCCCCGCCCACCCGTCCACCCACTGTCTCACTATTCCTGCGTTGGTCACCTACCTGGGATTCCGCGATAAATACGGTCCAGTGACGAACTGATAATGCCTGTGGTATGCTGCTCCTATTTTGTGTATGCGCTTCCCATAGCAAACCGAGCGGAGAATCAGGGAGCGAATTCGACCTCTGTGGCCAGGATCAGTCCATCAGCGTTCGAGCAACGGCCCGAGCGAATCCGTAGCATGACTTGCCTAACATGAATAGAGGTTGCAGCATTTGTTCTAGATAGATATGCTGTACGATATTTGTTCGAACACGAAATATGTACAGTCACATAACCAGAGACAGCTGATGTCGTAGTCTCCCAAGATCATTTTATATGGGGAAAGTATAACGTGACGCCACATGTTGGCAATGTACAAGGAATTTAGCTACAATCACAACTACACAGAGGAGCTTTCCTTTTTCTTCCATGTTTTTGTTCAGAGAGGTTTTATGGTGGGTTCTGCAATGTTTTGTGATAGCTGATTGTCTCATTTAATGTAATAGAGCTTACTATTCGGATTATGTCTTGTTCTTCTTCAGGATAGGATTGCATGGCACAAAGCAACTGTCAGACATCAAGATAGATAAGAGAACCTTACAAAAAGGATGGTTGCTTGAATTTCACAAAGATTCTGAGAGATCATTGCTTGCAGTTGTAGAAAGGCCCGACGGGAAGAAAAACTGGGTAGTCACTGACCAGGTATTAAAAAATAAGGATGAGTATAGTGTTTCCGACAGAGTACTTAGTCTAGTGAACTTTTTCTGGGAGTTATATTGGTACATTTTTCACAGGTGGAGAGACATTATGGATTCTCTTGTGACTTAGCTGTTTACTTCTGTACAGAATGGTATCTTATCTTCTATAAAGCCCCAGCAGGTTACATATGTTGTACCTGGTACCATGAATTTCGATTCTTCAAAAATAGCTGAATTTCTCGAGAAAGCGCAAGATCTTTTGGTGAGAAATGGTGGATGAGCTAAGTTTACAGAATATATATAATGTGCATCATGATTGATCATATGGTTTGCTACAGGACCCTACTGTTCTGGAATGTGCCTGGATGGAGCTTTCTGAGAAGGGCAAATCAGTAACAGTTGATGAGTTTGCAGATGTACGAGGTTCATTAGATTTTTTATCCTGTATCTTTCTGTATTCAAATGCGATTCTTGTCTTTTTCTCAGATAGTTTATGGTAGCAAGGAATCTTTGGAGAGCTACTGTGCACACTTCTTGTTATCACGGGATATTGTATATTTTGTGAAGGTGGAGAGCAGAGATTCTTCCATGTACCAGCCTCGCCCGTCTGCTCAGGTATATTCTCTAAATATATGTGTGATTTATTTATATCTTGTGTTACGCATTATGAATTAGCTGACAACCTTACTAATTTTGCAACAATGCCTTTTGAGAAGAATGTAAGATCACATATGTTCTATAGACAGTAAGCTTGGACTGACTAGTGTTTCCCCTCCATTAAGTTCCCTGTTGCCTCTCTAAGCCTGCCAGTTATTTTTGCACTGTTGAGCTTGACATCTGTTGGAGGGCATAATTTTGCATGGCAGGAGATCATACAAACTAGCCTATTTACCTCTGCATGCTGATTTTGCTCATCTTTTTCCTCTGATTTGCACGACTGGAGTTCCACTTTGCTAATCTGACATGTTTTGTCAGCCAAATATTTGATTTTAATGTATTTATCAAGTGCATGCTTCCATAAATTGCTCTTGTTGAATTTTCTGCAATTAGTCTCTGCATTTTGTATCAATTGATAGACTTATGTTTATCATCTGGTAGTAGGTGGATGAACTTTTACGACGGAAACTTGCTAAAGAGGCCGCCGAGAAGGAACTGGAAGAATTTGTCCACCTACTCAAGTCCGCCAAAGCATTGCCTCTGGACTCTAAGCCTCCTAAAAATTCTTGGTTGATGGAAGACAAAGTGAAACAAAAAATGGAGTCTCTTCAGGCATATGCAGTTGATGCGTGTGACGATGAACAAAGAAGAATGGCAGGAAATGTAACATATCGTGTGCCAATGCCATTCTTTTGTCTATTACTTTTAATCTAGTATCATACTTTATTGAGGGGGAATTTTGAATTTCCCCTTCTTGCTGACGCTCGTGTACATGGTTGTTAATGCAATCGCAGATTCTCAAGGCTATGGGATTCTCACGGACTTCATCAGCTGCCCTGAAGCTTCTTATAAATGTTGGATACTTCCCCGTGCATGTCAATCTCGATCTTTTTAGATATGATGTTCAAACCTCGTACAGTGAGAAAGTTCTATCTGTTGCTGATGAGCTTCTGGCCGATTGCCCTGATTCAGATAAGGTATACTTACTGTCAATTCTGAATTACTGATGCGCTTCATATGTGTATATACAATCAACATATCTGCCATTTTCTTTCAGCACATTCGAAAAGATCTTTCAACTTTGAAAGTTTATGCCATTGATGTGGATGAGGCTGATGAAGTAAGTTTCTATTTCTTTTGCCCACACATATTCCGCAAGAGACTGAATTATATAAATTCTCTGTAATTCTCACAGACAAATCCATTAAGCACTATAATTTTTTGGTAACTCAGCTTGATGATGCACTAAGTGCAACTAGACTACCTGATGGTAGGATAAAGGTCTGGATACATGTAGCTGACCCAACATGCTTTCTTCAACCCCGGAGTATCATTGACAGGTTATTGTTGCATCTCCTATCCTTGCTTTTGTATCAATTGCATCCCTAAATAAAACTGTATTTTATCCACAGGGAGGCAATGCACAGAGGAACCTCGATCTTTTTACCAACTGCCACCTATCCAATGTTCCCAGAGAGGCTTGCCATGAATGCTATGAGCTTGCAACAGGGTACAGATTGTAGATCTGTAAGCGTATCTGTGATCTTGAATCCAGATGGAAGGTAACTTTCTGCTCTTTGTCTACTATTTTCTTAGCCAGTTATCTTTTGTTTTTCTCTTCGAGAGATTATGTTTTCGTTAATAATAAGCATCTAATGAAGTTGTTTACATTTATTTGTGCTGTGCACAGTATTGCAGAATATAAGATAGAAAATTCAGTAATCAAACCTACCTACATGTTAACATATGAGAGTGCAACTGAATTGCTGTACATGAACCTGGAAGAAGAGGAAGAACTGAGGATTCTTCGAGAAGCTGCTTCAATTCGTGCACAATGGCGATGCAGCCAGGTAAGTGCCACATAGGCCTTTGCTATTTGTTGGTCTATATTCATCATTTCATGAGTATATTTTTTATTAGCATATTAAGTGCAAACACTATTGTTCTAATTTTGTAAAATAGAAAACACACCATTGCTGACAGATTAACGTTTGTAATATTGTATCGCATTCTGTTCTTGTGGCAAATTAGCTCTCCCTCATTTTGGATGATCATTCTTCGTATAGAAAAAGAACTTTACCCTCTCCAGGTTACATTCTCAGATAATAAGATAGGTTACAAATTAAATGCTAACAGTTAGCTGGACATTTTGCATCAGTCCTTGTACCAGCTAAACATTGCAGAAGGCTTTGTCTTCAGGGACTTTTTGAAGTTTTGCATTTGTACCTAACCAGCTGAACATTGTAGATGCTTATGTCGCTTGGCATCATTGACCAGCCGAAATTTGCAGGGTTCAATCGACACTGCTATGATAGAACCTCGTATCAAGGTGGCAAATCCTGATGATCCCGAACCAAACATTAATCTATATGTTGAAGACCAAACAAACCCAGCAATGCAGCTTGTATCAGAGATGATGATACTTTGTGGGGAGGCAGTGGCTTCTTTTGGTTCTGACAACGATCTTCCTTTACCATACAGAGGGCATCCCCAGAATAACACAGCTGTGTCAGCATTTGCCTATCTACCTGAAGGGCCTGCCAGGAGCTTTGCCAGTATAGCTCTGCTCCGTGCTGCTGAAATGGATTTTCGGAAACCTGTAGCACATGGTGTCCTTGGTATTCCTGGTTATGTGCAGTTCACCTCCCCTATTAGAAGATATGTTGATCTGCTAGCTCATTATCAGGTATTTATGCATCTATTACTCGTATGAATAGGTACATGATACAGTTTTCAGGAACTTTGATAGTTACAAAATTGTCCTTTGAATTGCCAACTTCCTTGTGTTATGGATGGAGTGTAGCTTATCCACTTAATTGTAGCTTATCCAAAGGACATATTCATGGTCTACTTAATTTTGAACATTGATGGGAGATGTGTATTAAAATTGCAGGTAAAGGCTTTTCTTAGAGGTGAATCTCCACCATATTCAGCTGGTGACTTAGAAGGAATGACATTTATTGCGAGCATGCATGTTAAAGTAGCTCGGAAGCTCCACAGCAACAGCTTACGTTACTGGTTGTTGGAATACTTAAGGAGACAGCCAAAGGGGAGGAAGTTTAAAGCACTGATACTTAAGTTCATTAAGGATCGTATGGCAACTTTGCTTTTGGTGGAGGTAAGTCAACATACTTCATCCCAAAACATTTTCATGGTGCAGCGGTTGCATAGCAGTACTATCTTTACTTTTGCTTGGATCATGAGCTAGAACCTTAGTACCTGTGCACATACTGTTACTTTTCCTGCCTCTAGTTTCGAAACTGGACCGGTCCACCAATTCGACGTAAAAGAAAAAAAAATACTGGAATCAGTACATGGTCGATATCTGCTGCAAGCGAACAGTCAGAACCGCCTCCCCTGGGCATCAACCAATTTTCCTTATAGTCCAAGAACCTCCATGTTCCTGTCTAGTTTCAGGCAAATCAGTATTATACTGGATCAATTATTTCTTTCTTTATTTTCTTTGTGATTCTAACTTTTGACAAGGTCAGCAAAGCATACATGTTGAATGGATAAATACATAAATGGCATGGTTTTAGCTACTATGATAGTTAGTCTGCTTACCTGCTCATTTAGAAGAAAAATTAAACTAGGCAAGTAATTGACCAAGACTACTGTATTCAAATTCTTTTTGTCCATATGTAATTTGATTATTGCAGCCAAACATGTCAAGACTGACTCAAATTTATCCTTTCAAGGGAAAGCCGACCTCCCACCATAGCCAACCGGACTTGCTAATAATTTTGGATTTTTAAGCATGTATAGATTTCTCCTCTCGCTTTCTCAATATTTTGAGCACCACTGTTCCAATTTTGTTTTCTGGGGACACTGACAGGTTGGGATCCAAGCCACAACCGTAGTTGCAGCTGGGAAAGTTGGAGATGAAGTAAGCGTGGTTGTGGAAATGGCTCATCCCCGTGATGACATCTTATCGGTTACGGAGATTGCAGAAGATACAGAGTAGTAGAGCACACCGTGGCTTTCAGATGTTCACTGCCTCACTTCTGAACCCAGATACTGTGGGGCTGCAGGTACTATATGTACCTAAGAAACAGGAAGATGCTATTTGGTTTCGCCAAGAAGCAATGTTGATTGCTTTCGGTGCATATACCAGACGAGATTCATTACCTTTGCGCTTCAAACGGAGGATCTCCACTTCAAAGACCATGCTGTTGAGTTTACTGTCAAGAATGGTTTTGATGGACAGAGCTGGCAAAGTGCAGGCATATGTTCACATTCTAAACCTTCTAGTAGTATAAGATCGTCTAATTACCATGCTAATCCCTTTTTGAGGCTGACAGTCTGGTGAAAGCACAGATCTGGACCAGTTGAACTTCCTCGGATCCCTGCGGTTTTTGGTTCAAACGCTGAGTTTTGGGGATGACTCTTGTATATAGCTGCACGTATATGATCCAGAGTTTTGATGCCCTGCTGATACCATATCTCAAATTCTCAATACATGTTCTGCTGTTATCTTGGAATTATAATTATTTGTATAGAATTGAGACGATGTGCAATTGTTTCTTCACTTTCTTCATTGTAAAATTGCCTTGACCCTCTTCGGAAGACTACTGGTTAGAATTTAAGATTATGGAATTGCAAAGGACCAAATCTAGGCTGTTCTCAGGACAGAGGGTTTGATTGTACTCCTGAATTTCTTATGGAACACACCAAGTACTGCTGGTTTTTAATGATTTGATTTGGAGATCCTTCCTCCCAGAAAAAAAAAAGACTACTAATTTCATGCTGAACACAGCATTCAGAAATCGTGGACCTCATAGCTGGATGGTTAATCGTCAATGTAACGTCGCTCAAATCTGTTGAAATTGCAGTAATACCAAAGTAAATGGCACTGTAATTTTTCTTCTACCAAGTCCAGATCCAGCTCAGATTAAACGAGACAAAACGAACAAAGGAAAAGCCGAACACTGACGCATGCAGTTGATTAAAATGGAGACCGTTGAAGTTGGTGAAATATGGGTACCAGAGAATAGCTCCGGCTTAGCCAACTATGGACCTCTTTGATTGGCATATCTTTTTTTCCTTTTTGATCGTTTGATGGGTGATGTTTTGAGCTTCAATCCAAAGATTTTTTTTTTTTATAAAGAGGATCTTCAGATTAAATGAATGAGACCACCAACATTTCAACATGTTAGGAAACACTGTCAAATACACACGCCCATCCTACCCCTGTCACCATGGGTGGTTCATAGTTGACGGGTATGTCACTCTCACTGAAAGAACATCGCCGGATAAATTGAAATAAATTCAGGTAATGTGATTACCCATGACAAGTCTAAGACTTGAACTAGATGGGCTAGTTTCACCACAACCGAACCACCACGTGAGCGACGCTTCTACATGTTGTTTTCCATACTCCATTTTCGTAGGATTCATGGATCACGCGTCCCTAGCCTTATGGCCGAATGGTGTTCCTACCTTCGTGCATGATTTGGTTGCTAGTGAATTTGCTTGTAATGTTCAGTAATTCAACCCCTTTCCATCTAAAAAAATCAGAAGAAAAAAGAAATCATTTTTATGTCTTGCATTTATCATGTTTTCTTTTAAATTCCTGCAAAATTCTTTTAGAACACCGCCCAAACAGAAGACATGTTTGTAATTTTGCGTGTTTTATACTAAGAGGGTTGTAACATTGCATCGTACATTATTCTTTCTAGAATTTCTAGAATCCAACTTTCTAGAAAGAGCATTTATATTTCTTCTCGTCTCCCATTTTAGAAGCAACATGTATCTAACCTGTCGCATAAGTTCAAATCTGAATTCAAATCACGGCTCCATAAAAAACAGATAATCCAGTTTTAAAAAAGATAATCCATTTTTATAAATAGTTGCAAATCCTAACTGGGTTATGAATCCGGTCCATTACTTGATTTTGTTTACCTGTGTCTCAAATTAGAAAATCGTGCTGTTAGAAAAATCAGAAATTATACTGAGCGAGCGATCTGGATTGGGCACCAAAATCTGAATATGTTCTGATGTCATATCGGTAGACATCACATCTGTAGTGTAGACTACCTGTGCCCCTGAATTTTGACACGTCCAGCTTTGCATCCATGTGATGTCTGAATCACATTTTGTGGGCCTGAATTGTGAGGCCCACTCTGTCATATTGTGAAAATTGCAGGTAATGAACAATGTTCAGATTTTTATTAACTCAGGTCCAAAAAAAGGTTTAAAAGAAAGTTACATTTAAAATGGGTATTGTGGGCAGAAAGTGAAAGGCACTCCAGAAAATACTTCCACCCCACTATATATAGTTGTAATTGTTTTAATTAATTAGCATGTGATTTGGAAAAAATAAATGTATCGTCATTCTGCTATATCAATAATAGGCTAAAGCCCCTAGATTCTCATGCACCGACAAAAAGCTTTCCCTATAAAACAAACATGGAGTCGCTTTTGCAGCACAAGACAAAAGGCCAGCTTGGTTCAGAAAACCCAATTATAATTAAGTACAATTAACTATATTAACTGTTCCACCGACCAGTATCTGGGGTTAAAGTGTAAAGTGAAAGTTAGCCGGGGCAACTAAAAAAACGATACTTATACACATGTATATATATGAACATCACGTGGTGATCAAGGGACCAAGTTAATTAGCCTCGTAACATGAGTGACAGTTAGACAGGAAGATTGCAGAGAATGCTAACCTCACATGGCTGCTGCATGCCTCACAGCTGCCTACAATGTTTATATATTTCTCAGTATGTCACTGACTCCAAAGTCCAAAACACCAGAAAGAGTACTCTGGTTGATCTGGATGGAAATTTTGAAGATTATGTAAGTATAACAAATATTTTTAGGGATTTCGCTAATAGTTTACATACTGAATTATGTTGGGCAAATTCTTGCTCAAAAATGAGCTGATGTAGAGAAAAATTATCCTGTCAGGTGAAAGAAGCATAGACATTGTTGACTGTTACATTCCAACCTTCAGTGTGACCCTCTACTTTAATTATCATCCATTGGCATCAAAAGAGATTTGAGATAGGCTGCTTTCACTCAACATGGACAGTTGGACACCTCAACCATATAGTTATACTTTGAAAAATCTTTCATCGCACCATATTAATGATGATTGGTAAAAGTGCAAAGGTGAGTTATTTCTTAACGTTCATATTTCAAACCGGTTATTCGTCTAAGAGAAACCTACAAAAACTACATTTCACTATACAAGGACAAATTGCAAATGTAACCTCTTTTGTCTCTGCTAAAAAATGTACTACTCATGATTTTTGAAACCATAACCTCTCTATTTACATTCTACTTTCTCCGTTTCTAAATACTCGTCGTTGTTTTAGTGCAAAAGATGAGTATTTAGGAACGGAGGGAGTAGTAAAAAAAATGAAATACAATGAGAGAAAGCTTTTATTATGGAAAAACTAAAAGATACTAATACTATGTGATGGAGTATTTCTTTTAAATACTATGAGAATTTAAATCATATCCCTCATATTTACACACGAGTCAAGTAAGTTTAGCAGTAGTTTAACGCTATTTATGTATATTTTTATCATTGCTTTTTTTGATAAAAAATATTGATGGTTGGATCTCCGTCAATTCTTGGGTGGATGGCTGCAGTGGTGGGTGGGTGCATATGCATCTTTATTTATTGTAATGTAAGAAAAAAAGTCAATTACCAGATAGTTAATGGCATTTCCTTGACTAGTCAAATACACCAAATCGGTCAAAAGTGAGGCTTGAGATCAACAGCAAGCTTCCAGCCCATTGGGAGTTGGTACACACTACAATCTACTACTGAATAAAGAATTACAGAAGGTTTGCACTTTGCAGTCTGTACATTTGGACAGATCTTAGCGTACTAAACGTAGCAATCAAATCCTACCAACACATACCAAGAGGAACAAGTTTTATTATACAGATCGGTGAAAGGAGGCCAAATGTTAAGCCCAAATTTTTGATGAACCTAGTGGAATCCGCGGCAAATTTAACTGGCCAGTTCAAGTTATCACTCCATTCTTGACTCTTAGTTTAGAGTTGTTAGAAAAGAAAAAAGGGTACACATGCAAATAATTAACAAAAGAAATATTTTAATGCACCCTTTTATTTTACTGTGGAGGCAAAAGTAAACTGAAAATCTTCAACAACAAAAAAAACTTCTGCAAGCAAACGGCCAACGGCGGTGAAAACTGGCGTTACCAGTACAAATTAACGCAGATTAACTTTATTCAGCTGGCTACTTAACCATGGCGAGAAGCTCCAGCCAGTGCGTCAGTGTGATACATTGTCTGTCTCCAGCGCAAAGGCAAAAGAGGAAGAAGAAAAGCTAGAGAGAGACAGAGGGGGAAGAGGGAGGTTGCCATTGATAGAGACCACGAGCTGTTCTCGAAGACACCGCCTCTGCTCTGCAGCAGCTGCTCCTGACTTGCTCCCCGGATCTCGGCGCTGCCATTGCCGTTGCCACTGCCCCCTCTGCTCACCTGATGTTCTTGCTCCTAGCTCTGGAGGCGCTTGGATCGCGTTGATTCGAGCTCTGTCCGTGCGTGAGTCCTATTGCTCCTGTTCCTCGATTTGTGTTTTTGGCTTTGATTCTTGATCTTGATTTGTCCAGTGTTCTTGTTTTCTGCCAGAAAGATCTAGCTTTTATGGTTTCTTCGGCTCCTCTGCTTGCCGGAGTTCTTGGATTATTTTTGTTTTCAGCTAGTTCATGATGATTCCCGTGAGGTTTTTTGTGCGAGAAAGATCTGGTTTTGGACGGCTAACCGAGTGGCTGCAGAATATAATCCTCAATAAAATGTGACTATATGTTGCTCTTATACCATTTCAGCTATTTTAGCATGCTGTTTCCTTTCACGGCACCGGAAAGATCTTGTTTTAATTTGATTTGCTAAACAGCTGCCTTAATTTGCTCCAGTAATTATCCCATCGCGATGCCATCGAGATTTGTCTCTGCGTCGCCTTTGTCTCGATTCCCGTTGTCTCCTTCTGCATTTTTCTCCTAGCGGCCGGCAAATTTGGCTCTTCTTGCTGCTCCTCTGATCTGGCCAAATTTGTTTGAAACTTACTGTCACATTCAGTTATATTTTTTTACCCTGATGGTTCTTAATTTGCTAGCAACTGCCTTTTTTGTTTTTTACAGTTCCATTGTTCGATCAATTTGCATCCGCATTTCAAGGTGTTGGTGCTTGAATGCAGAATTGGGCACTGGCAAAAGGACTAGAGATTGGATTGCTCAGAGAAATTGGAGATGGAGAAGAGGGGTGGCCCTGCATCGCAGTCGCCCAAGTCAACCGAGAAGTCTGGGAAAGACTTGAGATCCGGGGATGCTAATGGCGGCGCAAACACTAGCAGCAACGCCACCCCGAAAGGCGATAAGGAGAAGGGAGTCAATGTGCAAGTCATCCTTAGATGCAGGTGAGGAGAACTCGGTAGTTCTAGTTCAGAAGTTCAGCATCATGCTGTTTTTGTTGTGCTCAGTCAGAATGTGTAATTTGATGCGTCCAGGCCCCTGAGTGACGATGAGACAAAGTCGAATACTCCGGTGGTAATTTCGTGCAACGAGCGCCGTCGGGAGGTTGCTGCTACTCAGGTTATCGCCAATAAGCAGATCGACCGTACTTTTGCCTTCGACAAGGTACTCCGGTGATGATCATCTTCCAAAATCGCTCCCAGCCACCTGCTTTTCACTTTGCATTTGCCTATTTTTCACTTCAGTATGCAAGTTTTTACTCAAGTTAGTCAAATGGTTGGTTTTGAGTAGGTGTTTGGGCCATCATCAAAGCAGAAGGATTTGTTTGAACAGTCTATCTCACCAATAGTGTATGAGGTCCTTGAGGGCTATAATTGCACAATTTTTGCTTATGGGCAAACCGGTACGGGTAAAACCTATACAATGGAGGGAGGTGGAACTAGAAAGACCAAGGTAAATATTTTGCACTTCAGATCAATTAAACGTGTACCCTTTGGTCTTAATGTTCTTTACTATTGACCATTTCTTGTAACATCTAGAATGCTGAACTCCCAACTGATGCTGGAGTTATCCCAAGGTCTGTCAGGCAAATCTTTGACATTCTTGAGGCCCAGTGCGCGGAGTATAGCATGAAAGTCACCTTTCTTGAGCTTTACAATGAAGAGATCACTGATCTGTTGGCTCCTGAAGAACCAAAGTTCCCTGTGTTGCCTGTTTCTGAGGACAAGACAAAAAAGCCTATTGCCCTTATGGAAGATGGCAAGGGTGGTGTTTTTGTGAGAGGGCTTGAAGAAGAAATTGTGTACTCCGCTGGTGAAATCTACAAGATTCTTGACAAGGGTTCTGCAAAGAGGCGCACTGCAGAGACATTGCTGAACAAGCAAAGCAGTAGGTCACACTCCATATTCTCAATCACAATTCATATTAAGGAATTGACTCATGAGGGCGAGGAGATGATCAAAATTGGGAAGCTCAATCTTGTCGATCTAGCTGGTTCAGAAAATATATCACGCTCAGGTGCTAGAGATGTGAGTAAACTTCAAATGTCCTGTTCGTAGATTTTTATTTTTACTCGTGTCTTGTTTCTCAAATGCCAGTAAGTACTTTTGATATTGAATTGGCATTTCAGGGCAGAGCGAGAGAGGCTGGGGAGATCAACAAGAGTTTGCTGACACTCGGTCGTGTTATCAATGCTCTAGTTGAGCACTCTGGGCATGTCCCATATAGGTAACTCTAAGGACTTTCTCCTGGCTTCCTTTATTTGGGCTAAACATATCCAAAGAGGGCTTAATGTTGCTCTATCTATTTGTTTCAGAGATAGCAAACTGACAAGATTACTGCGAGATTCATTGGGGGGGAAAACAAAGACTTGCATAATTGCTACAATATCACCTTCAGTATATTGCTTGGAAGAGACGTTGAGTACACTTGATTATGCGCATCGTGCAAAAAATATCAGAAACAAGCCCGAGGTTACTGTCTTTGTTTTTATATGATCCATTCATACTGATGTTCCATTATTTCAGATAGTAACTCTCTCTTCTTACCATTAAATACAGGTGAACCAAAAGATGATGAAAACTGCTGTGATCAAGGACTTGTACTCCGAAATTGACCGCCTTAAGCAAGGTTCTTCCGCATACACTTGTTGGTGCATTGAAATGCCAAATGTCATACATCTTCTACTCACCAGCTCTCCTATATGTCTTCAGAAGTGTTTGCGGCAAGAGAGAAGAATGGTATATACATTCCAAGAGAGCGCTACCTCCAAGAGGAAGCTGAGAAAAAGGTCCATCTTAATTTTCCAATTAAACCGATATTTAGATTTGAATAGATATGCTGCACAAAGCTTTATTCAGGATCTCATGTTCTCAAATTTAACTCTGTCACTCAGGCCATGACGGAGAAAATTGAAAAACTAGGGGCTGATTTAGAGGCTAGGGATAAGGTTAGTTTGTCTATAAGCATTTCACAACAAGCAATTATGTTATTTCATGATCTGAATATATATTCTCTACAAAATATCTGGGCAGCAATTGGTTGAACTAAAAGAGCTTTATGATGCCCAAAAACATCTGAGCACAGAGTTGGGTGAAAAACTCGAAAAGACTCAGGTACCTTTGGTCTCCACTCTCCACCTCATGGATTCAGAGTCTTCCGGCAAATATATTACATATTGTCATTTCCTCCTTGTCTCTTGATTGCAGAAAGACCTGGAGGATACCAGGAATGCTCTGCATGATCTAGAAGAAAAATACAATGAAGCAAAGTCTACTATCAAAGAAAAAGAATATGTCATATTTAATCTTCTGAATTCAGGTTTGTTGAATTAACTTACTATTGCAAGCCTCTTTGTCTTAGCATGGTCTGCTCAATGTTTTTTAAAGATTGCTCGTAGACTAAACTAACTAGTTTTGTGATTTGACATTGGATAAAGCGTTTCTAGGTTCATCCATGCTTGATTTTAATTAGCTAATTGAGTGTCTTTACTGCATTTACAGACATTCACTGAGACTTACTATTGTTTTTTGCACAGAAAAATCACTAGTAGACTGCGCATATAACCTTCGTGCAGAATTAGAAAACGCAGCAGCAGATGTTTCTGGGCTATTCTCCAAAATAGGTTAGGGATCTCAACTTGATCACCCCTACTTTTTGTGACGGACTTGGACTCACATCAGTGTTCTTGAATACTGGCAGAGCGTAAAGACAAGATAGAAGATGGAAACAGGTCACTTGTGCAGAAATTTAGGTCCCAACTTACACAAGAGCTTGAGGCCTTGCATAAAACCGTCTCCTCTTCCGTTGTGCAGCAGGAGGATCACCTCAAAGAAATGGAAGATGATATGCAAGCCTTCGTATCTTCAAAAGATGAGGCAATTCAGTCTCATCAATTTTTACTTCCTAGTTTATTTTGTATGACTTCAGTGTGGGAGTGTGTATGATACGCATCAAATACCCATTTTCAGGCTGCACAAGGGCTAAAGGAGAGCATACAAAACCTGAAAGCGCTGCATGGTTCAGGTATTACATCTTTAGATAATTTAGCAGGAGAAATTGACATGAATTCTCAGACAACATTTGAGAAGTTGAACTCACAAGTACAATCACACACGAAGGCTATTGAGAACGTAAGTTCATTTCTTTGGGCCTGCTTTTGATTGAAGTAAAGATTGAAGTAAATATTGCAACATTTCTGACTGTTCTTCGTATATATATAGTGCTTTGGAGTAATTGCTTTGGGAGCAGACAACTTGTTGAATGAGCTGCAGTGTAGCCTTTCGAAACAAGAAGAGAGACTAGCGCAATTTGCAAAGAAGCAGCGGGAGGTCTGTATTTGTGTTGAAGCACTAAAACGTTTAATTTTTCTTAAGCCATCTCCTTCTAATGTGACCGTTTTGTTCTTGTGTGCAGGGACACCTAAGAGCTGTGGAAGCATCACGGTCCATATCAAAGATCACTACTGGTTTCTTCCACTCATTGGATGTTCATGCATCTCAGCTCACCAGCATTTTGGAAGAAACTCAAACTGTGCAAGATCAACAACTTCTTGATCTTGAGAAGAAATTTGAGGTAACTCCTACGATGATTGCTGCATTGACTATAAGCGGTTCGGAAGATAAGATTTTTTATCATATATTTTTAACAGGAGTGTGCAGCTAATGAAGAAAAGCAACTCCTAGAGAAGGTGGCAGAGATGCTTGCAAGTTCCAATGCAAGAAAAAAGAAGCTGGTGAGTTTTTTTTAATTGCTTCCTTAATTTGTATCATTTGTGGGCTAGAAATTTACCAGAAGAAGTTATGTGCTGACGTGACGGATATATGACTCGAGCCATTCTCAATTGCTACACATTATTTGATTATGAGCATGTATTACAGGTCCAAACAGCTGTAGGTAGCCTTCGAGAGAGTGCTGTAAACCGGACAAGTCACCTGCAGAAGGAAATTTTGACGGCCCAGGACTTGACCTCATCCGTGCGGGAAAAGTGGGGCTTTTACATGGAAGAAACCGAGAAGAATTATATTGAAGATGCCACTGCAGTGGACACTGGACGGTCTTGCTTGGCAGAAGTTCTTGTAGAATGGTAAGTATGGCATGATGATGGGATGCTTTCTAGTATGGAATATGGAGTTTCAGAGCTCAACATTTGCTATCAAAATTTGCAGCAAGGCAAAGACGGACATGGGTGCGCAACAATGGAAGAATGCTGAGGATTCTCTTTTCAGCCTTGGCAAAGGAAATGTGGCAACAGTAGATAGTATAGTCAGGTATTAGCAAAAAAAAATCCTCTCGCCTGAAGCTAGAAATAATACATAGCAAGTAATCATGGTTTGTGTACTTTACTAGGACTGGAAGAGAGGCCAACCAATTGTTGCGTTCCAAATTGTCGTCAGCAGTATCGACAACTCTTCAAGATATAGATATAGCAAACAAGGCCCTTCTTTCTTCCATTGACAGTAAGATCTTGCTCTTTGAGTTACTGTAACACAAAGCGTAAACAATATTGACAACTCCTTTTATTTTCAGGTTCGCTGAAGGTCGACCACGACGCGTGCACAAACATTGTTTCCATTATCACGCCGTGCCACGGGGAGGTAACGGAGTTGAAGGACGCACATTACCATAAGGTTGTGGAAATAACCGGAAATGCCGGAAAATGCCTAGAGGAAGAATATCTGGTGAGCAATCATGAAAAGTATTGGCAGGGGAAATATGCTATTTATCTCTGACTGTGACTGACCAAACCTGCTTTGCATCTTCTCCTTGAACATAACAGGTTGATGAGCCGTCGTGTTCGACACCGAGGAGGCGGCAGATTGACCTCCCAAGCGCCAAATCGATTGAGGAGCTCCGAACCCCGGACTATGATGAGCTTCTCAGATCATTCCGGGAGTCGAGTGCTGGATGGAAGCAGGCAAATGGAGACACAAAACATGTATCGGAGGAGGCACAAGAACCAGCATCGCCATCATCAGTCAAGAGGGATGCAAGAGTTCCCCTTGTAGCAAGAAATTAGATTCATCCAAAGCATGTACAAAGGAGCCATTTTATTTAGTTTACGTTTACCAGTTGATTTGCTGTTGATAGTGTCATCCATTTCATTAATTACTGTTTTTGGTGAAGAGACTTGTTATTGTTAGGCTGGTCATCAGTACAGAATATGTACTTACATTGCATCGCTGGATCTAATGTAATATATATATTTACATAGGCAGTGAACGAATTAAGAAAATTAGGATTTTCCTTGAAGGAATAGAAGTATAATGATCTGATAACCAAATCTCTGTTCAGTGTCTGATGACAAATCTCTGTTTAGAGACACCCTCAACTGTTGGACTGGAGCATGCAGGCTGGTACCAAATATGGAAGGAACGAAAAGGTAGTTACATAAACATTGATCTAAGAATTTTATATGAGAACTACATCTGCATCAGTACTGCACAAGGCCACTAGGGATAAAAAAAACTATGATGCCTGTTTCTTGACAAGAATGTACAAGGCCAGGAAAAAGAACTACTTGTACTGCAAAATATAGTCGAGGCGAAGGCCTGACTCAGACGTCATAACTGGCTGCCGCTCATATTCCTGCAAAAGCAAAACGGACATTGTTAGTATGTGGTAGAAATTAGAGGATTTGGATTAAGTGTTATTCGGTAGTGTGTGATATATACAAGAATCTACTAATCAAGGAACTAAAATAAAACAAAAAATCTCTTAAGATCATAATCAGCAGATTCGGATCGATGCATCCCACTTGAAAGTCGCCCAATATCTAGTTTCACGTGAGTTTCATGTGTTATTCTTTTTACTGCAAGACCATAAGGAAAAAAAAGTAAACCGCATATATATGGAGAAAAGTAAATGCCTTATGGCTAGGGCGCAATAAGGGGTTTCTGCAACTGTTCTAAACACCCTGCCTAATTATAAACTAGAGTATATTAGAGACCTTTGACAATGTTAGATAATTGCAAACAGGAAACTTCTCATTTTTCACAGAACTCAAGCCCAGAATTCCACAGAAGTGCTACAAGTAGCCTACACAAAAGGATGTAGAGGTCATCATCATATTGTGCATCTTAACCTACGAAGGAAAGGTACAGGTTGACGGTAATTGTGGAAATTAAGAAATAAACAAGAGAAACTTACGACTACAGCAACATGTGATGACTCATGATCTATTTAGTGCTATATAGTGGAACTATTATGTTAACTACAACTGAAAATATGCTCCAGCAGAAAGTGCACTTCTAGTTCGGTGTTAAGAAAAACTCAAAAAATGTCCTAACATAAATGAACAGGTTTCATACAATTAACAATCATCACAATTTTCAATTTATATTACTATAGGATAAAGAGAACGATAAAATACCACTAAACAATGAACCAATGTCTGATAAAATTAGAGATGATGCATCAAGGATAAATTCAGATGGAGCAATTACCTATGCTGATGCTCAAATATATGTCCTGCTAAGCACTATTTATTGCAAGGTCTCATCCATGAATGCTTTTGACCCCTCTCTGTCTAAGCCTTCCTGAAAATCCTTGCTGGTGGAATCCTCAGGGAGCGACATATTGTTATTCTGTTCTGTGGCTCTTGCTGAATTGCCATCAGCCATGCTGCCTGCGGTTGCACCTACTGAAGGTCTGGAGCTACCAACATCAGGCCTTGCATCAAGCTCAGGTGCTTCTTTGTCATTTGTTGATGGAATAACATCAAGATCAGGGTCACCTTCTAAACCACCGTTAGATGGATCCTGATTTGCATGATCCCCACCATCCTTATCTTCTCCTGATGCTGCCGGATCTAACTCACTCTTTTGTTTTTTCGCACTAGGGGTGCCATCATCCTCTAGATCATCGTTCCCCGCACCAGGCTCTGCAGGATCAGAGGAATCTTTCCGTGGTCTCTTCCATTTTTTCGTAGATGAGGTGCCATCATCCTCAAAATCTTCCTCCTCTCTACCCCTGTGCAGATAGGTCCACAATTTTTTGTCATTATCATACAGTACACAAGGATCACGCTCATAATGCAAGCGATCAAGTGCACCGCTGACAACTTGATTAACAGCAGCCTCTTTATTCGATTCTTCATGATTGAGGTACTGTGAATCTTTGAGAAGTGTGCAAACATCAGCTCTTGTACCAGTTCTTCCAGGCAACCTAGAAGCAGCATCTCTTACAAGACAGAGAATAGTGACATGAGGAGGGCGATCAGGTAAGAGCATGGGATGTCCCCTAGCTTTTGCTGTAGGCTTTCCACCTCCCCTTCTCAAGGGAGCAACTATAGATTTCTCCCCATCAGCAGCAGTATAGCAAAATGCTCTATCAGGAATCGAGTATCTCAAAAATTCCTCACGCTGAAAATACGCTTTTGCTTCCTCAGAGCTTGGGCTTATTGTGTTCAAACTTTTCTGGGCTCTAAGGTCCTTGAATCTTTCCTTCAAATCCAAGTTTGCAGGATTTGGTGGTGGAGGTGGTGGAAGGGATCCTATCTGCTTAAGGGTTTCCTGACCACTTTTCAGCCAATTAGCAAATGCATCAACCAACTTCACAAGCATCTTATGTGGTATACCCCATGCTTCAGCAGAAGTTTCTTCGTTAGGATCGCTATATGAAGAACCAGAAGGTAGTGGACCAACCCAGAACCAGCTTTTGTTTGACTTGTCATAGGAAACTAGTGATTTCCAGCCCTTTGCACCTAGAGGAGCTGTTCTAGATGAAAGTATCTTCAGCACTCCACGAACCAAATCCTGGAGGGGCTCCTGTGTTTCAAGTATGTTAGGATCTCCAGGATTTGATCTAATCCGATTAACAAGCTCTTGAACAGTTAGTGCCGGTACATTGCTCGGCGCAGTCTGCTCTGCAGCACTGGTATCTCCAGCCTCATTACCCTGTTGTGCTTGCTCTGTTGCACTTGGCTCTTGAGGAGTTTTGCTAGGTTCCTCATTGTTGGACCATTTTCTGCTTTCCTCCCCATCAGGCTGCTTCTCTGCCGCTGGAGTATCCTCAGTAGGAGTGACCATAGCTGCCACTGGAGTATCCTCGGTAGGAGTGACCATAGCCTTCTTAACGGCAGTTAGAAGATGTACAATGGAGAAAGAAAAGCCAGTATGGATAGTTGGCGTGATTGGTACATACTTCTTCTTAGGTTTCTCAGGCTCTACTACAACCACATTAATTTCTGGTACGACAGGAGCTGGTTCTTCTACAGTAGCTGCATCTGTAATGATATCTGGCTTCCTTTTGCCTTTCTTCTTCAAGCTACTGCTGTTCTCCGCGACGTTTGGACCAGATGGCGCATACTCACCAGGCTCATCCAGGCTTGTAACTTCAACTCTTCCTTTTTGCTTTTTGGACCCAGAGCTGCAATTTACTAGCTTTGACGTCACTCTTTCAGATCCATCAAAATCACCAATTGTATCTTGGACTGCATAACCTGTTCTACTGACCAGCCTGTCACTTTCTGGTGACCTGAATAATTCATCCGGTTTTTCATTGCGATCATGCAACTCAGAGGTGCCATGACCGCGCATATCCAGATTTGTCATTCCTTTGCGCTTTCTTTCACTCCTTGCTGCTGGAGGTCTCATCACTTCACTAATCTGTTCTGCCACCTCCACGTGCACATCGCGTAAATAATCAGGGTCTGCAACCTTTCCTCTGTGCACCCCTTTGCTCTGATTCTGATAGGGTTCAAAATCTGCAGTAGCAGCAGGATAATTTATTTTGACTGCTTTGCCAAGTTTACTTGACTTTTTGGAACCAGATGCAGGTCTTTGAAACTCAGAATGGTGAAGTTCTGGCTGTTGTTCGACAAGGTTCATGTCCACACCATCTTCAAACTGTTCTGATGAATCAGATTCTGTCTCCTCGCTTCGAGCATAGACAGCTTTGCTCCTGGAATCCTTATGGCCAACCCGGTCATACGGACTACATGGTTTACCTTTACTCTTCCCCTGTGATATCTTGCCTCTAGAATCGGACCTAAACTGTGCACCATTAAACTGTTGCTCGATACTTTTGTAGGATTTGACCTTCAGACCATGACCACCTTGAGCTTTCCTGCTCCTGTAATCACCTGTAGACTGCCCTCCCTGCCAGTCATTTAAATTATCAACATGGCTACCAGTTGGCCAATCCATCTCTTCCCTTTTGAGAGCTTTACTCTGGGCACCTTTTCCACCATAGACCCAATCTCTCTCTGAGTACTTCGCATTCCTGGCAGTCTCAGCGTATGGAGGCTCAAACGATGCCGCTAAGGTGACACCCTGGTTAGCATTGGCATTCCTGCCATGGTAGTAAGGAGAACCAGTCTGGTTATCACGGTAGTTGTTTCCATAAGGATTGCTATCATAGCCCGCAACAAATTCCTTTTTCTTTCCTGGCTTCAACAGAGGCCTCTGCGGCCGGATCCTAGGCAAATCCCTGTCATGCCCCATGTCCTCGGAATCACGGCCCCTCATGCGCAGAGTCCCTCTAGAGACCACTCCCGAATCATACCCATAAGCATTATCTTGACGAGAAAGCTCGGAGAGAGCCACTGCAGCATCACGGCCAGCCCCTCCAATGTACTCATCATCCAAACCCTTTGACCCACCCAACCGCAGCAACCCCTTCGACCTTTCCTTTCCTAGCTTCCCAGACTTCTTCAGCCCCATCTTATCTGGCTTCAGCCTTGTCAATAACTGCTCCGCAGACTCCCTGCTCTCTGAGTCAGTCTCTGACCCAGCCCTGTGATTCAAACCCCGATCTTTCTGTTCCCGCCGTGCCTTCAACGAATCCAGCGCCCTCAGCCTCTCATCAAGGCTGTACCCGCCGCAGCTCTTCCAGCAGTCCTTGATCTCCCACAGCCCCCTGACCATCGAATTGTGGTAGCTCTGCAGGCGGTAGTAATGCTTCCGTCGCTCAGCAAAGCGGGCGCCACGCCTGTACAAGACGATCCTCGGGTCGCACAGCCCACCTTTGAGCCTGTCGAAGAGCGCGGCCAGGGGGCTCCCGAAGTGGAAGTTCTCCCCCGCGAGGAGCTCGACGAGCATGCGGGCAAAGGTCTCCTGGTCCATGTCGGGCAGGAAGGCGGCAAGGCGGACACGGTCCTCCTCGGAGAGGAGGCCGTTCCACGCATCCAGCGAGAGCACGCCGCCGAGGCCGCCGGCAAGGTCGTAGAGCTCCAGCGGCACAGCGACGCTCTGGTCCCCGACCTGGCACAGCTCCGCGCCAGGCTCCCCGAGCTGCGTGATCTCCAGCTCGTCGGACCCCATCCCAGAGTCATCCTCCTCCTCCTCCTCCTCCAGTTCCTCCTGCTCCTCACCGCCATTCTCCTCCTGGCCTGAGAACCCAGCAGCCTCAGACTCCTCGGACACCGTCACCGGCGACCCCTGCTCCTCCTCATCCTCCGTGGCCTCCATCGAGCCTCCTCCCTCCTCCTCCTCCTCTTCCCCGCCGTCGTCCATCCTCGGGACCCTTGCCCCACCGCCGCCGCCGCTGTTCCTGACGATCGCCATGGCCTCACTCGCACCCCTGCGCCAAAACCACCAACCCAAAACAGATATCAAAACCCTAGCCGCCGCCGCAGCCCCCGCCCCCAATCCACTCTCACTCCACCGAAACCAAGAAAATCGAACAATAAACCAGGAAAAACTCACCGGAATCGCCGCAGTCCGCGAGAACCGAAGGAGTCGCGCGCGACGCGAAACCCTAACCCTAAGGCGGCGGGGGGCGACGGGAGAGGTGGTAGTTGTTTGTGGGGGGGAGCGGGGAGAGGGGGAGGCGGATAAATAGTCGGGCGTGGGGAGGAGGAAGACGACGGCGACGTGGCGGGCGCGCGAGCCGTCGGATCCGGTGGGGAGGGCGGGGGCGGGGAATTAGCGGGGAGGCGAGGGGGCGGAGCGCAAAAGTGTCCGGTCCGAGTGCGGGTGGGAGGAGGAGACGAGACGAGACGGGAAGGGGGAAGACGAAGAGGAAGGAAGGAGAAGAGCGGAAAGGAAAGAGAGAGCGCGCGGGCTGACGAGTGGGGCCGGGTTTCTGACAGGTGGGGGCAGGATTGTCTGACGGCGTGGGGCAGGCGGGGCAGTGGGTGGGCGGGTTTCTGGTTTTGCGCGGGAACTTAACCGGAGATCGCGGGGTGAGGTTTGAGGTTTCGCTAGCCAAGTTGCAGTAGCAGGAATAATTAACAAGGTTTTGAAAACCAACTTATTACTCACTCCGACCCATATGACTTGTCTCAAATTTGCTCAAACATGGATGTATTTATGTTTAAAAACGTCTAGATACATGTAATATTTTGACAAGTAATTCCGTCCCGAGAGAGTAATGACTTTTGGTTGTCTCACGCTACTCCCTTTGATTCATAATAAGTGTCGTTTGTTTAAGTGCAAATTTGAACCAGATCGGAGGGAGTATTAGTTTTTTCTTCGAAACAAGTCTTTTTTTTTGTTATGATGGTGAGAAATCACACTGTATCGATTGATGGGTCACAACAAAGTACAGTTGTAGTATATGAGAAGAAAAAGGAAATCAAATTTTACATCCCGCATGAAAAGAATTTAGTTTTCCGGTCAACACTACATTTGGTGTAATGTCACCGGATGTATGTTGTTGTTGTTGTTGTGCTCCTTGCTGCCTCCTTCTCTGTGTCTTCAAGTTACTCGGTGTGAGTGTTCCAACGCACTTTAGTCATGGATCCAACACACTAGTACTTTCCATCTTGTCTATAAGACCCCCGTGTTGTGTGTTGTGTTATCCTTTTTTTTTTGTCTACAACCAACAAAGATGTGTCCGTACACCACGTCCACAACTTACTATTCGAAAGGTTTTTTTTCTTCCTGGAACATCAATTCAATTAATTATGAGACTTCGCAAAGCTATTTTTTTATGGAAAGTAAGAATTAGCAGATGAAGCGTCAAAGAAAGTCACATATAGGTAGTAGTTGTGGAGGACCATGCATTAGCTGAAAGATCTCTTTGACTTGTAGCGCTACACTCTATTATTATTCAATGATGGAATTGGATTACGCCGTGCCTGTTTTGCAGCGTATATTGTACTTTTATTTTGTTTTGCGCTATCTTATCCATGTTATTGGTTTTTGTCGAGCCATGAAAATTGATCGAGTAAATCGGAGAAACCTATTTCCAATATAAATGTGCTATACATATGATAAAACTTGGCCCGATGTCCATCGCCGAACTTGATACAGCGTCCCATTCACCAAGCTAGCACTCTCTATCCTTCCAACTAAAACATCAGACGTAGTTTGTCGGATATAAAGTGTCGTACGCAAAGACATTCCGTTTTCAGATCTCGTGTTTTTTTCTCTGACTTGTTTTTGCATCGTCCCCTGGAAGTTCCATTTTCGTGAAAGACTTGAGTTCGAAAGTTTTCAAACAGAGGTTTTCGTGCTAAACAAACGGCCGAGATCAATCACCAGAAACCCCAGGGTTTCAGTCACGACTAACCCTTCCCGCCAAATCTGGACCGTTCATCACTGCAATCAGACGGCCATCAGGCCACCACAATCTATCTCGAGGCAGAGCAATCCAATCCCCAATTTTCTCCAGCCCCCATGGCGGCCGCCGCCGCCGTCGCCGACTGGACCGTCGTCCGCCGCCGCGGCCTCCGTCGAGGACGAGAGCCCCCGGTTACCACCTCCCACCCTGACGCCCCGCCGCCGCTCCCTTTGACCCCGATCCCCTGGTCGCCCTCCGACCCTTCCCTCGACTCCGCCCGCGTCTCCCGCCTCGTCGACCGCGCCCGCGCCGCCATCTCCCGCGTCGAGGCCTCCCGCCTGTACAGCCGCCTCCTCCTCCCGGACTCCCCGCTCCGCCACCGGCTCGCCTCGCTGGCCCCAACCCGCCTCTCCCTCCTCGGCGTCGGCAGCTTCGAGTCCTCCCTCGCCGCGCGGCTCCAGCTCGCGCTCGCGGCCCTCCTCCGCCGCGACCTCCTCCCGGACGCCTCCGCGGATCTCTTCGACCCCGTCCTCTCCGCCGCCGAGTGCGCCGCGGCCGCCGCGCTCGGCTTCGCCGTCCCGCGCCTCGACGACGGGTGCCGCCGCCGCGCGGCCGGGCCCACCCTATTCTACATGCCCCACTGCGAGGCGGCGCTCTACGACGCGCTCCTCGACGCCAACTGGGAGCCCCGTGCCCAGCTCCGCCGCCTCTGCGTGCTCGGCAACAGCTTCCAGCGGTACGCGCTCCAGGCGGAGGACAGCGCCTCGGGCCCCGCCGCCAAGGCCAAGCTTGTCCTCGCTGCGGAGCGGTTCGCCTGGGAGGAGAGCGTCAACGAGGCCGGCGCCGTCGATGACGAAGACGGCTTCGTCCGCGCCTTCAACGAGACGAGCTGGCATTTCTTCGAGGTGGACGACGAAGACGCCGACCGGAAGGAGATAAGTTCCAACGCTTTGTCCATGGAGAAATTATCACTGTAATACTATGACTTGTATTATATGATTGGAGATGCATTCAAAGACTCATCAGATTGAAACCTTAGCACAATTTGGTGCTTGCTTCATCTTGATTTTATAATGAACAGGAATGAAAGTATAGTTGTGTGCATTGTATCATTATAAGAATTCAGAGTTTTGGCCATTGAGTTTTGTTACTTGGAGCCACTAGTCACCACATATTTCTGTCTGTTAGCCAATGAATTAAGAGAATAAACTCCCAAATCCCAATATAGTGCTGAATGAAAGTATAGCTGTGTGCATTCTGTATTGTATCATCAAGAATTCAGGGTTCGGCCGTGGAGTTGTGTTACTTGTAGCCACTTGCCACCCCATATTTCTGTATGTTAGCCAATGAATTAAGAAAATAAACTCCCAATGTAGTGCTGCATGTGTCATTTTGTGGAAACTCCAGTGTCTCCTGAGGTTATATAACCTTTTCGTTTCCAATATCTCTTTCAGAACATATCTGTAACGCTGCGCTATGATTGATTTTGTTAGTTCAAGCATCAAGATTCATCACAAAGTACCAAACAACCAAAAAGAACCCCTAAGAACCCTCAGGATCTATTTTCTGCTTCTGTTCCTGGTAACTGCACCATTGCAATGTTCCTGACTTACCTCATATCTCCTGAGCACAGTTTATACATATGTGACTTAAGAATTAAGATCAGATTCTGCTGCGATCTTCTTCATGTTTCCGGAGCCCGTCCCTTCGAGTTGTCTGGGCTGGTTTCCTCCGTGCATTCCTCCTCCTTGTTCTGCCACTGGCTGGTTCTCAGGGCCTTCACCTTGCGTTTCTTGCTGCTGCCTTCTGCAGCTTCCCCTGGTTCAGACATCAGCACATCTCCTTCTGTTTCTCCTCTCTTGCCCAGCACCTGCATTTGCGCCTTGCGGAAAGCTTCTGCAGTCCCTTCTAGCTTCCTCTTCGAACTGGTGGAGATCTTCCACATAGAGTTACACTTAGTAGTTAATGCATCTATGCATCTGTGGCAGGAAACCAGTCTATCTGTTCGCCGCGACTTGCTACAAGTGTGCACATTTCCATTCCATGCCATATACGCTAAGCTAGAAAACCATTCTTCTGTCGCTACGATACTAATTCACTCCCGCACGGGCCTTATATGGGCCTTCCATTTCTCGTGGGCCTTGCACGTTCGCGGGCTGACCGACACAAAGCCGACCGACGGTGGGTCACACGTCAGGGAAAAAAACGTTGTGAGCAGCGTGCTGTCCGTTCTCTTCTTCTTTTCTTTTTGCCCCAACTCCAGTGCCCTTTCCCTTTTGGGATGGATGGGAAAGAAGAAAAAGACCACGCAGCAACCTTCACATGCACGCAACGCAGAAAATTCAAGGAAGGCGCGTGCACGTAATTGATTACACAGTTAATTTTAGCTCCACAGTGGAACACGGGCATGCCGGCCGTGAAAATTCTGTCGGCCAAGTATATATATCTCGGCGGTCTAGCTATATCACATCGACGTCACAGAGTTCGTCACATGCATGCCACGCACCCAATGTGGTTGTTTATATAATTATTGTCCATTATTCTTCCACTCAAGGGGCCTACTTAATTATTCACTTGCGATTTCACTAATAACTAATGGGACGGACAATTAATAATTAATATAGGATCCTTTGTTCAATACACTGTGGCGAATTAGATTTCGTTGGGACGAGATTTTGGCTGAAATTCGGTAGTATATACTCCTTACGTTTCATAATTCTTGTCTCAAATTTGTTCAAAATGGATGTATCTATTCCTACAAAGTGTCTAAATACATGTAATATTTCAACAAGAATTATGGAACGGAGGGAGTACATGGTGGTTTCATGAGAGGTAGAATTTATATCATTATATTCATCTTCCAAGTTCTTGTTGATTATCGTGGCTACATAACAACATGTTAATGAAGTACGGAGTATTTTGTTTTTGTCGAAAGATTGTCCTCACAAAATCTAGTACCCATGCGTTGAGAAAATGAGTGAGTAGTGCTCTAAATTTCTCTTAATAGTTTAGCTGTTTTCATAACCACCACTGTTTTCTTAGATATTTTTTTTCACGTAGTGGTTTCCTTTTAAAATCAGGCAACGGACGAAAAAAAAATAGTAATACTAAACAAACTTGACTAAAAAAAATCCTCTCATGATTCTACCCATGGGTCTATTACACTGTTCTCAACTTCTCGTACTCATTGTCATTGGGTATCCATGTTCATCGAGTTTGATATATGTGCTTGAGTATTCGTGCATCAATCTATACAAGCATAAACATAAGTGTAGTTAATAGTTTCAAACTTTGACGTACAGAAATCATTACTGATATTTAACGAAACCACACATGCGCATCGAGTGTATATTAATTTTGAGTGAAAAAATACGCCAAGTTGACCTTGCTTTATTGCTTGAGCTTATGGTCATATACACATGGGCATTCACCGGGTGCCCACTTGGTTGCATATGGATGTTGGCCCAAGAAAAAAAACTTACCTAAAGACCCAGCACACGTTCCATTCTGACCCCATAACTATACGAAGTGGCGGACCAAGATTTGCCTTGAGCCTAGGACCGAGCATCTAAGTTTAGGGCTGAACAGTGTATAATGTGCTAAATTAGTAGAGATCTATGATTTTCCTATAACAATACACAAAGGAATTTGGCTCCACGCTTAGGCCTATAGCCCAGGTTGCCCTGTGGAGTTGGTCCGTTCCTGACTGTACAATCGATATATTTGCCCCCTGCGTTCATTATTGCAGTTTTTCTTCAATGCTTCTGTCCGATCCATATTACTTGTCTTAATTTAATACTACAAAGTTATATTAAATCAGCTGGATCAGAGAGAGTATTTTTTTAATATACATCTTTTCTATGCCTTTTTGATGTCTGTAAACAAGAGCAGTATTACCTTTACCCTGAACCCATGGACATCCGTCGATCAGCGGCGCCAGTGATTAATCTTCCAAATCCGGACGTAGCTGGCGTACGTAGGCCGTTTCATTTCATTGGTACTGACACTCCTATACCCGGTGACCCACCGGCATGACCAGCGAGTGGGTGAGTGTGACCGTGGCAGGAACGTACGTACTACTCCTGCCTCTCTCACACACACTACACTACTGTCTGATCTGTCTCGTCGTACTCCGTTCTGTCTCTGTTGTCAAATGTCAACATCCATGCATGGTGCTAGACAAAATAAATGCAAGGATGGAATTTCTTTACTTCCGCTACGTATACTTAATTACCGGTGCTATCTTTATTTATTACCTCGTACTACGAAGAGAAAGTACTCGTATAGTACTACTCCGTACTAATCATTACACTAACATGGAGAGGGAGCATTTGATCATACAGTAGTCATTAACCCTATTTGTCAATCACCCATGAGTTAGCTTAGGCTAAGGAAAGAACGTAAGAGGATCACCCATGAGTTAGCAATATCCGCCGATCGATTGTGTTCTCCATGGCCTCGATGATCACAACTGAACAAAAATGTAATCCGCTTACGTACGTGTAGTAGATCAAAGAGTTCGTTAAACGTGCAAAAAACAAAAAGGGAATTAAACAATACTGTACATATGATGCAATTTGTCAATCACAAGTATACATGTATCTAGACTCTTTTGGGTATAAACATATTCATATTTGGGCAAATTTGAGTCGTTTAATATGAGATGGAGGGAGTAGTACTGTGTAAGTTACCTGATTCAAAATTGGACAAACTATTTTTGTTTAAACTATTAGTTGTGCTTAATTACGTCAGCTCAAGGACCTGAAGCATCACAGGACCGTCCGATCCTTGGCTGCTCCTTCCATTTCACATAACACCTCACTTAAATTTGTTCATTTGGACAAAGACATTTCTCGTTTACAATGACTGACCATTTTTATTGATTTGAGATTAAATGTGTGTGAGAGCAATTATTTATCGGTGGCCAAGAGAAAAACGAACTATATTATGAAATAAATGGAAAAAAAAATTATGTGATGTGTTTTGTGAAATAGAGTGAGTACCTAGCTAGGTCCGACCCCAATATTAATTGACCGCCCTATAAACAGATCTGCCTGCTGCTATATATGTTCTCGATCTATCTGTCCCATGGGCCATTGATTACTTATTAATCGTGTCAGTTCACCGGCCTAAAACCATTTTGATTGGCTCCTTATTAATCGATGTGTGTAGCCGTTGCCTTAAAACCATGGCATCATGGATCCATTGGCACCAAAGTACTAACCAACTATCGATCACACATTAATTTCTCGCCTTAACTTAACTTCCTTGCAACATATGCGTACGTGCGGAGCTGGCGTGCTTATCGTGCCCAGAGTGGCCCACCGACAGTGACTCAACATGTGGGTGAAAAGAGTAGTTAGTACTACTACACTGATCTGTCTCTTGCTTGTCAGCACTCAGCATGCATGCATTGCTTTGACACTAATAAACGCAAAAATGGAATTTCTTTACTTCTACTGTTACTAGGAGTATATATATGGGAGCATTTAGTAACCTTTGATTATATGGAATTAATTGAGCGTAGCATTTTTTTCTCTTCGTGTGATGCTGGTCGAGAGTATAATTAGTAAATCATCCAAAAAAGGGTTACTAATTAAACTACCGCCGCGCTATGTTATTAGGTCTCAAAAGCAAAACATATAAAAAAATACTCTCATTTTTCAGACACATATAAGTATGCAAAATTTCATTGAGAACGGAAAAGTACAATGAGTCGAAGCGAGAAACAAAGGGTTTACATGGTGGGTACATGAAAGATGAAACCTGTCCCAAAGTCTACTACTGCCATGAAGGAGCACGGGTACATGTACATGTCTATCATTCTTAATCTTTGCAGGTGCTTACATATTCCTCTTCCTCCATGTCTCCCATGCCATGAGGGATAGCATGGAGAGAACATCTCTCTGCGGTTATGAGCAGACCTACTTGAGGATTACCAGCGGGTTGCTCGGCCAGCTTTGCACCTCTATGAGGTGGATCCCATCTTTAGTCATGTACCAGCACCGTGCATGGATAGAGAGCACCCGTTAGGTTGCTCCCTAAGAGTTTTGGTCTAAAGCGTCGACAACAAAACTATACGGAGATTCCCGACGGAGAAACTTTAAGCAGGTCACCAAAGTGATCTTGCTAAACTAGCGAAAAAGAGAATGTGTAGGCAGAGCCAAATTAAGCTGCCTTGGTATTGATTATAGCGACCAAGAGATTCTGAGCTGGGACTTCAAATCAATTAAGAGCCTTCTAGATATTTAATAGTGGTCCAAGAGATTTTAGAGGGTCTTTAATCGATTAAGAGTAGGCACTTGTGAATCGACATTGCAACTTTTCAAACAACACAGTGACTTGGCATAGGGTTTCAGACATAGCATCGCCGTGGATCAACACTTAGTATCCTCACATAATCACAACTCGCATGTTGATGACTTCCGTTGAAACACTTAAAACATGTTCAATGTACGAACCATGCATGCCGCTTAGCAATTAACTCGACAACCCATTAAAAACATGCCAAATCCAGCAACACATAACTTTTTCGACTTAAAACCCTCATAAATCCTTCCCGTAAAAGACCTTCGACGCAATTTACCCCAGATCAAGAATAACACTCCCACGCTGTCCCCCCGAATGCTGCTCTCATTACGGTACCGTCCATAATGGCGCCACAAAGTCCATAACACGGTAGGGTGGTGCTCGTATCGCCATCGGTAGGTAAGCGAGAAGAAGAGGAAGACTCTCACTCTTGTGTGCAAGTAGTAGTAACCTGTCGCTCAGGGTTCGCTGATTAGCACGCACCACCAGCTAATTGTGCTTTGAGTTTATTATCTTTGGGAGGATGCACGTTAGGCAGCAGCATCATCTGCACCTTTTGCCTTTGTCCTTTGCCTGCCTTTCGCCTTTGCAGCCTTTCTGCTCGCCCCGGGTCGGTCGCGGTCTAGTGTGGGAGCGACGCCGCCCCCACTTCCTCTTCTTCCTCTTCCACCCTCTTCGGATTCGATCCCCTTCTTCTCCCACTCCCTGCTCTGCTGCGGCTCCCCACCCCTGTCCGCCTATCCGCAATGCTGCCATCTTCCAGATCAAGGTTCTGCCCTTTCCTCTTCCTCTTCTGCCTGTCAGTTCTGCCTCGTGTTCTTGGTTTCTTGTTTTATTGATTGGGTTGGTTTGGTTTGGTTTCGTTTGGCTCTATCTTCTTCTTCTTCGTCTTCGTTCTGAGGCAGCAGATCTCTCCGGCATTTTATCCCTCGCTCTATTTGCTTTTGCTCTTCTCGTGCCGTCTTGGAGGAAACGCCGGCTCTGTAGGGTTCGGTTGGAACTTGGAACTGCTCCCCTGATCCGCTTAATTCCGTCTCCCCCCCATGTTCGAGTTCTCGATTTTTGTTCGATTTTTTCCCCTCTGATCACCGCCAGTGGAATGTATCTTGTGATTTTTGGCTCTGCATTTTGTTTGCCCACTCGCGCCAGCGGGAAAGATTGGAGCTTTCAATCTCATGACAGTGTTTTTGTGTCCGCAGATCTGGGCCGAATGAGTCCCCCATCAGCAGCAGGGCCAGGCCGAGCACGCCGTCCTCCGGCCACCGCCCCTCCACGCCGTCCTCCGGCTACCGCCCCTCCACCCCCGGCTCCCGGAGGAGCACCGCAGCCACCGGCACGCCGTCCACGCCGCGCTCGCGCAACGGCAGCGGCGGCGGCCCATTCAGGTCCGAGCCCAACTCGCCTCCGTCGGCAGCGGCGGCCCGGCCTCGCCTCTCGTTCGACCGGTCCCCGAGATCCGCCGACAACAAGCCCGTCGTCGAGCGCCGGGTGCCCAAGATCGGCACCCCTCCTCCTGATGTAAGTTTCCTTTTGCCTCAAATGTGATCTTGTCGGTGGATGGAAATGGTATGCAATGTTGCCAGTTGTGATGGGAATTGTGCACCGGTGATGATGCAGAAGCAGCCAAGGAGGGAGGCCGAGCTGCAGGCGCGGCTCGAATCCGCGCAGGAGGACCTCAAGAAGGCCAAGGATCAGCTGTCCTTCATCGTCGGGGAGAAGGACCGTCTTGTCGGCGACCTGAATGAGGCTAAGAGGGTGGCTGATGAGATACACGAGAAGCTCCAGGATGCGCTCATGGCCAAGAGGTGGGCCGAGGAGGCCACGGAGATCGAGAAGTTCAGGGCGGATGAGCTCGAGCAGGCAGGCATCGACGAGGCGCAGAAGCGCGAGGAGGAGTGGCAGAGGGAGGTCGAGTGCGTGCGTGGCCAGCATGCCGCCGATTTGGAGACGCTGGTCACCACCACGGAGGAGCTGGAGAGGTTCAGGCGTGAGCTTGGGATGGCCAATGAGGCCAAGAAGGCCGCGCTTGGCCACGCAGACGATGCAATGAGGATCGCTGAGGCCAACGCGGAGAAGGTGGAGATCCTCTCCGGCGAAGTCTCCCGCTTGAAACGGTTGCTTGATTCGAGTGCAGCAAGTGAGGAGAGTAAAAATCATGAAACTGAGGCGCTTGTTAGGAATTTGGAATCTGATATTTCAGTTCTGAAAAGCAAACTAGAGGAGGCAAGTGTTCTTGAGATTAGGTTGGCCGAGATGGAAAAATTGACCGAGGAGCTTAAATCACAGTTGGCTGATGCGAAGAAAACCGAGTCGGAAGTCCATCAGCAGTTTGAAGAATGGAAGCACAAGGCAGGATCACTTGAAATGGAATTGGAGGAAGTTACTCTCTCGGAGAAGTTCAAAAGCGAATCTCTTATCTCCACGACAGAAGAATTGGACAAGACCCACTCTATTTTGCAAGATAGAGAATCAGAAATCGAAGTGCTGAAAGGAAAGACCACGGCCTTGGAAATTGAGGTGGCAAGGCTTTCAGCAGATATCAACGAATCCAACGAGCACTTGTATGCTTCTCAGCAAGAGTTGTTTGGACTGCAGACAACAATAGATGTTCTGAAAAACAAGCTTGATTCTGCAGAAGAAGTGGCTTCAGAGGCTTTAAACAATGAGAAGACCGCTAATGCAAATATTGAAATCCTGACTGAGGAGAGAATCAAGCTAATAAGCGAGTTGAAGGATGCTAGGGACAGAGAAGAGAAAGAGAGAAGGGCAGTAGAAGATCTCACTGCTGCGTTGAGTGAGGCTTCTGACAAAGCAAATGAAGAACATCAGAGATTTCTGAACAAAGAAGATGATTACGAGCATGCACTCGCCCAGATTGGTGATTTGAAGATGGCCTTAAATAGTACCAAAGAGAATTATGAGCTAATGCTTGATGAGGCAAACTACGATATCACTTCCTTGAGGAAAACCGTCGGAGTATTGGAGGCTGAGGTGATCAAGTACAGAGAAGAATGCGAAGCAAAGGAGCTTGACATTGTCGAGTCAAGTAAGCAGTCGGAGGAAGAAATTGCCTCTCTTAAAGTAGAAGCTGACAAGGTAGTAGCTTCACTGCGAGATGCAGAACATGAGCTCCAAACTGTCAATGATGAGAAAGAAAGGCTTCAAGAGAGGCTAAGTTACACAGAATCAGCAGTTTCTGAAGCTAACAGCGCTGTGCAGGAGGTAAAGGCTGAGAAAGAGGCTCTTCAGGAGCAGCTAATGAACACTGAATCATTGGTTGCTGAAGCCAATAGGACTGTCCAGGAGGTAAGGGCTGAGAAAGAGGCTCTTCAAGAGCAGCTAATGCACACTGAATCATCTGTTGCTGAAGTCAACAGGACTTTGGAGGAGGTAAAGGCTGAAAAAGAAGGTCTTCGACACAAACTGATTGACACAGAATCAGCGATTGCTGAAGCCAACAAAGCTGTACAGGAAGCAACGTCCGAGAGTTTGCAGCTAAAGGAGAGGTTACTTGATAAAGAGAACACATTGCAGAGCATATCCCAGGAGAATGAAGAATTCAGATTGCGAGAAGCTGACGCCATGAAGAAGATAGATGAGTTGTCTGCTTTGCTTGCTGAAGCCATGGTAAAGAAGCATCCTGAGGAGGAAGAGAAGCTAGTGGTTGTCGATGAGGCTCACCATTCTGCGCGTGAAAAGTTTGCTGATTTATCTGCGGTAATTGAAGATTCAGAGTTAGAGAGTGATAGAAAACCAAAGCTGGAACTCGACGCCGCCAATGGGGATTCCAATGGGGACATGACTCGAGAAGAGAAAGATGACAGTAAGGCTGAACACGAGGAAGTGAAAGCTGACTTCTCCGCAGTACAGGAGAGCGACAAAGTTGTCGAGAAGCAGTCACAGACAGACAGGAAACAAGAAACCGATTCCTCCAAAGATGAACAAGACTCCAAGGAGGATAGCAGCACCGAGCATGCAAATGGGACAGCATCAGCAGAAGTCACCAGCAAAGTGGCAATGTCTCCAACGACGAAACCGCAGCAGCAACAGAAGAAGAACAAGCCTCTTCTGAAGAAGTTTGGGAGCTTACTGAAAAAGAAAAACAGCAAGTAGCAGCAGGTGAACAGCAATACATTGTACTACTATTGGTGTTTACTCTGATTTTTTTTTTTTGGTTTGACATCTAGTAGTGTGCTTAATTTCAACGCGTAATTTTTACGGTCAACACCTGTACTTGTGGTGATTGCAGTACTTTGTGGGTGTATCTTTTTTTTTAAGCCCTGTTCTTGCCCTATGGCTGTGGTTATTATTATCTACACGATTTGTGGCCGTTTGTGTGTAACTGGATGGAGTTCCTCCTGATCAGAATGGTTACTCATTCCTGAATGTAAACTGTGCAGCTCATTCCGAGGAATGACTACTAATGTTACCAGTGACATATCCTAGCCGCCATCATGTTTGTTGGCATGATTTGTTGGCTATTCTAAATTTCTAATCATGTTTGTTGTCAGAAAGAATATTCATGTCTGTTGGGGAATGAATGGTTTGTTGGAATTTCTAACTATGTTTGTTGACAGAGAGCATACTCATGCTTGTTGCCATGTTTGCCATCCATGATTGTACTTTTAACAGCTGATGAAATGGATTGAGTTGATTGGGCTTATTGTTTATTTATTTTTTAGGTGTGGTTGTACCCACCTAATCTTGGTTGCTTAAGAAGGTGGCATCGATCAGATCAGGTGCATGAAAATGAAATGATATATTGATATGGTACAGCTAAATAGCTGTAATTTTATAATGGGTTTTGTTAGATGGGGCTGGAATTTGCCACATGCACCCATGTGGTCTATAACTGTACATTATGCCATCCTGGCTGGGTGTAAAGTGTCAAATAGGAGCAGCATTCATTTTGTCTGCACTGTCTGTTTTGTACTGCTTGGAGATTTGTGGCAAATTATTATTACTTTGCCTTAGCTAGAGAGATGTACTAGAAAATATATTGGAATGAAGATCCTTGTGTGTTCTGTTTTGGATTGCTTAAAGATTCTTGTATGCTTGAAATGTCAATCGATATGGCCATCTGCAGAGAATGACATCACCTTTTGTTTGTTTACCTATGTTTAATAAGAACTTGCTTTTTTTTTTAGCGGTAAGGACTTGCATCTTTTTTCTTGGAAGTTACTTATTTTACGGGAGTCGGGAAAATCGTTTCAGCCAGATTTTTTTTTTGAGAGGATCGTTTCAGCCAGATCTGCAAAGAGAAAGAAAAGAGTAGCACAATTTGAGTCCACGGCCCATCTCATTTCGGCCCAATAATCACACGCCGACGTGCCAGGCACGAGCAGCATGCCACCACTTCTCCACTACCACCTACTGCTCGCTTCTGTTCTTCTGCTTCCAACTATGCACAGGCATCCCTGGAAGAACAAGATTGAAAGTGCTGTATTCACCTGCTCTTCTTCTCCGTCGCTGTCGTCATTGTGTTCTTCCTCTAGAGGTTTCTCGGTCAGCAGCAGCCGCGGCGGCGGTGTTTTGCTTCATTTTTCTTCAGGGGATGACATATATTCCACAGCAAATGTAGGTAATGGACATTGTTGACCTTCCAGTTTGAGTCCTGCACTTTGATCTTGTGCTGTATGCAACAGAAATGGTGATGATCAGTAGGAGAGAGGGAAGAAGCCCATGCATTGAGAGATTTAATCTGGTGTTGTATTGGCAGAGACGGTGAGAAGGGCATTTCGGACCTGGAGGTGCTGCTAAACCGGCTGAAGAACTCTCAGGTGGAGGATGCTGCAGCGGGCGGCGAGCAACGCCTACTCGTGGTGGTGGGCGAGCCACATCCGCACCAGGCAGTCCAAATGGCTCGACAGCAACCTCCAAGGTCCGTCCTTCTTCTTCTTCTTCTTCTTCTTCGCGCCATCCGTCCAAATATGCTCTTTTAATTGGGTACTTGATATTTCAAACGTGTGTCCTGTTTGTTGGTCTCTCGGGTTCACAGATGCGGATTTTCTGTGGATATTTTAGCCTAACTGTATACAAATTCCACATCAGTGTCATACTGCCATGTTGCTTTTTTGAGGTCCAAACTTGCATAATAGTGTCCTGCAAAAGTTACCATGTAAATTAGTATGGCCAGTTCCTTCATGACTCTTGGAATCTATTTAGTACAGGACTACAGGTACAAGTGTACAACATAAGGTGGTCATGAAATTGATATATGGTTCAGCTCAGCAGAATCGTAACTATTTGACAGTGAGAATTGGTGATGTTGTTTAGTAATTACAAATCAAGAAATACTGTGTTTTCCCTGCCAGTTATAATGTTCTTAGCCTACCATGATATACAGTTGAATCCCCTAAATAAATCATATATAGTTTAAGTTCTTCACAACTACTCCATGTAGTGCAACAAAGGTTAGCATTCTATAGAAACTAAATGAGTGTAGATTTTCAAAGCAGCTAAGTACATAAATAAAGAGGACAGCCCGGAATCAATGTGATAACAGACCCACGCCATTTAAATTTGCTTCCATGTTCACACATTTTTGTTCAGAGTAAATATAATATCCCATAAAAGATATTTCTGCTGCCCATGCACTTGGATACTGATTTTGACAAAATCCTTTTACCAGCGAGCATTCTGCAAAATAGGGTTGAATTGTGTTTGCATTACAATCGAATAATTATCTAAAACTCCTGTATTCTGGGCATTGAGATTGATGCTGATGTGCAGATATGGAGGACAGGGTCAAGTGCATTCTCTTACTCCTTGGGGAGGAAGCCGATTCTTTTGCAAAGAGGGCAGAAATGTATTACAAGAGGCGGCCGGAGGTGATCAGTTCTGTGGAAGAAGCGTACCGGGCGTACAGAGCTCTTGCTGAGCGCTATGACCACATGTCAGGAGAGCTACACAAAGCAAACCACACTGTTGCTACCGCCTTCCCTGAACAGGTTCAGTATGCTATGCTAGAAGAAGACGATGACAGTCTCCCAAAGGCGTTCACGACAGTTGATCCTCGCAAAATCCACAAGTCAACAGTCGAGGGGCTAATGAATAAGAAGAAAGGAGGGAAGCCAGGACTCAAGGGTTCAGGCAAGAATTCTGCAGCTCCAGTCAGCAAGGAGAATGCGCAAACAGAGATCAGCAGGATCCAGAAAGAGATATTAGTGCTTCAGACTGAAAAAGAGTTCATCAAGAGCTCTTATGAGAGTGGAATTGCAAAGTACTGGGATCTTGAAAAGCAAATCAATGACATACAGGAAGAAGTCTGCTACTTCCAACAGGAGTTCAACGAAAGTGCAGTGATTGAAGATGACGAGGCCAGAGCTCTGATGACAGTAACTGCCCTTAAATCTTGTGAAGACACCATTGTCAAATTGCAGGAACATCAAAACTCCGCATTCAGCCAAGCAGTGGTTGAGTTGGAAAGGGTCAACATTTCCAGAGAGAAACTGAAGAATATCATGAGAGGACATGGTAAATCCCTTGTAGGTTTAGATTCTCTTTACGAGAATGTGAGAAAAAATGATGCCAGTGTTAAGATGGATGATGTGTACTACTCTATGAAGCTGGAGACAATCGAAACAGAAGGATTGGTACATAAGATCAAGCAATACTTTCAGAAAGACTCAGATGTTTCCGTGGCTGAGATTGCAGAGCAAATTGATGAACTAGTCAATAAAGTCGTGGATTTGGAACTTATGGTTTCATCACAGACTGCGAAAATAGATAGGCTGTGTCTGGAAAACACAGAGCTGGAGAAGTCCTTGCAGGAACTGGAAGAAGAGAACATAGAAGTAACAAGTGGCTCAAGTGAATTAAACGACAAGCTTGAGAAGGTACAAGATGAGCTGATGAGAGTGCAGCACCTTGAGAGCTCCTTCCATGCAGAAGAAAGTATAGTCTATTCAAATTTCGCTGAAACAGCAAGTAGTTTCTCTTGTATTACAGATATGTTGCAGTCACCTCCCGTTGAGCACCAAGCTGGTTCTGCGTCCATGCTGACTGATGAAGCAACACCATCCGCTGACACCGAATTATCTGGAGAGAGTGGGAATAGAAAATTAGAAGAGGATCTTCACATGGATAAAGCCACGATAAAGGATGACATAGATGGATTGCCTGATTGTTCCGGTAAGTTGGAGCTAGCTATCGTCAGTGATAACAGTCAGATATCTAATGGTTGCCATGACATTAAGGGGGGAAAACAAGACTGCTCAGATGATTCAGAGGATTTGTGGCATTGTGGGCTCGAAAGAAAATCTAGCTTTGAAGCTGCATCAGTAGATAAGGAAACAGCAGAAAATGCAGACAATAATGCATTTGGAGAACATAACGATACAGAAGTGGAATATGATCATGAAATTGTCAGCGACAATGGCAGTAGCATGCAACCCTATGTTGTACATTCCCATCAGCAGGCCTTATTAGATCAATTGCATCATATTTCATCTGCTGTACCAGGAGATCATGGTGTGAAGTCAGAGGATGACAAGCAGTATTCGTCAACAATGGGTCAGAGCAAATCTGAAGGCCACCCAGAACAAGAGATGAACAAAACAGAAGACTCAGAAGCCTCATGTATCATGGAAAATTCTGCCCCTGGTAATGGAAAAGTTGGTAGCATTGGAGATCAAGAGGAGAACATGTTCAAGCTGCAGCAATTGCTTATGTGTGGGCTCCAAGATAAGGAAAAGGTATTATTGACCGAGTACACTTCTATCCTCCGAAATTATAAGAATGCAAAGAGAAGGCTTACGGAAGTGGAGACAAAGAATCAGGAATGTGTGGATGAGATGAAGGCTATGCTAAGCGAACTACGCCGTGCCAATGAAATGAAGGACGACGAGATCCGATCACTACGTGAACTCTTGAACTGTTCTACTGATAAAGATGCAACACACAATGGACAAAAAATGAATAAATACACGCCCTTAAGTTTCAAGAGTGGGAATGGGACATTCAGGGGGCACCAAAGGACCCCAAGCTTTTTGCCAGTTCATCAAAGGAAACATAGTGCTACTTCCACTTCAAGGATAACCATGAAGAGTTCTAGCCTGAAAAATAGTGTAAGCCTTGAATCCCCTAGCAAAGATGCTGGAACAGATGATGCTGTTCTGGATAGCATTGATCTGGGTGACCTCAGATTAACTAACATTATTGAGATGGAGATGGCCTCACCTCTTGAAGACAAGTTCAGAAGAGACATCGATGGGCTTCTGGAGGAGAACCTAGAGTTCTGGATAAAATTCAGCACATCATTCCAAAAGATACAAGAACTTCAGACCAAGCATGCGCAGCTACAATCTGAGATTGCCAAGCTAATAAATGGGGACAAGCCCATGCAAAGCAGCGGTCGTGCAAATGATCCTGCTGCAAAAGCTTTATCTGGAGCTGTAGAAAAGCAGCTAAGAGAACTTAAGATTGAACTGCAAGTATGGTTAGAACAGAATGCTATGTTCAAAGGGGAGCTCCAGTGTAGGTTTGCTTCGCTCTGTAGCATACAAGAGGAAATCGAAGCAGCTATGGAGGTGGACGCGGACACCGTGGAGGGAGTTCAGTTCACTTCATATCAGGCTGCAAAATTCCAAGGGGAAATCCTGAACATGAAGCAGGAGAACAACAAGGTCGCTGATGAACTGCAGGCTGGCTTGGATCATATAAGAGGGCTACAAGCAGAAACCGAAAAGGTCATGGCGAAGATACTGAAGAGCACTAGCTTATCTGGGGGGCCACAAGGCAGCAGCACTTGGAGGAATGCACCCTCTAAATCAAGAGTGCCACTCCGGTCATTCCTGTTTCCATCCAAGAAAAAGAAACTGTCGCTGCTGGCATGCATGAATCCGGCATTACAGAAGCAGTACAGTGACATGGCCTTCGTCGGTAAAATTGAATAGGCACTCCTGTGTGCCCTCAACGCCAGACAGCTTCATTTGGCTAATTTCAGTTTGTTTTTTTGAAAGATCAAGCAAATGCTGGCTTTCCACGTATTAGCAGGAGACTAATTTCAGTTTTTTTAGATCAACAAAAAAACATGTGATCAGGTTAGAGTTTACAGATCAGCTATTTCTGTGGAGAGGACATGAAATGCATGCAGGTGCATACTTTTTAAATTATGGCATTGAAAATTTCTCATTAGCTACAAGCCTAAAAACAGACATATATTTTCTTTACAGCTGTAGGACTCATGAGATGAGCTGAGTGATTGGTCTGACCCTTGACAGCATGTCAGCATCGCAGCTGGGATTTAGCTTGTGCTATACTGTCATTCAGTGAGCACAACAAACATGAATTTTGAAATCACCATTTGAAGTATAGTCATGAAAAATGCATAGCCAGACCTTCTACTTCCAAATGTAAGTACGTGTGGGGATACTGCTTTTTTTTTCTTCTGACATCAGCGATCGCCGCGCCGGACGGTAGAGAGCAAGGAATGGAACAGCATCAAGGAAAACCAAACAAAATGGGGCGCACATCAAAGATAAGCATGGCAACGATTCTCACCAGCTTTAGATGATGAGCCGCCTACACGCCCCGTGCAGCTCATGCAAAGCAAGCCAACATGGTCGAAGCGCGAGCCAGCCAAGGTCCACCAGGGAGCCGCGAGTTCAGCGCCTCTGACCGGCACTCGACGCGGCCGGTCCGGCACTGCTGCGCGGGGTCGAGGCCCTGGCATTCCGTCGAACACACCGCGGGCGCACGCAGCCGCTCCCATCATTCCCGAGACACAGGGCCCCAGCACGGCAGAAGGCGCCGCGCGTGGCGCTCCAAGCCAGCTCGGATGGGGACGGCGGATCCGACGGCTCCGCGCGCGACACGGCCGGGGTGGATCACTCAGGGGTGGCGGCGCGAATCCGATTCCCCCCCCCCCCCCCTCGTATAACAAAGGGGGAGAAAGGAAGGAGAACCCAAACACAAAGTGCCCAATCAAACCCAACGGTAGATAACCTCGCATCGGCTGCTGCTCCTGCTCCGGAATTGGTACCAACTGTTCCCCTTTCCCAAATCTCCGTTCCTGCACAGCTTTGGTTTCGATTCTGTTTTCTCTTGCTCGGTTGCTTTAACTGCGGGCGATTTGGATCGATTGATCGGTCGCGGATGAACATGGTTTCTGCGGAATTCAAATCTGTAGGTTGCTGGGAAAATCAGCTCCTTGGTTTATAATTCGTGAATCATGTGAGAGATCCTAGCTTGTTCATCGATCGTCCATCCATTCGTGGGCACCAGGAAAGTTCGCGTGCGTGCATGCATAGTTTCTTCTGTTTATCGGTGGTATCCGAAACAGGCGCATACCATAATTTTCTTCTCCTTGCTTCTTCTGCCTAGTCTTTTCTCGACAAAATTGACAAAGCCCACGCAAACAACTCTAGAATATGCAATACAAGCAATATATATTTCGATCGATACTACTTTTTCGTTTAGAGGAAGAATATGCATCCCGGTTAGCTCGTTGGCACGAACAATCGCCGACCATAAGATGAACAACATCATCCGGAAATAAGTCTAACACAAAAAAATCTTTTAAAGAAGAAAAAAAGAAAAAGAAATAGTCCTCATATATTGTATATTTAAGAAATGCAACTGCAAAAAATCCATTTATAAATAAGAAAAACCCACTAAAAATCATCGGATACACCCTTAAAGTTGGTCCCTAAAAAATGTTTTGTTGAGCTACTTCAAATTATAGTGTTAACAAATGCTATGAAAGCAATTGATTGTCGTCACATGACATTTCTTCCTCACTTGTTTCGTAGAGTTAAATTTTTGCGGGTAGCTTGGCGGCACGAGTGCACGACGATGGAAGGAGGGAAGGACAAGCACAACGAGACCGACAAGGGCCTCTTCTCGAACATGATGTGTGGCGGTGGTGGCCGCTATGGGTACGCGTCGCAAGGATATGGGTACCCGCATCAGGGATACGGATACCCTCCTCAAGGGTATCCGCCACCAGGTGTGGCGGTACCCTACCCTTCACCTTGCGCTCCACAGTACGCATACCCTCCGTCCGGTGGATATCCACCTCACGCGCACGGTGGGTATCCACCCGCAGGGTACCCCGGTTCATACCAAGGTATGTATATATCTATGGCTTGCTCTAAGCTACTAAGATCAACTGTCCACAAGTATAATGTACAACTCCACTGATAAATTGCACCACCGGTTGCTCCATCTATGGATCGGCTGCAACAACTTGAGCCTCATGATATATTAACTTGAATAATTGGTTCATCGTTGTATTGTGTTAGCCGTTAGGAGTCTGAAACTTGTGTATACCGAAATTGGTGAAAATCAATTAGCTTCCTGAAGTTTTAATTGTTGAGCAGGCTACGGGAGCAGCCACGGCGGGGGACACATGGGAGTACCATTGCTAGCCGGAGGCGCCGCGGCGGCTTACGGAGCGCACAAGCTTTCTCATGGAGGTCATGGCGGACACATGGGCTATGGAGGCTATGGTGGTTTCAGCCATGGCCATGGTTACGGCCATTACGGGCACCACCACCATGGAAAGCACCACGGCAAGTATAAGCATCACGGTTACCACGGGCACCACCATGGATTCGGCAAGCACAAGCATGGACGGCTCTTCAGGAGGTGGAAGTGATCGATCGATGTGCCAGCCTACATATGCATATATGATGGTGCATGTAAAACTTTCACATAATTTGGGCAGTAAGGTTTGCTAATAAGATACACTGTACAACAGAATAAATTACCAGCCTGTTTGTTGGCTGCAGATACACGATATCCTTGCATTGGTTACGACGGATCATTTGTTTCTCCGTGGTCAATACTGATATACCTACGGAATTATGCAAATATCAGAGTCCTAACACAGACTCAGTTTGTTGTTGTACTGTACTGATAAATAATTTGGCGTGAAAAAAGAGACATGAAAGAAGAAATAAGAAGATATCCCAACAGAACAAGTGGTAAAAAAAAACTAGTCGAAAAAGATGGATGATACGAAGGCACGTTTGTTTACCTAAACTAGATGGATGATATGAAACTGAGAAGATACCCGGACGTGCTTGTTCTCAGCTTCACGTGCAAACGAAAGTAGTGCTTTTTAAAGTGTTAGAATCACCAAAAGCTGAAGTAGAAGTCCAAACAAATAGGACCGAAAAACAGCCGAAACGCAAGAGAATTAACCAACTCCTTGGCATGATGCTGTCAAAAAGAAAAGAAAAAACTCCTTGGCATGATACGTTGGGCGCCGGGTGGGCCGAATCACGTGAGCCCAATCCAGCCAGCCAGCCCGGCCCAATAGAAAAGCAAAAGGTATCAGGACACGCGTCGGGCGGTCGTCGCTTCAACGCGAAGATATGCCCCAAGTGGGACTCCTTCGCCGCGTTGCTTTCTTCCGCACAACGCGCTTCCCCCGCGCCTCCCTCGACCTCGGGCCGCATACTCCGGGGCCCGCAGGTCAGAGACGGGCTCACGGTGGTCAAATCTTATCCGCCCCACCCACTCCATACAACGGGGCCACGAATAACGGGCCTGGCCCACCATCTTCCAGGATCGATCCGGGGCACGCGTTTACCCGAGCGGCCGAACCCATTTGCCTCCTATAAAAATCATCCCCACCGGCCACAGGAAACCGATACAGGGAAACCGGAAGAGGATCATCATCGAGATCGACCGACTCTTCTTCAAAATCATCAAAAGCTCAGGTAAGCGTTTGCTCCCTCGCTCCCGTCTCGTTAGATCCCACGTTCCTCCATGTTCCTGTTTAGCTTGCACTGGATGGTGAAATTTGTGGGCGGGGGGATGGGGGATCTTTTTGGTTTCGAGGCCGTGCAAGGGGGCCGGGAAGATTGATCGATTGCGGATCTGGTTCCTTTTCTGCGGGATTACTTTTTACTGGCCGGTTGTTGTGGAATTGTGAATTCGTCTGTTTGTTCGGTAGATTGCGTGTGTAATGTTTGATTTCGGTTGATTCGATTTATTCCTGCTTGGTCGATTGGGGAATGGGGATATATAAGGTTATGGTGAATTTGTGATGCGCCTAATCTGCCTGCCTGCTTGTGCTTGGTACCTTGGGTAGCGCTAAATTGCCGCTAGTTCAATTACCTTCAAAACGTTCGTCAAAAAATTACCTTCAAAATAAATAGGAGTGCTCCTATATAAATTTCTGAATTGTTTGTCAGAACAACCAAGTCTCCGGTTGGTTATTATTATTATTATTACGCCCCTTCTTGTTTTAGGATAATTATAGGTTTCCACGTGTACCTTGTATGACCAGTTCATGATACAAGGACAGTTTGAATTGAGTTGGGTAGGCAAATAGGCGTGACAACTATTGCGTTTGATCTTGTTCCTCTCACACAACACTGATTCAGGCACACGTTTTGTAAGGAGAGAGGGAGGACTAGTTCTCAACTACTAGTTGACAAACTTGACATACACACATCAATATGGTGCTATCTGCTTAAGGGGAATGTGTTGCTGTATTGGATATATGATGATCTCACAAGAAAATTATTTTCTCTGCATATATACTGAACCTTTTCTTATGGCAAACTCCATATCTCTGTCGTATGTGTAACATTTGTCTGATTACAAATTCAATTTCACACAGTTGAGTTCTTCGATTGGATAGTTTGGTGGTGCGACAATGGGAGGAGGCAAAGACCAGCATGACGAGAGCGACAAGGGGCTCTTCTCCAACATGATGCACGGTGTCGCTGGTGGCCATGGATACCCGCCCAGTGGCCACGGGTACCCACCGCAGCAGGGATACCCTCCGCAGCAAGGCTACCCACCTCAGCAAGGTTACCCACCTCAGGGATACCCTCCTCAGCAAGGGTACCCACCTGCACCTGGAGCTTACCCACCTGCACCGGGGGCGTACCCTCCTCAGCACGGATACCCTCCACAGCAGCATGGCTACCCACAGCCAGGTGGCTATCCTCCTGCTGGTTACCCAGGCTCGTCTGCACCACACCAGGGTATGAATTAATCGCTTACTCTTCAGTTCTATGTAGTTATCATTGTATCCTGGCGAAGTATTGGTGCAATTTGTGCTAGAACACTGATGAGTTATACCTGAGATGCATTGCTGTTTGTTGTTATAAACTGTTATGTTGTACTGCCTCTTGGATGCATTTATATGTGTAGTGCTGCATCTCTACCACTTACATTGTGCACCACCTTCAGTCATGATATGGCTAGCTGCTTATGTATATCTGTACTTTGTAATGTTGCACAAGTCTGAATTTCTCCGTTCTATCGCAATGCTGAAACTCAGTATTGTTCTTGCGCATTTCATCCTCATTGGTGCTCTGTTGTTTCAGGTTATGGTGGTAGCCACAGCGGAGGTGGTGGACACATGGGAACGATGCTAGCTGGAGGTGCAGCCGCTGCTGCCGCCGCTTACGGTGCTCACAAGCTCTCTCACGGTGGTCACGGTGGACACATGGGAGGCGGGCACATGATGGGAGGAGGGCACATGGGAGGCTATGGTGTCGGGCATGGTGGCTATGGAGGCCACCATGGTGGCAAGTTCAAGCACGGGAAGCACGGCCACGGCAAGTTCAAGCACGGCAAGCATGGCAAACACGGCATGTTCGGCGGCGGCAAGTTCAAGAAGTGGAAGTAATGAGCTTTGCCATGGCTGATCAATACCTGGAACTGAAACTGTCTTGTGTAGGTGGTTGGGTAAAGCCTCTGCGATGTATCTAAGCTTAAGCTTGGGCGGTGTGGTATCTCCTGTGGAGCTTCCCTCCTCCCCTCTTTTCAAGTAATTTGGTACTCTAGTTTGCGTCTTTGTCTGGACGACAAGATGGTTTGCTAATAAGCATACAGCTAATCACTCTGCTATTCCGTGTGTTGTGCTGTTCATATATGATCTTTTCTGAGGGCTATTCTCATTTGCTTTGACGCGGCAATTGATTGATGCTCTGAAATGCAACGGACATCGTCATCTGGACGAACGCTGGTTCTGAAAAAGGTTTCAGCTACTCAGTACAGGTCTCCGTGATAAGACTGACGAGTGCTGTGACTCTTGGAATTGAGTTGGTCATGTTGAGATCAGGTGGTCTCAACCCAAAACAAACACAAGATCCAGCTTGAATGTTGCGAGTCTCGTATAAGAATTAAGAAGAATGAACAACACTTGAAGAAGAAACACGGCAAGTTGAAACATGATGAACATTTTACTGAATGCTATTCCCTTTTACTGAATGCTCTTAAAAGTTGCACTCGATGAACATTTTAGAGCATCATAGCGACAATCTTGTGATTAACTGTTCAGTGGTAGTAATGTATTTTGTAAGGAAGAACGATTTGCTTCAGAACTGTAACCTCTGCAATTAGAATGAAAGATCCTAGTAAGGTCAATAGGTCATATTAAAATCAGGTGGTCTCTGTCTCAACCCAAACAAACAGAGGATTCATCTTCATCTACGCAAGCTTCAGATCTTTATTAAAAGCTGCAACAACAGGAAGAAGCAAGGAAAGGGAAGTACTAGTAGGCATTTTGTTCTGTGATCTAGTCAGCGAAGACGGTGTCCTGGAGCTGGAAGGCCTTGGTGAAGAACTGCGGCCAGCAGAGGTAAGTGGAGAGGATGCTGCTGACGGTTGACGCCCCCATGAGCATGTTCATGACGACGATCTGCAGCTGGATGGCCTCGAGCGGCGACGCCCCGCCCATGATGAGCCCCGTCATGGCCCCCGGCAGCGCGATGAGCCCCACCGTCTTTGCGTTGTCGATCACCGGCGACAGCGCCATCACCAGCGCCCGCCTCACCTGCCCCTCCGTCGCCTGCCCCGGCGTCGCACCCAGCGCCAGCGCCGTCTCCACCTGCAAAATCCCCAAAACCAAAACTCCATCAAATCCACTTCGAATCCTGACCAAAATTTCACCAAATTCCTTTACGTGTGTGTGTTGGGGGCAGCTTAATTACGAGGGTTCTCTGGGTCTTGACGTCCTCGTGGAGCTTCTTCATGGTGACGCCGGTGACGGTCATGGCGTTGCCGACCATCATGCCGGCCACGGGGATGATGTAGCGCGGCGTGAAGGGGAACACGTTTAGAACCACCAGGACGGCCATGGTGACCGCGGTCCCGGCCAGGATCGACACCCCGGCGATGTAGCTCCCCCGGGGCACCCGCCGCGCCCGCCGCCCCGCCGTGTGCCCGGCCACGGTCACCATGAAGAGGTAGGCGAGCACGATCAGGACCGGGTTGTGCTGGGAGAAGATGAAGTGGAGCACGAAGCCGATCACGGACAGCTGCAGGAAGGACCGCGCGATGGCGTACATCATCTCGCCTTCCACCCCCAGCCGCTGCGTGAAGCTCAGGGCCACGGCCATGGCGACCACGGCCGTGGCGGCGGCGGGCTTCAGCATGCCGATGCCGAAGTCGCGCCAGAAGCCCGGCGCCCATGGGTCCACCTCCTTGGCCAGCTTCTCGAGCAACGCCCACATGGGCAAAGACGAGGAGGTTGTCGCCATGGCCGCCGAGGTTGAGCTGAGATGAGCAGAAACAGTGAGCTGAGCGAGCCTTTTGAGGAGGGTGGGCAAAGTTGGGGGTTTGAGAAAGGCGATGAATGGGCGAGGTGCTTTGCGGCGTGGCGGGCACTGGCGACCGTGTTGGGTGCTACGTGGGGGAGGAAAAGATTCATCCCAACAAGAGAGTGATAGTTATACGGTGGAAGGTGGGGCATACCTTGCAGTGACTGACTGCTGCTTTACAAGAGTTTAGCAGAGAAAGTCAAGGACAGTGCTCTGTCTTTTTCAGAAAAAGATTAGACAATTTTAGTGTTACGGAACTAAAAGTTGTGAACTGTAGGAAGATGATCCAACCAGGTTCCTGCTTGCATCCCTGTTATTAGTACTATTACTCACACGAAGTCAAATAAATAAATAAGCAGGCATGAATAATTTCATTTGCAAACTCTGGAATAAACTAGTAATTAATCATCAGAATGCAGTCGACACAGAGGCCATGAATCACGCATGCACAACTCATTCAACTTTCATAATCGTGCGACCAACTGTTCCAGAGACAGAGTCTCGAAACGGAGGGAGAAACAGAGTGGAAAGAGTCATTTGCTCGACTGATGATAACCAGACCTAAGTAATTAACAATTTTCAGCCTGCTATAAGGCGGTCATGGATGGACAGAAGCTTGACGGGATTAGTTCTTGCTGTTGCCGCTGCCGCTGGGCTTCTTGTACGAGTCCTCCACCTCCTTGGCCTTGCCCACCAGGCCCCAGATGAGCTTCTTCATGTTCGGGACTTCGTAGTTCTGGGCGATGTAGATGCCGCACCCGGTGCCCACGAGAAGGGAGAACGTGCTCTGGATGAAGCCCATTGGCGCTTATCTGCACAGGATATCAAGAAGATGTTGTAAAAAACATGATAGTTTCATCCTCTGGTACTTCTATGCAACATATTAAAGGAATTTCCCAGAAAATTTATCTATCTGAAGGTACATCTCAACTGCTAGTGAATCCAAAAGGCACCCTGCTGTTCTGAATTATTATGCAGGCAGGAGAGAACAGCAGCACTAGATGGCGATTATAACCAGCCTAGTTTTATAACCAGTTGATGTCTTATTTTTCTAGACATTTTTGGCAAACTTGGCTACTGTTTCATCTACTTTTGTAGCAAGGTTCTGACATATAGACATGGCATCACATACTATCTTCTAAATGACAGACAACTAAAGAATGGGTTCAACTTTGAGCAGAAATCATACTAAATAATTGTGTTTCCCCATGATCTTCTTCAAGTTTAAAAGTCAAGAACAAGTAATAGACCATATCCAAGCAATGAGATCAAATCATCAAAGCTCGACTTTGAGCATGGATCAACTAAATAATAGCTTTTCCCCATGATCAGAGTATACAACAACAGGCAAAGAGGTCACATCTATTAAAGTACCAGTAAGCAACAATATCAAAGCAGAAAAATCTTCCAGCTAAAATGGAATAGTATGGAATAGCAGTGGGCCTCACATGCTCTCCAACCTATACGACCTAACAAAAATCTTCCAGCTAAACAATAAACCACAACCATCTACAGAACAGAAGGAAGCTTGGCTGAAGTATGCCTATGAATTATCCCTAAAAAGAACAAGTGCCAGCGACAAACATGCCTATGAGAAGAAAAGGAATCAAGAGTCCTTCCGTACTTCTGATGCATCCATTTATCAATATCAGTAAGCAAATCGGGAAGGCAACAACTGAAGTGATCACAGTGAAAACAGAAAGTAATCTAACTATATCAGTATAACTCATTTTTAGTTTTTGAGCCTAAGGGATGGAGATCAAGTCAGTGAAGTTATATGTCCATCCTTACGTCAGTAGCCCTTTGACATACAGTTGTACTATGTAACTAACTGAGAAATATCCCTTAGTCATTAAACACCTTTCAGTTTGCTAGTCAAACTGAACCCTAATCAGGACAACACATCATCCCAATCAAGTTCGCTTAATGTCGCGAAGCGGTCTACAAAAACGAAATACTAGATCCTACAAGCTCAAAATTCCAAAACATATCAACGTGCTTATTTCCCTAGGTGATCTTAATGCAGATATTCCCCTTTTATCTCTCTGGGAGAAATAAACTACAGCATCAAAGCTACTGGACAAACAGAAGTACAAAAGTATTCAGCCATTGATAAAAGCTACCAGACTTTTAAGTAGAAATCAAAGCTCAAAAACTTCTCTAATCAATTTCACATTCTTACTGGATCAGTTGTGGTTAACCAAACTAACCTAAAAAGTTCAATAAGTTAATGATCAGAGTATATTTTTAAGTAGAATCAAAGCTCAAAACTCCTTTATTAAAGTGCACATTCTTACTGGATCAGTTGTAGTTAACGAAAGTTAACAAACCAACCTACAAAGTTATTTAAGTTCATGATCAGAGTAACTACCAAAAAACCTAACCTACATTACAGGATCAACGCACACAATTGACAAAAAGAAATAGGATAAATCTACCAGATAACCCTCACAAGGAAAGCGTTCTTCCAACACCTTGAAGCCACAATTACGGTAGTAGTATTGACTAGATTCGTAGAACCGTTGATCAAATCAGTTGAACAGTAAAAACAACATCAAGTAATCTGTATAACCAGTAAAACTACAATCCTGTCGATTCATACAGATCCTGACCACATGCATAGCAACTAAACCATCGACACAAGTTGGATTTAATTAGGTAAGCAAACTCTTAGACACAAGTAGGTAACCAGACTCTAACCTACAAAGATGTAACAGTTTGACGATAAGATTAACGCCCAGAAAACTTAATCTGCATTCTTAAACAACACAGTTCACAGGACTTTTTGACGAGCACAGTTTACAGCACTAAACTGCACAATTTACAGCACTTTATGACGAATACAGTTAACAGCAATAAACAGCACAATCTGCGAAAAACCAGATTCTAACCACACACAGCTCCCGGCTGACAAAAATTGCAAAACTGCACTAAATCCGACGAAACAAGGATGCAAATTAGGCAAGCAGATACGAAATCCAACCCACTCGCACGGCCGAACAAGCATGAAGTAATTAACCCATACCTGGAAAACTACAACCAGCAGAAACTAGTACAGATCACAAGCACCGACCAGCGATCGATCGGGCTTACCGCACTCTTGGTCCGTGCAAAAAACCTCCCGGAATCAATCAACCAACCGAGAACACAAAGAGCTAGCACAACCAAGCTCAGGAGGGGGCTGGGAAGCCGGGGAGGGAGGATTACCTAGGGAATCGAGCTCGAGCTCGCGGCGGAAGCGACGGGTGGCCGGGAGGGAAGGGTCGGAACTCGGAACCGGAGGCGATCGCGAAGGGGGATTTGGGATTTTTATTTTTTTCTGCGGATTTGGCTTCGCTTGCGGTCTTTATCATGGGTACAGTACAATCGTACAACCACAGGACTACTCGCGTCTCGCGGACTTGCTCGCCAAGAAGAACTTTTTGGGCCGTGGGCCGGTGTAGGCCTGCACGCGATGGTTCCTTAACGGGCATCTGATAACTCGTTCCAACATGGGCTTTAGTCAAGACTGGTGGGCAGCCCAGATCAGGAACTCCTTTTCCCAGCCTGCCACGAGCCCACGAGAGAGTGCTGCATTGCTGCCAAGCCAATTGAGGTCGATAGAAAAAAAAACAGAGAGGTCAGAGGCAGGAGCACATCTCAGCGCCGCCGCCGGACGCCGGCCACCGCACGGCCGCATCCACGGATCCATCCAGTTGCTCGCCTTCTCCCCAGCGCCCACTTGCCCCGCCCCGCCGCTCGCAAGGTCAGTCGGCAGACTCGCCGACCGGCGACCGTCTCCCCCGACCAGCTCCAGTGCTCTAGGCTCCAGCAGTCCACGGTACCCTTCTGTTGCCCCCCTCCCTCTCTCTCTCAAATTTGGTGTTGTTTGATGTTACCCTTCCATAATTTGTTGTTTCAAATTAGGATCTTTATTTTTAGAGGAAGAGGGCATTCGCCCCTGTTTCATTCATTCAGTGAACAAACGAAACAAATTAGTTTGTAGCAACTGTCCAAAACAGATAACAGTTTTTAGGTTTCGGCCATAAATGCCCTAATGCCATTTAGACAACACAAAACACCTTGGTAGCCTCTAACCCAGGCGGAATCATTACAATTTGAGCGAAGCAAAAGGTGGCTGAGATGCAGATCGTAGAAGATTGTGGGGACACAGTCAGCCCGCGTCTTCTTGGAGGGACATCGATGTAATCCCTTGACAAGCCGCAAGAGTCGGCATGGAGAGAGCCTTGTGTTTCTTCATCCCGGGAGTAGTCTTGGGATCTCCACCGATTTGCCCTCCAATTGTTGTAGGATATGCTCCAGAGCGCCTTGTCCTGCGCTTGAGCAGAGCGACGTCCATGATCGAAGGTGTCGTAGGGCCACGTGACAAAGTACCTGCATTGAAGACCAGGAAGAAGAGCGAAAAAATAGGTTATTTTGACACTTCCAAAGAGACCATAAGACACCTGCAGTAGTCATATTAATCACTTCAAAACGTTTGTTGTGCCCCCAAAAAGAGGTAGTGTGTTCTAGGTTGGAGCCCAGTGTAACATTAAACATCTCGCTCAAGTGAGACCAAAGTATCCGAGCAACTAGACAGTCAAAAAACAAATGTTGGGTAGTCTCCAATTCAGCACAGAACAAACAGGTGTGGTCATGGATATCTTGACGTTTCGACAGATTAAGTAGCCAGAGAAAAGTTTTACCCTAGGGGGTATATGTAACTTCCACACAGAATGAATAGAAACAGGGGAAATCCCTCTAAAATTAATCACATCATACAAAGACTTGGATGTGTAAACTCTTTTATTATCCAGCTTCCAAATAAGCTGGTCTGACTCATCAATGAAATTGATGCAGGAAACTACAGCAATTAAATCATACCGGAGTTGCATAAGATGTGGGTGAAAGCCTCTTCTAAAGGAGAGTTTTAACTCCACACCATCCCAAATATCAGCAATTGTTTTATTATGTTCATTACAGACATAGTAGATTTCCCAAAATTGAATTGCCAGGCTAGACAAACTTAACACTAACACCATTACCAACCTTCCAGATGTATCCCATTTTTGCTGCTTGGGATGCCCATAGAACCTCTTTCCAAAAAGGAGAAGCTATGGAGTCAGAGCAAGCAAAAATGTTTGGGGAAGCAGTATTATACTTTAAATCAATGATGTTTTTTCACAGCTTATGGGAGTCTAGGGAGAATCTCTTGATCCAATTAGCTAGCAGACAGATGTTCAAATCTCTCAGGCTGGGAATACCTAGACCACCAAAATCTTGCATCATGGAGACTAATTCTCAATTAGCAAGGTGGTACTTAACATGTCCATCATAGTTGTCCCAAAGGCAATGGGTCATTTGGGAGTTTATCTCTTTTATAGCCCATTTAGGGAACTTATTGACAGAGGAGGTATATGGGAATGCTTGCCAAACAAGATCTGATCAGTGTAATTCTAGCTCCATAAGAGAGCAGTCTACTCTCCATCCAGCAACACTCTTGAGAATCTTATCAATAACTGGTTGTAGATCTTCTTTCTTTAGTTTGCAAAAATGAAGGGGAACTCCTAGGTATTTCATAGGCCAGCCTTCAAGTTTGCAGCCCAGAGTTTGAGCAAAAGGTCTAACATCATCTTCTTCCAAATTGATGAAGTACAGGTCACTTTTGTGGAAGTTTATTCTCATGCCTGACAGTTGTTCAAAAAGGGATAAAAACCACTTTAGGTTTCTGGCTTTGTGTATGTCATTATCTAAGAAGAGAAGGGTGTCATCTGCATATTGCAGACTAACAACTCCCCCAGTCTGAGCAGCAGGGAACATCCCAGAAATCAGATTATTGGCAACAGCTTTGGTTAGGATTTTAGTAAACACACCTGCCACAAGGTTAAAAAGGATTGGGGAGAGAGGATCTCCCTGTCTCGGCCCTCACTACTACGAAACACAACATATGTGACGGGTCATCAATGACGGGTGAGCAAGGACCGTCACTGATGATCCATCATCAGTAACACGCACGGGACGTCCGTCAATAATGGTCCAATGTAAAAACTTGGAAAATTTACAGATACAAAGATCAGTGGCGGGCACAAATGTTGTGCCCGCCACTGATGGCCCCTGGATACGTGGGCCGGCCCAGCATATTTTGGGGTTAAGGGGTTGGTATAAAGTACCCCCACCTCTTCTCTCCATTCTCCCTCAGCCCCACCGCCACCCCTCTTCTCTCCCACGAACTCTCTCTGCTCCCTTATTCTTCTCTCCCACGAACTCCCTCTGCTCCCTTCTTCTCTCCCACGAAGGCCCCTCCTCCAACTTCATCTCCCCTGTGCCCAAGCCCCCCTCCAACTCCATCTCCCCCGAGCTCATCCTCCGTCAGCCTCTGCTCCCTTCTTCTCATCCTCCCTCAACCCCGACGCCACCATGGCTTACCGGCCGCCGCCGCCACCATGGACGGCCGCCCCGCCTCCGCCTCCTTCGGATCCGGCCGCCCCGACTCCGCCTCCTCCGGATTGCGCCGCGCGCCCCGGCTCGTCCCCGCCGATCCTGGGCGCCGCCACCGCCACGATGAAGGCCCGTTGGCCCTGCCTGGTCCGTCTCTTGCCCCTCTCTCTCCCTCTCTCTCTCTCTCTCACCTGCATCTGACTGACGGTGATGGGGAAAACATTCTGCAGGTGAAGGGGTTGGTGGGGGACGACGTGGTGACCATCCCGGCCGGGAGGACCATGCACGGGCTTTGCCTCCGGTCATGACCGCCACCGACGTGGTGGAAGGCGCCGCCTCCGGTCTCCGAGGATGGGTTTGGGGCACCGCCAGCACCTGCCGGCCCTTGGGCCGGTCGTTTTTTTTTTTAAATTTCCCCAAAATGCATCAGTGGTGGGCGTTCGTGTGTGGCCGTCACTAATGGGGTAAACATCAGTAACGGTAGTCCGCCCGTCACTGATGAACACCACATTACTGGCAGGAGGTTAGTGGCGGCCGGCCTGCCCGTTACTGATATACTTATTTGACCGTTACTGATAGCTGTTTTTGTAGTAGTGCCTCTGCTAGTTGCAAAAAAAGGGCTATCACAATCATTAATTCTGACTCCAAAAGACCCTCTAAGGAGAAGACAATCCATCCATTGAAGCCACAAAGGGGATCGAGAAGCCTCTCTGTCTGAGAACAGATCTAAGAAAGGAGATATCAACTCTGTCATAAGCCTTTTCATAGTCAAGTTTTAGGATAAGACCAGGGGAGGAGCTTGTGTGAGCCTCATGAATAATCTCATGAGCAGCCACCACACTATCCAAGATATATCTCCTATTTAAGAAGGTAGTTTGGTTAGGACTCATAATCCTGTTAGCACAAGGGCTAATCCTATTTGTACAAGCTTTGGAAAGATTTCGAAACTACAGTTGGTGAGGACAATGGGTCTGTACTTCTTGACACTGGTAACATCATTCTCTTTAGGAATTAGGGTCTCTTTGGAGTTTGGATTGAAGGAATTTCAAAGGACTCTCGTAGGATTTTAGTCCATAGGAATTTTTCCTACATAAATGCCTCTTTGGTTCAAAGGAATTGATGTTCTAAAATTCCTATGGATTGCTTTCCTACGCCCAATCATATAGGAATTCTAGCAAGGGGTTATACCTCTTGGAAACTTTCTTATGTGTATATGACAACTATGACATCTACTGCTCTATGCAAAATTCCTACATTTTTCACGTGGTGCAACCGAACAACATCTTCTATTGAATCGTGTGTTTTTTATTCCTATAGGATTCAGGATGTCTTAGGTTTGGGGAAATTGGCCAGTGGACACCGTTATTTTGTGGCCTTTGTCCAAACACATCGCTCAATTATGGATTTGCTGGGTACCATTACAATTCTGTGGCCATTTGCTGAAACACACCGCTGGGTCCAAAAACGGAAACTTGACTTTTTCTGCGTGTTGAATTATCATCTTACCCGTTCTCTAATAATTAGCTCTCTCTCCCGTGTTGTTTCACTATAGTTCTGCTATTCGGTGTTGCGAAGACATTGTCGAACGGTTTAGGCTTGTGCTGTGTTGTGTGACTACGTACTACTCATGGATCATACTCATTGATTTTTTTTGAAAGTATAATCAACGAATTTTTAATTGCTCTGCTTTTGCTTAATTCCGTACTCCATGTGCATCGAATTACGCATGAACAGTCCTGTGATTCTTGTTTGCTTTTACTTTATGTTGGTAGGTATCTCTGTCTTTTCCCTTCGAAAGCTAGATACAATGAGAAGTATATATTTTGAATATTATTGAAGGATTTTTTGTTGACAACTGTTTCTAGTGTCTCAGTTTGTCTCAAAGAAAGTTAGATCATAATCATTGAGGGTCCCGATCCAGTTGCTGACAAATCAAAGCGTAGTACTAAAACATAAAAAAGGTCAACTTTCCGTTTTTTGACCGGCAGTGTGTTTCAGCTAATGGCCACATAATTGTAATGGTACCCAGCAAATCCACAATCGGACGGTGTGTTTGGGCAAAGACCACAAAATAACAGTGTCCCCTGACCAATTTCCCCTTTAGGTTTCCGTGATCCAAACAGGCCCTTAATTTTACAAGACAAGATGAGTAGGAGAAAGATGACTCGTTTTCCCCAACACAAAGCATCATATCTGAGGCAGAGGCTGAAGTAGACTCTGGTACTTCAACTAGAGCAAGCGATAATTCCCTCGTGTGCATTCTTGAAAAAAAAAGATAATTCCCTCGTGTGTCAGCTCAACTCAGCCAGAGCGTTGTTGAACATGACCCCGGTAAGAGAATACCTATTGCGGATTTGGATCCAGACATTAGATGCTGCTAGAAGGGAATACATTAGTATGGATCCTTCCAACCAATTGATCATACATATGAGCGTACCAAGGTAGGAAGAGGATTTAGAAGCTTTCATGATAATTGTTATAAGGAGTCAATGACCATAAGGGTTAGTTGGAAATATAGCATTGTAAGAATGCAGGCTTTTGTTTTTACTGCTTTTTCTTTAAGAAACCAAGAGCCGAATAAAATATGGTATTGAAGTATTCACTAAGAATGAGTTTAAACTTGGAAGGATGGACCTAAAGTTCTTCATCAGCATGGTGGTAAACATGATGGTGCTCATAACAAACCTAGTTATGAGGCTTTCAGAAATCAGGGGCAAAATCTGCCACATGTGTTTGATAGGGATACTAAGAAGCAAAAAAAGAAAGAATATAAATTCATCTGTTTATTATATTGGTGTTGTAAATTTTTTTGCTTCTACAAGCTCTTTTCGTGATCATGATGAGTCTTCTACAAGCTCCTGTTTTCGTGGTCATGTTAGACTCATCCTAGAGGTATGTTTTTTAAATTTCTAATTTCTTTGAAAGTTTAGTTTCTTCTAGTCTGGAGATGTAATTATGGGAGTCTAGGATCAATCAACCCTTTGGTACTAATCTTGTGTACAATCTATTATTGCATAAGTTGTCTTTTGTTACGTATTACCTTAGTACTTGGACCATTGAATATTTGTGTCCAAATTATTATCAATTGTCTTGGAATTTTTTTGGGTCCAAACTATTTTGGCCTGGGCCGTGAGCAATTCCTGGCTCCACCGGCAATCCCTGGAAGTTAAGGATCATGGAATCTTTAGGTTATTAACTGATTTCTTTTGGTAAAGCCAGCTGAATGCGTGCTAGCTAGGGAACCGGCCACTGTTGTCTGCAAAAGCACACTAGCTGACACAACCATGCATACATGCAAGGCAATTAATATTATCCACTAAATTTTATCCATTTGCATCTTTGGATCTCGCTAGCCTAGGGATCAAGGCAACTACTCGGTACTTTAAACCTTAATCATGTTGCTTTAACCTAGACCGGCATAGAGTTAAGGTATCACATGAAATAATCATGTGATCGATGTAGCGAGCGCAAGAAAGGTATGCGGATGGGAAGCTGTTAGGTTCTCCTATAAATACTCGTGCATGTTGTGCTGGCAATATATATGCATCTACCAGAATTTAGTACCACGAAGCGCGTAGCTATAGTAGCTATAGGTGTATATCGTGGGTTACAGGATGTGGGTGGTGGAGATGGAGAAGGAGCTCTCGGACGCTGAGACGTTGGCGAAGGCGTCGAAATGGGCGAAGCACTGCATCTTCCTGGTGCCGCCGCGCTTCAAGCCGATGGTGAATGGCCGCCGCGAAAGCACTTTGTACAAGCCGCAGACGGTGGCTCTGGGCCCATTCCACCACGACGATGAGGACCTGAAGCCCATGGAGGAGCACAAGCTGAGGGCCGTCCGCTACCTTCTGGAACGCGCAGGTAAAGGTGGCAATCTCGTCCACGGGTAAGGCCGTCAATGCTTACCCGACCAGAATGGCAGTAGAGTATGGAACAACGTCGTTTTCGAATTAGTCAAATTAGTCATGTGTTGGGTATGGATACATGTTCATATATATACCCTTGCGTTGCCCTATGCGTCACCGGGTTAACATTGTAATGATGTTTATATATATGACAAACTAAATTATGAAAATGCATTATTATTTTATAATGTGAATTATGAACCACTTCAGTATGTCAAGCCGTAACTATATGTGTGTATTATATATTCTTTCGCATGTACTATGTTCTTATATATTTCAACTAGGTTAAATACGATGGACATGCATACACGATGGGTACAGATATGGGTATGATATATACATATTGTAATGTCGTGGGTAGGTAATGGTACGGTCATGGGTATAGATATGAGTATTATAATGGTTCGCCCGTCAAAACCCGACCCAATAGCCACCTTCACGTGTAGAAAAGACGCTGGGCGCGCTTTTTGCGGCCGTGGAGTCGCTGGGTGAGGAGCTGGAGACCGCGTACATGGACCTTGGCTGCGAGTGGTGTGGCGAGAACAACAGGGGGAAGTTCCTGAAGATGATGATCACGGACGGCTGCTTCCTGCGGGAGGTGATGAGGGCGGCCAGTGCCACCTCAAAGAATTCTCCTCTTCTTGCGAAGTACGAGCACGATGATCCCGTCTTCAGCTGGCATGGCATCGAGCACATCAAGGCATTCATCCAGCGCGACATGCTCATGGTCGAGAACCAGCTGCCTCTAAGGTTGATCCAGAAGATCGTCGCCGTGGAAGGCATTACATCTCCGGTATGTTAAGTTTACTTCAAGTCGATCGACCCTACACACAGTTGTTAAAAATGTTTTGAATTAAAGGAGTGTCTATTTATCAATCAACTTGGAAATAGCAAAACATTTAAATTAACCTCATACATATTTTGCTACCGTCCTTGGATGAGCATTTGCAGGAGCCGACTTCGATCAATTCCATGGTGCTCGACTTCCTGTTGGGGAAAGAAGCCCCGCCCTTCACCGGCAGCCTGGGATACCACCCGCTTGACATCTACAGAAAGAGCCGGCTCAAGGCTTTCTTGCAAATGCCTCTTGTTGCTGCTTCAGGCTTGTGTGTAGCTGCGGCTCCTCGCACGGAGAGAAGCCCAATGGCGGAGGAAGAGACAAACACAATCCGTCCTCGGAGCGCCCATCTGAGGTCCCTGTTCATTAAACCTCACCAGAAGAGGACCGCTGTTCCCCGCTCCGCGTGGAAGCTATCGGAAGCCGGCATCCGGTTCGTGCGCAGCAAGACGAGATGCCTTGATGACATCCATTTCCACAATGGCACGCTGGAGATGCCCAGGGTGGTGCTGGACGATGAAGCCCCCTACAGGTTCCACAACATGATGGTGTTCGAGGCGATGCACGCCGGCACCGAGAACCATGTGACGGCGTACGCGCTGTTCGTCAAGGACCTCATCGACTCTGCTGACGACGTGCGCCTGCTGGTAAGGAAGAAGATCCTCAAGCACGACCTCGCTGACAATGACGACGGCGTGGTCAGGATCTTCAACGGCCTCACCAGGGACGTGACCAAGCACGGGAAAAGCTTGTTGTGCGGCGTACGGGACGACGTGGAAACTCATTACGGCAGCAACCGCGTGCGCGTCTTCGGGTACAAGTCCATTGCTTACTTCAAAAAGGACTACTTACGCAGCCCATGGACGCTCCTTGCACTCATCACCGCCGTCGTGCTCCTTGTGGCAACCATCGTGCAGGCCGTGTATGCAGTCCTAGGGTATGATCCTAACAAGGATAAGGTCAAGAGGCAGTGATCGAGAAGGGTGTTTGTGTTTCTGTTGGATGTACTAGCTAAATCGTTGTCTCGTCAAATTGTATCTTTCTTTGTTGCACGATCTCGCTCGATCATGTGTTGGCGGAACATAGTGAGTATGATTTTTCTTCCTCTTCTGCGGATTTGGTTTCGTTTGCGCTCTTATCATGGGTCCACATGTTAGAGCTTGTTTTTTCTTATCATGGGCGGTTGCCCGCCTAACTGCCGCCTCCCGCCCTGCCCCGGCCTGTGCGCGCCATCTTCTACCATGCTAGCTCTTTTTGGTTTGTCGGGGAAGAACCTACGAGGAAGAAGAAATATGGAGAAAAAAATACGGTTCTTTTTGGTTTGTCCCTTGGCTTATGTTTTTGTTAGAGGGAAGGATCGGCCTTCTGCCACGTTGGCGCCACGCTTGCCCCGACAAGTGGGCCAGCCTTGCCAGTTTCGGTGTCAAAAGGCCTGAACCGAGTATTCAATGCGATTAGTTACTCATTACCACAAAAGTGGTTGTTTTTAGTCACGATTACGAAAAGTGATACCAACTTCAAACCCTAGCCACTAATGATGTGGTTGTTCAGTGGTAATTTACTCTTTACTGGTCTTGTAAACTATACTGGTCGCTTGACTTTTTTTTTTATTTGCTTTTTCTTTGTTCTAAGTCTTGTAAACTGGTAACACGAGTGCTTATCTCGTCTCTTCGAGGCTTTATTAATTTAAAGAAAGACAAAAGTTAATGTAGTTCGTTTAAAGTAGGAAGTACGACGTGTATATATATTTGGATGTGGATGAAGTAACCCATGTGTTCACTTTATGTAAAAAAAAAGTCTATGCGAATCTTAAGAAAAACTTACATATGCATGTTACAATATACTGAACTTGTCACTTTTGCCAGTTTCTTTAATGGAAATTTGATGGGGAAACTGGTGTTAGTTATACGGTGGTTCCTCCCCCTGGCCGGGCCCCCAGCACCCACTGGCCCGCACCCCCGGCCGCTAGGTCAGTCGTCAGATTCGCCGACCGGCGACTGTCTTGCCTGACTCCATGTCTCACCAATTTCTCCAATCTCCCGTGCTTTAGGCTCCAGCACTCCGCTGTCCACCCCAAATCCTGAAATCCCCTATCCGTAGCCCCCTGCCCCCTCTCTCTCCCTCTCAAACTTGCTACTGTTGTTTGTTGTTACCCTTCCATAATTTGTCGCTTCAAATTAATTTTACGGGAGAACAACATGTGTAAGAGAAAGCGATAATATCCTCGTGTTGTAGCTCAACTCAGCCCAGACGATGTTGAACCTGATCTTGGTAAGAGAATACATGTTCAGGATTTGGATCCAGACATTAGATATATATACTGCTAGAAGGGAATACATTAGTATCGGTCCTTGCCAACCAATTAATTGAGCATATAAAGGGTAGGAAGTGGGTTTAGAAGCTTTCATGATTGATAATTGCTACAGGGAGTCAGGGATCATAAGGATTGGTTGGAAATATAGCATTGATATGAATGCAGCATTTTGTTTTTACTGCTTTCTGTTCAAGCCTCCAAGAGCTGAAAAATATGGCATTTAAAACTTGGAAGGATGGACCTAAAGTTCATGATCAGCATGATGGTAAACATGAGAGTACATATAACAAAGCTAGGCAACATTATCAGGCTTTCAAAAACCAAAGGGAAAATCTGCCACGTGTGTTACCAAGAAGTTAATTAGAAGAAGAATACAAAGCTCGTCTCTTTATTATATTGGTTGTTGCTAAATTTTGCTTATAGAAGCTTTTGCTTTCCGTGGTCACGACGAGTCTTCTACAAGCTCTGTTTTTCGCGGTCATGTTGGAGTCGTCCTAGAGGTATGTTTTAGCTTCTTCGAGTATTGGAGTTGTAATCATGGGAGTCTCGGATCAATCAATCCTTTGATTTGGTAGTATATTTTGTCTTTTGTTATGTATTGCGTTATATAGTACTTTAACAATTGAATATTCGTGTCCAAATTATCATCAATTATTGGAAATATTTTGGTCCAAACTATTTTGGCGTGGGGCTAGCGTGAGCAATTTCTGGCTCCGCCAGCCATCCTTGGAAGTTAAGGATAAAGGAAGTTTTAGGTTATTAACTAATTTCTTTTGGTAAAGCCAGTGGAATGCGTGCTAGCTAGAGAGAACCGGGCGTTGCTGTGTGCAAAAGCACACTAACTGACAGCCTGACACAACGCCATACAGTAATTAAGTACTAGCATTATCCACTAATTAATCCATTTGCATCTTTGGATCTCGCTAACCTAGGAAACAAGGCAAGTAACTCGGTACTTTAGACTTTAATTATGTTGCTTTTACTCTTTTAGCCTAGGCCGGCCTAAGGTTAAGGCACGTACCACATGAAATAATCACGTGATGATCGATATAGAGAGAGAGAGCAAGAAAGGTATATATGCAGATGATGGGAAGCTGCTATCTTCTCCTATAAAGACTCAATTAGCATGTTGTACCAGCAATCTGCATCTACTAGAATTTAGAACCACAAAGCGCAAGAGAAGTTGCAGGATGTGGGTGGTAGACATGGAGAAGAAGATCTCGGACGCTCAGAGGTCATCGAAGGCGTCGAAATGGGCGAAGCACTCCATCTTCCTGGTGCCGCCGCGCTTCAAGCCGATGATGGTGGACGGCCGCCGCGATAGCACCGTGTTCAAGCCGCAGACGGTGGCTCTGGGCCCGTTCCACCATGACGACGAAGAGCTGAAGCCCATGGAGGAGCACAAGCTGAGGGCCGTCGGCTACCTCCTGGGACGCGCGGGCAAGACGCTGGACGCGCTCGTCGCGGCCGTGGAGGAGCTGCGCGAGGAGCTGGAGGACGCGTACATGGACCTCGGCGGCGAGTGGCGCGGCGAGAACAACAGGGGGAAGTTCTTGGGGATGATGATCGCGGACGGCTGCTTCCTGCTGGAGGTGATGAGGGCGGCCGATGCCAACCCGAGGCGTTCTTCCATCCTTAACGTGAAGTACGAGCACGGCGACCCCGTCTTCAGCTGGCACAGCATCCAGCACATCAAGCCGTTCGTCGAACGCGACATGCTCATGGTCGAGAACCAGCTGCCTCTGACGTTGCTCCAGAGGATCGTCGCCGTGGAGGGGGAGACATCTCCGGTACGTTAAGTTACTTGTAATCTACTGCTGTCGAAAAATACAAAAGTAACGAAAAGTTGGTTAGGCAAACACGAAAATAGTGAAAAGTGGGTGAGAAAAACGGGATTATCTATTTCTCAACGAGAGTGTTTATTTCTAGATCGACTTAAAAATGGCAAAAACCGATCGATAATTTAACCTTGCACATATTTTGCTACAATCCATGGATGAGCTTAACCTAGCTTGTACATATTTTGCTGCCATCCATGGATGAGCATATATATATATGCAGCACCCGACTTGGATCAATTCCATGGTGCTCAAGTTCCTGCTGGGGAAAGAAGCCCCGCACGTCACCGGCGGCGGCCTGGGATACCACCCGCTGGATATCTACAGAAAGAGCCAGCTCAAGGCTTTCCACCAAACGCCTCTTGTTGCTGCTGCTTCAGGCGTGGTGGAGTCCCCGTCGCCTGTGGCCGCGGCTCCTCGGACGCAAAGAGGCCCAATTACGGCGGAGGCGGACAAGAACACAATCCATCCTCGGCGCACCCATTTGACGGGCCTGTTCACGAATCCTCCCAAGGAGCGGGTCACCATGCCCCGCTCCGCGTTGAAGCTGTCGGAACGCGGCATCCGGTTCGTGGGCGGCAAGACGGGCTTCCTCGATGACATCCGCTTCTTGGGTGGCAGCAAGGGCGGCACGCTGGAGATGCCCAGGGTGGTGCTGGACGACGACACCGCCTACAGGTTCCACAACATGATGGGGTTGGAAGCGATGCACGCCGGCACCACCGGCAACGACGTGACGGCGTACGCAATGTTGGTCAAGGACCTCATCGACTCTGCCGACGACGTGCGCCTGCTGGCGAGGAAGGGGATCCTCGAGAACCACCTCGCTGACAACGACGACGGCGTGATCAGGATCTTCAACGGCCTCACCAGGGACGTGACCAAGTACGGGAACCGCGTGTGGGACGACCTGGAAACTCATCATGTCAGCAATCCGGCGCGCGTATTGTTTTACGAGTGGTTGGCCAAGTACTCATGGGACATCGCGGTCGCCTCCGCCCCTTTCCTCCTCATGGCAGAAATGGTGCAGACCGTGTGTGCAGTCCTATCGTATTATCCTAACAAGGGTAAATGAAGGATTAAAACAAATTAAGGATAAAATGAAGATGCATGATCGAGCAGGATGTTTCTTTTTGGCAAGGAAAATCGGATGTACTAGCTCCTTGCCGTTGTCAAACTGTATCTTTCGACCTCGGTCAGGGTGGTGGAACGATATATATGTATCATTTCTTTATTACTCCTATGATTCAAACCTTTAAAACCACTTCATGCATGGAACATTGTATTTTCCTTTATGTTTATTAGTTTTTTTTAATGGAACAATAAATCTATGAGAGAAATCAAAAGTGTCTAATTGCAGTGCTTTGGTAGAACATATTTGTTTGAAATTGTATATATGTTCCTTCGACGCATATTACTTGTTGTTGATTTAGCACAACTTTGTACTAAATCTGCGACAACTAATATGAGTCAGAGAGAGTTAAAAAATATATTTTGGCTGCTATTTAGCTTGTACTATTTGATATGTATAGGTACTCCACTAGTGCATCCAGATGTCGGAGCCCCGCGTGGAACTGGATGACAACACCCACTACAGGTTCCACAGCATGATGGTGTTCGAGGCGATGCACGCCGGCACCGACAACCACGTGACGGCGTACGCGCTGTTCACCGTGCGCCTGCTGGCGAGGAAGAGGGTCCTCGAGCACGACCTCCCCGACAACGAAGAGGGCGTGGTCAGGACCTTCAACGGCCTCACCAGCCAGGGACTTGTCCAAGTACTGGAACAGCGTGTTGTGCGGCGTGTGGGTTCACGTGGAGGTTTTTTATGATAGCAAGGCAGTGCGCGTCTTGTTTCACAAGTTATGGGCCTATCCCAGGAACAAGTACTTCGTCAGCCCATGGAAGCTCCTTGCGCTCCTCGTCGCAGACATCCTGCAGGCCGTGTATGCAGTCCTATCGTATCTTTAGTCTTATAAAAGACTCGATTGGTGGCGCGGCGGGTTCGTCACTTCGGACTGCATCGCTTGTTTTTTTTACAGATTTGACATAAATCATTGAGATGAAAATAACAAATATGGATTATATACTGTATGGCCGGGCTGCTCTTTTGACAGCACCGGAGTTTTCTGTCTTCTCCTTTTGCCCCGTGCTTCGGCACCGTTTCTTGCTTTCTTTTGTAACGGACTGGCTTCTTCATCTTCTTTAATGAATCGGCGGAGCACCTGCCTTAACCCGTCAAAAAGATAATAATAATCTAAGATAATAAATAAATAAGAGTACATCATTCTCTTTAAACATGTTTTTTTAGTCCGTAGCAATGCATGGCGGCTTGGGTACTGTGCTAGTGATCCTAACAAGGATAAGCTCAAACAGGCAATGATATTCCGTATCATTGTTCTTCTTCCTCTTCTGCGAATTGTGTTTCGCTTGCGCTCTTATCATGGGTCCACAGATTGGAGGTTGTTTTTTTAAGAGTAAAATACGCCACTAGTCCATGAACTCGGTAAAAATGAACACTTTAGTTCACGAACTCAAAAAATATGCACTTAAACCCTTAAACTGGGACTACCGTGTCACTTTAGTCCAAAAACGGTTCGGCGAGTCTTAAACACGCCACGTGGCCGCCACTGTTTTTTGACTAAAGTGACACAGTAATCCCAGTTTAAGGGTTTAAGTGTGCATTTTCCGAATTCGTGAACTAAAATGTTCATTTTTGCCGAGTTCATGTACTAGTAGTTTTTTTTTTTAATGAAGGTTAGAGGCTTTGGCTTTATTTTGTAGCGAACTTGTTCGCCAAGAAGAACTGGTTGGGCTGTGGGCCGGTACAGGGTGGGCTGACACTGGTGGCACTGCATGGGTACTTAACGGGGCCTAGATACGGTCCAGACAATCACCCAAGCATCAGGCAACACTGCCAGGGTGGGCCGTCAGGCCCTTCAGCTGAATCGTGTTTGCATCGATCGGTATAATACAACGCACATACGATTCTCAAAATAAAAGAATAACACGCACATACATGCATACGAGCGTGCATGTACATGTATACACGTGCCGGACATTATTTCGTCCGTCCGTCCGTGACGTCGTCATACGTGTACTATATATACGGAGAGTATACTTATTGACACATTCGCGGCATCTTTTTTCTCTCCTCTCTGACGACTTGACGACACATGCATGCATGTACAGGGGAGGGATTAATTAGTAACACCCATAACAGTCTGACACGTACGTCTCGACACGAGGATATGAGTATTGTCGCGCCTGCAGAAAATAACCCGTACATACGTGCGAGAGAACCATAACATCTGTACGTGTTTGTGTGCTTCCATGCGAATCGATCGTATGAATACGTCGACTGATAGCATGCAAATTCACTGGGCCGTAAACGTCCGCCCCGTACGTACGTACGTACGTACGTACGTATATCCCTACAAATATTTTTCCTTTCCTACGATATACTATCTCTTGCCTGCACGTGCGTTGTACGTACGTACTTTGTGCTGTGTGCAATCGATCCGGCACGATCTTTGTCAGTTCTTTTAATCGGACCGCAACGCAGCATGCAGTTGTCCTGCGTTGGCTGATTAACTCGCCAGCAATTGATCTGCATACTCTGCACGTATACGTACTGTACACTGGTGGTGTGGTTAATTTTCACTGTGCCTGCTTTTAATAATTAGTTAATTGTTCAACACTGCGTGGAGTAGGGTACTACAGCTTTGATTTGTCAGGGGTGGGACCAGATGGGCGGGCAACAAGCTAGGAACATTCTTCCATCATGCTGCACACAGTTTGGAGTTGGACAGTTTCTTTTTAGTGGTTAGTTACTTAGTTTAATCGGATCGATCCCCTAGTTTACTTGATGTCAGCCCGCGGCACGCACCAGTTGTTTAATTAACAAATATCAGGAGTAGATTGCTAGCTCACTACGACATACGCGAATATCCCTGTCGATTTTTCCTGACAGGAATACGACTCCTGTGTGCTAGCCGACAGGAATAGATGACAGGGATAGCCCGACAGGGATATTCCAATATGCTTGTGTGTCCAACGACAGGAGATATATTCCTGTCGGCCACTCCCGTCAGCCACTGACAGGAATATAATCTGTCGTCAGGTGGAGGCTCGTCAGCTCAAGAAATTTTCCTGTCGGTTAATGCTGTCCGTGGACGCACAGGAAAATAAATTTATAGAAAAAAGAACTTTCCATCATCAGGTCTACACTTTTGCCTGTGCGGCCACCCCGACAGGAAAATGGGTTATGAACCGACAGGAATATACCTAGAATGGCATCACGGCCGATAGGGACAATTGCAGAAACCGACAGGAAAATTGGACATGGCACGACAGGAAAATTAGAAAAAACGGACATGAAATATGTTGATGATGAACAGTGAATACAATTCATATTTGTACAGCACAATCACAATTGAATCTAATCTCAACAGTACATATAACCCACAAGAAAGTCACAAATAAGTTTATATTGTCCAGCATACGCAAACAAGTTCCAAGCATCACAATACATAGTCTAATACATGCCAGTCCTACATGAAGGAGCTTGACAAACCACATGTCAGGACTCACAACCATGAACATACCACAAAACACACAAGTTCAGCAAACGTTCCAAGTGACCAAAAGTTAGAAGTACCCCACAACCACCTTCACTTGTCAAGTTAGAACTGCTCCACAACCATCTTCACTTGTCAGGGCTCGGGACCGGGTTGTTAGAGCCATTAGTTCTCCCACACGATCTGTTGATGTTGTTGTTGCCATCGGTGTGCTCATCCACCAAGTCATGATTGCCTTCCTCATCATCCATGCTGGCCACTTCCAAGCCTGCGTCCAAGCCTTCCAAGCCACCACCAATGTTGCTATGGTCACCTTGGGACACAACACGAGATGACACAGGAGTTCCCTGCATAAGGAGATGTAGTCAACAATTTATATGAGCACAAAACAACTTTGGTTGCATCACATTACCAACAATATGGCATCTAATACTCATGCTATGTTGGACAACATTAACATGAGGCAACATCCTCATTGCAGCAAGAAGACTTTCCATTCTGACATATATGACAATTATGGTAATGTACAATATAGTAGAAGGTTATTTTGTTTTTAGTACATGATAAACTTACTTGTGGTGTTGGAAGCAAATTGGTTCCAAGCCAAGCTGGTGGGTCTTTTTTCATGTCCTTGAAAAGTTCCTACAAAAGTAAAGTGCAGCATCAAGATAATTATTCCTAAAAGAACTAATGAGTTGAAATTTTTTATAGAGATACACGTACCAATATGAGTCGCTCATACATTTCGTGTTTCTGATCATGCAACTCTTGTTTTTTCTCTAGATTTTCATTGACAACCTTCAGCTTCTCATCAAGTACATGCTGGAGTTGAAGGCTTTGTCGAGATGGCAAAGGACCCGACATTTTGGATTTTTTGGCTTGCCTTCCAGCACATATGATTTCATCCTTAGAAATAGCCCCATCTCCCATTGGCAATCGGCCATGTGGTATGCCGCCACCTGATTTATATAGCACCTGTCCATCAATCTCTTCAGGATGCCAATCATCAGGAAGATATGGGTTCATTTCTTTAGCTGTTTGAACATAATCATCCTAAAAAGATAGAATAATCAAGTGTTGCAATGATGTATTTTAGACAAGTATTGCAAGAAGGAAATTTAGACGAGTGTATCTATCACTGAAGCATTATCTGAACCATAAGAATCTGCCTGCAAGTCAATACAAATAATATAAGACATTATTGTGACCAACATTCAGAAAAAAGAGAAGAAATCAACACAAGACATACCATACGTTGTTGTGCCATAACAAAACAAATGGCATTGAACCTCCACGATTCTGAGCAATTTCTTGTCCTTTCAATCGACACACCTTTCCCCTCTTCCTTTTTGCCTCAAACTCTTTTGAACACCAATAACGACACATTTCATCCCATGCATGTTCAGGGAACCATGGTATCCTGCTCTCTAGGTATTCATCGTAGGTGAGTTCTTCTCCGCGTGCCAAAGAATCATCAAGCATATCTCCTTTCTTCTCAAAGTGCATCTTCACTACATCTATGCGGAGCTGGTACATCATGTCCGCCACCTTTTTCCTTCCATAGTTCTGAAGGACAGCATCAGCCCTTCTATCAACCTCTTCAATTTCTTCCACTGATTCGCCATTATCAAAAGGGAGATCAAACAATTCCTGCATGTTTAAAAGTCAGTCAAGTACAGATTAGAGGTAAACATGTAGAAATTCAAAAAAATTAATCGTTAGAGGAACTATGGAATTCACCCAGAACTCATGCTTCACACGATCTGCAGCTGTTTTGCCAAGATCATCCATAATATTATCATCATGGTAATCATCCCAATTGAGAGCTATGCGACGGTTAAGGACACGACCTGCCTCCTTTTTCTCAATTAAACCTAGATACTCTCTCTTGATAATAATACCAAATTGTGTAGTGTATTGGTATTTCCTTGCGTCTTTAGGATCCTTGTACTTAAATTGCCTACTCATATGTTATTAAGTAGTGTTAGATGCTATTTTTTGTGATGCAACAAACAAAATGGAGATGATAATATAGGATTGGGAGAAGCAATACATACTTTTCACCTAAAGGTATAATGAAAATCTTGCGATCTCGTGGAGCTACTTTCAATTGGACAATTGATCTCCTTTTCCTTCCTCTTTTAGTAGACTCAGATGATGTTTGGGATGTAGGGGCAGCAGAGGCATCGCTAGCTCCATTTGATTGTGATGAAGGGACGATGGAGTTAGGGAGACCAGAAATTGCCCTTCCTGATGTTGATGAGGTGGGTGTGGAGGTAGGGAGAACAGAGAGGGTGTGGAGGAGGGGAGATCAGAGGGGGGTGTGGAGGTGGGTACAGCCACTACAGATCTGTAGCTGGAGTTTTTCGTACTACGAAAAGGAATATGGCGAATTAAGAAAGAGTACATACACAATAACTCCATAATAAAATCATTAAGGAAAGGGAAGTATATTTAAGCATATATACCTCCATAACTCCCTTTGATTTGTAGCTGCTCCTCCCTCTTCACTCCTCGATGAAAGCAAAATTCTGCATATTAAGAGCACACATGAAGACAACAAGCACATTAAATATTTAGAGTTCATATCCAATTCAGTTTACATATTTAGAAGCACAAATTTATGTAGCACAAATTAAGATAGCACAAGTAAAGTAGCACTAGTAAAGTAGCACAAATTTAGAAGCACAAATAAAGTAGCACAAATAAAGTAGCACAAATTTAGAAGCACAAATTAAGGTAGCACAAGCAGCATTTATGCAGCACAAATTATTGAGCACAAATTTATGTAGCACAAATTTAGTAATCATCTAGATCTTCAGTCGGGGTTTCAGGCTCATCTTCTTCATCTGATTCTTCTATCTCTTCGATTGGTGTTCCTTCCTCTTCATCTTGTTTAAGCTCATCTAGTTGCTTCTCAAGTTGGAATATATCTTTTGGATCAGTAACCTCATCATATAGGTCGGTTGTGATGTTTTCTAGGCCATCTCCCAAATCAATGATAAGGTTTCCTTCTTGCTCATCTTGTCAATACACTTGTTCAGCATCTTCTTGTGCATCTTGAGTGTCATTGCCTTCCATTGGAGGAACATAACCACGTGGAGGATGATGAAAAACAACAGACCAGTCCGACAGATTTGTCCATTTTTTGGACTCTCGCATGGGTAAGTCAAGTAAAAAAGTTGTTTCACTTGACTGGCCAGAACAAAAGGATCAAAGTTTGAGAGCCTAGATGTGTGCTTTATCTCTACAAGCCCTAGGTTTTCAGTTCTCCTAATGCCAAAAGTTGGATTAAACCAGCGGCAATAAAATAAGACAAGGTCAAGTTGCATGCTGCCTTCCCAAATTACTCTAATTAAATCTTCAATAACTCCATAGTAATCGGTTGCGTTGCCATGTGCATCCAATGCAGGGACACATATTCCAGTATTTCTAGTGGTCAATACTTTCCCTTGCTCATATTTCTCTGACCGGAACCTATAACAGTTCATGTCAACACATCCAAAAGTTTGCACTCTTGCACGAAAACCATAAGACATTTCATGCAAGGCTTTGTGAATAGAAGAAGTCTTCATGCACTGCAAGATATTATTACTTAATTATGTCAGTTCTAGTAGTGCATGTATATGACTTGTAGCTTGGAGTGTTCAGGGTCATACTTTTGATCTAAACCGATCAAAGAAATTAGGACCGGTTGACTTCCAGCCTTTTAATCTTAATTCACGCTGTTGCTTCTCACTAGGTTGAACTTGAGGGCTCTTCCATTGTTCTGCATCAAACTCTCTATAAAGGTGAAGTAATTTAGTCTTATGAAATAATGTAATATGTTCAAAGAAATTGATTTATGAACGGTTCACGTACTCGAAGAAAGGATCCATCTCTTCTATGTTTGTCAAGATGTACAAATTAGCAACCTTGTGCAAATGATGGGGCAAAGGGCTCATGCACCGGCTAGGACATTGGAATATGTCAAGGTCACACTTGGGTGCAAATGTGGACCCACCATCATCATAGCGAGGCATCTTGTTTCTAACCGATTGGCTTTAGATTTGAAATACAATGAGGCAAAGATAGTTGTTTTCTCAACTAAACAAGCCTTCACAATGGAACCCTCCACTCGAGCCTTATTGCGCACTTTCCTTTTAAGATTTCCTATTTGTCTATTTACAAAAAATACAACATGTTAACACCAAATCTAAGTCAATAGTATAATCTAAATGACAAATTAGTAATTTTAAGTGACCTTTCATAGTTGTACATCCACTGAGCTAAAACAGGTCCTCCCAATCGAGCTTGATGAGGAAGATGAATGATTAGATGTTGCATTGGATTGAAGAAACCTGGAGGGAAAATCTTCTCCAACTTGCACACGAGTACAGCAACATTATCTTCCAGTGAACGCACAACTTCTTGACTAAGTTCTTTAGCACATAACTGCCTATAGAAATAACTAAGCTCTGCCAAACAAGACCATATATTCTGGGGAAGGAAGCCTCTAAATGCAACAGGGAGAATACGTTCCATAAATATATGATAGTCATGGCTTTTTAAGCCAAGGATCTTACTTTGAACAACACGAACTCCCCTTCTGAAACCTGCTGCATATCCATCAGGGAACTTCAACTCCTTAAACCATTCTAAAATGGTAGTCCTGCCAATTTTATCTATGACAAAGGGTGACCTTGGCTTGTCCCACCTCCCATTGGGCTTCCTACGCACATGCAGCTTAGGACGATCACAAATAGCAGCTAAATCTTGCCTTGCCTTAACATTGTCTTTGGTTTTATCAGGAATATCAAAACATGTATTAAGTATGGCTTCAGCTACATTTTTCTCATTGTGCATCACATCTATGTTGTGTCTAAGCTTCAAATGCTTGAAATAAGGAAGCTGCCAAAACAGTTGACATGAGTCCAATTATGCACTTTATTGTAGTTAGCTTTGTCACCTACATAGCTGCGGTTGTAATCTTCAACTTCATGCCCTGATAGATAGGTTGGTGGCAGCTCCAGACATCTTGATCTAGGGTTTCACCAAATTGAAAAGTTGATTCACCTTGTTTCCTTTGTGGATTTTGTTACTCTTGGTATTTTAGAATCCCTAGCCGAAATGTGTCTCTTCAAGGCCTCCAATCTTGTGAGGAGGTGCTTGAGGATTCGGGAAGGAGCCTCTAATTAAGTTGTGGAGTTGTGCCCTTCTCCTTGTTTGTAAGGGTTCGACGTTCGCCCTCAAGGAAGCCACTAGTGGAACTCACGTCACCTTTGTGGTGTTGTGAGAGCTCATCCCACCTTTGTGGTGTGGTGAGTTGAAGAATAGAGTGAGCCTTTGTGGCGCCTCTACCTTTGTTGTAGAGCAGTCCTCCAAATGGAGACGTACACCGACTCCAGTAGGTGGAACTCCGGTGAAATCTTCGTCTCCCCGTGTGGCATCATTCTTGCCCCTTTACTTACTCGCAAAGCTTAATTGTTTATCTTGTGCTTCGGCTATCAAGCAAGTTTCAATTGATTATCTATTGCTTGTGCTCGTGTTTCGGCTATTCCATCATACTAGGGGTGTTCATCATTTAGATGTTTTAGTGAACCCATGTATTGATGCTTGTATCCCATAAAAGTGAAAAGAAAATGTAAAATTTGTTAGTCGCCTATTCACCACCCCTCTAGTCGACCATACCGATCTTTCAATTGGTATTAGAGTCTCATCTCTTAAATAGGGCTTAACCGCCTTAAGAGTATGGCCGACGTGAGTGAGGTGGTTGGAAACAAAGCTACTATGGGCGCCAAAGTGAGTATGGACATGTTCATTAAGCTCTTGAGATATCTTAAGCCATCCATACTCATTGAGGTTAAATCCGTAGTGGCCAAGTACCTTAAAGCCAATGCTCCCACTACATCTTATACCAACCCCGAGTTTCCCAAATCCTCACCCGTTGAGGAAATGGACAAACCGGGTGTGGATGCCAAAGCAATAAAAGCTAAGGCTACGTGATGTGAGAGCAAACCATTCCCAAGGAATAGGTGGTTTGGGGTCATATTATGAGGTGTCGTCATCTCAACATTATGCATCCCCTTCCATTTCCATGCCTCATTTTATCCCTCAAGGCCCTCCACCAAATCTAAATGCATCTAACTTTTCTAATTGGTTATTTTGTATGAGATCTTATATTTGTAGAAATTCAATTGAATTATGGAGAATCATTGAGGATGGGTACAAGCCACATGATCAAGGAAACTTAACTTCAAGAGAGTATATTGATTTTCTACTCAATGCAAGTGCATTGCATATTATTCAAAAGTCTCTTCAGTGGAGAATCTTCCTCATATCCATTCGTGCACCACCGCCAAAGAAACTTGGAATTATCTTATCACAAACCTTGCTTTGAAGGCCAAGGTGTGACGTCAAAAAGAAGAAGAGGAAGAAGAAAGAGAAGAAGAGGAGAGTTGTCCCGAAGCAATACAATTTGCTTATAATGAGCATATGGCTCTAGCTTCAAGAACATTTTGGGACAACAAGAAGAACTTCAATTCAAGCAACTCAAAGTATATTACAAGCTTAAAGCCACAAAGTGTGTGGGGAGCTGATGAAGAAGGACAAGATGACGAGGTAGTGGGAGTGGCGCTCGTTGCTATTTCCACTTCCTCCTCCCCATCAACATCCCTATTCGACTCTCCCAACGAAAACAAGAGCTTCACCAACAAATGTCTCATGGCCATAGGTAACACGGTAACTCCTTCCAATAAAACAATTATGCAATCAAGTGTATCTTTGATGAATTGTGTGGAAGAAAAAGATATGCCCAAGGTTGAGGTAAATGGCTTTGATAAGTTCATGGCTAGCATAAAGGGAGAGACCAAGAGGTATTTTGAAGTCCTCTTGGGACAATTAGGTTAAGCCAATGCCGTTCTTGAGGAGAAAGAAGAGATCATCATTGAGAAGGAAGGTTTTGAACGTGAAACCGCGAATGAGATCGCGGAGCTCTCTCAAGCTTTGGAAGAAGAGTAAGCAAATAGGGAATCTATTGAGGAACCTCTTACTTTAGAACTTTCTAAGGTTAAAGATTCTTATAAACATGCTATGTCGCTTGCGGATAAATATTTGGCTAATATTGCAAATATTGAGGACGGCCATGCTAGACTCCTAGGGGACTTTGAGCAACTTGAAAAGGACCACAAATCCTTGAAGAGTGAGCTTAAGACACTCAAAGAGTCTCGTGATCATCTCCAATGTTGTTTTGTGGAAGAAATGGTTTCTAATAGTCCTCCTAGTGTTAATGTTGCTTCAACTAACTCTTGTTGTGAGCATGTATCTCTTGTGGAGGAGAACATTAGGTTGAAGGCCCAAATTGAAAAGAGTCTAGCCACTTGCATCCAAGGGGAGAAGAACCTAAATGACCTTTTGAGCAATCAAAAGGAATCTATTGGAAAGGAAGGGCTTGGGTATGTGCCTAAGTCCAAAAGCAACAACAACAAGAAGAAGACCAAGCCTACTCCCCCAAACTAATGTATCTTTTGTGAAGGAAGGGGAGTTGGCTAAGGAGAAGGCTAAGAACAAGAAGAGTGGCAAGGCCACTTATGATAATAGTACCGGGGATTTTAACCCCTCATATGTTCTTTGCCGTGCTAATGATGTGCATGTTTATACTAAATATGTTGGCTCTCCTTATGAATATATTGAATGGTCTATTTGGGTTCATAAGACCCTTGTTTTCAACAAAAGGGGATCCATTGAAAAATTGGTTCCTAAGACCAACACTTGATCATGTAGGTGTTTGCTTCCGGTGGTGCGTCATGGATAATTGTTAGCTATGCTACAAATCATATGACCGGGAGCATGCAAAGATTTGGTTGTTGAGCTTAAATCTTATACATCTAGCTACAACTGTAACATCCCAAAATTTCAAATTTCTTACATGTACATTGCATCCATGAGCATCATGCCATAATTGCATATTTGAATTCAAAATTTGAATCTCAAAAGGCTTTTAAAAGAATTTATTTCAATTTAAACCCTAGGGTTTTCACCCATTTGAGCTTTGGATCTTCAAACCAATAGGGTTTATTTATAAAAGGGGTTTATTGCATAAATGAGCTATCCCATAATTTTTGGATAATTATTTGGAGTTGAAAAAAACTATTTTATTTAAATAGTTATATAGCCCTAAAGGCATTTATAGGGCAAATGTATTTTTATATATTTTATTTTGAGGGTAAATTACTCCCAAAAGTTGAATCATGATAAAACATGATTTTACAAATTTTCTGAAATTTATTTGGGTCAATTTGGAGTTCAAAATCAAAAGATATCAAAGAAATCAGAAAAACAAAAAAAAAGAAAAGGCTAAAAGAAAAAAAAAAGTCGGCCGCCCAACTGGGCCGGCCCGCTTACCTCACGCGCGCACCAGCCCGCCAGCCCGCCAGCCGCCGCGAGACGCTGACAGGCGGGACCCGCCTGTCAGGCCCGTCTTCCCCGGACTAAAGTCCCCTCTGACACCCCTCGCTATCACGCGGCCAGGCCGCCTAAATTCCTCGCCGTTGAAGCTTCGGACGCCGCCGCCTTTTCGCTCACCGCCGACGTGAAGGTGAAGCATCCTCGCCGCCACCCGCCTCCTACTCTTCCTCTCTTCTCGGCGGTTCTTTTGACGCGATTGGTTTGGTCCTTGGCGCTCCGCAGCACCTCGTCGACGGGGAACCGAAGCTCCGCCGCCCACGCCGCCCGCCGTCGTCTTCCCGTCGTCCTAGATGACGACTCCATCGCCCCCAAGTCGTCGGAACGCCATCAGCCTCCTCGCCGCATCAAGCCGCACCTCCCGCACCCCTTCGTGTGCCCGAAGACTCGCCGGAACACCACGCGCCGCCGCCGCCCGAGCCTGCGCCGCCAGTGAGCTCCATATTCCATCTCAGCCCTTGGATCTTGACCAACGGCTAGGATTAGATCCCGGTTTTAATTTTAAACGAACCGGTATCGTCCAATTATAAGCTGACACGTGGCTTTAATAGAAAAATAAAAATGTAATTTTAATCCCCCGGTTTATAAATGGCACTTTTGCAGAAATGCCCCTGTAAGTTCAAATGCTTATAACTTTTAAATCCTTTGGCCAAATTTGACAAAATTTACAATTTTGGAAAGCTCTCAACCTGTAGAATCTTTTGGCTCTGTTCAAATTTAAATTTGAATATTTGAACCACAGTCAATTTACAGAATAGGGTTTAATGCCATTTAATTCATAACTAATTAGTTAGAAATCCCTTTTAATTGAAACCAGTGCCCAAAAATTTGTTTTATTATCCTCTGTCCATTGGGACAGGGAAATAAATATTTTGAACTAAATTAATTTGCTGATGCCAATAAAACCTTGTTTTAGGGTTTAAATCCTAGCTTTTGCTCTTTGTTTTTAAACCTAATACATTGATTTTAATTACAAATGTTTTTAAACCAGTTGATCACCCAAATAAAATCAACCCAATCATGCATGTTTTGCATTGCATCATGGCATATATTTTTACTTTTGATTGTATTGTGTGTTTATGTATGCAATGTTTGTATTTGATTAGTTTTCTCGGAGAGCGAACTGTGTGATTGTGAAGAGTGCTTGAGTACCAACTGCTATCAAGGCAAGTTCACTTTGACCATTATCCTATTATTTTATTATGCACTAGTTTTTATTAGTTGCATTGTTAGGATTATTATTGTATCTATGCTAGCTACGATTCTCCTAGTAGTATAGGATACCCTTTCCATGTCCTCACCACAAATTGCCATCGTAGTAGTAAAATGCTATGCTATGATAATATACGAGGGTGGTATTATTACAATGTGATACTATTGAATTACAATATGGTTTTCCTAGTGTATGGCAAAACAAGTAATTCAATGAACCGTCCTGGGTGGGCTGCTTTGAGGAATTGAAGATGTATGCAACGTCAGGTCCATTTCTATGAGTCGTCTCGCCATTTCTATGGGAGCGCCTGCGTCGCAAATGAGAAATGCCACCCGGGTGTTAGGTTCGTTGCATAGGAAACAAAAAATTTCCTACGAGAAGTGCGGAAGAAAACCCAAGAATATATATACTAGATGTATGTAACGAGAGGGATCATGAACACCATACCCTCGTAGACCGCTAAGCGTTACGATCACGAGATCGTTGTTGGTGTAGTGGAACTTTCAATGAGATCAATCTCAGTGCCGAACGGACAGCACCTCCTTGGTATCCACACGTTCAGCTTCACGTTGTCTCCTCCTTCCTCGATCCAGCAAGCGAGAGGGAGAGGTAGACGAGATCCCGGCAGCACGACGGCGTGGTGACTATGGTGAATATTCTCACGGGCAGGGCTACGCCGTGCGCGTGAGAAGAGGAGGAGAGGAGGGCTCAGGGGAGAGAGATCCAACTGAAAGCTTGGGGTGTCTCTCTCCCTTGCCCCCCCTTCTATTTATATAGGGGTAGAGGAGGCGTGGCCGGCCAGGACTATCCCGTGGCCAGGACTCTCATGCGGCCAGGACTCTCCTGCGGCCAGGACTCTCCTCCTGGCCGCATGGGCCCTGTGGGCTAGCCCCTCGGCCCATTAAGGCCAGGGTGCTCCCTCACAGGCCCATTTAGCCCAGGGATAGGTGGGCCTCAAGGTGGAACCCTCCGGATCCCTCCGGAACCTTCTAGAAGCTTCCCGGTCAAAACCGGGAAATATTCCAAACTTTCCAGAACCCTGAAAACAACTTTCCATATATAAATCTTTATCTCCGGAACATTCCGGAGCTCCTCGTTGCGTCTAGGATCCCATTCAAGACTCCGAATCATAATTCGATATCATCATCATTTATCTCATCTAACCCAAGCAACATGAAACATTAAGTGTGTGACCCTACGGGTTCGAGAACATGTGGACATGATCAAATATCAATAACCAATAGCGGGACCTGGATGTCCATAATAGTTCCCACATATTCCACGAAGATCTCATCGGTTGAACCACTATGTCGAGGATTCAATTAATCCAGTATCCAATTCTCTTTGTCTCGCGATATATTACTTGCCCGAGATTTGATCGTCGGTATCGCCATACCTAGTTTAATCTCGTTACCGGCAAGTTCTCTTTACTCGTTCCGTAATATAATACCCCCGCAACTAAACACATTAGTCGCATGCTTGCAAGCTCATTAGGATGTTATATTACCGAGAGGGCCCAGAGATATCTCTCCGTCACAAGGAGTGACAAATCCCAGTCTTGATCCATACAACCCAACAAGCACCTTCTGGGATACCTGAAAAACACCTTTATGATCACCCAGTTACGAGATGACGGTTGATGCCCACAAAGTATTCTTCCGGTACTAGGGAGTGGCATGATCTCATGGTCTAAAGAAATAATACTTGACATAATAAAACATAAGCAACTTAAACTTAAGTGACACGATCAAAAGCTATGTTTAGGTTTGGGTCTGTCCATCACATCATTCTCCTAATGATATGATCTCGTTATTAAATGACAACACATGTCTATGGTTAGGAAACCTTAACCATCTTTAATCAATGAGCTAATCTAGTAGAGGCGTATTAGGGACACGGTATTTGTTTATTTATCCACACATGTATTTGAGTTTCCAATCAATACAATTATAGCATGGGCAATAAACATTTATCAAGAACAATGAAATATGATAATAACAAATTTATTATTGCCTCTAGGGCATATTTCCAACACCGGGGTAACCAGAGACTGGATTAGTTTTCTGTTTAGTAGCTTCCAGTATAACCACATGGTACTATGGCTCTGCCAGGATGGACGTAAGAAATATGAACCTGGATTCGAGGTGACATCGGTATGTAGCAGTGTAGGTTGGAATGCGTCCCTCAGGTGGTTTGGGGGAATATGTTCTGAAAATTCCTGTAATCGATGCCGTTGCTACTCTACCCTGAGGACAACAAGGGATTAACACGTCGGTTTCTTGTGGGCAATGTGTACAACCTCTTAAGAGTGTCAAACTAAGTACTTAGCCGTGTCTCCGGTTACGGACAATTATGAGCAACTAGATATTGGGGCTGTAAGGAAGGTCTCACTCATTCCAATTTCTTAATAAAATGAATGGATTGAACTGGGTAGGAGCATTGATGTGTCTACTCAATGTGCCTAGGTTAATAGGAGCATGGGTGTTTCTATCCCGTGTCCAATAGAATTAAAACTATTTGTTTAGAAATGATAGGATTGAACAATGATGCTTTTATACAAATAGCCAAACCCCACATAGCCAAAAGATGCATGTACTTGGTAGGTCCTTTATAACTCTGGTGAACTTGCCAATACATTCAAATGTATTGACCACGTAGTGGCTGCATTTAACAATGCAGGTGGATCCGACGATGAGTGAGGTTCGTCGTTATGTTGTGGGTCATGTGCTTACATTCCAACATGCTCTCACCTTGGAGTAGTTGTGGCCCTTATGTTCTACCCTTTTCCGCTACAGTATTCTGAAACATTGTTTTATAATGTTGAAACAGTATTTGTTTTATGCTGGCCCAAGAGGTCATGCGAGGTTCTAAGTATTATTTAAATCCTGAATGATGCGATGTAATAAAGTATTTTTGACCTTTGTTTCTGTATATTTCATCATGAAACTGTCTGTGCTAGTGAGTCGATCCAAGGACTAGCACAGTAAGCAAGAGATCGAACCCTGTAAGGGGGGGCGGAATCGCTTCAACAACCAAGTTATATTGGGGGACTCTTCAAATTAAAAGGTATTGAGTCTACGCAAGGTGAGAATCTCTTTGAATTCTTCCATTGAGAAAGTCATTCTTTGTTGAGACTCTTTCATTCAATTTACTTTCCATTTGTCAATGAGCACTTATCATCTTTTCATCTTTATTTGGTATACACCATGCGATCCTTTTATGGAGTAAGACTCTTAAAGTAGCCTATGTTGGATATGTGGAAAATGGTTTTTATGTGGTAGATTTCTTTAAGAAACCCACTAAAACCGAAACATGTCCAATGGCTAAATTTGATATGGGATGGCTTTGGCATTGTCATTTAACCCATGTCAATATGAGATCTTTTCGAAGTCTTCTAAAGGGGGGAACATGTGCTTGAACTAACCAATGTGAATTTTGCCAAAGATTGTGCTCGTAGTGTGCTTGCATTGAAGGTAAATTACATGAGAAGAGAGGCATCTTGACAAGAACTTTATCACTTCCAAGAGGCCCTTGGAGCTCATTCACTTGGATCTCTTCGGTCCTCCAACTAATGAGAGTCTTGGTGGTATGAAATATTGTTTGGTTATTGTTAATGACTATTATAGGTACACAAGGGTATATTATTGAAGTCAAGAGTGAGACCCAACAAACCTTCATCGACTTTTCCAATGAAGCCCAACGCCAATTTGATTCAAATATTTTGGCTATTAGAAGCGACAACGGCACCGAGTTTAAGAACTACACCTTGGATGAATTTTTGACTATTGCGGGTATCAATGTCAATATTCCGCTGCATATACCCCTCAACAAAATGGTGTAGTGGAGAGAAAGAATATGACTCGTATGGATGCGGCAAGGACATTGTTGGAGTAGTTTAACTCTCCATACAACTTTTGGGTCAAAGCAATTAACACCGCATGTCATGCAACCAACCATATCTATCTCCACAAGATCTTGAATAAGACTCCTTATGAAATTGTAGCGAGACACAAGGCCACCCTCAAGTACTTTCGGCTATTCGGTTGTAAGTGTTTCATTTTCAAGAAAGGTGTTCATTTAGCTATGTGTGAACTTAAACTTATGAGGGAATATTTGTTGGTTATGCTTCTTACCCCCATGCTTATAGAGACAACAACAAATCCATTGGAATCGTTAAAGAATCTTGTTGCATGGAGTTTGATGAGAATAATGGCTCCCATGTGGGGCAAGTTGATCTTGTTGATGTAGATGTTGAAATTCCTCCCCAAGCCATACGAAGAATGGGCATAGGTCAAATCGTGCCCATTGAGGAACCCCGTGTGGAAGGAGAAGAACAATGCTCTACTCAAGTGGAGCCCTCACCTACACAAGATCCACAAGCAAACCAAGAACAAGAACAAGTCCCTCATGTTGATGACCAAGTTGATCAAGGGCAAGATCAAACTCAAGATGTTGGTGATTCATCACTAAATGATGCCCAAGATCAAGATCCTTAAGATGATAAGCTTCCATCGAGCGTCAAGATACATCTCAAGAAGCTCTTGATCGTCGTGCTATGGGGATCGCCTCACGTCTTCAACAACAAGAACACACCTTGAACAAGGTCCTAGGAAGCATGAGGAAAAGGGTATCAACTCATAGATAATTAGCTAACTTTTGTGAACATCATGCTTTTGTCTATTGTGTAGTTATGCCTCAAAAGGTACATGAAGCACTCGAAGATCCGGTTTGGCTTAATGCCATGGATGAAGAATTAAACAACTTCTTATGCAACTAGTGTGGTCATTGGTTGAGAAGCCAAAGGATTAATTGCGAGAATGCCATATGGACCAAATGGATATTTAAAAACAAGCAAGATGTCCTTGGGCAAGTGACAAGGAACAAGGCAAGATTGGTGGCTCAAGGTTTCTCCCAAGTCGAGAGTATTGACTACGGTGAAACTTTCGCTCCCGTTGCTCGCCTTGAATCTATTCATATCTTGCTTGCATATGCATCACATCATAATATTACTTTGCATATGCATCGCATTAAAAGTGCATTTCTCTATGGTCCACTAAATGATTTGGTGTATGTCAAAGAACCACCGGTATTTGAGAATCCTAAATTTCCTAACCACATCTATAAACTTGATAAGGCGCTCTATCGACTTATGAAAGCTCCACATGCGTGGTATGAGCACCTTAGAGAGTTGTTAGTGGATTGTGGGTTTGAAATTGGGCTAATTGATTCCACTCTTTCTACTAAGAGATTTGGTGGTGATTTGTTTATATGTCAACTATATGTTGATGACATTATATATTGTGGTTATTCTAACAATGCTTTGAGTGATGATTTTCTAAGCTAATGACCGATAAGTTTGAGATGTCTATGATGGGTGAATTGGAGTTCTTCCTTGGATTCAAAATCAAACAATTGAGAGAACGGATTTTCATTAATCAAGCTAAATATACCCAAGACATGCTCAAGAAATTCAAGATGGATGATGCCTAGTGTGCAAGGACTCCAATGCCAACATCAAGTTCTCTTGATCTCGATCCCAATTGTACATCTAGATCGGATATTATGTTGAGTGTGGGTGTTTGTGCAAGATGTCAATCCGCACCAAGAGATTGTCACTTAATTAGTGGCAGTCAAAAGAATCTTTTGATACTTGGTTCATACCTTAAACTTTGGATTATGGTATCCTAAAGGTTCAAGTTCAATTTTATTGGATATTCGGATTTGGATTGGACGGGAGACAAAATGGATATGAAGTCCACATCCGGGGCTTGCCAATTTATTGGTAGGTCTTTGGTGTGTTGTCTTATAAGAAGCAAAATTGTGTGTCTCTATCTACCACCGAAGCCAAGTTGTCGCAGCCGCAAGTTGTTGTGCACAATTGTTATGGATGAGGCAAACCTTATTGGACTTTGGAATCACTTGTGAAACTGTGCCTCTCTTGTGTGACAATGGGAGTACTATCAAGATTATCCACAACCCCATGCAACCCCGTGCAACATAGCAAGATGAAGCATATTGAGATTCGTCATCATATTCATTTGAGTGCACGTGGACCGTGGTGATATATATTGAGCTCTCATTTGTAGCCACTGGCAAGAAACTAGCGGATGTTTTCATGAAGCTACTTGATGAAGCAAGATTATGTGAATTGAGGTGTGAGCTAAATATCATAAGATTCAAGTAATGTGGTATGATGATTTGCACACCTACCCACAGTTCACATTTATCTTGTTTTGGTGTAGGCATGAATGTAAGGGGAGCATAGCTCTATTCATGGGCAAATGCTACTTGTACTATGCATAAATTGTTTAATTTACTTTGTGCTTAATTGTGATTTTTGATTCTTGAGCCCAAGATTTTATCTTCGAGGTGTCAAAATCATATTTGCTCAAACATGGTGGCTAAGGCCACCACCTCCTCATGTGAGGAGTTGGTTCTTATTTGCAATTCATTGCATATCTAGACAATATGTCATTGTATGATTATCTATGGAAAAACAATCATAATTGGTTTTAATTTGCTACTTGCAATTTGAGTGTGTATTGCCATATTATATACTTTGTGTGCATCTTATCGTTAGCCTTTAATCTTACCTTGAAACCATCTATTCTCAAAGCACAAGTTCCATGTTTTGAGACTTGGAGGTTCCGCCATTCCAGGGCGGTACTACTGCTCCTCCCAGGGCGGTACTACCGGACGATGGTACAACCACCAACAGTGGATTTCTAAAATGAATGGGCTGGGGCTGGTCGAGTGGGAGTTTTCTTCCTTCTCCATCTGTGCCCCCAACCATATAGTTCCTCCGCTCCCTTCTTTGGCGAACTCCCCAAGCTAATGCTTGGATCAACCGGTTATCCGGTCCTCCCAAACATCTATTCCACGGGAACCGTTTCCCTTCATCTCCTCTATCATGAAGACGGGTAATTTTCTCATTTTCTCTAGGGTTGATGCCCTAGGTGTTTTTGTGAGTAATGTGCCATGTCTATTGGTAGAATCTAGTCTTGGAGTAGCTTTGTTTCCGGGAGTTTGTGTACTTATTTATTCCCTCGTATCTATAGATCTTTCACAGGTGCTAGCTCAAGAAAATCTATGGAAAGAAAGTGACCAAGAAAAGAGAGATTTTTAGAAATAAAGAAGCATGCCGAGGCAAGGTTTAGTTTTGAAGCTCACTTCGGTCATTGTGATGATATTGTTTTTGAGATGCCACATAGAGCCCCAAGCAAGAATGACAGTGTGTTTGGCAAGATAGAAAGGAAGATGAAGAAAGTGTTTTGTTTCCAACAAGAATGCAAAGATCATCCATTTCAATGAAAAGAAGATGTTGAGTGCAATCAATATGGATGATGCTAATGGAAGCAAATCAAATTTGTCACCCTTGAAGAATGGAAATCAATTCATGGAGTTTGAGATGAAGATGAAGTTTTCCACGTCAACCTCCAACCCAATATGAAGAAGATGACCCCCAAGACAAAGAAGAAGATGAAGCCTCCGTAGCCTCCGGTTGATCTCCTTTTTGGGACGTTCTTTCCTTTTTGGTGTCTTGATGCCAAAGGAGGAGAGGTTTAGAGAAGTCTAGGAGAGATTAGTGAAGAGTTGTGAGGTTTAGATTGCTAGACTTGCGGGGATTTGCAAGGGTTTTTAAGTCACAAGCTTAGTTCTTTATACATTTCATTTGATGGTGCTTGTGAACTTTATTTGTGTGTGGTTTGATCGATACATTTATTTATGTTATTTGTGTCATTGCTTTGAACTAATGGTGACCTTTTTAGGTTCTTATGCTTTGATACAATTTGCGTAAGACATGTTCTTTATATGATTGATATGTAATGGCTTGTCATGTGCTTAATGTTCACTTTGTGATGTGCTTTATACCTATTATGACTTGCTATATATCATATGTGATTTATGTCTATATCATGTCTTACTAATTGTGTTGTGGAGATGTTTTTAATTTTGCCCTTCTATAATTGCTCCATGGCACGATCTCATTGCAAAAGGTATGATTTCAATTGTTGGGTGTATCTAACCCATTATGCTTCATGAAAACATTGCTCTATATACATTGTTGGATAAGTCCATGTAGGGTTCATTCACTTTTGATATGACTCTTGGAGGTATGATCTATATCTTGTATGAATGATCCCTTACAGATCTATGTGAAGCTCTCATTGAAATATCCTTAATCCTTTGCAATTGAGTTGTTGGTTTATAAAATCTAGGGAGAGCGTTGATCCTAGAGTATGTGCACTTTGCATTCCAAAAGCAAATTTAAATGGTGCATATATCTAGGGGAAGCCCGTCTATATTTTATATCCCTTTGCTTTAAGCTTTATTGTTATATCTTATTGCAAATCGTTGTGTTGTCATCAAACACCAAAAAGGGGAAGATTGAATCGGCATTTCGATCCCTAAGTGTTTTGGTGTTAATGAGAACATGACTCGTGGACTAACCGTGTGCTCGAGTGTATGTGAGATCAAATGGCACAAGACGGTTCGTTGCCCTCAAAAAGGAAAGAAGCGTAGAACAATTTACGGCTTTTTATTTATATTGAGTCGTAGGAAATCCGTACTATTAAGAGGGAGTCCACATGGGAAAGGTTTGGGTGAATCAACTTCACGTACACAAATCTACTATTTGCACCCACATAAAGCCGTTTTCTAAGTTGGAGAGAGACCACCTCATAATCTTAGCCTAAGAGTTTAGTGCCTAAATGTCTCCAGGGCGGCAGTGCAGCTCTATTCAGGCCGGTAGTACCGGGGCCGGTAGTTCCACCCCAGTACCGGAACCGCACCTAAACGCTACTGTCTTCTAGCGGTAGTGGGGCGGTACCGGAGCGGTAGTACCTCTCTGCTACCTCTCTACCATCTGGCTGCGCGAAATAATAATAACGGTCAGTTTTTGAGGTGCCCTTTAAATAGGAGTCGTCCCCTACCTCGGGACTTCTTCTCCACCGAGCTATTCCTCTCTCCCCTAAATATAAGAGCTTCAAATTCCTAGATCTTCCTCCCTAGTGCTTCCCCACTCTTGATTCTTTGAGAATTAATTTGAAGGAGAGGATCTTGATCTAGGGTTTCACCAAATTGAAAAGTTGATTCCCCTTGTTTCCTTTGTGGATTTTGTTACTCTTGAGGCGAGTCGGCTACAGTCTTGGAGGCTGAGCCGGTCGTGGTATCTATGCCGGCAAAAGCACTAGAACCACGGAGATCTGCTAGATTGCAAAGTGCTCGTGAAGTATTACTGTTAGACACGGGGTAGAAACACCCATGCTCCTATTAACCTAGGCACATTGAGTAGAAACATCAATGCTCCTACCCAGTTCAAACCATTCATTTTATTAGGAAATTGAAATGAGTGAGACCTTCCTTACAGCCCCAATATCTAGTTGCTCATAATTGTCCGTAACCGGGGACACGGCTAAGTACTTAGTTTGACACTCTCGAGAGGTGGTACACTTTACCCACAAGAAATCGACATGTTAATCTCTTGCTGTCATCCAGGTGGAGTAGCAACGGCATCGATTACAGGAATTTTCAGAACATATTCCCCCAAACCACATGAGGGACGCGTTCCAACCTACACTGCTACATACCGATGTCACCTCGGATCCAGGTTCATATTTCTTACATCCATCCTGGCAGAGCCCATAATACCATGTGGTTGTACTGAAAGCTACTACACAGGAAACTAGTCCAGTCTCTGGTTACCCCGGGTGGTTGTTGGGAATATGCCCTAGAGGCAATCATGTATGATGTAATTCTCAATGTATTCATAAATATTATTAAGTTGTCCTTGTTTGAACATCTGATATGTATCATTGAATATGTGATTTGATTGTGGAACTATGTATTCATGTTGTTCATACTAAATTGTCCTTAGTCATTGAGGTTGTGCTGGACACATAACCTAGACTAATGTGAAAGTTGGCTGATGACTCGGTTCCACTTGTCATGGGCATGGTGATGTCATTCCAGCTTACACGGACTCGGTTAAAGAGTTTAGCGAGTCGGACTGACCCATATTGAGATGCAACGAGTAGGTCGTCATTTGCATGTCTCAATCAATGTAATCCTTAGACCTGAGGTTATCGCACAATCCGAGTTGTGGATCACCAACTTAGGTTCTGTCAAACGTTGTTCCGTAACAGGGCAGTTATAAAGGCAGAGTTCGGGTTGACTGAGAATCAAGCTGTGTGATGTGGATAACCAAGATGGGATTTTGCCCCTCCGACTGGAGAGATAATCTCTGGGCCCTCTCGAGTGATATGATTCGGGAAGCATGGCCATGCGCGACTTGGTTAACTGTTAACCGGGTCGATCGACTAAGAGTTAGTCGGATGAATCGTATATCACAGATCGAGAAGAGAGTTGAACTATTAAAGGGATGACGATTAATCGCCTATAGTTCGACAAGGTATATCGTGAGGCAAAAGGGACTAAGACGTATGTCACATTGGAAGGTACGTCGTCATGACTCGATGGTACTTGGGAGTCGGCACGTTCTGCTAGGAGCCGCTACCGATTGATCGATTGTGAGTTGGACTCCAATCGTGTCCAAGTCGCCATGAGCCTGCGGGGTCACACACTTAAGAGCGGGAGCAAGTATTTGGTCGGGTTGGACCCGAACTGGAATTGGGCTGACAATGCGAGTTGGACTCGCAGGGTGGATGGGCCACAAGGCTTGGAGCCCACTTCCACTCGATATATAAGCAGGGGCGTGGGATGCCTAAGGGGCACGGTTTTTCCACTCTCATGCGTTGAGAACCCTAGCCCGATTCAGTTCAACCGTCGCACCGGACCTAGCAGTCCGCCGCCAGAGCTCCTCCTCGCACGTGTGGATACCGGCAGAGGTGCTGTACGTTCAGCACTTCGACGATCGCGGGATTGGATCGGCTGGATCGGATCGAGGGACTGCACTGCATCAAGGCGCCGCATCAATAATCCGCAACTGCGCGTCTAGTGGTAATCCTCGTGGCCTTCTACCTCGGCTAGATCTTGGGAGTTCGCGTAGGAAAAGTTTTTGTTTATCTCTACGCGCCCCTTCAGTGGCATCCCACATTGTGACGCAGGCGCTCCCCGAATCGCACGGGGAGACGATCATGGACGCTCCCGAATCACACGGAGAGACGACTCAGCGGGCCCCATAGAAATGGACCTAACGTCACGACATCCGAAAACTCAAAGCAGCCCACCCAGAAAGGTTCATTGAATTACTTGTTTTGCCATACAATAGGAAAATCATATTGTAATTCAATAGTATCACATTGCAATAACACCACCCTCGTATATTCTCATAGCATAGCATTTTACTACTACGATGGCAATTGGTGGTAAGGTCATGACAAAGGGTATCCTATACTATTAGGACAGATCATAGCTAGCATATATACAATAATAATCCTAACAATGCAACTAATAAAATTTAGTGCATAATAAAATAATGGGATGATGGTCAAAGTGAACTTGCCTGATTAGTGTCTTTGTATTTTTCTTCTTTTCGATACTCACAGTTACCGCACTCCGTATAATCTATCGCGAAGAACAAAAATCAATAATAAATAACTATTCGAGAACTCCAAATCATAACTCCAAATAAAGAACCAAAGGAATATACGAAGTTTAAATTAAATAGTACCTAACTATTGTTAGGCTGTCCTAGGCATAGATCTAAGAGGTAGGAACAAGGTTGGGACAAAAGCGGAGTTGGAACGGTGAAGTCATTGGCTGTTAACAGATACAGTTTTCTAGGGGTCATGGGCTATGGTAGGTGAACTTAAAAAGGTGCACAAAGTGGTCCAAAATCAAGAGTTGGGTGTACTCTTGTCACAACAGAAAGAATGAACTGGTTTGAAAATTTGGATCAACATGTATGGGCTTTGGAACATTGCTAATCAATAAGACAGTGTTAACAGATATAAAGTTTGGTTGGGCATGGACTAGTGCGGCCAAGTCTGGAATTTAAGTCTATAGAAACTGTTATAACTTAGATACTTTGGCTGTTTGGCAAATGGTGTTAAATGGAAGAACATGGGATGAAAAGTATACTACGGTATAGTATTAAGATTGTACTTGCTAACCCAACAAGTCTCATCCCAAAAGGATCTACAGAGAATTAGCTACTGGCTTGCAAAGCTGGCTAGTCTGATTCTGACAGATTAAAAATACTAACTTATACTGAAAATCTACTGGTACTAATGGCTTCAAAAGACAGAGGACCAATGGCATTAATTAAACTATATCTAACAAGCTTTCAAAAGCCACTGGTTTAACCTAAATAAGAGGTGTGAGTCAAAATATACAGGCTTACAAAAAGGGCTAATCTATAACAAAGTTTCTGTAACTAAAGGCTTAGAATTGGCAGTGTGGGAAACTGCTGAAGGTACTGTTTTGCAAGGACGATTCACTAGTGTGGATGAACTTGGAAAGGTGTTAGAAGAGGTCCCGGATTTATATTTGGATTTGACCTTGACATGAAAGAAAGAATAATCTAATTTGGAGTAATGGCTCAAAAGATATAGGTTCCGGAAGGCTAACTAATGTGACAGTGTTAACAGATACGACTTTTGATTGAAGATGCACCTCTGTAGATGAATCCTAAATTGTGCAAGATGTACACTAATGTGTAGAAAATGATCTAATTGATGATATAAAGAAGGTTTGGAACCAAACGGATCAATGGAACAATTTATATTAATTTCGAAATGTGGCTAATCCAGAAACAGCATACTGTGAACAGCAATTTCCAACGAAGATGCCGTACTGAAGATCATGGAGACGGGGTATACAATCTGGTCTGGTCTAGAGAGGTGGACGTGCTCTAACTACAAAGGAAAGATTCGGCCAAAAATGATACACTGATCAAAAGATATGGGCTTCTAAACATGGCTAATCAAAACTGCTGCGGCTGAAAGTTGCTCACCGGAAAAGACACGGAGTTCGCCAGAGTTGAAGGAGGACGGCGATGATGTCGACGTAGGATTCGATGGGGCCGTGGAATACGTCGAGGCGGACACCGTGACGCGGTTTTCGAGGTCGAGGGCGTCTCTGGACGGCGACGGGCGGAGCTCCGGGCGCGGCTTTGGCATGGGGTCGGGGACGGCGCGGCCAATGGCGTCAAGAGGTCACGAAATCTTGTCACAAAGGTACGTAAGGGTCACATGAGTTTACCGGTGAAAGGAATCGAAGAACGGAGGTTTGGGGTGATCTCACCGGCAACAATGGTGGCGGTGACCGGTGGAGGAAGACGTCGACGTAGCCGGCTGTAGAGAGGTTTTGAGGGCAAACTTTCTACATAAGAATGGGAGAGGTGAGGCAAAGGCTCAAAGTGACGTGCTTGGAATCCTTTTATAGTGGCCGAGGAGGGAGATCGGGCGCGGGATGTTGTCGGCCGGCATTCGGAGCACCTCTTTTGGAAACTGCGATTATGAGAGGAAACTTCAAATTGATTTCCTGAATGGGTTCCCGGGATGGTGAGGATTGCTGGGGTGGTTTTCTTTTGAAGAGAGACGTGTGGGAAGGAAAGAAATCGAAGAAAGAAAATATGGAAAGAGGGATTTCCTTCCGTGCAGAGGAGGAAGAACCAGCACTCGTGGCTCGGGCGCTCGGTGGAGATGGGCCGGCCCAATTGGGTCTGTCCATTCTCTTTTTTTTTCTTTTTCTTTTTTTCCATTTCTGTTTTTATTAATAACTTTTGATTCCAAACTCTAAATAAGTCCAAATAAACTCCAGTAAATTTGTAAATTCAAATCCTCCAAAATGTGAACTTTTGGGACTTGAATCATTTCAAAATAAAATAAGTAAAAATACTTTTGCTTATATAAATGTCATTAGGGCTTTATAAGTAATACATAAAATAGATTTTGAAATCTATTATGAAACCTTTGTTTCATAAATTAGTTTAAACTCCAACAAAATATTGGATTGGCATACTTTGCACTAAAACCCTTTCTTAGATAAATACCCATTGGGTTGAACTCCAAATAAAATCTCATATTAATTACATGGTTCACTATATTCCCAAATAGCTTTATAACACAAAATCACAAATCATGTAAACCATCGCACGTTATCCCACTCTCAACGACGGAATAAATGTTGGAATAACATTTGCACATAAGGATGTCACGTTATCCTCTTCTCGAATATTTGATAGTTTTCTCTCGGAAACAAAATGAACACGACAAAGCAAATATTGAGAAAAACATAGGTGAATCATTACATATGTTTTCCAACCATATACTTGGGAAATTCATATTATTTTCTTTCTTTAACATTTAAATAAATATCGAAAATTATTTCTAATTGATTCAAATATTCCAACGATGCTCTCAAATGGTCATGGCATCCAAATTGGAAACTTAGTGTGCTAGTAAATCCTTCAAAAAGAACGTAGAATTTATTTAGATGCAAAGAATAATTCGGTGGAAATCATAAGATGCATATGGGTCCAAAATAGAATAAATTTGAACTTACATAAATGTTCCCAACCATGTTGTATAATTTGGATATTCATATTAATCCACTCTTTTGTTGAATATTCAAACATGGTGTGGAAAAATTTAAATAAGTCCCAAAAATTTCAAATCCTTCAGAAATTCACAACCAAAACATTTCCAAAGCCAATATTTTAATTAAAATAATTATTTTATTTAACATTCTAAAATTGGAAAATTCTGGGATGTTACAACTGACCATAGAAACGTTGCCTTCATTGGAAAGTTCTTGCCTACGAAGCATCCCATGTATCAACCTCGGCCCACAATTCCAACAAGTCATCAACTAATGGTTGCATCAAGACACCTAAATTCTTCCTTGGGTGATCAGGACTAGGTATAACAAGACTAAGGAAAATGTACTCTGGCTTCAAGAGATAAAAACACTGGCCAACATGTATAAGGAGCAGCACCTAAACTGTAAGGTGTAAAACCATCTGTTGATATTACTAGGCGCACATTTCTACGATCACTCCCAAACTCCACCTCAAATTCCTTATCAAAATCTTGCCAAGATTCACCATCACATGGATGGACCATCTTATCAGAATTCGAAGTAGAGTAGGACTGCATGAGTTTTCGTATGTCCTTATGTGCATAAAGCCTTTGTAGTCTATGCTTTAGAGGGAGGTGTCGCAGCACTTTGAAAGGGTCTTATTCTTGCCTTCTTGATAGCGTGCTTCATTGCAGAAGTCACATTTCTCTTTATGCAAATTGTCTTTGTAGTACAACATACATAAGTTCCTACACACATCAATCTTCACATGTGGCATCCCAAGGCCCTCTAAAAGTTTCTTTGAACAGTAGAAGCTTTCACAAAAATTAGATTCTGGAGGCAGCAGTTCATGCAAGATTTTCATGCAGCAATCATAATTTGAAGCTGACATATTGAATCATGATTTCATTTCTAGGAGACGAGATACAACTGATAGTTCAGTGTGTGTTGTTTTCTCATGGACTAATTCATCAGCACTATTTAACATCCTATAGAATGCCTTAGCTGAGGGGTTTGGCTCTTCTTCCATTAGTTGATGATGGGTATTACCAATGTCAGCTACCATATCATCCATATGGTCAATGTCATCACATGAATGATGTATTGGCACTAATCCACTACTGTTAGCAACAAACCTCTCCCCATGTTCAGACCATCTTTCATACCTTTCCTTAAATCCATTTTTGAACAAGTGGGTCTCTACACTGTCCCTAGTTCCTCTGAAATAATTTCTACAGATGCGGCATGGACATTTAATTTTACCATCTTGAACTACACTAGGCAAAGAGAAAGCGTGATTCAAGAATCGACCAGTTTCTGCAATCCATTCATTATCGGGAATTTTATCATGATGCCAACCATTATACAACCAAGCCCGGTCCGCCATTTACCAATTGTTGTGTTTAAAACATTAATTCAAACAGTTCAATGCTACTGTCAACCATTGCACATCATACATAACAGAATCAAAATTAACCGCAGACAAGTCAAAAGTGAAAAATCACACCTGTTGCCTATCGTCTCCCTTCCCAAACTGCTTGACCAGAGAAAAACCTAATCCAGCTGCCTTGCTCCTCTTCGGATGTCGGATTGAACTTAATTTCTAGTACAAGTACCATCCGTGGTGTGTATAACACAAAATTTAGAAGAGAAGGAGGAGTACTTACAGCCAAATTTTACGAGTGGGGGAGGAGGTGGACTGCACCATGCAGCTGCTCCATTCCGGGACGCAGATCTGGGGAGACAGGGGAATTCCGGGACGCCAAATTTTATGAGTGGGGGAGGAGGTGTGAGCACCGGACGAGGTAGGAGAGGGGAGGCAGGGGGCGCGATGGGGAGGCGGGGCCGGTGGAGGAGAGGCAGGGAGGCGCGATGGGGAGGTGGGGGGCGGCACGATGGGGAGGCGGGGACGGCGGAGGAGAGCGGAGACGAGGCTGGTGGAGGAGAGAGAGAGGCGAGGCCGGCGCCCGGGGGAGGAGGGCGGAGGCGGGCTGATGTGGGGAGCGGCGGCGGCTCGGGAGGGAGTGGGGAGTGAGAGTGTGAGGGAGGGAGTCGGGAGGAATCTAGGGTAAGGGAGAGAGAGCCTGGTAAAAAAATGGATTTGAGTCGGGAGGAATTGTTACGCCTGGGCTCAGCGTGGGATCTTGCCTCGTGACTAAACATCCCTATCAGGCCCGCAACTGCCCGATAGGGAAACACATATTCCTGTGCGTGTCGCCGACAGGCAAATATATATTCCTGTGCGTGTCATCTATGTTCACAAGAATAGAAAATCAAAATGAAAGATTACACTTGTTTTATAAAGACCGTGTAGTATATTATTTCATATATGTGACTAAATCAAACCAATTCTTGCTAGTACATTGATTTATAAATTTTGGAATAATATTTTTGGTAATTCTTTTATACAATACTTCCATTGAATAGTTTCAGAAAATCATAAACACATTATTTTATACAAATGGTACCAAATAAAAATTAAATTTAGCACATTTACAACCTTCTATGCGATTCTTATGTTACACTATAGGGCCAAATCATACTATATCCAACGATGAAAAATGTGTCGAAAGTTATTGGATAGAAGAGATGAACTCTAAGTTCGACTTACCTTGAACCATTTGGTAAGTCAAAAGTTTCAAAAACATTTTCAATTCCTATTCCTATCGGTATCCAACCCACGGGAAAATACATATTCCCGTCGGCCAGAAAAAAATCCCGACAGCAATAGAAGATTTCCCTGTCAGCCTGGCGAAAAAACCGACAGGAGGAGATTATATTCCTGTCGTTGTACAGTTGCCCGACAGGAATATATATTTTTCTGTGTGTTTCGAGCCGACCGACAAGAAAATGTTTTGTTCTCCTGTGTGCCATGTAATTCCTGACAGGGAATACTTATATTCCTGTCGGCCGGCTTCGGGCCCGACAGGAATAGAAGTCGCCCAACAGTGATATATCAGTTTGTGGTAGTGGCTCCTCTAGCTAGCTGCATGCTCGTCTATCTCCGAGCTCAGGTCGCCATTAATTGTACAGTTAATTACTTCACTCTGTCACAGTGTAAGTCGGTTTTATTGATGAGATAGTCAGCGCGCGCAGAGAAAGAGAGGTCAGAGAGAGTTTGGGGTGGGCAAGGCAAAACGAGCTGGTTTTAGTTGACATCTGCCTGGGTCAACATCCTGAAAAGCTCTATGCCACTTACAGCAAATTACATAATTACTCCCTTCGACCCGTATTACTTCCGTCAGACTTAGTACTAATTAAAGTAATTACGTACGGAATGAGTGGTATACATGTTATTGTCATGGCATTTATTGTTAGTCTAATAATTAGACCATAGGTAGTCAATACTGGAGTAGGCACAAATCTCACATTCACACAGTTCCTAGAAAAAGCTTGTGCTGCAGCTGATCACTCTTGTCTCTCGTCTCTTCCAAGTAAGCAAAAATACTAATACCTCAGTCCCGAATTGACTGACGATCTATACAAATTGACGTCAGTTAATTTTGGGACGGAAGGGTATTTTAATTTCTATAACCCGACGCCTAGGCCTCTTGCAGTGGGGTCTTTTATCATGTTTTTGGTTCCTTTAATTCGAACTTCTTACATGTAGTACTCCATTAATGATTTTTTAAGCTCAAACTTGTGGTACGTACTGCTCCTCCAAGTACTAGAGTAGTACCTAGCTAGTGGCCAGAGCTAGGTCGTGAAGCCGGCAGGCCGGCCACTCTCGCTACCTTCACATTCCATTATGTCGATCACTTCACTAACCAATCAATGCACTTGGCTTCCTAGCTCCTACGCAAGCTAGCTACAGTCTACTCCGATTCAAATGACCCAAATCGCAACCAAGGGATCGAGAGAGAGAGAAAGAGGGGATTAGTTATCCTAGTTGATAGTGATACGAATTAGTAGTAGTAACTGTTTGACTAATTAAATTAAAAATGGATGGAAATTACGTACGTACACAGCAGCATGCATTAATTAATTTTGCGGCTAATTAAGCTAGAGACATCAACCGTACTTCTCCACTGGCCACTGCTAGCTGGTAGTACAAATTGAGATATATCGCGGCTACCTAGCTACGCTACGCTACGATGCGTGCGCGCGTGCAAGGTACGGCTTGGATCCACCGATGAGCTGAGCTAAGCTAGGAGTAGTAATTTTAATCAGGCGAGCTGCTCGTCCTTGACGGAGGCTCCGGGGAAGAGCTCCAGCGTCTTCAGCGGCGGCCTGCAGAAGGACGTCGTCTCTGCTGCTTCCATCCTCGCCGCGGCCAGCTGCTGCTGGTAGTCGTATCCCGAGCGACACGTGTCGGCCTCTTCCTGGTCCACCACCACTCCGAAGCTCCCCAGCCTCCCCAGCGAGAACTCCGGCGACCCTCCTCCCTGCATCCATTCATTCACAATTAATTGTAACCCATCAGTAAAACAAGCTAGTCAAACAACTCAGTTGAAGTAATTGGACAATGTGGCATGTGTTTCCTAGCTACTCCCTCTGATTAGATAGGAGGGAGTAGTTACCTGCTGCTGGTACTGCAAGAACTGGTTGGGCTGGGCCGGCGCCGGCACCGGAGAGACGCCGCCGGCGCATCGGCTGCTGGGCTGCAGCTGGGCCGGGTAGCAGGCGGCGGCCATGGGCGACGCCGGGAGCAGCTGGTAGTGGTGCTGGTCGAAGCCGCCGGCAGGGCACGCCATTGCCGACGCCGCCGAGTAGTACTGCTGCTGCTGCTGCTGGGCCATGGGATGCCCGGCTCCTCCTCCAGCTGGGCCCCCAAGAAACTGCCCTGCAGCGGCAGCGGCAGCGTAGTAGTGGTGGTGCTGGGCCTGCTGGACCGCGGCGGCGGCGGCGGCGCAGGAGAGAAGGTGGTGGGTCATGCAGAGCCTCCGCCTGAGCTTCTGGCGGTCGCGGGCCTTGTGGTTCTGGAACCAGTAGAAGACGTTCTTCCCCTCGATCCGCCCGTAGTGGGCCAGGTGGGCCGTGATCTGCTGGATCTGCGACGCGTTCGGGGTGCGCAGCCCGCCCCGGTACATCTCCTCCAGCACCATCAGCTGCTCCGCCGTCGGGCACCACCGCGTCGTCCCCGTCGCCGCCGCCGACGACACCGCCGCCACTGCCGCCGCCGCTGGCATTTTGGTTGGAGCTCTAGCTTGTGTCTGTGTGTGTTGTTGGGTGGTGGAGAGACAAAAGGTGTACTAGGAATCTAGGATGGATGGATGGAGAAGAAGAAGGGATTGGAGTTTGTTTGTTGGTTGGTTTGCTCCCTTGGTGTGTGGCAAAGGCAATGGCCGGGGTGGGGGGTTTATATCGGCCGTGTCTAGGGAGAGAAGGAAAGAGAATCTAGCTAGACACAGAGAGAGAAGATAAGATCGATAGAGAGTGTGTAAAGAAGCTACTGTACTGTAGAGAGGAGGAAAGCTAGCCGGGCGTGCATTGATGGAGGGTGTACTGTTGCAGGAAGGATTTTTCGTGATTATAGAATCGATTGCACCATGATGGTGGCCGGCCGTGTCAGATCTCGATCGTTTTCTCTCAGACACAGTTTGGTTTCTGCTTTCTTGTTCTTTGCATGGTCCCTATGTACGTATGTACGTGTAGCTAGAGGCAGAGAGTCGTTATTTGTCATTCCTGGTACATCATATACGTACGTGGTATTACACACGTACGTACGATTCGTGTCTCTGTATTGTCACGCGCGCGCAGAATATACATGCCAGAGGGGTACATGTTTCATGCGTCCGGAGATCCATGCACATGCATGTGAGGTGCAGTTAATCTTATGCCGTATATATGTCGTATACATGTCGCTGACGAAATATATAGACGGTACATGCACGAGCTAATCTATATCTACGGTCAACTTCAAATGACGCTCATCTAGAGTAATTCGATTGTTATATACTTGATATATACTGCCCTGTACAATCATGTATAGAAAATGCCTCCTTTAATTTTTCATTTCCACTGCAGAATTCATTAACCGCCTTGAATGTTTCCGTATCTTAGAGCTCGATTCTTATTTACTCGTAGCATTTCTTCCTCTGATTCCCCGGCCTCGTCACACTCTGCGTGCCAGTGCATCTCAGACAGACCTACTACTCCAGAGGAGTGAGCGAAGAGAGAACGAACAGCAGTAGCTAGCTGGAGGGCTAATTAATTAATTAGAGGGCGGAATTACACGTCGGATTCTGGAGATCCGTCTCGGGTTTCGTGAAAGAAAAAGAAGGAAGAAGGAGAAGAATTGAAGGACGTGTGATTAATTATGAGGCGATGATGTCTGCACGCATGCAAGGCCCGGCGTCTGCCAACCCCACTAAACGCGGCACGCCCATGCACCCCGCCGGGGTTGCATGCTGTGCCAGTGGGTACGTACGTGTCCGTCCTTGGAGCAAAGGGCTGACTAATTGGGGCCTTTTACTTCTGCATGCATAGGGTAGGATAGGCTTTAGTAGCTCTACGGACGTCTTTACGTACCTCCACGTAGCTGCATGCACGCGTCAATAGCTACCCGAGGAGATACTTATACGGTACTCTCCGTAGTATACCGCGACTATACTCGTTCCGTCCAAATAATTACTCCTAATATGATAAATCTAAAAATATAAAAGCGAATTGAGCTTTGAGTATTTTTTTCCCTATGTCATTATTGTCAGATTATAATATTATAGTCTAACAGAAATTTTACTCGAGGATGAAATGCATAGATTTCTGCCTTTTTCTTGGAAGCAAAATTTTCTTTGGTTCTCTCCATCCCTAAATTTGTCTTTTGGCGGGCGTACTACTCAGTCTTCGAATCATGTTGGAAAATACTCCTACTACATTGCTACTAGTAGATTAATTCGGAGTGATCGAGCAAAAAGTCTTATCATTAATTAATCATTACACCTGGAGTCTAGATCATGTTTCCTTTTCTTTTCAGAACTACTAGCTCCTTGTTTATTCTTTTACTTCTATAAAGATTTAATTTCACCACTTTAGAACTGGAGTACATCATGGTTTTGATTTGACAAAAATCGGTGAGACCAGAACAAACATAAATTATATGATTACGTACGTACTGTATATTTAATTATTATGGATCTGAGGGACTACATGTTGTGCTAATTTAGTTTTATATAGAAAAAGAGAAGAGGTTGCGGCCGGGCAGGATCAGTAGTGTCGGTAGAGTTTAATTGAACCGGATGTTGTACTGTATCAGATAGTTAATTACTCTCAGACTGACAAACAAAATTAAGCACACTCAGAGATAGGGAGGAGCTGCTGCGCATACCATAAATAGCAGTTAAGCGGCCAGAAACTAGTGCTTAAAATGGACCACACGACAGCTACTTAACTAACGGCCGGCCGTCGTACGTACCCCTTGCTTTTCGCAAACACAGCCATATAGTCAGATCGAGGCATGCTAATTCATTGTCCTAATCAAACTCCATCATCATATACTACTTTCCCCGTGCATCGATCGTCATAAAAAGATGTGTTCTGAACTTCGATCTGACTTCTGAACATGAGTCGTCTCTGCTTGCCAACTTTCAAAAAAGAAGATGTCCTGCTCGTAACTAATTAAAACATGAGTAATGAGTAGTAGTAATATCCAAATTAAAAGCCATGCATGCTTGAAGGACACATATAAGAGACCCTACTACTCTTAATAAACACTCTTTCCGATCTTAAATTATATATCGCCGTGGTATTACTTTAAATTTGAACTAAAATCATGACAAGAATTTAGGATCAAAGAGAGTGAGTACATGCAGGGACGGAGCCAACTAGTCACTGGCGTCAAATGACACCAATGCTTTTTGCTAATCCCTTTTGAAAATAGAAAAAACCCTTTAAAATTATGTAATGGCATGGATAAAATCTCAAGGGTGAGCCCCTCACGATATATTTTTCTGTCTTCGCCCGGCCCCTGAGTAAATGTCTACCTAGCCTTGTACTTATTTTGATTTGAAACCAAAGGGTGGTTTAAAAGCCTGTAATTTGAAACATCATACTGTACGAGAGTTCGCATTTGACAGGACGATCAGGAAATTAAACCTGCGTGTGCGTAGCTAGGCATCTAGGCGTAGCTACTAGGGTTCCAGAAGATTAATTAGGAATCGACCGGCCAGCCGGCCGGCCGACGATCCTGCTGCTGCAATGCGACACGGAATCCAATCAAAATGCATAAAATGCATGCATTAACGTACGTACGGAGGAAGTAGTATAGTATATATATAGGAGTGCTGTACATCTGCTGCATTGCATTGATCGGTTGGATGGAAATCAGGAAATGTGACGTGTTGTCTGAGAGGAATTGAAGTAAGGCTAGCTTGTACGTATCCAAGAGAGCTACTCCAGCTAGCATGCAGGATACAGGATTGCAGAGCAGGAAGCGTCTAGTCTTGTAAAGTCAGTATGTATCAGAGCGTCACAAACTGGCTGGAGCTGTGGGTGAGAAACCAGCCGCTAGCTAGCTGAATGCCTTGTCCTCTCAATCCATCCCATCCGTCCATCCATCTCTTGATCGAGATGCATCTTGTGAAACGAACCGTACGATTCATGTGTGTATATCTGTTTGTTTGGTTTTCTTTCTTTGCATGCATGGCCTACACTCATTGGCGCATCATTGTGTCGTTGATCTGATCTGATCCCTTATATATGGTGTGACTCTCGGATATATGAGCTTTTGGGGTCCGACAAAGCAAAGTCAACGGTCATCCTTTGAATTCTTTGGAACCTCCTACAATTGGGAGATTTCTACATTGTATATCATCATCGAATAGATGAAGTTGCTACATGCTAGTTAATTAATTAACTTAAGCTACTCTGTCAGCTGTACGTCTTGCATGCACGATAAGCGTATCTACATTGTCCTCTGCTCATTGATCAACTTTGAAAGCAATTTCGATCTAGACATCGATCTACTCAGTACGCAATTAAGGACTGCAGGTACATGTGCTTTTAAAGGCGTGTTAGGAGTCCTATAAATGTGCTTATATCAGCTCTCTGATTAACTAGCTTATGGATCATCGAACATGTGTACACCTCTTGTGGTGCCTAGTTTCTTTATTAATCCCGACATTTTGTTTTCTTGACCCTGCTCAACCCCCCCCCCCCACCCACCCCCCTCCAAACTCAAAAGGATACTAATGTCGTTGCCCGTGTGCGCCCGTGTGAGTTGGAGAGACATAAGAGCTAAGCAGACGCCGATCGCCTAGTCATGATGCGTTCGAAGTCGAATAGACGGATTCAGTTATTTTTTTCTCCATGTGTGCCCTGCCGCGATTCTTGGATTTTTTTTTTCATGCGCTTAATCCTAACCGCCAAATAGCGATTTGGGGGAAGGAATCGCTTAGCTCGCTTCTGGCCATTTGACGGGCCTGGGAGGATTCCTTCTTTACCTATGAGGAGGCCCCATGCATGGCCGCCGAGAGCAGGCGCAGAAGAGAGAGAGACGCAAAAAACATTTGCTGGAGAGGGAGACAGAGCCAGAAGAAAGAAAGACTAATAAATTCAGAATTGAACATTTTGCCGTCCTTACGGAAGGGAACGGTATGGTGCAATTTGAGCCATCCTTGTGTTTAAGTTTGGGAAAGTGAGGTCGTACCCATGCAAAAACCATCTTGTATATATAGACAAAGTCCAAAGCAATCACGACATACTTTGTGTTGCACCACTCAACAGAGAAACAGTGGCGGAACCAGGGGGACAGCAGGAGCCCTGGCCCCCCTAGATCCAGAAATTATGCCTAAGTCCCTCAAAATTTACACTACAGACCATGTATTTTCTGATTTGGCCCCCCAAAAAGCAATATTTTCCTTTCTGGTCCCCCATTCAAAATTTTCACTAGTACAAAACAGGCTATCAGTATCGGTCAAAAAAGGCTATCAGTGGCGTGTGCCTCACACGCCACTTACTTCTGGCCACTAATAGTCGCGCTATCAGTGTCGTGTGCAAGACCCGCCACTAATGGGTGACCCATCACTGTCGGTCAAGACACACCTGCCACCGACGTCCTTCTGCCAACAGTGGCGTGTTCAGTGCACACACAACACTGTTGGGTATTTAGGAAATAAAAAAGATATAATTACATATTATTATTTTATATACACAGTCCATACATTCGATTATTTATTCCATATACAATTCTTAGATCAAATTTTACAGATGAATCAGCGATACACACGAATTGGCACAAAAATTACATGCAGTATCTAGCTTTGTTGAATCCCAAATAAAAAACACCAGCTTTGTTGAATCCCAAATAAAAAAAATAAACTTGATGTGCACACAGTCCACTTAATCATGCAGTCTACTTAAGATCTCCCTTTTCCAAGTCAAGGACCAACACAGTTAGAAGAAATTGAAATAATCGTAAGCATATAAATCACAGGAGATTGGAAATCATAAGAATCGGAGGGAGCTTGGAAGAACTCGAGCTCCATAGTGTCAATCTTCAACAGCAGCTGCCCTCCTCCGTCACCGTCGGCCAAGGGAGAGCTCGTCGCCGACGTCGACCCTGGCTTCCGTAGCGCGTTCATCGGAGGAGGGCGGCCTGAGGAAGGGAGAAGGCGGCCACGCACGGGTCCTCGATGGCGACCACTAGCGGATTTGCAGAGAGAGAGAGAGAGGGAGTGAACTAGGGAGACCTCAGGGGAGGTTGGCTCGTCGACGGTGACCGACCTGAGGCTCCTCGACGTGGCGTGCGCCTGCAGCCACGGTATGCGCGTCCACCCGCGCATCGGAGCAGATCCACCGTCTCCCCTGCGGCCAGCCTCCTCCAGCAGCAGGGAAGGTGGAGACACCGTCGGCCTCCCTCACGCGCCGGTCCGCCAGATCTGGGAGCTCCACGGGGAGGAGAGGTGAGCCGCGGCAGAGCCTGGCGTCCACGCGACGAGGGAGGAGGGCGGCGCCCAGCAGGGAAGAGAAGGGGCGGCGCCCGACGCCCACGCGAAGAGGGAGGAGAGGTGGAGGGAGAGATTACCGTCGGGGGGAGGTGGAGGAGATCGTGGGGAGTTGGCCACTCGAGATGGATAAGGAGAGGAGACGGGAGCAGAGAGAGAAGGGACGGTCCAGATGAAAATAGAGGTTCGGAGATCAACTATCATGGGAGGGACATGTCACCGATCCGGGGGTGCACCGCTCCACCAATAGCATGCAAGCACGTAGACCATGTCCGTTTTACTAGTTTAGACCCATTAGTGTCGGGTAAAAATTATAAAACCGCCACTGATGGTTCTAAAATTTATTTTTTGTCTTTAAAACAGGGAAAAAACTTTTCTTAACAAGGAAACTTGTAAACCTCTTTGGCAACATTGTTTGGCATTGCAATACACACCTTTGTGCAAAAATGAGTACGTTATCTATAACATAGAACTGAATACTACTTTGGTCATTTGCTTTCAAAGCTATAAACATTCATACCTGATAGACCATTTTGTGAAGGATATTTTTGAAATGTTGGCAACTTTTTTTGGCATTGCAATACACACCTTTGTGTAAAAAAAGGGGTAAATAATCATAAACTATGGCAACAAAATTGACAAAAGTTTGGTCATTTAGCTTGAAGCCACAAACATGAACTCTGGTAATTAAATTACAAATTTGTACTACATGAATCATTTGATAAGTGTTATCGTGTTATATTATTGTCTCATCATGTTAAGAAGTAAAAAATTAAGACATTACCAAAAAGAATCACATTTGTTCGATTTTTTATGAATTAGTTATGAATTTTTCAATCTTCAAAGGTCTACAGGAGACACTAGTGGCAGGTTTCTTAGACACGCCACTGATAGGGGCCATCAGTGATGTGTTGAGCAAATACGCCAGGCTATCAGTGGCGGGTTTCTTAGACACACCACTGATAGGGGGCCATCAGTAGCGTGTTGAGCAAACAGGCCACTGATAGCGAGCCATCAGGGGTTTCTTAGACACGCCACTGATATGGGGCCATCAGTGGCGTGTTGAGCAAACACGGCACTGATGAGGGTCGTCTATGACTCGTTTTGTAGTAGTGTTTCTTGGGTCCTCCCCTGCAGAGGAGATTTATGTGTCTTCCATTTCACTAATTTTGCTTAACCAATTGTGTGCGCCGAGCAGGCACCATGATATATCACTAGATCAAATGGCTTCTATGTTGACACTCCACGGGATGAAACTCTGTTTAACTACAGTTTTATAAAGATCACAGCTACAAGAGTTAATTAATGAAAGTACTTACAATTCGGATTTTGACGTTTCAAAATGGCACGTACGTTTGTACGCACGTACGAATGAACGTGCATGCATGCATGCATGCATATATACACGCATGCATGTGCTAGCATTTATAAGTTACATGAACAAAAAAAAAGGGCAAGAACATTCAGAGTGTGAATTAACATGTTAATTGCCCATCTCGCGTACACAGTACACGTACGAATGCATGTACTTTTTGTGTGTACATGTCGCATATATTTGCATGCATGCAAATTAGTTGCACCCCACGTACAACGGTGCACACGCTAGTGCATCATGCGTACCTGCGACAGTAAACTCGATTGAAAATAAAATGTGTAGCTGAGCTGGCCGGGACGAAGCTTATAAAATTTATGTTCGTTTCGGTACGTACTTGGGTCGAAAATATATCAAAGATACACTTGAATGTACACGTACGTGCAGCTAATTACTTGATCTGTACTGCCTAGCTGCGTACTACAACTGCTATACTACAGTACTCAGCTACCTAAGCCGTGTGTATACTGTAGACAAGTAGCGATCGATGGACCTAATGATCCATCCATCACCCATGGAATAAGTTACATTACTTCCTCCGCTTCCTGACTGAACGTTCAGATACATGTAATATTTCGACAATTAATATGGATGTAATATACTTCCTTCGATCTTAAATTGTTATCGAAATATTACATGTATCTAAACGTTTTAAAAAAATATTTGAACAAATTTGAGTCAAAAATTTAGGATTAGAGAAGTATTTATCAATTTATTATATTAATCAATTTATGTGTGTGGAGCTGGATGCATCTGACCATTGATTTGATAGATCGACCAGTGTGGAGGAGTTGACCAAGATGCCATATACCAAAAGTATACTTATAAAGTTGTGGTATTTATTGATAGGTCTAGCCAGTGTAGCCTGCAGCGGCATGCAGCAGTAGTATCATCTTATCAGAGACTAGCTGTGTGTAGTAGGATCCTATATACCAACAGCTACTCTGTCTCTCCCCTTCTCTTGTCTCTCTGCTGCAGTGACTGACTTCATCTCTCTGGGCACTGTCTCTGGGTCTCGGGAATACGATCCATGTACAGTACACAATATGTCATGTGTACTGCTATATGGATGCACAGACACAGACAGCGCATGCACCGGCCTACGACGTCACGCGAGATCGATCTCATCTTCTTCTTCCAGGGATCCACACTGAGGCACAAACCACTGAGCTGAGCCAGTAGTATTATAAATTTCTATTCATTCTTTCTCTTCAATTCCCTGTCCCTGCTCCTGCAGCTTCCTGCTTCCTTCCTTCCTTCCTTTGGCTCGACAAAGTTGACAAAGTTATTGCCTGTCAGAAAGAAACTGCTCACTGCTCACTACACTACAAAGCTAGCTAGCCACCTCCTGTCAGACAGAGAAAGAAATTGTACAAGAGCTAGCTTGTTGTTGCAAACGTACTGATCATATATCAGAATCAAATTGCTCACTTCACTCACCGAACGGCCGTTTCGTTAATTAGTTTCACCATGAAAAAAAGGGCCTTTCAATCGAGATATCATTTGATTATAGATAGAAAAGGGTACAGGAGAACTGAAAGGGCAACAACAAAAAGAGGGCCATTCGATTAGATCGATCTAAAGTTCTCAGCATCAGTACTTACTGATGAATCTGTACGTACGTAAGGTACACTGAGGGGTCGATTGATTCTCAGTTAAGTAGAAAGAAACAAGTGTGTAATTAAAGAGGGAACAGAGACACAACCATAACAACTTTCAGAGGATAGTGCGTACGTACCCTGCAGCCCGAAGATTTCCCAAGTAATTAAGCGGTACTGCTGTACTACTCTGTGGATCGAATGATAATTAAGCACGCATGCTGCAGGGCTTCAGTGAGGCAGTGATCCATCTATAACTAATGTACGAGTATAATATTTTTCTTTCATGTTATCATGCATGATGCGCTGCATTTAGACCCTCGGTAGCCCTCTCTTGGAACATTTCATCTCCCTCTTGATGGTCTCTGTCAGATTGACAATTCCACAAAATATATCGGTCACATGCATGCATGAATTAAATTGTAGAGGTTACCGGAATCTTACCACACTTTTGCTGGTACATTAAACTGTATTGGGTCATTTTCTGTAGAAATTAAGTGTTTGTGACCAAGGAACATTAATTGGTAAATCTTACTACTCCACTGCTAGCTCTACCGCGGAGTGTGTCCCACCTACATGCCACTCCACTGCTGCATGCATCCTAAAAGGTTGAAATGTTTATACCACGGTTACACCACCAATTGCAAAGGCAACCAACTTTATGAGTATCTTTACATCACTGACCTTATCTGATCAGATCAATGGCTAGAGGAGCACCAAGCTAGTGCAATAACTAATTCTTAATTTTTTTAAATAGTGCAATAACTTGACAGAAACAGAACATAGAGGGCATCCTTCTGTCTTGCTGCTCCACTCCCAGCTGCATATATGCAGTCCTAGTAAGTAGGCATTGATTGATTTTGCTGCCATTGCATGCATATACAATTCTTTCTTGAAGGGAATTCAGGCAGTACACTGGTGATCAGTGATTGCTACTGGCTGGCTTGGCTGGAGTAGTATTCACTCACTGACCGCAGCTGCTGATCATCTCCAATTCAAAACAGATTCTTCCCGGCTCCTCTTTTATGGCCCCTGTGTGTGTGCGTAACTGTGAACCCAGCCAAGCCAGCGAACCTAGCTAGCTAGCTAGCTAGCTGTGCATATGCATGCATATTGAAGTCATCTGCATGTGAAATAAACATCTTGTCTCTCTTGTCTTCCATGTTCTCTCTTTTTCTCTTGATCTCACATCCATTAATTCATTCATTGTGTCTCTGTGCAACACTATACACACACATATAGACATGCATGTACACAAGGATATATATGCATGAGATGAGTAGCTAGCTTAGCCTTTGCATGCTTTGCTGTGGTCGAAGTAATATGCGTACAGCTACCATGTACATATAAATATACATGTGCAGCTAGGCTAGCTGCTAGATAGCTACTGTTTTCCTTTAATTAATTTTGTGTTGCTCTTTTCAGGAGAGGCCTCTATAGCTGCACCCTGCTGTGAGATTGAGATCTTGCACCAGAACTTCTAAAAGAAAACACAAAAGCTGTAGGGTTGCAAGTTTTAAAACTAAATGGGATTCAATTCTAGCTACCATGCATGCATGCATCATGCAGCTAGCCATGCATTCCTTTTATTCTTTTGCCCCCTGGTCTTTCTAAAAATAATTTTCGGTTTTCTCTTGTGTCAGCGTATACTCCCTCCGTTCCAAAACATAACGCGTCCACGCATTTCGAGGCCTAACTTTGACCATCAATTACACCAACAAAATGTGAATTATAAGTTATAAAAATTATACCATTAGATTCGTATCTGAAACTACATTCTAATGATACAACTTTTATAATACATGATTCACATTTTGTTGGTCTAATTGATGATCAAAGCAAAATCTCGAAATGTGTGCGTGCTTTATGTTTTGGAACGGAGGGAGTCCCTTTTTCCAGATGAAAGTACGTACAGTGCCCTGCCACATTTATCGAATTTTTTGACATACCTTTCTTATTTGCAAAATTAATGGAAACTTTTTAGAGGATCTATTTTAGATGGAAAATCCAAAAGATAATCCAGAATTGGCTTCTCCGGTATTGTGATCTTGGATAATAAGAACAGAAACAAGCGCGTTTGCAGGAGTAGGCAGGTAGATAGGCATGCATGCAAAGATAGTGTCACGTTCATGTCAACCATTACTAGCACGCGCATGCACGTCAAGCCCGGCGGCCATGCATGCATGCAAGAGCCGGCCGGCAACACCCATGCACACACTGGTCAATGCATGCAGACATCAAAAACAGAGACAGAGAGATGGACGGTCATGGGATAGGGTAACGGCTACCTAGATGCCTGCCCCGTAATAGAAAGGGAAGCGAAGGTAAACCGGCCATATTTTTGGCACACTCAAAGCATCTAAATATTACTAGCTCAATTCATATTAATTGTCTCAAAATTTTCCAAATATGAATGTACGTATTTATGTCTAAAAATGTCTAGATATATATTCCCTCCGTTTCCAAATACTTGTCGTTGTTTTAGTGAAAAACAGCGATAATTATTTAGGGACGGATGAGCATAATATTTTGAAAACTAATATGAATCAAACCAGTAGCACAGAGGAGAGAAAAAAAACATTGTTATATATTTATATATACGCATGCAGATGCAGAGATCGAGGAGTAGGGGAAGCAGAAGACCTGCACCTGGGTCTGCAATCGCTCAGGAAGAAGAAGACAGATCGAGCAGAGTCTACAAAAGGTGACAAAAGCTTTTGTTTTTGCAGGGCCACGTCGTCCACAGTGCTACGTACGCTAGCTACGTCCACACACACTACTAGCATATACAGCATGTAGATATAGGTCGAGTTTACTTATATATATGGCATGTGTTGTACACATCCACATGCACCGCAGATGTTGTGCAGGTAGGAATGCGACCACTCCCTCATCATCTCTTAAATCATCTCTCTCTCCCCACTTTCATTCCTCACTGCCTGCCTTCTCCTCCCCTCACGCCACCTTCTGTGTGTCTGTCTGCCATGGATGGAGGCAGCAGGAAGCTAGCTTGGAGCTTAGTCATAACCATAGCCAGAGCCCAGAGCCCAGAGGAGATCGATCGAAGAGATCACTGGGCACTGGCTGTGCCATGCACGCCGACTACGTAGCCCAACAGTGCATGCGCATGCATCTACAGAAGGACAGAGAGTGATACCTAGCTAGCTGGAGTAGCTAGCTGCTGTCTGTCTCTACCCAACCCATTCATAAACATTCCAAGTGTTGTCATCTCATCTCCATTGCCAACAACCATTCCTTCTTTCCTTCATTCATTCTCAACAGTAAAAAAAACGCCTTCTTTTACAATTGCAAGCCTTCATTGACTTTGCTCTGCTTCCTCTCCAGCTTTTCTCACCCCTCCTGCTGCCGGAGCCGGATACATACATGCTTACATACATACTCCCCTTTGATTATACTAGTATTTGGAAACAAACATTACAGTAATTGGATACTTGAATCTGCCCAAATTCTTACGATTGGATATACTACTAGCTTCCTGTTCATCCATTGACTAGTAATGAACCCACACAATTAATCCCTCTCGATCGAACCCAGTCGCTGGAGCTCTCTGCGGTGGAGTGCAGACTGTAATTAATTATGGGAACTCAAGTGTACGTAGTTATGGTGTGGGTGGATTAGTTAGCCTTGCGCCATAACTGAAAACTGCAACCATGCAGTAATTGTATTGATTTCGTTTGCCTGGCCGGCCACTTGATTCATTAGTACTACTACTAGTAACCGTAACAATCGCTCTTGGTCTCAATCACTGGGCCTCTGCAGCCTGTCTGTGATGATTATGGACAGACAAGTGCTGAGAAGAGCTACTCCCTCCGACGAAATTATTTGTCGAAATATTACATGTATTTAGACACTTTTAAACATAGATACATCCATATTTGAACAAATTTGGAACAAATAATATGGGGGAGAGGGAGCAGCAGAGTTCGCAGTTAATGGAGGGGATGATTGTGATTGCCTTAGAAAAACTAACTGGAAATACTAACTGATTGCCATACCGGTCAGTGTTTGCTTTTCATGTGGTGCATCAGTGCAAGTTTTTTTTTGTGAGCAGCGTGTATAGGCACAAAAACACTATTTGCCGATCGGTCACAACCGACGGCCGAAAAGCACCAGCAGTTACTTTTTTTTTTTGAGGGGAGCACCAGCAGTTACTGTTCACCACTTCTGACCCTAACAAATGGTCTAGTTTTAACATAAAAGGTTAAGCTGATGGGCCTCACTTTCGGCTCGTTAGTGGTGAAATACACAACGTTCATGGGCCAAAATAACTGCCTGTCAGTGCAAAAATATCTGCTCTTCAACGGCCCAAAAGCCCATCCATGCACCTTTGCCCAGTCACATGTATGGGCTTTTGGGCCGTTGAAGTGCAAAAATATATTATATACATTGATAGAATATATACTTTCTTATTGCTTCAACTCTACTTAACATTCATGGCCTCCCTTTTATGCCCAAGGAAAATGCATCCGTGCTCAATATTCCTGACCTCGGTACTCGTGATGGACAGAGACAATGACAATGAAGCTGAATATCACACTTGCTGTGATGGTATGATTAGTTTTCCAAGTCTGGATCGATGGGAAGACTTTTTGTTCTTACAACAATGAACTGGGCATAGGTCTTGTCCTCATGCTGTTTTGATGCTGACCTCGGTACTCGTGATGGTATGCTTTTGATGCCTTGTAACTTCAGTGCAGAGTATTTTGTGTTTGCCGGTCTCTGGGAGAACCTAGCCATAGTTATAGTGTTGTGGGGAGTTTGCTGAAACTTAAGATGGTGCTTTTTTTTCTAGAGATTTTTGTGTGTATCAAGAACTATGGGGTGTTGAAATTCATCCTGTGTAATTTTCGTTAAATTGCATGTTTGAATCCATTTACATTGTTTGATTTTTGGACTAAACTACTCAGCGGACGTGACCACGGAACTTAACGTACGGCGCCCCCTGTCCCTCCCCGTCACGCGCTTGAACCGTCGCACGCGCTACCTGCTCGCCCACGCGGCCCAGCAGCAGCAACTCCCTCACCTGCAGTGCATTGGCCCAGCAGCACGTTGTCACCCTTATGAAACGCATCGCAACTGAGCCTCAAAAGCAAGTTATTAGCTTGGCTCCAGACTAGCTAGCTTTACTGCTTTTGATTTTTTTTCTTGTTCTAAAGTTAGCAGCCCGTTTAAAAAAAAGCTACAGACAACATGCGCACAACGAACTACTCGTGCCGCTGCGTTCCGCCCATCTTGCGCTTCGTTTTTTTTTTACGCGACTAGCTGGCAAGGTGTGCAACCTTGCGCTAGCGTGCAGCGTCCGTGTTAGGTGATTTGGATGTACTTCTATGATTTGAAAATGACATCTTTACTTGTTGAAACATTCCAATATATGACTTGTTTGTATGAAGTTATAGTCACTCGTTTACCAGGTTAATATCCCTTGCTTATTAGGTTGTAGTCACTCGTTTAACAGGTTATAGTCACCCGCTTACCAGGTTAATTATAGTCACTCGTTCACCGGGTTTACCAGGTTATAGGCACTCACTTATCAAGTTAAAATCACTCGTTTACCAGGTAAAAATCACTCGTTTACCAAGTTATAGTCACTCGTTTACCACGTTAATATCGCATGTTTATCAGGTTAATGTTACTCGCTTACCATGTTAACTCGTTTACCAAGTTAATATCACTCGGTTAGCAGGTTATAGTCACTTGTTTACCACATTAATATAACTTGTTCACAAGGTTAGATGGTCACACAACTTGATTATACATTTTCACGAGCCGACGTCGTGGAAGGCAAAGAAGAAGAAGCCGGTGGCGGGAAACAAGATGAAGAGCTTCGTCTTCGTGTCCGATGATCTCATCCACTTCCGCGTCACCATCGAGGCCGACAGCCATCTCCTCCGGGTCAGGACCTGCTCTGCTACTCCATGCGGCCACGCGAACTGCTCTCTCGCCCCCGCCTGCTCCACCGCCGTTGTTTCGTGACGGCCTGCTAGCGCGCTGCTCCAAAGTCACGCTTTGCTCCGCCGCTGCAGCCGTGCCCCGCTCCGCTGCCACAACCCTTCTCAGCAGTCGCGCCCCACCGCAGCAACCCTCCGGCACAAATCAAATCAAAATCATGCGTGTAAACCTTACCTCATCTCCTCGAGGCTACTAGTTCATCGTCGTCTTCTCCGGCGCCGGTGAGGAAGCTGAGCGCCATGACGATGTCAGCGTGTCCTCCTCCTGCAAGCACATGGCGGCCACGGCCACCGCCCGCTTCACCTCCTTCCCGGCCACCTCTCCTTGCCGGAGCCTTGGGTCAAGCAGCTCGTCGTGGCGCTTGCTGGCGACCAACTGCGGGGCCCAAGCGACGAGGCTGCTCACGCCACCGGACCCGTGACCCTCCGCCGCGCCTTGCGCCGCAACTGTTGCGCCAACCCCCACGAGCAGAGGCGATGCCGGGGGAGAGGAAGAAGCCGTTGCCGCCACCCCTCGCGCCCTTCGCTGCTGCGGCCCCTGCCCCGGGGGAAAAGCGACACGCGCTGCTGGCTGCCTGCTCGATAGGTGTGCCCGAATCTCATAGAAGCGCCGCAGGTTATGACAACGGTGGACACGTCTGCGCGTTAGATTGACCGTTGATTTTTTTACTTCAAGTTTAATGAAGTAATTATCATTCCTCCTTTTGATCGCCGACTTTTTTAAAGGACCTTTTCCTCTCTAGCATGATTAGTCTTTTTCTAACGGGCTAGCATGATTAGTGAGCAGAGAGACTCGCCGGAGAAGCCCAGCAGCGTTTCGTCGCAGGCTTCAGTCTAGGAGGTCCAGAAAGAAAAAGAAAAAAAAAAGGTAAAGGAAAACGGAAAGGGAATAGGAAAATAAAACCGAAACCCAGTAAGACTCGAAAGCGGAAAGCCTGTAGCAATATATATATTGGCTGGCCAGTGAGGCGCGATCGTCACCGATATCAAGCTGACACGTGTACCTTTTTGTATGGCCGAAAAACTGACTGTTACCGAAATGAAAATCAGCTTAGCTGCTAATTAGACACTCCCCTAAGTGAATTGGAAACTGAAGGAGAAGGCAACGATCTGTCGGGGAGCATGGCGGTGTGCAATGGGTCACGTGTCCAGTCAGTGCTGCTGGGGCGGCCAGCCGACGCCGTACCTCGCCGGATCTCGATCTCCGTGCCGGTCACGTAGCCGACGAAGAGGAGCGCCAGCCCTTCGAAAACCATTAATTGCCGTTATATACTTCGAGTAACTTTAGTTTAAGCACAGCTCATATACTTGAGTATTGTCCTAGCTGGTGGACATTCATGAGCGCCAGTGCACGCATGTACATCGCCATCAACAGGAAGTCGCGCGGTCAGTGCTGCTGGGCGGTCGCGTAACATCCATATTATTTTTACAACTTTTGTCCCTCAAAATGCCACTAAATTAAATCAAGTCGCCGGTTGTCATAAATCCCGTACACTCGCGCATTTCCAAAACAGAGCTCACATCCCGGATTAAACATAGACCATTGGTTCATCTTCGTCTTATGGCTTTTAATCTTGTATGGTACTTCAAAATAACTCTTAAAGTGTACCACTCCTAACTATCATGGACTACCTTAATATTAGAGCTCTTTTACGGTACCGCGGAATAAACAGGGACCGTCTATCCATCTCAGTCTAATGACCAGTTTTATCTGGTACTCCAACACAAGTCTTATGGCGTACGAGCTCTAAAAACGTAAACAACAAACCGATTAAATTTTCTGCTTCTACGTGTAGGTCACTTAGGAAATAATCTGGTGCGCGCTTAACAATAAAAATCAAACTATAATGCCCCTCGATGTCAAACAAATAAATAAAGGAAATAAATTATGCCGACCCTTCATGATCCATTCTTTGAAGAACCCTAGATTAATCCTAATCAACACGTATGTTCTTCTCGAGATGGCAGCTCCGGCGCTGGAGCTGCACATGGCAGTGCATTCACGCAGGTCATCCGTTGGCATGGCTGGCGCTAGTCGGCCATCGATCGGCTTCTTGTCAGGCCTGAGCTTCTTGCATCGACCATGCCTATTTATCTGAATTTTGTGTTGCACTGTCGATCATCAATAGTACGTCTTGCATCTATGTGTTCCACTGTCGATCAAAATTTCTTGACTACTTAGAGTTATCCCTTCAATTAGGTGTAGATCTCCGTTTGGATGGATTGATCTGCACACATTTGATCTGATCGATAGTTGCGTGAGTTCTTTCCATGCTGGGCGGAGAAAAAGATGCGTGGATTGAATTGGCTAGGTAGTTTATGCAGTTGAATATGACATTGGTGCTGAGAGAACCAAAATTCATGGAAACATTCTTCAGGAACTTTTGATCAACTGCGATGAGGCCTGATTGATAATCCATCACATAGTTGCTCGTGGCGGCGGCTGTTTTCAGAAACTAGGCTGGCTTTTAGGTTAAGCAAAACAGATAAAATAAATTATAAAAAGTCCATAATACCCTTGGATATCAAGGGCTGGTTTTAGATGGTACTCCACACCACCTTAGGGGAGTGCCAAGGTACCGTAATTTTTCTCTAATATTAGGGATAAAACAGTGATCTGTAATAGCCCGTCACCAAGTTAGGAACTGTTTTGTTTTTTAGGGGTATGAAGAATTGAAGAGGACCTTACCGCGCCATACCTAAACCTTATTCGCCAATGTCAAGAGCTGCGGTGGATGGAGAGGAGCTCCTCCAGTGTGAGCTCACCATGGATGTAGACTTAATTAGAGCAGCCACAACGTACATGCACACACGCCTTCTCGCCTGGTAACGTTCGCCTCCTGAGATGCGTGTATTCCTCTTCACCTGCGTGTATGGGTGAAATGAACGGGGAGGCATCCGCCGGATCGAGGGATGTTAGTATTAATTCACGCACTCACGTAGATTAGCTAGTGTGATTTGCTTTCTGTTAGAGTTTGTTACGGTGCCGTCCAAACTTTCAACTCGATGCATGAGAGGAAACAATTGCTCTTTTTACCTGTTTTTTGCTGCATATGGTTTAGCTCCCACGGGAAGAGAATCGTTGAGAACTCTGCTTCTGTTCTTTGAGATATCGACCGTTGGTTTTCTTAGAGACATCAAGCGTTGGTGTACGACATGTGTCTGGATCGCGTTGCAGCCCGCGGAGGCCCACAGCCCAAACGCCTGGCCCACAAGCATATGCTGGCACAAATGTATGCTAGTTCTCATCTCATTTCTCAACTCTACTTACATGGATGCAAGCCGCCTAGCCCACAAGCATACGATGGCACAAAAAAAAACTCTCTATACTTTTCACAAAGAATCATTTTGAGGTCAAACTTTGACCAACAATTTGACCAATAATATATAAATTATATGTTATAAATTTTATATCATTCGAAACATTTTTACATACGAATCTACTGATATAATTTCCGTAGCACGTAACCTTTAAATCATTGGTCTAATTGTTGATCAAAATAAAATCTTGAAATGTGTGACTATCATTCTTAATTTGTGAAATGTAGGGAGTAATATGGATGTTACAAACAAATGTAAATGGAGACACTAGTCTCTTCACCAAATAAAAATGCAACTGCCTTAAGAAAGAAGAACTTGAAGATTGATGGCCGTGTGTGTCATCACTAGACAATGGTAATTTCTCCATATCGCACCCCACAGGATATCATCTTTCTTGATCATAACCGTCGAGCCGATTGGACCAATGGAAGATTTGACTTCTATGACCAAGGGCATCATTTCTCCATTAACATTTTTTCATGTTTCAAGTTTCAACATGTTGACTAGGCTATGCCGTTGTGCAGTAGTCTTGACACCGGATTTCCACTTTGACATCCTGGATGACTCCATCCACACGCTCGGATTTCTGAGTAGCATCTCGGATTTCTGAGTAGCATCGAACCACCACAATGGCCGTGCGCAACGAACCGCTGAGTAAAGACATCCTCGCGGTAAGAATTGTTGATCTTGGAAGCTAGAGCAACAACTAACTTCTGGATAAGAATCAACATATGTGCCGAGACCCAAAAACAGAAGCAAGCTCTCACAAGGTTTTTATCATACGGTAAAGTTGCCTAATCTTCCTCCACACCTCTTCTTGCCTTTTGACTTGTTTGGTCTACTCCGATATCTCAAAGAATTAAACAAATTGGATAGGAAAAGGTGTTTGTAATTTGTAAATGGTATGGACGCATATTTGCTAGCATAATCTAGCTCACTCTTATATTATCTCTCGACTCATCTCATGGCTCATGCCGTTCATGGTGTTTATATATTGCCCCCATTCTGTTGGGCAGCCATGCTAGCTAGCTAGCTATTTCTGTTTCAGCATGTATTGAGTGTGATTCTAACTTCTCCAAAGCGATGCACATGCCAATAAGCAACTAGGCCCTACCGATCGAGAGCTAAAGGAACCACGAGTATTAACATTTGCATTTGCAAGGAACAGTTCATTACGGTTGAATGATCAACTCATTCAATGGCTGCTGTCTTTGGTAGGCCGACGCACGATCTCCATAATGGGCTGGGCCTGCCGCTAAGTGGGCCAGCCGCGCGTTCAGGGGAAATGGCTCTGCCGCGCTGGCCGATGCTGGATCCTAGCCTGCAACTCCTCTGGCAGAGGCGAGGAGACACCTGAAGTGCTTAGTAAATTGTGTTATTACCCTAAAAAAAAGTAAATTGTGTTATTCCACTTAAAAAAAAAGTAAATTGTGTTATACTCCGTACTTATCATTCATTCTCTCTAGCATACTAGCAAATCGCACGTAGTGCATTAAGTTCTAAAATTCTATAGCGATCTCAAATGAAAATGAACACATAATTAATGGAGAACGGGAGATCGAAGTGTAATTAACACATGCCTAATTAATAAGATGCGTATCATGCATGTACTCCGTAACATTCTATTGAAGGAGTTGATTACCCAGACCAGGCTCGAAACTGTGTACCGAGGTGATAATATTGGAAAAATATGCCAAAAACTTGAAAATGGGGGCTATAGCCCATAAAAACGGTTAAACCTTGATTTTCTGGACCTCAAGAAAATGTTTGAAATCGTGTAATTTGGGTTGAAGATATCAAAAATCGATCAAAAATCTAAAAAAAAAATTGTGCTAACCTCACGCGAGAGCCTGAGAAAACAGATCAATCGAGGAGAGTCGTACTAGCGCGAGCAAATGAAGCAACAAACAAACATCATGTTCGCCGTAGCTCTGAAGATAATTGGACCAATAGAAGATTTGACCCCTATCAAGCGCACCGTGAAGCACCAAGGCCATCGATCTTTTCCTGCTCATATCCCTTCAGGTTTCAACACGTAAGTGGGCTGTTCTACGCCGTTGTGCAATTGTCTTGCCCTTGGATTTGCGCTCCAACATCCATCCCCATGCTCTGATTTCCAAGCAGCATGGACCAGACGTAATAGGTGATGTCGTGGAACCACCGAGTGAAATCATACTCACCATCAGAGGGGCTGCATTTTGCGAGCTAAATGCAACAACTGACTGCTAAACAAGGATTAGAAATTTTTCCGTGACAACAAGAAATTGCTTGATATATTTTTATCATACGCGGCGGTTGCATTATCTTTCCCCACCCCTCTTCTGGCCTCTAGTCTTGTTTGGTCTACTCCCATATCTCAAACTAAACAATTCAACTTGGATAGGAATAGGTGTTATACTAAATGGCATGGATGCATATATACTATAGCATAATCTCAATCTTTATATTATCTCCTTATTCTTGTCTCATGGCTCATGCACAGTTGTTTATATATTGCCCCCATTCTCTTGGCAGGCATGCTATTTCTGTTTCAGGATGTATTGAGTAAGCAACTGGCGCACTACAGAGCTAAAGGAACCACGTGCTTTAACATTTGTATTTGTAACGAACAGCTCATTACAGTCAAATGAACAATTCATTCAATGGGTGTCTACACGGAAATAGTATGCCAGTCAGCCAGTGAATGGCAACACAATATGTATGAGACCATCTCGCTCTATATGATTTACCTTTTTTCAGGGAAGAAGGTGAGATAGATGAGAGCTAGTTCTCAATTTCTCATCATACTTCTGCATTCTTGAAATAATATTGTAGCCAGAAACAAATGGTTTTTCTAGCTAGTATATGGCATGGAAGTGTGCGACTGGTAGCAAATCGCACATAGTGCACTAAGTACTAAAATTCTATATATATCGATCTCAAATGAAAATGAACACATAATTAATGGAGAACGGGAGATCGAAGTGTAATTAACTCATGTCTAATTAATAAGATGCGGATCATGCATGTACTCCGTGACATTCTATTGAATGCCCTTGTTCCAGCACAGACTGAATGGCCTGGCCTATTTATGTTTCAGCGCATGTAGACGGTGCTGCTTTGAAGAATCAATATTGAGCTATATTGTTAGAAAAGATCGCGAAGGTCTTAATTTCATCGTAACAGAGTTTTGGTTAATTATTTATCGAATTATATAAAAATGCAATGCCTTTCAAAGACAGAAGAACATACGTGTGTGTCATCGAGAGGAGTAGGTTCCTCGGATCCACCACACGTCCAACCTGTTATTTGTCTACGTATCATTGGTGTTCTTTGCTGGATTCAGTCTTTTAGGACGATTTCGGTTAACTTTCTGTTAACTCGTCCATACATATTTTCCTCATTGACCAACAATATATTCTCACCTGCAGCGTGAGCTGCAAAGGCCTCTATTGCTCTCTTACATCTCTCCGGGTTATGTCTCCATACACTTTCTAGCCACTCGCCGGACTTCCGCCCTGCAATCGTCGATCACTCCAGCCCCCCATGCTCAGATTTACCAGCCGCATCAACCTACCCGGTCCATCGACGTCGAGGAAGAAATGAGTCAAGTCCTCCTCACCATGAGAATGGACTCCGCTAGTCTGGAAAGAAACCAACATTTGTGCTGAGACTCACGAGAGCTTTTGCCTGATTTTGGTGATAGGGTACAGTTGCATCATCTTTCTCCACCTGTCTTCTCGCCTCTCAACTTGTTTGGTCTACTCCCATATCTCAACTAATTATAAACATGCAACTTGGATAGGAAAATGGTGTTTGTACATGGTACAGATGCGTATACATGACTAGCATAATCCCAAGCTAACTCATAATCCCAAAATGCAAATCCAAGTCACTTATTTTGGAACGGAGTGTACTATTATCTCCTTCCTCTCATCTCATGGCCGCATGCGCATGTGGTGCTTATATATATATATATATATTGCCGCCAGCATTCTCTTGGCAAGGCATTAATTGTATTTCTGTTCCAGCACGTAATGAGTGTGATTCAAGTGATCCATAAAGAGATTTTCCCTGGTGGTTTATTCCAACTAGCTTGTTCCAAATGGGATACACATGCCAATAAGCAACTGGCCCTACTGATCGAGAGCTAAAAAGGAACCACGAGTTTTAACATTTGTATTTGCAAGGAACAGTTCATTACGGTTGAATGATCAACTCATTCAATGGCTGCTCTCTACATGGAAATAGTATGCCAGAGAGAATGAATGACAAGTAACACAATTTATTAAGCACTTCAGGAAATAGTCTCCTCGCCTCTGCCAGAGGAGTTGCAGGCTAGGATCCAGCATCGGCGAGCGCGGCAGAGCCATTTCCACGGATTCCGGGAACGATTCAAACCGCGCTTCACTGGTTGGGCCCCCTGAACGCGCGGCTGGCCCGATTATCGGCTGGCCCGGCCCATTATGGCGATCGTGCGTCGGCCGACCATACCATGGAGGCGGTGATCCACCTCCTTGGGATGATCAAAATTCATGTGAAAACTCTTCTTCCGTTCCTGCTGCTTGCCTAAGATGTGTCCGGTAGAATGTTTCCAGTTGTCTTCACACATGCTCTGCTTTTTCAGTTGAGGTGAAATAAACACTTTCCATGAGTTTGCAACTTCTTCTTCGCGGAATTAGAAGTATATGTATATATGTGCATATCTCACACTTTGACTGTAGCATTAGCACTTTAGCAGCCAGCTAGATCAGCAAGTAAACGGTTGGAAACAGTTTTCTCTATCAAACGACTGGTACAATTGCACAATTGGTTCTTTTTCATGACTACGAGCCTTCTTGTTTGTAAATGTTGAGCTTATGAGACCGATTGACATAAAGTGTCACCGGCAGACTGTCTTGTATACTCAAATTGTTGGGGTTTCAATTCTTGCATTTCTGGCTTCAAGCTGGCTAAACAAATTGGAACGGAGTTTTACGGTACTTCCATGCATTGAATTGAGATGGGAACAAGAAAAATGGTACGGAGGTGGCTGGTGAAGGACATGGATTAACTTCGCCCCTGAGGTGCAGAACATGCAGCAGCCAGCGAGATGGAAGAGGGAGGGGTGCATGTGTACGACGTACAGGCATCAGGATCGAAGAGGAATCAGCCCTCGATCTGAAATGAACAAGGGGCATGGAGATAAAATGTGAATTGCGGGGTATTTGCCACCGTTCTGTTGGAATACGGTGCTGTAAAAACTCTTATGATTTTTTATTACATGCTAAATTTACACCCTCCTTCTCCATCTCCCAGCTGGACTCTCAACTTGGATGACTTTGTTCTACTCCAATATCTTAATATTCAAACAACTTGGATATATGTAAATATGTTGGCTAAATGACATTTGTAACTGACATACCTATGCAATTAATCTCTCGATTAGTGACAGGGTATATATAGATAATGTTGCCATGCATTCTCTTGGACAAGCAGCGAAGCATGCTATTTCTGTTCCAGCACATGCTGAGAGTGAATTGCTCACACGATTGGACTGATATGATCCCCCAAATGCAACACACATGCCACTAAGTAACTGCGCCACTAGTGAGCTAAAGGACCTGCGTGCATTAACATTTGTATTTGCAGGCAGGCAACAACTCGTAGTGAAAGGATGAGTACTCACACATTCAACGCGTGTTCGTGTCCTCATAATCAAAGTTCATGCTCTTGCTTCGCTGCCTTTCGCAACGACACAGACGCGTTGAGAGCAGTGTCCTCTTCTATGGTGTTCTGGAACCACAATCTCAATCTCAACGGTCAAGCTTTTGTCTAGCCACTGCAGGCAGATGACCTAGATGTGCTGCATAAAGGTATCTTGGAGGCGATTCAGGCTTGTGGTGGTGTCACTAGCTCAATGTTGTTTTTCTTCTTCGACTAGTTCTCTAGTGGATTCAGGGCGTGACAACAGAAATGGCCATGTTTTGCTCGAAGCTGAAGGCATTTGTGCTTGTATATGATTAATTATCTGTATTTGTTGTCCTCAACTAATAATTATATATTTTCTGCAAAAAAGATCAGTCACGTTGATAGTAGTCACTCATCATTTCCTAAAACTCCATTCTAGCCTATTTCCGGGATCGTATGCACCAGCTTTCCCGTCAAATTTCTTGTCAACTGTGACCACATTTCGTGTGGCTGGATAGAGTTTATTACCCATACGAGCTTGTCAGCAGATCTCGATGTCACGCCCTTGCAGGGATACCTGCAAATTGCACTTGCTGATGATACTTGCAAATTGTGGACAGTTCTTAGTAGATGTTCGAACTATTGTAGCTCATTTCTCCATTGTTTATCCTTTGCATGTGAGACTCGATGCGTCCATTTTAAGGAATAGAAAAGAGAGAAAAAAACTTTCAACCACCAGCAACAGCACCCTGCCTTTGATCAAGTGGAAAACTAATTAACCAGTTAACAAAAAAAGAAGAAGCAGCATGTTTCAAATTTAAACAGCAGTATCTACCGGCATACATTGAATGTGAATAGCTTGTTTGGTATTCACCGGAACAGCTAAACTCACCGCAACAATACTCCTATGTTAGTTTTTCCATCAAATTTGGTGGTACAAAAAGTTGTTTAGTCAAATTGTACTAAGTGATTACACTTTGCATATGACTCGAATTGACTTTACTTCTGCCTACCGATGCCCATTGCGCCGACCAGAGAGACCCAATGTCTATGCTCTGTCTCCGCTCCTGAAATATGAAATTGGTCTCCTAGTGCGAGAGCTAAACCACGAAGGGAAATACTCCATCACATCGTTTTGGTTTTCGACCAAGGCAGGTGCGTGCGTAATCTTTTGACAATTTTGCATGCCAGCCAACAACAGCAAAGACCGTGCATGATTTATAATCGCATCCAGACCTTCACTATCCGCCTCTTCACTGCTATCGGCTTGGGCTGAATTTGGTGTGCTCCAGTGTCTCAAAGTTTAAACAATTGAATGGGAAACCGTACATGTTCATAAATGCAATATACAGATAAATACCAGCATAATCTCCCAGGCTCACTCACTTAGCTGGTTCATCTCATCTCTCATGCCATGGGGGATTATATATTGCTGCCATTCTCTTGGGCAGGCAGGCATGCTATTGTTATTCAGCACGTACAGAGTGTGAACTGGTCATTCTAACTTCTCCCAGATGCTGATAACCATGTGTGCCCTAAATGAAAAATAGTATATTTACATTTATATTTGCAGCGAACAACCCATTGTAATCGAATGACCAAACTCACACGTCCATGTGTGCTCTAAATGAAAATAGTATGACTAACTCAAGAGAATGACAACAATTTGTACATATATATACCACTACAAGGGTAGTCATATTGGCACACTCTTATCTTAGAACATCAATTCTAGCTTGCTAGCCTACTTCCCAGCTAGATCATATGGATTGGACCACATCTTGTGCAGCTGCATATATATATGCATGGTTTACCACCTATCCATACACAAAGTGCTACTCTCTCCGTTTCTAAAGGTAAGAAGTTATAATTTTGTTATAAGTCAAACTTTTTTAAGTTTGACCAACTTTATTGAAAAATATATCAACATCTAAAACATCAAATAAATATACTATGAAAATATACACCATGGTGGATTTAATAAAACTAATTTAGAGTTGTATATGTTTGTTTGTGCAGTTGGATTGGACCAAGGCTATAGCAAGCCTAGCACAGGACTTAGGCCCAGGTCGTCCCAACATGTCTGAGTTATCATCTGAGTGCTCATGCCATCATGGACGTTGCTACCGGTACACTTAATTTGGTTGTGGCGAATACTATACTAGTGCTGATGGCCAAGGTTTTCTTACTCATGAGCTGGCCGATGTTAATAAGAAAAATGAAGTATGGTCGATTAAAGACCAATGCCAGAAAATTGGCAACAATTCATCCAAAGAAAGATTTAGAAAGAATGATCACAACAAAAACAATTGACAAAGCACATTTTAGCAATAGTGATCTAAACATTATGCAGTTACGACTATCTAGCATCGGATGATCTCCTGTCGAAGTTAGTCTCTCCATTTCGATCTGATCCTCTGCTTGCAAAGATACTCTGCTTTCGTTTAAGCCCAGCAGAGACACATAGCACCCTGCTGGCCTGGGTCCTGGGAAGCCCAGCAGTTCACCTCCCGAGATTTTATTTAGTCGGACGGCCCAAATGTCCAGCCCAGAAACCCACACTACGTACGTGATGTGCGCAGCTGCGCAGCATGCATGTCTACATGTTTTTACGAGAGAACTCTAATGCCAATAAGTAAGTAACATCCATGCACAGCCATGGAACAAGGAAGCGTGGTTTAGCCTAATTCACATTCGACTGGTTCCTCCTAATCTTCTATATCTAGTTAGAGACCCACTATTTGATTTCTCTCAACATGCAAGTAATCCACATTATCACATCATTAATATGTTCACACCTCTCTCAACATGCAAGCATGCCAGATCATCACATCATTACTATGTTCACACCTCTTATGTTCACACCTATTTAGTGAGAAACTCATATTTGTTGCACATGCATGCACGATATTTTTTTCATCATGCTATCCTCACTATGTGAAGAATCTATCATACAATTTCATTCTATGTTTGAGTTTTGGATATTCTTTCGTTGGTACTCAATTTCACTCATGTATATTAACTAAAAATTTCCGCAACATCGTGAGAGACATCATCTAGTTCAATAATGTGGTCGCTCCTCGACTTCAACGGCCCCATGCCGACATCCTGCTCACATCGTTTCATGTTTCCGCAAGTGGATAGGGCCGAGCCGCGGCTGCCTTCAAATCGACCTATTACCATCGGGGTGTCGTTAGCTTCTCCACCATGATGCTCAGGTTCTAAGAAATGTCGGCCCCGTCAAGATTTTTGGCAATGGTCGTCGGTCTGAGGAGGTAGACTTAAGATTAAATGTAGCTCAAGACGATGGGGAACGGCTGAGAATGAACCGGCAAATATGCCAAGTTTGGAGGCAAGATCTTGCATGATTTTTGTCATGAGCCACTTCTTCATCCCTTTTATCCACCTCTTTCCATGCTACTTTAGTTGGCTAAGTTTGGAGTCCTCCAATATCTCAAAGCTAAACTTTGGATAGGAAAATGTGAGTGACCTAATTAGTATCATAGATGTAACCATACCGTCTCATGTGGCATGGTATATATATAGACCTCGTGGGCAGGCATGCTATTTCCGTTCCAGCAGGTACAGGGTGTGAATTGCTCACTTTATTCGAGTGACCAACTAGTGAGCTAATGGAAGAACCACAAGTGTTAAGATTTGTATTTGTAGGCTGCCGTTCATTCTAATGGAATGATCGATCAACTCACACTTAATGCGTGCTCATTCTAGATGGAAATAATTAACATGCTCGCAGAAAATTACAAGATAGTCTGTACATATATATACCATGGCAGGAGATGGAGCTGCAAAGTGTGCTCGAAGAAATTATGCTACTGGATCGTGAAACTACTCACATGTACCAAGGTTATTAGGTTATTTGTTTTGAGACATTGGAGTCCACCAAATTGAGTCAAGTCCATGGTTACCTTGCTTGCCCAGTTTGTTTGTCTACCATTTTCTGCATAAGTTAGTTGCGATCACGTATCGTGCCACTGGATAACGGACACAACGTGGACTGCTTGGCATTACATTGGATATAGGTTTCAGAACGTGTATCGATTGATGCGGAGGTCGGTGGTTCTTCCCCTTTTCAAGAGAAAATAGTTAGGTTTCACTACTTGCAAATTAATTTGGCCCGCTTCTCTGGTGCGTGGATCAGCTGAAGCTGATACTGGCCGGGTGCTCAGGCGAGGCACATTGGAGTGGCGTGGTGCAGCTAGCATGCAAATTAATTTGGCAGTCTAATGGTGGTCCACAGGTTAATAAGAATATAATTTTATAGTAACAGTTAACATGTTTTCGCGTCATAATTATTTCAGGCCGAGTAGTATTGATGACGTGCGAACGTGTTTAATTTGTCCATGTCTGATCTTATGTAAGACCATTTTATGTAAGTTATACGAAAAAAGAATAAGGAGAGAAAAAAAATACATAAGCTACTCCCACGCGCCAGTTGGTGTTTCTGACAAGCGGGCCACCATTTTAGCATAGGCCCAATAGTTCAGTTGCACAATGATATTGTATAGCCATTCTTTTAAAGTCTGCTAAACAAAAGCCTGTTTTACATGCACATTGCGCATGCATGCAACAACAGCCAGCAGGCCAATCTTCATTCGCTCGTGCCATCCTGCTCGATATCATCCAGAAGGCCGATCTTCCATCTCCGCTGCTCGATCAGCCGCGCCAGCTGGCCCGCCGCGGCGATGGCACTGGTAGCAGCCGCCGCAGCAGCTGCATCCGCGGACGATGTAGCAGACGGCGAATGTGGCGAGGGACGCCAGGCACACTAGCGCGGCGATGATGTCGGGGGCGCTGCTGCAGTGACAGGCGCCCCCCTCGATCGCCGGCCTCCCTCGCGGATGATGATCGCTTGTTGTCCGCCGAGCTATCGCCTCCTTTTTATTTACTTGCTCTAATTTGTCACCTTTTTTTTAGGAAATTGGAGGCATCTATCTCGATGTCATCGAAGTGTGCTTTGTCTCGTATAAATTAAATTCCTTAACATGTGAAATATCAAATTAATTAAAAAGTGTTTTAGGAAATGGTTGGATTGTTTGATGGACGATGAGGAGAGGAGGCTCCGCTGGGGCGGCCCACCTTGTCGGATCGAGCTCATTCTGCGTCCCGAGAATCGATGAGCAGCACGACTCGTTCGAACACCATGGTTATGATGCCCCCTTCTTCTTTCTTCTCTCCACAGAAATCTCGCCACCTCGCCCCTCTCTCTCAAACACCCCACGGCCCATGGCAGCCGGAACGGGTGCCAGATCCTGAGCAGTGCGTCGGCGTCGAGGCGCGGCACGGCGGCAACGGACGTGTCCAGCTCGACCTCGCACATTCTCTCCGCCGAGGTCATCCTGTCCCTCTCCTCATTCTACACTCTGCCGCGGCGGGACGGGGCAAGAACTCCACGGCGGCGGGACGGGGACGAGGAGGCCGTTCCGGTGCGCCGAGGAACGGGGTGCCGCTTGGAACACAACCCAGACGCGGGACGAGGAGGCCGTGCTCCTCCGCGTGGTGGCCGGAACAGGAGCGTCTTCCCGAGTCCGTGGACTTCCGCTTGAGCTACTCCGTGGACGCCTCTGTAGACTTCCGCTGGATCTCCTCCGTGGATGCTCTGTTACTACTAATGCCGCCGTCCTCCATGACGGAAAGAGATGCAAGGTAGAAGACGGTCCTGCCAATGCTTCCATCGGATCTTGCCGGTGTGGGGAGAGAGAGGAGATGGCTGGGAGAGAGGAGAGGGGCATCTGGCTGGGACAGAGGAGAGGCGAGGTGGAAGTCCCACGCGTGTGGGCTCCAACGTGCAGTAGCTTTTAGGCTATACCGATTTTCTAGTTGGCCTTTATGTTGAAAGACCGGGTGTATAAAAGGAGGGGTTAGAATTGCGAGGCTGGTGGGACGGTTGAGATATCCGGTGCGGTCATGGCCCAGTGCAAGAAAACGTACATTTCTCATGTGTGCGCCTGTTATTCTGATTTCTTCAATTCCCTATTTTATATTGGTGATATGTTTGAATGGATGGATGCACTCCTTGAAACCTAAATTTGGATCCAGAATAGAGTGATCTGCTCACCTGGCAAGTTTTAAGTAGTTTGCTACATGTGGCTTCAGTTTCTGTAGCTGCAGCTATTTCTGTTATTCATCTAGTCATCTAACCACTGAGATTTATTTATTTTCGAGCAACTGAGAGGAGCACTTCCTTTTCACTAAGAATGTTAACAGATATTTACAAGCAGAGGGGCATGTATTTTTCAGAGGAAACGAGCAAAAATCCCACAAAACAGACACACAACAACACCACTCCTGATCGTGCGATGGACTCTGAGGAACCAAACCAAAACCACGGCGCGTTGTCTAAGATGCTCAAACGCCATGCATCTGCTCTGTATAGCCACGATGGAAATCAAGCCTTGACGGAGTGGGCAACCCCACGTCGCTTTTGACTGATGCGGGTGCTGCGGATTCTGCGGGCGCTCTGCGTATAGACCCGCTTTCGCCCTCAAAAGTTGGCGAGCACCGCCAAACCAGAACGAGCAGCATGAAGACGAGGAACAGGCAGCCATGCAGGCCAACGGTTTATCTTGGCACACCATCTGAGAGCATTATTGGTGGAAATGACATTAGGCCATTGGATGGATGGAATTTGGTGGTCTCCAATATCTCAAAACGGTACGAATTTGGTAATATGTCTTGAATCAAATAGCATAACCTAAGCATTGTTGCTTCCAGTAATGACATGATGTGGTATATATATACACATATGTGTCACACCAACAATATTGGCTAGAGTTTGGCGCGGATACTATTTTCATGTGTAAGTGCACCTTTTAGTGTGAACTGGTCACGTTATTACAATGCGTTGCTATTTTCCGTACTGAAGTAGTATGTTAAAATGCAGTTGCTTTACATATCAATCGTATGTGGGACCATCTGTGAAAAAATAAAACAAGATGTCAAGATTTCACTCTAGAAATAGGCATCCTCAGAGATTTATTTATATAAATCAGGTAATTTATGGCTATGTTTCGCAGTGGTTATAAAATTTTCGTGGACTGCATATATTGGTGTATTATACCATTGCTTCAGAACAATATGCATCTACCGGTTATCCAGAAACCCTCTCTATATACCTCTCTACTTTGTTTACTTTGTTGTTTACCATAACCCCCTTGCATACACCTATTCAAGCTGTGAAGCTAACTGTCGGTAACTCAGGCACTTCGCTAAAGATGGAAGGTACGCCGTGAAAGTGGCACAAACCAGGATATCCTATAGTTTGGAAAAAGGCATTAGCCAATCCCAGGAACGGAGCGTAGAAGGTATGAGTTCGACACTCGGTTAGCCCATAAGCTTTAAGGAGGAGAAGACTAGCTGGCATTGGCTCTTTGCTTTAGGGACAGAGTCGATCAATGGGATGACGGAAAATGGCAGAGAATGTAGAAGATAGCCACAGACAAAGGCTTTCGGCAAAGAAGGTTTCGACAGAATAAGCTGTGAGGTTGGATTGGGAATGTTTTCATGACAACCTCGTTGACAGATAATTTGGTTCTTTTGAAACATAAAAAAGAAGTGAATTTGCACTATTTGGTAGGGTTTCAATGGGACACAAAAAATCAGATTTTCGTCAGTTTGTCACACGTTTTAGGATAAGTTTTTTCTCTTAACGCAAATATACTGAAATAAAGTGTTTGACAGCGAGTCCCAAAGTGTTTGATAGCTGAGTCCAATGGGACGAGCCAACCTGTAAGGTCCTGTGCGGTTTTGCCCATTCATTGGTCCATGTCAGACACTCTTTTTTACCCCCAGGCCTCTCAAATCCATCTAATTCTTGCTCATTGGCCTTCTCCATCTCCCGCTACGACTCAGGCTCTAGCCGGGCGGTGCCTTGTCCCCCTCCACCCCCGCCGGTGGATCGCGGGCCGGATATGAGACCACCCAGCAGACCGTGTCCGCCACTTCCTCTCCCTGACAGTGACAGGGCCAACCCAGGTGCCTCCAGAGCGACCCATATGCACAGTATGCCTTCCTTGTAACCTTCTGCTTAGCACCGACATGAACGCCCATAGCCGTCGCTGCCCGCAATCCCCGTCGGCCATGTCTTCATCTGCTGCGGCAAGCACATGTACATGGCGGCGTCCCTGCACAAATGGGGACACTCTCTCCTTAGCAAAGGAGTCTCCAAGTGAACCAGGCCACTCCTCGTCGTCAGCCTTTTTTCTATTTTCTGCCGTGCGCCGCCGCTTCTTCTCCGAGATGGTTATGGCCACCATCGCTTCATAGGCATGACCTTCTCCTCCTTATCTGTGGCTGCCATCATCATCGGTGTCATTCACATCCATCGTTTCATAGGTGTTGTTCGTAGTGGAGGTCCTCGTGATCCTTTCCATTTGGTCTCTATTAATCCCTTTGCTCCCAGAGTCCAGTTGTCAGATTTTTTTAATCCGGAGCGTCGTGGGCCGGCTAATTCCTGTGAAATTTACGATCAAGATGGAATTCTCGGCATTAATTGGTGATATATATGACCATACGTTTATTTCCAAGATCATACACGAGTTTCACTTGAAAAACTAACACGAAATTGGTCGAGCAGGAATGTAATCCCTATTTTCAGTGGAATCAATTGTTCTTTACCCTCAAAACTAAACAAAAGTAACTAACGTCTCCTCATGTACTTCGGGATTCCATGTTATGTAGCAGTCATCTTACTGTTGTCATGAATTCTTTCCATGCTAATTATAAGTGAACCCATCTGCTATATGTATGTAATCTTCGTGCTATCCAGATCCATCGGTACCCAACATGGACGATGCAATGTTATTCAGCTCATCTCAGGGAGATAATTTCTAAACTGGTGGATGGCGACCACCGCCGTGTAGCCCAGCATCACATACAGAGGCCCAGCCAAAAGGGACAGCACAAAGATGCCGGACGTCCAGTGCTAAGCCAGCACAAGCAACAACAAGAAAAGAAATGGCCCGAATAGAAACGCCATGGAACTGTTTGATGGACGGAATTTGGTGGTCTCCAATATCTCACGGTGAAAAGAATTAGATATGCTTTGGATCAAATTGCATGGCTTCTAGCACATTTGCTGGTTGATGTGGTGCACATATACATATGTGCTGCCAACATTGGCTAGAGTTCGGCATACAAATTCCATGTGTACAGTGCACTTTTAGTGTGAAATTGATCATGTTATACAATGCATTGGTGTTTTCCGTACTACTCCATAGTAGTATGTTACAATGCAGTTGCTTAGTTGACATGCCAATCGTATGTGGGACCATTTGTGGAAAAACAACAAAATACCACTGTATAAATAGGCATCCTAATGACAACCTCGATGACAGATCATTTGCGCAGACAAGATACATGGATAGATAAATAAAACCCTCCAAAGTAAAATCCTATCTGGTCAATTAGGATGGACATTGCTTAAGGTTCCTCCTGATAAGGATAGCAACAATCATGTTAGTGTTCTTTTTCATTGAAAAAGCAGCAGAGCAATTACAATGCAGAGCAATATTACATGATGCCAACAACTCAGCATAAAATGTATGATGTGTGCAAAAATCTTTGGGCTGAACTTCGGAGCATGCCAGTATACCACATATAACTCTTTCTAAAAATGATTTTTTGTTTCTCTGTATGAGACAAACAAGGAACCTTGCAGCCAGACATAATCAACTTTACAACAGTATAGAGCATGAATGGGTGTATCTACACTAGCGTGTAACAAACCAACAAAACAGAACAATTGAAAGACAAAAAATAAATCAAGAAAACATCAACGACAACACTGCCGCTGTCCAAGTTTGCACTTCAGCTCAGCGAGCTCGCATTTCACATAAGTGAGACAAACAGATGTTCCATATAAAATCGTCATCCATCCATGAAACAATCATAGTCAACGATTAACAGATCCTTCAAGGCGTCTAATACCAAAACAACATGTCGTTCATAAAAAACAGATAGCATAACATCTTAACTGGACATATGCCCATCAAGACCATAATCGCATCCACAAGCAGGGCGCATAAACTGGGGAAAAGGTTCCAGAATTCAGGGAGACGAGTTTCCTGTTGGCGAGCCTGAGCCCTGACGGACGTCAACATCGTCATTGCCATTGCCCCTTGGACTTGGGCTGACACCATCAACATTGCCTCTAGGACTTGGGCTACCATTGTTGCCCCTTGGACTTGGGCTGCCCCTGTTGTCCTTAGTAGGGCTTTGGCTCCTGTCTTTGCCCCTCAGACTAGGGCTGCGCCCATTGGCCACAGGACTACGGTAGCCATTAGAAGGGCTCCTGCTTGTCTCCCTCCCCCGAGGGCTATCAACATTGTGCTTTACTTCTGGGGAGAGTGATCGCCTTGGGCTCCGACTGCCATCAGGCGTGGGGCTGCGATCCATTTCCTTTGCTTCTGGGGAGAGAGATCTCCTGGGGCTCCTGCTGTAGCTAAGGCTCCTTGATCTCCTCTCATCATGCTCCCGACGGCGCCCCCTGGGAGATTCAGACAAAGATCTGGACCGAGATCGGCTGATTACAAGAAACAGATGTTAGAAGGAAGCTGGCTGATAAACAGAATACCTAATAGCAAACAGATCAAATAAGCAAACAACTCAAGAGTAACAGGTGGCTCGCTCTGCATACCTGTAATAACTCTGGCTTCTGCTGTAGCTCCTACTGCGGGCACGTCCACGGCGTGGAGATGGGGATCGTGAATAACTTCTCTCGCGCCTAGTAGAAGACATACATCAACAAAAATAATGTATAAGAATACCGATACTGAGACACAGCAATCCCCCGATGCTACTAAAAGTATTGCAACGGAGGTGAAAATTGTCGATCAATACCTGAGACTTCTCGGACTATTCTGGCAATTCCTTTCTATATGGCCCCTTTCTCCACAGCGGTAGCATTTGTTCTTCCAGTCACCAGCCTTACAGTCTCGGGCCCAATGACCATCAATACCACAGTTAAAACAACGCCCTGTTCCTGGAGGCGGCCCTCTTCCCATATATTCACGTTCACGTGAACCACCTGGACCACGTGGAATCTGAAAACATAATGTGTTTCAAGAGACAGCACAATAAAATTCTTAGTGGCTTCATACAGAGAGAAGAAAAAAGATCATCACTATGATTATGCCCAGGAAGAACTTACCCCTTTAGCAAACTCAACAATAATGCGGCTACCATCAACATCCCTGCCATCTAGGTTGTATTGTGCATCATCAGCATCACGAGGATCACTGTATTCCTGTTAGGTAATTGGCAAGAAGAAAAACAGGAGACCTCATATGTGAACAAAATAGACCACAGACAAGTATGCTAGCAACTTAAAGGAGAATAATAAGGCTGAGGGGAGTGAAATTCACATACAATAAATGCATAGTCGCGCTTCAACTCCACTTCGCGTATTCTGCGCAAACGGTTGCCACAAACAGTAAGCCATCATGACTTAAGTACTCAAATGCATCACCATCTTGCAACTTCCACTAAAACAGTCAATAACATTACACCAAGGGCACCCTTCACCAAAGTCCGCCACAAACTTTGGAACAATGGCCACCAATTCCACCAAGGGCACCCCTCCACCACATACCTCCCGGATTGTGTTAAAAACCGAAAAACCTTCAACAAGATCATTCAAGTTAAACACACAACACCTAGGAGTCAAACTTCTAGAGCATACAGATGAAATAACAGAGGACACCAAACACTAGTTTGGAAAGACTCATACTGAACCCAACAGCTCTAGTAAGCCAAAAAAACCTTCAACAAGATGATTCCAGCTAGACACACACACACGACCTAGGAGTCAAACTTCTGCAGCATACATGAAGAAATAACAAAACACAACAAACACAGGCTTGGAAAGACTCATAGTGAACCAAACAGCTGCTATAACCCGCCCAGGAACAAGGGTGTTAAGGACCCCCTTGATAATGGTTTACTCTACATATCAAAGGACATGAATCCTACAGTCATGAAAGGTTACAGTTTAAGAAACGAACAGCCTAACTTGTTCGACGGAATTTAACGATACCAAGCACTTATAATATGAACTGTTCATAGTAAGTACTAGAGAGAAATGGGTGCGCTTAACAACCTTCACGGTTAAAAAAACTTATTTTGAAGCTAAGCATAACCCAAGTTTGTTGTCACAAATTCTGTTACTACAGAGAACTTTCAACAAACTCGTACACTCATGATACTGTCATTACCTGCCATATCTGCTGAAAAGATATTCTAGGTCACGTGTACGAGTGCGGGAGGACAATCTACCAACATACAAGCGTGATTTCCCATAACGGTCATCATAGCGAGGCATCTCCTGGAAACAAGAAAACACTCCATCAGTCTTTTCACAAAGTGAATAATCTATGTTCTCACTCATAATTATTTCATTCCCTAATTTTGGGGCCAAGAAAGAACAATGTCTGCTCCAGTGACTATTAAGTAACTATAGGGATGAAAATCATAGCCAGACATGCAGTTGCAAAATATTTAAAATATATCTATGCAATATTTGACAAACAGTATATCTTTTACTTGATAACAAGTCTTTTTTCTGACTCACTATTTTAAATATGTCTTACTGTTTAACTACTATGCACTCAACTAGTAAGTACCCATTCCTTCCTCACACAATCTAACAAAAGTATGTAAAACTTGAAGGGCCCTGATCCCATTTGTGAGAAGAACAGCTAATCAAATTGAATCACTAGACCCTCAAAAAAATTGCAACGAGCAGGTAACAAGGTTCAGCTCCCAGATAATTGTGAGCAATAGTACATGTTCAATTACATCCACATGGATTTGGTTGTTTAATGATGAGACGTCAAAACATGGAACTGGAAGTTTAAAAGCAACACAACAAACAAACAGATTTACTAACTTAACTGTGACTGATCACTACATGGAACCTCAGGGCTTAGCAGTTGTGCCAAAATTTACACATTTACTACATCACCTTAGTCACATGCTGAAGCTTTCTCCTTCATGTACTGGCTCGCAACAATAGTACAAATACTACAGACGGCTGTATCCTACAGAACTAGAGGCTATTATCCAAATTTCCAACTAAGGACATCTCCGTATGAAATTCATGCCAGTAAATCCTCCCGTTAATCCAGACAGAAAAATTCACCGCAGGTTATCCCAAAATTTCAAATCCGAGTAATCCAAACAGGGCATCTCACACGCAACAAAAGCGTAACCAAATCACCGCACGACGCACCAACAGAACCGAATTCCTAACCTCGCCAGCCCTTGATCCGACTAGATCCGACCAAAATTCGCGAAATCCGCAACCGGAAACACGCAGATCGAGCGCTCTGCACGAGAACCTAGAAACCGCAACGATTAACGCAAGGAAACACCGTCGCACCCAGACGATCGCGCGGAGACATGGATGGAATGAACGAATAGTTGGGGAATTCGAAGGAGAAGCGGTGGGATCTCGAACCTTGAGCAGGAGCGGCCGCAGCAGAACCCTAGGTCGGCGCCGGGAGGCTGTCCTTGCCGTAGATAAGAGGGGGACAGGTGAGGACTGGAGAGAGTTCGCGAAACCGGCAGAAGCGAAGCCTGGGGTGCGGAAATTTAAAGGGCCTGGCGGATCGAGACGGACGGACCGGATTCGTCCACGTGTCGTACGGACGGATGGGATTCGGTCGAGCCCGACGTGTTGCCTGGCGGACACGCCTTTCCCGGTTTACGTCTCCGTAGTTGGATCCCTCCCATGTGGGTTATACCATGCTTCTATGTTTTTCTGAAAAGCAAAGGCTTTGGATTAGTTCGCCATCGCTGAAATATGTTGAGCCCAACTTATTCTATAATCTGTTACGAAAAAATATTCACGAAAATGAAGAAAGAAATAAAGTTGGTTACTAGACAAAAAGACATGTCATACGTCTCAGAACCTCGAGCATCATAGTGGGTATTACGTACTTCATGATCACCACATGTAATTCTATGCAATTGGATACATGCCCCACTCCTAACGTGCAATGACGTGACTCCTCAATTGTTTGCCTTTTGTTTCATTTACAAGCCGGTTGTTGTCGAACTTCTGCCTACTTGTCTCCAATAGTATTCTGTTTTCTTTCCATTGCCGTCAATGGAATCAACGGAATGTTTTATCCAGGGATTTCTAAGCCATGTGTTCTCCTCATATGTCAAATTGGTACGCACCACTTTGCTCCCATCTTCTTCGCTGCTATCAGATACCTCTTCAACATGAGCATGTTCTTCTCTTCCACATTGTGGAGTGCCTACTTGTTATCCATATGACGATGTGTTGCCTGGACCTCTAGGCAGAGAAAAAGTGGCGACAATCCAGTTGCTGCATGGCTAAATACTCCATGTGGTGAGTACTCCATCCTCCCTTGATGTTGCAGACCTTGACAGATTGATGGAGTTTGAGCATACATTGATAGTCGTTGGGAGAAGCAAAGGGGACGGAAATTCTGTAAGAAATGGGATGGTGAATTTGTGTGATGCTACGGTTGTGGGTAGTTTGGAGTATTTTTTTTATCACTTTGGGCATCCCTATACCACAATGTATACGGATGATCTTAAAGACACCTTTATGTGTTATAGACAACTTGTGGTGCACATTGTGGATGGGCTAGGATAGGACTAGGAGCAGTGCTACACACACACTCTCGATGTTTTATGCACGATCAAGGAATCTTATAGAAAAACATCACACACACGGGAGCCAAACCATCATGGAGCCAGACCCGGGGATAAGATCATAAGAAATTGACAAACGGAGAGAACTCTAGGAGTTCGAACAAAATCAACTCAAGAACACTTCGCAAAAAAAAAAAATTAACTCAAAAAACAAAACTAGGATTGTATCTTTAAAAATATCCGGATTCAGAATTCTGATATTCTAGGGAGTATCTAGTAAGTACGCACTTAACAAGCTGCCTAACTCGGAAAGAAGCGATTGCGTGGGAAGCAACACGCGGCACGCGACCTGCGCCGGCAGCCGCGACCTGCCCGGATCGGAAAACCGAAAGCCGATCCCGGCACACACACAGACACCACTCGCTCCTCCGATCCTTCCTATAAATCCACCCCAGTACGCAGCAGCAGTACACCTGCCTCCCAAACCCAAACCCAAACCCAAACGCCAAAACCATCCTAGCTTAGCCTGACACCCCCAAGCTAGCACCAACATCACCATGCCGACCTCCGGCGGCCACGTCGCCGTCGACGTCGCGGACCCGGCTTCCGCGGCGGCGGCGGCTTCCCTCCCACCGGTGCCGTACGTGCTGTCCTTCACGGACCTCTCCTACAGCGTCAAGAAGCCCCGGGGCCCCACCGGCCATCTCCTCCCGCCCCGCGGCAGCAACCGCCTGGCCTCCGCCACGGACTCCCCCTTCCCGTCCTCTCTCACGCCGGCCTCGAACACGAAGGCCCTCCTCTCCGGCATCTCCGGCTCCGCAGTCAGCGGCGAGCTCTTCGCGATCATGGGGGCCAGCGGCTCGGGGAAATCCACCCTGCTCGACGCGCTCGCCGGCCGCATCTCCCGTGACAGCCTCCACGGCGCCGTCTCCCTCAACGGCGAGCCGCTCCACGGCCGCCGCCTGCGGGCCATCTCCGCCTACGTGATGCAGGACGACCTCCTCTACCCGATGCTCACCGTCCGGGAGACGCTCCAGTTCGCCGCCGAGTTCCGCCTCCCGCGCTCCCTGCCCAAATCCAAGAAGCGGGCCCGCGTGGACGCCCTGATCGACCAGCTGGGCCTGGCGCGGGCCGCGGACACCGTCATCGGCGACGAGGCCCACCGCGGGGTGTCCGGCGGGGAGCGCCGCCGCGTGTCCATCGGGGTCGACATCGTCCACGACCCGATCCTCCTCTTCCTCGACGAGCCGACCTCCGGGCTGGACTCCACCAGCGCGTTCATGGTGGTCCAGGTGCTGAGGAACATCGCGCAGAGCGGGAGTGTGGTCGTGATGACGATCCATCAGCCGAGTGCGAGGATCCTGGCGATTCTGGACAAGCTCATGCTGCTCTCCCGTGGGCGGACTGTGTACGCGGGGAGTCCGGCCGGGTTGAAGCCCTTCTTCTCCGAGTACGGCGAGCCGATCCCGGACAACGAGAACCCGGCCGAGTTCGCGCTCGACACCATCCGCGAGCTCGAGCGCCAGGAGCCCCACGGGTCGTCCCCGCTCGCGGAGTTCAACGCCACGTGGCAGGCCGCGCACAGCTCGCTCGTCGTCCCCGCCAACAAGGCCGCCACCCCCATGTCGCTGGAGCAAGCCATCGCCGAGAGCGTCTTCCGCGGCAAGCTCGTCGCCGGCAGCACTTCATCCTCGTCAACAACAACATCGTCTCCATCATCATCGGTGCCGACGTACGCGAACCCGCTGGCAATCGAGGTCTGGGTGCTGATCAAGCGCTCATTCACCAACACGCGCCGCCTGCCGGAGCTCTTCTGGATGCGGCTGGCGACGATCATGGTGACCGGCTTCATCCTGGCGACGATCTTCTTCCGGCTCGACGACACGCCCAAGGGGGTCCAGGAGCGTATGGGGTTCTTCGCCATGGGGATGTCCACCATGTTCTACGTCTGCGCCGACGCGCTGCCGGTGTTCGTCCAGGAGCGCCACATCTACCTCCGGGAGACGGCGCACAACGCCTACCGCAGCGCCTCCTACGTGCTGGCCAACGCCGTCGTCTCCTTCCCGCCGCTCGTCGTCCTCGCGCTCGCCTTCGCCGTCACCACCTTCTTCGCCGTCGGGCTGTCCGGCGGCGCGCCGTCCTTCGGCTTCTTCGCCCTCATCATCCTCGCTTCTCTCTGGGCCGGGAGCGGCTTCGTCACGTTCCTCTCGGCCGTCGTGCCGCACGTCATGCTCGGCTACACGGTGGTTGTGGCGATCCTGGCATACTTCTTGCTCTTCTCCGGGTTCTTCATCAACCGCGACAGGATCCCGGATTACTGGATCTGGTTCCATTACATCTCGCTCGTCAAGTACCCGTACCAGGCCGTGCTGCAGAACGAGTTCGGGGACGCTGCGAGATGCTTTGCGAGGGGCGTGCAGATGTTCGACGGGACCCCCATTGGGGGATTGCCGGAGTCGGTGAAGATGAAGGTGCTCGGCGCCATTGGGAACACGCTGGGGACCAAGCTCACGGCGCATACTTGCGTTACTACCGGCGCTGACGTGCTGGCGCATCAGGCAGTCACTGATATTGGGAAGTGGATGAGTTTATTGGTGACTGCCGGGTTTGGGTTCTTCTTCAGGGCGCTCTTCTACGTCGTCTTGCTCCTCGGCAGCAAGAACAAGAGGAAGTAGATTGATAGAGCTCGGCCTTTTTTATCGATCCATCAATGGAGATACATGTATGTATGTATACATGGTATTGATTTGTTTTTCTTTTCTTTTTTGTTGAGTAGACCGAACGGGTAATGTATGTGAATTGTTCAGTTTTATTGTTTTGTTATAAATACGTCAATACATACATATATACGTTACATTCATGTGTTAGTACATCATTGGAATTGGACATTTTGGTTCTGCTTCCCAGCAAAACTGAATTTGCTTGCATGGAGGACTGTTTTTTAAGAGTTGCTGGTGGATCTTCTTCAGGCGCTTTTGCAGTGTTTGGTCGTCAGTGTTAGACTAAGACCTGTGTCCTAAGACCATACTTTGTCACTAATGAAAAAAATCACATGTCTGCTTGTCTCAGCCATCTGAATGCTTATAATAATACCCCTCACTTCCTTTCAGAGAGCTTACAGTTTCCTATTTGATATATTACCCGTCTGTTGCAATGTCTTAACCACACCTGTAGTAGTACTATTAATTTTCCAGACAACTTCCTCTGCTTCCTTCTGAAGAAGTTGGTGCAATCTGTCAACGTATTGTCAGGGGAAGGCAACAAGAACCCCTGGAAATTATATATCTCACCAAATTAGGCACACCCAACCTCCAGAATCTTACCACAAAATGACCTTCTTGTACCTACTAAGTAAATCCAAACATATAGGTTTGAAAGAGAAGTAAATTCAAACATTTACAGCTTCTTCTGACTGACGCGTGATTCCTTGTCGTATGACAAAGACAGTAGAGAAACTCTGCAATTCTGCAACCGTATCTAGCTAATCTGTACACGACAAGTACGTACATACCTGTGGTCAAACACCTGTATATACTGACAGTCTGACAGTAACAAACACTCACTGGAGCCAAGTCAAACACGAGGCAGTGCTCATATAAATCTGGCTGCAGGTTTGGTCTGAATTCACAAGAAGAGAAATTTTTCTTGGTGGAATCACTCCAGGGAGAGACAGGTGGTGACAAGATGCCAAGGCCAAACTGATGAGATCTTCAGATATATCCGTCTATCTACCAACCATCTACCTTTATATCTCTCCTCATCTCCTGGATCACGTTTCTGGATGGGGGATGAACTGCCATTGGCCGTGTGCTATACTATGGGCTACCTCTGATGGCCCCTGCAAACCAAACAACATTTTTGTTCATTTGTTTAATCCTAGAAGACTGAAAATAGTAAAGAGGCTTACTAAAAAGGCAAAAATTAACCTGTGTGGATGAGATATCAGCAGATGTAAGTAGTAGTACTGTCCTCACGTCTTCTCATCATGGATGGATGGAGCCGTTCTGTTGATTGATTAAAACTGATTAGGTGGCTTATTAATTTGGACTGGTGATCAGTTATTGCTGCATGTGAAAGAAAGGGAAAAGGCAGTCGGCATGTTCGATCGGAGCATGGGCCTTCGATTCGAATATATCCCTGTTAGGCCTTCAAGAGCACACAGTGCTCTTCTGATTGTGCAAGATATATCGTACTGTGTCTAGACCATCTTATTAATTCTTAATAATTCTAATGAGTTATCTTGGAATTTAGAATCAAATAAAAAATCCTATATTACGCTCAAGGAAAGTAGATGGAGATAGGAGCTTATACTCTCAAAAAAAAATACACCAGTTTATTAAATTTTAAAAATATTTTTTTCTTGCATCGGGAAATATATACATATATATATATATATATATATATATATATATATATTTTTCAAGATATATAATGTCCGTTAGGCACCTAATCCTTATGGTGTCCGTGTCAACAAACAATTCGAAATACCTCGACTTTTTCAGAACAGGTCCGAGTCAAATAGCAATGATTCGAAGCACTTCTTTTTCCATTACACTATTTCGGAAACCTAAGGACTCGATCGTATGGATATGGAAAATACAGGATTTCCGATCCTAGCGGGAAAAGGAGGGAAACGGATACTCAATTTAAAGTGAGTAAACATAATTCCATACCCGATCTCATAGATCCCTATAGAATTCTGTGGAAAGCCGTATTCGATGAAAGTCGTATGTACGGCTTGGAGGGAGATCTTTCCTATCTTTCGAGATCCACCCTACAATATGGGGTCAAAAAGCTAAAAAAATAAGTGATTTTAGCCCTTATAAAAAGAAAACGGATTCTTGAACCTCTTTCACGCTCATGTCACGTCGAGGTACTGCAGGCTCTATCCATTTATTCACTATACCCAGAAAATAGTAAATTTTCTCAGTCCATGCAGAGGTGGGGTTATCCTCGTTTTCGGAAAAACAAAATTATCATACTGCAGATGTCGTCCCTTTTTAATTTGTATTTTTCCAGAGAATGTTTTTTCTCTCTCGCTCAGTTTTTTTGCGATTACAAAAGATCACCATCACACCCATGCTTGGTGAAGAGAGGAAGCATGGCGTTAATTTTTCCTGATGAGTTGGAGATGTCAGAGTAGTTAGCTGGTGCTCCGTACTAGAAAGATATCGATCCATTCATGTGCACTTGGCATAAATGAAGCACGTGTATTGCTTTGCAGGAGTCTATATATGTACTAATGTGCATATGGCCAAATAAATCAGAGGCGAGCCTAACCACATACGGTTGCAACCAAACTGATGTATACATGTGTATATATAATCTCCGTAGAATGTATACATGCCCGTGTTAGTACTAATTAAACAGCTCCGTCCACCCGTATGCACATGCCACAGGTGTGACGTGTGAGGTCTCTGTTTCAACAAGTCGCCTGAATTGCCTGCCTGAAACAAAGTCTTGATAACACAAAAGCTGCCTAACTGCACTGCGTATCAGTGATGGGCAGGGCAATCAATTGACCTGCACGATCGGTTCAACAACGCAAGCACCGTTGTTAGCCAAAGCACTTTGCTGGCTGAGACGTTGCCGTCCGCACTTACGGTACCCGTGGACTACTCCTACTACGCGTCACATTTATGCAAAAAGGCATGGAAACCCCCTATGATTTATGCATCCATGCGTGCCAAATGAATGTGCCAGCAACGACACACGGCCGACTTGTTCCTTTTTCCTCGGTCTCCGTACCTGTGTATGTACTGTTGTTGCTAGTGGTGCATTCATGTCGCTAGCTGCCGGCCGGCCGGTGGTGGTGCGATGATGCAAGTGTGCAACCATGCCCTCGATCGTCCTTGACAGGTAGTAGATCGGCATTCAAGAGTGACGGGCATCAATTAATGGCGGCGAAGAACTTGTGTGGCTGGTGCTAGCTGCTGATGGAGAGCTCAGTCTCACGCGGCGGGGAGCCGAGGAGGGGGAAGGGGATGGGTTTAATGCCAGTCAGTTAGTTGGTCGGCAGCATGCGTGCGCGTGTGTATCAGTGTTTGTGTTTTGGGTTAGTACTATCTCTCCTCGACGATATGGACCGTATTAGCTTTACTTTGACCAATAATTTTACGACAAAATACTCTTAATATATAATTATATGAGATAGATTCATGTATATCCATTATATTTCTACTCAAAGATATTTATTTATCGTTATGATTTTGATCACGCACGTATCCATGAAATAATTTGGTGCGTATCCATGAAATAATTTGTGATCAAAAGATTGGTCAACCGAATTCTAGTATGGCTCCTGTCTGTGAGGAAGTGTAAAAGTTGCGGCCGTTGCTGTTTCTGGGAGCCTGGGAGTACACTGAGCAGTACTTACTCCGTGTGAGTGTGACGTGCTGGACACGTTGGGAGGAGGGTCGAGTCCAGGAAGGTCTGCGCCACGTGGCCGGCAGCGACTCCGGCCGCCGCACGCCGCGCCGCGGATCAAGGAGGAACTGGCGCGGTTTGGCTTACGGGGAGGATGTGACACTGATACACAGCGCTAGCACGAGCGCCCCCGCATTGACTTTGACTTGACCTGCCGGCCAGCCGGCCTCGCAAAATTGCCCGATCGGGACAACAACGAGATGTTGCACGAAGAAAGTGCCAGGGTTCAGATGCTTTCCGGCACGCAAGATTGGACTTTTCGAACATGGGTTTCGGGGCTGATTTGCACCCCGTGCTGGGGCTGCGAATGACCGTGTGGGCTACTAATTGGGCCAAACTTCTTTGAGTTTCGTTGGGATGTAGTACTCCGTATTCACCTTTTCTATCCAGCCTCTCCTCTAGCAAGGCCCAGAGTCCATCCACTGTGGCCCAACATAGTCCAGAACCCCCTAAAACAGAACTCCACAAGATCCTTGAAAAAGAAAAACTCCAGAAAGCAGTACCCAGTTTCAACAGTAACAACAAACATGACCATCTGGAAGCAAAGAAGAAAAAATTAATCTGATTCCAGTTTCCACCTGCTTCAGTTGAGTGAATGAACTGTCATAAGGGGAATATATATTATTATCCTCATAAGCAAGAGATTTCGGCACATTTTTGCAATTTCGAAAGAAAAGGGAAATTACAAGAGACAAAATGCATTGGATCAACATATAGAGGTTATGTTTTCTTTAGTATTCATGTGGGCCTCCTGTTGTTCAGTGCTAGCATGCTATTCTTCCTTGCATCCTTCTGTCGTCAGAATCTAGACACAAGATACAAATAAGCAGACCAATTATACAATTGCCAGACTAGATAGCTTCAAATATTCTTTATGGTGCCACAACAATCATGCAGATCTTGCAGCCTGATTTCATCGAGGGGCCTGAGGATGATTGCTGGGCAGTGGCTTCTGTTTTCGAGTGCTTGATATACCTGCTGCATTGTTGGCCGGGCTTTCGGGCAGACTTGCAGGCAGGCAAAGGCCACCAGAGCAACCAAAATAACATCCTTCTCATCGACTGTTGACGGTGCTGCGATGCGTTGATCTAGGATATCCTTGAGCTTTGTTGTCTGCTCTGTTCGGCAAAAGAATGGAAGGAGCAGATCCCCTGGGTGCTTTCCCATCACAACTTCCAGCGCAATCACGCCGAAGCTGTACACGTCGCACTTCTCTGTCAACACCATAGTAGATGACAGTTCTATAATAAGAAAGAAAATTAGTTTCAGCTTGAGAAACTTCACATTTTCATATGGAAGTTTAAAAATGGATTAAGCCCATGTACCTGGGGCTATATAGCCACATGTCCCTGCAAAGATAGTGCTCCAGCTTGAGCAACCGTGCTTCAGCTTCCTCGCCATGCCAAAGTCTGAGACATGAGCTTTGAAATCTAGGTCTAGAAGGACATTGCTGCTTTTGATGTCACGATGCACAATTGGGTCATCGCAATCATGGTGCAAGTAGGAGAGAGCTTGAGCTACGTCCTTCACAACAGCAACTCTCTTGGGCCCATCCAGCTCCTTCGCTAGCTCATGATCATGCAAAATGGACGATAAGCTCCCCCTCTCGATAAGATCGTACACCAGGAATTTGCACTGGGAGTGGGAACAGAAGCCGTACAGCTTGACGATGCACCGGTGCCTGATTTTCGTCAAGACTTCAATCTCGGTGTGAAATGTTCCTTCGTCGCTGTATTCTTCCATCGAGTGGAGAAGCTTGACAGCAAAGATAATCCCACCTTTGAGCTCAACTCTGAAGACAGATCCATACCCTCCAATGCCAATGCAATATTTCTGATGGAAGTTTTCTGTTGCACTGAGTATGTCTTCGAATGCGATCTTCCCATCGAAATTCCATATGGAAAATATATCTCCATACTTTCTCTCACTAGTAGTTTTCATGAGTTTTCTTCTCCGCCAGACAATCGTGATGCTTGCTATGAGGCATGTAAAGCAAAAGGGAACAAAAACAGCAGGAAGGAGCATCCTTAGATGTTTCATGTCTTGTTGTTCTTTATCGAGCTTCGGTGCTTCACATCGCGGTGTGCAATTATACACATTGTCACATAAATCCATATTATGGTCAAGTGACATCAAGGGTGCAGACATATATGTAGGAATTGTGCCACACAAACTGTTATATGACAAATCTAACATATACAATTGGTTAAGATGGGAAAAAGTCTCTGGGATGGCACCACTTAAATTATTTCTACTCAAATCCAGCTCATATAGGTCTCCAAGATACCCAAGTTCTTGTGGTATTTGTCCTGTCAATAAGTTGTTTGATATGAGCAACGACGATAAAGATCGACAGTGTCCTATCTGAGGTGGAATGGTTCCTACAAATTGATTGCTACTTAGATTCAGATGTGAGAGATGAACAAGAGACCCTAACTCTGGTGGTAATATGCCATTAAGCTGATTGGACTCAAGTGCCAGTGTTTCTAGTGAGGTCAATTTTGAAAAGGTCAACAGTATGGAACAATGTATTTGATTGTTAGAAAGATCCAGGTATCGTAAACTCGTTAGATTCCCTATGCTTCCAATGGAACCCATGATTTGATTGTTGGAAAGATCTAAGAATTCTAGACTCGTTAGATTTCCAATGCTTCTAGAAATAGACCCAGTGATATGATTGTTGGAAAGATCTAAGGATTCTAGACTAGCCAGGTTTACCAAATCGGATGGTATCAGCCCAGTAGTTAAGCTGTTGTGGCTTAAATACAGCTTCTTTAAGTTGCCTAGTGTGCCTACTGTACAAGTCATGGATCCTTGAGACAACAAATTGTAAGAGAGATCGAGGGAGGTTAGTTTTGTTAGATTACAAATGGATGGTGGGATGCTTCCGGATATGGTATTTCTGGAGAGATCTAAGAAAGAGAGGTTGGCAAGAGCGCCAATGCTTGATGGGATTTCGTCCGAGAGAGCATTGCTACTGAGGTCAAGATGGGCGAGTCGAGGCAAGCCTGCAAAATTAATCATCTTTAAATTGAGTAGCAAGACAATATGAGCAGATAAGCTTTAAGCTAAAGGCCTACAAAATTTAAACTGATTAAATTTCCGAAATTATGAGGCCCGGAAATGATAGATCAAGCGAGGTAGACCGTGACACGTCAGCATTCCTGATAGTAATCCTACTAAAGGGCACTAACGACCGGGATTGGAGAGTTGAAGGTGCCAAATTCAGGGATTTGAAGGTCAGGGTTAGATGTGGTCCACCTCAATAAGAACAAGGTTTAAAATGGACTATACTCTTTGTACAATTACCTGTTAATGGTGGGATAGATCCATTGAGGTCGTAATTCTTGGATAGATCCAAGAATGAGAGCCCGGCAAGAGCACCAATGCTTGATGGGATTGGGCCAGACAAAATGGAATAACTGAGGTCCAGATAAACAAGATGAGGCAAGTCTTCAAATCGAAGACCGTCCAAACTGCCACGAATGTAATACCACTTAAGAGAAATTTGAGACACAACTAAGACAGCATCACCCTGGTCACGGCCATGAGGCATGGTGGTGCTGCATGTAACGCCGGTCCAGTTACAGGGGCTGGTTCCCTTTTTCCATGATTCCAGATCATAGGGCCATCCATCGCCTACGCTAGATCTCCATTGCAGAAGTGCTTCTGCCTCCCGATCTAGTGGTGACCGCGTAAAAGTTGAGGCACAAAAAAGGCGTGGCAAGGCAAGCAGCAACAGCAGCAGCTCCAGGGCAAGGAGAAGGCCCATCTTGTGTAGGTGTAGTGTAGGTGAAGCTTCAAGACCAAGACACACATATTAACTATATAGTCTGTTGATCTTGTTGAATGTTCAAAAGAAAGTGATTGCTGAGGCTTGCCGTGCATCCCATGCTTGGCCAGATTGTGGAACTGATTACCCGAAGCACCGTGTGCAAGACGTTCTTTACGTTCTGCTCTACACAAGCATGCATCGTTGACCAGATGTTTTCCAAGGAACGAAGACCACCTCTCCTACGGAACACCAGCCCCCTCAGTCCTGAATACAGCTGGTGCCGCTAGATAACGATTTATTTTAGAGTAATAGGTACCAGATGCAAGAATTGCAGGCCCTCGATACAATTACTAAACCTTTCAACCGCGCTGGTGCCGCTAGCACGGCCAACATTCTCTTCTCTTCATGGCCCTTCCTTTCATCATTCAGGTGGCCATGGGGGACGAGTGCTGATTGACCGCAACGCACCTGTAATTAGCATCGAATCGACTTATGTAAGATAATTCTACTGGATTGGATTCGATGAAGCTGCGTACTGGCACTGGTACCTGCTGATGGCACCTCCCGTTTGAAGTCCTTCCTGGAGGCGGTTGAGAGGGATGAGGTCGCCGGAGAACGCGAACAGCATCGAGCTGGGGGCGGCTCGGTTAGCCTGTTCGAGACTTCCAGCGGCGGCGGAGGGTGCCCGCGGATGCGGCGGCGTGCCAAGGAAAAGGCAGAGACGGCGCAGGTTGTGAGCATACTGAGGGGATTCGGCTCAGTTTGCCCATTCGAGCAGCGGCGGAGGGAGCCCGGAGTTGCGGCGGCGCAGGGCAAAGGGGATGACCGGAAGAGGAAGAAGAGAGAGAAGGTACATAATGGGAAACGATGACACGTGGGGCTGGGACCCCAACGAGATAGTATGAGCAAAAGGCCCATGGCATGTGGGTCCTCATTGCAGAAGTGTTGAGCTGCCACATCGGCTACACACATGGCATGACAAAACGGCTCTTTTCAATAGCCATGACAATTGTCAAACCTCTCGAAAGAATAAGTTTGTTTCTTCCATCATATGCAATCAAACAAAATTTGATAGAAATCTTATTGATTATAGTCTTTTAAGTGGGCACCACATACGAATCAAAGCAGCATCGTGCCATCGTGTGATTTTTAGAATAAGTTAAAAAATTCTAAAAAAAATCTAGGAATCAAACAATTAACCATCAATGAAAAGAATCATTCAGCTCTTTGAGACATTTATAAAAATCTTTTAATTCAAAGAAACTGCTGTGTTTTTCTTATCTCTAGGAGTGTTTTTCTTATCTCCAGGAGCATCAACGGTTGTCCTCTGTCGTCTGATTATTGCCCAATGTACAACACTACTTTAGTATAATAGCATGTACTCCTTGGGTGTCAAAACATAAGATTTCTAAACTTTGTACAAAGTTAAACTTTTTAAACTTTGATTAAGTTTATTAGAAAGAAATCAACATATAAATTGTCAAATCAAGACCTCCGGACTTATTATACTTCCTCCATCTAACTAAGAACCTATCAACTTTGACTAAATTTGAATGCATTTATACACTAAGTCATGTTTAGATACATTTAAAATTTGACAAATTGGTTCAACAAACGTAATATATGTTGTATAAGTTTGGTCATGATCCATAATAAATGTCACTGGATTAGCGGCACTTATTATGGATCGGAGCGAGTACATCTTATATTTCGAAGAAGAGGATGAACCGTACACGAATTCATATCATAGCGATGCACCCTCTCTTCGCTCCCCGCCTTGCTTGCAGTATGGACTAAGCTTACGAACTACCAGAAAAGATCAACTGAGCTGCAAAAGGCCAAAAAGGAAAGAAAAGATAAAAACTTTTGGCCATGAATCATGATGGTGTTCGACATTGTTGTGCTGCCGTGCTAATGAGTCTCCAGATTAGTTTTTTCCCCTAGATGTGTTCATGAGTCAGTGGAGTGCTATATACTCTCTGCAAGGTTTTGGAGGGAGGACACGTCATCAGCCTCTGCCTTTGACAAGAGTGATCATGTATGATTGACACTCCATGCAGGCACACTGGCAAGTTAATTAGTGGCGTGCATGCATGGCGACCACAATGATAATCTTCTGTTCATGTGCCATCTGTGTTGCTCTTGCATGATGGGGATTCAGGGATGGCCACTCGATTCCAGTTCATCTAGTGCTTCACCCATGTCCTGCCTGCCTTGATCTCTGAGTTACTTAATTTGTTGCTCTGCTTGTAACTGACAGTTAATCTCATATTTTCTGATATTAACGACTGGTCAAGTAAGTAGTTCATCTGCCTGTAATTGACAGTTAGTCTTATATTTTTCTGATATTAACAACTGGTCAAATAAGTACTCCTCGGATCATAAGTTCTTGACTCAAATTTGCCCAAATAAGGATATATCTATTCTTAAAAAACGTCTAAATGCATGTAATATTTCGACAACAATTTAGAATCGGTGGGAGTAGTTCATTTGCTTGATGATCAAAGCCTTTCTTGTTTCTTCAGAAGAACAGAGCTATATTCAGGGGCCCTTTTTCTGAAGGAAAAACATTGGATTCATTAACCAACTAAAAAAACAGAACAATATGACCCGCTATTTAGTTTGCAACACTGAAATGCATCACTAGTGTGGTACTACTAGATTAACCACGATGGGAAAAGGATACGCAGCTTTCATTCAAAGTTTGGCTCCTTGATTCAGGGGAATGCAGAGTCTTACTTGCAGTTCAAGATGAAATCTGAATCATTCTGTAGAAAAGAAAGTTACCTGGTCGACTAAGTTTGTTGATGAAAAAGGTTCTCAAAAGATGGTTAATGATAAGTCCTCCGTCGACACCTCCAATACCACATACGGGTCTAGTCAATGAGTCTGACACACTTCTTGCCAGTAAAAAAAAACCGACAGTAGATTAATTGTCAGGTTCAGGTTATGATTGTGTGGTTTGTGCCTAAAAAAGCGCAGATGATGATTTTCACTTGACAGTGCATTGACTCCACATGGATCACTGAACATCACTTTTACCATCTGATCTTATTGTTCATCAGAAAGTAACACACATCAAGATTGTTTTTTATTTTATTTTCGAAAAGGAGGATAACCCTCAATACACATCAAAATATCTGTAAAATCAAATGGATCACTAGGATTGTTTGGCTTCTGTAGCTACAAGTCTTCTGTAACCTGTTATCTGAATTCTGAGAAACATGCTGCTCCAAATTCCATCAGCAAAAGACAGCCGAGGGACCTGGCTCTTTCAGTGCTGGGAATTAGCAAAAGTCTGCCTCTCCTGAGTCATGACTTTTACCTATGAATCCTACTGCTGCTGTCCCTTTCCTTGCCTCAGCTCTACTGATGACTTAAAACTGATCAATCAGCAGCTACTAACTAGCTAGCCTAATATAATGCTATAGACTAACATAAACATATACAGTATGCCATGTCCCTAGCTACATCGACCCAGCCCATATGATAACATGAAATTCTACATCCCTAGCTAGCCTGATACTATACGGCAGGAGTATTAATTTGTTAACAGTAAACGATCAGCATGGTGCCTCGGTACACGTGCCGGCATATGCGTGCATATAATCAGTCCTTAAACCTTAACCACAAGTGCTAATCATGCATGACAACCCATGCCTTGCTATAGTCGCTACTTGCTAGTGCCTATGCCTGTCAGGAGCTCCGCATTTGTATGCTGAACTCATTACCCATATATAAGTTTGTTTTATCTTGAATTAGTGCATATTACCAAAGTTTTGGTCACCCCTTTTTTTTTAGTGTCTATTTCACGGTCGACAATCGTAGCCATTTAATAAAGATTTTCTTATTCATCAGACCTATATTAATCTTACACGAATCTCAATGATCGAATTAAAAGTTTGTTATCATCGACTAAGAAATCCTCTCTCCGTCCTAAAATAAGTGATGTGTCTATACAATTCCACGTCACTTAATTTGGGATAGAGAGATGAGTTATTTCTCAGTCGCCTAAAAATAGCAAAACCCTTTTTTTTACTAGATATAGCTAGAAGGCCACAAGATTTGACCTCCATGACATCCATGCAGGGCCGACCAGTAGCCAGGATGGCATCCATGAGCTAGCATTGCAGCACTAGCCAGGAGCATGGGACACAAAGGTGGTGAGTGATGATGGTGCATGGCGCATGACATGATTCACACAGCAAGAAAATGGCACCACCTTTCCTTGCAACCAAAGCCAACCAACTCACACTCCCTCACATGCATCCATGCACGCTGCCAATGCCACTCACTCTCTGTCTCTTATATACCCCACTCACACTCGCAACCACCGCAGAGATCGATGAGCTGAGCTGAGCCGAGCTTCGTCCTTAGCTCCGGCGAGTGGCAGGTCGAATCGAACAATGGCGGGCGGGTGCAAGTCGGCGATCGGGTGCGTGGACGCCCGGGTGCCGGTGCGGGCCAGCTACGTGAGCCTCTACAAGTGGCCAGAGTCCGACGCCGAGTTCGTCCGCTCCGTCGCCATGGCGCGCCGCCACCACCACCACCCGCCGGATCAGAGCCCCGCCGCCGCCGCCATGGCCGACGGGGTCGGCAGGAGCCCGCGGGTGGTGGACAGCTACTCGTGCCGGCAGATGTATCTTCGCAGCTACACCTTCTCCACGCGCAAGGAGACCGTGCCGGAGCGCACCATGGCGTGCCTCGCCCGCGTCCGGACACGCGTCTTCCCCAGCCGCGGCGGATCCGACGCCGGAAGCTCCTCCTCCGTCGGCGGCAGCGCCAGAGGCTTCGCCGCCGCCGCCAACGCCGCCGGGAGGGATGAAGAGGAGGAGGATGATGAAGGGAGCGGGACGAGGAGGAAGCGTCGGCGGAGGAGGAGGAAGAAGAAGAAGAAGGGGCCGTGTGCCGTGGTGAGGCGGCTGCAGGAGGCGTCGCTCGCCGTCTTCCGCCGCCTGCTCGCGTGCACCGCCACCGTCGACGTCGCCGAGCCACCGTCCCGGTGATCGATGGAATGCATGCCTGTGTGGTTGGCCATGGCTGCCACTGCAGCCAGCTGTTGCCTATGTATTTTTCGCGTGTTCGTTAATTTTCTGGAGTAATTAATAAGTAATGAATTAATTATTTATTCCACAAGAGTTACTATTACAGTACAGTACAGTACAGCAGCAGCAGTAGTAACTTCCGCTCGTAGGAAATGCGCAGTATAATATCGGATCATCAGATTGTAATAAGTTATCTCTGCTCGTGTTGCTTGTTTCTTGTTACATATGAATAATTCTGCACACCGGCCTGCTTTGTTTAGTGGGCTTAATTTGAGCTGTTCATCCGGTTTATGTACACGTACACGTTTGTTTGGCCATGAATACTTAACCAATGCGTAATGTCGATCATCAGCTTGTATAAGTTATTTTGGCTTTTGTTATTGATTCCTTGTTATGAACACTACCTGAAGAACGGCTATCATTGAGCGGTCGCCACTCATAAACATCTGACATTTACCACTGCCTGTCCCTTTTTTCCTCAAAAAACCATCGCTTAAAATTGCAGCATTGGCAAAAAACGAGAAGTGGAACAAAATTAGCCAGAAGAAGAAACTCATGTTTGGATCAAGAAAAAGTCAATTGGCTTACATGGTTTCGGATTGCAGATTAAAATGAATCAGGCCCCAAATCTGGCGTAGGAGGAAGAAGAAGAGGAGATGGTCCATCTAAGCCCGCTCGCACCGTCGGCGCCGCCGCCCTCGCGCCTCCCACCGGCGACGACGGTTATGATCGGTACGTTTTCTCTACCATTGATACGGATTATTCCGCGTCCCCATGAACCTGGTCCGGTCGGGGGCATTCTCGGTGCGGCGCCTCCTGTTTTGGGTGCGGTGCCACCACGTAGGGGTGTGGACACCATTGCTCCACGTCCTTCCATGGTGCAGCCGACGCTGGCGCACTTGTAGATAAGCCTTTGCGATCCCCTTCGCCATCCATTCGCACCACTTCCCCACGAGTTCTAGGGTTTTCCCTGGAGTCGCTTTTCTCCCACTTCTCGCGGTGGCCTTCGCTACCTACTCCTAGGGTTGGAGATCCGGCGTCGGTCTGGAGGGGGGTGAGGTCGGGTGATTGTAGAACGTATGCGCAAGTTGCGCCGCCGCCTCCTGAGGTGCGGAGATCTACCATGGTGGCGGCGAGGGGTGGTTATGGCCAATGACGTGAGGGGTTTGGCGCCGGTCGTGGCCGCGGCGCGAATCGTGGCCGTGGTCGTGGCCTGGTGTGGGAACGAAACACCGAGGTTGCGCATGGGCAGACGGAGTCGCATCATGGCGAGGATACTTGGAGCCCCCCGGCTGCAGATGCGGAGGAGGCGGCTGGATCGACACTCGAGACAACGTCGACTGGTTTGCAAGGGGTGGCAGCCCCTCGTCGTCCACCCCGCTCTCCAGGTAAAGCGCAGCGTGAGGAACAAGTTCGTGAGGGGCAGATCCATGATCTCTTTGCTGGAACGTGTGCGAAGTGTGGTTTCCTTGGTCACAAGGTGCGAGAATGCTCTGTCCATTTCCTGGAAGATTACACTGCTCCTATGTGTGGTTTCCAGTCGCCAAATCAGGGTTTCTTCTTCATCCCTCCGATCCCCTCTGAGAAATCTACGAAAGACAAGAACTCCTTTGTGATTATCATTGTGGTTGAGGGTGTTGCTACTGCACGACAGATTGAGAATGCTTTTAACGCAATTTTTGCGGGCACATAGCATTGTTCGGCACGTCTTGTTGGCCCTGGCAAGTTCACTATGAGGTTCCCTAATGCTAAAAAAGTGGAGGAGTATTCTAATTTCAAGGGGTTTAGCTTGTGCCACTCTACTGCTAAGATTGATATTGATCCTTGGTCCCCTTCCGTTGGTGCTAAAGGAGAGATCCAACAGGCTTGGGCCAAAGTTAGTAACATCCCTACTGACATGCGGTCTAAAGCAGTGCTTGCATATGTGGAATCCTTGGTTGGTGTTACTAAGGAGATTGATAAATCTTTGATGTATAAACCTGAGTACGTTCGTCACAAGATTGCTTGCCCTGATGTGTACAGCATGCCACCTACTGCTGAGGGATACATTGGTGACTGTCTCTATGATTTCTTTTATGAGCTTGATTCTGTTGTGGTGGGTCCTAAGAATGGGGAAGATAAATATGTTTTGGTCTCCACTGATGATGATCAGATGCATACCCCTAAAAGACACAAACCCAATGACCCTCTTCCAAGAGCTCCTAGGGGGTGGGGAGGCTCTACTTCCTTTCAGGGGGGAAAAGTACCACTGTGAATGTGCAAGAAGATGAGGAGGATGATAGTGAAGAGGAATGCTCTGGTCTCCCGATTGACACTATTGCTAAGGAAGCTGAAGATCAGTATCAGCATGCTATCATGCCTGTGGTCAACTATATGCAAGCTGGTGTGATGCCACATGTCCCCCTGAATCTGAGTATCTCTGCTTGGTTGAAACGTGACCGGGTTTTGTTTGGTGATGTGAGTGGTGGTTCCTCTATTGGTGCTAAAGGAATGCTGAATTGCATGTTTCCTATGCTTGATCTGACACATGCTCCCCCTTATCAGTGTGAGAGACTTGAGTTCGATGGCACCCTGGAATCATCTGCTCAGGTAAAGAGATTCTCCTTTTCTGAAGATGAGGGGCCGTTCTCCCAAGAGTCTCAGACTTCAAGTGAGCATGGACAGTTGCCTACTGTTGCACAAAACAAGAAAAACGCTGCTCCTATTCGTTTCAGTAGCCGGTTGCAGCAGAAGGGACAAGTGCCAGTGCTGCGCAAGCCGAAGGCGCTCCTGAAGAAGAACTTAGAAGGTATTGTCCCTATAAACTCCTTTGCCGCACTTGATGATTCTGTTATAATCTCTCGTGCTCAGGCGTTAGGGGATTTGATCCCTGATGATGATTTTGCTTGTGTGGATGTTTTGCGTGAGTTAGAAACTGCGCGTGCTTCTCTTAAGATGCATATTTTTATCCCTGTTCTTGAGTCTGCTACTTCTTCTTCTCCCTCTACTCCTAGTGTGGAGATTGATGACACTGCTATGCATACGAGCAGGAGGACGATTTTATTTTGGTCCAATCTAGGAAAACGAGAAAGTCCAAGGCTAGACTGAGTTCAGTCGGAGTCATTGGCCCCAGCAGTGCTGGGACTGCTAAGTCTGGTGTGTCTATACAGCCTGGGCCTGTAAAGATCACTAGACAGAAAGGGGGGTGTCGAAAAAACTCATGATTAGTGGTCTTTTCTGGAATTGTAGGGGAAGTGGGAAGAAATGTGTGGGCACCTGTATTAGGGAACTTATCTGGGAACATGCGCTTGATTTCATTTGTCTTCAAGAAACCAAGAAACATAAAATTACTTCTGCTCTCCTTCGTAGATTTGATCCTGCCAGTGCCTTTTTCTGGTCTTGGCTTCCTTCTCAGGGAAGATCTGGGGGGATTATGGTGGGGGTTCTTTATAACTCCTTTGATGTTCAGGCTTCTAAAATTGGTAATTATGTGGTTCAAATCAATTTGTGGGACAAACATCTTAGATGTAGGTGGAATCTCCTGACTGTTTATGGAGCTGCACATGATGAGTTTAAGGATGATTTCCTTTCTGAGTTGGTTGATTTTCTTATTGGACAAGATGCTCCCTTCCTTATCGGGGGAGATTTTAACTTGATTAGACACCCTGGGAAGAAGAATCAGAATTATGTACATTCTCAGTTTACTGATTCCTTTAATGCCATTATCAATGTCTATAATCTCAGAGAGATTGTAATGACTGCTGGCAAGTATACTTGGTCTAATTGTCAAGAAAATCCTACTTTGGTGAAATTAGACAGAGTGTTGATGTCTCCTGAATGGGAAGATCTGTTTCCTATTGTGACTGTTAGAAAACTTCCTAAGTCCCTTTCTGATCATAATGCTTTGCTCCTAACCTCTAGAACTACTTTAAATAAAAATAATGCTAGTTTTAGATTTGATCTTGCTTGGTTGCAACATGATGATTTCCTTCCAAAAGTTATGAAATTTGGCAACAACCTATTCGAGCTAAAACCATTTTGGATATTCTTCAAATCAAGTTGAAAAGATGCAAGAAACATTTTAAAGGGTGGGGTGCTAGTTTATTTGGCCATATTAGAAAACAAAAACATGACATGAAGAAAGAGTTGGTGTTGGAAGCCTTGGAGGAGGAAGGTCTTATGTTGCTGGATTTCAGTTGTAGGAAAGTGGAGCTCATGGCATTTTTACTCAAACTGTATGCTGATGAAGAACTATATTGGTTTCAGAGATCACATCAAAACTGGTTCCTTGAAGGAGATAATAGTTCCAATATTTTTCATAAAATTGCAAATGGAAGGAAGAGAAAAAACAATATTTTTTCCCTTGAAATTGAGGAAGAGACTATTTCTGGTCCTGTTATCCTCCTAAATCATGCTACTGAGTATTATAAAAAAAAAATTGGACCTGCCCCTAATCCCTGTCCTGTTAATGTGAACCCTTCTCTTTGGGATGTTTCTGAAAATGTTTCTGTGGAGGAGAACATCATTTTGACACAACCTTTTTCTGAGGATGAAATTAAAAGTGCTCTCTTCTCTATGAAGAAGAATAAAGCACCTGGCCCAGGTGCCTTTCCAATTGAATTCTTCCAAGCTGGATTTGATTCATGAAAATTGATTTGTTGTATATGTTCCATGAATTTCATTGTGGGAGGTTAGATATTCAAAGGCTGAATTATGGGGTTATCACTCTTTTGCCCAAGCTTAAGGATGCTACTAACATTCAACAATTTCGCCCTATATGTCTGCTTAACTATTTATATAAACCCATTACAAAAGTGTTGACCATTAGGCTGGGCTTAGTTATGCATAGACTTATTAGTATTCATCAGAATGCCTTCATTCCTGGGAGATATATTGTGGATGGGATACTTTCTCTGCATGAGATTATGCATGAAATAAAGAGGAGAAATGAGGATGTTGTATTCTTGAAACTTGACTTTGAGAAGGCCTATGATAAGGTGAGCTAGCCTTTTCTGATTGCTTGTATTGGGGCTAGGGGTTTCTGTCCCCAATGGGTGACCTGGATTAGACAGGTGTTATACAATGTGACTGTTTGTGTGAAAATGAATAATAATAATATGGGTCCTTATTTCCAGAGTCATAAGGGAGTGAGACAAGGGGATCCCCTCTCCCCTTATTTGTTCAATTTTGCTGCTGACTGCCTTACAAGAATGGTGTTTAGAGCTCAGTCCTTAAATCTCATTCAGAGTTTAATTCCTCATCTTTTCCCTCCTGGAGTGGCAATATTATAATATGCTGATGACACTATTCTGTGTTTTTCCCATGACTTTGAACAAGCTGTAAACCTTAAACTGCTTCTATACACTTTTCAGTTGATGTCTGGTCTCAAAATCAATTTCTTAAAAAGTGAGTTATATTTGGTGGGGTGTAATAGGTTGCTCAGTAATACTCTGATTTGTTTGGTTGTAATGTTGGTGAGATCCCCTTTACTTATCTTGGTGTTCCTGTGGGGGGATCCAGACTACTCAACAAACACTGGGATTTCCTATGTGCTAAAATTGCTAAGAGATTGGAAGCCTGGAGAGGAGGTATCCTCTCTTCTGGTGGCAGGGCTGTGCTGATTAAATCCTGCTTAGAAAGTGTCCCTACTTACCATATGGCCATGTATAGGTTGCCTAAAGGAGTGGTGAAAAAGATTGATAAATCAAGAAAAACCTTCTTTTGACAAGGTGATAGTAACAAGAAAAAATACCATTTGGTCAATTGGAGAAGGGTATGTAGACCAAAACATAAAGGTGGGATTGGTTTCAGGAGATTGGACTATTACAATACTAGATTGCTTTGTAAGTGGTGGTGGCGCCTAGAACATAATGTTGGCATGTGGCAAGATATTGTTAAAAAAAAATTTGGAGCATCATTATGTTAGTACTGTGACTATTAAAATGTCTGATTCCCTCTGTTGGAAAGATGTTATGCAAGTTAAACATGTTTACCTGACAGGAAGATACTTTTCCATTGGTTCTGGACAACACGCATTGTTCTGGGAAAACGAATGGACTGGGGGGCTACTATTTGTAGCATGCATACTGAGCTCTATTTATTCTGTGATCATAAAAAAGTGACTGTTTCATTTATGAAAGAAAACTGGAACCTCATAACTTTCACCAGATGGCTTCATGGGGATTTGGCTGTGCAGTGGGATGGCTTGAAAAACTTACTGGATCAGCTTCCCCTTACTGATCATGATGACTTGGTGCTTTGGAAATGGGCTCCTAATAAAAAGTTCTCTGTTAATTCCATCTATAAACACCTCTGCAGGACTGTGGTTGGTTCTGACTATTCTTTTATATGGAAAGCTAAACTTCCTTTGAAAATTAAAATCTTTTTGTGGCAAATGTTTTTGGGGGCTATTCTTACTAAAGATGTTATGAAACGCAGGAACTGGCTTGGGAACCCAAAATGTTTTTCTGTCACAATGATGAAACTATTCTGCACTTATTTTTTGAATGCACTGTGGTCAAGTTTGTTTGGGGTTGCATTGGTCACTTCCTGGGTACGATGGAGATCCCTAAGAATCATTGGCAGTTTTTTGTCTGGTTGGGGCGCCTGTTGTGCATGAATAACATATGTTTTGTTGAAGGATTAGCCGTTGTGTGTTGAGCAATATGGAAAACTCAAAATGCAGTTTGTTTTGAGAAAAAAGTGTTGAGGCACCCTGAATGCCGTTATTTTCTCTTTGTGTGATTTGCTTCAGTACTGGACGGGGTTGCAGATGGAGCCGAGATGTCAGCACATGATGGATGGGGCGCGTGGATTGCTGCAGGAGACGATGGTGATGCTGAGAAGAGATCGAGCGGCTGGGGGCTCTGATGCACGACTGGATGGCGTTGCTATGAGATAACTGCCGGTTGTGAACAAGTTCTTCAGCTGGTTCGTTTTTGGAGGAAGCGTTGGTTAAAACTTTGCTATTTGGCCTGTGTGTAGATCGTAATGAAGCGTATATCTTGGGCTGGTTGCTCTTCCTGAAACATGTTTCCTTCTGTTTGCTGTAGCGGCAGGTTTTTGTCCCATGGCAAAATAACCGAGCCGGTTATGGCGCAGTGGGTTTCCTGCCGAGTTAGGGCCTTTCCCCCTTATTTTCTCTCTGCTTAAAACTGCTGTAATGACTGAACTTGATGTTTCCGTCGTTTGAAATGAAAAATGGGGTAGCCCAAATTGAAAAAAACCAATGCAGCTGAACTTCTGGTACATCATCACTTCCGAGATTGGTTTGATCTCATTGACCTTTTTCTCCACAAGATCCATGTCGCCTGAGCCATCTTGACCTCCTCCCATCGATCTCTACTTCCCCACAATATTCTCCGGTGGATGCGACAACCGCGAGCTTCAAACTCTCTATTCTCCCTCCTTCCACAAAGACAAGAACGACCATATGTTTTTTCCCTGAACCAAACATGAGACGGACATTTGTTTGCCCGTGTGATATTTTGGACTTTGCTATGTTTTCGAAAATAAAGACAAGCTCTTTAATGTCATTTTTATACAAACAAGAAGAACAGAAGCAGACAACAACATACAATCTTCAGAAATTACCCTTCAACATTCCAGCACATTTGGAAGATCGGTCAGTTCTGATTCCGTCTCGGGATCGCTAGGATTAATTGTTGACCGGTCCGCATGCCTCTGCATGGTCTCGGTCGGGCCGGATCGGAGGCCTTGTCTCGAAGCAGCGCCACGTCAAGCCTCTCTGAGTTGAAAGCCCAGTGAAGGCTGGGGCCTCCTTTTCCCCCGCAGCCCGAGCCCAACACTCTAGAATATATGTGCACGAATAGAAGTCTACGCATTCGGTAACGACTGCATCTGCATGCAATTTGCAAGATATATTCCCAGAATTCAAACATGAACAAATCCACCATGCCCAAGATCCACGAGTCTGAAGATTAACAAATCGACCACGTCACAGCCGTGGAGGAGGACGAACCGTGTTGACCGGTTTATTCCGTGTTTGTTCTGACCGAAATTGAAGATCCGATTTGACGCTGTTACAGTCGACCGTGGGATGATGAACGGGACGTGGCATGGTCACCGCTGCAATGCATGCAGCGGCGCGTAGGCCATAGGCCTTGGAGACTGTGGACGCGTGGTCTTGGTTCACAGGAAAGGGGCCACGGAGAGGCCGAGGTGAGAGGGTGCATTCCGCTGGACCGAGTTGATGTGGTGTACGGCTCACAGGCTCAGAATCGGAAAGCTAATACTTCCTAGCAGGGTACTCATGTTTATGTTTGACCGTTGTGTCGAGGAAAGGATGTCTTCCTTCGCCCTGTCCCACAAATTGTCTGACCTGATAGTACGTCACTGCGCCAAAACCCCTTGGGAGCCGTTTGAAAATAAAAAAATAAAAATAAATTGAAAGTGAATTAATTAAATTAATAATCACGAATTTCACGCTGATTAAGGGAAAGATTACTTTTTTTTGCGATTTTTAATTAAAGTAGACACAAATTGACGGCAGAAATATCATTCACCTTTGTGCATCCCAGAGTCTGCGTCCACGATCAGGTGGAGTCCACGCTCCACGGGCAGCAGCTAGCCAGCTATCCTGCAGCCGTATCAGTATTTGCCCATTGGGAGGGAGGCCCTTGGCCTGAAAAGCCACGTAACTTTTACATCTCAACTCTCAACCTTCCTCTCCCATCTCCCAGCTTTGAAAATACCAGGTATATATTGCTGTCTCCAACGGGCAGCAAAACCGGCCAAGGGAAACAAAGGTGCACAAGTCAAGCTGTCTCCATCCGAGGCTGCTGGGCTCTGGCCATGCACGTGATCACTTTTTGCACCTATCCCTCCATAGTCCATAGATCGGTTTAGCCTATGGATGCTTTGATTCAAACAAGTTTAGAAAATTTTCTTACCAGACTTCATTGATTTCATTCGATTCCAATGATTACATTTATATAAAATAAATTCCTACAGTTCACTCGATTATTAAGATTTCATTCAAAAAAATCGGCACGATCGGTTTTGATATTTTCAGCCAGCTTTCTAAAGTGGCCCCACACATAAATATATATACGCGGCATCTCAGCTGCATATCTCATAAATATGTTTCCGGGTTTAAATGTTTGAAAGCCGAAATTTTAAGCCATGGTTAGAAACGATACAATTCCAACGGGAGGCAGCACTATATATGCCTGACATCTAGGTCGGACAATGAAAATCTAAAAAGAGGTAAACGGGATAAAAAAAATATCTTGCAAAAACACCCGCAGTACATAAACTTGAAGCGTGTGACAATTTCATTCAAAAACTTAAAAATGAGGTCAGGAGATCCAAAACTTATATTGTTTATTCACTTTTGGTCATACGCGTTCCGGCGCTGCCACGTGTCTTGCCAGCATGGCCAAGTCGCACACCAAGGGTTTGGTTTTTTTTGTCCCCGTTCCCCTACGCTATTGCGGACCCCCACCCCACCACACACAATCACACATTATTCTTCTTCTCTCCCCCCAAATCTCTTGCGGCTTAACCCTAAATCGACGAATCCTCGAAGCGGCGAGGTAGAGAGTGGCGGGCGGCGAGGGACAAGGTGATGACGATGGAGGAGGGCAACGCCATGCTCGACGTTGGTGAGCCTAGGTTGAGCCGACAGGCTGCTCACGAAGGCAGTGGTCTCGGCCGCAGAAAGATCATTGGCGAGGAGTGGGCAACGTTAGAAGTCTCTCCTACTGTTTTCGGTTAAAAAAAAGGAGTGGGCGACGGTGACCGGAGAAGTTTACTTGGCACCGTCGCGGTCGCCTGTGAAGATTAGTAATTGATGCTTGGTCAATTTTGGTTCTTGGTTTTCAGTTGATTTTCTGTGCTATGAATCTGCTTGCCAGCGGCGATTTAGGGTTAACCCGCAAGGGATTGGGGGGTCTTCCATAAAAAATGTATTGGGGGAAGAGAAGAAGAAGAATGTGTGCGCGCGCGCGTGTGTTGGGTAGGGGGGTGTCTCAATATCGTATGGGAAACGAGGTTCTTTTATTTAAAACAAAACAAGCCCTCAGGCACGTGACCTCGCCACGCTGGCAAGACCCGTGGCGGCTCCGAAACACATCTGACCAAAAGTGAATCCGCAATACAAGTTTTGGACCACTTGATCCCATTTTTCAAGTTTTTGTATGAAATTACGTGCGCTTGTACTGCGGGTGTTATTACCTCAGAAAGATAAAAAGTGAAATGCAATTGCTAACTAATTAATGATCAGAGGCAAAGTCCTCATAAATAGGGATGTCCATTTGAATGGACTAGACAGCTAAACCTCAAAACGGAGGGAGTGCAAATTCCGTATTAATCCCTTTGCTGCATGTACAAACACGTGACAAGTAATATGGAACAGGCAGTTTGGACATGTATTGATCCCAACCAATGTCTCCCTCCAAGGTCAGCAAAGAAAGACAAACAACAAAATCAAAATCTCCCCAGTCTCCTCCCCACCCAAGAGCATCTCAAAGAAAAAAGACCGAGCGCCCCATCCCACGCTAAGGTCTCTCGTACACTCTCTTCCCTGGACGCCATGGAGCAGCAGCCGCCGAAGATCAAGCGGCTGCCGGATCCTCAGACGGGCCCCAAGTGCTCCCCAAGGCAGCGCGCTCTCCGGGTAAGTCGACCTCTCCCTCTCCCTCTCCCTCTCTCTCTCCCCCGTCGTCGCCGGCCGGAGCCCTACCGGCGGCCATCCGCGTTTTAGTCGAAAAGGTTGCTCCTTTCTGGTTTTTTGCTGTCGATCTCCGCCATGGCAGCTTGTATCGGGTCTTGCTGTGCGGTGTTAGTGCGGAAGAGCGCATTTGATCGGTGTCGGAGGCCGCGCGCGCCGACCAGGGCTTCGTGTACGCGTCCAGGACGCGCGGCCGCGGCGGTGCTCCGCGCCGCCCTGCTCCGTCACCCCACTGCCTCGTGCCGCCCCGCTCCGCCCTGCTCCGTCACCCCAGTCGCCACCGTGTGCCCGCGTCGACGGCCTCGGACCTCACCGCCGCCGACGCAGGGGCAGCGGCGAGAGCCGGCGGCTGTCGCCGTTCCAGCAGGTGACGAGGATGCAGTGGTGGAGCAGGAGCACGAAGGCGACGCCCAACAGGCCGATGAACACCGGCGACTTGTACATCGACGAGACGTCATGTTGCTGGGCTTTCACTTCATGACGTCGTCGATGTACGAGTCTATGAGCCCATATATTTGATCTAGTGCTGGGCCCGAGCTTCATGAACACTTGGTATCATGCCCTTCCATCAGCTTTCCCGGCGGAGGCATAAATTGATGTTTTGCCTGCTGATTCAGAACGAGCATGGGTACTTCAGAGCATGATTGACAGGATAGCAGCTTGTTGGGTTCTTCCACAGAACATCTCATCGAGCTGCTATCCCGCCGATCGCTGGCGATACACCATTGTTGATACGGAAATACAATGAGCTCTTTTTCTACTGATGAACGTCAAATTTTAGAGCTCTTTTACGGTACTCTAAATTTAATATGGGCCGACGGGACAGAGGAGCCAGCCGTCGCCGAACCAAGGGGGAAGAAGGCGGCCGCTGAGAAGAAGAAGGCTGACGGCGGAGGCCGAGGTCCCAAATGGACCTCCAAAGAGGACGAGTGGCTCACCGAAGCTTGAAAGGTCGTGAGCATGGATCCCTTCACCTGCGCGAATCAAAGCGCCGACACCTATTGGAGGCGGGTGAAGGCGGCGTATGATGAGCGCCGGGTCGTCGATCGGGAGTTCGCGATGTTGACCAACGATCACAACGAGTTTGGCATGTCGCACCGTTGGGGCTTGATCCAACAAGCGTGCAACAAATGACATGGCATTCAAGAAGAGGTGCGCCGGCGACCCCAAAGCGGCAGCAGCACCCATGATAAGGTAAAGCCGACGTCTATCTGCTGCCCGGGGTCTTGTAGATGGTCGCCATGTTCACCGCCTACCGAGAGGACAACGACAACGTCGAGTTCAAGTTCATCCACGTCTTCGCAAGAATTGACACGTGCGACAAGTGGATGGAGACGCGGAATAATTTCTCCAAGTCCAGCCCCCTACGACCCGAAAGCCGCTCTTTCGACGGCATCGGAAGGCTGACCCATCGGCCACAAGAAGGCCAAGGCGGTGAGGGATGTCGCGCCGGCCATGGAGCGTCTCTACACATGCATCAAGAAGTGCATGTCTGATGCCGCCGCACAAGCCGCGAAGAGGGAGGAGGTTGCGGCGTCACGGTGGGCGACGGTGATGAAGAAGCAAGATGACAAGCTTGAGATTCTCAAGGCAAACGTCGCGGCGAAGAAGAGACGGGAGGACTTGTTGATCTTGACTTGCAACACCACCGGCATGGACACCGAGGGAAGGCGTGGTACGACGGCCAACACAGACTGAATTTGGCCGAAGCGAGAGCGCCGGCTTCGTCGACTCCGCCTTCGGCGCCCGACACAGCAGCAACGGCCACCTATACTCCTTCGGCGCCCGAAACAGCAACTCCAGCCACTTCTACACCACCGGCAAGCTCGGAAGTGCCATCAGCGTCGGCGGATGACGAAGGCGCCGAGTGATTTCACTTTATTTAAGTTTGATGTTATTTTGATCGCAGAGACTTGTAATGAATTGGGGCGATTTGGTGATTCAGGTCGGCCTGTGAAATGGCAGCAAAACTTTTTTGAATTGTATTTTTTGGGGGGGCAACGTTTGGGGGGTGCGGCTGGGTCGCGGCTGGGCTGGGGCATAAGCAGTCAGGCGGCGGGGGCGGCGATGCAGAGGCGAAACGGGGCGGCGATGCTCGGGCCGGGGCCGAAGCAGTCAAGCGGCGGGGGCGGCGACGCGGAGGGGAAGCGGGGCAGCGGCGCTCGGGCAGGGGCCGAAGTAGTCAGGCGGCGGGGGCGGTGACACGGAAGCGAAGCGGGACGGCGGCGCGGACGCGAAGTCAGGCGACGGCTCGTCTATTGGTCAGGGTTGGACCAGGCACAATGATATTTGATTAAGGGATGAAAAGACCCAAGTACCCTTTTGATATCAGCCATTGATGTCTGTGGTACTTCCAGGTACATTTTTGAGTACAGGGGTACTGTAAAATTTCTCAAATTTTATGCCATAGTGCGAACATCAATGCCACCTACTTAGAACTTAGTGTTAGGAATCTAGCTAACACAGGAAGCGATGGGATGGATGCGGCCACGACTGGGAGTTGAAACAGGAGGCAAGTGAATCAGGAGTTGGGTAAAAAAAGAGCACTTAATAAGAGAAGGTTTAGAAAATGTGAATCCATATTGGGCTGGGCCGTACCCACCACTAATACACTGCTATATGTGTTTACTATGTTTAATATTTAGCTAATTCTTTTTATACTTGTTGAATACCATCAGGAGTGTACATTATCTAACTACCGGTTGATGAATTGGTTCCGTGCAGGATATTCCAGTGTTTACCTACGATGTCAACGGTGATGTGCATGAATATATTTATATGATGAAAATAAGGCTCAAAAGATCCCGTCTGATTGGTCCCTTTAAGTATTATACTCGTGGAGTGACCCCACATCACAATCCAAGTAGTAGAGAGAAGGATAGCAAGAACAATGTGATCGATAAGAGTGGAAGAAGTTATCACATTGTGCAGCTAGCGAACACTACGGAGGTTGTAGACCAGACGATAAGCACGCAGTTGTTAATTTCTGACTTTGATGGGTACTGTGTTGGCCACCGGCGCCGGCAGCAGGGAGTATGGGGGCCATGGTATTGTTTTTCGAAGTGCTACATGCCTCAATGGCTTTAATCCTGTCATGCTAAGCTTCAGTGCCGCTCATGACAAGTGGTAGGTCTTTGTGTTTACATCTTCCTGTGTATATCTCTAGCTACAATGTTCAGTTTCTTCAGAATTTTGAATACAACATATGTTTTCTTTTTTTCAGCACTAAAGTGGGAGGATACTTTTGGAGGCGACAGATGTTCTATGATTTGGGTAGCCCCATGGGTCACCTCGATTTTAAACAAGCTATCCTCTCTGCAACGGTGCTGTTCTGTGAGGCGTTGCGGTTAGCGCATGTTATGAGGACTGTATTGCATGCGATGGGAAAAAATCTGTGGGAATCCATTGATCTTCCCAAGCACGTTTGGGAGCGCATCAATAGCTGGGGGCATGTTTCAGCCTATGGTCTGGAGAGAGCCAAGGCGGGCAAATTGAAAAGTTGTGAAGCACTGAAGAGGACTCTAGAGAATTGCCAGTACAGTAGCTTGGATGAAGCTGTTCAGCGAGAAATTACACTCTTCATGAGATCAGATTCGATTCTTGTTGATGATGAGCTTAAGGCGTGGTTGCAGAGAAAAAGAGCTGGAGCAGCTGTTGAAGAACCTGACTTGGATGCCCCTGCTCCTTGATGAGGTGGCCAGAAATTGATTGAGCTCTGGGAACTGGCCCCATTCTCAACCTTCAGTCCAGTTTAGCATTGGATCGAATGCATACTTGTTTTTGTTCTTTTTCCAGATGCAAATGCCTCCAGAATTTGTACGTAGAATTAACTTAGTCGAGATTGGCTGGCATTATGGCCAGTTACTAGTAACACACTGTCTAATTTCAAGCTTGTCCTGTACGAGCCGTGTCGTCTGGCATGTGCAGTGCAGCCCTAGCTAAGATGAGTTTCTAGCATCGAGTTCCAATTAAAAGCACAAGGCCAGTACGAATTCCATCGCAAATCAGGCTATTTCCTTACTCCGGCAACAGCAGCGCCATTCGTGCTCTCTTCTTTTCCCACGGTGCAGGCCAGGCCGGATTGACATTCATTCCCAGGCTGCTAGCAGCAACAAGTAAATACTAAACTACTCCACTGTGTTCATAATTCTTGTCTCAAATTTGATTAAAAATGGATGTATCAATTCCTAAAAAGTGTCTAAATACATGTAATATTTCGACAAGAATTATGCAACGGAGGGGGTATCGATTAATGGTTCTCTATTGCTGGTTGATGAACTGGTCGTCTCCCGCTGCTGCGCCGATCATCTCCACTCCCCTCCCCCCATATGGCGTCCGGCGCCAGGCCATATGAGGGGCGCCGGCGCACTCGGTTCGTTTGAGGCCTAGCCGTGACCGGGCCGCACCCTCCAAACTGCGGCCCACAAAATACAATTCAAACAATAAGTTTTGGCGTCACTTCACAGGCCACCCCAAATCTCCCCAAATCGCCGGAAATTCAATGTCTGAGCGAACAAAATAACATCAAAATAACAAAATAAATAGATTCACTCGGCCGGATCATCCTCCGCCGGGGTAGAAGGAATTTCCGAGCTCGCGGGTGGTGTTGAGGTGGCCAGCGTTGCTGTGTCAGGCGCCATGGTGTTGTCTATGTCGCCGGCACTCTCGCTTTGGTCAAAATGAGCTTGTGTTGTTCGTCGTACCACACCTGCACCTCGTCGTCTGTCGCACTAGTGGCACCCGGGGTACCACCGTTGCTTAACGCGTGGGTCGTCTCACTTGCTCCCCGCAAGGACAACACCCTGGGCAGCACCGCTGGAGCTGCCCGGGAAGTCACCAGCCCGGCCGGACTAGCCGGGCTGCGGGGGTTACCCCGGAAGGCAACAAGAGAATCTTGGTCAGGATGCCCCCCGGGAAGGTCACTTGCCGAGAGGGTGTTCCCGGGCGCAGGCGCTTACAACAGGGCCGGTGCCCAGCAGGCAGAGCATCTGCGCCACGTGGCCGCCCGGCAGGCTCCCTGTGCGCAAGGCTGGTCAGGGCGAGGAGTGTGGCACAAGCAAGCATTTAATGCTCCGACAGAAAGGCGATTCCCTGTCTAGTCAGCCCACAGTGAGCGGGCTCGCAGTGAATCTAGGGCACGTACCGCGCTAGTTACAGTGCTCTGCATGCATGCATGCCAACGCGGCAAGGGCAAGCTGCCCAGGGTCTTTACTCGACACTTGTCCCCCCATGCACCAAGGCACCTGTGGTATCCCCTTGAGTATAAAAGGAGGACCAGCGCCAACGGTAAAGGGGTTCGGTTCTTTCAGTTTTAGCCTAGAAGAAGCAAGTAACCACTTAGCAGAATAGGAAAGAGCGCACAGGGACTCCCCGGGCAACCTGTAAGCACTTGTTCATTGGCCAATACAAACTCGGAGGCAAGATGTAGGGATTTACACCTCAGGGTGGCCCAAACCTGGGTAAACGGACTTGTGCATCTCAACGCTTGACATTGGCCTCGCCGGCGATTGCCGGAGCGATCCCCAACGCCCCCTGCCGAACCTAAAAGGGGGTGCCTAGCATCCCCGGTGTCTAAGCCCCGGGCTACGACATCGTCCATGCCGGCGGTGTCGCACATCAAGATCGCCAAGTCCTCCCGCCTCTTCTTCGTCGCGATGTTAGTCTTGAGGATCTCGAGCTTCAAGTCTTGTTTCTTGATCACCGTCGCCCACCGTGAGGCCATGACCTCTTCCCTCTTGGCGGTGACCTCCTCCGTCTTTGCGGCTTGTGCCACAGCGTCGGTCATGCACTTCACGATGCATGTGTACAGGCGTTCCGTGGCCGGCGCGGCATCCCTCGCCGCCTTGGCCTTCTTGTGGCCGATGGGTCAGCCCTCCGACGCCGCCGAAGCCGCTTACCTAATCAGTTGCATTGCTGCTGCTCTAGGGGTGCCTGCAGACCTCTTCTTGAATGTCATGACATTTGTTGCACGCTTGTCAAATCAAGTCCCAACGGTGCGACATGCCGGACTTGTTGTGATCTTGGGCCAGCATCTTGAACTCCGGATCGATAAGCCGACGCTCATCATACGCCGCCTTCACCCGCTTCCAATAAATATCTGCATTTTGATTCACGCCAATGAAGGGTGCACAAAGCTAACAATCCATGTTCACGATCTTCCACACTTCGGTGAGGGACTCGTCCTCTTTGGAGCTCCACTTGGGTCTTCAGCCTCCGTCGTCGGCCTTCTTCTTCACCTCGGCCGCCACCTTCTTCTTCCCCTTTGGATTGGCCATGGGGGGCTCCTCAGTCTCCTCTGCTAATCCCTCGTGAGCCTTAATTCTCGCCGGCCCCCTCATCAGCCTCCTAGCCTGCGTAGAACTCTTCTTCTTGGGTGTAGGTGTAGTGGGCGTGCTGGGAGCCATCGTTGATCATGACAGGCATGATGGACTCTCCCTGTGACATTCCGCAGAATGGGTTCGGTGCGGCCTGGCTGCAGCTGCCGGGGAATGGCTGGAAGCCGGCCGTTGGCGAAGATCCGGCGTAGGAAAGAGGCCCACAATGAAGAGTAGATGAGGCAAACTTGTTGGGGTTGAAGCCGCCGAGAGGATCTGCAGCGAAGGTGTTCGGGTTGAAGCCGTCGAGAGGATCGGTGTCGGTGTAGTCCGGCGAGAACCGCGACAACGACGGCGTGGCATTCCCATGGTTTTCATGGGACATATGGGGAGATGCCGGCGAAATGCTTGACGGCGACGGCGATGACGGGGAGCATCTTGACTGCCGCCGCTCCAGTACTGCCCAGAGAAATGCTTGGCGGCGGAAGGTTTATCCTATATCCTCGTGACAGAAGTAATCATCCGGATGTCTGTGGAGTAGCGGTTGCTCCGTTGGCTCCTCTTGTTAATCATTTGCTCTTCGCGGATGATAGTCTTTTGCCATTTAAAGCAAACAAGTCGCGAACCAGATCAAGGACTCGATACAGATGTATTGCAATGCTTCGGGGCAGCGTGTTAATCTTCAAAAATCATCTATTTTCTTTGGAAAGGGTGTGTCTAATGTGGTCCGAGAGTAGGTGAAAATGATATTAGATGTTGCTAATGAGTCTTTGTCTGAAAGATATCTTGGCCTTCCGTCTGATGTTGGTCGTTCGTCAAATGGAGCCTTTAAATACCTCAAGGATCGTGTGTGGAAGAGAGTCCAGGGGTGGCTTGAGAAGTGTCTCTCAGCGGGAGGGAAGCAGATTCTAATAAAGTCTGTTGTGCAGGCGATTCCGACGTATTCTGTGTCATGTTTGTTTTCTTCTGCCCAGGGGTCTTTGCCGGCATATCAATTCACTTACCCGAAAATTTTGGTGGGGAAGTAAGAATGGAGAACGGAAGACTGCATGGGTCTCTTGGGATGTTATGACGATGCCGGAGTATATGGGAGGTCTTGGCTTTCGGGACTTCGAGTTGTTTAACCTTGCTCTCCTCGCCCTATAAGCTTGGAGAATTTTACAAGATCCGAATTCTTTAAGTGCTCAGCTCCTTAAGTCTAAGTATTATCCGGATGGGAGTTTCCTCGATGTCGGTATGGGATCCAATCCTTCTCATGTTTGGCGCGCTATTTTTGATGGGAAAGAGTGTTGCGGCTTGGTCTTATTAAACACATTGGCTCAGGTGGTGATACTCGTGTCTGGTTGGATAACTGGATTCCCAGGGACCATCTTCTTCGTCCTGTTGGCGCGAAGTCTGTGCACCCACCAAACTTGGTAGCAGAGCCAATTAATTCAGATCGATGCTGGGATCTAAGCAAACTGACCGAACACTTCTTTCCGACGGATGTAGAGCTGATCAAGAACATCCCGCTCGGGACTACAGTTCGGCCAGATTTTTGGCCATGGCACTTTGAAAAGAAAGGTATTTTCTCGGTTAGATCTGCATATTGGATGCTTGTAGATATGAGGAGAGGAGGGAGGACTGGATTGATCATAGGCCGGGGTGCTCGGATGTTGCTGGTGCGCAGAAACAATGGCCTTCTTTATGGAAAACTCCAGTTCCAGCAAAACTGAAGGTTTTTGCTTGGCGGTTGGCTAAAAAATCCGATCCCGACAGAAGCTGTAAGGCACAAGAGAAACATGGCTCAATCTTCTCCGTGCCTGATTTGCCATGGTGCGGAAGATACTTGGTGTCATGCACTAATTGACTGCACAATGGCAAAGTGTGTTTGGGTGCTGTTGGACGAGGAACTGACCGAGCACATTATTCAGAATCCTATACTAGATGCAAAAGTCTGGCTTTTTATGCTGATGGAGACAATGCCAACGTCTGAGTTTGCGATTATTCTGACGACTCTCTGGGCAATCTGGTGGGCACGGAGGAAGGCAATACATAAGCAAAAATTCCAGAGACCGCTGTCAACCTTTGCTTTCATCCAGCGTTTTCTAGAAGATTTCTCTGGCCCATGACGTGGCCTCGCCCGAGATGCATGGTCGTCCTGCTACTGGTCGACACCCGTCCCCTCGTGAAGCTCGCTGGTCCCCTCCACCAACCGGACTATGCAAGATTAACGTTGATGATGGAGTTGCAAGATCGGGCGCGGGCGGCGAGTGTGCTGCTGTGTGCAGAGATGAGAAGGGAAGATTCTTGGGAGCTTCTTGAGTGACAATTGCTGGGATGTCAGATCCAAATGTGTTAGAGGCCATGGCGTGGCATGAGTCTCTCTCTTTGACTCTAGACCTCAATCTCTCCAAAATTTGTGTTGTTTCGGACTGCTTGTCGGTGATCAAGAACTTGCAGAAGGACGACCTTTGTTACTACAATGCGATCTTGCATTGTGACAAGAAAAGAGTTGTTTGAGGAAGTAATTTTCATGCATGAAAAGAACTCTTAATGTTGATGCTCGTACAAGTTGCCGTTGAATAAAAAAAAAAAGGACGGTGGGGGAAGCCGAACCACGAACAGGGTTGCCTTGCCCAAGCCCAATACGGATTACAGAGGCCTACTCAAGGTTTTACAGAAAAATCCCCGATTCACCCACATCGACCTAGGATTCTCAAAAAAAAAAAAAAACCCACATCGAACTAGGGTTTCCTTGCGAGAGCACGCGGCGGCAATGGCGGACCTCGCGCATGAGGCGGAATGCGATTTGCTTATGGAATTGCTATTGGAGGATACGGATGAAGAGGCGGAGAAGAAGAGGAGGAGGGTGAGAGGCGGCAAAGGGGGAAAGAAGAAGAAGAAGGCGGCGAGCAAGGTGGGGAAAGCGGAGGGGAGTAGTTCTGCAACAGCAGCGGATGCGGCGAGGAAGACCGAGCTGGCGAGGGTGCGGAAGCTTGTGGAAGCGCAGAAGGACAAGGTCGTGAACCGGCCGGAACCCAAGCCGAGGGTTCTGCCGGAGGTGGTGGACCTGGCCGCGGCGGCCGCGTGCAGAGCCGAGGCGGAGGAAGCGCGCAGGAAGAACCAGTGGGCGGAGCAGGTGGCCGCCATGGACAAGTGGCTCAACACGGGTGACCCCGACGCCGCAGAGTGCTGGAATCGGTGGGTCAAAGAGGACATGGAGGCCATGAAACCGCGCGAGCAGGAAATAGATCGTAGGGAGTACATGTCGGATCCTCTGGCCGTCGAAGCCAAGAATTACCGCGAGTTCTGGAACACGCTCTGGACCGACTGCTGCGGTTCCTACGAGGACACCAGTAAGCACCTCACTCTCTCCCTCATCCTGATTAATTAATCCTCTCTCTCTCTCTCCTCCTGATTAATTAAATTCTGTCCATTGTAATTGTTAATTACGCCCGTCCACTTTATGAAAGATTGAATATTTAAGAACTATTGAGTAGGTCGTCCAGCTGATTAATTTAAGTAGTACTGTACTGTCCTACCCTGAACCAGCACGATTTACTACTGATTTAGTCAACAATGGAAATATTCAGTAATCAGTTGAACTGTACAAACAGTGTAGTACTCCTATATTGTCTGGAACCAGCAAACTGTATGTATTCCTATATTCAACCAGACATTAAGCGGGCCAACGACTCATTAATTAATCACTCTCCTCTCTTTTTCCCTCAGCGCTTATCCCACCGATGTTATACACGGACATCAAGCCTACTACACATTCGTCCTACACGATGCGAACACTACAGGTCTTCAAAGTGAAGATTGTCGAGATACAAGAGGAACTACATTGGCCACTTCAAGTATTTGGGATAGTTGCGGCGCGTGACTCCATAGATCGCAACCGCAATGTCATCTTCCACCGCAAAAGAGATAATTGCCAAATCATCCATGAGGAGGTTCGTATTCTCTTGTCGCTGACAACTACTATTTTGTTATACCTCCATCAACACTTTGTAGCTGAAAATGAAATGTACATATCCATGGTATTTTGTTAACGTTATTGGCAGGCATCGAGTTACTGTTGACTATACCTTCTGTATTCATATCTACTAATTTCGTATCGGTACAGATATACAAATCTGGGGTCCAATGTAGTGGTACAAGTTCCATGCATGAATAGGTGATTGATTCCAAACTGACTATGATAGACCTGATCCCTAATTGCAATTAGCTTTAGAAGAAACAATGGTAGTAAAGAGGCACAAAGCTTTTGTGTTTCCTCGAGGAATAGAATGGTAATTGGTATTTCCGTTTGTCATGGGAAAACATGCAAATGATGAATTAACATCGTATGAATAAGTAGGCCAGTTTAAGTGGGAAATGTACTTTTGATCTGCAAGAATATGTAGATTCTAGAAGCTTATGGCACATAAGCTACCAACCTGCTGGAGATTGTAGGCCATCCATAATAATTTTTCTAAAATGACTTAAGTTGTTGATTCCATAATCTGTTTCCAAATCTTCTGTTTGTTGATGCACAAGTTTGAATTGGGTATATTCTTAGTGCATTTTGAATGTCAACTGAGTGTACTTTTTCCCGGTATAGCGAAATCCTACGGAAGAATGCCTGCAACTTTTCGCGTGCTCTACTGTTCTATTTGAGAATAATTGACCCTTGGCAAGTTTTCCTACATTGCGTAGGCAGATTCTCGAGTCCAGCGTGTCCCTGTCTGTTTGAGACCACCATTTTTCTTTTTTTGTATTTGATAGTTTCTTGTATTCTCTTGTGAAATTATGCTTGAAATGTTTTACCAATGCTTGCAATCCATTGGAAAATATTGTACTTTAGTTAGTAGTTTGAGAGTATATGGCTATAGGGAGCATATCAGGTGGAAAGGGCACATATTTTGCAAATCTGAGCCTTTAGATCATGTATCAACGGCCAGATATAGTCTTCAACCCAATACCATCACTTATTGCAAATCTTTGCAGAAATCCCCTGCAACTGCAGCACTAGCACATCTCGCATGGCAGGAGTTCATTGACCAAGCATCCATTTGGTTAGGTACTTAGGTCATGAATAGTACGATTTTGATGGATTCAAGGTTTGCACCAAATATATTGTTTGTTGCAATCTGTTCTTAAAAAATTAAGGGTCTTGAAGATTAAAATGCTTGATGAACAAACTCAAAATTATTGGCTGTAACTCTTTGGCAAATTCTTTATTTTTTTACGTGTTTCTTATTGCGAACATAATTCAGCTGTACCTCCTAGCAAATGCATTGCTTACCTAATTATTTTTTCCATGCAGAGTCCATATCTAACATTGACAGGTCCTACTCGTGCAATTGTGGTAGTAGATCCTGTATGCTTTGAAGTTGATTTAAAGGTGAAGGTTTGTACCGAAGGTGATGATAGAGACTTAAGCTATCTAGTTGTGCATTATCATGACTCTGGCTCAATGAATTCGTATGTATTTAATCAAGTCAGCACTAGCAAGCTTAGCACCATTGATTTGTCGTTTGGAGATATCGTGAATTCTGTCGAGGCTACAATCAGTGTGAAGATCATTTCTTCGCAATGGCCTAAGGGTTTTAGAGGCTTATTTTATGCCAATACCACCAGTCTAGATAGTGTGAAGATTGATCTGCTTACTTTTGAAGGCGGTGAATTGGTTGTTGGAGATGATGGAACAATAGAGCTTTCGCGACGTGTTGTTTCTGTTGAGCTTGATGGAGAGTTGAGAGTTTCAGTTATGGCAACTTCTTTGAAGGATGGATCTGTGGAGAGAGATTCAAATACTTTGAAAGCTAAGAAAGCTACTAGACGCGAAATGGAGATTAAAGTTCTCGGTTGCAAGATGAAGGTGATAGTGGCTTGGTCTGTTGTCCCAAGTGTTCAACAGTATCGTAGTTAGATTTGTATCTTGTTGGTGGTTATGTGATGTTATGTCATATTACTATGCTACTTATTCGGTGTTTATTACCTAATCTTAGTTGTAATATGGATAAATTATTTGAATGAACAAAGTTTAGTTAGTTTAGTTTGATTCTATTTGTGGTCATGATCTATTGTGGCATGTTTGCAATTATTATGTCGGATGTTGCTACGGACGGCAAAGTGGGCAAGCATTTCCTTTTCTTATGCTTCCAAATTAGAACCTATCTATTTGAGGTAGTTTAAATGTGGCAAGTATAAACTAAACAAACTTGAGAAGATGTCCAAGAAAAAGAAGGGTGTATATATGTTCTGAAGCTTAAGAATTGTTCCTTATGTTTTGAAACTTGATTCTGGTCTAAGAACCTTGATTCTTGCATTTTGTGTCTTGGATGAGAAAGAATATCAGAAATTTGCTGAAAATTTCCACACTGCCAAAATATCTGGAAGTGCTGATTGAGATGAAAATTGAGGAGGCTGCTGACAGCATCGAGCGGGATTTGCTTCTTCTTGGTGCTACTGCTGTTGAAGACAAGCTCTAGAGAAAGGGGTATGCTATTTTGAATAGGTATGTTTTCCTGTCCTTTCATTTTACTGAAATACTTCTTGCTCATTTGTGCACATGTGCATTTAAATTCAGGTGCCAGAATGCATTGACAAGCTTGCACAAGCAGGAATTAAGACATGGGTGCTGACGGGTGACAAAATGGAGACAGCTATCAATATTGGGTACATATTGTATTTCAATGATCAAGGATCTTTTTAGTACTACTGGCTATTGTTCTAAAGAAGTTAAGAAGTACAAACTTGGTATTTCCTTTTCTAATTCGTGTTCTTCAGCTTTGCATGTAGCCTACTCAGACAAGGGATGACACAGATAATCATCACCCTGGAACTGGAAGCACCTGACGTCCTTGCATTGGAGAAAAGTGGAGACAAACATTCCATTGCAAAGGTGAATAAATGATTATATTGCTTTTGTCACTGAATCATTGCCTATGTTGTAATTTTCAGATGACTATATTCACAACAGTCGCTCGGAATGTTTTTAAAAATAAAAAACAAGTTTGACGAAATATGCATTCACATTTACAATTCTAAACCTAGAGGCCTAAACAATTTCATTCGAGAAGTAAATATGATTTTTAGAGTGAAACATGATAATCTTGTGAAGGTACATCTTGTCTGAATGTCAAACTCCTGCGTGGCTAATCCGGTTTTAGCATAGCCGCTGCTTTTTCCCGTGACCTTTTTCTCACACAATTTTTTGCACCTCTGTAGTTCATTGTGCTTGCAAGGAACCATTGATGGTGATTGTAAGTGAGCTACTACCAGGGATGTCATTGAAAAATTACCTGAACAGGGCCCAGCCAACTAGATATCCATACTGCAATAGGCTATGCACTCAATATAGCTCATGCAATGGAATGTCTACATGCTATACAGAGACCTGAAACCTGGTATGTGTGCTTGGACTGTTTGACTTTTGTTGTTGCACCTCCATTTTCCCTTATCATGTATACTAAGTTTTGTTTCTATTGGTGCAACCAAGACCGATTCTCATGTTCTCCTGATATTTATGGTTTTTTGTCAAAACGCAGGTACATAATGCATTTAAAAAAATTAAAGCTAAACATGTCTTTTGATTTTCAAAAGAGAAATATGTTGGCTGGTTAATCATTAAAAATTTCAGTAAGGTGTTTTAGCATCTGATACTTGAATGTCCCTGGCTCAGTATCCATGGTACCTTCTTAACTTTCTTCGCACCCTCTTACAATCTTATTCTTTTGGTCAACTTGCTTTACCTTCTAGGTTGCTTTAGTAGTTGTTGCTTCTGTAACAGCTATTCAGTCAGGTTTTTTATGCTTTTCCAGTGTCCTAACAAAATTTGTTATGTGCAGATAATTTGCTGCTTACTGCAAACGGTAGGAAGCTGAAGCTTACTGATTTTGGACTTGCACAAGATCGGAAACTGTGACTGAAATGATGACAGCTGAAACTGGGACATACAGATGAATGGCCCTAGAGGTCGGAAATCACACTTATCTGCAATCGGAGGGAGTACTAAATTATCAACTGAAGCCAAAATATAATGTCTCATTAAGTATTTAAGCCAAATTGTGATTTATGCTTCAGCCTAAACTTATACTTCGATATGTATGCCCAATTTGCTGGCTATGGTTGTAGGAGTATAATGGTTTCAGAATATACAAAAATCTGATGCTATAGCGCTGATCTGTGTGATGATAAAACCTGACTCATAGCATTTTGTTGCAGTTGTACAGCACTGTCACGCTTCGACGTGGTGAGAAAAAACACCACACAAATAAAGTGGATGTGTACAGCTTCGGCATCGTCTTGTGGGAGTTATTGACCAATAAAATGCCATTTGAAGGCATGTCGAATCTACAAGCTGCATATGCTGCTGCTTTTAAAGTAAGCATGAGGCCTTTATTTGCTACAAAATGATATCGCTTTCTTTAAGAGTTTTAACTCCCTTATTTAACTTTCCAAGGTATCATTGTCAGCTAGGAACACACTCCCTTATTTAACTTTCCAAGGTATCATTGTCAGCTAGTAATGTTCCCTTCTGCAATACCTTGCATGTTTCGATGTTTTGTGTTGATGTTTTAGCTAAAACAATTGCTTGGCTACTTCTAATAAACTGTAGAGTGGTCATGCATTAGTGCCAAGAAGGCATTGTTTTTTTATGTTATGTTTTCATGGAAGTGTAGTGTATTCTGAGTCCATTATACCCACTGCACACATGCTTTGTTTCGATCCAAGGAAACATGTCGGTGAGACTTTTGAGATTCGCATGTTTAAAAAACATATCATGGCACCATTGAATTGTTGTTAATTATCCTCAATTGTGCAAGAATGTTTGAGGCTGGAATCGGAGATGGATGATACTATTAGTTTCAGTTCCTTTTGAGAAGATATACATGTAGAGCACAAACTGGATCAATAGAAAGTCACATAAATTTTTTTTCCATGTTACACACTGTTTTTGAAAAAAATCTACCTGTACTGCCATTATGAAGTGGCTATCCATGGATTCAGAAAAATGCTGCTAATTTATGTCCAGCCATGTTCTTGTTTTTACTGAAATCTATAGAACACTGTTACATAGGGGCAAAAAACAGTTCCGTCCCAGGAGGGCGCAGCCTCTAGTTCTTCAGAAAGGCAGCACCGATCGAGACTCCAATTGAACGTTTCGCGCCGCTGGCTGCTCCATCTGGAGCGCACATTCTCGATCGCGTTGGCAGTATTCAAATCAACGCTTTGGCATGTTATACTGCAGTTGCTCATTTACCTTGCGTGCGCCTCATTTGGAAAACAAGGCAGCACTGCAGATAGAGAAGACACCTTCATAAGCGCTAGATATCTACGCCCTGGACTGGATTTCAGTGATGAGTGATGACCTGTTCCGACCATCTTATGCTGCCATGAAACTGTATACCAAGTTATTTCGGTGCCTTTGATGTCTTCTCCATTGCGGGCCCTGGAGAGGTGTCGTTTCTTCGCCTGGCTCGCAGTTCGGAATAGGTGCTAGACAGTGGATCGGCTTGCGAGGTGTGGGCTTCCTCATCCCGATAAGTGCCCCCTATGTGATCAGGAGAGGGAAACCATCTCCCATCTTCTCTTGGGGTGTGTCTTTGCGTGGCAGGTTTGGGCGCGCTTGTGGACGGCTTGGGGACACGCGGAGTGGTCTCCGAGCGCGGACGCTACTCTGCGGGAATGGTGGTGTTCTCTTCCCTTTCTGCGGCAGGCCCGGAGGGACTTCCGGATGGGGATCATACTTGTCCTTTGGACCATTTGGAACCATTGGAATGATGTGGTCTTCAATGGAACGACGCCGTCTCTGCAGCTTGTGGTGCATTGCCTCCAGGAGGAGCTTGGCCGGTGGGCGCACGCAGGGGTCTTTAGGGGGAGGGTGTCATGTCCGGCCTTGATGGCGAGTGGTTGGATAGCTAGCACGTAGTTCTTTTCTCCATTTGCCACTTGGTGGCATTGCATTGCCGTTTCGGCGTTGTACTAGTCTTCTGGTTCTTCTTCTTTAATCGATGATACACCCACTAGGTGTCTTTCTTGAAAAAAAAAATGTATTCTCCGGTGGTTTCCTTGGCCACACACAAATTGTGGATAGATGCACTAATTTTTCAGGCAACGGAAGGAAGATATCCTACTACTTTTGTGACACTGACTCCAAGAAACGCTGGCATCTGCACAGGTCCTTTTTGCAGCATCCACAACCCATTAAGGAAATCATTGTTTGATCCAACGCTGGCATCCTAGTCCCAGGAGGCTAGGACTTCTCCCCCAAACCGATCGTCACAGTTTCACGAGCAAATTTTCTTGATTTTTTTGACATGATGTATAGGCTTTGCATCTGGACGTTATCACTGTATATTTGCCTCGTTTATTGTACTCCCTCTTTAAATTCCGGTTGCATCATGTTTTCATTTTCATGGCCTTAAATCTCATCAGCAAATTATTCGTACACATGAACATTCTTGGCTGCAAGTTAGATGCTTTTCAAAACAAAATTTTGTCTTTCACTATATCTGCACGTTATCATCACATCTCCCCTAATTCGGCATTGGCAGGGATGACGCTGGTAAAACCTCAGCCTGACCGCCGTCAGCTCTCCGCCGTGTCGCACGGCTCTCTGTCCGTTCCGCCATCGCGCCTCGCCCGTACGATTGACTCCTCTCGTGTCACCTGGTAAGCGACTAAACAGTGTACTATGTTTGATTGATCGATTCGGAGATGTGGAGTCATTCTTCTGCCATTTGATTGGTCGTCTCATTGATCCATCGGAATTGGTTCATGTAATGATCGACCGAGACCCACAATTTACCAAACTGTAGTTCCTGTTATTCCCCTTTGCACCTCCAGTACATTAATTTGTTTGTTAAATACTCTGTGGAGCATAAATTTCTGAATCCTCGTGAGACCTACATAAAGCCTAGAAAGCAAAACAGTAAAAGAAGAGTGAAAGGCACAAGTTCAATGGCCAAGTCCAATTTAGTCCTCAAACTTGCAAAATATGTCTGGATCCTTGAACTTGCATTATACATCCACATACGGTCCTTGTACCGTTTTCCTTGTATTCTGACGATCCAGTGCTGCCTGTGCAGATCCTATTTGCTAACTCCCTCAGTGGGTATTTGCCCCTTTTGGGCTGAAGTATAGAGAGATTTTAGACTATTTATTATTATGTTCAGTTTAACCGAGGATAATAACCGAATTCGCCGACTTAAGGAAAAAGGTGGGTAGGATTTGCCACTACGGAAGTTCGCCACGCTTGCTGTGTGCTCATGGCCGGAGATGTTGGCTTCCCTATCCTGCAGGCGCTGTCATGGTTGAGTAGATGCGCAAAGAGATCGTGCTCAGAGATGTTGGCGTTGCCGCCAATGCTGATGGAGGAGACCATTGAATCGTAGTCGGAGTCGAGGCTGCCAAGCACGTATGCAGTGAAGTCGGTCCGAGAGAGGGGCTGGCCGATGGCACCACCTTCATTGGCGTTGATGACAGTCTCAGCAGGTCGAACTGACGTGCCATCAATGAAGCCGTAGAGGCCAAGGCTCCTGATGAGAGCGACGACTTGCGCCCTCCACAGAAGATAATTCTCCTGTGCGAGCTTGATGGTGATGAGATGGCTGAAGGAGATTGGAGTTGCTCCTATGGACATCATGGAGCCGACGCTGATAGTTGCGCCGGACGCATTGGTCGCCGAGGTAGTCAACATAGTGGACAGTGAGGTAGCTGGTGCTGTGGCCGCCGCAGTTGAGGAAGAGGAATAGTTACCGGCCGGTAGTCATGACTTACTAATTGGTAGGCTTTGGTACCACGTAAAAACCTAGAGAGGCAAAGATGTTAGTAACGGCGTAGCTCCAACCAGGGCCAGCCCAATCCTTTTATAGCACGAGATAACCTCGGCAAAACAATTTGTTACAATAATACATTGGTACGGTTTGATCCACCTCGGTTTGATTGGACGATTGAAGGCGACCGGATGCATGGATACAGAAATCATCCGGATGCATAGGATACGTTGCCCTAGCTAGGATACTAACAACTCTAACTAATCTCAGTTCATATCACATGTGTATCTACAATGCTAACTAACTCCTGGATTCTGACACCATTCGCACTCTCAAATCTACCCTAGACTCCTTCGCGGCCGCCACCGGGCTCGCCATTGACTATCACAAATTTTGCTTCGTCCCCATGCACGTCCCTGCCGCCCATGCCGCCGCTGTTGCCAACATCCTGGGATGTCCCGTCTCGGTCTCTTTCCCCCTCCCCTACTTACTTAGGCCTCCTGTTGTCCCCTACCAAACTTCCCCACTCCACTTACTCCCCCCTCGTTTCTCGTGTGGACAATTATCTTGCCGGGTGGCGCGGGGCCTCCTGCTCTCCTCCAGGGACGTATATATGGTCCTTTGTAATTCGGTGCTAAATAACCTCCCCACCTATTTCATGTGCTCCATTCTCCTTCCCCATGGTTTGGTGGAAGATATTAATCGTCGTCGTCGTGCTTTTTCTGAACGGGCAAGGATTCGTGCACCGGTGCCCGCTGTTTAACCGCTTGGTCGAGATGTTGTGTTTCTAAGCAGGAAGGTGGCTATGGGATCAAGGACTTACAACACTAGAATATGTGCTTGCTCCTCGGTTTTGTTCACAAGCTTCACCAGGATGAGCTAGGATCTGCCGTGGAAGACTTGGTACCGCAGCCAACTACGTGGAGATTTTGGCGACGCCTCGGCGGCTAGGTCCTACATCGACGGCATTGTTCAGTTCTGCCTCCTGACGTACAGAGCAATTACCAGGTCCATGGTGGACGAGCCTCCTGATGCCCTCTCCAACGGCTCCGCAGTGGCTAAGCAACAGAGGATCGCTCTTTCCTCCCTCCTAGAAGATGTTATTCTTGTTCCCTAGGCTGACGTCCCTGTCATGGCATGGGGGCCGCAGCGTCAGTTCAGCTCCAGGGCGGCGTTTCATGTCCTCTCCGACAACAGGCGGATGGATCCAATGGTGGGAACCAACTAGGGCTCGCATCTCCCTCGAAGGTCAAGATTTTCCTCAAGCAAGCGCTCGATGACTATCTCAACACTTGGTTCAACCTCTCCTACAAGCACTGCTCCCCCACGGAATCCTGCGAAAGTGCGGCGCCACGGAAACGGGAGACCACCTCTTCCTTCGCTGCTCGAGTGCCACTGCTGTTTGGACGGCCATAAAGGCTAGTTCTACCGCGGACGTAAAGGACTTCATCTTGCAGGATTCTCCCAGTGGACTCAAGCCCGAGGCCCGGTGGGATGGGCTCACAGTTGTCCTCTGGCACCTCTGGAAGTCTTGGAACGCTCTCGTCTTCTCCGTTGTCGACACTTCCACTCGCGCCATCCTGTAGTTGTATTGATGACTTCGCTTTGTGGTCGAACCGCTATGCGGACCACAAGAGACCGGTCCTTATGCTCATTCGGGACCGTTACCTTACTGCTCCTGTGTAATCTTCGTTTCCACCCCTGCCCCCCCGCCCCCACTCTCCCCTGTACTAATTTGGTTGCGAGCCGCTTTCAAATAATATAACAACCGGTGTGGATTTCCCCCTGTCTTCCTCTAAAAAAAGGAGAGTGGTAGACCCAGGATTTGGACGTGACCTTAGTGGCAAAAACTTGTACTCCCTCCGTCCAACAAAAGACGTCTCAAGTTTGTCAAAATTTTGATGAATTTAGACATGATTTAGTGTATAGATGCATTCAAATTTAGTCAAAATTGGAACATCTTTGGGCCGGCAGCCAAGCCTAGGACGGTTGGAGAAGCCGAACCACGAAGAGGGTACGGAGGCCGTTGTTATGAATGAAATATGTGTCCTTTCCATTGAATGTTGATGATATATATACAAGGGGAAGGGACACCAGTACATGCATTGGTGTCCCAAGTTTTGGGCATTCGCGTCCCAGTTTTGGGAAAACTGGGACGCGAACAGTTACATGGTTAACTACCTAATTAACTAATAATTAATCCTAATTGATCATAAATAATTATTCTCAACACTCCCCCTTGATCAATTTGCTCCGTTGATATGTATATTCTTGAATCATCATGGAATCTTGTAATCTTATAATTTCCTCCAAAAACTTTGTAGGAAAAATATTGAAGAAATAATAGTAATATTGATATGTTATGAAAACTCCCTTTAAAAACCCAATGGGAAAATGAGGAGAAAATGGTATAACATATACAGGATATTGTTTCTTGATAATTCATATAGAATTACGTGAACAGTAAATAAGCCTTGTATATTATCCACAAAAACCCCGGTGGGGTAATGGAAAATATGACATATAATCTTATGTTAATATTGTCTCATTAAAAACTTTTTATGAGAAACTAGTAAGTAAAACTCATAATAGGAAAAGAGTGCAATATGATGTTATGAACAGGTTAAACTCAGGTGAATACTCCCCTTGAAGCTTGCAAAATTTTAAGTCGTCGCATACCAATCCCATTGACACATTTTTGAAATGTGGAGTTGGGTAAGGACTTAGTGAACAAATCTGCGAGGTTATCACATGATTTGGTTTGCAAGATATTTATCTCCCCATTTTGTTGTAATTCATGAGGATAGAATAACTTAGGTGCAATATGTTTAGTTATATTGCTTCTTATATAACCTGTTTGCATCTGAGCAACACAAGCAGAATTATCCTCATATATAATTGTTGGTGATTCAATCGAACCAATACCACATGATTGTTGTATGTCGTTAATCATTCTGTGTAGCCATACACTTTCACGAGATGCTTCGTATAAAGCTATTATTTCAGAATGATTTGTGGATGTAGCCACTAGAGTCTGCTTAGAAGACTTCCACGATATGGCTGTCCCACCGTGTAGGAACACAAAACCGGTCTGGGATCTGGCATTGTGGGGATCAGATAAATAGCCAGCATCAGTGTATCCGATTAATTTAGAGTCTTGGTTTTCCTTTTGGAAATATAGATCTAAATCTTTAGTGCCTTGTAGATAGCGAAAAACTTGCTTGCGCTGTGTTTAGCTAGTAAATTTACCTCAAATGCAATATCCGGTCGGGTGCAATTTGCTAGGTACATTAATGCCCCAATAGCACTAAGATATGGGAACTTAGGTCCCAAAATTTCCTCTCCATCACTTTTCGGTCTGAATGGATCTTTTTCTATGTCTAGAGATTGAACTACCATAGGTGTTTTGCATGGATAGGATTTGTCCATGTTAAATTTCTCCAACATTTTCTGGATATATGTAGCTTGGTGAACCAATATTCCCGAAGGAAGGTCCTCAAGTTGTAAACCTAAGCAAAACTTGGTTTTACTCAGATCTTTCATTTCAAATTCCATCATTACATGATTACGAGCTTCATCTATATCCTGTTTGTTGCCAATGATGTTTAAATCATCAACATATACAGAGATAATGCAAAATCCTGTGTTGGATTTCTTGATGAATACACATGGGTAGACATCATTGTTAGAGTAACCCTTTTTAATGAGAAACTCATTTAGTCGGTTGTACCACATTCTACCCGACTGTTCAAGCCGTATAAAGATTTATTCAACTTTACCCAGTACATGTTGCGTCTTGCGTTAGTATTCAGAATTTGGATTCCATCGGGAACCTTCATGTAAATATCCGAATCTAATGACCCATAAAGATATGCAGTCACGACGTCCATCAACTGTATAGATAGATGATTTTGAACAGACAATGAGATTAAATATCGGAAAATAATTTCACTCATAACCGGAGAATATGTTTCATTGAAATCAATACTGGGTCTCTGCGTAAACCCTTGTGCTACTAGTCTCGCTTTGTATCTCACCACCTCATTGTTTTCGTTCTTTTTCTGGACAAAAACTCATTTGAATCCTATCAGAAAAACATTTGGAGGTGTAGGTATTACTTCTGTAAATACATTCCTTTTATTGAGCGAGGCTATTTATACTTGAATTGCATCCTTCCATTTAAGCCAGTCGGAGCGTTTTTCACACTCGGCTATGGTCTTTGGATCATGATCATTTTGAAGGTTGTTTGCAATCTTAGTAGAGAAATAAGTGTCGACAAATGTAGTCTTTCTATTGTATATTTCTCTAGTGTCTAAGTAATTTGTGGAATTCTTTTTTGCCTTTGGTGACTGTTCGTGATTTCCCGTTGCGGTTAAGTCCAGGTTTTCCGATATCCCAGCATCAGTAATTGAGTGCACTATTGAGCTGGGTTGTGGATGTTGGTTATCCACTGGGTGTATATTACCTAATTGATCTCGGTCAATCAAATGTTGACTCACATTTGTTTTTGTAGAAGGAGGTTCAGAAGGTTTATTCTTCTGTATTCTTTGCCGCGGTTCTTTCGTTTGTTCCTTTGCTGGAAGCTAGGTCCTTTTTAGTTGTCATACCACTCCCCCTCTTCCTTTGAACGGTAGGTACAGGAGGTTGAGTAGTTTTTATAGGTACCTCTACTCTTTCGGATACGTTCTTTGCAGGATTATAGGATTTAGTTACACCTTTGTAATCAACAAATGCGTCTGGTAAATTGTTTGCAATATGTTGCAAATTTTTAATTTTTTGAACCTGTTGTTCAGTTTCTTGAATACGTGGATCTGACGCGGAAATGCCTTGGACATTCCAGTTGATTTTGGTACTTTAATTATCCCCCTAATGCCGAGAAATTATCCTCATTAAAAATACAATCAGCGTACCAGGCAGTGAATAGATCCACTGTGAGAGGTTCTAGGTACTTGATAATTGACAGTGATTTGTACCCCACATAGATCCCCAATTTTCTATGTGGTCCCATTGATGTACGTTGTGGTGGTGAGATCGGTACGTATGTAGCGCAACCGAATTTTCGCAGATGGAAAATACTTGGTGGATTTCCATGTAGTAGCTGAAGGGGAGAAGTAGTATGATATGCAGTTGGTCACAATTGAATTAAATCAGTGACATGTATAACCGCATGACCCCAACGAGTTGTTGGTAAATTACAATTCTGTAATAAAAGTCTTGCAATAAACTTAATTCTCTTAATAAAAGATTCGGCCAAACCATTTTGTGTGTGGACATATGGGACTGAGTGCTGAACTTCGATTCCTAATGCCATACAATAATCATTGAAGGCGCGTGAGGAGAATTCAGCGGCATTGTTCATTCGAATTGTTTTAATTCGATGTTCTGAATAATGAGCTTTTAGTTTAATTACTTGGCTCATTATTTTTGCGAATGCATGGTTACGTGTGGAGAGTAGACACACATTAGACCATCTTGTAATTGCGTCGATTAAGATCATGAAATACCTAAATGGTCCAGACAATGGTTGGATAGGACTACAAATATCTACTTGAATTCGTTCAAGGAACTAGAGTGGTTCCGCTTGTATTTTAAGATAAAAAGGTCTTAAAATGAGCTTGCCTTATGCACATACTGTGCACACAAAATCCTGAGATTTTGGAAATTTTGCTTTATTGAGGTTATGAGCAACATAATTGTTAATAATTTTCCGTATCATCCCGATACCGGGGTGACCAAGGCGATCATGCCAAGTCTGGAATGTATTGACATTCTGAAAATTTATTTTATACGTAACATGCGCTACAGGTTTTATGTATGTATAGTACAATCCGGACAACAAAAGAAGGAATTTTTTCAAGAATTTGTTTGCCATATCCGTTACTTTTTGTAAAAAGGAGAAATTTCTCATTGTTGTCATCGTGGGTTTCTATATGAATCACATTTTGACGGATATCCCTATAAATTATTAGAGTACGAGTTGAATCGGGATACAATAAAGCGTCCTCGATTATTACTTCTGTACCCATAGGAAGTGTGATTATGGCACATCCAGAACGAACAATTAATGTATCGCGTCCAGCGATTGTCAAAATATTCCCTTGTGTTTTAGTAAGGGTTTGAAAATATTTTGTTTTCCTAAGAATAGTGTTTGTGGTGGCGCTGTCCACAAAGCAAAGTTCTTCGTCCACTTTGGATTGCCTCCCGTAGAAAACTATATATGGAAAAAGGAAAAAATTTCATATAATTCTTAATGGATATATAGAATACATACAAATTTATTTATGTATTAAATTGATAATACAATATCGTAATTTACAATACATATGTCAAATATGTAGGTACCAAAGGGCTGATACAATAATGTAATATTACAATATAGATGACAACGGTCACTATAATTTATTTACAACAATACATAGGAACGTAAATATAGATAATATCTATTTTGGAGGTTGGTAAACTAGCTTAGGTCTCCAAACATATCATTTGAAGTAAATTCAATGATCATGTTCTCTGTGCCATTAGGTCCTCAAACGCTTGGATTGTCGGGTTGTTGCTTGGTTCCTCCTTGATATCATGCGAACAACCGGCTTCTTTGGAATTGTCGGATTGGAAATTGAAGTGTGATTCAAATCTTGGCCACGGCGGACACGGTGGCCACCCGTGCGGTTCTATAGGCGGTGTGGGGCCCACCGGCGGCGAGCCAAGCGGCAACGGTAAGTGCCCCGACGGCCTCCTACTTGGCCCAAGAACTCAAGCAGAGCGACAAGAACTAGGGGCAGATCATAGGATGCCATGATTCTCACCTTCTTCTCTTCTCTGTGATTGTAGAACAACGTGGCTGATAATGTGTTATGAATGAAATATGTGTCCTTTCCATTGAATGATGATGATATATATACAAGGGGAAGGGACACCAGTACATGCATTGGTGTCCCAAGTTTTGGGCATTCGCGAAAACTGGGACGCGAACAGTTACATGGTTAATTGCCTAATTAACTATTAACTAGGGGAAATGCCCGTGCGCTGCCACGGCCCAACGCACACGTCACGACCACTTTAAAAGATGATCCTGTGCACTAATAAATCATTCAGATTCTGTACCACATTTTCACATTCTAACAAGAAAAGATCCAATACAAAAGTTCAAAACATAGAGCAAATTTGTATACATCCAAAAGTCTGGAACCCATAGAAAGAATATGCTAATTTCCAAGCATGCAGTCGAACTATCAGTAGATGCTAATTTCCAATCACAACATGCACATGGTAATCATTCGGTGCATGGTAGAACACTAATCTATCTATTATCCATAGCAGCTACCATCAATCAGGTTGGGAGTACATCCCAATTAGCTATCGAATTATCCGTCGATTAGTGCAAAGCACCACAACAAATGAAAACAACAAGGACTCGCCAGATGGTTGAGCTATGGCCGGCCACCTACTGGATCTCATGCGTGGATGGCGGACGATGGCCACTTTCTGGATCACGCGTTTGGACTGCGAACATCGGTCGTCGGGTGGATCTCGCGTGGGGTTGGTATGCTTGGAGTGGCGAGGCCGCGAACTGCAGCGAGAAAAGCTGTGATGTCCAGGCGAAGGAAGGAGCAGAAGGTCGGGGGAGAGAAGGGAGGCGGGTGGGGTGGGTGGGGGGGTAGCCAGAGAGGAAGGGTGCTGTGGCGGCGGGGGCGATGGAGCAGGTTGGGTGGGGAGTCGAGAAGGGATCAAGCAGGTTGGCGTTGGGGGCGTCCGGGTCAAGAGAAATAACGAGCGGTGGCATAATGGCCGTAACTTTGATCACATGACGTACGGCGTGTAAGACCCCGGGACCGGAATTATACAACTTAACCCCAAATTGCTAACCTTTGCATAATTCAAGCCTCAGGTTCTCAACCTACGATAAACACTTCAATACATACATGCATTAATGTGCTCATCGCAGGATTTTGGAACATGAATATCATTACCAAAACTCTACGGAAGAGAGTAATTTCAAAGCTCATACAAGGAGCAGAATAACAATTATTACAAAGAGAGGACACATGTCCCAACATTACATCATTACATCAACAGAAGTCGAATTATGCCCGAGTACGGAGAAGAATACAGCATGGCCTGAAGAGACTGGAAGCTAGAAGGAAACCCGCCATGAGTCTCAGAACCCTGATCTGGATCTCCTGGCTAAACATCGAAGCTGTCGTCGTCAAACTCCACGAAGTAACCACTCACCTGTTCCTCCGAAAACTCTGGGGAAAACAAGGTTGCAAAGCAACTGAGTACAAAGTACTCGCAAGACTTACGGGGAGATCTATGCTAGTATGCAACATGTCTCAAAGGAGAGTAAAGTGGGGTTATGCAGCAGCAGATATCTGGAGAGACACTCTAATAACAACGTCTAACGAGAGGAGGAGAAGCGTCTACCAAGTGAGGTGATTAACCTATTTACTAAACACCAAACAACACAATCCTCATATCACCCCCTCAACACCCTGTGAGGAAGCAATCCAAAGGACACTCACACTTAAGCAGTTTTAAGCATATCCATGATTAAGGCTAAATACTACTCAAGTTTAAGAGATTAAGTTAATTAACTGGTATGAGTTCTCTATGATCAAGTAATAACCAACCAAGTCGTCCATAACCGCGGACACGGCTTTCCGAAAGATTTATCCCTGCAGGGTGTGCCAATTTACTCGTACACGTTCGTCCAACCCTTATTGCCACTTGACTAGGAACACACAAAAAGGTGTGTCGGCAGGATTGGGCGACACGACGTTTCCAAGCCACACAACTAATCCAGGGGACCAACTCAACTAAGTCTAATCCGAAACGAGAGCCCGGCTGAAGCGTCGTACGGACTCCAAGAGTTGCGAGGACAGCTGGTAGTGGTTCAGTGTCCGCGGAATAACCACTCCGGACTAGTGCCGCAATCCTATATGTATGCAAGTACCAACAAATCTCCAAACACAACACCAGTGTATATGCGATATGCCAAATGGAACGCCCGAACTATGCGGCCCCTGGAAGAGCTATGAAACGAGTACCAAGCCGAGGGGGAACCCATATATTCTCCCACGAGCGGTTAGCACGAAGTTTCTTGGGTCGGCGAAAACGAGAACTCAGTCCTTAGGTCGGCGCCAATGGAACAAAACACCAATGCGTTAGAGCACGGCCTCCCATCGTTGCTATGTTACAGTTTAATATCATATCACAGTTTAATAATTGCAATTTAGAAAATAAAGTAGCATGTGGATGTAGCAATTGTGGAACCCCAGATATAAGGACACTAGACTCGCAACTAAGCATGACATCTAATGACCAAGAACTAGGGCAACAACAAACATGTGACATGGTAATAGGACAAGTAACAAGACAAAGGCATTTGAGTAGAGCTGACTAAAAAGCTATGCAATCCTAAAGGCATCTTGACAAGAACTGAGATCGTAACTTAATGCAAGATTGAGGGAGAGACGATAGGTATAATCAACATGGTCAAGGAAGGGCCGCTTGCCTGGAGTACTCAATTGTCCGGAATTGAACAAGAATCCTGGAAGAAGAACACAAGTGTAGTCGTCGTCGTGGGAACCGAAGACTAGCGAGAAAAAAAGCAAACACATCACATAGAAGGAAAGTATAAGCATACAAGATACACATGGTAGTTAATATGCGCAATCAAAGAATGATGCATAACATAGGGATGATGCATGTCATATTAAGGAATCCGAAAATAAATCCAATATATAATTTACCAAGTTAAATGAAGTCCGAATAATCTACAAATAGCATCTATACAACTCCACATGCAGGAAATAGAGTTTAGTGGCTTCATATACACAACAATGTTATAGTTGTATTAAGATGCATGACAATGACACGGATAGGTGCGATGCATGCTTTAAAACAAGAACAACACAAAGATCCGACTAGGTCGGGGTTGCACACACTAATGGAAACAGGGTACCTGCAACTATCGATACTATCGGTACAATCACGAACATCTCATACAACACATGCATATCAACAATCGCAACCTACGGGTCTACGCCGAAGAACGGTGGTCTCACGGGACGATCGCACGTTATACCTTGGACGTGCGGCGTCGCGATGTAGAGGAAGTAGTCGACGTAGTCGAGGTAGTCGTACACGTAGTCGTAGCTGTTCATGTAGGCAATGTAGTCGTCGCGGCGAAGTAGGCGTTCAATCGTCGTGGTCGTAGCCGTTCAATGCGCCGACTCGGAGGTTCGTCGGTCTCCGCTCCGAAGAAAAAGAAGAAAAAGGAAAAGAGGGCATGGGCCTGGGCTTGGATCTGGCTTGGGCTTGGGCAACTGGGCTGCACAGGTGGGCCGAGCTGGGCTTGGCCACGGGCTGCAAGGGATGGGCCGTCAGGGACTGGCGGACGAGCGCAGGCGCGGGCAGCAGAGGGCGCGTCGGCGGCGAGCTCGGGCAGGAGGTCGCGGAGGCGCGGCCACGGAAGCTGGGCGGCGCGGCGCAGAGAAGCAGGAGGAGGCGGAGCGGGCGCTAGGCGGTGAGGTGGGGCGCGCGCGGGGCGGACGCGGGCGACGCGCGCGACGGCGCGGTGGAGGGCGGAGCAGAGGAGGCGCGGACGAGGTGGAGGCACGGGCAGGCGGACGCGGGAGGAGGCGCGGCCGGCGGCGAGCGCGACGGCGCGAGGTGGAGGAGCAAGGCGGCGCGGGGAGAGAGGAAGAGGCGCGCGGGGCGGACGCGGGCGACGTGGAGCAGAGGAGGCGCGCGGCGGAGCAGAGGAGGAAGGGAGGCGCGGGGAGAGGCGCGCGCGAGGGAGCTCGCGGCCATGGAAGAGGGTGGCAGAGGCAGGACGAGGAAGAAGAAGGGGAGAAGAAGGAGCTTGCGGCGGCGGAGGAAAAGAAAAGGAAGAAAGAAAAAGAAAAAGAAGGGAAAATAAATAGGCTAGGGTTAGGGTTTGCTAGGTGGGCTTTTGGGCCAACAAAAGTCTCAACCAAAAATAAAGGTTTTGCAATTTAGATTTTCGAAACAAATTAAGACACGAGAGGCTAGGTCTAATTAAACCGGGAATAATTTGTCCAACTCAAATTAGGATTTGTATAAAATAGTTTTAGGCTTTAGCAAACACAACAAAGGACAAACACACGACAACACCAAAGAAGTGACATTTCGTACAAACGAAAAATATTTCATGCAACATGACGCTAATGACATGGCAAAAATAATTATGATGACACTAGCATGACAACATGATGACAACAATTAAATTACAAAATAGTCCAAAAGGACTTAAAAGGAAAAGGGTTGGTCTCGGGCTGTTACACGGCGGCGATCGTACCATCACCACCAACTCCAATTTAATATATAGTACAGTGCCCGTGCGTTGCCACGGTCACTCGGAGTGCGTTTGGTTTGCCGTCAAGTAAAAGTGGATAGGGATACCCATAAATGGCGTGTATAAAGTTTTTTTTTGTTTGGTTGTCTAACATGGATGAGCCAGGTTGCTGTTTGGTTTCTAATTAACCTAGATGAGCTGGATTGTGGTAACAGTTGTGTGCCAAAATAAGATTACCTCCTCAATATAATGATAATGGATAAAATTCTCCCAGATTTAATACAACATTGATTTGCGTATATGACACAGCAACATAATTCACCATTATTACCAACATAAACAAAAGAGAAGAGAAGGGGGAGGGGTCAGTACAAACAGAGAAAGATAGAGACAGAGACAGGGAGGGACAGAGAACGACAGAGAAAGGGAAGTGGAGGGAGGCACGCGCGGTCGGTGCAGGACCAGCTGCTGGACGATGGGGTGCACCGAGGAAACGCCTCCTGCGGGTCTACAACCACCGCCCCCCTCACCCAGCTCCTCTGTTGGTCACCTCGTGCGGGAGGGAGCAGCGCCGACGGCGGGAGGGAGCGGTGCCCGGGCGGCAGAGAAGAGCAGCACTGACGGCAGGAGGGAGCGCCGTTGGCGGAGCAGACGGGAGACACGTCGGCGGCGGGACATAGTGTCGCACGCGCGGCAGAGCAGAGCAACGCCAAAGTAGGGGAGAGAAGTGCCGACGGCGGGCGGAGGGAAGGCAGGAGGAGAGGGAGGGGGACGGCGGCCACAAGAGGTCGGGAGGAAGAGGAGTAGAGGCGCAGCGGTATTGAGGTCGGGAAAAGATCTAGAAAAGAAGACGCATATTTGCAGAATAGCCCATATAATTTGGACCGTGGGTTGAATTAACATTAAGAAAAACTTAAAGGGGCAAATTGCAAAGTTCACGAACGGACGACGACGAAGAAAGCGTTTCTCCCTTTATTATTTGGGTAGATAGATAGATAGATAGATAGATAGAATAGATAGAGGTAGATAGATATATAAATTGATATAGATTAACTAATAGTTAATCGTAATTGATCATAAATAATTATTCTCAACGGGCCGCCACCTGCCCTTAATAATCCCCAGTTCAGCCACATCGACCTAGGGTTTCATTGCGAGAGCACGCGGCGGCAATGGCGGACGCGCATGAGGCGGAATGCGATCTGCTTATCGATTTGCTATTGGCGGATACGGATGAAGAGGCGGAGGAGGAGAGGAGGAGGCTGAGAGGCCGCAAAGGGGGAAAGAAGAAGAAGAAGACGGCGAGCAAGGTGGGGAAAGCGGAGGGGGATAGTTCTGCAACAGCAGCGGATGCGGCGAGGAAGACCGAGCTGGCGAGGGTGCGGAAGCTTGTGGAAGCGCAGAAGGACAAGGTCGTGAACCGGCCGGAGCCCAAGCCGAGGGTCCTGCCGGAGGTGGTCGACCTGGCGGCGGCGGCCGCGTGCAGAGCCGCGGCGGAGGAAGCGCGCAGGAAGAACCAGCGGGCGGAGCAGCTGGCCGCCATGGACAAGTGGCTCAACACGGGTGACCCCGAAGCCGGCGATTGCTGGGATCGGTGGGTCGAAGAAGACATGGAGGCCATCAGACTACTGCAGGGGGAGGAATCGGATGATTCTGCGGAGTACATGTTGGATCCTCTGGCCGTCGAAGCCAAGAATTACCACCAGTTCTGGAACGAACTCTGGACCGACTGCTGCGGTTCCTACGAGGACACCAGTAAGCTAGCACCCTACTCTCTCCCTCCTGATTAATTTAATCCCCCTCACTCTCTCTTCTCTCTCCCTCCTCTTGATTAATTAATCTCTCCCCTCTCTCTTTTGTCCTCAGCGCTTATCCCACCGATGCTATACACCGACGTCAAGCCTACTACCCATCCGTCCTACCCGATGAGAACACTGCAAGTCTTCAAGGTGAAGATTGCCGCGATACAAGAGGAACTACATTGGCCACTTCAAGTATTTGGGATAGTTGCGGCGCGTGACTCCATAGATCGCAACCGCAATGTCATCTTCCACCGCAAGAGAGATAACTGCCAAATCATCCACGAGGAGGTTCGTATTCTTTCGTCGACCGTGACAACTATTTTGTCATACCTCCATCAACACTTTGTAGCTGAAAATGCAATGTATATATTCATGGCATTTTGTTAACGTCGTCGGAAGGCATTGAGTTACTCTTGATTATACCTACTGTATTCGTATGTGCTAATTTCATATTGATATAGATATAGTACAAATTTGGGAGAGTCCATGCATGGTAGTGGTAGAAGTTCCATACGTAGAATAGGTGGTCCCAAACTGATTATGATAAACTTTTGATACCTGATTGCAATTAGCTTTATGAAGAAGAAACAAGTGTAGTAACGAGGCACCAAGCTTTTGTGTTTCGTCGAGAAAATAATTTGCTAGTTAATATTTCCGATTGTGATGGGAAAATAACATGCCAATGATGAATCAACATCGTATGAATAAGTAGGCCAATTTAAGTGGGAAACACACTTTTAATCGGCAAGAATATCTAGATTCTAGAAGCTTATGGCACATAGGCGACCAACCTGCTGGAGTGTTGGCCATCCATAATATTTTTTTCTAAAATGGCTTAAGTTGTTGATGTCATAATCTGTTCCCAAATCTTCTATTTGTTGATGCACAAATTTGAATTGGGTATATTTTTAGTGCGTTTTGAATCTCAACTGAGTGTACATTTCCCGGTATTAGAGAAATCCCACGAAAGAATGTCCGCAACTTTTAGCGTGCTGTCTACTGTTCTGTTTGCGAATAATTGACCCTTTGCAAATTCTACGGTTCTGTTTGCGAATAATTGACCCTTGGCAAATTCTACTTCCACAATGCATGTGTTCCTTATTACCAACATAACTCGGTTGTACCTCTTCGCAAATGCATTGCTTACTTAATTATTTTTTCCATGCAGAGTCCATGTCTAACACTGACAGGTCCTACTCGTGCAATTGTGGTAGTGGATCCCGTATGCTTTGAAGTTGATTTAAAAGTGAAGGGCAGTACTGAAGCTGATGATAGAGATTTAAGCTATCTACTTGTCCACTATCATGATTCTGGCTCGATGAATTCGTATGTGTTTGATCGAGTCAGCACTAGCAAGCTTAGTACCATTGACTTTTCATTCGGAGACATCGTGAATTCTGTGGAGGCTACAATTAGCGTGAAGATCATTTCTTCTTCGCCATGGCCAGAGGGTTTTGGTGGCTTGTTTTATGCCAATACCACTAGCCTAGATGGCATGAAGATTGACCTGCTTGCTTTTGGAGATGGTAACTTGGCTGTTGGAGCTGATGGGACGATAGAACTTTCGCGACGTGTTGTTTCCGTTGAGCTTGATGGAGAGTTGAGAGTTTCAATTATGGCAACTTCTTTGAAGGATAGATCTGTGGAGAAAGATTCAAAGACATTGAAAGCCGAGAAAGCTAGCAGACGTGACATTGAGCTTAAAGTTCTTGGTTGCGAGATGAAGGTGACCGTGGCCTGGTCTGTTGTCCCAAGTGTGCCGCAGTATCGTAGCTAGGTTTGTCTTTTCTTGTCGGTATGTGTTATGTGATGGTACTGTGCTACGCATCCAATGTTTATCTCCTTATCTTAGTTGTAATACGAACAAATTATCTGAATGGAGAAGTTTAGTTAGTTTACTTTGATTCCATTTGCTGTCATGTGATCAGTGATGGCATGTTTGCATTTATTATGTCGGATGTTTGCTGCCAGCAGCAAAACATCTGTGTGGGCAAGCGTTCAATTTTTTATGCTTCCAGATTATAACCTGTCTATTTTGAGGTAGTTTAAATGTGGCAAGTATAAAGTAAACAAACATGAGAAGACGTTTTTCTTCATATCTTTTACCGTCTTTTTTTGCCGGATTCAGAGAGGACCGGATAATGACCTGATGTGAATACGAATTATATGGGACTACGGATTCGGAAAGGACTCTGTCGAGAAAGAAAAAATCATCGGATAAATATGCGGAAGAAGACATAATTTTCTTTCCACCTCGTAAACAACATGAACAAAGTACTGATCTAAGTTCGTAACACTAGAAAGTGGCCAAAGCTTCTTTCATGTTTGCAGTAAACAAAGTGCAGTACCGCTAAGGGCTAACAAGCTAGCAGTTCTTGTTTGTGGTAGCCGCAACTTATCCAAATGGAGATTATGTTATCATTACCGCCAACCTGTACTCACAGTGTACTAGATTTAGCATCGATATAGATTTAGCATCGATATATAATAATGGAAGTGTAGCTCTTCATAAATATGCGTCCATATACGTATTGATCACCGGCAATTTGTTAGAGGAAGGGGATTCTTTTTGCATACCTGATCATGATACTGTTGTATATATATGGACCAACCAGACAACGAGGCAAGGACTAAAATGCCCGGTAATAAATGGACCAATTGGCTGTTTGAGGTGGGCCAATTTATCGGATAATTTGGCGATATTGGATAATCCACAAAAAAAATGACTATTATTCATATACGCATTCGTATTCGTCAGATTCTTAAAATTTGACTACCGTATCCCCGAAAATGGATGGGGATGCAGATTAGGGGCGGAAAATATCCTATCCGTTTTGCATCCGCCTAGTAGAAGCTGACAGCCATTGCGTATGGGCTTGGTTCGAAATCAGCTTCTCTCTCCTTCATGGCCCAAACATCATCCGGCCCAGTTTCACTCAGGTGCTCCTCTCTTTCTCTCTCGAACCTCCTTTGGCGAACAACGCTGGAGCCCAGCGTGCAACGGGCCGGCTGGGCCTCTTCTTTCTTTTCACAGAAGATGATGGTGAATTATACTTGTCAATGCTCATAATCTAGCTACTAGTGGATACCCTGCGCGTTGCTGCGGAAATACGTTGAAAGAAACTGCTATGTCTTTGAAACCATGCCAGCTCTATATGAATAGGGTAAAATATTGTTTGACATAAATTTCTAGAAGTGTTACATTTATTAGCAATTGCTATGCAAACAGGATACAATTGGCAGAAATAGGCAAGCATAAGGATGCATTCTCATGCATGGTATACACTTACCAGAATTACGGAAATTTGTTTGCTTGATCCTATTTACTGCCATCAGGTAGACCGTGAAACATCTGTTTCACGCTCTTGTAGAAAAATAAGCATGTAAGAAAAGAGAAACAAAGGTGGTATAAAGTTAAAATGTCGAAGGGCAGTTGATATTCATATTTCAAAAAAGATAAAAACACATTTCGGTAAAAGAACTTCTTCTTTTTGCGAGTTGAAAGATTTTTTTTTTGCAAGTATTCCGGTAAAAGAACTTCAAAAGGAAAGAAAAGAGATAAAAAATAGGTACCTCAATTAAATTTGTCAATTTACACTTTAACCAAAACGTCCTATAAGGTGGCACTGATGCAGTTATCCAAAGTCATAATTTACGAAAACTTCCTATAAGGTGGCACTGATAAGAGAATGGACATGTTGAATCTGAAGTACACTTGTACTCCACTTTGGATGATAGCCTCTCCATGTCAAAAAGATACATGATAAAACTTGCACCTGACGATGCATCATAGAGAGGATTCACTGTCTACAGAATAAGGCCAACATAAGCTTCTTAATAACGTCGCAAATGATGACGGTGCAGACTGTAGTGACAAACGATTGGCAGGGAGGAAGATCAAGCATACTTACCTCATCTGGCAGAAATAAAATATGTTGTTGGTCAAATAAATTTCAGATCCTGCAAATAGTAGCAACCACTTGGTCAGTCTTCACAAATTTATATTTGAAACAAACATGCTAAAAGGACCGCACCGCCTGCAGCAAATCAATCGGCCAACAATTTTGCACCCGGACAGGTGAAATCTAGCATGAAGCGTTGGTTAGAAAAGGTGCAGGGAAATAGCAGTGCTAGGATTTGATGATGCCGGCAACAGCGTATCATATTCCAGGTGAAATCTAGCATCGAGTAATATATCATATTCCAGAAAACATTTGTATTTCAGAAAGTAATTTGTAGCTCTCGTAGCTCAATGCAACACTGAACCAAATCTTAACAAAAACGTGTACGGCCAGTAATAAAAGTTGGAACCTTATACGGAGTATATTCTGTTCTATCCATCCAGCACACCCACACCACACCCCACACTCTGTGCTCCCGACAGGAACAAAACAGGACAGCCGATCAGCAATGCTGTTCCCCCAATGACTTAACTTCGCAGTAATAAATCCAATTTGAGCCGGATTAGTTTCACATGGGAGTCTACGTGCACGCGCTGTCAATCCTCTGTCACCTTTCACATGGGAGTATTAGCAGCTGGTTAATTTTAATTAACCAGTTAGTTCTGCGTCGCTTCTTCCGACCAAATCTGTTTGGGTATTCGATCTGCTCGTTTCGCTCCGGGCAGCTTCTTCTGGCACGCGCGTGCTTCGCTAGCTGGCCTCACTCTCTCGTCTCTGTCTCGTGATATCCCTCACGTGCCTGCGATCTGTGCAAGCATATATACAGTGAGCGTAGTACTTGTCCGTACGAGCTCTGCACCACTTGGAGTACGTACAACTTCCGTACTAAACAGCTGGGGATTCCTTGGCTGTCAGAGGGTAATACAGTACTAATTACTAGGATTTCCATGGAACTTCGAGTTCAAATTTAAATCAAGAATTCGAGGTCGATCCTCGCCTGATTTCAGAAGAAGAAAAATAAATCAGTGGCATGGCTTTAATTGAGCCTAGAATCTTGGCTTGTTGCCTCCAATCAAATCCTTCCTAGTGCGACTTGTCCGTCCCTCCTGGCGACGGTCCGTACAAGGGTGTGGCGACGCGTGGGCAATTCCGCTCGGTCCCCTTGCTAGCCGTCGATTTACTATTCTGGACTGGTTCTTGTCCGACCTGTCCAAAGCCTTCGTCCTTCTGCTCCCTCTCCGACGTCTCCTACCTGTTTCCCTCGTCCAGCGGCTCCCTGCTTCTCCTCCTGCTGCTGTGAAGCGAGGGGAGCGCCAAGCCAGATCCAGATCCGTCTCCTAGGTTAGCCACAATCCAAGCCCTCTGCTTGCTTCTCAGGACGGACAGTTGTAACACATCTTTCCGTGAAGCTTTGGACGGAGAATGGCGGTGGAAGGAGTGGAAGGGATGATGAAGTCGCTAAAGCTGTCGGATGCTGAGAAGAAGAGTGCGAAGATTGGGGTGGTGCGAAGCGTCTTGCAGCAGGATGCACAACCAAAAGCTATGGGGAAGCTGTTCGCGGATAGGCCGGCGCTGGCGGAAGCTCTTGAGCAAACTGTGGGGTGGATTTGGTGCCCGGGGAAGGGAGTGAGCTGCAAGAGTCTAGGGGAGAACGTCTTTTTGTTCTCCTTCTCCATGGCAGCCGGCAAGAGGAAGGCGCTGGAAGGGGAGCCTTGGAGTTTCAACAATGACCTGATTGTGTTGGAGGATTTTGTGCCATCCAAAACTATCGGTGAGTATGCCTTTGAGGAATTCTCAATCTGGGTCAGGGTGTTCGATGTACCTTTAGAAATGATGCACAGAGAGGCGGGGGAAGTAATCGGGACATTGATAGGAGAAGTGCAGGAGGTCGGAAATGACGAGTCAGGATCTGCAATTGGAGGCTTTTTCCGAATCAAAGTGAAAATCAAGAGATCAAAACCTTTGATGAGAGGGGTCACACTGCAGAGGGATGTGGAGGAGAAGGAGGATGAACTGGCCGACATAGTGGCTGGCGGTTAGGAGGCAGGCGAGGGGAAAAAGGAGTTGGATTTGCTGTTGTGCAGACTGGAGTATGAACATCTCCCAGAATTTTGCTACACATTTGGCATCTTGGGTCATTGCTTTCGTGAATGCAATAGCCAAGTGAAAACAGGGGAGCCTCAGGGGTGGGGGAAATGGCTGCGCGCTGAACTACCGAGGAGGAAAGGCAAGGATCAATCAAGATCACTATCGGGAGAAGGGAAGAAAGGTAATTTCTAGAGTGGTTCAATGTCGAGCAGTCGCTCAGGCTTTTGGAGGAAACAACCCGCGGATGATCTGAAGAGAGGAACAACAGTTGTGCAGGAAGAAAAAGAAGTCACGAGCCCACTAAAATTACTGCCACCTTGCAGGAAGCTTGGCCCTGAGGACGGTAATGACATGCAAGTTGATCGTACTGTTCAGGAAGGATCGATGGCGAGCACGCACGAGTTGCCTGGGTACGAAGACATGAAGAAGAAAGCGGTGGCTAGACAACCTGCTACTGAGGGGAAAGATGAACAAAAAAAGAAGAAAAGAAAAGTTTGAAGGAAAATAGACACTGGGCGTGCGGGGGGAAATCTGGGTGCCTCGGTGCTTGGGGGGAAAAGGGACCTAGAGGATATGGAGGTGTCTGGAAGTGAAGCAAAAAAGCTGAGGTGGAGCAAGTTAAGAAGATTATGCCAACAATTAATGGCGGGCTGTCAGAACAGCCCGGATCGCGCCAATGAAGCTTGTGACCTGGAACTGTCGGGGGTTAGGCAACCGCTTGGCAGTTCGTGGGCTTTTGGAAATCCAGAAGTCCGAAAATCCTGATGTTTTGTTCTTGTGTGAGACAAGATTAACGAAAAGTAAGATGGAGAAGTTCCGTTGGATGCTCGGGCTGCCAAATATGTTGGCTCGGGATTGTGATGAAACGGGAGGCAGAGGGATAGCTTTGTTTTGGAGAAGTGGTACTGAGGTGACCTTGCACAATCTTTCAAGATACCACATCGATGTTGAGATCACGGAACCTAACAGTTTCAGATGGCGATTTACTGGAGTTTATGGTGAACCCCAATCTGATAAAAAGCACGTGACATGGCGGCTCTTGAGGAAGCTTAACGCCCAGTTGGATATGCCGTGGTTGTGCTCCGGCGATTTCAACGAAATTTTGTTCGCGCACGAGAAGGAAGGAGGAAGGCTGAAAAGCCAACAGAAGATGGATTGCTTTGAGACGGCTATCGAAGTTTGTGGGCTGCACGACCTGGGGTTTGAAGGGGACAGGTTTACAACTTGGCGAAACAATAGCAAAACCAAGGAGGGCTATATCTGACATCGTCTAAACCGCGCCGTGGTTAACGGGAGATGGTGTGCTAGATTTCCTACATCGAAAGTAATTAATGGCGATCAGATCATAGGCCAGTGATCATCTTCACCGAAGAGGGGATTAAAAAGGAAAAATGGCGAGGGGTTCCGGGGAACTTCAAATTCGAAGCTAGATGGCTCGCCGAGAATGACTGCAGAATGATTGTAGAAAAGGCTTGGGAGGAAGCACATCTGGAGGCAGGTAGCTCGGCTTTGACTGCCTTGAGTAAAGTGGCTAAAGAGTTAAAAGTGTGGGATAGAGATGTGCTCGGCGATCTTGAAAAGAAATTGAAGAAGTCGAAGAAAGAGCTGGAGAACTGCAGGAGAGGGAAGCTGAATGCAAATGCGGTGATTCGCGAGGAAACTCTCAGATTTAAGGTGGAAAAACTGGAAAATGAGCTGGACATTTTTTGGCGGCAGAGGTCACACACTGACTGGCTCAAGATGGGAGATCGAAACACATCTTTCTTCCATACAAAAGTTAAAGAGAGAAGGAAGAGTAACACGATTGGGAAGTTGCAAAAAGATGGAGGAGGCTGGGCGGAGAGTGAGGCCGACAAGAAGGAAGTGATTACTAACTATTTTGTGGATCTATTCCGATCTATCAACAATGGTGATGCTACTGAAATTTTGGGGGATGTGGCTGCTAAAGTGACGGGGGATATGAAAACCTTTTTGAACAATCCCTATACAGCCCAAGATGTTAAGGAGGCGGTGTTTTCCATCGGGGATTTGAAAGCTCCTGGCCCAGATGGAATGTGTGCAATCTTCTATAAAAGCTTCTGGGACATTGTGGGCGAGAAGGTGTCGGAGGAGGTGCTGCAGGTCATGGGTGGAGGTGAGATTCCAGAAGTGTGGAACGCGACTGTGATTGCTCTGATTCCGAAAACTAAAAGGCTAACCAACATCAGGGATTTGAGGCCCATCAGCCTCTGCAATGTGATTTACAAAATTATAGCGACGATCATAGTGAAGAGACTGAAGAATATTCTCCCTAACATTATTTCAGAGTCTCAAAGTGCTTTCGTCCCGGGGAGATTAATCGCCGACAATGTGCTGATTGCTTATGAAATGTCTCATTTTTTGAGGAAGAGAAGGAAGGGAAAGGAGGGTTACGCGGCTATTAAGTTGAAAATGAGCAAAACCTACGACCGAGTCGAGTGGAGTTTTATCAAAGCTATGATGTTGAAGCTTGCCTTCTGTGAGAGTTTTGTCAACCTAACTATGAAATGTGTTGGTACGGTGAGCTACATGGTGAAGGTGAATGGGGATCTGACCGACGAGGTCATTCCAGGTAGGGGGTTGCGGCAGGGGGATCCTATCTCCCCCTACCTTTTCCTCCTTTGCGCTAAGGGTCTTTCAGCGCTTCTTTACAAAGCTGAACGCGATGGGCAGATTGGAGGGATCAAGATTTGCAGCTCCGCCCCTCGTGTGTCACATCTCTTTTTTTGCAGATGATTCGCTTATTTTGTGCAGAGCTAAGGAGGGGGATGCGATTGCCTTAAAAGAGGCCCTCCGGCTGTATGAGTGCTTTTCTGGACAAGTGATCAACAAAGACAAATCTAGCATCATGTTCAGCCCAAACACGAGGGCTGCTGAAAAAGGAAAGATTATGAGAACCTTGTCAATCCAGCAGGAAACGATGCATGACAGGTACTTGGGCATGCCGATTCATGTGGGGAAATCCAAGAAGAAGGTATTCAATTTTTTGAAGGATCGAGTGTGGAATCGAATCCAGGGGTGGAAGGAGAAGCTACTGTCTAAAGCTAGAAAGGAGATTATGATTAAGGCTGTGGCTCAATCCATCCCAACATACATGATGAGTTGCTTTGATATTACTAAGGGGATTTGTGAAGAAATCTCTACGATGATTGGTCGCTACTAGTGGAACCACCAGGACAAGGATAATTCAATGCATTGGTTAAGTTGGACAAAACTCACTAGAAGCAAGAATGATGGAGGGCTCGGGTTCAGAGAGATCTATTCATTCAATTTGGGCATGCTCGCTAGACAGGGTTGGAGGCTCTACGAAATCCGAGCTCTCTTTGTTCCAGAATTCTTAAAGCTCGATATTTTCCTAATTCGAGCCTGATGGAAGCCATGCCCGTGCCTGGAATATCTTACACATGGAGAAGCATCCTGAAGGGGGTCGATACCCTAAAATTGGGGATCATTTGGCATGTGGGTGATGGGAAATCCATTAATATTTGGGAAGACCCTTGGCTTCCGAGAAACAATACAAGAAGACCGATGACTCCGCGAATGGACTGTGAGCTTCAGAAGGTTTCAGACCTTTTGGAACCTTTTTGCGGTGGATGGAATGTGGACCTCATCAGGCAACACTTATGGGAGGAGGATGTTGATTTGATCTTGAAGATCCCCGTTCACTTGGCCTTCAACGACACCATTGCCTGGCATCCAGATGCGAAGGGCTTGTTCTCTGTGAAATCAGCTTACCACATTTCTGTGATTAATGAAGACGAGAAGAACAATAGGGGAGAGGTTGGGCCTTCAGGTGCCCGTGCGGGCAGATTAATTGGAAGAAGTTGTGGAAAATTCAGTTGCCGAACAAAATTAAGCATTTTTTATGGAGACTTGCGCACAACTCTGTAGCGGTCAGGACAAACCTCCGGAGGAGAGGGATGGATGTGGAAACCAACTGCCTCATGTGTATATCTAAAGATGAAGATTCAGGGCACTGTTTTTCAAGTGCAAGCATGTCAAACGTGTATGGCAAGGTTTGGACCTTGAAGATCTAAGACAGGCTCTTGCCGGAAAGGGATCTGTTGTTGAAGTGTTTACTGTAATCTTGGGGCTGGAGGATGAGAAGCAAGCCCTTGTGGCAAACAATCCTTTGGAACTGGTGGCTCGAAAGAAACAAAGTGCGTGAGGGGGGTCCGGTCAGACCAACTGACGAGTTGGTTTTCATTATCAAAAATCAGACCAAAGCCTTCCTTGAGGTTGCAGCAAAACAGACTGAGAAGGTTTCAAGGCCTATAACTCACTGGCAGAAACCTGTGGAAACTGGGTGAAAATCAACTGTGACGGGTCTTTCCTGGAAAATACTGGTTCAGGCGGTTGGGGTGCTGTGTTGAGGGACAGCTGTGGCTCGGTGTTAGCCTGTGGGGCGGGCAATCTTCCTTGTCTTCTGAACCCGTTCCAGGCTGAGGCCAGAGCTGCCAATCAAGGAATTATTTTGGCTGCGTCCAAAGGGCTTCCTTTGTAATCCTGGAGCCAGACTCTTCCGCTCTGAAAGAGGCGCTACTCTCTAAAGCTCAAGACCTGTCCACGGCAGCTACGATAATTGAAGAAACCAAGCTGCTTTTTGCGTCGTATTTCAGTTCTGTTCAAATTAATGCTTGTGTCAGGTCTGTAATACCGTTGCCCATGAACTTGCTAAGATTGGACGGTGTTTACCTTTGGGACTTCACATGTAGAGGGTACCCTGGATGATGTAAACTCTTTGGTGGCAAGCGATCATCTTGGCTTGTTTCAAAAAAATAAACATGTGAAGTCTCAAGTGTGTTTCAACTATCGACTAGGAAAAAGAATCGACAAGGTTCCAGAAAAGGAAAATAAGAATCCCGTTTCACTCATGAGAGTATGAGTTTTTTTAAACTAAATCAGGCGGTTAATTTCTCGAGACCAACTCACACTTATACTCATGAGAGTATGTTTTGGGAGAAATTAATCGCCTGATTTATGTTTGTTAATAGCTCCAGCTTGGCACTGATCCAGATCGTTCACTGACCTTTTGGCGTCCGTAGGTGTGGGAAGCTCACAGGAAGGAGCTAGAGCCTACTAGAAGAGACAGCATCGAACATCAGATCGAATAATTCTTTGCTGTTTGCGTCTCACATCCATCTTCGTTTTTTTTTTCAAAACGGAGATCCATCACATCCATTGTACTGTACTTATTTGATTAACGTCTTAATCGTCGATCAATCTCGAATGCAGGCCTAGAAACTTTGCTTGTTAAAAAAAACATGTGAAATCTCAAGTGTGTTTCAACTTTCAACTAGGCACGCTCGAGAAGGTTCCAGAAAAGGAAAATAAGAATCCCGTTTCACTCATGAGAGTATGAGTTGGTCTGGAGAAATTAATCGTCTGATTTATGTTTGTTAATTAATAGATCCAGCTTGGCACTGATCCAGATCGTTCACTGACCTTTTGACGTCCGGACGTGCAGGAAGCTCACAGGAAGGAGCTAGAGGTGCACGACAGATGCGAATAATCCTTTGCTATTTGCGGATCACATTCATCTTCGTTGTGCATTTTATTTTTCGAAACGGAGATCCATCACATCCATGTATTATTTGATTGTTGACATCTTAATCGTCGATCAATCTCGGATGCAGGCCTATATGGCTGTCCATCAATTTAATAGCGTTACTACCATGCCTATGATTGATTAGGCCTACATCGATTTGACCTGTTCCTGTCTGAATAATTAATTGGCTAATTACAACTTACAAGCATACATAATGGAGATCGAGATCCATCTGCATTTTTATTTCTTTCTCTACATCTCTCTCACAAACGCTTGATGCCTAGATCATGTTAAATGGAGCCAAATCACACGCTAGCTAGCTTTTGGGATAGTGCCTTTCACTTTTTATCTTCTTGTTTTTGAACAATTTGGATTAATTAAAGAAGAGTTGATGAGAGATGATCGACCAAGAGTGACGGCAATGCAAATGGGCTAGATAATGTCGGACGGTCGCGATCGAGGCAGGGGACGTGCCCAGCCGTTCGATCCAAGGGGAGTACACTGGAAGCCGCCTCGTGGCCGTCGGATCGCTGTCAGAGCTCACCTGCTATGTGCTTCTTCCATCATCGTGTCCCCTGGCCCTGGAGTACGTAACCAAGGAAAACCAAATAAGTAAAAGAGTAAAAATAACCCCATCGGTTCACGTTTCACCATCCGTACGGCCCGTACTTAGCCGTACGAAGAAGGCATATTAGCTGCTTTTACATAGTTTATTACTATATGGTTGAATTTTAGTTCAGTTTGGATTAATTAACCTGTGTCCATCGCATCTCAGTTTCCAAATTAATCACCATCGAAAGAAATGTTTCACCTGCAAGCAAATTTTCAGCAAGACTTACGAGTGTGCTTTGGCTGTTTAGGTGCCGGCCCATTTGCCAATGCCAATGTTTTAACAAGCCAAATCCAGTGCTTGCAGTGTAATTGTACACATGCATATATACGTCAGCTGATTAATAAAAATGGATTGACCAGCTTTCGTTTCACTTGTACTCCTGGTCTTCCAATTTTTATTCTTGGCTAGCTAGACTTGTTGGCAAAGAAAGGAGCATTGCATGGGCGTACGTGTATGGAGGACTGACTAGGACATTGCAAGTTGCAACTAAAGGCAAACGCCCCAAACAAACTGGTGATGTCCTTGAGTGATAGTTGCCATGTACAACTTGTAGCTGACGTCAAGCCTCTCTGTTCTCTACTTTGACAAGAACTTGCCACATAGTTATAGACGCAAGAACATTATTGAGGTGGTCTTTTGCCTTAATTAGGATGGCCAATCCATATTTGAGAGGACACATCAGCATATATAATCCGTATGCATGTGAATCTTTAGCCGAACCAAGCCATCGTTTAGCCAACTTCCACACTTTTATTAGATGGACTAGAACTGGAAAGAAATACTGGGACCAATTAATTCTTCCACAAGCACCATATATATGCAATAATAAAGAAATGGGAGTGTCTATTTCCAATTAAGATTTTCTCATTATCTATACTTGTATGAATCTTACACGAATCTCAATGATTGGATCGGATGGTTGTTAGCGTCGACTTATAATTAGTTATTTTTTAGTCGCCCCAAAACCATTGAAATCGCAGTGAATAATCGTCAATTCATTGGACTGTTAGTTGGACGACTCGTCTCTAATAGCTTACTTGAAACTAAATCCTGAATTTTGACGTTTGCTCTGTTTCATAAAGGCAAGTTATTCCTTCAGTGTGATAGACGGCTGCTCTCGCCAACGAGATCGTCAATGTATTCGTTAATCTTCTACTGGATCATGTGTCTGCGTCTTAAAAATGCCCTGGTGGCCTATGGGATTAATTAAGCTAGACAAGAAGCTTGTCCCGGTCTCCCATTTGGTTTAATAAACAACTCCTAGTAGTCCATGATAGTTGGTGCATGTACACTAGTTTTAGCAGACTTTGATAGAATCATAGGGATCGAAAGAGGAGCCTGTGAAGTTTCTCCGAAGCAGCCGTGCATAGATATTCTTATTTCTAAACTATAAGCACGACAGCTCCTGGGACCACATTGGACACTAATTAAGATTAGCACTGATCTAGTGGTAGTAGTAAATAGTTAATCTGTGTCAAAATGTCAAATTAAACGTTGATGTGTTTACGATATGTTTATTTTCGTGGGCTATACTCTGTTCTCTTTCATTTTTTCAAATGTCTTATTTATATTTTTTTTTATCCGGTTCTCCTATTATTCCTACTCCGTACATTATTTCACAAATCTCTTCTTCCAATTTCTCGCTCTCTCTCTGACTATCCTCTCCATCCATCCTGAGTGCACACTCCTCCTCTCCCCGTCCCGATTCATCCCGTCACCGAACATCACGCCGCCATGCGCGGCCGCCGCCCGTCCACTCCCGCGCGTCGTCTGCTCCCACTTGCCGCCAGGTACACCTGTGCGCCGCCCACACATCACGTCCGGCCACTGATCGCCGCACGTCACTGCCCGTCCGGAGGGCCACCGATGGCTCGCCCCGACGCGGTCCCTGCTGCCTTGCGCGAGGCCACCGCCATCCCGGCCTCAGGCTCATCCCATCGCCGTCCAAGTCCCGTGGGGAGCCACCAGCGCGCACGAGCCGATGGAAGCGGCGGTCGGAGCGCGCAACGGAGCCGCGGGTCCGCAGCTGCCTTCCGCACACGGACACCGCCGACGCGCATGAGCTGGTGGAGGCGACAAGAGCGGCGGCGGGCGTGGGCGAGATTCGGATCGGGCAAGGGATGGGGGTGAGATTCGTTGGAGAGGAGGAGGAGCGAGGAGGGCTCTGTTGGTTTTTTTGGCGGTATGTATTTTTTCTGCGCCTGAGGACTGCAGGAGTCAGGATTAAAACACACGTGGAGACATTGGTGACAGATTCATAATTTCGGTGAAGTGACGTACCGTCGCGACCGTACCATCACCACCAACTCTAATTTAATATATTGGGATATATATAGAGTAAATTTCACAAAACCACACATATTAGGTCAGTCTTCTCACGCAGCACTCACTTTTGCTAATTTGCCCGGAAAACCACATTTTTTCAGTCACAATGTAACAACAAGCCCGAAATGACGTGTTTAGGCATTTTGACAGTTTTCCTTACAGGCCGGGCCCACCTGTCAGATGACACGTTGGACAAACCCGACCCGACTCGACCCGATAGCCCGTTATGTCCGTCCTTATCTTCTTCTCTATCTCCGGCGTGGCTGCACCCCGGACGCGCCCGCGAGCCGCCGCTAACCAACGAAAGCAGCACTGGATGATCTATCAATCGTACTATTCGAGCAAGACAAGCAACCTACTAACCAACGAAATCGAGAATACGAATGGACGGAAGTCTCCTAAACTCGTCGTCACTGAAGCCGAACCCGAACGCCACGTCCCGCGCCTCTTCGGTGGTCTCGGCGAGCTCCGTCGCGTGCACCCACGCCTGCGCGAGGTCCAGGACGCCGCCGAGGAGCCGAGGAGCAGCAGCAACGTCACGGCCGTCGTCGTAGTAGTTCTCGCCCAGCACTAGCAGCAGGAACCCGGCAGCTCCCAGGTGGGCGCAGGCGCTCTCCGCCAGATCGTGCACGGCGCAGACGAGCTTCGCCGCATCCCGGAGCAGGCCCAACGCGCGCCACACCTCGGGGTCAGCGAGGAGGTCTTCTGCGCCGGCGCAGGCTCGCGGACAAGGGGCCGGGGCGCTCGCGGGCAAGCGGCAGGGGCGTGGCGGCGCTTGGGGGACAGCGGCGCGCGGGCAAGCGGCGGCGGTGGCTCGCCGGGCGTGCGCCTGGCCAGCGCGTGGGCGTGGAACCGACCGTGGTGTACGAGTGGTCGCTCAAGTGCGCAGGCACGGCGCTCGTGTCCCTCCCGGCGTCCTCCTGCTGACCACGCTCGCCGACTCGCTCCTGGGCCGCGGCGGGGGTGGGGGCGGGACCTGGCCGAGAGCCATGGGTATGGGGAGGAGGAGGAGGAGGAGAGGGGACTGGAGGAGAGGAGAAGGTGGCCGAGTCTGGTGGTGGAGGGCCAGGGAGAAGGCCATGGCCGCCGTGGCCATGGATGGAGGTGGCGGGTGGTGGACAGGTGGAGGGCTCGGGAAAGAGAAGGGGTACTGACAGGGGGCTAAGATTCGGGCTAACGGGTTGGGGTCGGTCGGGTCGGGTTCGTACGGATGTAATCTGACATGTGGGCCGGACCTGTAAGGAAAACTGTCAACTCGCTTAATCACGTCATTTCGGACTTGTTGTTACATTGTGACTGTAGATGTGTGGTTTTTCGGACAAATTAACAAAAGTGGTATCTGCGTGAAAAAACTGCATCAATATGTAATATGCGTGGTTTTGTGAAATTTAGCCATATTTTTAGTTGGGTGACAGATTTGTTGTCCACGTAGGTAGTAGTACTATATATGTTTTTATGGTATACTCCCCGCTCCCGGTTGTTGAACGGTGTGTACTGAACTTAATTTCTTTCCGGAGTGTACTGAAGGTAATGCTAAACAAACCCTTTGGTATATGCTCCCCTGATGCTTGAATTTAAACGAAGAAACAGTAATGTTCCTTCGTGAGTTTTAGCAAAAAGAAAAAAGAAATTGACTAGCTGAGTTCAAGGCTAGGGTCAGTGGTAGTCGTAGCACGAAAGGATATGTAGGAACATACACGGCACGCACCTGTCCCAATCATCGGTGCATGCGTTGCTTGCAAGCCGTCGATAGATAAGATACCCCAAAACAAATACTCCTACTAGTTAAAAATTAACTGCCGTGATGAGTATATACTCATGGATCATTCATTCATTTACCAAGAGCTCAATTAAATAGAGAAAAAAAAGCTAACCACACGTGTGTGGTATGTATGTGATCCATGGGCAAGTGTCCTCAGCAAATCTTTGTTCGATGGAGGGGCATAATAAAAGAGTGCCTGTAAGATCAGGGGTTACATTACATACTTCCTCTGTCTCAAAATAAATGACACGTCACTTAATTTCAAAATAAGTGACACGTCACCTAATTTGAGACCGTGAGATTACGTCCTACGATTGAGTTGATCATCCTTTCACGTGATAAGATAACGCAGCTAGCTAGGGTACGTGTCGTCGGCTTTCTTTATCCTTGAGGGGAAAAGCCAGTACCGAAGAATGCCAGAATTTATAAGCATTGCGGCATTGATTCGACATTTCACGCCATTCAGTGGTCGGTAGTACCAGCACGAAAACGGCCATTCACTGATTCCTGTTTCGACACGTAAAATACTCCATCTGCATATGGCTCTCGACACTTGACAATGGCAGATGGAGGGCACTATCGTAAACATCGTTATATCTTCCCAGCCAGATTTTTCTTATATGGAACAAATAAATCATCCTCACGAACTAAGGCCATTTTTGTAATTTTGTCCTGGGTGACTTTGATTAAGACTTTGCATCGGAGACGTGGACATGGAGACATAGACAGATGGCATTGACCCTGGCCTAGCAAGCCGCCTCGAGGACCGTGACGGCCTGGCTTCTTCCTCTGCTACCAGAAACCCAAAAGGCACCGGCTACATGGGCGTTTCTGCCGCGTCCAGAGTCCAGACTTGGGGAGATGCGTGACGTCTCGATGCAGAGAACTGCAGGGGCGTTGCTTTTGTTTGGACCTGCAGCCTGCAGAGGTCTTCCAATACTTGTCCAAGAAACAAAGAGGACCCGGGTTTCCTTCTCTCCTCGTCTCTGTCTACCAATCTTTTTCTGGAAAGAAATTGTGTGCAGAATTCGGGAGAAATTTCAAACGGAGCCATTACAGATTGTTGCGTGGAAAGAGATAGATAGAGTGTTGCGTGGTCGGGGAGCAGTGGATCGATGGAGCACACAGGAGGCACACGACGACCTTGCTGCCCCTGGTCGTGCTATCCCCATGATTAGCACAAAGAATTCATAGGGTAATTAAGTAGTAATGGTTTTGTTTGTACCAATATTACCTCCGTTTCATAATTCTTGTTTCAAATTTGTCTAAAAGTAGATGTATCTATTGCTAAAAAACGTCTATGTAAATATAATATTTCGACAAGAAATATGAAATGAAGGAAGTACTATTTTCTTGCCCATGAATTTCTAGGAAGTATTCTGATTGATTTGTACTGCATTTACCAGTACATGATAGGTGGATATGAGGATGTCTGTGGAAAAGTCAAGCGTGCAAATCAGTATGGACCAAAAGACTCCCTATCGATCTCTATCCATACTTAGATTATTAATGTGAAAGGAAAACCGGAGTAATGTATTAGTGGAGTATTTTTTTTTCTTCTTATTGGAAGAAACAAGTAGATGGATACAAAGAAAGAAAAAGCATCGCCCTGCAATTGAGATGTCGACATGGAGATCGACAGATGCTGAAAAACAAATCGTGGACAAGATAAACAATCCATCTATACTTTGAATCAGGTATAGGCTTCCCCTTAGTTGTTGCCCAAAAACAAATCGGTCCGACTTTGCTGGGTAAACTGGCCAAGGTATATACCCTGGTTATGTTCGAAATTCGAGCAGCAAAGGTTATGTTAAAAATTCGGGGTTCCATTTTATCAAAATCTAGTACTACTCCATTATTGTGTACTTACCTACCCTTCACCATCAAACATCTCTAAAGAAAAACAGCAACTTGTACCTATTTTTTTTCTTTTTCGAAACAGGTCAAGAAAGCAAAATGCTGTCTGAAAAACGGCCAATGATATGTGCACGCAGAAAAGTTATTCCTTGGAAGAAATATAGCAATTCATAATGCTGCCTTTCTGTTCACCCTGAAGGAGCAGCACCACGCTTGCCTGCTGCCCTTGCACACCTTTGGTGTGTCTCTGTCCTTGCAGATGGGCCCAAAGGGAAGCACTATAATTCGTGGGTCCACATGAACAGAGTAAAAAGGGCACAAGTCAAGGCAAGAAAGCAAACAATTCGGAGGTCAATTTCAATTCAGAGGGGTGCTTAGTGACGTGGCAGAGCTCAGCAAAGGGTTGAGAGTTGAGACGTCAACAGAGGAAGCATCGACGAAGGTCTCCTTCGGAGGGTTGTTGACGAATCCAAAACTTCTTGATGGGAAATGCTTCGGCCGCCAGGCGTATTCCTTAGCTCCACACCGGGTTCCTTACCCAGTGATGATCTGTCCATCGGCTTAAATTATTGGAGCCGCTGGCCTTTTCTCACAACAATGAGTTAATAACAGCATATTATCCAAATGAATTATCCGCTCAATTTTCACATGCCGGTAATGGATTCACAAAGACAGTATTAGCCTATTTTTGCTATGTAGGAGTACCCACTAACCTTTCAAACCAGAAACAATGTGGAATTATAATCTGACGGCCAAAATCGCGGATGGCATGACAGGCCTTCGAGGGTGCCCAGTTTTACCTTCTCTAATAGTAGTAACAAATTAGGTAAAAAATAGTGTACATTGAACATTATTTTGTACAAAATGTAAATACATGTGAGAAAATTCGCAACAAACATAATTCTTTTGAGAACTAATAAAACATAGCACAAAAGTTGTCACCTCTGCCGACGCAAAAAAACTCACCGAAATTAATTCTTCTATGAATTTTTAAAATAGTTGTGCGTATGGTTTCTTTGGCCAAAAGGATTTTTGTATATGCGTCTCGTATTTAAGATGAACAATGTATGCATACATGACGAATAGAGACATGTTTATGAAAGAAGCAGCTGATGTTTTCGTATCTTAAAATAGGTAGATGCGTGAGAAAGTCACACCGAAGAGTGTTCGTCTATTTTTGGTAGGCACCTACCAGGCTTTCGAGTGGATAGGATTATGGCAGATTATTACGCGCAATAGTCAAGATCCCTGATATAAAACTTGTTCCCTCTCTCTGCAACAAAAATCGCATGGAGTAATGTAATTCTTCGTTCAAGTTAAAAGGAAAAATGATTATTGCTTAGGATTTTTTTGGGACCCAAGGATCCTCATGTTTTGTTTTTGACGGAAAAAAAGGATCCTCACGTGAATCGAGTAATATTCATGATCTATGAGATCTTTTCCCTAAGAAAACTGAACAAATCACCCATGAAAATTTCTATAGGTCGCTTTCCTACTCCGGGTTCGTAGCATTATAAAAAGATTGTACCTTGTGGAACTTCTTTTGACTTGCATATGGCACCTATCTCTTTAGATTTCTGTTCTTCGTTTCCTTTTGGGTTTCATCTATGTGTTCAGGTAGCCACGGTAACATCTCAAACTCACTTCACACACACAAAAAAAACATCTCAAAATGAGTAAAATAATAATAATTTGGTGTCCTTTGAGGAAAATCAGAAAAAGCTTCCGTGTTGCATCCACATCGACCAATTATGTTGGTGCTTAAACACCTGGAACGAACAGTACTCCCACTACTATCTTGTCGAATGATTTGACAGAGCACCACCATGAATGAATGAACGGTGAATTGAATTCCTCTTCTGGGCAGGAAAAAGGTCGCAATGGGCCGAAGCCTCGGATGACGAGGAGATGCCAGATGCCACCATTGATGATCATCAAGGAAGGAATGAGAAAGAGAAAAAGGAAGGAATGAGGGATGATTTGATTTGACGAATCTGCCCCTCGCGCGTGCCGGTGCCTTTGCTTTTCGCAGCACAACAGGCAAACACCGGTTGGGAGTGGCGCGGCGCCACACCACGCACGCACACGTACCACCACCATTTTCATTCGAGGGAGGCGACCGCGAAGCTTCGTGCGACCTTCCTGCCGCGGTACAAGTAGGGACTAGGGAGACGAAGCCCGCAAGCAGCACCGCGCATGCCGCTCCTTCCACCACCTGCCCACCCCCACCCCCACCCGTAGGCCGTAGCCAGTCGGATCCCCCAACCACCTCCTGAGATCTCCTCCGCCGAGTGAAGCCAGTCACTGAAGCAGAGCCCCGCCGCCGTCTCGTGGGGGTGGTACCGGAGTTGGAGAATTCCGAGAGTCTCTGTCAGTGCGTGGGACGAGGCGAGACGAGACGAGGCGTCGCGGCTTCGGGGGTTGTGGCCTTTTGTGGTTTGTGTCGTGATTAGTTTGGGTATCGAATCCCGGCTCCGCACGCCACCAACCGCCTCGCCCCGCAAGGAAGGAAGGAAGAGAGATCTCGGCTTGGACGCCACCCCCGCCCCGCCCCGCCCCGTGTGGTGAGTCGTGGGGTATAAGAAATTCCGCTCTCCGTGCCACGGATCGATCTTCTCCCCATACCCAATTCCGCGAAGTTGGGGGGAACGGAATTGGATTCGATTGGGTTGTCGTTAGATTGCATTGCGTTTGATTGCGATGGGTGAGGAGGCGCCGGCGGAGGCGATGGCGGCGGGGTTCCCGGCGTGGGCGCGGACGGTGGAGGAGTGCGAGGCGCGGCTGCGGGTGGACAAGGACAAGGGGCTGTCATCCTCCGAGGCGGCGGCGCGGCTCCGGTCGCACGGCGCCAACGAGCTCCAGGAGCACCCGGGCCCGTCTATGCTGCAGCTGGTGGCGCAGCAGTTCGAGGACACGCTCGTCCGCATCCTCCTCGCCGCCGCCGCCGTCTCCTTCGCGCTCGCGCTCTCCTCCTCCGCGGGGGCGCTCACGCTCTCCGCCTTCGTCGAGCCGCTCGTCATCTTCCTCATCCTCGTCGTCAACGCCGCCGTCGGGGTCTGGCAGGAGACCAACGCCGAGAAGGCCCTCGAGGCGCTGCGTCAGATCCAGTCCGACCACGCCGCGGTCCTCCGCGACGGGGAGTGGGTCCCCAGCCTCCCCGCCCGCGACCTCGTACCCGGGGATGTCGTGCAGCTCCGCGTCGGCGACAAGGTCCCCGCCGACATGCGCGTGCTACGGCTCGTCACCTCCACGCTCCGCGTCGAGCAGGGATCGCTCACCGGCGAGACCAACTCCGTCAACAAGACGGCCCACTCGGTGCCCGCCGAGGACGCCGACATCCAGGCCAAGGAGTGCATGGTGTTCGCGGGTACCACCGTCGTCAATGGCAGCGCCGTCTGCCTCGTCGTGCACACCGGGATGGCCACCGAGATCGGTAAGATCCACTTGCAGATCCACGAGGCGTCGCAGGAGGACGACGACACCCCGCTCAAGAAGAAGCTCAACGAGTTCGGCGAGGCGCTCACCAAGATCATCGGGCTCATATGTGCCTTGGTGTGGCTCATCAATGTGAAGTACTTCCTGACGTTTGAGCTTGATGGATGGGTGCCGAGGAACATACGCTTCTCCTTTGAGAAGTGCACATACTACTTTGAGATCGCCGTGGCGCTTGCTGTCGCCGCGATACCTGAAGGATTGCCTGCCGTGATCACCACGTGCCTTGCGCTCGGAACGAGGAAGATGGCTGCCAAAAATGCGCTTGTGAGGAAGCTGCCGAGCGTGGAGACTCTGGGCTGTACCACGGTGATTTGCTCCGACAAGACTGGGACGCTGACCACGAACCAGATGTCTGTGGCAAAGCTTGTGGCAATCGGTGATGTTTCTGGGAAGGTCAGGAGCTTCAAGGTGGACGGCACGACCTATGACCCCCGGGATGGGAAAATTCAGGATTGGCCTGCAGGAAGGATGGATGCAAATCTTGAGATGATTGCAAAGGTTGCCGCTGTGTGCAATGATGCCAGTGTGTCACATTCTTCAAACCAGTATGTCTCCACCGGAATGCCGACTGAGGCAGCTTTAAAGGTAAGAATTGGTGTTATTCTCAGTTTTCTAAATGTTTACATTATTTTAATTCAAAAGTATGGTGCTTGCTTGATCCACAACTTAAACATCATTCAATCATGCTGTAAACAATGTAGACAACAGTGCTTGCTGGATACTGTGTTCAGTTTGTGTCTGTCCAAATTCAGACAATAATATTGCTGGTGTATCACATTCTGTTTTGAAGCTCATTTTGTTGGTTTCTTGTAGGTCCTAGTAGAGAAAATGGGACTACCTGAAGGAAAGAACGGGTTGTCCGTGGATCCATCTGAGACATTAGGTAAGCAAAGGCTGAACCTAATCTAACTTACTATTTTGGTATTACCTAGTACGTGCTGTTTAGTTAACTTGCAGTCGTATACTGAATAGATTGTCATTTTGTTTCCTGCTAGGCTGCTGCAGATGGTGGAGCAATGCCGCCAAAAGGATCGCCACACTTGAGTTTGACCGTATGAGGAAATCAATGGGAGTCATCGTTATGTCCAAATCAGGAAGCAACACTTTACTCGTGAAGGTATGGATGCCATCTCTCTCGCGATACCATCATCAACCACTGATATGTTAAACAAAATTACTCTGTATTACTCCTACTTCATTTTTTTATGTTCCCTGGAGTGACACTCAAAGTGCGTGATGATGTGTCCTGATGACAGGGAGCTGTTGAGACATTGCTGGAGAGGAGTACCCATGTCCAGCTGCAGGATGGTTCAGTCGTGCCTTTAGACGAGAAATCAAGGAAAGCTATTTTGGAAAGTCTCCATGAATTGTCAACGAAAGCTCTGCGCTGCCTCGGTTTTGCATTCAAGGAGGATCTTGGAGAATTTGCAACATATGATGGCGAATACCATCCTGCTCACAAGCTTTTGCTGGATCCAGCCAATTATGCGGCAATTGAGACTGACCTGATATTCGCTGGTCTTGCTGGCCTAAGGGTAAGATTGTGCTACACATTGTGGATATCTTTTGTGTAATGTTGTTTGCTGTACAATTTGGAATGTACAAAAGCTTTTCACTGGGGATCAGGATTTGACAAAATACGTATACATCTTTTGTAATATGCACATTTTCTTCGCACAATGCTGACAAGTCTTGTGGATGTTTTAACTCGTCAGGATCCTCCGAGGGAAGAGGTCTTCGATGCTATTGAGGACTGCAGAGCTGCGGGCATCCGTGTTATGGTGATAACAGGAGACAACAAAGAAACTGCTGAGGCAATTTGCCATGAAATTGGTGTGTTTTCACCTGATGAGGATGTTAGCTTGAAGAGTTTTACGGGCAAGGAATTCATGCTACATGATGACAAGAAGGCACTTCTGCGAAGGAAAGGAGGCCTTCTGTTCTCTAGGGCAGAGCCTAGGCACAAGCAAGAGATTGTGAGACTGTTGAAAGAAGATGGTGAAGTGGTTGCCATGACTGGAGATGGAGTAAATGATGCCCCTGCTCTAAAACTGGCTGACATTGGTGTAGCAATGGGGATTACCGGCACTGAGGTATATTCTTAATACCCTTACACACCATGTTTGCTGCTTTCGAACCACCTTGTTCGTTCTCGAATCAGCAGAACTGCCCAACTTTCTATGATGTCAAATATAAAAGTTTATAAAGTACTTACCTAGGCTGATTGATAATGACTTTGTGCCTTAGAGCCTTCAAGGTCTTCTGCTTTGAAATCGCTTGTTTTGGTTTCCCAGACAAAAAACTATTGGTTTCTGAATTGTTTGGCATTGGTCTTTCAACCTTCCTACTTCAGAAACCTAGAAAACTCTGTTTACCACGTGCCCTTGTATGTTACTGCTTTTTAGCTAACCACACAAGAAGTGTTTGAATTATACCAGTAAAACAACATATGTGTTGTTGTTTAGGTTTTAAAAGATTATTTAGAGGTTCTAAGAAAAGAGTGATATCTGCAAAACAATGCTTTTGTTCAGCTTATACTTCAGAGTGGTACCTGAAAATTCTTATATTTTACCAGGTTGCCAAAGAGGCTTCTGACATGGTACTGGCTGATGACAACTTTAGCACCATAGTTGCTGCAGTTGGTGAAGGAAGATCTATTTACAACAACATGAAGGCTTTCATAAGGTTTGTGCACTGAGAGCCTTGGCCATTCACAGCTCTTTTGTCGCTTGAATACATTTTAGTTGGTCTGTATCACTAGGTAAAGCTGATGTTCCTTAATGGAGTATTATTGAGTGATTTAGATACTTTTTGTATTTAGAGCTTGTTTCTCCTTGTGAGGATTCTGACTCTCTTCTTCACAACTGTAGATACATGATTTCCTCGAACATTGGTGAAGTTGCCTCGATATTCCTTACCTCTGCTTTGGGTATTCCTGAGGGTTTGATACCTGTTCAACTTCTATGGGTGAATCTCGTCACAGATGGGCCCCCTGCAACTGCTTTGGGTTTCAATCCACCTGACAAGGACATCATGAAGAAACCACCAAGAAGAAGCGATGACTCACTGATCACTCCCTGGATTTTGTTCCGTTACCTGGTAAATGATCTTTCCTGTTCTTGATTAGTTGCCACTTACCTGTATGATATCTTTTAGGGATCTCCCCTTTCTTTGTGAAATTAGTTTTTCTTACTGGTCATACCTAACTTGCAGGTCATTGGTCTCTATGTGGGGATTGCCACCGTTGGCATCTTTGTCATCTGGTACACCCATGGATCTTTCATGGGCATTGACCTCACTGGAGATGGCCACACCCTTGTCAGCTACTCACAGCTCTCAAACTGGGGCCAGTGCTCTACATGGAACAATTTCACAGTTGCCCCCTTCACAGCCGGAGCTAGAACTTTCACATTCGACAACCCCTGCGAGTACTTCCAGGCTGGCAAAGTGAAGGCGACGACGCTCTCCCTATCCGTGCTGGTGGCAATCGAGATGTTCAACTCGCTCAACGCCCTCTCTGAAGACACCAGCCTGCTCAGGATGCCCCCCTGGGTCAACCCGTGGCTGCTCCTGGCAATGTCAGTGTCGTTCGGGCTGCACTTCCTGATCCTCTATGTGCCGTTCCTTGCGCAGGTGTTTGGCATCGTGCCACTCAGCCTGAACGAGTGGCTGCTGGTGCTGCTGGTCGCGCTCCCGGTGGTGCTCATCGACGAGGTCCTCAAGTTCGTGGGCCGGTGCACGACGTCTTCAGGCCCCAAGAGGAGATCGAAGAAGCAGAAGGGCGAGTGAAGGAGGCTAACAGTGTGGTTCAGATAACACCACAGCAACTAATCTCATTTTATTTGGAGTGTCCAGATCATGTAACAGTGGTCGCCAAAGGGGTGTTTATTCAGCGGATATATAAATATATATGTCCAATACTAGAAACTGAAGTAGATAAAAGGTTCTCAAAACTAGTTCTCTCGTTTGACGTTTCCGGCAGAGATGGAACTTAGCAACTTTGTTCTTATCTTTTTTTTTTTACTGGTCAGGTTGCAACCTTAATTTGATCATGTGAATTATAATATATATAGGTAGCGCTCGGAGTTTAGATTTTTATGTTTCACTTGTTTTTGCTGCGAAACTATTTTGCCAAACATGAGTGCAAATAATTATACATGACAGGGTAACCAGCTATTTCTGCTTACTGTCTTTATACATGCTGCTGTTGGATATGTCTCCTTGTTTCAAGTTTCGCTGTGTATGAGCAGAAGCAGACTGATTTTGGTCTAGTCATGCATTGGTGTTATGGTCTACAATTTCGTATCTGATCCGCCTCATGTTTAGGTCAAGTTTCTGCATCTAATTAATCAAATATCTAAGCTCATCCATTGAATTCAAAAGTGCGGCTTGGATCTACGCATTGTCAAATCCATATATGCTTCCCACAAAATCACCTTGAATTGTTTCAAACAGTTGATTGGTTTCACGCATTGTCAGATCCATCTGCAAGAGATTTGTGTGAACAAGAAAAATTATCCTCCACCCCCGGGCACTTGAACACACATGTACTGTCCGGAAGAGAGATGGGGCACAAAATCACCTTGAATTGTTTCAAACAGTACTTTTACGGAATCCCTGTTGAAACAAGAAAGATGGTTAGGTAGGACCTGTATTTTGGCCAACTATGGCCTGATAATCAACCATCTCTTTCTCAACTCAGCAACTTGAAGTATTAATGTTATATTTAGGGTACTAAGAAAGCACATCAGATCATAATATATATCAATACCCTCTAATATATATCAATATTCCCCTTCTTTTATCTATGCAAAACAAAAAAGAATAGTAAGTGATTCCAGAAATCTCTAAAACGAGAAGGCCCACAGAGAAGCCCTCTAAAAGGTAGGCTGACATGGGCCTAAGGTTACTCTAATCTACAGTATGTGGGAACAAATTAGCCTAGACATTTGAAATTAATACGTCTGCCCAATTGCCTATATTCATGGTTTTTTCTAAAGAAAAATACGGTTTTGCTTAAAAAGGGTGACCTTCTGAGTAGGGCACTCTCCACATGACAAGTGTCACGCTCTAGAAGAACATGCAAGATTCTCCCATGAGGTAAGGATTTTTTTCGTTAGATAAAAAATTCAAAATGCAAGAAACTTTTGAAGCGAGAATCCAAATTACAATCCATTTTCACCATGACGAGAACTTCAAAATCAGATTCATATTGATATATTCGATTAAAATTGATGTTATTTTATGTCCTCAATAGTTTCTCACATTTGTCATGTCTAACATTTCATATACTTGTCCTATCTTTTTCGTGCCCTCCATAATTGTTCTGCCTTGCACCATGCAGTGTCATGCTTTGTGGCATGTCCGTGTCGAGTCATGTATGTATTCTACCTTAGCAGAGATATCTATGACTCGAATAACAGGGCATAACTATTATAGCAAGGCATAATATATAAAATGGACGATTTTCTCTTGCGTTGAAACATATCACTATTTTTTAGGAACCACACCAGAAAGATGTGCCTTTATATTAAGGAGAAAGGCCGAAGCCGGTCCACACAAACACAACAGAGCACCCACAGGAAAAGATAAAAGGGGGAAAACCAACAAAAAAATGTTTGTAATTTGGATATGTGAATGAATCTTAAGCATTTTTGTACTTGCGCGGTAGCCTTCGCGCGTACCCAGCTGCTGAGCTGCATGCATACAAGCATACACAAGCTTTGGATATAGCTGGCTCCACATGCAGCCCCACGAAAAGATGCTCCGCATGCAGCCCCAGGCAAGCACTAGAAGTTGTTGCTGTATGCATGTCAGAGACTAATATTTTATCAATTTGAAGTTTAAAAATATTTTATGTCTAAAAATGGTGCACTAATATTAGATCACATATGGCTATGTTTTGATGATTTTTCTCATTTTCAAAATTATTAATCAATATTTATGAAGTTGCCGTCTTATTAGTACGGAGTTGCCATGGCAACTTCTTACAAAATAGGATGAAAATTCATGCATTCTGGCATGGGATTAAAACTCTTAAATCGTGTATTCAATTTACGATTTTGTATTACGGTTAGTTTGGTCTCAGATTTTTTTTTTGAAACTAGACCACATGTTGATACGTTCAACCGAAAAATCAATATTAAAGTTACCACATAATAATATATCAAGTTACCGCCCCCATTAATAACAATATACCCTTCATACAAAATGGGTGGTAATTTGTGAGTTAGAATTACCATCCCATAATATCTAAAGTTACACCTCACCCCCTACCCCCCGGCGTAATATAAGAAGTTGTGACCATGTTAGTAATAAGTCACTGCGTGGTAGAATTTTTTTCAAAACATGACGGTAACTTGTGCATTATCGTCCGGTAGAAAAATGTCGGATTTTTGTTTTGTTGAAACATATCCGAGAGGGATCTAGTCTTGAAGCTCTCATCTCAATGCAAAATCAATTGCAAAAACAAATTATGAATCGGACAAACAATTTGAGTTAGAAAACATTTTTAAATATCTAAAGTCAACTAGTACAATATATATGTCCTATAATGCTCGTTGCAAGCTTCAGAAAATACTGCTTGGTACATACATGGATGCTGGAAAATAAAGGACGACACTAGCTCGCGTGCGTCGTGCCTTGCTCTCACGGGCATGCTTCCAAAGTTGCCATACACTAATATATCAAGTTGCCACTTAGCTTGCCAGTTGCAAATTACCGCGTGCTAACTTCATATGGATTTGTACATTATGAATTTGCCACCCAATAAGATATGAAGTTGCCACCTAGTAATATATCAAGTTGCCTCCTAGCTTGTTATCTACAAATGACCACGTGTGAACTACATATAGATTTGTACATTAGAGAATTGCCGCCAATCATATATATAGGAAGTTGCCACCGTGCTTTCGAAGTAGGATGACGACTTGTGTATTATCGTACGGTAACAAAAGGGTCACACAAATTTGTGTCCAAACATAATCAACAGAGATATAATTTTCAAACTCTTGTCGATACGAAACAATTTGTGAAAATAGATCTTGAATTAAACAAATAATCTTGAGCTACAATTTTTTTGTAATGTGTGAATCAACCTCATTTGTGTGCATATCTAGCCAGAAGCCATGTATGCATATGCATGGTACACGCACCAGGCCTAACCAGCCCTGACAGCAGCAGCACCAGCAACATGCAGCTCCATTCGACGAGTACGTCGTACGCGAGGGAGGTTGGATGCTGCAGATTCCGTCGCGCGCAAACGCTCCAGCGCTGACGTTCATGCTTTATAATTTCTGTTTTTGTAAACACCAAGTCTGTGTTTGCCCGGTTGTCTAGCCATAAGTGAATATACTACAATATAATCGCTCCTTTTCACAAAGAACGGCGCACATGCAATTCGAGAACTTTGACCAACAATTAGATCAATAATATGTAAATTTGTTATAGATTTTGTACCGTTGTAAACATTTTTGAAATACAAATCCAATGCTATAATTTTTGTAGCACGTAACCCTCAAACATCAGTTTCATTGTCGGGGGATGACCCCGGGTATGGTCATGACGACACATATTAGTCGAGATAACAAGGGCAAAGCCGGCACAGGCAAGTACACTGGCAGCTAGAGGCCCTACGCGCCTAGCACCAGCAAGTACTGGACTTGCTGGCCGCGGCGCGGGAGAAGGCCAACAAGGAGCACGAGGAGGTGCTTGCAACAGCCCAAGCTCGCCTCAAGGAGAAGAGCGACCTGGTCAGCAGCTACTCCTCCCAGCTCCAGGCGCTGCGCACGAAGCTGGAGGAGCAGGCCAAGGCCGCGGAGGACGCGGCAGCGGCGTCGGCACGGCGAGAGAAGGAGCTCAATTCCGCCAAGGAAAGGAGCGCCCATCTCGAGTCCGAATTGGCCACCGCCCAGGGTGAACTCGTCAAGATGGACGAGGACAATGTGGGCAAGGCCAAAGAGATCGTGCGGGTCACGGAACTTCTCCGCAAGGCCAAGCATGCGGTGGCGCTGGCGCGCAGCACCCACGACAAGTTGGCGGAGCAGCGGCGGAGGGAGACCGAGAAGCTGCACGAGATCGCCCGGGCCGTACGCGAGCTGCTGCCGAGGTTCGAGCTGCAGGCCGCAAAGGTGGACGGCACGGACGTCAGCACCCTGATCCCGTTCTTCTCTGACATGGTGGGGAAGCTCGGGACGCGTGTGGATCTCCAAGTTCTGCGACGGGGAGATAGCGTCGTGCGCCAGGGAGATCGCCGAGACGATCCTCCCCCGGGTGCACTACTATCACCCCGACTTCCCCTTCGAGGCGCTGCTGGACGCGTGGTCGGACAGCGAGGACGGCCCCTCCCACACCAAGGCAGTGGGCAGGTTTGTGGACAAAGTGGTGGAGCGGATGCAGAGGAAGCCGGAGCCGGAGCCGGAGCCCCCAGCGGAAGCCCCCGGCAACCGGCCGTCTTAGTCCCATGCAAGCTTTTGTTTTTCTTTTTGTTTCCTGCAAGTGGCGCTTGGCGCCGTTGAACAATTACGGTTTTATTAATCCACGTAATCATTTGCTACTTTTAGAAATTTCGTTTTCTGGTTCTACTTGGTACTTGTTCCTGAAATTGACTCGCGGGGTGGATCTTCCAGTCCTCGTGTGTTGCGTTTTGTGTTGCCGGGGACTCGCACGCTACCCACCTAACTAGACCAGGGACCCGGGATGGACCCGCGGTGCCAACCTGGGGCCAAGTAGCAGCGGCGAGCCACTCCGCTTGCAGGTTAGCTACTCCCAAGCCCGTGCCTACGGGACGGACCCGCAAGCCGCATGAGGAGCGCACTCCCCCGCAAACGTCCTTCTAACACTCCAGCCACACGCAAGACCCGACCCACACCAACGAGCCAACGTTGAGTGTTAGAAAGCTAGGTGCCTAGGATAACGCACTTAACTGTCTGTTCTCATGTCGAATGTATCAGTTCTGTACTTGGAACGCCTGCTGGAGGGGTGCGACAGGGACGCTGTGGCAGTGCACCCATCAGCGCTGAGCACTGATGGCATGCACCACCACAACGTCTCCGCGGCAACCCTCGCCTTGGAACCGCTTGCTGGAGGGATGCAGCAAGGGCACAGTGGCCGTGCACCCATCGGTGCTGAGCACGGATGACATGCACCACCACCGTGTTTTTGCGGCCTCCCTCGCCTTTGTAGCCATCTCCTTAGCTTTGCTCTGAGTTGCTCCGTGGCCACCATGCCCTTTTGTTGGCACGGTGGAGAATCCTGCCGCCGCGCGCGCCAAGCTACCACGGCACATGTGGCGACACCCTCCTGCGGTAAGAACCTTGAAGCGGTCACCATGCACCAGTGGCTCCTCGCTAGACGACACGGCCCGTGAGTACTCCACGAGCACCACAGTGTGTCCGATCCCTATCCTTATCCTGCATGTCAGATTCTTACCAAGCCCGAGATGCTGCAAAAAATTTCGAAATGCACGAAAAAACGGTACAGCACATACAACCCTCCTGCCTCCCAGCCCCCGGGCACAGAAGGGTCGATACCAAACTTGGGTGTGAGCACTCTTTCATTCCCAAGACGCTAATGTCGCGTGGTGCGCGTTGCGGGGAACTCGGCAACGGCACGACCCCGTGCCAGAGTGATCTGGCAACGGGATTTCTGTTTTTGAGGCTCCGGCAGCCCCCTGCTCACAGCCAAGAATGGAAAGAGACTTCTGTGCACCTAGAGCAGGAGACAGAAGAAAGAACATGCAATAATTGAGACAACTTGAAATTCAGAGGAAATCACTTATCTTTATTCACAGAAACTAGCGGATTACAATCGGGGGTTGCCCGGCTGCACTAGTTCGAGAGGCATGCTGCAGCAGCATCACCCGTGGGTTAGGTTCCGCCGCTTCACGGGTAGAACTTGCGCAAGTGCTCAAGATTCCAACTGTTTTGCACCGGCAAGCCTTCTTCGGTTTCCAGCTGGACAGCCCCCGGCCTGGTCACCTGCACTACCCAGAAGGGCCCCTCCCATTTCGGAGCCAACTTGTTCCCGGTCTTCATTCCTTGTATCCGGCACAGGACAAGGTCTCCGACCTCGAGCTCCCGGGTACGGACCCGCCTGTCATGATAACGGCGGAGTCCCTGCTGATAACGTGCAGCTCGTACAGCAGCCCAGCATCGAAGTTCTTCGATGCAGTTAAGATCGTGAACGCTCTACTCGTGTTGGCTATGCTTGCCGTACGCGCGTACTCGAGGGGATCCATGAAGTTAAGGAGTTTCACCCGTTGCCCGGCTAGGTGTGGTCCTGATTGACCATAGCACGGGCTGGAGTTCTTCGACCCAGTGCTTCCCGTGGCCTTTGAGCTTGTCAAATGTTCTCGTCTTGAGCCCCCGCAGCACCTCTGCGTTGGCTCGCTCCGCCTGTCCGTTGCTCCTCGGGTTAGCAACAGAGGCGAAGTGGATCTTGGTGCCCATGTTCTCGCAGTAAGCTTGGAACACGGCGCTCATAAATTGTGTGCCATTATTGGTGATGATGCCGTTAGGCACACCAAACCGGCACACAATGCCCTTGAAGAACTTGATGGCCGCCTGAGCAGTTACCTTCCGCACTGGTTCCACTTTCACCCACTTGGAGAACTTGTCGATGGCCACGAGCAAATACTCATAGCCGCCAACTGCCCTCGGCAACTTGCCGACAATGTCCAGCCCCCAGACCACGAACGGCCAGGAGGATGGAATGACTTGCAGGGCTTGCGCCGGCTAATTACTCTTCTTTTCATGGAACTGGCACGCCTCGCATGTCTTGACTATTTGCTCGGCATCGGCTAATGCTGTAGGCCAGTAGAAGCCGTGCCGAAAAGCCTTGCCGGCCAAAGCCCGGGAGGCCACATGGTGCCTCGGTGTATGTCTTCCAGAAGTGCGCGCCCTTCGTCTAGGGGCACGCAGAGGAGCTTTACTCCATTTGCACGCCTCCGGTAGAGATCCCCGTCTACCGGAGCGTACATCTTGGCTTGCCGGGCTATGCGCTCCGTGGCAACATCGTCTTCAGGGAGGGCTCCCTCCTTGAGGTAGCGGGCGATGTCCACCGCCCAAGGCGGGGTTTTCCTACTCATGCATGCCGCCACATCGGCGGCATGGACCTCCGTTGTTCCGGGTTTCCTGTAATTGCCGGGGGGGGGGGGGCTTCACCGGCAGCTGGCTTGGGAGTGACTGAAGGCGCAGTCTGCCTGTGCCAGAACACTCCCGCCGGGACTTTCTGGCGCTCTGCTGCCCACTTGGACAGTTCATCAGCCGCGAAGTTATCCTTGCGCTTGATGTGCTCGAATCGCAAACCCTTGAACTTGCGTTCCAGCTTGTGGACTTCATCCACGTATGCTACCATCTGCGGGCAGTCGTAGTCCTTGTTAACCTAGTTGATCACGAGTTGGGAATCCCCGCGAACAACCAGGCGCTTAATATCGAGGGCGATGGCCGCCCGCAACCCGGCGAGCAACCCCTCTTACTCAGCCGTGTTGTTGGTGGAGTTGGGGAAGTCGAGTTGGATGGCGAATTTCAACTGGTCGCGCGTGGGTGACTCGATGATGACTCCGGCGCCAGCCCCTTGCAGGCTTAACGTGCCGTCGAAGTACATGATCCAGTGGCCTTCATCCTGCTTGTCGGGCAGGCCGGTCTCTGGCTCCTCTTCTTGTATGCCCATCTAGGTCCACTTTGCAACGAAATCTGCCAGAGCGGCACTCTTGATACTCTTGGTGTTCGTGAAGTGCAGATCAAACTCCGACAACTCCATCCTCCACTCGGCCACCCTCCCGGTGGCTTCACGGTTGGTGAGGGCCCGCTCGAGGCAGAACCCTTACACCACCGTGACGCGGTGCGTCTGGAAGTAATGGCGCAGTTTGCATGATGCAAGCAGAATCCCCAGCAAGAGCTTCTGTACTTGCGGGTACTGCACGCGGGCGTGGCGCAACACCGTGCTGACGAAGTACACAGGGTGCTGCACGAGCCGCTTGCGTGATGTCGACGCTGCCGACTCGAGGGCGGTTCCCAGGTCCGAGGCGGTTGCCGGGGCTGGCTCAGCCCCCTGCCCCGCAAGTCCAGCCCCCGGGAGATCTTCTTCTCTCTCGGCAACGGGCATCGAGCTGACCACTTGGTCAGGCGCCGCTAGGTAGAGCAGCAGCGGCTCGCTTGGCTTGGGGGCGATGAGGATTGGAGGCGACCTCAGGTACTGCTTGAAGTCTTGGAACGCCGCCTCAGCCTCGAGGGTCCATTCAATTGGGCCCTTCTTCTTCATTACCTTGAAGAAAGGCAATGCGCGTTCCAGCCTTGAAATGAAACGCCCCAGCGCGGCTACACAGCCGTTGAGGCGCTGGACGTCTTTCACCCTGCGGGGAGCCTCCATCTTCTCGATAGCTTCTATCTTCTTTGGGTTGGCCTGAATCCCCCTGTGTGAAACCAAGAAGCCCAGAAGCTGCACCAAGTCTACACCAAAGATGCATTTCTCAGGGTTCAACTTAAGCTTGATCCTGCGGAGGTTATCAAACGTCTCCCGCAAGTCATCAATAAGCGAGTTCCTGCGCTTTGACTTGATGATGATATCATCCATGTAGGCCTCAATGTTGCAGCCTAGCTGGGGTCCCAAACACTCGCGCAATGCACGCTGGAATGTTGAGCCCGCGTTCTGCAACCCGAAAGTCATGCACGTGTAGCAGTAGTAGCCAACCGGGGTGATGAACGCCGTTTTCTCCTTGTCCTCGATTGCCATCTTGCTCTGATGGTAGCCGGAAAAAGCATCCAAAAAACACAACAAATCACAATCGGCAGTGGAATCTACTATTTGATCAATGCGAGGTACAGGGAAAGGGTCTTTGGCACATGCACGATTAAGATCAGTAAAGTCTACACACATGCGTAATTTATTTTCCCCCTTGGGTACTAAACCTGGATTCGCTAACCAAGTGGGGTACAGTACTTCCCTGATAGCCCCCGCAGCCTTCATCTTGTCCACTTCTTGCTTGATGAAGTCCTTGTGCTCCTGTGCTTGCCAGCGGATCTTCTGCTTGACGGGGCGGGCGTTCGGACGCACCGCGAGTCCATGCTCGATCACCTCCCTAGGGACTCCGGGAAGGTCCGATGGTTCCCAAGCGAACACGTCGGCATTCTCCCGAAGGAAAGTGATGAGGGCGCTTTCCTATTTGGCATTGAGGTTCGCACCGATGGTGACAGCGCGCTCCTCGTTGCTGGCTTGGAGGTGCAGCTTCTTCACCTTTGCGGCCTCCTTCTTGAGCTTCTGGCCCTTGCCGGGGCGTGAGCTCGAGCTTGTCCTCCCCCCGGCAAGCTTCTGCGGGGTAACACGAGCCTTCTTCGCTGCGGGACAGTCACCCGGCAGCGAGCCTTCGCTTCCGGCTACGCCTTCGTCACCGGAATCAGCTGCGGCGGCAGCCTTGACGACCTCGCCAACACACCAAGCCGCGTCCTTGAGATCGCACTTGATGGAGAGGACTCCGTACGTGGACGGCATCTTCATCACGCCATAGGCGCAATGGGTTGCCGCCATGAACTTGATCAGCGCTGGCCGACCAACGGGGTGTGAGCCACATCAAACACGAGGTGCTCAGTTCTGAATGCCTCCCGGGACCCGAAGGTAACTGGCAGCGTGATGCGCCCCAGAGGGCGCACGATCCCGAGGTTTACCCCCCGGAACGGGTCGGTGGGCTTCATCTGCTCCAGCGGCAGTTGAAGCGTCTCCACTAATCTGGCGGACAGGAGGTTTAACCCCGCTCCGTTGTCCACCAGCACCTTGGTCACCGTCATGTTGTTGATGATCGATGAGACCATGAAGGGGAGAACTCCTGACCCCAACTGCCAGGCTAGGTGATCGTCAGAGTTGAAAGTGATCGGCACGTGCGACCACTTCAACGGCTGCTACGTCTCCATGTCCGGCAACAGCGCACACACCTCCCGGGTGAGGTGCTTCACCGCCCTATGGGATGAGAGAGCATAAGCTCCCCCATGGATGCAGGTGACGCCATGGGGCTCCTGGAAGCCAGGCTCGTCGCCCTCACAATAGTCGGACCCGCGCTGCTCCTCAGCACGGGCCTTGTCTCATCCGCGGGGAGGCCGCTCCCTGCCGGCGCAGGCTTGGGCTCGACCCCCCTGGGCTTCCTCTCTGTCGGCATCCCCACCGATAGGCTTTGCTCCAGCTCTGAGGTCATTCAGACAGGAGAGATGCCCGATGTGCCCGCAGTTGAAGCAGGCGCCGTATGCTCGGCGCTCCTCGTGGCGCTGCTCGCGCCTCTGCTTGATGCCCTGCAGGATGCGGCAATCTTGCGCATCAAGGGTGGCATTGGCGTGGATGGGGCAGCGGGGCGCGTCGCCCGGCTTGCCACCAGACCCGCCGGCGGACGAGGCCTTTTTTGCAGGCCTCGAGGTAGCCCCCGGTTCCGTGGCAAGCACTTGCTTCCCGCTGCGCTTCCGGGAGCCCTTCTTCTGCGAGCTCTCAGCGGGACTCGCGGCAGCCTTAGCTACGAGTTCGGGTGCCAAGCGCCCTTCCTCGGCCATGGCACACTTGTGCGCCAAGGTGTAGAGCTCTTACATCGTCCGGATCTGGTGCGTGCTCAGCTTCTCACGCATCTTGGGGTCACGGACGTTGATGGAGAAGGTGTTGATGATGGCGGCAGCCTCCGCCTCAGGAATGGAGTAGGAGAGACTGGAGAAGCAGTTGACGAAGCTCCGCAACGTCTCTCCTGGCTTCTGCACAACCGTGTGCAGCTCCGCCATGGTTCCCGGACGCTTGTAGCCGCCCTAGAACGCGCTCACAAACTGCTCGCGTAGGTCAGCCCAGGAGGCTATGGACCCTGCGGGCAGGTTGAGCAACCAGGTCCTCGTTGATCCTTTGAGGACCATCGGGAACCAGTTGGCTCTGACCTTGTCGTCGGCACCGATGGCATGCATCCCCAACGTGTAGGTCAGGAGGAAATCCTTGGGGTTCACGGTCCCGTCGTACGTTCCAAGTGACGGCGCTCGAAACTTGCAGGGCCATGTCACCCGGCGCAGCTCGCGGGTGAACGCGGTGCAGCCGTCCTCAGCACCCATGGGAGCATCGTTCTGCTCCTCTGGGCGTTGGCGTTCTGCCTCACGCTGGTGGAGGTCTTCTTGCTGGCGGGCATTCAGGACACCCCGTGCATCACCCCGTGTAACGGTCGGTGACAAATCCGAGGACCCCACGGGATCCTCGCCTCCTTGCCCTCCCTGCGGGGGAGGGTTTTCTCCCTGCCCCGAGACGCGGGGCACGTCTCCGCGTCCTGAGTTCTGCCCTCGGCCTGAGCCGGGGCGCCCTCGCCTTGCGGCTGCTGGGCGCCGAGTGCAAGGAGCGTGTCCAGCTCCGCACTCCATGCCTCGTGCGCCAGTGTGCCTTGTTGTGGCTCGTAGCGCACCATGACACGCGTGGTGATAATGGCTTCCGCTGGGGTTTGGGCGGGAGGTTGCCGATTCTCTGACTGGCTGCCCTCCGCCCTGTCCCCCGGTGCCCCCGGGTGAGTAGGGCGAGATCCCGTCGGCGTCGCACGTGATGCGGTGTGCTCGTGGAGCAGCTGCCGCTGCGCGTCTTCGCCCCGTGAGTGGACTCGCTGGCCGGCGCGGGCGGCATCGTGTCCGCTCGTGCGACTGGCTCTGGCGCTAGGAGCCGCTGGCCCCTTTAGCCGGTTGTCCACCGACGGTCGAGGAGGCAGAGGCGGCAACTCTGACTGTTACTGCTGCACCCGGGAGGGCTCAGGGTTCTCCTGACCCTGCGACGTGGGTTGCATGTCATGTGATCGCGTGTGCGCCACTGGGGCACCACGCGGGTCGATCCGAGAGTTGCCAGCCCGCTTGGGAGGCATAGCGACGAGTTCTGTCGTCGGAGGAGACGAAGCTGATGTAGTTGTAGACGATGACGCCAGCGGTCACCGGCGAGCTCTTCGCACGCCCCCTACCTGGCACGCCAGATGTCGTAGCCCAAGGCTTAGACATAGGGGATGCCAGGCACCCCTTTTAGGTTCGGCAGTGGGCGTTGGGGATCGCTCCGGCGATCGCCGGCGAGGCCAAAGACGAGCGTTGCGGTGCACAAGTCCGTTTACCCAGGTTCGAGCCACCCGGAGGTGTAAAACTCTACATCCTGCTTCTGACTTTGTATTAGCCAATGAGCAAGTGTTTACAGGTTGCCGGAGGAGTCCCCGGGCGCTCTCTTCCTTTTTTGCTAAGTGGCTACTTGCTACTTTCGGCTAAAGACCTGACCTCTAACTCCACTGGAGTGCAATCTAGAGAGAACCCAACCCCCCGACCGATGGTGCTGGTCCTCCTTTTATACTTAAGGGGATACCACAGATGCCTGGGTGCATGGGGGACAAGTGTCGAGCAAAGACCCTAGGCAGCCTACCTTTGCTGCGCTGGCATGCATGCATGGTGCAAAGTGCTGTAGCTAGAGCGGTACATGCCTTAGATTCACTGCGGGCCACTCACTGTGGGCTGACTAGACAGGAAACCGCCCTTCTGTAGGAGCATTAATGCTTGCTTGTGCCATACTCCACGCCCTGACCAGCCTGCGCAAAAGGAGCCTGCCGGGCGGCCACCTGGTGCCAATACTCTGCTCGCATTGGGCGCCGGCCCTGTTGTAAGCGCCTACGCCAGGGAACACCCTCCCCGGCAGGTGACCTTCCCGGGGGGCGCCCTGACGGGAACCTTCACGCTGCCATCCGGGGCAACCCCCGCAGCCCGGCTAGTCCTGCCGGGCTGGTGGCTTACCGGGCAGCTCGCACAACGCTGCCGGGGTGCCGTCCTTGCAGGGAGCAAGCGAGGCGACCCACGCGTTGCGCAATGGTGGTACCCCGGGTGCCACTGGTGCGGCAGAAGAGATGCGAGATTAAGCGGTAGTTCCGCTAGATCCAAGCCTCAACTTGGGAGAGGACTTCACCGTCGGCTGCCAATGGAGGAGGGGGTTGGGCTCGGGCTGAGTGGGGAAGAAACCCCCACCTGGTCGGCCCCATCCCTTAGGTACCATACGAAACTGCCATGGGCGGTAGTTCCACTAAAACAAGCGGTAGTACCGCCCGTCGGAGGCACCGGCTAAAATAGCCGGTGGTTCCGACCGACACAGAGGAGCCCCAACATGGTGAAAAACAGAGAACTTGAGATCTAGACAAGAATTATTGCAAGATAAGAATAGGCTTGGGATGGAAAGCACACACAAAATGATTAATAGTGATGTATATACTCAATCTTGCAAGATGCAACTTTAAATACCAAGAATTGAGTACTTCTCCATATATAAGCATATATAAGTCATATATTGACTTACAAGATTTGCAATGAATTAAAAGCACCAACCTCACAAAAATGAGGGCAGTGGCCTAGGCCACCATATTTGAGTATGTATGAGCTTGACACCGTGAATATAGATTCTTGGGCTTAAGACTCAAAACTCACATTGAAGCTCAATGTATGAAATTAATGTTAGCATAGTAAGGGTAGCATTTGCCCATGAATTGAGCAATGCTCGCCCTACATCCGTGCGCACATCCAAACTAGACAAATGTTAACCGTGGGTATGGGTGCAAGTTTATCAAACCACAACACTAGAATCTAGGATATTTAGCTCATGCCTTAACTCCCGAAATCTTACTTCATCAAGTGGCTTCATGAAAATTTCCACTACTTGCATACCGGTGGCAACATAAGAGAGATCAATATCACCACGGGCCACGTGCTCTCGAATGAAATGATGACGAATCTCAATATGCTTCGTCTTGCTATGTTGCACGGGGTTGTGGGCTATTTTAATTGCACTCTCGTTGTCACATAAAAGAGGCACACTTTCACAAGTGATTTCATAGTCCAACAATGTTTGCCTCATCCATAATAATTGTGCACAACAACTTGCGGCAGCTATATACTCGGCTTCCGTCGTGGAGAGAGACACACAATTTTGCTTCTTAGAAGACCAACTCACCACAGACCTACCAAGAAATTGGCACGTCCCGAAAGTTGACTTCCTATCCACTTCGTTTCCCGCCCAATCCGAATCCGAATAACCCATGAGCTTGAAACTTGATCCTTTAGGATACCATAAACCAAAGTTTGGGGTATGAACCAAATATCTAAAGATTCTTTTGACCGCCACTAAGTGGCTTTATTTTGGTGCGGATTGATATCTTGCACAAATACCCACATTTAACATAATATCCAGTCTAGATGCACAAAGGTAAAGTAAAGAACCAATCATAGAACGATATACCTTTTGATCCACATCTTTACCATTGGGATCGAGATCAAGAGAGCTTGATGTAGGCATTAGGGTCTTGGCACTCTTGGCATCATGCATCTTGAATCTCTTTAGCATGTCTTGAGTGTATTTGGCTTGATTAATAAAGATTTCTCCCCTCAATTGCTTGATTTCAAATCCAAGAAAGAACTCCAATTTACCCATCATAGACATCTCAAACTTTTTGGTCATTAGCTTAGCAAATTGATCATTGAACACACCATTAGTAGAACCAAATATAATGTCATCAACATATAGTTGGCATATAAACAAATCATCACCAACCATATTAGTAAAAAGAGTGGGGTCAATAACCCCAATTTCAAAGCCACGATCCACCAGTAGCTCCTTTAGGTGTTCATACCAAGCTCGAGGTGCTTGTTTGAGGCCATAAAGGGTTTTATCAAGTTTGTACACGTGGTTAGAAAATTGAGGGTCCTCAAACCCCGGTGGTTGTTTGACATATACCAACTCATTTAGAGGACCATTTAGAAATGCACTTTTCACATCCATTTGTTGCAAAGTAATGTTATGATGCTATGCATAAGCAAGCAAGATACGAATAGATTCAAGGCGAGCAACGGGAGCAAAAGTTTTACCGTAGTAAATACCCTCGACTTGGGAGAAACCTTGAGCCACCAATCTTGTCTTGTTTCATGTCAATTGTCCAAGTGCATCTTGCTTGTTCTTGAAAATCCATTTAGTGCCAATAACATTCTTGCAATCTTTTGGTCTTTCCACCAATGACCATACTCTATTGCGCTCAAAGTTATTCAACTCTTCATGCATGGCATTAAGCAAATCTGGATCCTCGAGTGCTTCTTGTACCTTTTGGGGCTCAACACAAGAGACAAAAGCATGATGTTCACAAAAATTAGCTAATTGTCTACGAGTAGTTACCCCTTTCCTCACACTTCCTAGGATTGTCCAAGATATGTTCTTGACGTTGAAGTCGTGAGGCAATCTTCATTGATCGACGTTCCATAGCTTCTTGAGATAAATCTTGAGGCTCAATGGAAGCTTGAAGATCTTGATCTTGGACATCATTTGGTGAAGAATCACTAACATCAACATTTGCTTGAACTTGTCCTTGATCAACTTGTTCATCGACATGAGGGACTTGTTCTTGCTCTTGGCTAGCTTGTGGATCTTGTGGAGATGAGGGCTCCACTTGAGTAGAGCATTGTCCTTCTCCTTCTTCCATACGGGGATCGTCAACGGGCATAATTTGACCTATGCCCATTCTTCGTATGGCTTGGAGAGGAATTTCATCATCAACATCCACAACATCAACTTGCTCCACATGGGAGCCATTATTCTCATCAAACTCTACATTACAAGATTCTTCAACACATCCGGTGGATTTGTTGTAGACTCTATAAGTATGGGAGTTTGATGCATAGCCAACAAATATGCCCTCATAAGTTTTAGGCTCAAATTTAGATAAACGGACACATTTCTTAAGCACGAAACACTTACAACCGAATACTCGAAAGTACTTGAGGTTGGGCTTGCGTCCTGTGAGAATTTCATAAGGTGTCTTGTTCAATATCTTTCGGAGATAGAGACGACTTGTAGCATGGCATGCGGTGTTGATAGTTTTGGCCCAAAAGTTGTATGGAGACTTGAATTCCACCAACATTGTCCTTGCCGCATCCATGAGAGTTCTATTCTTCCTCTCCGCTACACCATTTTGTTGAGGGGTATACGCAGCGGAATATTGTCTTTTAATACCCTCATCACTCAAAAACTCAATCAAGGTGAAATTCTTGAACTCGGAGCCATTATCACTCCTAATGGCCATAATCTTTGCATTGTATTGACGTTGGGCTTCATTGTCAAAGTTGATGACGGTTTGTTGGGTCTCACTCTTCTGCTTGAAGAAATATATCCAAGTGTACCTAGAATAGTAATCAACAATAACCAAACAATATTTTTCTTACCACCAAGACTATCATATGTAGGAGGACCGAAGAGATCGATATGAAGGAGCTCCAAGGGCCTCGTTGAAGTGATAATTGTCTTGTGGTGATGTGGCTTCTCATGTAACTTCTCTTCAATACAAGCACTACACACACGGTTTTTATTAAAAGAAACATTGGTTAGTCCTAGCACATGGTCACCTTTGAGGAGACTTTGCAAAGATCTCATATTGACATGGGCTAGACGGCTGCCATAGCCAACCCACATCAACTTTAGCCATTAGACATGTTTCTTCTCTAGTGGGTTTCTTACTGAAATCTACCAAATAGAGACCATTTTCCACATATCCAACAAAGGCTACTTTAAGAGTCTTGCTCCACAAAAGGGTCAAACTAGTTGTGCCAAAGAAAGAATAAAAACCCATATGTGCAAGTTGAAGTACCGAAAGTAAATTGTATGAGAGGGACTCAACAAGAATGACATTCTCAATGGATGTATCCGGAGAGATGACAACCTTGCCTAGTTCCAATACCGTTGATTGTGAAGAATCTTCAAATGTAACTTGCTTGGACCTTTATGTACTCATTTTGGCGTCGACAAGCAATTCTTTGCTCCCGGTCATATGATTAGTGCATCCACTATCCACTATCCATGAAGATCCACCAGAAGCAACCTCCTACAAGTTTAAGTTTTGGTTTTAGGTACCCATCTTTGAATGGGTCCTTTAGCGTTAGCAACAAGGGTCTTAGGAACCCAAATAGACCAATGAACATATTCATAAGGAGAACCAACAAATTTGGCATAAACATGCCCAACATTAGTACGACAAAGAACATATGAGGGATTGAAATCCCCGGCACTATTATCATAGGTGGCCTTGCCATCCTCCTTGTTCTTTGGCTTCTCCTTGGCCGCCTCCCCTTCCTTCACAAAATAAGCATTAGTGTGGGGAGGCGCCTTGGCCTTCTTCTTGTTGTTGCTCTTCTTATCGGGGTTGTACCCAATTCCCTCCAATCCAAATGCTTTTCTATGATCAATCAAAAGGTCATGGAGGTTCTTCTCGCCTTGGTAGCAAGTGGCTAGACCCTTTTCAAGTTGGGCCTTCAACCTAGCATTCTCCTCAATCATAGATGTATGTTTACAACAATACATTACAACAAGGGTTAGTTGAAGCATCTTTATCACTAGAGATTAATTCTTTCACAAGATAATATAGAAGATGATCACAATTCTCTTTGAGAGACTTGTACTCACTTGTCAAGGACTTGTGGTCCCTTCCAAGATTGGCAAAGTCCTCGAGAAGGTTCCTATGACCATCCTCAAGAGCTTCATTAAGCTCTGCAATCTCATGAGCGGCAATGCGCTCAAGTCTTACCTATTCATCAATGAGCTTATCATGTTCTTCAATAGTAGCTTGAGCTTCACCTAGTTTTTCCAAGAGGTCCTCAAACCTATTTTTGGTTTCACCTTCGAAGCTTGCCATGAAGATCTCGAACTCATTCATGTTGTGCTTAACAACACTACTCTCCTCCACACAATCAAATAGAGATAAACTCTTAGGAATGACATGCTTGGTAGGAGGAGGAATTACCGAAGAGGTCTTGGCCATGAGACACTTGGGTGATTTGTTCTTGTTCTCATTGGGGCAGTCGAAGAGAGATGGAAGTGAAGGAGCAATGGCAATGTTCGCCCTCTCCCTGGTCTCTTCCTCATCATCATCTTCGTCACCTGAAGTATATTCTTCTTCAACAAGAACCATTCTTGGTTACCTCTTCTTCATTGGCTTCTTGTTGAAGGAGGGCTTGGTCTTCCCTTTAAGGATGAGACGACCACCATTCTCCTCCCTCCTCTCATAGATACAATCTGCAACGAAATGGTCATTATTACCACAATTATAACATTTACGAGGGGCTTGGAGCTTGAATCTCACTTGTTGTAGTAGTTGTTGGGGTTGAAAGAGTTGGACTTGAAAAACTTCTTGTTGTTCCAAAAAGCTTGAGCCACAAGAGCCATGTGATCATTGAACTCATAGTTGCAATTTTCTTTCGTGACCTCAACTTCTTCTTGTTGGGGTGCTTCACTTGGAGTTGCGGTGGAAGTCACGTTGGCCTTCAATGGAAGTTTTGAGCTTTCTGAGAGAAACTTGGCGCGAATGAGGTTGTCCTCGGAGGTCTTCTTCAGAATATCCATAGCCACAAACTCTCCCATTACTTGACTTGGAGTCAAGTTATAGTAGTCCGTTCTTTGCCTAATAATTGCGGCATGAACCTCTCGGTGTGGGGAGATGGCTTCTATGAATAGAAGCTTGATCCATTCATCATTGATGTCACGATTTACATGGTCCTTCATCTTGGCTCCAAGAGTGACGACTCTTCTATATAGCTCATTCGAAACCTCTCCATCCTTCATGAAGCAATTCTTGCATTCATTGATGACCACTTCAAACTTTGACTTCTTGACACTCTCATTGTTGTCAAAGTGGTCACCAATGAGCTCCCAAGCATCTCTAGCGGAATCAACTCCACAGACATAGGTTCTATACTCCAAGGGTAGAGCCTTTAGGAGTATTCCAATTGCATGCTCATTGAGTTGATTGTCCACATACTCTCTTGGTGACATGTTCTTTAGATCATAAATAAAGTAACCTTCATCAACAATTCTCCATAACTCTGTTGATGTGCTCTTGAAGTGAGTCCTCATGGAATGAAACCAATCAACGTAGTTAGTGGAGGTTAGCATGGGGGGATCACCTTGGTTGTACATAGGTGGCAAATTATGGTGGCGATGATTATATTGAGGTGGTGGAGCCACCTCACTATGCAACCCATAGCCACCCCTACCTTGGGATTTGGAGGCACTTTCTTCTATAGCCTTAGCCTTGTTACGGGCTTCGGCATCCGAATCTTCCTTAGTCAAATCCACCGCACTTGGTGGCTTGGCATAGAAGGACTCGGTAGAAGAAGAGGCTTTGTTAGGTAGGTGCTCACTAATCTTTTTGTCCACACTATCTAGAATAACTTTTTGCATGCTATCCAAAAGCAATTTGATGGATTTAAAAGTTAGTGGAGCATTATCATCTATCACCTCGGTTTCTTGGGCTTTCACGGTGGGTTCCCCATCATCGCCGGCCATACTCTTAAGAGCGGTAAAGCCCTAATTAAGAGACGAGGCTCTGAGACCAATTGAAAGATCGGTATGGTCGACTAGAGGGGGGGGGGTTGAATAGGAGACTAACAAATTTTAACTTTTCTTTTTCTTGAAAGATATAAACACTTAATCCTAGGGCTTTCTAGATTCTCTAAAGTGAATGCAACCCTAGTGTGAAGTGCAATAGCCGAAACACTAGCCGAAGAAAAGTATAGACAATGAAGTAAAACAAGTAAGTAAAGGGGCAAGTATGATACCACACGGGAAGACAAAGATTGCACCGGAGTTCCTCCTATTGGGATCGGTGTACGTCTCCGTTTAGAGGAGTGCTATACCACAAAGATAGAGACGCCACGAAGGCTCACTCTATTCTCCAACTCACCACAACACAAAGGTGGGATGAGCTCTCACAACACCACAAAGGCGAGGTGAGTTCCACTAATGGCTTCCTTGAAGGCGAACGCCGAACCTTTACAAACAAGAAGAAGGGCGCAAATTCACTACTAAATTGGAGGCTTCTTCCCAAATCCTCAAACACCTCGTCACAAGATTGGAGTGCTTGAAGAGACACCTTCTGGCTAGGAATCCCAAAATCCCAAGAGTAACAAAATCCACCAAGGAAAACGAGGAGAATAAACTTTTGATTTGGTGAAACCCTAGATCGAGCTCTTCTCAACCCTTCCTCAAAGTATTGGCTTGGAGGATGCATTAGGGAGAGAGATCTCGAGATTGGAAGCTCTTGGTGTTCTTGAGTGAGAGAATGGGGATGAACTAGGTGTGCTTGGGCGAGGAAACCTGTTGGGGACGAAGCCCCTTTTATACCCCATCGAAATCCAGCCGTTAAAGCACATTTCAGTAACCCCGTACCAGGCCGGTAGTGGACCGGAAGTTCTAGGGGGTAGAACTTCCGCCCTGCTACCGGCCTCCTACCGCTTTATGCAGTAGGATTCCAGTAGCGTTCAGTACCAGACCGGCACCAGGGTGGAACTTCCGCCCACCGGAACCTCCGGCTAATTAGGCGGTAGTACTGACTATCACTGAAAAAGTCTGACAGCCAAAGCAGCATAACGACAACTCTCAACTCCAAACTGGGTTTAGGCTTTATGTGGGTGCAATCTAGTAGATTTGTGTACGTGAAGTTGATTCACCCAAAGCATTCCCAAATGGACTCCCTCTTTATAGTACGGATTTTCCTACGACTCAATAAAATAATAAGCCGTAAATCCTTATACGCTTCTTTCCTTTTTGAGGGCGATGAATCATGTCACAACACTAGTTATCAAATCTGAAAACACTTGGTGCACGATTAGTCCACAAGTTATGTTGTCATTAACACCAAAACTCATTAGGGATCGAAATGCCCTTTCAAAAACTCATATGTCGGCATCTGAGCTCAAGACTATCCCAATGATTCCTACTATCTTATAGATGCGCAGGATCCCAACGCGAAAAGGATGGACCAGTCTGGCGAGGAAACCAAGAGGCCATGGAATGTAGCTTTGCTTCGTCCATTCTATACTTAAGAGATGAGTATTTGTATCGTTTTTTCCTTATGTTGAATGTTTTGAGACAATGAATTTTCCGCCGGGTTCTTAAAAGGAACTCGGGGACTTCCATGCTATATCAGTGTTGTATTACATTTATCTATTTGTATGTCGGCATGGCTTGATTGTGTAATCTTATGTCGGTTTAGTAGTGTGTACTGAAAATCCCCACTATGACTTAGCTGTTGTCCGCAACCCGGCTTCATGGCAAGCTAGAGTATGGGTACAAAATTACTGAACACATGAAAAACGATTGCGGAAACAAGCAAATGAGCGAGCCGAGATGCGCGTTGTTTTCCCTAACCCGGCATTTCCTTCCTGTATCGGGCATTTCCAGGCGAGTTTTTCGAGTTTAATATATTTTGAAGGGTCTATTCTATGACTTCGTGATTCATACATCAAACGCCGGCAAGGGAGACAAAGAACCGAGGTCATACAATTTTACCAACAGATAAATAAACTCGGGGACTCGGTTGGGAACTCGATCATTAAAAAGGCATAAGCAAGTTAAAAGTATCGTGCATCATAACTGAAAGTACTTCAAAGTGTTTACATCTGCACGCGGCATCCCAGGGATCTAATAGCTTTAAAAGTTTGTTCTGACATGACTAGGCTCAAACAAAAGGATTATTGGTGTCGGCACTTGGAGCATCTCTCACGGTGGAAGCCGACTCAACCACAATCTCTTCGTCGACTTCCTCTTCTTCTTCCTCGGCCGCCTCATCGTCCGCGTCTGATATCGGACCCTCCAGAAACTTATGCACGTCAGCATACTGGATGAAGGAGTAGGCCTGTTCTTGATGTCTCGCGATGATCTCCGGGTCCGAAAGGAAGGGCGTGCCGACACGCATGGACTGCAGCACATCAAGGTTAATGCCGTCGTACCAAGAAAGTACGAACGACAGTGCCTCGTCGGCGCCGACACGAGCGGCTGACTCCTGCCACTCGCACAGCCGGTCCTCCACCCCCAGGAGACGCTTGGCTAGTTCCGGGATGCCACTCGGAGCTTCTTCTCCCGGCCACAGAGCTCGGAAGGCGCGGATGCCGGTATTAAGCATGTCGACCCCGAAGGACTTCAGTGGCTTGATGCGGGTCCAGATGCTGATGAGGTAGTCCTCCACATCGTACTCCGAGGGCAATGCCTTGGCTGGATCCCTTCTTCCGCGAGCTCTGATCACGGCGGCATGAGCACTCTCGGTGGAGTGGGGAAAATTTTCTGACAAGGACACAGGAGGAATAATGAATCTCGGCATACTATTGTTGTCGGCTTAGTGATCAACGGAAGGGATTTGAGTTAAAGCAACTTACTGGCCAAGAGTCCATCTATCTTGCCGAGATCCTTAGCGCACAAGTTGAGCGTTTGGGTGTTCTCGGCCTTTTCCTCCTCAGCAGAAGTGGCTCGAGCCTCGGCCTTGGCGACAAGATCTTTGCATTTCTGCACTTCAACTTCCAGGCGGATCTTCTCATTGTCTTGGGTGGAGAGAGCCGAGGTAAGTTGAACTACCTCGGCCTTGTGCGCCTCAGCCTGCGCTTCAAGTTGCACCCTCAGCCGGGCCACCTCCTCTCGGTGCTGTTCCTCCAGCCGAGTTTTCTCCCCTGTTTGAAAGACATTGCTTACAAGAGTCCAAGATTGAAATGGATGAAACCCGAGATAAGTCATACCTTGCACTTTTGCGACGCGCTTCAGGAGCTCCGACACTTGAGCATCATTCCCGGCTGTATACGAGAGCACATATCAGTTTTCACAGTACATAGATAGCTCAACATAGCTTTTATGTCGATGGAAATGTACTTACTCTTGTTCTGCTGTTTGGCCACCAGAGCTTTGTGCTTCGCCGCCAGTTTCTTGTGCACTGCGAGTAGGACTCTGAAGGTGGCGGTGCGCTTATTCATGCAGCTCTGCAAGACGGTGATCCACATTTAATTCTATTGCAGTGGCAAGTTAATAGCTATCAGCTTCAGGCCGACTACTCTAAACCCGGCCTGAATCTCGAGGAATAGTGTTTGAAGTTTTTAAGCTTCAGGCCGACTATTCTAAACCCGGCCTGAATCTCGGGGAATAGTGTTTGAAGTTTCTAAGCTTCAGGCCGACTATTCTAAACCCGGCCTAAATCTCGAGGAATGGTGTTTGAAGTTTTTTAAGCTTCAGGCCGACTATTCTAAACCCGGCCTGAATCTCGGAGAATAGTGTTTGAAGTTTTTAAGCTTCAGGCCGACTATTCTAAACCCGGCCTGAATCTCGGGGAATAGTGTTTGAAGTTTCTAAGCTTCAGGCCGACTATTCTAAACCCGGCCTAAATCTCGAGGAATGGTGTTTGAAGTTTTTTAAGCTTCAGGCCGACTATTCTAAACCCGGCCTGAATCTCGGAGAATAGTGTTTGAAGTTTTTAAGCTTCAGGCCGACTATTCTAAACCCGGCCTGAATCTCGGGGAATAGTGTTTGAAGTTTCTAAGCTTCAGGCCGACTATTCTAAACCTGGCCTGAATCTCGGGGAATGGTGTTTGAAGTTTTTTAAGCTTCAGGCTGACTATTCTAAACCCGGCCTGAATCTCGGAGAATAGTGTTTGAAGTTTCTAAGTTTTGCAGAGTGTTTGAAGTTTTCTAAAATGAGCTTCAGGCCGACTAATTCTTACTCGCCCTAAACCTCAGGGACTAGGAGTATGCATACTGGAGATAGAGTAAAACACTTCAAAGGAATGTTTTGTACCTCAGCAGCTCGGCTGGACTCAAACAGAGCAACCCTTGCCTGAAACATCTGGGCCGCCACCGACTTCGGAGTCGCCGCCACACGTGCTGGCCCCACCGGAGCGTTCTGCTGCGCTGTCTGGATGGTGCCAGAGTTCACCTCATAGCTGTCGGCGCTATTCCAGTCCATCACATACTGGCCAAGCGACCCCCAGCTATGCCCGCTTGCTATCCTAAGGTGAACTCCCTGAGTACCCCGGACGGATGGCGAGCTGGAAGAACTCGGAGGCTCTTGTCCCGCCGGGATGGCGGAGCTCCTAGTCTTCTTGGCTCATGCAGTTGAGTCGCTTGCGGCTGCGGTGGCGGCGGCGGCGGCGTTGCTGTTGCTTGGGGTCCTTGGGGTTGTGTGGCCGGCTGTTGAGGATCCGTGGCTAGCGGCTGTGGATGCGTGTCAGACGCCGTAAACGAAGGAGCAGTCTCGGCCACCGAAGTCCCGGCTGCAGATGTCCCTGCTTGTGCGACGCTCGAAGCGTCGATGCCAGGGCCGACATCCCGGACGGGAGATGTCGGATCTGTGGCGGTCTCGGTCTCTCCCGTGGCCTGAGTTGAAGGCTCTGCACGCGAAGACGAGGCTGCCGGAATCTCAGACGCAATGCAGGTCTGAAACTGTGTAGCCATTAGGGCCTCCCTGCAGGAATGAAAGTTTGTCACCTTCATGACGATTAAGAAAAATACCGACATTGGAAGATCGAAATGCTATAAATCTTACCCGGTGACCATGGGCTTTGGCTTTGGTTGCCGCCCAGCGGTTTTCTTCCGCTTCAAGGTCCTGGGAAGGTCAGTCTCCGTGACGCGCTTCTTGCCGGCCGACATCGTAGCAGCAGCCGGACCCGACGCCACAACAGGGGCAGGATAATCCGAGCTAGCTGTTCCCGAATCAATGTAGGCATGAATATCTTGGTGATAAGTATTCTGATATCTATGAGAGGAGGTCGGGAATCATTACCTACGACACGACGGGGGCCGGCATGAGAGATCGGCATGTGATCCTCTGAGTCCGGATCTTCCTGGTCAAGTACCAAGCGCTCGCTTCCGAAGCGCTTATCCGGCGAATGCCCGTCCTCATTGCGCTGAAGGGTAAATCTCTGCACAAAAGTATAAGGTTGCGCCGAGACAAGTCATTGTCGGATGGAAGCCGGCATAACAATCATGTCGGATGAAAATTGAAGACATGTATAAATAAAAACTTACCGGGGGAGCACGGTTCTTCCGGCTGAACGGAATCATGCCCCAGACCCAGTTCTCGGACAGGTTCGTCTTGGCGATCGCTTTAACTCGGCGCCGGACTTCGAGTTTGTCCAGCCGGACGGTTGAAACCCGGTTCGGGTCGAACTGGCTGCTATTAAAACACATCTTGTGTGTCCGGCGTTGGAGCGGGCATACCCGCCGGAACACAAATGTCGCCAGCAGGTCATCGGCCGTCATCCCGTTCTCCTTGAACTCGATGATGCCGGCATGAACCTCATTGATCTTCGGAAGAGAGTCTTTGGGGTCATGTTTCCAGTTCGTCTTCTCCTCCGGTGGACCAACTACGAATCCCGGCAGGTTGATCCTGTCGGTGTTAGAGGAGTTCTTGACGTAAAAGAAGGTCTTGAGCCATTTCTTGCAGGACTCAAGACCCTGGATACGAGGGAAGATGGAACCCCGGCGGGGTATGACGGTGGCGGCGCCGCATTGGGTCATGGGCTTAGCAGCGCCGGGATTGTCCTTGTCGGGAAGGACTTGGGGCCGGAACATAAAATACTTGGCCCACAAATCAATAGAGGGCCAGAGGCCGAGATAACTCTCACAACACGTGACAAATGCCGAGAGAGTGAGAATGGCGTTAGCCAGAAGGTGGTGTGGCTGGAGGCCAAAATAGTCTAAGAACTGCCTAGTGAAGTCGCTAGCCGGAAGTGCGAATCCATGTTTGAAATGAGCAACGAAGACGACACACTCACCGGGTTCGGGTGTCGGCACAACCTCGTCGCCGGGGATCCGGCATTCCACCCCCTCCGGGATCCGCCGGGTGCGGCGGAGCCACTCAATGTTCGCCGGAGACACGTCGGAGCCCTCCCATCCGGCGCACTCCGAGCCCTTGTCCTCCTCGGCATGCTAAACGGCGGGGTTGACGGCAGCAGCATCGCGGGAAGAAGAGGCTATTGCTTGAAAACAGATCTAGGTTTGGGGTCCGGTGAGGAGCTGGCGGCGCAGGACGCAGGCGAGCAAGAGACGACGGGGAGAGCCAGGCAAGCGCGCGTAAGAGTGTGGCGACGAGCTTGGCTGCTGGAAGCTAGGAGACGCGGCGGCATAAGAGCTCTGAGCTCGTGGCAATGGTGAGGCGCGCGAGAGCGAAGGGAGAGCAAGGGTTTCGGGGGAAAGTGAAGGGCTTTCACCCCGCCCTCCCCCTATTTATAACCGGCGCGCAGTAATGGGGCGCGGATCTTTCGCGCCCACGATCCCTGTGGCCAGCGGTAAGGCCACGCACGATCATGGGGGCATTTAACTCCATAAACGACGCACGCGCGCAATTACTGCGCGACGTGGCGCAGTAAATCCCGCCGAATCCGGGGAGATAAGGCTCCGCGTGGGAACCAAAATTCCCCCTCTTAATGGCCTGCAGGTTTTCCTGTCAAATGGGACGACACGCTCGCCTCAAAAGGCGCGGCGGCAGTATTTCGGGTATTATCTTCCCGTTATTAAAGCAGAAAGCAGAGTGTGAGCGACAAGTGGCATCGATGTCAGCAGAGACGGGTTTTCCTATTGCCGGCCGCGATGGAGAAAGGAATCTTAGCTCAAGGTTGAAAATACCGCGCCGACTAAATATGTCGGAATTGCCAAATCTCGGCTAAGAAAGTTCGGGGTTGTCTCAGCATTTTCCTTGGCTCAGCCCTACTAGGCTTCGGTGGCCTGAGTTTTGGGAAACTGTCGTGGCCCGACATCTTTTCCTGCCGGACCGTAACAGCTTCGGGGACTAGTGTCGAGGGGATGACCCTGGGTAGGGTCATGACGACACATACTAGCCGAGATAACGAGGGCAAAGCCGGCATAGAAAAATACGTCGGCATCCTTGAGCCGAATTAATAACAGGCCGACATACCAACGGTATGGCGGCATATCTACCTTGTCTTATGTGATTGCAGGATAAGCACAAGCAGTCTGATCTCGGCTAATGCCGAGATGCGTCAACGGTCTTATCCTCAGCATATGGCGCAAAGTAAAGCAGCGCCCCCTTTATCACGGGAAAGCAGTCGTTGCTCACGTCGTGGTGCCAGGCGACTGCACAGTGACGCGTCGAAGAAGGACCGATGACGAAGGCCGGCGTGTGGCTACAGTGCGCGCCGCCTGACGCTACGAAAAGTAAAGCTGCTTTGTCCCCTGCCGTGCAACCCGGAGGGAATCGTGGGGCGTACCCGTCGGGCCCCGTAGAAGATAGGACTAGCTTTTGGTCCACATGTCAGTGTGACATCGGCGGCCTATAAATAGGAGCACCACCCCTCCCAGGAGAGGGGTACTTCACTTAGTCATCTAGGGTTTTCCCCTTCTTCTTCTTCTTCTTCCTTAAGAAACTGCTCAAGGAGCACCATTGTAGCCCTCGGTATCTCGGGTAATACAACAAAGCAGGAGTAGAAGTCTTACCTCAACTAGAGGGCTCCAAACCTGGGTAAACTGTGTATGTTCTTGTGTGGTGCGTGGTTCTAATCACGTCCTCCCTCCTCCGGTTCCTCCTTCGTCCATTGGCCCCAACATAAGACATATTATGACATCTGCCGTGACACCACGACGACATTCATTGTTGGTCAAAGTAAAATTCTCAAATGCGTGCGTATCATCGATACTGACATAACAAATAAAATTGTATGGTTTTCTACTCACTTCGTCCAGGTTTTAAAATGCTAGTTTCTTCGAAATGATTCACAAATTGAAGGTTCTTCTCACGTCTCTGTCTCTTCACTAAATGCACTATAATTCCTCTGATTTTAGTTTATACCTTGATACTAGTATCGTATTTAATATTAGTGTTTTCGTTCCGGTACTGGTGTTTTCAAAATTAAATCTGGATTTCTTTTTACTACGCCACCTTCTAAACCGGGCGGAAGGAGTGAGGTCAGGTGGGCTTTAGATTACCAGGGTAGCAGGGTAGTTTATGGTCTCTTCAGAAAATAAGAACGGGGTGATGATTAAAATCATCGATTAGTTTAAAGAGAACTCCAAAATTTCCAAGACGGTCAACCACACCTTGACGCCTAGTAGACCTTATCGACATTTTCTTTTGCACATCCTGGACGCCTGCCAGCTGCTGCAGACCTTTTTAACGTCTTTCTTTGCACGTGAGCATGTGGACTGAAGCGCTCGCACGCGCACAGCAAGCACTCTCACGTCACGTGAACAGAGAACGGAAGACCGTCTCTTATCTACTCATTGCCGACTGAACCCCTGCAATTTACTGAATTTTTTGCGACGCTATCCCTTGGCTAAAGTTTTTGACAAAAGTAGCCCGTCCAAAACCAACTGACAAAAGTCCCTCGACGGAAGGTCTACAAGCTGCCACGTAGCGCTTTTTGCCACCTGAGCGTGCTTCAGCAACTTCGTGACAATCGCATGATCGGAAAGTGCTTAAATCCAATGCCATTCGAGGAAAGCGGGTTTTTTAGGCTAGTCTAACCACACTTCAGTCTGCGCATGTCGATTAGCCTAAAAAAGCCATGCGTATGCCTTCCTCCAATGCCATTGAATTTAAGGCTTTTTCGTCTTTGCCATTGTCACAAAGCTATGACCTCATGTTCAGTTGGCGAAAGGCGCTACGTGGCGCCTTTTGGCCTTCCGCCAGGTTTGTTTTGACAATTCATTTCGGAAAGGGCTATTTTTGTCAAAACGGTCAGCCAAGAGGCTACTGGCGCAAAATTTTCCAATTTACTATAGTTCAATTACACTGGTCACTGCCTATAACTAGCTTTATGTGTAGCTAGGCCATGGCATGTTCAACACAGTAGGCATCCATGTACCCATGCACTACAAGTCAAAAGTTCACAATTTTAAATGTTGTGAATTTCTTAATTATTTTTAACAACGCTAACAGGGTATGCATCTAGCATGCCATGCAATGTTAGATAGAAAAACAGGATGGGTATCATGTAACAAAAATAGTAATGTATCACCAAATTTAAAATGATATTGTTTTGACGGTGTTATTTTGTATTAGTGTACTATCATACCTTTGTTTCTAAATATAATAAGTCATAGTTTTGTTCTAAATCTGGCCAAGTTTATAGAAAAGCATATCAACATCTAGAATATTAAATAAGTATACTATGAAAATATAAATTATGATGGATTTAGTAAAGAAACAGAGACGTAGATGTTGGTAAATTTTTCTACAAATTTGATTTATCACAAAGTTATGATTTCTTACATTTAACAACGGAGGTATTACTTTTTTGTTTGTTTGAGAATCTGTAACCTGCGATCAAAAATAAGTGTCTAGGTTTTGGACTAGGCTTGAAGTAGTATTTTCTCCTCCCTCCGATCCATAATTGGTGTTGGTGATTTAGAACAAATTTGTGGTATCGATTGCCCGTTTTCTATTTGAAGTTTTAAATTTCCATGTTGCATGAGTGCCATGACAAATTCTAATTGTTTTGAAGGATGAATGAAAAACAGTGCACGAGTGCACCTAAACCAACAACGTTTTGTATGCAGATCACAAGTTTAGGTGCACATATGTATTGTGACCAAATTTTATCAATGTTTATCTGCCACAACATTCACACAAATATGGTGATGCCAAATACGACAACAATTTTTTGCACATGCAGTCCCAATAGGTTATTAAATTAAATAAGTCAACACAAACACAGAACGACACCCTTAAACCAAACCTATTTTTACATAGATATTGAAAAAAGTCGACTTCCAAGATATTTATAAAAATCATCCAATTCCAATATACTCGAACAAGAACACAAAAAAGAGCAAGCATTCAAGCTCTGGAATATATTAGCCTTGCAGTTGATCACGAATCCACATCGAATCCATGTGAAATGGGCAAATCAATATATTACTTGGCACTACAACATAGTCTTCTCATTTGCTTGAGATGAAAGCAGGTAGTAGGCAAAAGTAGTCGAGTATCTTCCCTAGGTCGCAGGAACACAGGCTGCTAAACCCTAGTACAAAAAAAGAATCTCATTACTTGAGTCATCGATCTCGAATCCTAGTGGAATCTCAATCTTATGGGTCAAATTAGTATAAAACTAGGCTAAGCATGCCAGTCTTTTCCCATAAAGTTTGCAGTCCTTGCTGTAAGAACCCTACACGTTTTTTTTTGGAGGGGCCTTGTTTAGATCTTGAAAACCTGGACATCTCGTTAAATCAGCAGCATCAAAATGGACAAAACATAGTTCATCCATTCGGTGTTGAGAAAAAAACATTAACACATGCATTCTATTGCAAAGCTGTTTTTTTTTTCTGTGAGCTACTCCTATATTCTTATAACAAGAAACTGTCGACGGAACAAGAAAAACAATCTTTATTTGAACAACCAATATAACGAACTCTAGAAACAATGATAGACTAGGATGCCAAACAATGGTTCTTTCAGTTCTTACACGGCATCGTGGAAGTGAGCCCACACACACAAGCAGGGCAGGATGCACACATACCTAGGGCCCCTTTGGTCCGAGAGCTAGCTCCTCACTGTTGAAGCCTTGCTAACTTCTTTTGGACCAAAGCCAAAGAAAGTCTGGTCAAACAAGCCACCCCCTTGTGAGTTGTGACCGCATGAATGCCTTGCCTGCCTGTCTCTTGCCTGCAACTTTTCACAATATAAATTTTACTGTACTTAAACCCCACTGTAATAAACAAAGAAGGACATGATGAGCCAAGACAGTCGTCTCTGAGGTAAAGAACACAATTGAAGACTCATCAACCAGTAGTGGTACTCCAGTAAAAAGGAGAGAAAATGGTTAATGATGGTTTGTAGTACTGCAGTGAAAAGGAGAGAAAATGGTTAAAATGGTGGTGAGGCCATGATGTGGTGTGGCGTGTGCAGCGTGTGCTTTGTTGTTGTTGGTAGAGAGAGAGCCTTTGGAAAAAGCTCACCGACCAATGGGTGCTGCTCTCTCATTTATTACTGCGCGCCGTCTTAAAAACTGCCGCATCTTTGACGTCTTTTGACCACTTTTCTATCTATATTTACCAGCATATCCTGTCTTTGCTTGCTGCTCTCCGATCATTACCATTCTGGCCTTTGGGCAGCAAAGCACAAGATACACCAGATAAACCTTGGTTGAATTGAATGGATGGGACTTGCCATTAACCGGAACATTTCCCTTCTTCTTTCTCTTGCCTGAAAATATACACAAGAGCAGAGGAGCATGCAAGATAAATAAATACTCCTGTGTTAATCAACCTACACAAGAGCAAGTTTAGCCAAGCAGTTCAACCCTCCTGGTTCCAAAAGCAGACGAGGAATCCATCCATGAGAAACTAGTGTTAATCAAAGAAGTACAGTATGTAAGATAAATAAATACTCTTGTGTTAATCAAAGGAGCTGCATCTATACAAAGCAGTTCAGCTCTCCCGGTTCCAAACATCCATGAAAAACCGGTAAACTCGGGAGTTGGAACAGTAAAGGACAAAAATGAACCAAACAGAGCAAGATGATTCAGCAGAGCCATTTCCAATTATTTTTTCTGCAGGAAGAGAGACAGAGGCTCCAGTGCCACCTCAGCACAGCCCCCCTCAATAACTTCCCCTCATTACCATTGCTGTCTCTCTGCTCTGCATTTGCATTTTGCATTTCTTGTGTTGGTGCTGCATTCCCCTACCAAACCAACCCCAACAAAACACAGACTCCCAAAACCCCTATAAACCATTCCATTCCCCCTCTCATCAGTCCAAACTCCAAAGATTGCAGCTTGAAGCAGAGTGGCAATGGCGAGGGCCCCTACGATGGTGATCCAGGAAGACTACATCGACATGGACCTCACCCCTTCCTCGCCCCAATGCTCGCTCCTGGAGTTCGAGTTCCAGAGCGCCAGCACCGGCGCCGGCGCAAGCAAGCACAGTAGGGCCACCGCCGCCGCCTACGCGTCGCCGGCCGACGAACTGTTCTACAGGGGCAAGCTACTGCCGCTGCACCTGCCGCCGCGGCTCCAGCTCGTGCAGAAGCTGCTGCAGGAGCAGCAGGTGCGCGTGCCGGAGATCGCGGCGGCGCCCGCTGCGAGCGCGAGCAAGGCGGCTGAGGCAGAGGTAGGAGACGACGATGAAGACGAAGAAGCCAAGGCGGGCGGCAAGAAGTATTTCTGGTCCAGGAGACTGAAGCTGATGAAGCGGTGGGCGTCGAGGGAGTACATCAAGTCCTTCTTCTTCCTGGCCAAGCCGAGCGACCTCGGTGGTATCGTCAATGGCGGCTGCGGCGGCCGCGGGGAGAAATCAAGCGTGCTGGAGCAGGACGAGCTCTGCAGCAGCAGCCACCGCAGGTCCTTCTCCGGCATCATCCGGCGGGTGCGCCTGGTGGTGGCCACGAAGGCGGCGCCGCCGGGGACCTCGCCGCTCTGCTCGTCGTCTTCTTCTTCGTCGTCGTCGACGCCGTCCTGCGGCAACGCGGAAGGGTTCTTCCTCCGGGCGAGGGCGGCGACGCCGGTGCTGAAGCGGAGCAGCAGCGCCGGGTCGGAGGAGGGGGCCATCCAGGGCGCCATTGCCCACTGCAAGAGGTCTCATCAGCAGCTGCAGCAGGGGAGGAGGAGCGCCAGCGGCGTGGTCTTCTACTCCCTGGCCAACACCCCAAGGATCTCCTCTTCTTCCTCCGCCGCCGCCGCCGCCAATGAGGCGGCGCAAGAGAGGCAGGAGATGATGTGCAGGGGCTGACAGATACCATGGGAGGTCGATTGATCAAACATCAAAGGAAGAAAATCTCCTTTCTTTTTTCTGTTCATTCTTTTCCTTCTTTCTTTCTGGTTTTGGGGAGGAAGATGCTTGTGAAGATGATGCAAATGTGTCTGTGAATTGCTTGTGAGGAATCAAGTGCTTCTCTTTGATTTCCAGTGTCTGTTCTTGGTTCTTGCCCTTGTTCATGTGCTTGGACCAAATGATCAATATTCATTTCCAGTACGGAGTACCATTTACTAACTGTTTTCAGCTTTGATTTTACATGTGAGAGACAGGTCCTTGTTGAGAAGCAAATGAAGCATAGCATTGCTACTACCTAGACCACCTATGATATGAACTCCATTGTGGGGGCAAGGTGTACTGTGCTGATGAATGGTGCTAGGGTGGCACTGACTTGGTGGCAGATTTGATTCCACTCAAAGTACACACTATACTTGACCATGCCCTCCTGTGCAAAATATTCATTCCAATCTGGTTTATCAATTGCTTTCACCTACCTTGCATACATTGCCCACTCTCCATGTCTCTCTCTGCCAAACTTCTGCTCCACCCTGCCCTGCTGCATCTCGCCATGCCTTCCTTGCCTTCCAAACAAAGGCTTTGTCAAGTACTCCATGGAAAATGCTTGCTTTCCGTTGAGCATACACAATCAATGCCTTTGAATGTAGTGCTCCTCCAAAGTTTTTTTAATTTTATCTAAGATGACTGTCCATCTGCACATCTAACTAGAGTAGCATAAGGGCATCTCCTGATATTAAATTTGTGTTCTTTTTTTTCTAATGTGTTTTTTTATTCATATTTTTTTTGATGGACCCACGTGTCATTCTCTTTTTTTTTTGGTATCCGTGTAGTAGCTGTTACTTCTTTAAGTAACCACTACTTAGTTGTGGTATTTATTTCTCCTCCACATTTGTCACTATCTTTTTGGTACCCATGTAGTACCTCTCGTTAAAGATTTAAAGATGCCCTAAAAGCAAAACATAATTAGTTACGAGCACTCTACTAACTATATTATAGAAATGGAATTGTGATGACTGTCTAAACAAAACAAACAGACCATTCAATACATCATTTGAATATTTCTGTTGTACTAGGGCAACTTGTAAACCTGCGATACACCTTATCTTTTTTGAAAAGATGTGAAGTGAAGATACCTGAAACAAGCTTAGCTAGCTAGCATCGGCAACTGGGTCACTGACAAAGCCACACAACACAATAGGGTGGCCAAAAGGCAAGCAGCTTTGGGGTGAGATGATTGCCAGTTCCCAGTTCTCCCCTCCACCATGGCTTGTCCATCTTCTGATTGGGATGTGTCATGCAACCACAATAAGCCGGAACCACATTACCACAGGCCCCGGATGAGCACGAGCTGTGATGAGAGAAGAGGGCATAAAACACACGAGATTCCCTCCTTTCACCGTCTCTGTGTCTGGGAGTGACTGTTGAAGCTACAGGGTTAACAGCAGCATCTTGGAATTGGATGCAACCAAAGAATCTTCCCAGAGGTAGAGCAGGAAAGCAGAACTGGGTGGCTCAAGTGGCCATCGGAAAAAGCTTTCACCTTTCTGTTGCTCAAGAGGAAGGGAAAAGTTGTGAGGTGAGAGATTTCCAATCGCAACAAACAACTGGAAAAGGGCCTCCTCATATGCTGGCAATTACTGGCAACGCTGCTTTGGTTCGTGCGCATCCTTGGCGAGCGATCGTGTATAATGATTGAAAACGATCCTCAGGATTCGGAAATAAACCCCAAGTGTGCTGCTTATTATTGTGCGGGTCATCAGAGCGTTTGCAAACCTGAAAAAACCCATGGAGTGGCAGAAGATGAAGCAGAAGAACAGTAGAGTTGCTGTTGTTAGGCCGTTAGCATCTGGTGGCGTTGCATTGCAGCAGGAGGAGCAGATAGTTTGACTGACAGGTCAAAGCTATGGAAAGAACACATAATTTAAACATTTCACTGAACCAATGGATCAAGATATGATTCTTTATGTTGATGACAGTACAGTAGACTAGTATAGCACAGTAAAATGCAACTGCATGGCAGGGCAGGCTTCAATGCTCCACGCAACCTACTTAGCCAATGTGTCATGTGATGAGAGCAATAGTACTATTAAATTGTAAGTATGGTTGTTTCTACAGGTAGAAGACAAGGGATCTGACAAAAAAGGATTTATACCTGTAGACAGGGGGCACCATCTTCACCACAACACTTGTTGAATCCAAGATCAGTACAGGTTAATCGATCTTTAGTGACAGACATGCCAAAATCATTGTAACTTGGCCGGTCACTGAACAGTGTTGGTTTCCCACGGGTAACATTTCCTGATTCCTGACTCCTCCAGCTGTAAACGCCAAGAATTGCATTCTGGCAGCACCGGCCATATGTCACGTGTAGAATTTCACAATTGGAAGCTCCATGATTGCAGCAATGCAAGTGTTCGGTTTCTCAATCCATAATCGGTTTGGCAGAACCCCACGTATTCTTGCAAAACGTATCAGAGTTTTAAAGTCACAGAACCATACATATTTTTCCATAATATGCCACAAATGACGAAATATTAAGAAAAATGTACTCAGAGGGAAAGTCATGAACAAAGATAAGATCATAAGATTCAAACGCACCTGTTTAATATGTTTGCGAAGTTCCCCCAATGTGGTACATAGTCTACTGTACTAACAAAGAAACCTAGATATCCAAAAAAGGCTACACTTTTTGCTCCTCAGAGTGTGTGTGTTCATAGGAACTCAAGGGACATGCAAATGAAGACAAGTAAGCCCCAGAAGTCAGAAGCTAAATACAACAGCAAAAGTTCAACCAGATTGAAGATAAAGTGCGCAAGCATATTGAGGGTCCCCCATCATGTAGGCAGCAGCTGCTATACTAGACAAGTTGAACTACTTCTCTGAACACGATTCTCTAAACAAATCAAATTAGGACACAATTATAAACAACAAAGTGACAAACAATTCCAGAATGAACCTGTCTATCATCTGACTCCATTGTCCTCTCAGCCTCACAGAATTATGACATGGTGATCACTTACCAAGAAATGTAATTTTTTTTCCCGTAGTGTGGAGTTCATATCTTCAAGTGTTCCATTCACAACTTTATACCCGCAAATACCTTGAATATTATAATAAGCAGAAGCCAATTATTATACTGTCATGATTTTAAGCTGTTTATACTTGTCAATTGGTACATGGTACATTCATCTGAGAACAGGACATTGCTTGTTTTCTCATGCAAATGAAAACCAGCTTACAAGGGGATAATTTGCATACTTGCATAAACTACTACAAAGGAAAAACCATGCAATATCAACATAGGACAGGAGCACTCTCAAAGGCTCATTGGGCGCTTCAGGATGACGACAATCTGCATAAATTAGTACAGAAAATGTAAATAACCAATCATGAATTGAAACAAATATCTTGCAGTACAGTTGCATGCTACCTTTGTTTTGTCATTAACTCCAATATAGTCAGATAGCTTCTTGTCCATGGCTAGCTCTTTTCCAGCCCACCAAAGTGGTACCTTGTCATGCTTTTCATCTGTCACGAACTGAATGATAAGCAGATGATATCCCGTGTCCCCAAGAAAAGGGAGAAATACATTTAAACTCAGTAAAACTTTGTCACCTTGAGGGATGAAATTAGTCCTAGTAAAAATTGGATATACACTTTTCAAAGATTCAGATAGTTCAGTGAAACTAGAAAATATGAAAATAACCTATCTAGTGTGCACTTCAATCTTTCTCCAGGACTACCATATCTACACTACAGTTTTCCAAATTTGCATCCATGTTACCTAAACTCATTTGAATTACCTAATTTTGGCTGTTGCAGACACAATGCCTCCGAAGACTCATGTAGAGCATTAGCAGCTATCTTTTCAATGATCTTGATATGTTCTCTTAGAGCACGAGGGGACAGGAATTTGTTATGCCGCACTTGTTCCTGGATTAAGATTCAGACAGATTTTTCAGACAGATATCAACATCTTGAACAGAAACAACCCAGCAAGGGCAATCATGTAGTTGAAGGCTCTTGAAATTGATCATGCTCGTTAAATTAGTTTTACATCATACAATACAATCCTTAAATAATTTTGTTTGACTGATATAAAGAGAGGAGGTATTTAACTTTGCTTTCCCTATCCCGATCTAGAAATAAATAGCAAGAACCAAGCAAATTACTTGGACCTGTTCAGAAACAATAATTGCACAATGGATGACTCTTTTCCCCAAACGTAAAGCGGGATCTCTTCAGAAATGAAATCAAGGCCAGGAAAGCCTCGACCATAGTAGCGGCATCACTTCATCAATACGCATACACACAGCACACATCCGTGTCACCCCATTTCCAGTAAAACCAACCGTATTGCGATGTCCGTACAATAATTGCACGAGTAATTATTTGTTAATTGTTATTGAGAGGTGCAGTCTCATCTTATCATACAACAATATAGTCCAATTTACATGATGCAGCAGTAGGCACTAGGAGCATACTACTAGTATAAAAGGGAGCACACCTGTCTCCAATTCCACATCATTGAGCTTAATTCTAAGGTAGTAAGGTTAGTGTACAGAGTACTGAGCCCAATGTATTAAGTAATTTTTCTTTTGAACAAATCAGGTGACATACTTGAACTCCCGAACATACAAGACAGTAATGCTCTGATAATGCAATCCCCACAAACAAATCGACGAAACAGGAAAAAATAATGACATCTGAATTTTTTTTGGTTTTTAGATCATCTAATGGCATCTGATTTGAACAGCTCCTGCATCGAATCGAGAGGCTGACCTTGGAAGCGTAGGCCTCGGCCTCCGACAGAGCCCTCTCCAGCTCACCGCCGCCGGCACTCCCATCCGGGCACCTATCTGCAACAGCAACAGCAACAGCAGCAGCAACCACGAGTCCACGGCGCGTAAGTTCGAGTCGATCCGCTAATCCGTCTCCAGCGGCGGAGGGAAACGTGGTGCCGAAATTTCTATCTATCTCACCTCGGAGGCGGCGGCAGAGGGAGAGGAGGCGGGCCTGGAGGCCGGCGGTGCCCGCGAGCGCGGCCGCCACGTCCGCGACGGCCGCGGCGGCGGCGCACTCGTGCAGGAACTCCATCTCCATCTCCTCCGGCGACGACGAGGAAGAGGTCGTCGTCGACTTGACGTGCAGCACCACCATGTCGTGCTGCAGTGCTTGCTTGCTTGATCGCCGCGAATCTTCTAGAAGCTTCTCGCTCCCTCCGGCTCGGGGAGATGGACCGGCCGGCCAAGCGTACGTGGTCAATGTGGGGGCCCGTCCCAACGGAAAACCCAATAGCCGCGGAAAAAGTAAAGCCTGAGATTTGTTCGTGCCCCGGGCTGCATGCCTAGGCAAAACTGCTGTATTGACCTAGGCCTGGAGATGTCTGGACAGAAAAAGAAAAAAGAAATCCCTCCGGGAACAAGTGACGTAGATTGTACTCTTCCGTTTCAAAATAACTGTCCTGAATCTGCAGAAGATCTTATACAAATTCACGACACTTATTTTAGGACGGAGAGAGTATAATACAAATCCATGTCACTTATTTTGGGACGCAGGAAGTATTTCTTTAAATAAAAGTTACGTCGAGGTCGTCTCAGAATCGTCTTTTGGGCTTCAAAATCACGGATGGTCTGCTTGATAGTTGTATTTTTCGTGAGAAGGGGTTAGTATTTACTCCCTCCGTTCCTAAATACTTGTCGTTGTTTTAGTGCTAGCGACAAGTATTTAGGAACGGAGAGAGTAGATATTTTTTTTTAGGGAAAGGGGTTCGTATTTAGTTCAAACCATGTTGGCCTGCGAACCGCAATATTGGTATTACGGTTTTCTTATCCGAATTTAAAGGAGCGAACGTGGCTAATTTTTTTTAAATAATACGAATATTTTAATCATTTTCGAAAATAATAGGCGTTTTTCAAAATTTACAAAAATAATACGGCCTCGGCCTGGGCGAGGCCGAATGGGCCCAGTCGGCCTCGGCCAGGCCGACTGCTGAGCGCGCGGGGCCCTCGCTCGCCAGTCGGCCTGGCCCAGGCCGACCGAAGCCCTGTTGGCTTCGCCCAGACCGACTGGCCCAGTTGGTTTGGGCCAGGCCGACTGGATTCAGTCGGTTTGGGCCAGACCGATTGGAAATAATTCCATTTTTTTCTTCGGATCCTTGCGCTGATTCGAAGTAATTCCATTTTTTTCTTCAAATCCTTCCGGTCTTTTGAACTAAAATACTCGACAACATGGATAAAAGTAACACGCCGAATCCGATTGAAAGTAATTATTCTTAGCCTCTAGTTCGTTGCATGATCAACGCATACACGGCCGAGGCCTATTTTTTGTCTCAAATCCTTGCGGTTTTTTGAACTAAAAGACTTGACAACTTGGATAAAGAGTAACATATATCGATAATTTGCTGGACAATTTCTGTGTCGATTCTTTGCGGTTTGTTTGAACTGAAAGACTTGACATTTGGATAAATTAACATATATCGATAATGTGCTGGTTACGGAACCAAGGCACGACTAAATTAACATACATTGGTAATACCGCAATTGGACATAATTAAAGATAGCAAATACATTAGAAACACAAGCACTACTGAGTCCACTTAGGCCATTTTCCGCTCGTATCGCCACGTTCTTCTGCAGCCTTTGCCACGGCGGCCCTTTCTCTTTGCCTCTCTCTTTCTGCCTCACGAGCATCCTTGCGCCTTCGTTCCTCCTCTTGCATCTCAAGCACTTTCTCCCTGTTTTTCCTTAGTGCTTCGTCAATCCAACGACGTTGTTCCTCCCTATGCTCTTTCATCTCTCTCTCTTGCTCCTCTTTCTCCTGGGCTGCAGCTTTTTCCGCACGCTCCTCCACGTGGAAACGCTGCCATGCATTTCGGGACCTTGTTTTGATCTCTTCCACCGCCCAATCCGGCATCTCTGTGTCAATCCAACGATACCACATGCATAGGGGCGGAGGAGACTACAAAAAAGCCTACTGTTACAAATCTGATATGACACAGAAAACATGTTTTAGAACACCTACATGTGCTTACCGGAGGCTTGTCGTACGGCGAAACCGGGACAGGTGGTTCATACGCATAGTTCGCGCACATGAAAAACCTCATGCCCAGCTTATCTGAAAAATCTGTCACCTCCTTCACCTTGCATAGATTGCCGCACCAACACCTGAGATGTTCCACCCCCCGAGGCAACATTGCATCTTTCATCCTCCTTGGCCTCTCGCCTTGGTCGGAGCAAGGTAAACTCATTAGGGGACACTGGAATATTGGGAAAAACAGTAGTGGGAAGGATGCTTGGATGACTACCGGAGATTAGGTATTTATAGGCTCTCAAACTCATTCTCCCGCCACCGTTTCCCGCCTGGTTTTCTCGCCACCGTTTCCCGCCTCCTTTTCGCGCCACCGTTTCCCGCCTGGTTTTCCCGCCTCCTTTTTCCGCCAGCGTTTCCCGCCTCGTTTTCGCGCCAGCGTTTCCCGCCTCATTTTCCCGCCACCGTTTCCCATCTATTTGTATCTTCTGTAACTATAAAAGACCGTCCATGGTATTGAAGTGCAGTCTCACCATTTCGTCTGGGAAGATGTCATCCGGCTTCCCAGATGATCGTAGATTTTGGTCAGGTATGTCCCGAGAGCTATTGTGGTTAGCCGGTGATTTTAAGGTAGACAATAGGATAGTTCCATGGGACGAACTGGGACGAAATTAGTAACATGTCTCTCTCATACATAGGTAGAAATATGTCTCATACATCGGTAGAAATATGTCTCATACATAGGACCTACATCCAAATATCAGGCACGGCGTCTGGGACGGTGTTCCGGGGGTGCCTGTGGCGTGGTCCAGCCATACCTATGAGGTGGCACTACGTTGCACGGAGGAATCACGGACCCATCCTCACAATACTGTGTATCCTCCTGTGTGGGGTCTGGTGGCGGAGTACTGAACATCCAGCTGTGTTGGACAGAATAGTCCTCTCCTTGAGCGTGATCCTGCTCACTACCCCACGAGGGTTCGGACAACGACGACTGATGCCCGTAGGCTCCTGCATGTGGGAAAGTACTTAGCATTACAATTGTGTAGCAGTCATGGAAATGAACACAATAGATAGAAGTATACATACCCTGTGGCTGGGTCTTTGGACGAAACTCGAAGTTCATCCTGGAACTCTGCTGGTGCTGCCACGCCGAACCTCCAGCCTCAAAAGAGGGCTGCTGCTGGTGCCAATAGTCGAAAGAAGACTGCGGCTGGTGCCACGACGAACCTCCGGCCTGCTCAGGAGGAGGTGGCCTGGGCGTCGACTGCTTTGGTAGACGTGGACGCGGGTGGTGTCGGGGGTGCGGTGCTTCCTGCTGACGTCTTGACCAATGGCGGTGCGGTGCTTTCAGTGTTCTCACCCTTCACGAAAGCAAATGCGAGCGGAATGATTTGATTGTTGCCGTCTTGACCAATGGCGGTCAAGATCTGCCCCTTGTATTTGCCAGTGAGAAAAGTGCCATCTACACATAACACCAGTCGACAATGATGGAAATCTTGGACGCATACAGCGAAAGTGAAGAACAGTCGTTGCAGCACCCTCACAGTTGGATACTCTGGGTGCAGGAAGTGTTGGATGTCGACATAGGTGCCTGAATTACGGGCTTGCAGTGTATGGAGGAGGCGGACAACAGAGTCGTACGAGTCGAAAAACGAACCAAATCTTTCCTCAAGAGCCCTCTGCTGCCCTCCAAGCCTTGCCATACGAAATGTTGTACTTAAACCTTACCCTGACCTTATGCATGATGGCCTTCACTTCCATTGCTTTGCTCTCCACTATCTCCGTGTAAAGCAACCGAGCAAGAAGCGTCGACGAGAGGTTACGATGGTCTTGAGGGATACTGGGAATGACACATGTGTGCAACACCAAGTCACTCACAACCCAATCTGTGTCATACTTAGGAACATAGCCATGCACCCTCCCGAGACAATCTATTTGTTCGCAGTCCATTGTAAGATATTTTTGTGAAGAGACTGTTGTTTTGATAACCCTTTGCGTGGACATTGCCCAAGCAACTATGGCATCCTGCAGATGTTTCTTGTCAGGAAATCTGGCACCCTTCGCAATGTTGTTCTGATGATATTGCCATGCAGAGTCGCGCCCATCGTTCACGGTCATAGCTGAAGAGAAGTGCTGATTCCATGATGCAGGAATCGGCACCTCCTCCTCGTCCGACTCATGAGACTCATCGTCATAAGAACTACGACCATCTATATCTTCATCCTCCATCTCGTTCTGCAAGTGACCATCTTCTTCGTCCGCATCTGCCTCGCCAGTGTACTCATCCTCTCCTACTTCCCCGGAGCTCTGGCCTGATTCATAACCACCACCTCCGGCATTTGACACAGAGTTTGCATTGGACAAGTCATAACTTGATTCACCCTCGCCTTCAGCTCGATTGGTCTCATGAGCGACAACCTGGATTAAGGCGACAGGTGTAGTTCCCCTTTTCTTGCAACTTTCTAACTAGCGCACCCACTTTGATGTCTGGTCTATCAGCCTCAAAACCCAGAAAATATTTGAACTTGACTTGATCCACAATGCTTCACACGGACGGTGTATATTTCAGGATTGACCGCTAAACATCCTACCAACCATTCCTGCAGCTGACTAAACGTCCATGTTTGAGGGGTGGTTAGATCCAACTCCACATACTTAAACTGACTTAAATCAGCTCCGTGCTTGGTTGTTAAGACAGTACCGGAACCGTAGTAAAAAACAAACTTCACTACACAGGACATCTCAATGCCTAAAAAAATGTTTAGACGCGTCAAATACTAAGCAGTACGGCATATAAAAAATATTATGACGCGTCAAATACTGAGCAGTATGGCATATTAAAAATATTAATACGCGTCAAATACTTAGCAGTACGGCATATTAAAAATATTATGACGCGTCAAATACTAAGCAGTACGGCATATTAAAAATATTAATACGCGTCAAATACTAAGCAGTACGGCATATTAAAAATATTAATACGCGTCAAATTAAACTGTACGACATTAACTGTTGTCCGAAATAATGAGCACTACCAAACGCTAAAACATACTTCTGGCATCACCACCATTGCTCCAATCAAAACATATACATTGAAGCAGTACACACGTATCCTCATAAACATATACATTATAGGATAAATACGCGAGAGATTAGGATTTACCCTTGAAGCGTGTGAACCCAACCTCGAGCAGCCTCACGGTCACCGGATGAGCACCACCACCTCCAAACTCCTACAAACCACCACCATTGCTCCAACTTTGCACCACAAAATTAGCTCCACATGGCCAATGAAAACAGTAGATCGAGGTGTCTTTGGGTGCCAACTAGGTAGGGGATGTGATTTTGTGGGTTAAATGGGATCACAATGCACTAATTTGGGCTAGAAAATGGGGGCATTTGAGGAGGAAATGAAGAACAAGAAGAAACAGAAGAGAAGAACGAGCAGAGGAGGAAGAAGCAGGGGGCGTGGCTGGGCTCGCTCGGGCATGGGAGAGATGGGAAGGGAAAGGAAAAAAGGAAAAAGGGAAAGATTCCGGCCCGGAACCCACCAGGCCGCAGTCGGGCACGGCGAGGCCGACTAGGCTTCAGTCGGCCTGGGCCAGACCGACTGGCAGGTGGGTGCCCCGCGCGCTCGGCAGCCGACCTGGCCGAGGCCGACTGGGCCTAATCGGCGTGGGCCAGGCCGATTGGGCCTAATCAGCATGGGCCAGGCCGACTGGGCCCATTCGGTCTCGCCCAGGCTGAGGCCGCATTATTTTTGTAAATTTTGAAAAACGCATATTATTTTTGAAAATGATTAAAAAATTCGTATTATTTTAAAAAAATTAGCGCGAACGTGTTCTCTTTCGTTCCTGGAGCGAATGCTCTGCTGTTCGTCCGTTTAGCAAGAACATGGCTGCGGTCGCACCATGTGTCGCGGTGACAACTTTATCTCTATAGTGGCAACTTGCCCTGCGTAAGTGACAACTTTAGTTCAGTAATTAGTTCAGTAACGGTGACAATTATAGTTATGTGGTGGTGACAACTTTAACCCGTCGCGCGGTAGGACTAGAGAGCGAACGTGCGTTCCCTTTTTTATAAGATGCTTTGACAAGTGAAATTGACTAGCTAAAACGTCTTGTTAAAAGAGTATTTTTGAGTGAACATTTACCAAATGAGTTTTTTCTTTGGTGCATCAGGGACCAGTCGGAGCCCTGCCCCCTAGCCCTAATATTTGTATGTTTTGCTTAGGTCCCTGTCTATTTATAGAACTAGATGATGCCCCGCACGTTGTTGCGGACATTTTTAGTTAACATACGTGGATTGTTGAGGAAATTTTTCGTTAACATACACGAGTGAAAAGCAGCAACAAAAGAGTATCCAGTGAAAATGTATAATGAAATTTGTTGTTATTCTAGAAAACAACAGGAGTAAGGGGTGCCAATGCTCGATGGCACGAGTGCGAGAATTGTATGTAGGGCGTGTACACCGGCCTTATAGTGAAGGTCCCCGTACACTTGGGTAAGTTGACACGTCGATATTTTTTTAATAGGTTTGGTCGACCCTGCGGGTACGACTTAGTCCTATCTTAGTAGCGAGGTTGGAATACCCTCGAGACTCTAACCCGATCCCTCTACTTCGAGTCGAGGTCGTACTAGACGGCCCGGAACCTCGAAACTAGGCTTCCTAAGTCGCGTCCCCGAGGTCGAGTCGAGATTAGGCTCGACCCAAGCACTCGAGAGCGGGCTCCTTAGGTTGCTCTAGCGCTCTCCCCTTTGATCTTATTCCAATGGAGAGTGAATGATACATGCCCCCATGGGGAGTATTTATAACCTAGGGGTCCATGACAAAAGACCATGGCTACCCTTGAGGGAGAGGGAAAGTGAGGGCAAAGTGGTAAACCCACCCCTACACCTTTCTTGGCCCTACTCTAACTCTTCTTCTCCTTTGACCATGGCATGGGAGGCTTGACCCGTTGACTCCTTTGACCGGCGCATAGTTGGCATGGCTATGCCTTGTTGGCGATTTGATCGGTCTTTGGGATTCGTTGACTTGGTCGTTGCTACGTAGGATTACGGCCCGGCCCATGTAAGGATTTTATTATATCACAACAGTGGCCCCCTTGAGCCGGAGGTATTGAGAATGCCTTCGGGTCAACCTCAGCGTTGATGTCATGCTGGGACTTTTCCTCCGAAATTTGGGTCATGCCCATGTAACTCCTGGGATGAGCCACCGGCTAGGTAGGTTTCGCAAGGAAACTAGACCTAGGTGGGCTATCATGCGAGATACTTGTAGTTTGGAAGCTTTTCCTGCGGAGTTGAGACCTTCGAGGTTTTCGCGAGAGGAGCCACCGGCTAGGTAATTTTTCTCGAGGAGAAAAATAGGCCTAGGTGGGCTTTTTACACAAAACTGCGGTTTTGTGAGGTTTTATGCATCCTAAAGGCTTCTAAGAATTTTCTTGCAGAAAATTAGGGCCTTAGATTTTTTGCGTGGAGAACCACCGGCTAGGCAAGTTTCTCTACGAGAAAACCAAACCTTGGTGGGTTCCTTTGCAAAGCTCTGTTTGTCTTGAGGTCTATCTCCAAAGAAACGGACGTCTTTCCGGTCTTCCTTGTGGAAAACCATGACCATGAAGGCCTTTTTCGCAAAACTCTGGCCTTGGAGGCTCTTCTGCGGGTTTCTAGGAAGTTCGGGGGCCTTGGCGTTAATCTTCAGTGCCGCAGGGGCTTGATCTGAAATTACCGTGCCCTAAAGGACCTTTTCGCGAACAATTCCCGAGTCGTGGGCTCCTTCCTACGTGGGCATGCAATTTTAGGGCCGCACCGGCCTCGTGGACCGTGTTCGCCCAGCGGGCTTCTCGGACGTGCAGGCTGGACCCGACCTGGCCCGAGAAGGCCCTCTTTTTTTTTTATTCGGCTCAGAGTTGGACCAAGGCTCAATTAGCCAGACCGGCCTGCGTACCGGTTCACGGGTTATGTGGCCCGACCGGATGGCTGCGGGCGCACCGAAGCCCTAGATCCGATGGCTTGCGCTCTTCTCCTCCTTCGTACGGGAGAAAGGCTTCGGCCTTCCCTCTTCTTTCTTTTTGTTCTTTTGCAGGCAAGCTCGTCACTCCAGGAGACGTTGGCGGCCACACGACAGGGCCATGAAGGCGTGCACGGGTTCCCCTCTTCCCCGAGCCGAGCATCTTTTCACTTTTGCCTCTCTTTTTCCTCCTTTCTTTGAAAAGTCTCCAGCCTGTGTACTGTCCTTCTGTCAGCGAGGTGTTGATTGGTGATTGGCTCGACTCGAACGCCAAGGGACAATGTCTGGCCTATAAAACGGGGCTATGGGGAGCTCTGGGAGCTTTGCCCACCCTTGTTTCCTCCCCTTCCGATGCCGAAGACAAGCTCGGCGGCATCCGAAGGACGGGACGAGGCCGGTGACAATTAGGAGCTCTTCGTGAGCACTTAGCCAATTCGCCGAGGTCGACCGTCGTCCGTGCCTCGCTGAAGATCGTCGATTCCTTGTTCGATTTGAGTTTGCAGCGGAGACCTGGCTTTGAGAGGTGTCGGCATTGTTTGCTGTTTGTGCCACGGAGAGGAGGTTCTCGGGTGCTCCTTTGTCCCTGCCTAGGTGAGTGGTGGCTGATGCCCTTTCTTCACCGCTGTCAAACTTACCGGGAGAATCATTTGGCGCGACGAGGGGCAAACTCCCGAGTGGCAACGGCTTTAGGCATTCGGTCAAGCACCTTGTGGGTAGGAACTGATGGTCGCGAGGGTGCTCGCGGCTCGGCGTGGGCGCTTGCATGACGAGGTGTGGATGTGCACGAAGGGCACGGGCGCGCTCGGCGTGGCGCGGGAACGACCGGCGTGTTGCGGCACGCCAAGGCGCTGCTCAGGGCGAATTGTCAAGCACCCTTGGGGCAAGAGTGGGGCATGGGCACAACTGAGCACGAGGCTGGGCACGTCATGGAGCTGGTTGTGCATGGTGGGGCACCCCGAGTCGAGACACGGCGCGACTTGGTCACTCATGCGGTATTGCGTGGATGAGCGGGGCGCCATGCGGGCGCGTGACAAGGCGTGGAGCCGGGCGCGACGAGGCTCGGATGCCGCCCGCGACGAGGCGTGGATGCGATGCGGCGCGATCCGAGGTGCCGGTAATTTGACCGAACACCTTGCGAGCGGCCATCCCTCCCCTTCTTTCTTCTCCTTCCTTTTTTTCTGCAGTATGGGCTGGCGGATGTGCGCAGCCCTTCCAGCCCATTTCTTCGCTGGCAGGACCGAAGGCCGACGGGCCATGGGCCCCCTCTTGGCGTCGACACGTGCATGGGGACATGTGTCTCGGGAAGGTGCTCTGCGGGGCGCGACGTTGACACGGACACGGCGTATCGTGGGCACGGCCGGCGCAAAGGCGAGCATCCTAGCGAGGGAGAACACCTGCACGGCGGGGTATGTCCCGAGCATGTGCTCAACGGGGCGCGATGTTGACGCAGGCACGGCGCGGCGTGGCCGCGCCCCGAGGGCGAAGGCCCGTGGGAGCCCGCTTGTCGTGGCACGAGCACGCGCATGGTGCACCGTGGGCACGACCTGCGTGGAGGCAAGCATCCCGGCGAGGGCGAACACCTGCACGGCAGGGCGTAGATACGCGCGGAGCGGGAACAGAGGGCATGTGGACTTGGCGAGGGCGCGTCCGGGGTGCCGGTCATTTGACCGAGCAGCTTGCGTGCTCCTCCCTCTGGCCTCCCTTCTTCTCTTTTTTGCGGGAATTGGGGCGGCGGCTGAGCACGGACCTTGGGCCGTCGTCCTTGTTCTGATGGAGCGTAGGCTGATGGGAGAGTTGGGTTTCATGGCCTTCGGCCGTTCCGAGGGGGCATCGCTCGGTCGGCGGTTGAGTGTGGTTTTGCGATGTTTTTCGCTGTAGATTTTCTGTAGTTGCTTCCTTAGGAATCTTCGCAACTCGTACTAATCTGTTCGTGCCGCATTTTGCAGGCGAAATGAATGGGGTTGCCTCTTCATGTTCGCTTGGCGAGGTGGATGTTCAGCAATCGCCTTTGGACCTTTGAACCTTGGGTTCGTTATTGTCACGACCTTAGCTCTTGGAGCCATGGTACTTTGCGACGCTTTTGAACCACGAGCTCACCCTGGTATCTCCCTTGGAGCTTGATTTTTTTAGCGATACCTTATGTATCTTGGGCCGTTTGTCGCGATCCCAGCTCTTCGAGCTATGACATTTTGCGACAGCCTTGAACCTTGGGTTCGCGAAGCTAGCTCTTGGAGCTAGACTTTAAGTGGTACTTTCGTACCTTAGGCCCTTTGCCGCAACCATGGCTCTTGGAGCGATGGTACTTTGCGACTGCCCCAAACCTTGGGTTCACCGTATGCATGTGCAAAAAATATGAGTTTCTCACTAAATAGGTGTGAACAAATTAATGGTGTGATGATGTGGCATGCTTGCATGTTGAGAGAAATCAAGTAGTGGGTTTCTCCTACTTATATATAGAAGATAAGCCATGTATTTTTATGTTGTGGACCTTCCTAATAAGTGTAATCTCTATTTTGACCCTCCTTGTATTTTTTTTCTGCCTCCGCCCATAATGCACCCCTTTTAATAACGTGATTCCCGGTCTGTTGCCGCGAAAAATTCTATTTGCATTTCGGAAAATTTGGTTTGCATATTTATAGAATTGATGTTGCATGATGTGCATATTTGTAGCCAAACTTGATGTTACGAACACATAATAATAAATGATCAAACGCAAAAGAAATATGATGATAATAAAATGATCAAATGCAAAAAAAATATGAATATTGTAGAACAACGGTACTTTTGAAATTTTTAGGTGACAAATCTTAGGTGATAAAAAATTGAATTGTATAAGGTGCCACCAAAATGAATTGCTTGTCAGATTGCATGATGGGATGGTGATGTGGGTGAAAAACTCTTAGGTGAAAAAAATTGAATTGTATAGGGTGCCACCAAAATGAATTGTTTGTCGGGTCACATGATGTGCTTGATGTGGATAATGATGTGGACACCTTGCATGTGTAATTTGCAAACACTAAATGTACCTTAATGGCGATTTGGATGCATAGTGGCATGGATGATGACGTGGACACCTTACGTGTCAAGCTTGCAAACATTTAATAAACATAGTGGGGATCAACTTTATAGATTATATAGATCAGTAATATTAAAGCAAAATTGGTTATTAATGAGAAGTCAAATATGGGTTTTCCAACCATATCCTAATCGAGTCCTCTAATTTATTCTATAGTAGAAAATGAATTCATGCCAATTCTCGGTAAAAAAAAATCAAGCACATGGCCTTACACCCACTGCCCTTGCCATTATATAATTGGGATGCTTCTTTTATTGATCAGAGGTGTTTCCGGGAATTCTAAGGATTTTAAGAATTTGAGCATGCAGGATAGAAAGAGATGCATGCTCGCGGCCACTAGATGTCACCAGGCATGAATTGAATTGATTCATTGTTGGTGACATCTTTTTCCATGATTAATTATTATACAAGCATGGAAGCTTGCTAATTTTAAATCTAATTAGGACGAAGGTAATTAAAACTAATCAGAATTTGCTACTTTTAATTAATAACCATTTTAGCTTTAAGATCCGCACTCTTATAAAGAGAGGGTGGACCAAAGCAAAACTCTTGGCAAACCCTTGCTGTATCGATTTGTAACAAGTATATTGTCACCCATGTTGTACTCTCTCCGATCCATAATAAATGTCATTTTGTGCTAAATCAGTGACACTTATTATGGATCCGAAGGAGTACCTTATTTGGTAATTGCCATATTCTGAATTTATTATTCCAACCAAAATATTTTCCCATATTAATATACTTATCAATGGTCCTACAAAGCAACATTCCATGAAATGTCAGAAGCATATAATTCGTCTTCCTTGTAATAATACAATCCTCTAAAACTACAGAAGTCTAGGTGATCCATCTTGCAAGAGACGAAGCTTTTTTCTTGTGAGCATCTAGAAAAACAATCTCCTCTTTAAATACCACATGAAGCACCCGAACATGAGTAGGCTACAGGCCCCTGTTATGCCAATAGTCTCTTCGAACGCATGCGGCACCTTATACAGGGTCACCCCCTCAAAGTCCATGCCGAAAACTCCTGGGACAACTCCGAACATGCCAACCACAAACCCAGCACTGCCCAGTAGCAGCTCAAATTTCAGCAACTGGTTTCGGAGGACGTCCTGCAAGAAAAACTACGTTAAATACATTTACTTTTGAATCTTTTGTTTGAATTATTTCTCATATATTACATTAATTTCAATCATGCAAATAGAAGGATATTTAAATACTCCCTACTACACTTGAGTTTCATCAGTAGTAATATGCCTCGAGAAACATATATATAGGCGTACGCTAGGTAGCATGCATCGGGCGGGTTATAATTTTACCCAATTGACTGCCTTCCACATCGTTCGACATACACAACATCAACACCCGGACATACTCCACGAAAAGGAGGATGATCAGTTTACCAAAAAAAAAAAGGGAGGATGATCCTCCGTTTTCTGCATCAATGGTTGCACAGAGTCTTTCCTATAGTTTTGGATGAAAACTAATTTTACTCGCAAAGCAGGTTCTCTTGAAATCTAAGTAGTGGCCAAGTTTAATTAATAGTTGAAGAAATTACGGGACTATACCAGCTGGATGTTGATGAAATTCTCCGTGTCATCTATATACTCTCTCATCTGTTGAAAGATGTATGTAGATGGTAAAATTGTTATGCAATGTACGTAGTTTTTCATAGGATAAAAAAAAAGGCTAAAGAAGTGGCAAACATAACTACTACGTAGTAGTATAATTCAAGCTTTATACCGTAGTTAATTTGTTGAGGCTTGTTTCAATGGACACAAACTGAGCCTCCAATAAGGTTTCCAGATCTCCCGTGGAAATGGCATCATCTTCGCTGGCTGGGTTCTAGGAGCTGTCGCGGCTGCTACTTCTGGCAATACGACTTCCTTATTAAGCCTCAAGATGCAGAGCGTGAAGAAACCGTTGTTGTACCTTTTTTTTAGGGAAGACCGTTGTTGTAAGTGGAGCAGAGGAGGATCGACCAAATAACCCATTATTATTTCCAGTTCTCTCAAGGCCCTCGTTTAACCCCAAAATACTACCATCCATCCTCATCTTGTTTGTGAGGTAACAATCGGCCATATCATCATCGTCGTCCATCAATTGCTCTATCTCGTCCCTTATCTAATTAATGGTGAAAGATAAAATTGACAACTCATCTAATGAAAGAAGTAAACAGGAGTATGGTGTATTACGATGAAGATGTACTCCGTATTACCCTTTGGACTCTCTTAGTTAATGCCGCCAGCCTGCTCTTTAGGCGCCGAGCACGTTCCAAGTTAAGGGTGCTGACTTTTTTTGCTAACTCGTCCAACGCTGGATACGCTTCAATCTCTATATCCGCAGTCTGACAAAAAAATTGTAAGCTTTCTCGATTCTTGAAGTAGACACAAGAGTTGATCCTAGAGAACATAGAAGTAGAACTGGAAGTTAACTACTTAATAGTTCATTGCAGAGATTGACCAGTGTTGATAGACAAAGATGGGATCGAAAAGCATTTTCATCGATGTAATTATAAGAAATTTATCAAACGAAGTGACACCGCAAGAAAGAGAAACAAACTGCTCTCTCCGACCAATAATAAAAGTTGTACTAAATCAACGAACAACTATTATGGGTTGGATAGAGTAACAATATTGTGTGCAGGTGCAGGTTTATCATTAAAAATAGGTTGAACTGGACATTACCAAATTTCAGACGTCAATATATACTCTGTATTTGTACACAACACCGGTTGGCATTGTGGCGGATTATGATTATCCGATTTTTCCAATCAGTTTTTTCTCTTGTATGGTTTTGTCAATCAGTAATTTTTACTACTTTCATGATTATTTTTGTGCAGCAGATTATTAAATAAGTTCACCGTAATAAGGGCAAACTGAGCCAAACTCATTTCCACCGTAACTAATTGTACTACCTCTGGTTTTTTTTAGCAGAACTACGGCAGGCAAAAGCCAGCCTGCACATTTTTAATTAAATGAATGAATGTGATACAACGAGACACAACGGCAGCTCAAACATTCACACCACCACTAGAAGGAGAAACAAGAAAGAAGAGCAACAAGCTCAAGGATCCGAAGACAGACATAAAAGCAACATCACCACCAATGGACCGGAGGAAAATCAGCCTACGACAAGATATGAACTGCCGGAGTGGTCGAAAGGCTACGGTCTGCCAAGCCACACCACGACACCTCTGTGCCACGGACAAAGTCGAAGGGTAACACACAACCGAGACGACGCCACAACACCTCTTGTGCTGTCGACGTAGTCGAAAGGCTATGAGCACCGAGACACGCACGACACTGTGTCGTCAGATAGAGCAAAAGGCTTCACTCGCCAAGACCACATCACGAGCATCTTCACAACGCACTTCCTTGCCGCAGAGCTAAGAGTCGCAGGTGCATCCGAAAGGCGTAGCTAAGCCGAGGCCGCCGTTGCGGCCGAAGAGCATTGCAGGCCGAGGCTACACAAGGACATGGCAAACTTCGAACGCCACCAGCCATAGTGGATAGACAGTGACTCTTGAAGCTGAAGGAACCAAGAAGCAGACACCACCTCCACACAACCACACACGGTCTGCCGCAGACCTCACAAGCCAAGAAAACGACTATCCGGCGAGGCAACAGTCACTCCTAGACAACGCCTCCACGGAGGAAACGACATCGAAGATGCCGTCGGAGTCGGATCCAACTAATTGGATCTTAGGCTTTCGCCCGGAGAGCAAATTGGATGGAAGAGAGGTGAAGGCTCCACGACGATGCCTCCAAGGAGGGGAACGGCGCACTGCTGCGTCGCCATCATCGGTGCTGGCAGAACCAGCACAGGGCTTTCGCCCGGAGCATGACACCTCGCCACCCAAACTGAATTACGCCCGCCGGCACCGACTCAACTAAGCCACACAGAAAGAGCAAAGACCTCACCACCCAACCTGAAACCTGCTCGCACTGATGCAGCCTGCTTGCCCCTCAACGAGGACCGGCGGCTCCACTGGCACCACGCCGGCAAAGCACCGCCGAGCAACTGCCGCCGCCAAGAGGCCCGCAGGAGGCGCTGCACCAGATCCCGAGCTCAGGTCGTGGGATCCGGCGTCGCCGTACCACATCGAGGCCGGGCTGCTCCATCAGCACCATGCCGACAAGAGCAAGGCCGAGCCCAAGAGCAGCACGCCACAGCCGCTGCTGGACGACCCAAGCCGGGAAGCACGCTCCAGATGATGGCCAGATCCAAGCCACGAAGGAGAGCTCCTCGCAGCCGCGCGCCGCCGTGAAGCTTCACCAAGAGGCCAGCCGCCGTGCCACCCACGCGGCCACGAGCAGCCGCCGCCGTCAAGGAAACCGCCAAGGGCCGCCGCCCCAGATCCAGAGCTCCTCCGCACGCAGAGCGCCGGCCGGAGTCCCCCGTCCCTTCGGGAACGAGGCCCGCTGCCACCGTGGCTGAAGCCGGCGGCAGCGGCTGAAGGGCGTAGCTACGGAGGCTTGCCGGCGGTGGAAGGAAGGGGATCGCCCCCGGGTCGCCCAGTGGAGACGACACGGGGGTCACGGGTCATTTTCGTACTACCTCTATTCGTAAGTAGTATGTTTGAATTTGACATTCTGAAAATGATATCACATTCTTATAAACTTCTAATAATGTATTCATGTTAAAAGAATTTAAACTTGCATGTTGGATACCGTGGCCAATTGGGAGGAGTGTGACCGAATGATATTTGCTGCTCTCTCCGTCCAACAAAAGATATCTCAAATTTGTCAAAATTTGGATGTATTTAGACATGACTTAGTGTATAGATGCATTCAAATTTAGTCAAAGTTGAGACATTTTTTGTTGGACGGAGGAAGTAGAAGAATTTTGTCATTCTTGCTTCCTCAAGAAGTGAAGAACACACCATGTGATAACCTATCAAAGATTTGTGCCCTCAAAAAGAATGTTGAAGCCTAGTAATAAGAGGGATTTAGCAGAAGAGAGCGTGAGATTGCGGCAAAGGGGAAGCTTGAGGGCACAATTGTTATGGTGCTGGAGTTTCAAAGAGAGGTTCAGTCATACCAGTAGCAACCATGGTCACAGGGACGGAGACAAGGAGGGCACAATTTCAGTTTCACAGGGACGGAGAGACAAGGAGTACTACAGAACTAGGCAAGCACCTCTGACTTGAAGACGGAGCTGATGCATTCGAGCGCGACCCCGAAGGCGATGAGCTCGAACGGCATGCCGGCAGCAGCATGGCGGCCCGCCGCGAGACGGCGCTTGAGCTCGTCGGCGTACCTTGCCGCCGCGTCGTCGTCGCCCTGATCTCCTTGGACTCGCATGACGAGCGCCTCTTCTGAGCTGATGATGCACCGTATCTGCTCGAGGTTGCAGACGATGGCGTAGCCGCGGGCGAGGATGCTGGCCGTGTAGCCGAGGAGCGGGTCGAGAGCGCGGAGGTCGCGCGCCGGCACGCCCATACGCCGCATCACAGCCTGCTTGCTGAGCTCCATCTCCTCGGATTCGCCCGTCTCCGCGTCCACGCGGACCCACGGCCGCGTCCGGGACCCGCCGTCGTCGTCGACGGCGGCATCTATGTCGACCACCACGCCGCTCCGGCCTCCTCCTCCCTCCATCACAGCACAGGCTTCCAGTGATCAATCGATGTGCTCCAAGATAAGAGCAAAGATTCTCACTGCCCATGCATCTCGCCTGATAGCTTGCTTTAAAGCTTCAATTATCACTCGTTCCAATCCGACCGGGTTCTTTCCCGTCCGACACCACGCGCACTAATGGAAGGACCGACGATACCATGTTCACATGTGATGCGATGTGCCGTCTCCGATGCCCGATGGTGACCCCTACTACGCATTGCATACTCCCTGAAAACACTCAGGCCTCATTTGATTTAAATGATTTTCATAGAAATTTTAAAGATTTTCTATATTGCTCGTTTGATTCGTAGAATTGAATTCTATAGGAATTTTTCCTAAGGATCCATTTGTACTACATTCCATAAGAAATTTAAATCCAGTAGTCTAACCTCTTGAACGAAACAAACAAATTTTGGTGTAAACAAAATTCTATAGAGATCAAGTGAACATGACATCTATTCTTTTGTTTTTCCAATCTTATGAATCAAAGAAGCCTTTATTAGTCCACAAACTTGCGAATCTTCAAGTTCATAGACTCTGATTGCAATTTACTTCTCATTTTCTCTGATTGGATGCCGACGACGGCCTGGACAAGAACGACGGCGGGTCCCGGTGGTGGCTTCACGTGGACGCGGCGACGGGCAGCGCCGAGGAGATGGAGTTCACCAAGCCGGCGCTCATGCGGCGCCTCGACCTGCCAGGGCGGGACCTGCGGATGCTCGACCCCTTCTTCGCCTACCCCACCACCATCCTCGCCCGCGACCGCGCCATCGTCTGCAACCTCGAGCACCTGCGCTGCATCATCGCCGCCGACGAGGCGTTCATCCTCCTGCGCGACGGCGGCTTCGGCGCGGAGGACGCGCGGATCCGCAGCTGCGCCGCCGAGCTGCAGCGCCGCCTCGTGCAGGCGGCCGGCCGCCGTGCTTCGGACGACAGTCAGGTGGATGGCACCCCGTTCGAGTTCATCGCCTTGCGGGTCGCGCTTCAAGATGTCTGCTCCCTGTTCGAGTCCCAGGTTATGGCCTTCTTTCAGTAATTCCTGCCAATAATTTTTCGTTTTGACGGGTGTAATTCCTGCCAAGGTTTATACAACACCAAAGCAACAAACAGAGTGAAATCTGCATTTCAAAACAAACATATAACAATTACTAATGGCAGGAGCTTGTATTTAATAAGTAGTACTTCGTACTCCGTAGAAGCTCACAAAGCGTGCATTTTTATACTGCTCCGTAATTTTTTTGGGAAGTGCATAGCCACATAGGAGCCTGCATATTTAGAGTTTTTACAGCTCACAACTTACATGTGAGCACTTGACAAATCTGGATTGTTGATTTTTCTGATAAGTGGGGTCAATTTTTATATTAGACTGTATCATATGCATTAAATATATATTTAGATACGATTCCTTCAATGGTATGTATTTTAATGTTGTATCTAAACAAACTCCCATTATTATGTTTTGTGAAAGAGAAATGGTGAATACCTTTGGGTTTAGCGCTAAGAGTTGTATCTAGATTAAGATACCATATCCCCTCTTTTTGTTCATTTAATAAGGTGCCACCCTAATTTTTTGTCTACCTAACATACTTAAGATATGATATGTACAGCCTAATTCCACCGTGAATTTCCCACACTTCTGAGAAACCTTCCAAGTCAAGCAAAAATTCCTCAAACCTGAATTTCTGAGTTTAGGTACTTCCTTTCCCATCTGAATTTGGAAAGCAACATGATCAGATGCCATTGGATTAAACAAAACTAATGGATCATATCAATTTGTAAGCGCTCCAAAATTTCTCTAATTTGTGTATTCCCAGTTATGTTGTTTTGGATAAATTATTTTTATCTATATAAAGAACTGAAAGTGCTTACATGTATATAAATTTTCAGACTGCCGAGTTACAGAGTGAGGGTTATCTGGCGCTGGATGAGTCCAAAAAAATAATCAACGTCGTTAGCTTGGAACGTGCTCGGCTCCTAAAGAACAGACTGGCTATATTAACTTCGAGAGCCGAAAAGGTGAAAACGGACTTCTGTCATGATGTTATGGTCTTTTCACTTCTTTCATTAGACGGTTTGTCAGTAAGATCTTCAACTTATTCCTTCTGTAAACAAAGATCTTTAATTATTCAGCTTTAAAAGATGCATATATTGTTTTCACCACAGGTAAAAGACGAGATAGAGATGCTGATGGACGACGATGGTGATATGGCTGAATGTTGCCTCACAGAGAAAAAGAGAAAGATGGAAGCGTCGTTGTTAGAAAAACGTATTGGTGAAAGCAGTAACGACAGCTTTGAGAGCCTAGACATGAATAAATTTGGTACAGAAGAACTGGAAATGTTATTGGAGGCTCAATTTGCGTCCATTGGAAGCAGTATCAACAAATTAACTATGGTATAAAGCCTGAACTATATTTATTCTCACCTCATCTTTATCCTTTATTTTTCGTTGCAAAACCGCATTAATTACCTGAAAAGTTTTCACATTTTTGTGCAGCTGATGGAGTATATAAAAGACACAGAAGGTTTCATCAACATCGAGCTGGTATAGCCCCCTAATTTGTCCTCTATATACGGTGGGTGTACTGAGAATAATAGTAACAAATTCGAGTTAGATTAATCCAGAAAAGCATCTTCACGGGTGTGCTAACAAATCTATCAATGTAAGCAAACTAGACATGTGGCATAATTGTAAGCAATAGTAATCCAGAAAAGCATCGTAAAAGGTGTGCTGACAGTAAACCTTATCAATAGAAGCAAACTAGACAAGCAACATAATTAAACAATAATCTTATATGCATCATCTGCGTGAATAACAAAACCAAAACTCAGCCTTAACACAAGGATGAGTGTGACGTCTGTGTTGTTCAGGGGGGCTCTTGGTCATCTGGGGGGAGGACACGAGACGCGATTGGTACTGTAGGATCACGATACACGACAACGGGGGTAACGTTGCGAGACGAATCGAGGGAGTGAGTGAGCGTGCCTTATTGTCCAATCTCCTCATGCCTCAAGGGAGTGGAACACACAAATCCTTATAAGGTGGTTTTTATCATTCTTCCTTAGACATATGGGACCTAAACTTTGCAAACATGAGCAACCAAATAGGCTTTTGAGATTATTATTTTCTGGGACTTAATTTAATAGGCTAGCCCAATATTCTATTAGGGGTGTTAGAATTACACATGATTTGAAAAGAAAACAAGCTCATATTTACACTTAATTCAGTTCAAATGAAAACCATTAAACATTATTGAATCAGTTGTTTGGACACCTACGATCCTAGGAGACCTTAATATACTATTTGAATTAAATTTCTGACAACCTTTGAAATTTTATGTTAAATTTCTGATTCGTATATAAGACCATCTAAATGTGCACATGAGATTTGGCACCGCCGTAGTAAATACTCCCTCCTTTTCACAGATGTTGGCGTATTTGGTTTTGTTAAGACAAAACTTTGAGCAATAATAACTTTATTAACATGCAATTTAGATGATAAGAAACCACAATTGTTAGCAAGAACTTTTGAATACGAAACTACCGATAGAAATTTCAGTCTTCAAAAACAGATATTAATATAGTAATTCTTATTCAGAAGCGTGTCTTAATGAAAGCAAATACGCCAACCTTTGTGAAAAGGAGGGAGTAATAGATTTGCCACCGAGTCTGGTCTCAAAAGAGTAAGGGCATTTCACAACATTAGAAAATGCATGATCACAATTCTCATGGGATCGCATTTGCACTAAAGTTTGTTTTGTTCACATAAGAAAAACAAAGTAATATTTTTGAAGATGTTGGAGTCAATGGAAAATTTATTATGAAATATGCAAATGAATCCTTAGAAAAATCCCTTTTAAGATCCAATTCTACAAATCAAACAACTCGTTATGACAAATACATCGGTTTTGCTATATATAAGTCGTCTAATTTTTAGTTAGAGATATATTGATTTTTCAGCCATAGATATGGTTTGTGCTTTAAAATTCGGAACGAATGATGGAAAAAATATAGTGGAATGACGTCAATTTTCATACGTCAACTGAGATTTAAGCATTTTTCTTAAAATCAAGCACGAAATAGCCACACCCAAATATATCTAAGGATTAAAATAATCCAAATTTCCTTTGAAAATTCTTTATAACCAAGGAAGTTGTTTTGTTCTTGCAATTACAATATGCACAAAGGGGCACATCCAACAGACAGGAGCGCACCACTTGTCTGGTACCATGTTTATTACATCGATAGCATCTTCTCAGTATTTATGGATAGTTAATACTACGACAGTCAAAAAAATTAGAACATGGGTACATACAAACTCACTTTCTGAAACTTGGCAAATATTGTATTTTGAACTTCAAAAAAACATGCAAATAATCACGAGTAGAAACTTAGCCTTGTAAAGTTTTATTAAAAAATGATCATTGGTGAACTGTGCAAAATTCACAAAACATGATACAGAACAAGCTGCTACAATACATGTTACATAACTTTATTATGCAGAGATCTATTTTATGATTTTTGCAAATTAAAGTTCATGAATGATGATATATCTTTTTGAAAAGTTATGAGGCAAAGTTTCTATCCATGTACTACTTATATTTTTTCGAATTCTTTTGCAACTGAGAAATACATTTTTGCCAAGTTTTTACAAACTGGATTCACATGGACCCAGAATCATTCTATGGTTTCCCATACTACAACCACTATCGCACGATCAACAAAACATGCTGTTCTTCTTGCAGAACAACGTGCAGAACCAACTGCTGAAATTAGAGCTGCTGCTGGGCAGTGCTGCATTTGTGGTGGCCACCTTCGCAGTTGTTCCAGGAGTCTTCTGGATGAACTTTGAGGGGGTAAAGCTATATAAAGTGCCGCATGGGTTCGAAGAGACGCTTGTCATAACAGGTGTTTGCAGCCTAGTCATGTTGGGATGTTTCGCGTGGTACCTGAAGAGGAGAATGATTTTCTAAATGATCTGAAGAAAAGGATTCTACCCTTGTACAATGGATCTCCCGGCCTTCTTGTGAAGATCTGTAATCTGTAGAACACTATTGGATTCCCATGAGAAACAACTGCATTGATTTTTTTGCAACTTTTCGGCAACGGGAGAGAAACTCTCCTGGCCTCTGAATGAAACATCTCAATTCAGTAATATAATGCATGCCAATTGGAGATTATCACGGACAATATCCTAATGCATGCCAGTACATGACAAGGAGATTCTGCTGTCACATGAATCCCTGGAATGTACACGATGTATCTAACCTAGACTTGGATTCTTTCCTTAAGAAATATCAACTATTCTCCAATTCGTTTTCCTTTTTCTTCCCGGAGGGAGAAACTGTAATACCAGAGAGCGACATGAGCTCTAATCGCAACCGCATAGCCAACGAAGCTCCCGTACGGGTATGCTCAAATCAACCCTCCACACTTGCGTCCCAAGCTCTAATGTTGAGGTCAGACTGTGTATTCACATGGACATGGCACACCACCATGCACACAAGGATTGCTGCTCACTCTTTACTTGTCCCAAGGGCCAGGGATTTCATTTCTGGCATCAGCCTCTCCACGAGATCTTCCTTCTTCTCCAGCATTCGATCCGATGTGCAATCTTGTTCCTGCAGGGCAAAGACACAACAATGCACGATAGCGCAGATGAGCACAGAACACACACTAGTTCATGGCTTTTTTGTGCTGTATGGTAGACAATCAGTAACAGCAAAAAAATGCTCGTGTATGATGGATGAATAGCTATGTAAACTTGATAGATGGGGAGAGCTCGGAATATAAATTTACAGGAAATGTATAAATGAGTTCAGGGAAGAAACCAGATAAAGGTTGTAGAAGGATAACCAATCCTTTTACAATGTACACATGAATAACGATAGGCGTTGAATTTCCGAATTACTGAAGTGGACTTACATCACCAGTAGCAGCAGCTTGCAGCGCAAGAAGTTTCACGGTAGTGCTGTGGTAATCAGTCAAAACCTTAAAGGTTGAAGCTGGTAGTTTGTCCTGCAAAATGGAGGAGGATTTGTAATATCACACAGATACATAACAAAAAATCTGAATATGGAAATACGACAACATCACATTGACAGGTCAAAACATCCTACTCCCCTCTGATCCTAAATTGTTGTCGAAATATTAAATGTATCTAGATGCTTTCTAAGAATAGATACTCCCTCCGGCCGGAATTACTTGTCAAAATATTACATGTATCTAGACGCTTTTTACACATAGATACATCCGTATTTGGGCAAATTTGAGACAAGTAATACCGGTCGGAGGGAGTACATCCATATTTGGGCAAATTTGAGTCAAGAATTTAGGATCAGAGCGAGTAGTTCTTAATCTTAGAAATATTAGTCAACTTAAAACTAAAAACCTAAGATGTTATAGCCAGAATACACAGAACAAGGTTCCAAAAACCGCCAGGAATTTGTTGGTTACTGCTGGTTTCTGGAAGTGCTGGTGGTGCCATAGAGCTACTAATTCGTACAGGGTTTTAAAATATCTGATATGCCATTTCCACAGATTATGAATCAGTGATCAGTGATGACTCCATACCAATGAAATATACACTTCAAACTACAAACTGAAAAAAAAAAAAGGCTAAAAGAATACTTCAAATCAGCCAGATTTTGGCCGCTGAAGGGGAGACAATGGGCAGAAGTATGCCCAAGCCCACAGTGAGGACTGCATATGCCTATGTGCGCTCTCATAAGTTTTGCCAAGCAAGGAAGCAACCATTCTATGGTAATTCATGATCTCATTTGTCCAAGTTGAGAACATACTAGACAAACAGATCTTACCAGACTAGCTGTTGTTGTTTCAAAGGGAAATAAAGCAAAATCAATTAAGGACTCTATTCTTATAAAAGGACTGATAAGTAACATGGAGAAACATATATCAGGGAACATGAAATCATGGAAAATATTCTTCTGACAACCAGCATATAAGACAAATAAATCAAGGTTCTATGCCCAATTAGGAGTCACTGTTGCTACAAATAACAGGTTCTAAAACTGCATTGAAGTATATCTTCAAACAAACGAAAATGAATAATTACCTTTAGTAATGTAATAACAGCACCAACAGCCCTTCCAGGAGCCTGAAGGGCCTTGTTGTATGCCTACAAAAAAAAAGATGTTTCTCAGGTTTACCCATCAATAAATATTATAACAAAAATAGGTGTTTTTCAGGAAACACGCAATCAAACAAACCTGAAGGAAAAGGAGAGCAACAACTTTTGGGAGGAAGGAAACTGGATCACTCTCTGAAGAAACTTGCTCTGTCAAATCCTTCAGTTCATACAAGAAATTGAGGTGATCAATACTTAGCAACGGAATTCAGCCATAAAGAGAGTTAACATGTCACGAAAACAATGAACTGTTTATTCAGTACATCACCGAACATCATTGTCTTCACACTTACGATAACCCACTACCAATCTAGTAGTTCAAACAAAAGGGTGCCTATCAAGTCTAGCAATCTAGGTAATTTCATGTTATTATAGTGATTTTGACTTGGATTCTGTTATTCTGTACTTGCACTATTTTGATACTTAAAATGCAAGGAACAACATTTTGTCGCGGAAACAGAGATCATACTGCCAAAATACCAGGATTCTGAAAAAAAAAACTACCAGAATGGTTCCAGTTATCAGGGATGTTTGCTATGTTTTGAATTTAAAAACACATGATTTGATGTTTGGGGAGATCCCTGACGGGGGATCAAAAGGGGCTAATTTACACATATTTAGGGCCTAAACGGGACATTTTAAAAAAAAACTGTCCGGGCAGGCTCAAGAAAGTCAACTCTCTCCAGTTTTCCAGACCCTATGATACCCTCAAGATAGCCAAGAACATACCTTGCGGTACGCATGCAGCATTGACCGCTCTAATCTTTTATCAAGCTTCTTAAATAATAAGCCACTGAAAAAAAGAGTAAGCACTTAAATAATCCAGCCAATGTGAAGGCAAGTACAAATACAGAATGTTACCTTTCCTCTGTTATATCTCTTAGTGTGTGCATAAATGAATCAAATCGCTGTTGTGAGTAGAAGAAAAAGGTTAGCAAGAGCTACAAATTCCAGTTATATTTCAAGTTAATATCTCGAAGACGTAGCAATTTCATCACTTGGTTGTCTGTGACTTGTTCTGTCCAGTATATAAAATTGTTAGCTGTGAGGTGCTAGCATGTTAACAGAATTTGAGCTGTTACACTATGTTTAGTGTTTAGAAGAAGATAATTACAGAATTAAGAACTTAAAATCTTCAATTCATGCATCAAATATTATTTGTTAACAAACCTTTCCATCCAATGCTTCGACTAAAGCTTGAGCCTTCGGTGACAATGACCCAGGAAGATCCTTTGCCTGAAGAAAAAAAAAATTTGCATTTACAACAGAGAGCAAGCCCGTAAAGTTAAAAAGGGCAGCCCGGTGCATGTAGCTCCCGCTTGCGCAGGGTCCGGGGAAGGGTCCGACCACTTTGGGTCTTTTGTACGGGGTTTAGGGTTTAGGGTAAACCAAATGAAATTTTCATTCAGGATTGAAGAAGGAAAATATTACATAATACATGGAAGAATGGAAAATACTCCCTCCATTCCACAATTCTTGTCGAAATATTACATGTATCTAGACACTTTTTAGAAATAGATACATCCATTTTTGGGCAAATTTGTGACAAGAATTATAGAACGGAGGTAGTAAGTTATTTATACCAGAAAAGTACGGTCCGCAGTGCTCAGTGGAACATGCTGTTCTTCATTGTCTTCAAGCTCCACCCCATTCTTCAATTTGTTGTCCTTATCCTATCAATAGTTTAGGCAAAGTACATGCACTAGTCAGAGAAGTAGCTTGCAAGAACTTGTAAATGATTCAAATTTGAACTAGGAGCTAAAAGCTAGTCACAGTTTCTTAGTTCATCAGACAACAAGGATCACAAAAAGTAGACAAGTAAAACAGTCAGATTTGCATGTTATTTGAAGGGTTCTGTTGCGAGTATAAAATTAAACGGATACAGCAAAGAAACAGTTTATGAATTACAAACTTGCAGACAACTATTGGAGTAAGCTTATAGAAGTTACCAGTGTAAGCAAAATCTTGTCAACTATTGGAGTACCCATAGTTCTTAGAAGATGCTTGTGTAATATGCCCTGGAAAGCAGAAAACAGGCAAAGAAAGGGACAATAAGTAACATGTGAACCTATTGAGTAGCAAGCGATCTTGTGAGGATGTTCCTAGAACAGCTTACAGAGGTAGCAGGATCATCCTCAAACACATCAAGAGCTTTTTCATACAGTTGCATATCCAGGACAGCCTGACAATGACAGGGAATAACAAATACAGAAAAACAGTTTACAAATTAGAGTAAAAATAACCAACAGTTCCAAGACAGCTATCCAGGAAACTTAAAAATAGCATCTATAGTACATAAAGAAATCAAAATGTAAATGGGTTGCAAAAGCAGATTACCTCATCTAGCTGCTTTTGCATATTATCAAGCACACTTCGCCTCCTTTCAGCATTTTCTGACAGCATGGTGTTCCTTTTCTTCATCCATGAATCAATAAGCATTGGCCTCAGGTGAGAGGACAATAATTTAATTGGGTCATTCAAGTCGTCTGAGCCTAATGTTGATTAAAAAGTTCAGAAATTTGTAGAAGTACAATTTCAACTCAACAGAAACAATGATGTCAATCTTGATTTAATTTCCTGACCTGCCACCTCTTCTAACTCTGGAGCAGCAGCCAAAACCTTTTGCTCTATCAATTCATCAGGAAAGATATTTGTATTCTCGTCTTTTGATTTCTCTGATGCTTTTTTACCGCCACGTTTTGCATCTCCTGAGGAACCTGCATCCTTGTTTTTCCTATGAGCTTTTTTGCCCTTAACAGGGATGATTTCTTCACTGTCATCATCCTTTTCAAGTGGTCCACCTTTGGCAGACCCTGCAGCTTTCCCTCTTTTCTTCTTTGTCCCTCTCTCTGATGAAACACCGGTATTGCTTGTGTCATTATCACCAATATCTTTTGTGTCCGTGTACTGGACAGATCCTGACCTATGCTCGCTACTCGGATTCACATTCATGGAAGTTCCTTGAACAGAACTATGTTTAATACCAAATGAGTCGATCTCTTTCTCAAGTCGGTCAAAAATACCCTAAAATAGTTTGAAGAACAGACACATTGCACTCATTTAGAAGATATAATGGGATATTAGTAGTGTGGACAAGTGCAGGAAAGATTATCACAAGTAAAAGAAGGAGGCTCTGAGAATTCACCTTGATAAACACATTACTGAAGACACATGATTCTCCAAATAGCACTGCTTTAGAAGACTGCAAAGTCTTTTATGAGTGGTCATCACGAAAGATACCAATTTCAACTACTTTAAATATACTAACCTTGACTGCCTTCTGCAAGGATGGACAAAGAGACAATATCTTGGTTGCATCAGGTCCACTGATATACGATGGAAGGACTGAAAGAGAATCAATCCTGAAAAAATAAAGGATATCTTGTAGGAACGGAATGTACTAGGCATGGAAGCAAAACTGATTGCTAACTCCATTAGGAAAAATCTGCAAATAATGTATTGCTGCTACACAAAATGTTGAGACACCCTGTGAAATCTCAGCTACTCCAGTGCAACTAATAGTACAAAGTAATTCATTTCCCTGCTCCTATACTTTAACATAGCTCATAACACATAAAACCTGTCACATGCTGTCCAGTAACCAGACGCGATGTGTGATCGTGTGAGACAGGTAAGCGAGGCCTCAGACCCCATCAGCCAGGAACCGCTATAGCTCAGCGAAAAAGGGGAGCAGGGAGAACGAGAGAAAGAGAGGAATGACAGTGTTGTATTGACAGAATGGTGGGGGTGGACCAAAGCAAAATTAAGTCAGCACTGTGTGGACCTGTGAGAACAGGTCCAGGAGAGTGGGCGCAACTCTGTTCACAAGAGGCACATATTCGGGTTCTTCAAAACACTCAGCATTGAGTAAGCCCGAACCTGTTTAACAATAACTACATATCCTTGTATAGAAGGGTTACAGGTAAAGGTAAAAACATAACCAACCCAATTGCTTTTGTTCTAACTTTATCTCTAATTCCTTCCGTCCTAACTTAATAGGAATGAGATAGAATGCCACCCGCCTAACCTACACCATCTTTGGCTCATTTAATTAGTTAGAGAACACCATGTGCACAGGGACTATCAAAGAGAACTCGGAGGCCCATTTTGGGGATGCATGCTAAGTTATCATAGTAGATAACAATGGCAAATCACAATTAACCTTTGAGGAGACATAAAATTTAACAATACCAGTGCCCATTCTCGATTGCGTCACCCACAGCAGCATCTAGCATATCGACAACAGATGGACGAATAAAAACAGCCTCCAGTGCAATGCCATCTGGATATCTGGCCTGTTGAAGATAAAAGTTTTCCTTTAGATAAATAGGAAGATAAAACGATAGTCAATATAAATTTGATTTGTAAAGGAATATTTACAGCTCAAGTACCTCCAAGTACTGTTTAGGTTGAGGAATTGCAAGTTTCTGAAGCACTTCGTACCCAATATAAGAGTTCTGCACATAAAATGGAGAAGTCAACAAATGAAAGGAGATAAGGCATAAGAATAACTCAGAGTATGTGATCAGAACACAACAACTATCATGGTAAATACCAGATGAAGAGATTTATTATGATGCAACAAGATATGGGAGTAAAAACTGTGAAACGCATGTGTGGAAGAATTAGATCAGTAAGTCATGCAAAGGTGCACATGTAGAAGTTGAGATCTTGTGTAAGTATACACACATGTAGTTCAGTGAAGCCTACTCGTGCTACTAGCTCAAAATCTTTGCTTCTAATATGTCATAAAATTGTAGGAACTAAACAGAGGTGCCTCGACCTGTGAAAAAAACGCATCAACACTTTCCTTCTGAGCATGTGCAAAAACCTAACAAAGAAAAGATTAACACGCCATTAAATATAGTTTAAGAATTAGGTATAGAATATGAAATCAAATGTGGATCTTACAGCTGGTGTCCAGTGTACTCCCGCACGGACAGACCCAAGTACAGCACCTTCTTTTAGCAAGCTAACAAAAATGGACTGGAAGAATGAACCTTCCACCGAGACTCCATTAGCACCGTGCATTTCTTGGAGCTGTTGCTGCAAGGAGTTCCAGACAGATGACAAGTTTGTCGGAACTGTTATACCCCTTGCCGCGCCACGGACCATGGCAGTAATTCGTGAGACATATGCTGGAGTGTATAGCTGGCCACCTTCTAGCCTTCCTTTCACCTGGAAGCATTTATAATATTAGTACCATTTTGGTTAAATAAAATACGCTAAGAGAAAGACCATCCCAAGTGTTAGATAGCAGACATACAATAGTTCCAAGCCGAGGCTCAAGGATATTGATGACCAACTCCGATCCAATATGTAACTGTGCTGCAATCTCAGCCAAGGCAATCTGGCTGCGGTCTTGCAACTTCTCATTTATCTCTTCTGTCACAGTGTCCCAGTAAGACTGTGACATGATCTCTCCATTGATTAACATCAGGGCAGGATCCTCCGTGACAACCTTTTGAGCCTGCCTCTCAATATGGTAAAGATCCACCCCCAGGATGTCTGATAAATCAACTAGTGATGCCCGACCTCGGTTCTTGATCTCCATCTTAATCTCATGCTTCAAATGGTCCTGCAACGCATAGATGACCATGGATTACGGATCAGCTAAAAGCTGCACATTCTTGGTTGGGACAGTGCGTTAAGCATAACTACGACAAATATGTATTACTACGACAATGTATATCTATATACCAAAGCAACTTGTAGATAAGATTCCACCAAAATACTATACAAAGCCAGGGACATTGGAAAGCGCAATTAGATCAAATTTTCTAACATGTCTGCTTGTATACATAGGAGATTGCTGGAGCAGACAATTTGCTCTCTGGACACCAGAGCCACTCTATAATTTTGCAAGAGAAGCTGGAAACAGATGTGCCGTTGAATCTAAACCACACCACTAAGAACTATGGCGTTAGATCATTTTTTTCCCCAGGAATTCGCTGAATTTAAAACATCATAAAAAAGTCGTAACTATGTTCTCAGTAACCACGGGAAGGACATGAACAGAGATGGCAGTTCAGGGTTTAGCTTTGATAGCACAGATAATTTCAACGCCGAGTCATAATCCAAACCGCTAATACCCAAGTCCAGGATGCGTCATCTACGCTCCAGGATACTACATGCTACTTCATTCGATCCCCCCGGTGCGCAGAGACGAATCTGGTTCCGGCCTCCGGGGAGACCGCGAGGGTACTGATGGGGATTGGGGAGTAGTAGCTGCGGGCGTGTGTGTGCGCGGACAGGGCGGAGTGGCGGACTTACGGATGTGATGTACTCCTTGCCGGATACGGTGTGGAGGAGCTCGAAGTCGATGAGGCCGCGCTCCTGCAGCTTCTGCACCAGCTCCACCACGTTCCGCTCCGACAGCCGCACGCTCGACCGCGCGCTCTGCGCCGCCTCCAGCTGCCGCTGCAGCTCCAGGAGCTCCGCGTCCATCACTCACTTTCTTCCCTGTAAACCCTCGCGGCGGCGCGATGCGGTCCGATGTCGCCGGAAACGGGGGAGGCGGTTCGCCGAGATCGAGCCGTCGATGGGGTAGTCTAGAGAGGGGGAGAAAACGAAGAGTGCTGACTGCTCACTGACAAGCGGGGCCTACTGCTGGCTCGTGCCTTCCCACAATAAAGGCGTGTCCCTTCTGTGAAAGCATAAAATACTAGGCCCCCCCGTTCATCATTCAAAAAAATTCAGGAAAAAGCCTGAACTAATTTCGCAACGTCTACGTAATACGCATCCAAAATGGCATGAAATTTCAGGCCAACATTCCATTGTACTCATGGATTTTGAGAAACTAAATCACATAATGTCCAACATGCATGTGAAACGAGGTAAAAAAAAATTCGAAAACCCGGCAGACGGAGTTGCCGTTTTCATTGAAGAAGGAACAAACCGTACCGGCGCTCGAGGAGAGCAAGAACAGGAAGAAGCAAGAAAGTAAAGGAAAACAAAGGAAAAACGGCTACAAACTAGCCGAGGGAACAAAGATCCTACTCTCTCGGCATCTGGATGCTACCGAAGGCCAGAGTCCACATCGCCATCGCCTCCTGGATGCGGTGGACAAGCTGGTTTGGGGAGAGCTCGTTCTCCCAGAAGATTCGTCGATTTCGTTCTAGCCATAGTTCCCAGACGGTGGTCAAGGCAATCGTTTGGGCTCTCTTCCTATCAGCCGGCGGGCAGCAGGAGAGGCCCTTGAAACACTCGAACGGGGAGCAGCAGCTCGTCTAGTTGGTCGGGCAGAGACTCAGCAGACAAAAACGCTCGCCGATCATGTGCCAAACCAGGGCCGCCCGGGGGCACTCGAAGCAGAGGTGGGCGCACGTCTCCAGGTTCCGTCTGCACAGCTGGCAAAAGTAAGAATTTGGCCAGCCACGCCGCAGGAGCACGTCCGTGGTGAGGATACGGCCCTTCGCGGGGAGCCAAAGGAAGAATTTGCTCTTCGACGTGGCCTTGATCTTCCAGACGGAAGGCACCATATCCGTCGAGGTGGCACCAAGAAATTGGATCCTGTAGGCCGAGGACGAGGAGTAACAACCAGTGGTGGAGAGCCGCCAGACGAACTGATCGCGCCCATTGGACAACGTGACCTGCTGAACCCTGCTCCACAACGCGACAAACTCGTCCAGGTTTGCCGCCGAGACCTTGCCCCGCAAATCCAGAAGCCATCTGTCGCCGCGGATGGCCTCCGCAACAGAACGGTTCTTCCACACACAGAGCCGGAAGAGGGCCAGCATAGCCAGCCTAGACGCGACGCCAAGCCAGCTATCGTCCTAGAAAGAGGCGATCGTCCCGTCCGCCAGGGTCACGCTCGTGGCCACAACGAAAAGATCCCGATCAACGTCAGTGCACGTCATCAGGAGGCCGATCCAGGGCTTGTCCCGGGAGACGTGCTCATGCCACAGCCACCGCAGGCGCAGGGCCCGGCTGAACAGCGCGAGGTCAAGCACCCCCAGACCACCAAGGCACCTCGGCCGGCAGACCGATCGCCAGGCCACTTTGGAGTGCCTGCCAGAGGCCGCCTCCTTCGCCGCCTAGAGCCAGCCTCGTCGAATCCGGTAGCAATCCTTGATGAACCATGCCGGGAGATGTTGGGCAGTCATTGCATACACCGGCATGGCAGAAAGGACCCATCGCAGGAGAACCAAGCGTCCAGCAGAGGAGAACATGCTGCTCTTCCAGGCAACAAGCCGCTTTCCCATTCGGTCCAAGAGCGGTTGCGGCTCCACCTTACACGGCACCCGAAGGGACAGAGACATGCCCAGATAGGGACATGGCAGGGTTCCGAGAGGCACCCCAAGCGGCTGGAGGATGTCACCCAGGTCGAGCCCATCGCAGCGCATTGGGTAGGCGGCGCACTTAGAGAAATTGACCTTAAGTCCAGAGACATTGCCAAAAATCTCAAGGATCTCACGCACGACGGCCACTTCACTCTTGATCAGGTTGAGGAAGATCGCAACGTCGTCAGCGTAGAGGGACGTGCGCGGGAGATTCAGATGCCCCGGCAGCCTGGAAATCGCCCCCGCATCCGAGGCAAGCTCCACCAGCCTCTGAAGCGGTTCCATGGCAAGGATGAAAAGGAAGGGGGAAAGCGGGTTGCCCTGCCGCAGTCCAAGCCTATGCCGCACCACCGGTCCGAGGATACCGATCAGAAGGATCCGCGAGGAAGACGTGGACAAGAGGAGGGAAATCCAATCAGTCCACCAGCGGCTGAAACCCCTCGCGCTGAGCATGTCGAGGAGATAGGGCCACGAGACGGAATCGAAAGCTTTAGCAATATTGAGCTTGAGGAGAATAGCCGGCTTCTTTTTTCTGTGCAGATCCTTAAGGAGATTCTGGACGAGCAAGAAATTGTCCTGGATGCAACGGCCCTTAATGAAAGCGCTTTGAGAAGCGGAGATGAGGTTGTCGATCCTTCCGGCCAAACGGGACGCCAACACCTTCATGAAGAGCTTGGCAATGCTGTGCATGAGGCTAATGGGGCAGTAGTCCTTAACCTCAGCGGGATCGGTCCTCTTAGCGATGAGGACGATGTTGGACGTGTTGATTGTATCCATGGCAGAGAAATTTCTGGCGAACAGTTGGCCAAAAGCATAATGTCCAACATGTGAAACGAGGTACAACAAAACATAAGAAAACAAAATAAACCACAAATAATTGACTAAAATAATTTAGCACTCTCCGTCCCATATTAAATGACTCAAATTTATACAAATAAGGATATATTTATGTCTAAAAAGCGTCTAGATACATGTAATAGAAAATCAGTTAATATGGGACGGAGGGAGCATGTGATTATTACATAGACAAAAGATATACTCCTTAATTAGCATCAACTTCTTCTTTTCAAAGCTATGAACGATAAGCACTAATTCCACAATTTGATCTTTGTTTTGACACTGGGCTGCCTTTTAGGCCTCATTTGGCTGTAGTGTATTATACGGTGTTGGGGAGTATTTTCTCCAAAAGTATTTGGTGAAAAAATTCCCAACACCAAATACCCTGAAATACTCTTCCCCCAAAATACACTACAATCCCTTCTCTCAAATGTGTTGTTTGACAGGCAGGGAATTAATCAACACGGAAGCTATTATTTTGATCCAAGAACTGTCTACATGAACTTGTGCGTTCAAAATTAATTAGGACAACAGTCACCAGATTCATTTGTCTGACTCTATCAATAACGTAAATAGTTGCATGATCAAGACTGTCATTCGAATAAGATGAACGCATTATCAAATTATGACTAAAATAAGAAAGTTCATTGGAAAACACAAAAAATGCTCTGAACCTTGTCTTGCTTTCAAAGATTTCAAATAACTAGGAAGCGTTATTAGGTTGAGTGCCCTGAGATGGCAAACTTTGGCACAAATCACTGACCAACAAGAGTACTGTATTTCATACACCAAATGTTGCTTAAAACTCATGGGGATGTCACACAGCATAAATGAAGAAAGCAACATGTTATGGACAATAAATATTGTTAACTTCACTATGCCCACTTAACAATGTGTCTCAGCTTGCTTGCACGGAACAGAGAAATGAAGGTCCATGCTACGCAAGTAAATCTTTCAGAAATCTGGCGGCATCATACTTCAAAGATTCGTCTTTCAGAAAACTTTTTGTTCTAGATTCATGCCAAATTGCAGTAGGAAATGCCAAAACTGTCAAGCTTCATGCCGAACTGCACGACAAGAAGCCAAAATTGAAGCAGCCTCGGCTAATGGACCTGAAACCACCATCAAACACATGTTATTTAGGGTGAAACTATAACTTGCAATTGCTAGCTAAATCATATCACATATAGACTTGAACACAATAGCAGAATATGTTATCAGAGGATCAGGAAAAGGAGTTGGGATACATTCTGTTCCTTAAATTGATAATCTGGTATTGTAAAGATTTGCATTTTCAGTCTTTAGCCTTTTGCAAGTATGTTATACTACGATCAAGTGACACTTGCAAAATAGAACACTAAAAATACATTTCAGGTCTTGCTTAAGAACATGTCAAATCTCTAGTTTAGAGAGAGTTTCATCCTCTGAAATAAAAATGCTACAAATACAAGTAGTTGCTGTTTGCATAAAAGTACCTATTAAACTGAAGAACTGAAAGCTCGGTTTCATTTTAGTACCATTGTCAGGTTTGGGTCAGCAAGTGTCTAATATGAAACAAATGTGCTCTTGTCAACTTCAGAGCATAAATCTCTAACATCTTTCCTGATTCGAACTTGTGATAAAACAGTAAAACATGTACAGGTGCCGACTCATGTACAGGTTCAGACTCATGTCAGAACTTGTGAGAAAACCAGTTAGCACTAGGACCTGATTCAAACTTCAGAATACTTGTAAATTTTTCATGGTTTTCCTTTGCAAGAACTATATACAGCTATCTACAAGCATAGCACAGAACGATAAAGAAACAAGTGCTAGGTGAGATCAATCGATCCATTGATTTCCTCACAGAAAGGACATACAAATCAGCAAGATCGATGTAAACTGCAAAAGAGTCACAAGATCATAACGAAGTATTAGCTTTTCGGCTAGGCATAAAGCACACATGAGATGAGGTTTGGAGCTTGCTCTCTCCGATGGATCTACCTAGCTCTCTCCTTCCCTAAACCAACCAATAATCCCATGTATCTTAGGCCAAGAAGAGCAAGAATACTAGAAGAGCAAGAACCCTAGACAAACCTCTGGCAAAAATTCCAGCCTTACTTGATGAGGAGCAGCGAGGTTAGGAGAGACGGTGGCAGGACCGGCGGTGGCAGTTGGAATCGTCGGAGTCACCAGGACTTGTCGCGGACTCGTCGGCGTCGCCTGAGTATTTGTCGGCCGCCGCGGAGTCGTCGGAAGGACAGCGCGCCCGTCTGGATCGAGCTTCGCCTCCCTGAGAGCTCGCTGCGCCGCTCGCGTCGCCCGAGGATTCGACGGCCGCCGCTGAGTCGGAGGCCGTCGCGGAGTCGTCGCAGGACGGAGCGCCGCCCAGTCTCGTGGAAAAAACGCGAGCCCCCCCTCGCGTCTGGAATTCTCGCCCACGAGACGTGTATCTGGGGGATTCTGTGGGCTTACACTTCTCAAAACCAGGCTGCCAAACGAGCCGACGAGTGGATTGGCGTGGATAAAACCGGCCCGGTATATTACACAGGTTTTGTCTAAAATCCCAGCCTGCCAAACGAGGCCTTAAAAGAAACATACACGGTATGATACTCCTCTATATGAAGATGGATGCAAGTAAAGCGTTCAAAGATGTACAAATACGTACATAGTAGAGTATTTGTTCTCAACAGGTAATATTTGCATGAACCATATTAGACCGCGCGCGAGAAATATGTGGCTGTTTTTTTAGGTAATCATCCGGAGTAGGCATTGGCATACTCTAAGCTGAGCTTCGCAAAGCTGACACGAATGCCAAGCCCGATGCCCGAAAAATCACCCTTTCGGCATTTAAAAATATTAAATTGATGTTCTTCAAGGGTAAAAAAATGGTTTATTAGGTGTATTTTAAATTTGTAGAATGCCAGTCTACAACTCTGGACTCTGAAGTACGACTGCAATATGTAGCAACAGTAAATTGTTATCCGACCCTGATGAAATTATTGATGGATATACCGTTGTTTCTTTAGAACAAAACAATAAGGCGGATAGTTTTATTACTCAATAGGATGACCATGTGTCCATGTGAACTTCTTGCCACTTTTCATGGGCCGGTGTACAATCCTCTTCTGCGTATAGCAGCTACATGCGAGAGCGTCTCTACCGTTGCTAGGTAGCAAACATGATAACCATGAATACGACCTTTGGTACCAACAATTTTATAATTTTTGACAAGATTTATAATCAGGTGAATTCAAATAGTAATTGAATTCGATATTTCGATGAGATTGATAACTCTCTATTTGGATAGGAGGTGACGTCGACGATCCGACTACAACCTAGGAGGCAGCGCCTTAGCGATCGATACACCAACTCCAGAGGGTTATTGATCACGCGGGGGCACGATCAAGCTGACCACGAAGGTTTTTGTTCCTGCAAGCAATCGAAGAACAAGACAAATAGCGGATGCAATCTGAAATTGCGAATATACTATATCAAACCAATGTCTCGACGAGACGATAAGTTGGGGTTCCGAAAACGGTAAAACAGGTGGTTTAACCGACACACGCGATTACATGAAGTAGTAGCGATGTCTAACTTTTAACTAAACAAAATCCAAGGCTACTTAAGGAGGCTCATGAGGTATATAAAGGAGGAGGAAGATGGATTTTCGGCCAACTTGGGCATGGGGCCGAAATCCAACTCTATCTCTAACTTTCCTAACAAACTACAACTTTTTAGAAAACAGAAAAACAGATCCGTCATCTTGTTTTGTCCGTCACGGTCAGCACCCGTCGAATCTCCTTGTGGGGCGGGATCCTCTGATAAGGTCTTGAAATTATCTTTCCAACAAATACTTGTTTGCATGATTTGGACTTCGGATGCGCCTTGGGTGATGAAAACAAATTCGGGTCTCCTGACAGCTCGGACCCGAATCGGATTCAACGTTAATTCGTGATATGTTTCTCTAGCAAGCTCCAAATCATGTGCTGTTTGATTTGTTGGAAAGTACACTTGAAATTCTTCTCTCTCAGCTGTATGGATGCTTGATTCTTGTTGGATCTCCCGTTGGCCTCCATCGTATCTCATCTTGACCTTGGACTTGAAAAGCTCGACAAGATGCCTACATAATAAAACGAGACAAGATAGTAGTAGCTCCGCCTCTTCATAAATATGACAATGAAAACAATTACTACTTGAATTCACTTGATTATAAATCTTGTCAAAAATTATAAAATTGAGGATACCAAAGGTCGTATCCATGGCTAGAAGGTCCATACCATCCTCCCCTTCTCGAAAGGAAAACCATCCTCGGCGTCGTTTGTGCTGAAAAGAGACTGACAAAATAGACAAAGTGTGTGCATGATATATGTATATGTCATCCATCTTTATACATCTCCTTTCTTGCACAATTAATGTCTGGTAACAAAATCTCATGAGATAATTAGTAAAACAATCATGATGAATAACATTCCAGCAAAAAGATTGACAATATTGTTTGCATTTATAAGTGAAACGATTTCTTGTATTTGGTTTTCATCGCTTACCGTTACACCATCCCAACATCGGAGAATAATAACGAATAGTATCCAAATTAGTTACTACAATATGCTGAAATTCAGAACAAGTCAAAGCCTAATATTCAAACAAGCATGTAAATAACTATTTGGCAAATAATCAACACCAATATTGGAGATCTTATCAAAATGATTAAGCATGTGCAAAAATTCCTTTTCTCCAAGAGAGGAAAATTATCACAAGTAATGCAAATCTCATGCACCAAAATGTTATTGTTCACATCACGTTGTCAAATTAAATGAATTGTGTAACCATGAACAGCAAAAGATTTCGAAATTGTTAACTCATACACTTTATCCATTGCATGTGACAAATATATAGGACTATCAAGTGTAATATAACACAAAGAATTAATAGGTGGATCGTTCTCAATCATTCCATGTGTAATTAACTCGACACAACCTAAACCAAATTTATCTACATCACATGTTTCTCCCAAAACATTAGTTAGTTCTTCACATGATTCATTCTCATCAATATCAAAATTAATATGTGCACTCAAATCATTAGAAGAATTAATTTCGGCAGTAGGTGCACTCAAATCAGCATGTAAATCAACGATTTCACATGGTGCAGAAAATTCAACATGTATCTCATTTATTTCATCACATGTCATATTTAGTTCAGTAACACAATCATCTTTATCATTACCTTGCAGGCTCAACACGTTTCTAGTACATCTTCTCTCCAATTTCCTCTCCGCTTCACGAGCAAGATTAAGCAAACACAATAGAGAGTCGTATTTTCCATATTCAATTATGTAAGAAATATCAAAGTTAAGGCCACAATAAAATCTATCCATTTTTCTTTCTTCGGTTTCATCTAAACCAGATCGCAATGTTATAATTTGGAACTCATGGTATTAATCATCAACAGTTTTATCATCTTGTCTCAAACGTCGTAATTTGGAACGCAACTCATAAGCATAACTTGGAGGAACATATTTTTCTCTCATGATTTTCTTCATATCAATCCAAGTGTGAGGTACTTTGTTTTCTCTAGCTATCTCATTCCACCAAGATAATGCAGCAAAACGAAATTTACTACCAGCAATTTGGACCTTACGACCATCTAATACATGGAAACATGTGAATTGTTCAATTAGAGCTATTTCCCAATCAATATAAGCTTCAGCATCATTATTTCCATCAAAGAAAGGTCCAAAACAATTGTTGGCATTACAAGGATTGCGATATACCTTTGCCTTGCCAATGTCAACAAGAGACGAGGAGGATGGATGTGGTGAAAAGCGCTCATGTCGGTCACTTGATAACATAGGCCTATTTTCCATTCTTCGTGTAAGTCCTGTCATGGTTAGTAGAAAACAAGAAACAAATCGCAGGAATATGTTCCTATCAACTACATGATGTGTCTACAAGTCGCTCAACTCTCAAGATAAAAATCAAGTTCTTACAAGTTCTTACCATGCAAAACAGGAAAGTGATGGCCAGCGGCGTAACCAAGCCCTCCGAAGATTGAATGTACGATGCCTCCGTAACAAACCAACCTAGGTGTAAAATCTGTGAAGCTTAGAGGCTTTTGTGAGTAGCAAGGATAAGCAAATAATCAAATCAGCAATGCAAAGTTGAAAAAAATGCTCAATAATGCTAGTTCTAGCTGCTGGAGTTGATAAGAACGAATTACAGAAATAATCTAAGCCTAGATACTGAAGAAGGTAGGAATAGATAAATAAAAAGATGGCAAAACAAGTAAATCCCTGAGATTTTTTTTCTATTTCTGGCCTTCTGTTTGACTTCTTATTCTTTTCTTCTTCCTCTTTTTTCTTTTTTTTAACCCCAGAAACTCACGCAAAAGAAGGATCGGAAAACTGTACGTCGGTCTGTCGAAGAACAGCAAAGGCTGCAGTAAGGAAAATTCAGAAAAATATGGAAAAATATGGGTTAAAAGCGTATCGACACAAGCTTTCCATCAAGGGCAAGATCACTCAAAACGGATTTCGGACGTTGAAGAAAACTGAAAAACACCGGGCTGCAGCGACGCCGGAAAACGGATGCAGAAACTTGGAAGCTCCGAAAGTCCACCTTCTAAGCCGAATTTGAGGTTCAAAGTGCAGGGAAATGCCCTGGATATTTCCTGATACGCCTCGTCGAGAGCTTTCCAAAAATTCTAAGAACGTCCAAATCCGAGTTGGTATGCAAATGATATGCCCGTTTTACTGAACACGGGTCAAACCCACTCGGAACTAAAATTCTCCTCGAGGTTGGATCCGAAATTGATTCTTTCTCTCTCTCTCTCTCTTTCTTTTTTTTCTTTTTTTTTCTTTCTTCTCTTTTTTTTCACAACTTGATCTCTAAACAAAATTCGATCTCCTTCCTTATTCTGAAACACTTTCCAAAAGCACTCTCAATTGGACCCAAATTGGAAATCGGTGGCGAAATAAATTGGGATTCGAAACGAAATTGACGAAGGCGGATATGATGGTGGCAACAACGGATTGATGATGTGGTGGTGGTGTGGCAGGGAGATTGGCGGCGGAAGAATTAAAGAGGAAACCTGTGTCACACAAAAAACAAGAAAACCAAAAACAAGTTCGATCTAGTAGAAAAATCTGAAAAACGATCTAATCTAATCCAGCAACTCGACATGTTAATGCATCAAAGATTCAACGATGCAAATACTAATGTGAAAATTGCAAGGCTCAGATTGGTTATAGGACAAAGTAACTAATTCTAATTTTTGTTTGGCTTTTTCTGGACGATAGGTGAAAACAGATCTAAACTAGAGATAAATTGAAAAAATCTCACCGAGCAACCTTAAGCTCTAATACCACGTGATATGGGTCGGGGTGGCCCGATCTTTCGATGAGATTGATAACTCTCAATTTGGGTAGGAGGTGACGTTGACGATCCGACTACAACCTAGGAGGCAGCGCCTTAGCGATCGATACACCAACTCCAGAGGGTTATTGATCACGCAGGGGCACGATCAACCTGACCACGAAGGTCTTTGTTCCTGCAAGCAATCGAAGAACAAGAGAAATAGCGGATGCAATCTGAAATTGCGAATATACTATATCAAACCAATGTCTCCACGAGACAATAAGTTGGGGTTCCGAAAACGGTAAAACAGGTGGTCTAACCGACACACGCGATTATACGAAGTAGTAGCGATGGCTAACTTTTAACTAAACAAAATCCAAGGCTCCTTAAGGGGGCTCATGAGGTATATAAAGGAGGAGGAAGATGGATTTTCGGCCAACTTGGGCATGGGGCCGAAATCCAACTCTATCTCTATCTTTTCTAACAAATTACAACTCTTTAGGAAACAGAAAAACAGATCTGTCAGCTTGTTTTCTCCGCCACGGTCAGCACGCGTCGAATCTCCTTGTGAGGCCGGATCCTCTGAAAAGGTCTTGAAATTATCTTTCCAACAAATACTTGTTTGTATGATTTGGACTCCGGATGCGCCTTGGGTGATGAAAACAAATTCGGGTCTCCTGACAGCTCGGACCCGGATCGGATTCAACTTTAATTCGTGATATCTTTCTCTAGCAAGCTCCGAATCATGTGCTGTTTGATTTGTTGGAAAGTACATTTGAAATCCTTCTCTCTCAGCTGTATGAATGCTTGATTCTTGTTAGACCTTCTGTTGACCTCCATCGTATCTTATTTTAATCTTGGACTTGAAAAGCTCGACAAGATGCATACGTAATAAAACGAGACAAGACAGTAGTTGATCCGCCTCTTCATAAATATGACGATGAAAAGAATTACTACTTGAATTCACCTGATTATAAATCTTATCAAAAATTATAGAATTGAGAGTACCAAAGGTCGTATCTATGATTAGCATGTCCATATCAACAATGCAGCCTAAATAAACGACCCTGGAGACGGACGGTGTGGCAGGAGCGCTTCAGGATCCTCCAAGACGTGTGCGCTGATCTTCTCTGTCACCGCCGACGGCGGCGGCCTTTGTATCAGCGGCCGGGCCGGCGCCGGGAAGGCACGGTGTGTCGCCGTCCCGCCGCCATACAACCTCCGCATCACCGAGACGCGAGATGACAAGTGGCGTGCCACGAGATGACAGCTGAGGAGGAGAGCATCAGCGGCAGCAGCAGGAGGAGAAGCACCGCCAGTACGCCGACGTTCTTGTGTGCGGCCATAGCTAGCTGGTTTCTTGAAGCTGCCGGTGTGTTGTGATCGCGTCCCAGGAGGCTTAACTATATATAGACTGGAATGATTTGGTAACAGAAGTATATAATTAAGGCATCAAATGCCGAGACGATTATCCAGAAAAATATATATTAAATGGATGGGGTGTAAGATACTGATTTTTAGAATGGATAACTGCAAATCTGCAATCATCCTCGCGATGGCAAGGTAGTAATTGCTCGATCATTATTATTTGCTCAAAGAAAAAATGTATCCTAATTGCTTATTATGGGACTCAACTAATTTTAGACATGCTATGTTTTGTTGCGACGGGGAATGGTCGAATGGTTCAGATACCTTATTTCCAGCACGAAGGCGCACCGACTCATAAAGACAATCTAACTAAAACACAAATAGAGATGTTGTTCTTCCTATGCAGGTACGGAGTACTATACTCCCTCCGATCCATATTACTTATCGAAATATTACATATATCCAAACGTATTTTAAAATATAAATATATCAATATTTAGGCACATTTAATATGCATCAGAGGGTTATCAGTTTTCCGCAAGGGTACCGGACGTGAAGAACTTGCTGGAAAATGAATGGTACATCACCACCTGGGACTAAATTCCACAGGAAATTTCATATCCGTTACCGATGTATATTACTCCGTACCACAATCCTAGAACCGAAGCACTGAGTAGATAAACAACTCATCTACTCCAGAGAACAGTGCCCTTGATTTGAATGTTCGTCTATATTTAGATTAGAGGTGCAACATGGTGACCCTTTGACCTTTTTTAGTTCAACCAAATGAACGGTACTCTGAGGGTCATAAAGTTGCAGCTCCAATTTACATGCAAATAAAGTGTATAAATAAAGGTATACAAATACTTACACGCTACTATGCCGGCACTAACTTTGACACCGTTATTACCTACTCCCTCCGTCCCATATTAAGTGACTTTCTATTACATGTATATAGACGTTTTTAAGCATATATACATCCATATTTGGGCAAATTTGAATCACTTAGGATGTGTTTGGATCATGGGTCGGGGGGGACCCACACTGTGCCAATCGGCCCAAAAAGGCTTTTGCCTCTGTTTGGTTCCGGTGCCAGCCCACCCACGAGCGAAAATCAGCCTGAAAAAACGGTTCACGTGAGTCGCTCGATTTGGCCGAACCACATTGCTCACGCAGGGTCTGTCGTCGCCCGTTTCTCCCATCTCTCTCGCATCGGGTCCTCGACCAGCTGCCGCCGGAGACCTCCCCTAGACCAGCCACCGGAGACCTCCCCTGGACCAGCCGCCGCCGCCGGAGATCTCGCCTCGACATCCCTGTTCCCGGTGGCCGACGGCGGCGGAGAAGCTGAAGCGGTGAGGCCGGGTCTGGAAAGAGCAGGAGATTGGCGGAGGCGGCGTTGGTGAAGGAGGCAGAGGGCGGCGTGGGTCGTGGGCAGGAGCGCGAGAAAGCCGTCCATGGCCGCTGCCGTGGGGTCAGCGGCGACGAGGGCGGCGGCACGCTGCACTTCCTCGATGTCCTCTTCCCGCCGCCGCCATCGCCGGCGTCGGCCAGCTTGCTGCCTGTGCCGACAGCCAAGGTCTCGCTGCCGGAGCTCGTCCCAGCCCCTTGCCTGACTCGTCGGGCCCGTTCCGGTCGGCAACACAGTCGCGGCGGTGGAAATAGAGGGAGGTCTCGGTCGGGTTCCAGAGAAAGGAGACGAGCAGAGGGGTCTCAGGCTTCTGGAGGAGGGAGACGAGCAGAGAAAAAAAAATATTTTGGTTCCGCATGAGGAAGACGATCAAAAAAAAAAAAGTGGCTTGTTCAGTTTGATTCAAGCAAACAGGAATTGATTGGTTTGACTCATGCTGACCAAACACAAAATCTGGTTGGCCTCACCCCAAAAATCTGGTTGAGGCCAACCCACTCTGTTCCACTTACCAACCAAACACATCATTAATATGGGAAGGAGGAAATATTTGTTTGGACGGTCAATAAACTAATAATACGTGTGAACCATTAATTAGATCACAAGAAATATGTGGCTTCTTTTTAGGCAATCATCAGGAGTATACTTGGGACTGGCTCAGCTTCACAAAGCCTGGCACCAAAATGCCAAGCCCGAGGCTCAGATTATTGCACTATAGGAGTATTAGTGCCGTAGTAAAAAAAGCGACGCGCCTTAAAATTTAAAGGCAAGAGATCACACGAAGAGGAGTACTATTGTGCTATACTCCTATGCTATGGTGCAATAACCTGGAGCAGACGAGCAGTACTGCAGTAGTAACAAAGCCCATGTTACTATTTTGTTATCTGACACTGATGAAATTGATGGATACATGATATCTTTTGCTTCTTTAAAACAAAATTTATAATAGTCGATATTCAGTACAATGACCATGCAAACTTTTTGCTACTTCGGTGTACAATCATCTTCTTCCTGTAATAGCTTACATGTAAGAGTGCATATATATATATATGTCATCACTGAGCTAGCAACAATACACAACGCCTACGACGATACCGGAGGCGGGCGGTGTGGTGGCGGCGTTTCAGGATCATTGTTGTGTATCAGTTTCTGTCCAACAGGGCCGATGATCCGAAAAGGCACCGGCGGCCGATGGGGTGGCTTCGGGAGGTCATGGTGTATGGGGTCCGGGCCGCCGGGAGACAGCCTCAGCACCGGCAAGACGAGAGGGCCACCAGACAAGTTTCGCGCGGACATGGCGGAGGAGAGCATCAACGACAGGAGAAGGAGAAGGAGCGCCGCCACACCGACATTCTTGTGTGCGACCATGGCTGTTTTTCTTGAAGCTGCTGGTGTGTTGTGACTTGTTTCTGTCGTTCCAAACCTGCATTGAGGCCAACTATATAGCCTGGAATTGTTTGGTGACAAGTTAAGATAGGATGAAATTCCGAGAAAAATTTAAATGGATGTATCCATAGAAAAACAATTAAATGGATGATGTGCAAGATAATGATGAGATACATAACTGCAATCATCCTCGCAAGGCAGTAGTAATTGCTTCTTATTTTCTCCAAGACAAAAATTACTAATTCTTATTATGGGACTTCAGTAACTATAGACTACTATGTTAATTTTCTAATGTATCTGCCTGTACGTGTGTTCCAAGATTATCAATTTAACCAACAAAATATAAGTTGTTTGACATAAAAAGTATATCATTCAAAGTTCATTTGACTATGAATCTAATGATATATATTTTGTATAAGTACAATACCCGTGCGTTGCCACGGCCTCTTAAACATATGCACATGAAAATTCACGTTTATACAAAACATAACAATAAAATTGAGAAGCTATGCAGAGGAGAGGTTCACTTCCTGCCACTGGATTTCTCAAGAATATTTACTGAAGAAATTTCCAAAAAAAAATTGGCTAACTAAGAGAAAAGCTAACATTTGCCTCTTTCAATGGATAAAGAATAGCTCCACGATCAAATAGCTCTGCAACAAATACCAAATTATTTAAAAGCTTTCCTCGCTGGGGCTAAAGAATCAGACTCGGCAGTAGACACAAGTACCTGCTGAATCAGACTCAAGAATCAGCATTTGTATCGTGACTCGAAAATCGCATTTGTATCGGACTCGAGAATCAACATATTCCAAATCAGCATATTTTCGTTGTATCCCGAATCAAATAGTGCTCTTCTTGTCCAACAAACTTTGTAAATTTTGCATGTCAATCCTAAGACTTAAACCTCAAATTGAGCAGCTAAGCAGCTAAAACATAGAGCTTTGCTTTCTATCACTGATTTTTCGTTTTCAAGATATTTGTGTGGAGAATTTGTTAACAAAAAAATTCAGTGAACTAAAAAAAAGTAGTCGCATGCAGTGTTGTAGAATGGCTTATGACCATACAAATGAAAGTACCCAATCCAATCCATCCATCCAATCACCTGAACAACCAGCGCTGTGTGCCACTACAGATACTGCGTGTGATCTTTTTTTTGAGCGTGACACTGCGTGTGAGTCTTAACTTATCTGAGCTACCTCTGGTGAGTGTGTGCACGAGCTAGGGGAGCAGCAGCAATCTGTGGAGGGCGCCGGCGGGTGCGGGTGTGGCCGGGAGCCACGGCACGGATTGCGATTGCATGTGAAGCTGCCGAGTTGGCGAAGCCGTTGCCGAGGTTTCTCTGCGCATCCCCCGCCGCCGCCGCCGTCCGCTGTCCTTTCCAACTGCCGCCGCCTCCCTTCCCAACCGGCACCGTCTGCCTGCCCTTCGGATCTGCCGGCACCGCCTACTTGCTGTACGCAGCCCGCGCTGCTTCCCAGCTGCTGCCGCCTCCTCCCTTCCAACCGGCGCCGTCCTCCTTCCGATCCGCCGCCACCGCCCTGCTCGCAGTCCGCCGCCTCCCCGCAGCCCGAGATGCTCATGAGCCGCCGACACCGCCCTGCTCGTTGTGTGACTTCGTCGGGATGGAAGCAGATCTGAAGGGAGAAACGGAATATCGGGTGCGGGGGGGGGGGGGGGGCAGAAGAAATAGGAGAAGGGGAGGATGCTGTGCGGGCGGCCATGGCGGGGCGGAGGCCGAGGGTGGAGGCGGCGGCCGGATTTGCGGTGCCACGGGAGGAGGCCGGCCGCTGTCCTCGTGCCACGGGAGGAGGCGAGCTCCAGGAGGAAGCCGACTGCCGGCGCACTTCCTCGCGCGGGGAGGAGGAGGAGGAGACGGCGGCGGGAGCAAGGAGCGGCCACGGGAGGAGGGGTGGAGGCAGAGGAGAATTGCAAAAAGGACCCCAAGTTTTGCTGAAAGCTCAGTTCGGTCCTCAAATTGGACTGCGCGCTGATTTCAGAGAAAAGGAAGAACCAGAACGCAAAATTGCCATGACGGACGAAAACCGACGACGGAACCGCTACTGCACCACTGCTGCTTTTATTTTATTTATTTTATTTTATAGTAGCAAAAAAACCCGTACGATCCTACGAAACAACGGAAAGTGTATCAAGCACGAGCCGGTGGAGGCGAAGTCTGGACATTAATTTTTCGATTGGATTGATTTCCATACTAAGATTGATGCCGAGATTTTTTGTTTGGATTCGGATTAATTCATACTGAGATGGATACGAAGAATTTTGGATTTCATGTTAAGGAGATTGATTTATTTTAGAACTGTTCGTATTATGTTGTGACAAATTTGAACCGTACGATAACTTTCGGTAAATCTAAACCGTAAAATTTCTGCTACTGAAATCGTGAATAAGGTGGGGGGAGAAGAAAATAAGGGACAGTGACATATTGATTATAATTTTAACGAAATTGACGACCAACACCGACCAACAGCGCCCACTCATCACCACCGATTCTAATTTAATATATTGTAATAAATAATATATATTATTAGGTACAGATAATACATATGTTGTTTGTTAAATTGGTGATCTTGGAAACACGCACGTGTCTTATAAATACGGACGGGGGTAGTAGTAGGTTTTCTAATGTTCCCAGCACAAAGGCCCGTTTGTGATGGTTCAGATACGTGGCTGCAGCTGCGGAACCTTTTAGCACCGACACATAAAAGACAAGACGCAATCTCCCCTTGCTGGAAAATGAATGGTATAACACCCCCTGGGACACAAATTACAAGAAATTTCATGTTCGTTACCGCTGTATATTACCATAATCCCAAAATCAAAGTAGATGCAAAATATTATTGGATTTTGCACTGCACTGTGCAGGAAGAACAAAGGAAAAATAAAAACTCTGTGTCTGATGTGTGTGTTGAACGCAGATGGAAAGAACTCATCTACTCCAGAGAACAGTGCCCTTGGTTTGAATGTCGGTAACCTTTTTTGAGTTTGTTGTGTGTCTGTGGATCTCTCTCCATCTGAACTCTTGAAGAATTTAGTCCCTCTGTAGAACAAAGAACAAACAAGTCGCATTGAGTATGGATGCAGTGAATTTCGTATTGGAAAGAGATATAATACTGCTTGGCATCGGGCAGTCGTGCGGAGAACGTTCAAAGGCAGCAAATCAAAGCTGCATGACTGCTCTATGGGAATGATGCAATTTAAGCAATCACCAAAGATACCTCAGATTAAAGTGAGATCTAAGTGCACACTTACATCGGTATGCTCACAAATTTTATGCAGTGTTCCTCATAAGTTCGTAGAGAGCAAAACCACCACAGTGGCAACCAGTCATTTGATGGCTCAACCCTCGTAATTCTTCCTGTAATTCAAAAATAGTACCGATGAACAATGGTTCCGATAATCCAAAAGTCAAGAGAGGATCAAAGTGCTAGTAGTACAAGTGAGCTCACCGCTGAGACTGTATACAGATTAGTGGATTCGTAGCCATCTTGAGCTCTAGAATAAAGCTCAGTTACAGCACTGGAATCAATGTTACATCTCATGAAAAAGAATGCCGCTGGCCTAACATTCATTTCTCTGCGAGAAACTCCAATGAACACGGGTTCTGTCTGCAATACTTAATGTAATAGTTAATGAACAAAATCCAAGAAAATCCTGCAATTTCAGAAAATCTTCGTTGCATAGTAATTATAAACGACTCAAAGGTGTCCTGATGTAGTCTTCTTGGTTCATATAAACCAGAAAAACTGACACTACTGAAGCAAATGCAAGAAAAAGTGTGTGGTTTAAATTACCAGTGAACTAGCAGGAACTCCAGTTTCCTCAACAACTTCACGGATGATTCCATCAAACATTTCTTTGGATACTCTTTCATTGAGAAGAGCAATGTCTTTTTTGCCATTCTGATGAGCTAAGATTCCCACTTCCTGTGGCTGATACAAACAGATAAACTAGATACTTTTACTTCAAGAATTCCAATTTATCGTCTCGGTTATTTTTCCAAGTCCAAATTTTATATTACTACTCAGGTCAGTTTCATCATGCCATAGAAAAAGAGGGACTACACCTAGAGCTTTTAGTTCAATAAGGGGTGGCCATTAAATTCTATTTGAAGAAACTGATATATTCATAGAGTTGTAGGAATAAAACACAGCATGTCCACGCTAATGCTGATCTATTGCAAAACTAAACAGGTTAACCTAGCAAGCAGTGCAGCCTACCAAAGTGACAGGTCCTAGAGCTTTGTCTCTACTGGAATCTCTTTAAACAAAATCCTTCGATATCATCAATTGAGCAATACTCAGAGTAATGGAACATTCTTCTTAGTCGGTTTACAGCCCCTGTTGATCTAAAAAAATATTCTTAGCATATTACCTCAGAATGTCCTCCTGGAAAAACATAGTATCCCGGAGACTCACCCACATTGTTGCTCCTTTGCAATACAATAATTTTTTGGTCAGATGTTTCAACAATCGCACCATTTCCCAGTGGATTTGACATGTGTTGGCAGCAGACATTGTCATCTAATCATATCAGATTGAAATAGGAACTGTTTTGGTCAATACTGATCGCTCTTATAATTCCATACAAAGATTTCAGCCATGCAATCTGAGGACACAAAGTGCTGAGGCAAGTTATAATTCACGAGATACTGTAAAACTAGAAGTAACAGCCATATGTGCAAAAAGGTCTTGACCCATGGAGTAACAGTCCAAAACTCTTAACTTCTAAGTTACCTTCAGAGGGGACCAAAAATTTCTCCCACAGTGGACTGAGATTTGTTCCTACAAATGTCCTGTTGGTTTGTAAGTTAATACCGATGTTAGAAACTAGCGTCGCACTGAGAATAAAAAGAAAAAAAGAATTGAGGTTATAGGAAACCTATTTAAAACGAGTAGCAATTGGGATACAATAAGAAAGGTGAGTAAACCTATAATCTGTGAGACCCAAATGAAGTGAGATGCAGTACTCCTGATTTGATTCATCATTGTGGTCCGAGGCATGCCCTCCATACTGAAATTTGTCATGGTGGCCAAGAATATGAGTTCTAGAACTCAGAGAATACAGTAAAGTGGATAACGAAAGATCCACCACAAACAGCACAACTCCAAAACTTCAAATGGCACGAGTTTTGCTGTAAATGGAACGCTAAGACAAAAAATATATAGCAATGGCAGGAAAGTTCAGAGTCAGGTAATTCCAGGGAAAGTGGGGAAAAAAGATTGCATTGTATCACCTGCAGTTCTAATAGTTAGTGACTAGTACTGACTACTGAGTATCAATCATCTGGAACGTTTTTAGTAGACTCATGTGCATCTATGCTGAATGTAGGCCCCATGAAAACTCGCACATTACACAGGTTTACTGTCAGTATACCAATTTTGCATAGAGCATACTCCTAAACTAATTAACATATGGAAAAAGAAAAACATTATTTGAGTTGAGGTTAAAATAAACTGTCTATCAATACTTAACAGTATATCCATGCATCAGTAGAGAAGGAAATGGCACCCAAAAATATAGCCAGAGGTAACACAGGCACACATACCCGGAACTTGGTACCGCTGTAGAGCGATGAGTTCTGCTGGAGCCTTTGGTTCCATATCTACGCAATCAACAAGCATAAGAACGGTTCACACAAAGTGATACAACGCATGATTTAGACAGACATATTACCTCGCCTATGGATCCTTCCAGGGACGCATCTGGGTGGGGGATCCGGTCGAATGACGGGTCGAACTTCACCGAGACCTTGATTCCACAGCACTGATCGAGTTAGTACCACGAGAATCTACAGAACCTGCAGTGAGCTGTCTGATTCGGAGACAGCGGGCGGGCGGCATGGAATGGAATCAGACGGTAGGGAGGAAGGGGTTACCCGGGAGCGAGGGAGGCCTGCGGGGCAGGAGAGGAGGAGCTTGTACGCCGTGAAGGGGTCTGCTTGTGCGGCGGCGGCGGCGGCGGCCATCGGCGAAGGGATGAAGAGGGGACAAGGGGCGAGGGGGAGGAGGCGGCGACCGGCAAGCAGAGCCAGAGCAGAGCATGCGCGGGCGGCGGGACACGTGTCGGCAGCGGTATTTTATTTTTTATTTTAAGCCGGTGTTACTTTATTTTTTAAATCGCTGGTGGCAGTTTGGTGAGAAAATTTGCATCCGACGAGACTCTTCCAAAATCGCTCAAATTTAAAGAAATCATGGTCAAACTTTAGTACTAGAGCGAAGTTTTAGTGACATTTAGACACTTAGGTTTTACAGGGCTATTAAAATTTATCAACGTTTCATTTCCTTTGTGAAATTTAAGTGAATCAGGAGTGAAATTCTAGCGAAACCAGAAAAGATGGGAATCAAGGATCGATAATCCTTTTTTGTTGATATCCACCCATCCGTGTATGCCGCACTAACTGTTTGATTATATACCGATGACATAAATCTTTCTACTATTTAAGATTACATGCAAACATGCATGTGTTACTGAATTACACAGGCTAATAAAAGACCGAATGTCAGGAGAGGATCAAATCGTCCTTGAAAGCATTTTTGGTCATGAAGCGAAACTTCATCCCAGTGTATGGAAGGATGCATCATTTCTACACTCTTTCTTCGCAAGACACCTCTCTAGATTCCTGGCACATGTGTCTAAAAGCGAATCTCAAATTAAAGCGAAATACCAGACACGATGGTTCCATCTAAAGTCTAAACCCAAGCACTGTCCAATTGTTCGCTGCGATTTCACGAAGATTCAATCCCTACCCATTTCACGATAGTGAAACCGAAATGAAATATTGCCGAAAAATTGAAATCAGAAGTGGAATATTAATTCATTGGTTGATATTTTATTCTGGTTTTGTAACAAATAATAGTTTCACTAACATTTCAGCAATTTAGAAGGAGCCTTACCGTAGCTTTCAGTTACCTGATCGTCGTGTGTGCGACCGTGCGATGCGAGCAAGGAAAATGTGCAGAGAAAAAAACGGAAACAAAAAAAAATTGAATGTACGACCACAGTGGGAGTCGAACCCACGACCTTCTGATCCGAAGTCAGACGCGCTAATCCACTGCGCTATGCGGTCTTCATATGTTAATATTTGACTTAGTATTATTATCTTCAAAAGAATGGTTTCTTGTAGCACTGATTTAAGGTTTTCGGTTCTCTATTACGTAATCTGCGTATTGTTGAAAATTCGTCGTCCAAGATTAAACTTCAACTTAATCAGACCAGTTTATAGACGGATCGAGAGAATGGCTTGACTGCAAATTCGAGAGAGTTGTTATATAGCCGTCTAGGTGCTGATGGATGCCATTTGTATTTGTGTCATGTTTACCACAACCGGAAAAACTATTCTTTTTGTGATTAATAAGATTACAGTACCATGACTTATAAAAGTATAATTAGCTTCCCGCGAATGCCTCAAAATGTATTTTCGATCCTGCCGACAAAAAGAAAATGCCCCACTTAGAATCTCCGAAGAAACAAATATGATTTGTTCCATCATTTCGAGCGCGACAAACATTTGGACTGATTCGGCATAAGGATGGTTGAAGTGACAACTGACAACACATCAAAGATCGGGGCATACATACATGAAATTGTCAATTACCGGCCACGACCTATGGAGTACAAACTACATTAGTGGAGTACTGCAATATCAGGTATACATGGGCAAAACGCTTCTTTATTACATATCCATCAACTTGAATGTGCTTGGCGCCGCACCTGGTCATTATGCCCGAGAACCCAACACTGGTGGAGGGGAAGTTATGGGGTCCGGCCCTCTAGGAACCTTCCTAAGCACCGAGAAGTTGCTTGCGCTCAACAATGGAGGCGGCGGCGAGTCGGACGTTATCGGGTCCGGCCCTCTAGGAACCTTTCTGAGCACCGGGAAGTTGCTTGCGCTCAACGATGGAGGCGGCGGCGAGTCGGACGTTATCGGGTCCGGCCCTCTAGGAACCTTTCTGAGCACCGGGAAGTTGCTTGCGCTCAACGATGGAGGCGGCGGCGAGTCGGAGGTTATCGGGTCCGGCCCTCTAGGAACCTTTCTGAGCAACAGGAAGATGCTTGCGCTCAACGATGGAGGCGGCGGCGAGTCGGACGTTATCGGGTCCGGCCTGCTAGGAACCTTCCTGAGCACCGGGAAGTTTCTTGTGCTCAAAGATGGAGACGGCGGTGAGTCGGACGTTATCGGGTCCGGTCCGCTAGGAACCTTCCAGAGCACGTTGAAGTAGGCCGAACCCAAAGATGGAGGCGGCGGCAAGTTGGACGTTACGGGGTCCGCCCCGCTAGGGACCTTCCTGAGCTCAGGAAAGTTGTCCGTGTGCCATGGCGAGGGAGACGGGGAGGTGACGCTCGGCGACAGCGACAGGGAGCGGACGATGGGCAAGGAGAAGCGCGCCGACGCCGGGAAAGAAGAGAGCACTAGCTGGAGGAAGAGGAGGAGCGTCGCCCCATTGTGCACGGCGCCCATGGCTGGCTAGCTATTTGGGTTACTGCTAGCTACGGTAATTGCATGGATCTTGAACCTTTTATCCCCTGTATATATAGCCTCCTTCCGATGCCGTACATACGTTCAATCGATGTTAATTTGGTGAGAATTAATTTGGGTAGTTAATGAGACGATTGTGTGTGTAGCCGGAATATCTATGGCGTAATCAGTTTCCTTTTGATGCCGGAATATCTAGCCGGAATATCTATGATGTACGTTTATGTAAGTCTTTCAATGAGATTTATACGTTTCTGATCGATATGTTGACAATGTAATATTGATTTGATTTGGGTGGGATTAATTTGGAAACTACTAATTTCACAAAAAAAAAATTGGAGACTACTAAATGCAGGGATTAATCGCCCGATTAATTATTTTCAGTAATATTGAGTATCCTATCTAAATGCAGGGATTAATCGCCCAATTAATTATTTTCAGTAATATTGAGTATCGTATCTGCGTATCCTTTGGATCATGGAGCGTACGTATTCTTGCTTTCCAAGAATTGTTGTTTCTCTGAGAGAAAATTACACTGCAGGTCCATAAAGTTGGCAACGATGTTCGGTTTTTTTCCATTAACTAGCTGAAATGCCCGTGCGTTGCAACGGGACAACAAAATAAAATGATATAGCACAAAATATGACAAACCCCTTCGTTTTTCGATCCTCATCTATGCGTTGACACGGCCTTTAAAATACACTACATGTTATTTTTACCAAATAGTATAATGCTCATGCATTGCAACGGACCAACAAACTCATCCAGGAAAACATAAATGAAAATATCATCATTTTCACAAACATAAATGAAAATATCATAATTTCTGTGAAAATGCGGATCGCTTGTGATTGTTGACTGAATACAACAATATAGCTAGCTTGCATGATGAGCTGTACCAAAATGGTATACAACCACTAAAAAGAGATGACCATGAACTATGCCACTACATAGAGACCGAATGAGCTATATGAATTTATATACTCCGCTATATAGCACAATAATATGTGGGGATGGCTTTACATTTTTAGAGCTCAGCATGGAAGCTCTTTCACCGAATCTGAAGCTAAAAACATCTAAAAAGAGCATTTCTTCTTATCTACAGCTACAATTTTATTACCCATTTGGACAATAATTTCTCAAATCAACGGTGAATTGTTTCAGCTGAGGGCAAAGAACTCCTGACACAGTTTTGCAACGGGAGCAGCTGTAACTTTCTGAATTTCTTCAATATCATTTTGTTCAACATAAAATAAGAGGATTGGAATACTAATAAATATGTGATCATAATTTTTAGTAATTCCATGTATGACAAGTAATTCAGGAAGAATGCTTACATGCCCAGAGCAAATTCGTAAAGTATATGTACATGAAAATCCTGTACACCAAGATTCTGATTACTTCTTGGTTCATTTTTTGAGAAGGTCCTATTCGTTTCTGTAAACAAAGATGATAATACTATCCATTTATAGTGCACAGAAAATAACAACACAGTACATGACTCACATTAAGAGTTCTTACCATATACAATTAGCTAGTAATTAAGACCACTATTTGCGTTCCTGCTCCGTATTTCACGATCAAATCTCACTCTTCCTATCCAAGCCACCCACGGCCCATAACACTGATGAACGCTCACACACATTTATATATACTCCTCGCTGTGGCCATCCATATGTATCTTTGATTGTAACCTACGATTATGAGCCAACCATATGTATCTTCGGTTAGTAGTTTCTAAAGCAAGAAAAATGGAAGCAGTACTTGACAGCATGGAACAAGCCTACATATCGAAAGAGGCATTACTTTGAACAGTTTGTGGATACTGACCAAATTACGCAGATTACTCAGGGATCATTAAACTTCTCGGCAAATGCAGGGTAATCGGGCACCGGCAATCCATCGATCGCCCCTATCTTCTGAACCCCAAGGCCGATTAAGATCACAAAAAACCCCAGAAAAATCTCCAGATCACCACGCAAACAGAGCACAATCCAACACGAAACGATGGAAACCTACCTCGATTAATCCAACCCTTGGAAGAAACCATCCGGCGAAATCGATCAAAACAACCCAGGAAATCGATTTAAACTAATCGATGAATCCCCAAGAGAGGCAAACAAAATTACCAGTGAAGAGGCCACTATCAGGGTCGACCTTGTGGAGCAGTCGAGGGGATTTGCGATGGAGAATTCCAGAAATCGTGGGAAGGGTCAGCGGCAAGCATGTACGTGGCTCTCCTGACCGGCTTTGACAACCTTGATGTCGATCTGGAGGCCGCGGGTGGCGAACTCGACCCCGATTGTGGACTTGAACTCGAGGCAGAACTCGTTCTTAGTGAACCGCGACAGCAGGTTAGACTTGTCGATGCCGGAGTCGCCAATGATCACCACGTTGAACAGGTAGTCGTAGTCGCCCACTCTGTACTTGCCGCTGCCGCCGCAGCTCGCAGGTCCTGGGCCTTTCTCTCCGGACTGCTTCAGGCGTTTAGGCTCTGGATCCCGTGGGCGTTTGGGGGTGCCTGGTTGAGCACAAGAAAATGATAATTATCTATCTATAAAAATGCCCTTTGGGCACAATCTAGTAGCTATGGATAGTGTAGGATAATTAATTCTCTGAACCCTATGAAGGAAATCGCAATGATTTCATGTTTTCTGACTGAAGACAATCAAATACTGCACCCTTCCTCATGGTTAATCAGACACTGAGTACAAAAGCATGTTTGGGTAGCATAAGGATTTGGGATAGCACATGGCCATAGTCAGTCTTGAGTGATTATATGACACTCACATCTGCAGTTATCCTAGGTTTCTGAAGTGAAACTATAAATCCCAAGTTCTCTGTTACATGAATTGCAGAGACTCCTGGTGGGGGAAAATTCACCAGATACCCCGATTCCACTTCAGAGTACGCAGATCCCAATTTTCTAAGCAAACTAAAAGATCCTAGACTGAACAAGCTTAAATCTGACTTGCTATGGCTGACGAATCTCCTCTACAAGTCCACCAGGCATGTAGATCGAGAAAGGGGAGAAGAAAAAAAAAATCAAGAGGCGCGCGGATCCGTACCTTGTTGTGCATGAGGATGGAGCAGCCGGGCTCGAGCTGGTCCTTATCGACGAAGGAGAGTATGCCGACGTAGTACTCGGGTCCGACGGAGGAGGAGACGATGGCGTGGCTCTCGTCGATGATCTCCTCGAGGGAGCCGACGCTCATGGGGGTGCCGCGGAGGTCGTCGACCTTGGAGCGGTCCTCCTCCGTCTTCTCCTCGGTGGGGCGGAGCCGCTCCTGCACGGCCACGAACTCCTCCTCCATGAGCAGGTAGTCCTTGACCCGCTCCAGCTTGAGCAGGCGGAGGCGGCACTTGGAGAGCGGCGCCACGTGCGGGAGCCGCGCGGCAGCCTCGGGCCCCTTCTGCCGCCGCTGCTTGCGGCCGACGCGGGACGGTGCCGCGGGGGGCTCGAACTTGTGGTCCTTCTTGTCCCCGTCTCCGCCTGGCTTGTTGCGGTCGCCCGGGGCGCCGCCGCCCTGCTTGCCCATGCCGCCCGGCGTGCCCTGCCCCATCGTCGCCGGCGGATCTGTGTCGATGCGAGAGGTCTGCTTGGATTGGAGGAGTTCCTTTGTTCTCACTTCTCAGGGCAGAGAAATTGGTTTCCTTCGAGTGCTCGTGTTAGTCGAGGGACGCGAGGACCGGGGAGAGGAGGCGTCGACCGCGGGGAGAGAAGTGACCGGCGGAGAGGGAGATCGAGGAGGCTACGGTCGCGTGCGGAGGGAAGACAGAGTCTAGGACTCTGGGTAATAGGCCTGCTAGGCCTGCTGGGCCAGGGGCAAGCCCTAGTCCGTGCGTTTGACGAGCCACGAAGGGAGCTATTGACGGACGAGGAAAAGAAAAGCGAAGTGAACGTTCGTATTTTTAGACAGGCGTAGATTTGAAAACTGTTTAAATGACTCACTAAACTTTACAGTTTTGTTTATTTTAGTTTAAATGGTCAAAATCAGTTGAAATTCGGCCAAGCTGTCATGTGTCGTGGACATTTTCTGTTTAACCCCCTCGAATATCCAGAATGGGAAGTTGCTGCCCTCGCCGGTGAACCCACCTCGGGCCGGCATACGCGACGTCCACGCGAATGGGTCCGTCAATGGGTTCGGCGGCGACTACTAGAACGTCCAGATCCACGTCACATGCCACCATGACCGAATTTCGCCCGAATCTGACCATTTGGACTAAAATGAGCAAAGTTGTTGAGTTTAGTGAGTTATTTGAGGAGTTTTCAAATTAAACATCTGCCAAGTTGATGAACGTAATTTACTCTTTCTCTGATACGAAGCATGGGCCCTTCTCTTATGGATCAGGTCGGCACATAGGCGTGTTCACGGTCTCAAACCCCTCAACCCGTTGACCCAATAACACAACAGATTTGGGCTTTGGCCTGGGACACAGCCCACGTAGGCCCGGGACACGAGACTCGTTGCTCTCGGCCGAGAGGATGTGGCGGCCTCCGTCACCCCGCCGCTAGTCTTACCGCCTCCAGGAGCTTCCGCCGCCCCCCTCTGGCCCCGCCCGCGGCGCTAGGTCGCCGGGCTCGCCATCCTGCCTCCCCGACTCTCGGCAACTCCCACTCCCCGTACCCAATCGGTAAATATCATCTGCGACTGCAAGTTTGCTTGCTCCTCTGTCCACTGTCTTCGCCTCAAATTTTTGTTCTTTACTTTAGAGCTAGTTGATTAGTGTATAGATCAAAAGAGTATGTTGTAGGTTTTGCACAAATCAAATGCATATGTGATGACTTGTGTACAAATCAAATGGATGATGAATTGATGATTTGCCTTCAATAGTTTGCTGTTGCAATTCAATTTCACAGAATGACAAGATTAATAAGAGAAAAACCACATTTTTTTTTGGTTTGGTACTCCGTACTATCTTTTGTATCATCTGATCTGCCAACTTTTGCCATGTACTTTTCCTTAAATTTAAGCGGGAACATAGATCAACGACATGCCACCATTAAGATTTATCGAGAAATTCATTACAATTAATGTCATATCACCGTTGATGTGACATGCCAATTGCAAAATACTTCAAATAAATGCTGCTTCGGTATAATGGCACGACGGAACCATCACTCTTGGGAAGGCGTTGACGCCGGCAGGGGATGGGGATCGTTGGGACCCTTGTGAACCTTCCTCAGCTTTGGAAAATTTCCTGGGTTCACATGTGGCGGGGTGTGTGACGATGGCGGTGGCGGCGGAGAGTGGACGACGATCACTGGGTTACCAGGGCTAGGCCAGTCGTGTGGCGTCGGAGGTGGCGGAGAGTGGACGACGATCACTGGGCTACCAGGGCTAGGCCAGTCGCGCGCTAACGCCATGGAAGAAAGCTGTATTAAAGGCAGCAAGAGGAGGAGCGTCTCTGCAGTAAGGCTCTTGTGGGCGGCCATGGCTACAAGGTTTCTTGTGGCTTCTCTTCGGAGTACACTAATCAACTACGGAGTAGCTTGCAGGACAATTTATAGTCTTGTTTGCAAGGAGGCTTAGTTTGATGACAATTAACCAAATAATTAATGTGATGGTTATCTGCAAAGTTATAGTTCACTTCTAAAGAAAAACCCAGGTATCTTCTCTTGACAAGAGCCTTTCAAAAACGGAATTATGAACGTTATTTCAGTTGTACTCCAGTCTGTATTGCCGGACTCTCTTTTACTAAGTTGACCGAGTACGTTGCCAATCTTGACGTCGGTTCTTCGCTTGCCATCTAATAAATCTCAGAATTAAAATACTGCCTATTATTTCCTAAACCATTGATCCATGGGTTCACAGATCCTAACCATTTTTTTTTTCAAAAAGGTAGATGATCCCGACCTCTACATTGGTTGATGCACAATTGCACACAGCCAAACAAAATATATTCTTAAAAAAACAGGCTAAGCCCCTAACAATATACATCCAATTTTAGTTAATCTAAGAATATTGCTACTCCAAAAAAAAGTAGAACATATTTACTTCTTTCTTTGCAAAGAAATTAGTTGCAAATAGTCATATTTTACCAAAATTTTACATGCCTACACTTCATCTGTTACAGAACAAACTTTGCTATAGTTTAGGGGAGGAAAAGTTTTTTTTTCCTATCCAAAACTTAATTGACTAGTTTGAGAAAATCGCCTTCCCCAAAAAATTCAAGAAAATTCCCTCAGCTCTAATGGTACTCATGACCAACGCATACCAAAATTGACGATGACTTAGACGTACGTTAGCTATGTCACTTTATGTATCGTCTTGCCTTATCTGTAATATACTACAGTACTTAACAAAAACGGTGTGTAAAATTTATTTTAGTATTAACATTGAGGCTACATATGCATGGGGAGCTAGTGATCGATCCTTCCTTTTCCAGAAATGGCCGTCGTCGTCAGGGTGCCTGAGCAGTAGCAGCGGGGCGGCGGAGCCTCATCGGCTCCGGCGGGTCCGGTGTCCTTCCGTCGCTAGGCCCCGAAGGAGGCACAAACAGAACCCTCTCCAGATTAAACTTCCCGGCCGGAGGAGGCAGCGGCCACAGCTTCCTCGCTGCGCCGTCGGCCATTGGCAGCGGCAGCGCAAACGAAACCAGCAGTAGCACCGCCGCGAGAGCCGCCGCCGGCGTTCTGGTGGTGCCGCCCATTATATTGGTTCTTAATTGCCTCAGCTCATGGCGCTGTGGAGTGTAGTGGAGTGTGTGTGTATATATATAGATAGCCGGTGGATCGAATTGAAGTACGTGCGAAATATCATTAATTTGGATATGGAAAGAATATAATGACGTTAAATGTGAGCCATATCGATTATCGGTGGAGATATATGTGATGACATATACGCCTTATTATCTCTGGCACACAGAAAAATACGGCCACACAGCTGGTTGAGATCTTCTAGATTAAATGGACATATATGTTTGGATTATATATGCCGTCTCTAGCTGCTATATGAAAGGCATAAAGCCATCAACATCACTAATGAAAAGCATTACAACTTGTTTCAAGGAAGTAGAAAGAATGAACAAAACAATTTTTTTTGGTTGATCTCTACAGGATGGTGCAGCCATGTGAGATCTACATAAAACATACAAAGATTAATTTTCAACGCTTTCACCTAATTTTCTAAAGTTCCAACGTTTTAAATTTAGAGAAACTTCATCTAAAAAGAGACACTATACAGTTATATAGCTCTCCGCGAAATTACTACCAAAGCTTTCCACTAGATGAACTACTTCCAACTATTTTTAACTTTCCACTAGACCTTCAACTAAATTTCTGCTACAAGGAACAATGAATCATCTTGAAACATGCATGACTGCCACGGGCGAAATTAGCCGTGATTTGTTTCAATGAAAATCCATAATTTATTTCTATATATTGAATGGAAAAAAAGGATACAACTATTTATGATGTGATAAACCGAAGCAAAAATCCATCCGACATGGTATGGCGCTATGACGTGCTGCAATAACGTTTTGAAACTTTCAACAATATATATACGTAGGAATTTCAACTAAACCAGTCATGAGAACTTATAGTTCCACTAATCAAAAAATAGTAAAACCTCAACTAAAATTCTGCAAAATTTCTATCCATCGATAAAACACAAGAAGCTTTCAACAATCTGCACCCCAGGCTTCCCACTAGATCAAATCGACTTCCAACTTTATTAATTCTATTTTATTTTCAATAGTCGTGGAAAAAAAAATCATCGATCCCATCCCTCTTGTGGTGGATGGGCGTCCACTACATATATACCGGATATCCAATTATATTACAACTTACTATTATTTCTTTATATATAGGATCTGCAAATAAACAAGAATCCATGAAGAAAATTTGCAGAATATGTCAGAATGGAGGCGGCGGGCTTCTGCGGTTCTGCCCAGGGCTAGGGGCCGAAGGAGGGATGGGCTCCCGGATGTAGTTCTTGTGCCATGGCGACGGCGACAGGGAGGTGACCGCCGGTGATGGCGACGGGGAGCGGACGACGATCGGCAACGGAAAGACGCGCGCCGACGTCAGGGAAGAAGAGAGCGCTAGCTGGAGGACAGCGAGGAGGAGGAGCATCGCCGGAGCGACGCTCTTGTGCACGGCGCCCATTGTTGTACGGAGTTCTAAGTTGGCTACTGCTACGGTAATTGCATGGACCATGGACCTGTGTATCCCCTGTACATACATATATATATATATAGTCTCCTTCGATCTGATGCCGTAGGTACGTACTCACTACTCCGAGGGAGAGGCGTTTATTTGGAGAGAATTTATTTGAATGGTTAATGAGACGATTATGTGTGTAGCCGGAATATCTATGGCGTAATCAGTTTCCTATTGACGTGATGCACGTTTATGTAAGTCTTTCAATGAGATATATATATATATATATATATATATATATATATATATATATAGTAACGTCATATATGTTGACAATGTAATATTGATTTGATTTGGGTGGGATTAATTTGGAGACTACTAAATGTAGCTAGGGAATTAATTGCCCCACGTATCCTTTGGGTCATGGAGTATCGCGTTCATGGTACTACGTCAGAATACTACTCTCCTGAACCCCCAGTTCATTCGGACCAAAGACATCACCGTCACTGGAGGCCGGCCTGGGGTACCCACATTGATCGGCATCAACCCAACCTGACCTGTTAACCCATAGGAAGGAGAAGGGGGCTAGGATGTTTAATCGCGAACGAGCAATTTTTTTGGTTGATCTGTGCAGGATATGGTGCAGACATGTGAGATCTACATAAAACATACAAATATTTCAACGGTTTCACGTAATTTTCTAAACTTTCAACATATTTAATTTAGAGAAAGTTTAACTTGAACAGACTATTTTTACTACAATTATATAACTTTCCACAATATTAGCACCAAAGCTTTCCACTAGATCGAACTGAGCTTCCAACTATTTTTAGCTTTCCCACTAGAAAATAGATATATATCCTTCAACTAAATTTCTGCTACAGTTTCAATAAAATAAGACAACAATGAAACATGCATGACTGCCAAGGGCGAAATTGACCATGATCTCTTTCAATGAAAATCAATTTCATAATTTATTTCTATGTATAGAATAAAAAAACTAAAGGATACAAATATGTATGACGTGGTAAACAGAAGCAGAAAGTCGTTCATCCTGCATGGTGTGGCGCTATGACGTGCTGTGATAACTTTGTGAAACTTTCAACAATATTCAGAGGAATTTCAACTAAGGCAGAACTTTATAGTTCCACTAATTAGAAAACAAGGTAAACCTCAACTGAACTTCTGCAATTTTTTCGAATAAAACATAAGAAGCTTATTTCAACAATCTGCACCCCAGGCTTTCCCACTAGATCAAATCGAACTTCCAACTTTGTTTCATTTTCAATAGCGGTATAAAAATTCATCCCTTCCTTGTGGTGGATGGAGGTCGACTACATATATGGCGGATATCCAACTATATTATTACAACTTTTTATTTCTAGGAGCAAACAACAATCCATGCAGAATATGTCGGAATCAAGGCGGCGGGCTTCCGTGGTTCTGCTTAGGGCTAGGAGCCGAAGGAGGGACCGTCCCGCGGATCAGGAGGCCGGACAACGTCGCTACGCCGCCGGCTGGCGAAGGAGGAGGCAACGGCGTCGATCGCAGCTGCTTCCTCGTCGTCGTCACCACCAAGCCCCCATTGTCATTCGACCTGATCTTGGCCAGTGCAGGATCAGCAGGCGACGCTGCCTCCACGACGGTCGCCATTGTCATCGTTGCCGGTGCAAGCAACAGCAAGAGCATCAGCAGCGCCGCCGTGGTCGTCGTCGCGAGAGCCGGAGTTCTGGTGGTGGCCATTGCTAGCTATAGCTTGATCGCCGTACTATTTTCTAATTGTAATTTGCGACACCGTGTTGTTGGTGCTCCTAATTGTATATATGTCAGGCAAGCACGGTACAGTGAATATATAGTCTCTGCGTGCAGGCGTGTATGCATGCTGATTAATTGACGAATCAATCTTTTTAGATCTCAACGTATATTATTCTGGGGCGCGATTAAAACTGTAGATCGTAATCATGCGTGGAATTGGTAACACACATTTTGTTGCCTAATCTGTTTGTATTGAACGTGAAATGGACGGCTGAGATTGTTGGAGGCAGGGTAGTGAGATCTCCCACTGAGTTAAGGAGTACAAAAGGGCATTGATGTGTTTCCTCAAAAAACAATGGTGTTAACTAGTAGTAATGGGGACGAGATCAGTCGAGATAAGGTGGCCTTAATTATACCTCTGACCACAAAGATAAAAAAAACCATTCCCTTCCACTACTACAGAAACGGTTATCAGTAACGGTCGAAAAATCATATCAGTAACGGTCGAGACCGCCGTTACTAACTTCGTGTTACTGATGATGGGAGTAACGGTCGTGAAGGAGCGACCGCCACTGATGTATGTATACATCAGTAACGGTCGCGTCACCCCATCACTGTCGGTCGGTCGACCGACACTGATACGTTTTTGGTATTTTTAAAAATAATTAAAACCACAGTAAATACACAGGAAATTATATACAGCTCAACAAATTATATACAAAATGTATCTCATCACAGAAAAATACATATAAAACCGCATCACATCACATCACATCACATCATTTAAAGCATACAATTGTATTCGCATCATATAAAGAATATAAATGTATCTCACTTCACGACATTGATTACAAAGTGTCAAAATTCCATAGAAGCATAATTACAAAGTGTCAAAATTTCATGTAAGCATATACAGAATACAAATGAATCTATTGTCGTGGGTGGACCCTTGACACAACTTGTTCCATATGTTCGAAGAAGTCCCCACTAGGCTTGATGACCTCATTGTTTATGAGATGGGCGAACTCCATTTGAATGTTATACACGACCCATTTAGGTCGGTGTCCCATTGTCATTTGGGGCCGCCAGTACTCTTCCATCGCCGCGACTGACCCCTTCCACTCAGGCTTGAACATGCTGGCATTCTTCATAAAGATGTGACAGTAGTAGTAGCCACAGAACACACCGCCGGGCGACTGTTGCTGGCAAGGAAACCTGTGGTTGTGGTGAGGCTCATCTTTATAGTCTTTACCAGCTAGTTTTTCCTTGGTCGCCACTTTCCAGGCAATGTTAATGAGTGATTTGATGGGTTTCCAGAACCTACCTCGAACACCCTTCTTCGGAAGCAGTGAATCGAAGTAGTACACCGCGGACCAAGGCAAACAAATGAGTAGTGTCACCCAATGGTCTCTGTTTTCAAAAGAAACAAACTTTAGTATCTAAGGGTGTATAAGAAAGACTGAATTAGAAAAAACAAACGGTTCCATATATAAAATTGAACTTACTCCAAATTAAGGAAGAAGAGGATGAAGTCGTCGTCCGCGTATTTCTCGAGACATGCCACCAAGTATTTAGATGCCATGGTTCTTGAGGCATCCTTTTCAGGCTCAAGACCGATGTCACCGTAGTTGAACATCGCAGGGTCTAGAATGGCTAATTAACCGGAGCTAACTAAAATTTTGAAATTAGAGACATTCGGAGAGAAATTAGAGGCCGGCGAGAAACATCAGGAGGGAGATAGAGCACGCAAGCGAGAGAGAAGCTCCGGGCAACGATGAGGACGCCGCATTTCGGCCGGCGGCCGCGGAGCTCAAAAAATTTAAATTGGGAAAATTCGGAGAGAAATTGAGACCAGCGAGAGAGATCGGGGGGGAGAGAGACATCGGGAGGGAGAAGGAAGCTTAGGGCTCGAAGATGGGAGCGCGCCGGCGGCCGGAGCTCCGCGGCCATGGCCGCTCACTGGCCATGGAGGCGGCCCCGCCGGCGCGGGGGGGGGGGGGGGAGGGAGGAGGGCGTACCTGGGGGTGCTCGCCGGAGGCCATGGCGCGGTCGGGCGGCACCTCGCCGTCGCCGGAGACGAAGGGGCCGCAGCTGGTCCGTCACAACGCGCGGCGCGACCAACTGCGGCTGCGCACAGCGTACTTAATACGCGAGTAACATCAGTGTCGGTCGTGGTTTTCTCGACCGTTACTGATAATCGTGTACACATCAGTAACGGTCGAGCTGGTCCGACCGTTACTGATGCATGGTTCATCAGTGGCGATTGCCACTTAAACGACCGCCACTGATGTAACTCGCGAGCTATGAGTGTTCATCAGTGGCGGTCGTGTCGCGCGACCGCCACTGATGTGTGGCTGGGCGGGGACAGACGGTGTCCGCTTGGTTCATCAGTAACGGTCGTGGCCGCGACCGACACTGATGTTTTTTATCGGTAACCATCGCGCTGGACCCGTTACTGATGTTGCGTTGCATATAGACCGTTTTGTAGTAGTGTAGAAAGGCCGCTGGAGACGAGGGAACCGGCGGAAACACATTGGTGGTGTTTTTTTCTCTGTTTCAGTTGACTGACTTTCATGGCGGAAATTCATGGTTAATACATGACGTCATTTTCATGTATTAACCATTATTTCTCTGGTTAACCTTTGGAAAACAGCGATGGTGACTTGGACCAGTCCACTTCTGGTTTGTGGGAAATTGTGTCCAAAGCTATGTTAAGAAGGTTTGAAAAGTGGATGCTGAGTCAAAATGCAAGTTGTTTGCATGTCTACTTATGCTCGGCAGCGCATCTGGGGTTGGCCTCATGAGGAGTACGTGTGTAGTTTGTGCGCCAGTAAGTCGGAAACAAACTTGAATCGGCAAGGAACGCACTTTCTTGGGGAGGTCTGTGGTGTTGTTCAATACTACAATGATCTCTAGTCATGGATCCACACAAAATTTCACATGGCTGGAAAAAAGGTAGCAAAGCATTTTGATGCATGGTGTGCTCCGCTCCTTGATGTTTTCCTGATCAGCTCAGAGAAGTTTCATGGGCTCATGGCAGCGAAAGATGCGACAACAGGGGCAAAGGAGAATGGCGATCATTTGGGGCTAGGCCCGTCGAGTGCCAATGTCGTAGAAAAAAAGCAGCACTAGCAGCAGGGGCAGAAGGTATATATGTAGACTTTTGTTACAAATATTACTATTTCCCTTATGACATCCCCAAAAAACTAGTGCCCCATTTATTTGTACACAATTTATTTGCTACGACATGCATGCACTGATTAGACAAGAACTTAATTAACTTCTAGGGTACTTACCGCAAAAAAAAAACTTCTAGGGTACAAGCTTCCATGACCCCTGTCTGTCGGTGCATAAGTTTTGTAATCTCGGAGACGCATCGCACGGTGATAAACTGGGAGGTATATCCCGTCAGGGGCAGAAAATCCACACTCATAGTCTGTCATATTTACCAAAATTTACATGTACATGCATGCATACTTCGTCGACAACCGACTTTAAAAATTGTCATATGGTTATTATTATCCAACAGTTTATGTGAGAAGTTGACATTTTCCAATCCAAAACATATTGACTTCAGGACATATAAAATCAACAATTAGTTCTTCGTACTCATGTATGCATACATGCATAATCCCGTCATGTCTATGTAAATTCTCTTTGTGCTAAGGGCTTACTATAATTTTACTTTATGCCAAGATCCCTATGCACACGAAAACATATTGAAAATAGTATCAGTGCACACAGAAGCGGCGCCACGCCATCGTTGTCTGAGCAAGCAAGCAGCCCAGATTGCTCCCACAAGGTATTAAAAGTCGTGCAAACCTTCAATAAAAACACAAGGAGCTTTCAACAATTATGAGCTTCAATTTCAACTTTTCATTTTTATTTAAGACATCGGTGTATAGAATCATCCCCGTCCTCGTGGCATGGGCAAGGCAAGAAACCCTCACGTCCACACGTGTAAACTCAGAGGTACAGTGACTCAAGAGACTCCCACACGCTAGCCAACGCAACCAAAATACCGATCTGATGGAAAGTGCTAGGCAATCCACTTATACACTTGAACAGCTGGCGACATCACCGCCACCCCTGTCCTCTTTGGTGCAAGCAAAAGCAGGAGCAGTACTGCCGCCGCCGCGAGAGCCGTAGTAGTTCTAGATCTGCTGGTGGCCATGGCTTTTGGCTAGCTAGCTATATGATATATTACCTCCATCGATAAATGGTGTTGGTGCTCATGAATATATATACACCATATATATATATATAGCCGCGGGCTGCTGGGTTGACATCTTTTGGATCCCCACAGCGTATACATATGGTGGGTTTAAATGTTTAATGGACGGCGCGATTATATTTGGAATTAAATCTCGACATCACGCATGGAATGAATTGTTGCTTAATTGGTTTGTATTGATGTGCAATACCCACTCAGTATTGATAGCCTGACATTCGGCCATTCTACGGTGGCTTAATCATGCCTTTGATGATAAGGACCAAATTATTTTCAAATTAAAGGGGACAATAAAATGTTTCTTGATCATTGGATCATCCACAAATTTGAGAGCTTTTCCACTAATTTTATAAACTTAACAACGTTTGGAGAAATTTCTACTAGCTGATAGATATTTCCTACAAAAAGAAGATAGTTTCAACTAAAATTCTAGAAAAATAATTCAAAGGAAACACAATGGGCTTTCAAGAACCTTTGGAAGAAAAAATAATAATCAAATTTGCAACCTCAGCACGTCCTTGTATGCATTGGTAATTTGGTGGCGAGAGACCATGAATGTGGCGTGGTGGCCTGGTGGGGGAGCACAAGCGTACTGATGAAGGGGGCAACATCGAAGTACATAGGGCCAAAAAGTTCCTAAAAAAAAGTTCTCTTGAATAGGAATTCTACTCGGTCGTCTATAAGATGTTCTGAACATTTTCCATAAGTGTCTTCAATAGATACTTTTCGCTGGAAGGCTATTTTCTTGTGCAGGGGGTGACAGGCTATTCCATATTCGACGTTTCTGGTGAAATTTCATAACCCTAAACGAAATTAAAAAAATATGCAAATTTCGGTTTGAAATTTTAGTCCAGAATATGAATATTGTGAAATTAGAATTCTGGATGGAAAAAAAGTTGATGCAAGTGTAGAACCTATAAACCCCTAAGAATATTTTCGGACTCTATCCAAAATAAATGAAATACAGGGAAAATCATGTTTTTGGTCCAAATTTTGAAACCCCGTGCACGGTATACGGCCTTAGATTGTACACGCATAGAGCTAGGCACAGATGCACGCTAATCTTTTACATTGTGGTGTTCAAGACGAGATTAATTCATCGCATTTCTTTTAAAAAATATAAAGAGTTTCATTTTTAGACTTGATTAATTTGCTTTGAGGAATATTTTTAGACTTGGTAAAAATGATTACCACATGGAATTTCGAGATGTATTACTTGATTAGTTCGTACCATTTTATTTATTTTGTGCTGGAAAGAGAGTGATTGATGAACAGATCAGAATTATAATCAAGGCAGGATTAAGTGAAGTGAACCGACAGGAGGAAAGTGCATCAATATGACGAACTCATAGACCTTATGTATAAATCAGAGATGCAAGCATTACATATCACTCCTATATATAACTCAGCAAACTTGGTCTTCGATCTTGGCTGGCAAAATATCTTCTTCAATAGCCAGTATTGTTCATGAATACATAATCATATATATAGGATAAGCTTTGCAAATGTACTGATTACAGATGCAGAGGGAATTATATAGTGGCCGCCGGAGGTGACGGCGATGGCGGCGATGTTTCGGGGTTTAGGCCAGTGGGGACCTTCCTCAGCTCAGAGAAGGCCGGTGGCGACGGTGATGGCGGCGATGTCTCGGGGTTGGGGCCAGTGGGGACCTTCCTCAGCTCGGCGAAGACGGTCGATGGCGGCGACGGAGAGGGCTCAGGGTTCGGCCCAGTGGGAACCTTCCTCAGCTCGGAGAAGGCCGGCGGCGATGGTGATGGTGGCGATGTCTCGGGGTTCGGGCCCGTGGGGACCTTCCTCAGCTCGGAGAAGGCCGGCGGCGACGGTGATGGCGGCGATGTCTCGGGGTTGGGGCCCGTGGGAACCTTCCTCAGCTCGGAGAAGACGGACGAAGGCGATGGAGAGGGCTCAGGGTTCGGCCCAGTAGGCACCTTCCTCAGCTCCTGGAAGACGGCCGACGGAGGCGATGGCGATGGCTCGGGATTCGGCCCCGTGGGCACCTTCCTCAGCTCGTGGAAGACGGCGGAAGGCGGTGACGGTGAGGGCTCTGGGTTCGGCCCAGTGGGCACCCTCCTCAGCACGGAGAAGGCCGTCGACGGCCGTGAAGGCGAGGGCTCAGGATTCGGCCCAGTGGGCACCGTCCTCGCCGACGCGACGGAGGAAAGCGCCAGCAGCACGAGCGCCGCCATGACGCTAACCTTGCGTCCGGCCATTGTCGTGGTAGCTAGCTGCTACTAAGTGTGTCAACTTTGCTTGGCTGATCGAGCTCGCCTTCCACAAAGGCTGGATGGATGATTATACAGAAGGAGCCTGGCCAGCTATATATAGGGGGGCTGGCTGGAGAGGAGGGCTACGTGCTGCTTAGCGGAAATATGGCATGCTGTGAATGGCAATTAACGTACGTTATACGCTCTGATTTTGCCAAGGATTTGATTTGTTTCTGCATTCAGGTGGAGAGATTACAGGGATCGTTTTTCATCATGAGTTGCTGTTTTTGGCGGATTTTTGTGTGCGCATATAGTAACATGGGATTTGAGCCTTGCTGGTTAAGCTTGTATAGTGAATGTCATGGGGTAAATTCGTATCAATTATGGAGGATTTGATTGTAGTGAATGAAATCTCGTATCAATTAAGGTATTGATGAGAGTAAAGAGCATCAAATCGTCCACCACAGGAAATTAACCTCCTGATTTGCTTTCTTTTTTTGAGGATCTACCTCCTGATTTGCTCGGCGAGAAGGCCCTCCTCTGTCTCTGTAAATTCCAGTGCCCATATTCGCAGTGGAATATTGCCGGGCCATAAATGGGCTGGACTGGGCAGTGGCCCATGACCATGAGCCATGAACACCTAAACCAAAAAGAAAAGAGGACCTTTGGTGATGTGGCCTTCCAGCTACACCATCCACGTCACCGACGTTTGAACAAAATCAAATGGTTTCATGGTAAAAAGGAGGCAATGCAACAACTAGGAGAAGTCTATTCACCCACATACAGGTAGTTCCATATGTTCTAGTGCTAAATAGATACAAGGCTCCATGCATACATGTCCAGACTACAGAGCAATCAAATGGAGTCCCCTCTCCCCTCCAGAATATTACATGTTGCAAACCAGTGGTTTGCAGTAGGCTATATCTACATGATCAGATATCTCAACCACTACACACTCAGATATTTGCGCTCATAAAAGAAACACTGCACCGTATTGCGCCATGAGTTCGGCCATGAACTCTTGTAGAACATCTCCATAGATCGTTTCGACGATCTCTGCTCCGAACACTTCGATTTCAGAGCAATGGTCCAGCGACAGAGGTTGGACACTGTCCAGATCAAATGGCTGGTAGCTCCTTCTCACGAGTAGCACCGCTTGCCAGATGTTTTCAGCTAACTTTCTCTGATCCAATTCAGGCCAGCAGTTCATCATCTTTGAATGCAAGCTGCTGCTGCTGCCTGCAGCAGACATGTCAGCCAAGATAGAGTTAACAAGATCAAACAGCAGCTTCCTGTCCGATCTCGACCACAGGAGCAGCTTGCTGTACTTGTTTTCCAGCCATAGGAACACACTTGAGCTGAATTGCCACTCTTCTGGGTAGACTGGAGAGTCACACGCAGTGCCAATCATGTCCTGGACATAGGAGTAGTCCCTGTCCTCCTCATCCTTAAAGATAGGCAGATGCTCTTCCTTCACCTGGTAATCTGAAATGTCTGTATCATTGCACTCCTCGCTCAAAAATGTGTCCGGATAATCTCTGCACGTATCAGCTTGGTCATTCATCTTCAACATCTTAAGCTGCGCTCTAAGTTCTGCATTTACGAGAAGAAATGGGAATCCCGTATTAATAAGGATATAAAGTATTGGGGAACACAAGAGTTGCACGGGTTATGAATTATGATATGCTTGCCTTGAATACCGAAATTGATGCTTTTAAAGATTCCAGAATAAGCTGTCTCTTCTCCAGAATCTTGTTGCAATGAAGCGGTTGGACTTGAGCACTGCGAGCATACAGGACTTGCAGTATGTGCCGAATTTACTGCTTGGTGATCAACTTCTGCAATGTAACTCTCCAGTGATTGGCTTTCCCCCTCCTGGAACCAAATGTTATAATTTTGACCATGAACAGATAGCAATAGGTACAAAAATTAAAATTTCACAATAGAGCTTAAACAAGTCAATAGCAAATTACATACCTTCAGTGCTGTATTGTCATGATTATGAATTGTTATTGGATTTACTTCTTCTAACTCTGGGAATGATTCTGCTAGTTTCTGCTCCGTGCACCCTATCCGAACTTGGAAATTTTGAACATCATCATGTGGAATAGCTGAATCAATTGATTTGTTATCCTCAGTACTGATAACAACACTAGCATGATCATTATTATATATGTTGATTGTCCGGGGAAGATCAGAAATGCAGACACTGTGTCTTGTTTGCTCTGAAGTGACATAAATCTCTTTCTCGGGTAGCATATTTTCCTTCCCTGCATGAAAGATAACTCGTCCATTTTTTGGCTTAGCTTTTCTGATTGATGATCTCTTCCTAACATGTGCATTCCCAGATTCATCAGTTGGTGCATTCAATATATCTTTCAGAATGGGCAAGTTAGGAGATGGTGCAGAACGCCTCCTGCCCTGTAATTTTGTAACAGGGGTAGATGAGGCTGGGAGAGACTTGGACCTGGGAAAATTCCTTGATGTGCCACCTCTTGAATCATCTTCACAATAAATCCCTGCCTTCCAACCATCTTTACTGCTAATACCAAGAGGGCTGGCTGGGATCTCTTGTGCATTATTGCGCTTGACATGCTGATCTGGCAAACTCTTCTGGGTGGTTACTTTTGCTGTATCTCTATCAGTCAGTTCAAGCATTTCACCTAGTGTTCTTGTATCTGTAGGAACTGAATTTTCCGCACTGGATTGGCAGGCCATTTGCCATCTTTCAGAGAGGTGCTTTCTGGCCTTCCTGCTCACTGATGATCCAGCAGGATGCGCAGATGAAGAAACTGGCAGGGTCTCATCATGAGAAGTTAAAGCCACCTTTTCCCTTTGACAGCCAACTGCGAGGTAGCGTTCCACCCCGGATGGTTTCCTTCTGCTACATCTTTTAGGGGTTTGTTTTATAACCTTCAGTTCAGGTGTATCTCCTGCTGATTCTAGAACTTGAAAACTGTTAGGTGCCGTGGAATGCATGCTATCTTGCTTGTACATACTACGGCGTGATGGCTTCAGAAACTGTGTACCAGGCCACTGACCAAACTGCAATGTTTCGTCGCTTGAAGAAACAGGTGTCGCACTTGTCCTCTGAAGGTTTGGTTTCAGGACAACAATTTGTGAGGAACGCCCCGAACTCTTCCGTCCCTTTGGTGCCAAATTATCCGATTCAGACTCAACTTCCATGCTGTGAAGGTTGTCTTGCTCAAACAATTGTAAGCCAGCACCGTTACTTGCATGGGGATCGCACTGAGAACCACTGTAACCAAGGATGTGCCCAGGAAATCCTGACAAAGCAGTACTGTTCTCCTGAAGGATTTCAAGGAAAACATCCTTTTTGGAGTACAGTATCTCAAGTGCTTCACTGAACTCCTTAGAACTCCTGTGGCCTTCGTCGGTGGAAAGGCGCTTTGCATCCAAGAACTTCTGCCTCACGAATTCCAGATCAGCATTGTCGCTTCTCAGGCGCGGCTTCTCATTCCCTGACTGCAACGCCTTGCGCATCGCCATGTTCTCCATCTCAGTCACCTCAAAAACATCCTTCAGTTCTGGCAGCTCATCAGCACTGCTCCGACATGGCCGATCATCACATGAAGCACGAGCCACTTCTTGAACACCTCCGGATAATTTCTGCCGCATATTGCTCTGGATGTCGCTCTGGCACCGATCAAGAACTTTCTTGGACCTCGGCACAGTGTCAAGACCCATCAGCCTCGCGACAATACCAGGCGCACAATGAGTGAACTCAACCTCTTTTGGTGCCTCCTTCACCACGTGTGTCTTTGCAGTGAATCCCTGTGAAACACAGATAGATACAAGACCACAGATTCAGCAAGGTAGGAGCTCACAGAGCAAAGATTTTTTGACAGAAATGCAGACTTGCGGACACTCAGGTTCTCCTTACCTCCCCCCAGTTCTCTTTCCCTCCGTGCGTTTCGGCCGGTGGCATACCCTTCCTCGCCCGTTTGGGCCCTCTCTTGAACTCAAAAGTGAACTGGTTGAAGGATATAAACATTGTAACCATTAGGAGTAATGATAAGCATACCACAATCATGGACCATACCATTATTTATTTTTATTTTGAAAAAAAAAACTGGACTAGGAATTTGAATCTTCTAATATAAAAGCCAGGAATAAGTTTGAATCTTCAGTTCCAGCGGCAGTAAATCTAGCACTATCTATCAATTAACTAATTGACAGAAGCATAGCTTGATAATCCCAGGTACTAAACCAAGAGCAATAGCTTAAAGAGTTTCAGGGTGCGCTTCATCCCTTTCCTCGCCCTTTTGGGCCCTCTCTTGAACTCAAAAGTTAACAGGTTGAATCATGCAAACATTGTTCGTAACCATTAGTAATCATGGACAAGCATTGACCATACCAATTTTTTATTCCCTAATTCATTTATTTATTTGGAAAAACCTGGACTGGTAATTTGAATATATTTTAGTTGGAACGGGAAGAAATTTGAATCTTCAGCCTCAGCAGCAGTAAATCTAGCACTATCTACCAACTGATTAACTGACAGAAGCATTCAAGCATAGGCTGCTAGTCCCAGCTACTAAACCAAGACCAACAGCTCAAACAAAGAGCTGCGGACATGGGGGAGGAAGGGGCGGAACTTACAGAGGATTCCTCCACGGAAGACACCACCGGATCCTCCAGCACCGACGCGGCGCCTCCGCCGTCCTTGGAGCTTTCCCGAGCGGCGGCCGCCCCTCGCGCTGCGCAATACCGAGATCAGAAGGGTGAAAACGGCCGAAATCCGATTAATCGCCAGGGAAATGAGTGAAACGAGCCGTGCATACAGAACAGGTACAGGTAAACGGACTGCTCACCTCGGCGCGACGGGACGGGCGGGCGGCGAGGAGGCTTCGCCGCCGCAGCAGCTCGCGATCCGGCGCCGCCTCGCAGCATATCGCCGGGTCTGCTCCGCTCCTCCGCTCGCCCTTCTCCTTTTTCGACTTGCAGGCTTTTTTGCGCTTCTGTCTCTTCTCTTCTCTCTCTGCTTGGGGGGAATTTGAACTGTGGGTCAGAGCTCAGAGGGTCGGTTCGGGACCCGCGCGGCCGTGGGCGAACGTGGGTTTGACCCACCCGGCGTGGCGATATTTTGCTCGCTGCGCCGTGGGCCAGGGAACGGACGTGGGGCGTCCTGTCAGTGATAAAGGGCGGGAGGGCGGTCGTGGAGGAAGAGAGGGGAGCGGGGGAAGCGCCTGGGTGTTGGAGCTCGAGTTTGAAAAGCTAGGGGGGTGTTGGGCCACGAGGCGCCAATACCAAGCCCGGCCGGGCCCACTTTCAGCACGCGCACCGTCGAGACTCGAGAGAGGGCACCCGAGACAGCGACGGGCAATGGATTCTCTGCGACGTGGCCTCCACAGCCACCGAAGTTGCGCATGGTCACATTTACTACTCAAATTTGCAATCCCCCTAAAAAAAACACTAAAATTTGCAATCTGTATTTTTGAACGGAAATTATAACGAAACGAACGTGGCGCGACGCGTTTCTCCTCGCGTGCTGCCCCGGAGTAAAATGCAGTAACAGTCTGTACTTGGCGCGAGGCTCGTTTTAGTGTCTACACATTAGCTGTACTTGCCCAAATTCTCAACCTCTTTCTGCTTGTTGTAGTGTTTACACATTAGCTGATGTTTGATCCTCTCAATCATTGAGAAGATAGGTAATTCTCTTGCCTCTAAGATGTATCTATATGCAGATTTCAGAGAATAGAAAGCTAATAAATAAATTGCATGCAAATAGAAAGAGAAAACAATAATTGTAAATGCTTCACAACTTACTTGTTAAAAACTTCACAACTGTTGTTCAGAAGTATATCACATTTGGGAAATAGAGAGAGAAAGATGGACTCACCATAGAAGGGCGGCGGGTCGCCTTCGGATCGCCGGGTTGGAGCCATTGCAGGGGCTCCACACCGTCCAGCGGCGTCGCGATGCGGGTCCAAAGGTGATTCTTGGCGCCAAAATCGCTCTCCGGCAACCGATCGCCGACAACCAAGCCGGCAACCTCCACGTCGCCTCCGTCGCCTCCCTTCTCCCTTCTCTCTTTTCTTCTCTGCGTCTGGGTCTTTTAGGGACTCTTTTAGGTGAGCGATGGGAGGGGCAAATGGAAAAAAAAACGACCTAAGAGATACGGTTGGACTAGAATGACCACGCTGGGGGGTTTGGAGGGGGTTACTGCAAAATAGTCATCCGGACGGGCGCCTCCGTGTCCACGCTGGCGGGTTTGACCGTCCGACGTGGCGTTGAATTCACGCTCAATCAGTTTAGTGAGCGCTTAAGCCAAGTTTAGGGATTAAAAGATGCAAATCCTGAGTTGTGGGACTAAACCGATTCGCGCACCCAAGTACAGGGACTATTAGTGCATTTTACTTGCTGCCCCGTGCCCCGCCGTGATGCCTCAGCCCCCACGCGCTTCTCCTCTGTCCCAGCCGCTCCAGTGCTGCGATGCCCCCGCTCGCCGCCGCCGCCGCGCTGCCCCGGCTGCTGGCCCCCGCTACCGCGGGTGTCGCCGAGTGCCGACGCCGGTGCACGCTGCCCCCCGCGGTCCCCGTTGCGCGTTGTCTTGTCGTCAGCTTCATTTTATTGCGGTTAATTGTCATCAACTTTTTAACGGGGCTAGAGCGGGTCGCAGTGGACATCGAGGGTCCTCTGTCGAGCTCGAGGAGTAGGACGCCTCGTCGACATGATCAGGGTGGCAGAGGACTGCACCGGGTGGTTAGACGCGCGCCCGCCATGCTCCGTTGTGTACGTCTCATGGTACAGCTTGGTGGTGCTGTCGGCGGAGGAGGTGACCGAGATGGCACACGGGTTGGCGTCCACGGGGGTGGTGGCCCTTCCTATGGGTATTGCGTCCGCACTACGGCGGGATGCTGGCAATTCATGTGCAACAGGGGTGGCAAAATTTATTCATTACGAGTGGCAACTTTGATGTAAATAGATGGACATGGTTAATTTTGTTTGTTCCGAGTGGCAATTTGTGTTCAGCATGGTTAAGAAATTGTGTAGGTCGTTTTGAATGGAGAAAATACGGAATGTAATGGTGGGTGGTAAATTTTGATCAAAATAGATGTACATGATAATTTGTGTTGAGTGTGGCAATTTGTGATTGCTATGTCACCGGCGGAGGAAAGAGGTGGTCGGGAACAGCACTTCGGCCCTCCGAGCGCATGCGTTGCAGCATGTGGAACACGATGTCCGCAATCGCTAACAGGGAGCCGCTTCCTCTGCAACAAGGTCCTAAAACTCCAATCGCTGTAGCGAGAGTTCAATATCCTCTATGGCGGTGGAGCTGAATCACGGGAGGGGTCTTAACCTAATCCTGGCGAGTGACGACGGGATATTGGCCATAAGCGAATCCATATCGCTAGCTTGAACGACATGGTGCGGATTGCGCAAGCGCATGTCGCCGTGCAGCACCATCTCGAGGATGCGCTCCATTTTCCTGGAGCTCGAGAGCTTCTTCTTCTCTAGGTCAAGGCGGGGCTCTGGCTTTGCAAGCCGGCGAAAGCCTCCAATTGGGACAGGGACCGAATCCACCACGGTTCTTGCATTTGCTCCATTTTGCACGCTGCGGGCTGAAGTTGCCGAGACGAGGGGTGAGGGGTGTGGTCGAACGGATTTCTCGAGGCGGGACGCGGCCGCAGTTGGTGAAAGAAGGAGTAGTGCGGGCCCAGTGGGTTTCGTGATGGGAAGGCGAAGAGGGCGGACAAGGGATTTTGGGGCAGACGATTGTTTTTGCTTCGCAACGGACTAATTAATCATTTCTCCTATGTCATCTCTTTCTAATGATCTGATAGATGAAGTGTTTTACAACATATAAGTCTTTTTTTGGATACACAACATACAAAATTTATTCAGTTGCATAAGAAAAAATTAGCGCGCAATGATATCTTTTTGTAGATGCATAATGTTATGCCCTTGAGGCAACAATAGTTATATTATTTATTTTTATGTTCATAATTAATGTTTATGTACATGTTCTTAAATTTGAGGTTTAGAGGAAACTCATTTTCGTGTGTGGACTCATGAATACGTACATACATCCTTAACACATTTTTATTACTTCCAAATGTATTTGAGTTATAACTTGGAGTTTTACGAAATTTTCACAATGTTTGGTCATAAGTTCATGTGGATACAAATTAAATTTTCGCTAATATTTATACTTGGGGTTTTCCTTACTTTTATATTTCTAAAGATCTTGGTAGAGTGTTCTACAATATACTAGTTTTTTTTTTCATTAACAAAATAAATCTAATTCTGATGAGTAAGAAAAATTTAGAAAACAATCATATCTTTTTACAGATGCATGATGTTCGCAATATATCCTAGAGGCAACATTAATTGTATTATTATTATTATTATTATTATTATTATTATTATTATTATTTATTTTCATGTTTTAGTTAAGTTTTATGTACTTTTGCTATAACTGCAATGGTTTTTGGATGTGAGGAAACTCATTTGCATGTGTGGAAATACAAATGCCTAAATACGTCGTAGTCTATCGTACAAATACAGACCATTGGTAGGCCAGAAAAATCGCGTTCTGCCAACTCTCTTTGCCACTTGTATGGGAGTGTTACAGTTCCCTATACTTTTCCTTCCTCGTTAGCTCAATGGGTCATGCTGGATTTCCTACAATTTTGGAATCTATAGACGGCTAGAAAGACAGGCGATTGCAGAAGTTATCTTTAGTGTTGTCTATAGATGACATGATGGATACCATGGACATGAGTTGTCTAGACTCTAAAGTATTGTGCATGCTAGAACGGTACCAATTGATTGGAATCCTTTATATAGGGATAAAGTATATCACTCCACTAGCAACGTTGGAATGGAGATAGAGATAGAGAAGACGGATTGTTGGATTTAGAGAAGCGACTCCTGCACAGGCGGACATATCTTTATTATAAGAGTAAATTGCGGAGAATCACCAGACGGTTGCATCAGGAACCACCGTTTTTTGCCATTTTACCGCAAAACCACCGACATCCTGGAAAGTTTTGACACATACCACTGATTACTTACTGATTTGGCTGTTGATTTTATCGCAAACGTCGTCACCTTCTCTTCGTGTTCTTCCCCAACGACCATGCTTTGGAGCTCATAGCAGAGCCGTGGAGCCGGTGCTCATCCTTGCGCCGTCGCCGCTGTCGCCGGCTCAGCACAGGATGGCCGACACACGCGTTCTCTGCTAGAATGCAGAGTAGAACCACAATAAGGATGAATTGAGAAGGATAAATCACCAAGCACTACATTCTTCTCACAATCAAGACTTTGCTCTGGCCACAGAACCAGTAGTGATGGGCAAAACAACAACAAATAATCACGACAAGACTAGATAAATACAACAGGACTTGAAAATTACTGGGTATCCCAAGACCCCAAAAACCAGTTCAATATAGTACTGTAATATTTATGCGTCCTGGATCCTTGCTGAAAGGGCATTTCTCTCCTAAATGGTTTTGGTGGTGATGACAACATGTTGTGTATATAATCGTGTGTCAAGTATTTCAGATTTTATAAAGAAGTTGGCACAAGACGATGAGTGAACCCTCAAGAAGAAAGAAGTGTAGCGGTGTTAGCGGCTTTTTCGGTTTGTTTTGAGTCGTAGGACATCCGTACTATTAAGAGGGAATCCACAAGGAAAGGTAACAGGTGAATCAATTTCACATGCACAATTACACATATCACACCTACTAAAAGCCTATCCAAAAAGGTGAGAGAAGAAACCATTTTCCAAACCCCATTCATGGCTGCCCAGCTCTCCAGGTGCCGAAAGTTCCGCCTGAACTTTCGGTGGAACCTCCGGCTGCTCTCTGTTAGGGCACCTCGAATTTGCGGAAGTTCCAGCTATTTTGCCGGTCGGGCGGAAGTTCTGGTTATTTATCGGAAGTTCAGGCCTGACACAACCCACTGCATAATGGCTCGATTTTGGAGACCCCAAATATATACCCCTTCATCCCCAACGAGCTCCCTGCCTGAGCACAAGCCAAGAAACACCATTTCTCTCCCCCAAGAACACCAAAGCTCAAATCTAAAAGATCTCCCTTCCTAGCCCTTCCAACTCTTGATTCTTTGAGGATTGGAGGAGAAGATCTTGATCTAGGTTTTCACCAAGCCAAAAAGTTGATTCCCCTTGTTTGCTTTGTGGATTTCGTTTCTCTTGAGTCGTTGGGAACCCTAGACGGAAGCGGTCTCCTTGAGCTCTCCCTTGGTGTTGAGGAGCTCTAAGATTGGATTGGGAGCCTCCAATTGAGTTGTGGAGTTAGTATCGGTCAAGTTTCTAAGGGTCCGGTCTTCGCCTTCAAGGAAGACATTAGTGGAGCTCACCTCACCTTTGTGGTGTTGTGAGAGGAGAATAGAGTGAGCCTTTGTGGCGCCTCTATCTTTGTGATAGAGCACTCCTCTAAACGGAGACGTACACTTATCCCAAAAGGTGGAACTCTGGTCAAATCTTCGTCTGTCGTGTGGTCTTGTTGCTTCGGCTATCGCCTCGGCCATTACACTTCATACTAGAGTTGCAGCCACTTTAGAGAATTTAGTAAGCCCTAGGATTAAGTGTTTGTATCTTTTAAAAGAAAAGAAAAAAGTTAAAATTTGTTAGTCGTCTATTCACCTCCTCTAGTCGACCATACCGATCTTTCACTTGCTTGCAATGGTCAAACTCAGAAAGACCCGCTTCTTCTTCTACTACTACTTCTCCGATTCTTCTCCACTGCGGATGCAGAGCTAAACCCGAACCCACCTGGTCCATGGTGACGAGCCAGCCATTTGCGCCTTGTAGAGCAGAGCTTAATCATCAACTAGACCGGCTTGCATAGCCGCTTCACCCAGAGCTCGCTAAGCGCGGAGGCGGTGGAAGTATTCGCCGAGAGCGAGGAGCCGCCGCGCCGCCTACCTCGGCGTCAGGATCGTGTACATGTTTCGCAACGCGAGCTCACGAAGAAGCTAACGCTGGCTCCTCCGGTCAACCCAAATTAGTGCTATGTGCCAAAACTTGTCCGAATGTCGGTGGTTTTGCGATAAAATTAGCAAAAACTATGGTGCCTGATACAACTGTCTCGAATGTGGTGGTTCTGCGCAATTTACTCTTATTATAATGCTTTCTTCTCCCTGGTTCGAAGCCGCGGCGAGATAATGCCTGAATATTGAAACCCTCTTGCCACGTCACCTTCCGGCTGATAAGTCTAAATTGTTGTCAAAATGTAACACAATTCTTTGGTTATGACATAATTTTGTTCTTTGTTTGAATGTCATTGACAAATTCTAGTTTATTTTTTAGCCAAAGTGACCAACTCATTTTTTTCCTCAAAAAAAGAGTGACAAACTCATTGACAGGCAAATTCATAACCAAATATTGCATAGGACAAATTTAGATTCAAACCATACGCTGCCCAAAATCCTCCCTGCTCACAAGTCACGGTGTGCGTTAGTACTTAGCAGAAACAATCAGTAGTGATCACTGGGTCTCTTGCACTTCAGCCGAAAGCAGCAGGGATTAAATTGGGCCTAGACGTGGATTAAATGCCACGAGTGCCCACGAAAGAATGTAGGCGGTATGCAATTCCTTCGGGTGATTCAGAGTCATCAACTCAGGAGGCAAACGATATCGACATGGGCGTGCTTAGTGATCTCCTTGCTACCGTCATTGCTCTAGGTTGGTGATATTTTCGGACATGTTATATATGTGGCAATTGTGATGCTTTTGTTCGTATGAAACATCAAACATGTAATATGTTGTCCTTCGTTCTCATAAGAGTTGACTTCGATACTTCTATGTCGTATGGAACATGTAATATCCAAACACTCCTATCCCATCACGGTCCGGTTGATATGTTTGGATTGTTGCCAAAATGTATCACTGCCAAATTTTTGGTCTTGAAAAAAAGAAATAATCGGTCCTTGTTCGAATAGTGCCAACTACTCCGTATTTGGTGTCTCTCAGCAAATTCTAGTTCACTTGTTGCCAACATTTACCAGCTCATGGACAAACGAAAGCACATAGAAGGAATTCTTTTAACGAAGCAAATTTGAATTCCAACCAAACCTCCCGTACTCAACAATCATTTTTTTGAGAGGTCCCGTACTCAATAATCATGCTAGGAGCGATCCCTCGGTCTACTTGAGCCGAAAGCTGCAGGGATTAAAGTGGGCCTAGGCCGTCGGTAATGTCACACGCGGCTCACGCGCGCCCACGACGAAATGATTAATTTCACAAGCCTGGTCCCTGGCGCTACCTACCCGGCGAATCCGATCCGATCAGATCCAGGCCCGACTCCCGAAGGCTCCAGACGGCAGAAGGGGGCCCGCCAGGACAGTCAGGCTCCTGCGGCAAGTCCATAAAAACACGCCCCGGCCCTCGGCGCCGCATCACTCTCTCCCCAGTCCCCTACCCGTCGCCAGCCAAAACCCTCGCCGGAGTAGACCAGCCACAGCACTCCTCCCGAGTCTCGTCTCCCCCGGCCGGTTACCGCAGCCGCCGTCGCCATGACCGTCGAGGTTTGCGTCAAGGCCGCCGTCGGCCACCCCGACACGCTCGGCGACTGTGAGTCGTCCCTTCTCTTTCCGGTCCCTACTTCCCGTGCTCGTCCTCGCCGGATTTATTTTTTTTCGTTTTCGACGCTGATCCGTGTTTGGTTGGTTGGTTGGGATGGGGTTTTTTCAGGTCCCTTCTCCCAGAGGGTGCTGCTCACGCTGGAGGAGAAGAAGGTGCCCTACGAGATGAAGCTCATCGACGTCAGCAACAAGCCCGAGTGGTATATATATACACTCCCGTCTCAAACCCTTCTCCCCCGCTTGATGAGTGCTGATTTACTGGGCTGTCGGTGCCTGATTTTTCTAAATTTTTTTTGACCCATTTCTGCGCTAATTTGACTTCAAATTTGCTAGTACTCGGTTAGTTGTTCAGCGGTTTGGTGAAGTAGGAGCAGTGCGAGACCGAGAATTTCTGTGTTGTGCTTAGTACTAGCTTGTCCGATGTGGTGGATTCGGTAGATTTAGTGCGGGATGAGGTCCTTGAATCGGGACTGACGTTGATGCTTGGTAGGATTTGACTCTGCATTGTTATCTGCCATTTTCGAGTTGAGAAAACCATACATGAAGTATTTTCTCTTAGTACATAACGACGTTTTTCTCCTGGGTGCTGCTGACAGAGGATTGTACGTTTGAACCGTTGTCCAAATATCCTAACAAATTTGTACATGTATCATAATAAACTTATAATTGGGGGATTTTTTTTTTGCATTTCACATACTAGCTGTATACTGTAATAATTATTCTGTGTATGGAGCAGGTGTCCGAACTGATAGTTACTGCAAGATAGCTCAAGTAAAAAAACAAAGATAGAGTTAAATACGTTATCCACTTCAATATTTGGATATCAACTAATCCCAGTTATCTTGGGAATTAGAAACTCTCTTGGTTTGCTTCCAGATGAGGTGTTTAGTATTTCGATCTTACTCAATGGGAACAAAGCTTATAGGATGAACTTTGGGTCTGATTCTTGGTGATTTACCCAATGCAATGCTTGGGCATGCTAGTGAAGTTAACAAGAATTAGAAATTTAGAACTAACTTGCAGTATCCACTAGCCAATATATATAGTGTTATTAAAGCGCCTCAACTGATTTTTGTAGGGCAAATGTGCTAATATCAGCTGCCAACTGTTGCATATCTTGTATTCTTCTCATTTTGCTATTTCTTATACGGAGCTTATCTATGTTAGATGTCCTTGTTGGAATAGCTTTATGCACAAAAAACCTTTAAGATGATTCTAAAAGTATTTCCTAGTTTTTCAAACCTAAACGGGGGTAACTACAGATTAATACTGCTGGGTAGCAAGCTATCAATACCATTGGACTTGGATGGCCAGAGCAAAATATTGCATTTAACTTTAAATGTTCAGTCAAAGTTATGGAGTAATGTGAAGTTCCTTTGTTTTTCTGCATTGTATCTATAAAAGCTGAAATGAACAAAAGGAGTCTCTCGATTTCAGTTCTTGCTTATGGAGATGCGTTTTCAGCTTCATTTTATCTACTCTCATGTGGAGGGTATAGAAAGAGCGACACTGGCGTGTTTTCCAAAACAGGGCTTTCTTAGTGCTGGAGACTGATCAGTGTAGCATTCTGTTGTGATGTTATTATTGCCTCACGGCTCAGAGTTTCTTGTAAAAACTGTTACTCCTTTTTTTATCAATATGAACGAGGATTGCTCCTGCTATTGTTTCTAACAAATTAAAGAACATAAAAGAAAATCAGTTGGTGCTTTTACAGTTATCTACCTTTGGCAGTCTCCAAAATTAAAGTTGTTACTGTATCTTGACACTTGACAAAAGAGAAACAATGCTATAATGAACAAATGAACTACTGAATGTTTGCATGCTTTCATCTGTTAAATGATTCGTTACTATTTGCATGATATTGTAGAGCTTCAGTACCAATAAAGATCTGGTTAATAAGATAATGTTTTGCATTCTTCAGACTGATTTTTTCAGGGAGACAGGTGTAATTTAGCCCCTTTTTGCAAAATTCTTAAGCTAATCTACTGTAACGACTCTTTTCAGGTTCCTGAAGATCAACCCAGAGGGGAAGGTGCCTGTGTTCAACAGTGGTGATGGCAAATGGATTGCTGATTCTGATGTGATAACTCAAATCATTGAAGAGAAGTACCCAACTCCATCACTTGTCACCCCTCCTGAGTATTCATCAGTGTAAGTTTTCACAATATTATAACTTTTCCTTCTCTGAGGACCAGAATCTTTCTTATTTCTTGCACTCGAGTTATATCTATGGTCTTGTAAGCAGATAAAAATGCTTTCCTTTCATTGATACCTTTTGTTCGTATTTTGTAATCGATACATTTGGCAGTTCATAGTTGTGCTGCTAGTCAATTATACTTTTAGAGGAATTTGCATTCAGAACTTATTATTGATAATTTTGTGGGCACGTTGGGCATGATCTCCTATGGTAAGGGGGGGGGGGGGGGTGGGGTTAGCATCTATGTGCAGTTAGCTGCAATAGAACTGTCTTAGCTCAGTGAAATGGTAGTAATCACTTGTTATCTTCACTTAAAAAAGTTATACTTCTAGAGGCCTTTAGAGTCAGCTACAATAGCATTTCTCAGTTACTTGATTTTGATAGTTTAGTGAAATGCTTGTGATAACTTGATTTGTTTCCATAAAAATAGTACATCTTCAGTTCCGATGCTGTTTCCTTTCACCAAGAAATAGGTTTCCTGTTGTGCCATTTCCTTTTGCCAATTTGGTTGTGACTTGTGAAAACAGGGGATCAAAGATCTTCTCAACCTTCATCGCGTTCCTGAAGAGCAAGGATGCTAGTGATGGTACAGAGAAGGCACTTCTCGATGAGCTGCAGGCACTCGAGGAGCACCTAAAAGCTCATGTAAGTGTAAGCCGCACTCGTTTTAGCAGTTGATGTAGCAATCGCTTTCTGCAGCGGAATAGACATATCACATGCTTCCACAATCATTCAATTATATCCAAGTTGAACTATGTAAGCCCTTGTCTTCATATGACTCACTGCAATAATTTCACTTCCTCCATGTGCCTTATCGTGCAAGGTGGGCTGTGGCCCTTGTTCGGTCTGATTATCCAATTCCATCTTTGATCCAGCCAAACTTTTTCTAACATTGTGATCAAAACTGTGGTGGCAGGGCCCCTACATCAACGGGGAGAACGTATCAGCTGCTGATCTCAGCCTCGGGCCAAAGCTCTTCCATCTCCAGGTCTCCCTGGAGCATTTCAAAGGCTGGAAGATCCCAGAAACCCTGACCGGCGTCCATGCCTACACCGAGGTACGCCAAACGGTCCAGCGAATTAAAGACACAAATATTTCTCCGTCATCCCCAAAACTTAATCCGGGAACCAGATTACAGAATATCTACATCATCTTATGTTGCAGGCTCTCTTCAGCCGTGAATCGTTCGCCAAGACCAAGCCGGCCAAGGAGCACCTGATCGCCGGATGGGCGCCCAAGGTGAACCCTTAGGCTCCCTACCACCCGACCTCGCACTCTGGTGATCATACGCCCTTGTCAGTAGTGATGGGTAGGCTTCCTAGGCAGCTCGATTGCGTGGATCTGGGCTGTAATAATGTGAACCTTGCCGTGTGGTTGTTGCAACCTTGCATGCACTTCCTGTGTCCAGAAGTCCATATGTTCCCAGCGCTTCCGGGCGTTATGTTCTGGTGCAAGTGTGCATTGTACTGTCTGTCATGTGAACCTTTTAATGTCGGTAAGTAATAATGGAGCCGCCGCGGAGTGCAGATTGCAGCTGTGAAGTGTGAACCATCTCTTGCTTGCAAAGCCTCCAGAAATTTTTAGATTTGTCATGTAAAGTAGTATATACACTTCTGCTGTAGAGGAGACGAGCAGAGCTGTTTGACCCTCAGGGTATCCGTGGCCTTCCTTAGTTCAACCAAATAAACTAAAGTTTTGAAATGACACAACTTTTTTAAAAACTAGTTTATTTGTTTGAACTAAAGAGGGTCAAAGAGTACGCTGAGGGTCACTGTGTTGCACCTCTGAGGGTCACTGTGTTGCACCTCCAGAGACGAGCAGCACTATGGAGACCGGAGATGTAACGCTGTTTGTTCAGGTCAGGGCAATGGTGGTGTCTCTGATTTGAAGAGGACTCTTGATGTGGTGTCAAGCAGAGCCGCAGAGGCATTTCGTTGTGAGTTTGCGACGGTGATATGTGCCGCGTGCGCTGCAATCCCTTTCTGGACGGCACTCCCCGTCTTCGCCCAATCATTCTCTTATCAGAAAGGAGCGAAAGCTCCCACTTCGCAGGTCGTACCGACGTGCGATGGATACGTTTTATAGGTCTGTCGCGTCCCTGAACTGTTCCCAGATGCTCGTTCTTCTCCATTCATTTCCTTGTTTTATTTTTTTGATCTTTTGAAACCGGGAAGATTTTTCAAGGATGTCAAGTTAAAAGAAACCCATCGTCACTATCATCACCTGCGGCTGTCTTGTGAGAGTTGTGGCAGGCAAAAGAGCTGTGCAGTGCCCCGACACGGGTTTGCACTTTGCAGCGCCCACGCCAGCGCACGCCACACTCGTGTCGCCCTGCTTTCTTTTCCGCTCAAGATTCTCCTCCACGCAGAAAAACAAAATTCCATCCGATTCGTTTTGCACGACTATCTATATTTAATTCGTAGAGAACAATTCCTCCATATATGATTTGTTGGAGTAGTATATAAAGCAGTTGGCTAAATGCGGCCCCCAAAAAAAAATCTTAAATCAACTTCCTTTTCCAACTTCATCTTATCAAAACTTTCTTCGCAAGGAAATAATAGCCTTATCCATTTTTTTTTAAACGATCATATTCTTATCTAAAACTTAAAACAGCTGGTGTCCAACCCAATTTCCTTTTCTTGAATCAAAAGCTTAAAATAACGAACAAAGAAAAAGAAAGCCCTTTAAAAAAAATCAAAGAAAACAAGCTTCTCCCACTGCAAGCGGGCCCGGCGAGCTCGAGAGACCCCATCTGGCTCATGTGGGCCTAGGCGGTCAGCGAGCGACGCGCGCCTGCCGTTCGTGCGGGGAAAGGAAAGCAGTTAAACCCGGGATAAGAAGGAGAAGAAGATCAAACGATAAGCCGCGCGCTAACCGCGGTCATCATCCGCTCCGAAGCCACCGGAGGGATAAACCCAATCCTAGCTAATCCAACCGCGGTTAGCAGCATCCTTGTTAACCCTCCTGGGGCTATAAATAGGCACCCGATCGATCCCAGATCGCCTCATCACAAGTTCTTCTCACACATCCTGCTCTGCTCTCTCTCCCCTCAGCCAGCGAATTCCCTTTTTGTTCCCTTCGGGTTCTAGAACCTTCCTCTCGCGGCGATGGCGGTGGATCTGACCCCGAGGCAGCCGACCAAGGCCTACGGCGGCGAGGGCGGCGCCTACTACGAGTGGAGCCCCGCGGAGCTGCCCATGCTAGGCGTCGCCTCCATCGGCGCCGCCAAGCTCTCTCTCGCCGCCGGCGGCATGTCCCTCCCCAGCTACTCTGACTCCGCCAAGGTCGCCTACGTCCTCCAGGGTATGCCCATCCCGCCCTACCCCCTTTTCGGTTTTCACGATCGCCCCTCTCATGGGTTGTCTGTTTCGTTCTGAAATTGCGATCGGAAGTGTTCGTGTTCGCTCGATCGATGCTTGCTTAATTTGTCTCCGCGGGATCTGAATTTTGGTTACTCAGATTAGTCGAGTTTAGATCGCAGCTAGTAGTTGTAGCAGTAGATTGGGATTGAACAGAGTTTTGTCGCTCTTCACTGAATAATCTGTCGGCTGCGTCAGTTTCAGAGGCATATTTATTCAGTTATGATTTTCGTCAGATTTGATGTCTGCATCAGATCGATCCCACTTATTAGTCTAATGAGTTGTTCTGACTACTAATAATTTGAATGAATATTTGTATAAGAGGTCGTGATCGTTCGTCTCTTTATTTTTATTTTTATTTTTATTTTACCAAATCATCACGCAGTCCTCGTGGTCCAGCCTGTAGTTCGACCAAATCTACCTCTGATATCACGACTTGCTCATGTCTTCTTGCAAATTATAGCTACATTTGATCTTACAAATTCCGGCGCAGCAGAGAATTGCAATGGTTGATTATAGTTACATTTGATCTTACAAATTCCGGCGCAGCAGAGAATTGCAATGGTTGAACCTTCTTTCGAGTAATTCCGTACTAACTACTGATTTGATTTCGATCCTTTTTGTTGCCAGGCAAGGGCACCTGTGGCATCGTGCTGCCGGAGGCGACCAAGGAGAAGGTGGTCGGCATCAAGGAGGGCGACGCCCTGGCCCTCCCCTTCGGCGTGGTCACCTGGTGGCACAACACCCCTGACTCGGCCACCGACCTCGTCGTCCTCTTCCTCGGCGACACCTCCAAGGGCCACAAGCCAGGCCAGTTCACCAACTTCCAGCTCACCGGCTCCACGGGCATCTTCACGGGCTTCTCCACCGAGTTCGTCGGCCGCGCCTGGGACCTCAAGGAGCCCGACGCCGCCAAGCTCGTCTCCAGCCAGCCCGCCTCGGGCATCGTCAAGCTCGCCGCCGGCCAGAAGCTCCCGGAGCCGGTCGCCGCGGACCGCAAGGACATGGCGCTCAACTGCCTCGAGGCCAAGCTTGACGTGGACATCCCCAACGGCGGCCGCGTGGTGGTGCTCAACACCGTCAACCTGCCGCTGGTGAAGGAGGTCGGGCTCGGCGCCGACCTCGTCAGGATTGACGCCCACTCCATGTGCTCCCCGGGCTTCTCCTGCGACTCGGCGTACCAGGTCACCTACATTGTCCGCGGCAGTGGCCGCGTACAGGTCGTCGGCCCCGACGGCAAGCGCGTGCTGGAGACTCGCATCGAGGGCGGCTCGCTCTTCATCGTGCCCCGCTTCCACGTCGTGTCCAAGATCGCCGACGCTTCCGGCATGGAGTGGTTCTCCATCATCACCACCCCCAAGTAAGACATTGATCTTCATCAGCTGTTTATGTGTTGAATTTGTCAGCATTGCAATGTTGTAGAAATTGCATTGATGTTGTTTGATTAACCGTGGTATGTTTGTGTTTGTGTGCAGCCCGATCTTCAGCCACCTGGCGGGGAAGACGTCTGTGTGGAAGGCTATCTCGTCGGAGTTGCTGGAGGCGGCGTTCAACACGACGCCGGAGATGGAGAAGCTCTTCAGGTCCAAGAGGACCGACTCGGAGATCTTCTTCGCCCCCAACTAGGAAGCCAAGCCAGCGCTGCGTCGGCCGGTCGATCGATCGTTGTTAGGAGAGGAACAAATAAGTTTAGCGTTACCTCACCTTAACGAGTGAGTGAGTCCTAGTTTCGAGGTGTTAAGCGTCTGGATCGTGTGTGGGTTTGGAACTGAATCGTGTGTGCTGCTGGTGACCGTCCGAGCTGGTTATAAATTCTTAATGTTCGTCTCATATGTTCTGGTGTTGTGATGTGCTATGCTCTGCTTGATTAATTACTTTCCCGTCGTCTCTTTTCTGGATTTCCATCTTTTTGGCTAGCTATCTGCCACTTTTCTTTTTGTATAGTAGAACATCTGCCATTTTAGGAACTCTTTTGGCAACGAAAATAGTTTTTCCTTTCAGCTTTTCCTCGGCAAAAATTGTTTTTTTTTTCATGGACTATTTTGCCTTTTTCCCTTCTTGGCCGCATTTTCCGTAACGTTGGGCCTTCTTTGGTAGGAACGCTTCCTTGGGCTGATTCCGAAGTTCTAATATTTCTGAACAGCCTGCTGCGGGCATAACCTTTTTTCGTCTTTTTCTACCTAAATGTTTTTTAAATCTACTTACACTTATAGTTGGAGATTTCGTCCTATCACTGATAAACAAAGGATGTTCTCTTTTTCTTTTGGCGAGAAAACAAAGTATGTTCTCGGTGTCGTGTCACTAGCATGAACGTCAAGCTCGATCTCGAGTTTGAGATAAGTTCACCTGCTCTTTCTCTTCACTCCAAAGGATCTTCTTTGATGATGATGTTCTTCTGAAAACTTTCTTACCAAACGATTTCACCGTAAACCCAAAAACGGCCGAACCTGCAGATGCCAAACAAAAATCCAGAACCGAAGCTACGCAAGCAGAACAGAACAAAGGGATCCTCTGACGCAAAGGGACCCAACGGAAATGCCAGTTGCGTACTTGCGTGTGGTCGCCAGCGCGGCGGTGGATCCCACAGTGAGCTGGTGACAATTTGCTGCTCTGATCCATGTGAGAGCCAAGCCTTGTTGTTAAAACTGCTGTCTGCTGGTAAACTATTTTTGCGGCCAGGCCCCTTTGTACCATCGGTATTTGCATTCAACGCCCAGCATATATTATTAATACGCCATGCGGCCCATGCGCGGATGGATCCGCAAGAATTGGATTCATGCCTTACACTTTTCTTTCTTTTGTTTTTATTTTCATTGTTCATCATTTGTCTTCCTTTTCATTGTTCATTTAATTTTGCCCTAGCATTCACGGGTTACATGTGGTACCCTGGACCCGTACTCATTCCTTCTCTCATCCGCCGTCGCTAGTGGTCAACGTCTCTTCACCGCGCCGTCGGGTTTCCTCTTCTTCATCAAACGCTGTTCTCTTTTTTAGGTTTTGGTTTTTTTTCCCTGACAATGGTGCCCGATGAAGGTGTGGTGGTCAACTTCATCCCTCTTCCTCTTCATCTTCATCGCAACGATGGTGTCGCGCTCAACCCTATGTTGTAAATTGGTAAGTAGTATTTTCAGTAACATATGTCGTATATCTTAAACTATGTTTGGACCGTCTAGGACTTTATTAATTTCAAATCGGGCTCCTAAGTGTAGTTTCTCGTTCCTTCTCCCGCTTGTCTTGAGATTATTTTATCCAAGACTAAATGTATAAGACACCACATGAGGGCGTTCATTTACTGATTAAACTATGATAGACCATGCCTGAAATCTTTTCATTCCATATGCTTTTATTTTCACAGTAATCAGCTTATCCAAATTCTAAAGTATAGATAGATGTAGATGGAGTAACTTCAAGGAGGGGGCCTTTATTGTAACACTGAAGACTGTTCAAGGGCCTAAAAGATAAATGTGCACCTTCTCGCGCCACCTATATATTTTGCTCCATGATTGTCCCAGAAAATTTAAACCCCAGGAATCATCCTGACCTACTATTCCCAAGATGCTCCCCAAGCTCCTCACTTATCTCGTCCTAGCCCTCGTCGCCGGTTCCGGCGCCGGCGCCGGCGCGGCCCGGCTCCACCGGACCCCGGCGAACTTGACCGCCTCCGCGAACCCCGTCTACATCTGGCCGCTGCCGAAGAACTTCACCTCCGGGACGCGGACCCTGGCCGTTGACCCGGACCTCGCGCTCGACCCCCAGGGCCCCGGCGGCGCCGCCGCCGCGGTCGCCGAGGCGTTCGAGAGGTACAGGTCCCTCATATTCGCTCCATGGGCCCACGCCGCCCGCCCCGCCTCGGCGAAATACGACGTTGCGAAGCTCACCGTCGTTGTCGCCTCCGCCGATGAGACGGTAAGGTGGCTGTTTGTTCACAGTGTTCCTGCTAGGTTTGGCTGTCGCTTGCGAATGACGTCTCTGTAAGCGCGCGAGTGTGAATCTTCTCCATTTTCTGAATTTAGTTGGAGCTGGGAGTGGACGAGAGCTACACGATCTATGTCGCGGCGTCGGGCGGAGTCAATTCGATCGTCGGTGGAGCAACCATAGAGGTGGTGTTCTTTTCCTCCCTAGGTTATTTTTGGAGTAACTTTGCTGAAAATGTTTTGGGAGAATTTTCCATGAAGCGAAGGCTGCTCCTTCGTCCCTTGACTGGTTTGTGTTACTGAGTAATTTGTCTTTTAATATGGATTTGCTGCATATTGGTGAACTTAGTTGGTTTTAGTGAAATGTACTGATGCAGGTGTATAACTGTAGAACACAATTTGTCTTTGGTTGGAAAATATTTAGGTTTGCTCGCAAAAAAAAAGGAAAAATATTTAGGTTAGGATGTTAGCTGAAGGTTGCACTTCTTTTCTGTGTCCATGTATAATTAATTTCTTGTGCTTAACTGTGAAACGATGAATCATCTGTGTCCATTTGCAACGTCTTTTTGATATTGAGATGCGTGTAATGAACTCACAAAACAGTGAACTTTGGGTTATCTTCCTATCAACTGTCATCGGAAATCCTCATTCGGTATGTGTTTTATCATTCGGGGCTAAATGATGGTCAGTGCATGAATTCCAGATAATTCAAGATAAGAATTATTGTAGGTTATATGTACCATCAAGTTAGTTGTATCAGTACTAAATACAACCTATAAATTGCCCACCTTCCTCTTTTGTGCACAAGGGTACTGTAACTGAAGCTATATTTTTCTGTCCTTGTAGGCTAATACAATATATGGAGCTATTCGCGGATTAGAGGTATGATCGTGGTGCGCTGAATTTACGATTTGAGTAATCCCCTTTCAAATATTTTTATGCCAATATCCCTGCAAAGTTGTACACATGTTACACCATCTTTGAAAAAGCTAGCTAGAGAGCTCATAAGGTGTTCTCTATAACATTCTTTAGCATCAGCACTCAATTGATGATACCTTTGATCTGATGTATGCATTCACTAACCAGTGTTATGCTGGTCTTGTAATTGTTTGCTACTCCCTCCGATCCTAAATTGTTGTCGTTGTTTTAATACAGATTTGAACTAAAACAACGTAAGAATTTAGGATCGGAGGGAGTATTGTTCTTTAGTTTCATGGATTCTGCTCACTCATTTTTTATATCACATTTAGGCTTTTCGTTGTTTTCCATTAAATGATTTTGCCCCCTTGTTGAATTGTTTGACAGACATTCAGCCAGTTATGTGTTTTTAACTACGATACAAAAAATGTCGAAGTGCACAATGCACCATGGTACATTCAAGATGAACCACGCTTTGCTTTTCGCGGCTTGCTACTAGGTAATCAACAATAACATGATGGCTTATGGTAACATGACTGGGTAATCCAGTGTACAAATACCTAAGATGATTAGTCTTCACTCTATTACAGACACCTCAAGGCATTACCTCCCAGTTGATGTGATTAAGCAAGTGATTGACTCCATGTCATTTGCTAAGCTGGTAACATACTTTCTTTTGGATCATGCTAGTTATTTTACTACCCTCCTTCTCTCCAAAGCGATATACTGAAACCTGGAGTTGTGTCCAGTAGAACGTTCTTCATTGGCATATCATCGACGAACAATCTTTCCCATTGGAGATACCATCGTATCCAAATCTATGGAAGGGTTCATATTCAAAATTGGAGCGCTACACTGTCGAAGATGCACACTATATTGTCAGGTATATTAGACTTGCCATTTAGTTTTTATATTTGTAATCTTCTTTATATTCCATTTTCAAGTTTTTTTTCTGATGTTCTCTAATTTCTTTCACCGTGACCTTTCATGTGAAACTTCACCATGCTAAAGCTATGCGAAGAAAAGAGGTATGCTTCCAGTTGATATATTTTGTGTCATCTCACAACGTGTCTTCTTGTTCCTTTTCTTTTTTCTAATAATAGATATATGCTGAAAAATTCACACTATTTTAGTTTTTAATTTTAGTTCACAAAGGGTCATATTTACTGAACCCTCCCTTCATTGCAGTTTCTCTAATGATTGTCTAAACAATTAATGCACTGCAAAGACTTTGCATGTTTACTACTTTTTATTGCTCTCAGGTATTCATGTTATGGCGGAAATTGACGTACCTGGTCATGGAGAATCATGGTGAGTTTGCCAGTATACTTTCTCATGTATTATTATGTTTGGATTCCCTAGATGGTTGTTGTCTAAAGCTTAGTTACTCCTGTGCAAATAAACAAATCTGCAGCAGTTAGTGTCTCTTAGTTGCAAAGGTCTGATTAATAAATAGATAGTTGCTCCAGGCTCCCCAACATTTATCCCATGATTAGTACAACAACATATTTTATTAGTATTTCTTCTATTTGATCCAGTAATTGGACCGAGTACGTTACGTACTTGTGTACATACCCAACCAACTGAGGATCTTGGTAACTATGTTATCTTACTAGGGAAGCAACCATGCAGATTAAGTATTGTTGTTTTCCATGGATCTTGTTATATGAAGTACCTATTTTCTCTCTACCCTGCGGAACTTATGCACATGTTTACATATCTGCAGGGGAAATGGATATCCGAAGCTTTGGCCTTCTATTAGCTGTACAGAGCCATTAGATGTTTCTAGTAATTTCACATTCGAAGTATTATCTGGAATTTTGTCCGGTTAGTTCTTTTCTTACATCTGTTTTTTTTGTGGCGAAATACAGTTTTAAGAAATTTAATATTACTGCCATGGCACACACTCATCTCCCTTGCTAGTTTTGTTTGATACTGAGTGTTGTCTTTCTTGATAAGTGAAAAAGAAACTAAAATCATGAAATATGTACTGTGAAATGGGCAATGGAGCACTATACATTTATGTCATCCAGCATTGACATCCGCAATTCACGTTTGTATTTAGTGCTTTACGTGGTAGTCCTTCATGAGTGAGAATTTATATGGACCAGTCAACTCAATTTTTGCCTATTTTTTACCATTATAATTTATATGTTCATTGATGAAGTTATGTAATGTAATTAATTAGATAATTTCATGAACCTGTTATTTTTTGGAAACTTATGACCTGGCTTCTGTAGGGCCTAGGCAATAATTGTATGTCCTAGATTGGATTGGACATTTTTTGTGTTCCTTAGAAGCATGTGCAGGTTATCTGGACCACTGATTGGCAGTGCAAGGTGTACATAATTCTATCTAGCTGGAGTAGGACAATCCTCCTGTACAATATCAGCTAACCAAATAATCATAATAATGTTCCACGATAGTTACCTGTCTAGCTATGGTAATTCTGATAATTGTGTGTTTCCTGCTATATAATTGCTGACTTAATATTTTATTTTACGTTGTTTTCAGATATGAGAAAAATATTTCCATTTGGTCTGTTTCACTTGGGTGGAGATGAAGTAAATACAGGTTTGATCTGCTTCTCTTACGTAAGAGAGAACCTCTTACCTATAAGAAGAAAATCTTGTGTGCTTTCACTAAACAGAGCTACCTCGGTTTGAATTATAAGCTGAAAAGGGCATATGCTGTTTTCAGGAAAAAAATAATCATATTATTTTCTGCTGCAGCGTCATGCTGAAATAGAATTTTATATATAAGTGTCCTATTCTGTTATTGAATAATTTTTCGTTTCTCCTCAAAATTCCCACTCATTCTGGTATCCATCCCAGGCTGCTGGAATATTACACCCCATGTGAAGCAGTGGTATGAAATACTAACCTGTCCACTAGGTTTCATGGATTATTTATCAATATTCTGTTGATGTCTTTTCCTTCAATTGCTGAAAACCACCTATTCCAGGCTTGATGATCGCAATATGACTACAAAGGATGCGTACAAATTTTTTGTGTTGAAGGCTCAGGAGATAGCAATAAATCTTAATTGGATTCCTGTAAATTGGTACGTGCTTTACATCCTTCCAAACTTCTTTAGTTTTTATATTTAAAAAGAAATCAGATACGAAGTACTATTTATCTATTGTTTGTGGCATACTGGCATGACACCGTCTTTGTTATGCAGGGAGGAAACCTTCAACTCATTTGGAGAAAACCTCAACCCTCTGACTGTCGTGCATAATTGGTAATTCACAAGTCTTTCTTGAGCAATTGAATCAGTTCGTGACAACCATTTTCGATAGTCATTATCCAAGCTAATTTGTACATAAGCTGAACCTTCACATATTTCAGGTTGGGTCCTGGGGTCTGCCCTAAAGTTGTTGCAAAGGGTTTAAGATGTATAATGAGTAACCAAGGTGCATGGTACCTTGATCATCTGGATGTTCCTTGGGAAGATGTCTACACTACTGAGCCACTCGCTGGAATAAATGACACAGAGCAGCAAAAGCTGGTACTGGGTGGAGAGGTTTGCATGTGGGGTGAGACAGCAGACACCTCCGATGTTCAACAAACAATATGGCCACGAGCAGCTGCAGCAGCAGGTACGAACCATACAAGTTTGGAATCATTCATTGTACTGCACTTTTTCTTTCAATTGTTTCCATATGAACTTATTAGTCGCTATCAAATTACTACAGAGCGCATGTGGAGTCCACTGGAGGCCATATCCGTCCAAGACCAAACAATCGTCCTGGCTCGGCTACACTACTTCAGATGCCTGCTGAATCACCGTGGAATCGCTGCAGCTCCAGTCACAAACTACTATGCTCGTCGGCCTCCAATCCATCCTGGCTCATGCTTCATTCAGTAAACAGATCATCATGCAGAGTGTAGATACACATGAAGGGATTTGGCCTCCATACACCTCCCATACTCTCCACAAAAATGGTATATCGTCACCTGTATGTGTCTCGTTTCTGTAAGTTCACTTGCATCGTGTTATCCAACATACATGCGACAATTAAAAGCCATGATGGTCCTTCCCTATGTATTCCACCCCGAAACTCTTGTAAAAGACAGTAATCGATGTAGCAAATATTTACACCCCTTTCAATCAATAGTCATGTTCTTGAATTTCCCTTCACATGTATCTGGATCAATATTTGCAACTGGCCAATTGGCCAAGCTCAGTTGAACTGGTAAAAGAGATATTTCAATTGTCTTTGCTTCCTCTACTTGCACTTGGATTTTTTTGGAACCCATCACTGTCAGTCACCCCTCTTTCCTGAATTTGTCTTTGACCTGAAAACTCATGCTGCCCTTGCTGGTCCAAGATCCGCATTTATGGCGCGTGTGATCTACGACGATATGTTCAGTGTTCCTGCTTGGAGATGAGATGAGGTTTTGGTCATTTATCTCCCAAAAGGAAATATCATCCAGAAAAGAAGTTTTGGTCATTTGTTACATGTCACTGTCTGTCCCTCCCATGTCACCTTCCTTTGGCCATATATCTGCTGCCTTTTCCTCTTCAAGTCCCAATCAACTATTCAGTTTTGCAGTGAAGGTGAAGCAAGGGATACTGCTACAAAAAAAATCTATATACAGGCTGCTGTCTGAAGCCTTTTTCTTTGAACCAGGAAGAAGAGAAAACATTGGCTCCTGGACTGGTGATACTGACTTGGAGGATTTACTTGGAGTAGTGCCATTTTCATGGTCTTTGATGCTGACGTGTATCTACTATCTGCTTCACTGCCTGCGTGTGTTTGTCTAGTAAACCTCATTTTCACTCATGTTTTTGACTGTAGCATTTTCACTCATCTTGTGCAGGATACATTGGTACGCAGAAATTTATATTTATCTTTTTACCGTAAATTTCTGAGTTGGTAAGCATGCTCTCATGAGTATATTTCAATACACGCACGAATAAGAGCAAAAATTCAAGAACTACATCAGAAACGATGACCCATTTTTCAGTTGAAGTAAAACTCCAGTAATTTATAATTATATATATGCATCCTGGAATGTGGTAGAAAGGCATCTTAAAAGATACTCGTTCCTAAATTCTTGTCGACACGAACTAAAACCACGACAAATGTTGAGAAACGGAGGTAGTATAAAAATACGGTCAATGGAGTGGAGTGAAAATCATGCATGTAGCTGCTCGCACAAACGACAAGGGAACTTACGTATTGACCCAAATTGTTAGTAGTGTTTTATGAATAAAGAAAACAAGGGTATGGACAATTTTGGTTATTGGCCTTGACCAGCAAACCGTATAAAGAAAAGAAGAGCATGCGACCGCTCATAAAATGCTACAAACATGATCAAGTTCGATGCATGATACTGCTAGTTCGTTTTCATAAATAAGAAGAGTGACTTACCTATTGTTCTTATATAACAGATACTACTAGAAAAAATGAATTTAAAAGGAAAATAATATGATAAACCAATTGTCGTGTCTTTGAAGCAACTATGTTTTTTTACATCGAGTTTCTATGTTACGATTACTTGCATTAGTCAATGCGGAGGTCGGAGCCACGCTCCTTTTATTTAAGCTAAAAAGAAATTAAATCAATATGGTACTTATTTTTTAATGCACGCATAAATCTTGAAACAACACCGTGTGACCTCTTGTAAAACGCTACAAGCATGAGAAATTTGATGCATAATTCCAGTTAGCACTATTTAAAGAAAAGCTACTTACCTATGTTTTTTCGATTATGGATAGCAAAAATGAATTTGAAGAAAACAATAGGCAACTCGATTGTCATGTCCTTGAAGCAAGTATGTCTGTTACAACGAGTTCCTGTGCTGCGGTTACGCACATTAATTAATGTAGAGTCCCAATCTCCTTGAGTTCAATTTATAAGAAAAAATCGACATGGCATTCTCATTTAATTTTAGTTGCACAAAATCAAAATCCCGTTCTCCCGCTTGTAAAATGTCACTTTATCCTCATAAAGAAGAGTGAGGCACCTATGGTTTTTAGATATTTATGAATAGCAACAGATGAATTTAAACAAAATAATAAGACAAACCAATTGCCGTGAAGCGAGTGCTTACATTACAACGGATTCACGTGTTGCGGTTACATCCATCATTCAATGCAGAGGTCGGAGCTACAAGCGTACAACCTCCTTTAATTTAACCAAAAAAGAAGATATCATATTCCTCATTAAATTTAGTGCGACAAAAAACTTGAACAACTCCCTTCCTTATTTAATTTTAGTGCGACAAGAAAACTTGACACGACTCCCCCTTTAAGCTTCCGATAATAATCATGTAGCCAGACACATCAATGGAACTGACGCACAATGATACTTCCTAGGGTTCATTGTTTTACCAAGCATCCGTACCGCGGCATAATCAAACATCTTTGCATGTGCGTGTCGTGGTGTGAGTGTCTCCTCCGTTTTTTTTTTCTAAATGTTCCTGAATTAAAGTGTCTCCTCCTTATGAACCTATAAATCCAAAAATAAGTCGAACTTGGCCACTACAAATTCGCTGTATTTCTTTCCTTTCTTTGAACTTAAATTTTGCTATTTCTATATCTATAGGCAGTGTCCAAAGAGCAGGTACACCGAACATTTTTCTGTGAGAGGCAGCCCAACTTGTCTTGTTTTCTTTCGAGACCAGTCAACGCAACCCTCCCCGTCAAACCCGGGCCCCACGGACCCAGCAGGCAGCCGTCCGATCCGCAACCCCGCACGAATCTCGAGGCGCATCCGACATACGCCCTCCTCCTCAAAACCCTCACCCACTTTACGCTTTCCTTCCTTCCTTCGCTCTCTCCTCCTTCGTTCCTTCTTCCCCTTCCCCGAGACCGGCGCTGCTCGCCTCGCATCGATCTCCCGATCCGCGCGCTCCGGCTCGCCGAGGATCGCTTCGCCGTCTGCGGATTTGAGACCCGGTTCGTGGTTTCTTGGATCAGGTACGGATTTTTGGGGGATTTTTTGGGGGGCTGTTGTTTTTTTGGGCGAGGAATCTGTCAGGAATGGCGTCTGAATCCGGTGGTTATGGTGTGTGTGATTTTGTGGAGCAGAGTGGGGGCGGGAGCTGTGATTCGTGGCCCCATGGCCAACCCCGACGACGGCGGCGCCGCCGCGGGGAAGAAGTTCTGGCGCTCCGCGTCGTGGTCGGCGTCCCGGGTGGGTGAGGCAGCGAAGGAGGGGGCGGTAGGGGGTGGTGGCCCGGCCCGCCTGGTCCCTCCGCCGCCGCCGCTGACGCCGCGGTCCAAGGGCCGGTCCTGCCTCCCGCCGCTTCAGCCGCTCGCCATCACTCGCCGCAGCCTCGACGAGTGGCCCAAGGCCGGCTCCGACGACGTGGGCGAGTGGCCCAACCCCACCACCCCAGGTGCGTCCAAGGCTGGCTGCGGCGGACCGGCCTCCGCCAAGCCCGGCGAGGGGCTCCGGCTCGACCTCTCCACGCTCCGGTCGCAGGGCCGCAAGGACCAGATCGCCTTCTTCGACAAGGAGTGCTCCAAGGTTGCTGAGCACGTCTACCTCGGCGGCGATGCCGTCGCCAAGAACCGCGAAATTCTGCGCAAGAACGGGATCACCCATGTGCTCAACTGCGTGGGATTCGTCTGCCCGGAGTACTTCAAGTCGGACCTCGTGTACCGCACGCTATGGCTGCAGGACAGCCCCACGGAGGACATCACCAGCATCTTGTATGACGTGTTTGATTATTTTGAAGACGTGAGGGAGCAGAGTGGCCGCGTGTTTGTGCATTGCTGCCAAGGGGTATCGCGCTCGACGTCGCTGGTGATAGCGTATCTGATGTGGAGGGAAGGGCAGAGCTTTGACGATGCGTTCCAGTTTGTGAAGGCTGCCCGGGGGATCGCCAATCCGAACATGGGGTTTGCCTGCCAGCTGCTCCAGTGCCAGAAGCGGGTGCATGCCATTCCGCTGTCCCCAAACTCAGTGCTCCGGATGTATCGGATGGCACCTCACTCACCTTATGCTCCACTGCATTTAGTGCCCAAGATGCTGAATGAGCCCTCACCTGCTGCCCTGGACTCCAGGGGTGCATTCATAGTTCACATAGCCTCATTGATCTATGTTTGGGTTGGACTGAGATGTGATCAAGTGATGGAGAAGGATGCGAGAGCGGCGGCGTTTCAGGTGGTGAGGTATGAGAAGGTGCAAGGTCATATCAAAGTTGTCAGAGAAGGGCTGGAGCAACCTGAATTTTGGGAGGCCTTTTCGAGCGCACCTCTTCATTCAGATAGCAATGTAAAGCTTAGCAAGGAGCAGATTGATTCAGCATCCAGGACTGGTCTGGGAAGCCGGAGAGTGGAATCTTATGATTCTGATTTTGAGCTCGTATACAAAGCGATAACTGGGGGTGTTGTTCCAGCGTTCTCATCTTCCGGGGCTGGGGATGAGACCCATCTTCCAGCAAGAGAAAGTAGCTGGAGTTTACTAAGACACAAGTTTGTCACTCGGTCGCTATCTCGAGTTTATTCAGATTCTGCTCTAATCAGGGATTTGGATCCACGCGTACAGCACTTGGCTGCAGAGGCATCAATATCACCACCTTTCCTTTCTCCGAGCTCTTTTTCATCGGATTCAAGCATCAGTTCAAAGTATAGTTCAGACTCACCCTCTCTGTCACCTTCAGCTAGCTCCCCACCATCACTTGGTCTTTCACCTGCTTCATCTAATTTGCCCCACGCTTTGGTGCCATCATCTAGGTCTCCCCTCCGCCAGTCATCTAGTGAGGAACCTTCAAAGCCTGTCCTCGGATCGTTACACTCTCCTTCTAAGGTCTCATCTATAGCAGAACGAAGAGGAGGATTTTCACCTCTGAAGCTACCATCACTTCCAAAGGATCTAGTACTACCACCAAGGGCACCGCCTAGTAGCCACACAGCAGGGGAAGTCATGGATAAGAGCAATACCAATGGTGTGAAGCAGCTTGCTGGTGTTCCTCACCCAGAAAAATGCACCGGTAATAATTCAACGACAGACGGTGAGACTAGGTTAGTAGAGTATACTGACAGTAACTCAGAGGCTTGCAGTTGTGTACAATTACTAGTCTACCGCTGGCCCTGCATGGAAAAGTTAACTACATTCGCCCGCAAGGATCTTCACCCAGAAACGGTTTTTATTTTTGTTACTCCTGATGCTAGCAGTAGTGCAGAGGCAGTTAGAACGCTATGCATATGGATAGGAGGTGAATATGAGAGCAGTAAAGGAGTTGACACTATTGATTGGCAGCAAGTTGCTGGTGATTTTCTTAATCAGAAGGGGTTCAGCAACTCTCTTCCTGTTAAGGTGCGTGCATATTATACACATCTCTTTTGTGTATTCTACTCTATATGTTAACTAGGATATATTTATGGATAGTGTACGATGTAGAAGAATGCTTAGTTTGAAGTCCTAAATTTACATGATGACCATACATAATGCCAGCCTGCTCAGATAGGTTCTCAATTATTGCTGAACTTCTGGCAATATTGAGTTTACTGCATGTTATGGAAATCCATTATTTATTATTGCTTAGTCCTTACTGTTATCCTATATTGAACTCTTGCCTCATATCCCTTGTGATTATTGATGCCACTAATATGGTAACATCAATGGTGTTCTTATTAAGGAAAACACATACCATACGATATGCTTTTAGTGTAGTAAGATTGTGCATAGGTGGATCAATTTTGTGGTACACCTACAGAAATGTATTTCTAGAATATTTGCAAATTGTATAAACACCTACATTTTAAAGCCTGATACTTGTTTGGGTTATAAAAGACTTCTACTTCAACCACCTTATTGATCTCTATAATTTGAATCGGAAATTAAAAACTTTGCTCTTTTGTTCAATACCAATAGACAATGGTGATAACTTCTCAGAGCTATCTTTTACTCCTTAGTTTTATATATCTTCGTTTGTAACAAGACCACTGATTGAAAAGTTTAGAAGTAATTACTGGACACAGATGTTGGGTATATTCATTTATGGTCATGCATCACAAATTTCACAACCTCGCGTAGAAATAAAGTATTGGACCATCTTAGGAAGAGGAAGTCTTGTTAGTTTTGACTTTCGTAGCTGGTGTGTGTAATTTCTTGTGCCAAACAGCTTTCACTAGATATGTGGTTCAGATGATTGACACTACTAAAGTAGGGCTTTGGGTTGGCAAAGTTTTAAATGTGGATGGCAAAAACAATGTCCGGCCATTTGATATAGTGATTAATAAGTCATTATGGTTTCTGTTTGCATATTTACCACCAAGAAAAAAATGTTAGATGTTAGGCGACACCTACTTCATGCTCCATGTCCCTAAAGGAAGAACTTGTGCTCTGCCTAACCTGCATTAATGCAAGTTCTTGCAGCTGGCCCTTTGCTGTGTGACCCCACAAACAAAATACAGAATAAATTTATCCTGTTTATGGACTGGTTCATTCATCAGAGGACATGGATCTTAGGTTAAATTTTCATTTATTAGCTACATATCTTATCAGCCCATGGTACATTGAATTAAATTAATATGGTTGTTTCTTGTCGAACCCTAGAACCATGCTCACTGCTTTTATTACTGGAGTCCAATAGTCTTGGCTGAATCTTGACCCAATGCATGGAACAAACTTTATCTTGTCCTAATGTTGCTTAGCCATTAGTTATTTTCTCCTTGCAAATGACTAGGAGCACGTGTGGACTTGTGTTGGAAACTAGTAGCAATGCCCAAGTCCTGTGAACAATTTTGCTCCATGTCAGTCTCAGATTGCTTGTTCTTGACAATTCATAAGTTATAACCTGTTGAACTTGAACAATGCAGATTTTCAAGGAGCATGAAACTGATAAACTCTTGGAAGTGCTAGATGCTCGTTAACAAGTAGGTCAGGGTATTCTTAGTAGCTTTAACAAACTCAGCCGCAAAACATCAATTCAGTGAAGGCATTTCCTCCAGCATCGTCGCTCCATGCTCCGGCGACTGTCAGCGAGGTATAAAGCCGCGACAACAGTTCCCCCCCTGAACATATAGGCTACATATTCCATTAGTAGAACAGATGGATTGGCGAGTTCTGCCGTACCTTTTCCATGATTTGCTTGTGTCAAAACGGCAGGAGGCTGCCATGGCGTTGTATCTGTGTGAATTAACACACATGCATCATCGGGTTTTGGCACAACTGGGTGTATATTGTCTGCTCCTCTGTAATGTAAGCCCGCAAGCTGGGAGATCGCCATGTTGTTTTTTACCCCTTAAAAATTCTTGATACATCTCAGAGAAGTACAGAGATCTGTAATCAACCTGGCTTCTAAGCATTGGTCTTGACTTTTAACCTGGAGTCTGAGTCTTTTTGCTGTTCTCCTCACATGTTGTTATTAGCAGTGCAATTAAATTCTGGATGTGCTACTCGTGATCATCCGTACTTGTTGTGAACATACATACCTGCTACTGTAATGTGATGTCCCAAGTCATATATATTTTTTGTCACATGGAGTAAAAGAAACTCACATTTAGTTGTCCCATTAAATCTTGCCGTGCATTGGTGCCTTACATTTTGGAAAAGAGTCCTAATTGTTGGTCAAGCACAAATCTTGCCATGCATTGGGTGTCTTGTCGTATAATTGTCTTAGAAAGACATTTGTTTTCTGTAAAAAAAAAACTAAAGAGAGTAGATGCTAATCCGTAACCCGTATATCCTCAATCTACTTTCACGTACTACTCCCTCCACGACGTGGACACTGGCAACGTCCCGGGAACACAATTCGAGCGTGTTCAATGCTAGGTGTTTAAGGTAGTGTTACAAAATTAGACCGGTTTATTCTCAAGCACCAGTGCTTATTTTTATACTAGTAAAGATGTCTAATTAAGCACCTGTCCTATAGAACACAAGCACCAGTGCTTAGACAAAACTTTATTTTTTTTGTGCAAGCACCTTCTTAAGCACTTTGCATTGAACATGTTTATATATCCACTTATAAATCCTAATAGAATCACGATGGTATTACAAATAGAAAACATGACTAACAAATCAACACACGTGATTACTCTCGTGTCCGGTGAAAATAAAAGACTGCCTACTAGAACTTTACAGGAAAATTAACCGGTTTTTGTTAAGCATCGGTGCTTATTTAGACTAAGCAGATGCCTAACTTGGCATCTCCTCTATACAAATAAGCACCGGTGCTTAAGAAAATGTTTGGTTTATTTTCGTAAGCACCTATTTAATCACCTTGCATTGTACATATTCTTTTAAGCATTTTTTTTAGAGACCTGACTTAAGAACAAGACATGACAAAAAAAACGATACTGTTAAGCATGTAAAGAAAAACTCTCCTGCCAGTACCCACGGCATGGTTACGCGTAGCTAAGTACTACTCCGCATTTTCTTTTCATTCTGATGCAGAGGTCGAGGGTTTAACAAAACAAGCAAATCCTCCTCCTGCTCCTCTTCCTTCTCGCCGCCGCCGTCCTGCTCCTGCAGCTGCTGCCGCCCTGCGGCTTCCTGCTGATCGCCGACATCCTCTTCCTTCCCGTCCTTCTGCTGTTGCTGCTGCCCTGCCGCGGCTTCCTTCTGATCGCCGATGATCTCCTCTGGAGCATCATAGAATTCATCAGCATCGGCTACTACAGCAGCAGCCACGGCTACGTCTTCGTTGTCCGGCGCCGCCGGATCTTGTCGCTTGGTCTCAACGGCAGAAGCGGCGGCGGGGGCAGGGAGCCTGCAGAAGGCGTCGCGCTCCGGCAGCTTCTTCTTCTTCTGCCGCGCAACTTCGTCGTCGTCGTCGTCGCGCATCAGGACGATAGTCCGGCCGTGGCCGGTGGACTCGATCACCGTGTCCGGGCCCGGCGGCGGGAACTCCTTGTAATCGTCGTCATACCGGCCGTAGTCGGCGTAATCGTAATCGTCGGTCACCGGCGCCGGAGGTGCCGCCATCAGCAGCGGCGGCGTGCTGCTGCTGAAGACCGCGCCTTCGTCGTCGTTGTCGTCGAACTTTGGGGGCATGCCGATGATCATTGTGCCGGCGCTCGATTGCTCTCTCGCTCTCTCTGACGGCGAAGGAACTAGTTTCTCTCTTTTCGTACAAGGACAAGGGCGACTAGTGTTAACCAGGGGCTTTTGCCTTGTTTTCCCTTTATAAAGCGTGCGGACGCTGTTGCGAGGGCGGGGCCGTACGGCCGGGAGACGGATTCGAAAATGTGATTAGAGGACAACTCTTTGTCGGGATTTAACTAGAGCACAAAGTAATTAGTTATAATCAAATTCGATCGTGACACGGAACAGGGACACGGGTCGGAACTACATGTTCCTTTTCCTCATAAGTTACTTATCATTGCCTCACAAGAAGTACTTAAACGTAAAAGGTTGAGGATAAATCTTGTCTGTTATGCAACAAAAGTGAAACGGTCAAACAGTTGCTCATTGACTATTCTGACTGCTGCCATGTGGTTTAAGATAATGTGGGCTCAAAAGTATAAGAGATTGTGCAGAGAAGCATTGCTCTGAAGTATGAGAATGTTGCCAACTGTTGGTGGAGCAAGAAACGAATATTGTTTTTTTTTGCAAGGTAATAAAACGAATACTCTATCCATCATATAGTTCTACGTCACTTATTTTGGGACAGAGGGAGCACATGATGTGACTAATATGATCTCATCAGCTATGATCGATGTGGGCTAGCTACTTGGAAATTTTGCAATGACCTGTTTATTGGGTGTGGTCAGGAATGAAATGCAGGAGGTGATGCTGCGACAGATATGGAGCATGTTAAAACGTAGGCGGCCTCTTTGCCCCGGAACGTTGTTTGGCAATACTGTTCTGGATTTTCAGAACTGTTTTGCAAGTTGACAAAAAGTGTCACCTTTGCTGTAAAAAAACTAAAATGTCAGTATTTTGTGAGTTGACAAAAAGTGTCACCTTTGCTGTAAAAAAACTAAAACGTCACGTTTTCTACTGAATCTGGTTGTTTCATGCTATGCAATGGAACAGGGCTGGTGAACCTTTTGCAGCTCTAAAAAAAAAGTTCCTCTAGAGGTAAATAGGTAATTTTACATACATCAACGCAGGCAGGCTACCTGCTGCATGAGACACCACCACACAATCTAAAAAGCTATCAGAGCTCACTAATTTGCCATAGGTTTGCCTCGAGAAACTGTCACTGGATGCTAAACTAATAGACCTCTCCGGCTTAGCCTTCAAAGTTCCCTCCCGGCTTAGCCTTCAAAGTTCCCTCCGCCCAGGTTGATCAGGAGCTGAGGCATGATGATCCTACAACCTGTCTGTCCAGGATCTGAGTTAACTCCGTCAGGGGTGTCATTCGCCTCGGACATGGAAACTTGTGTCCGGAACAGCGAAAAGGCGACCGGTAGATCAGGAGGTTCCGTATTTCCTATGTTATTTCCTGTCAACTGCTGTTAGCGGAATTGGGTATGGAACCCTGCGATGATGGGGCTGCCTTTTGTGGCTTGCTTCTCGAGAAGCTCTTCCCGTATAAGGCACCGAATACAATGGCCTGGTAGCAGACAGCGTCAGTTGTGATTCAAATGAAGGCATGAAATGTTGTGGGGGTGACAGATGACAAAAGAGATAGATGACTTACAGCACCAACCCATTGCATCCAGCTAAGGGGATGTACGAACCAAACACAGGACAGGAGTATACTCACCAGCTGCAGAAACATATGATGATGGGTTGCTGTTAGCAAATGGCTGAGTGATACAAACACAAGCATGTGTGGTGAGGACAGTATCCACCTGTCGAGTTGTCATTATTGTAGCGAATGTGAGGGCGCCGAATGTTCGGATGGTATATGATATGAAGAACTGGCTAGCTGTTGCAACCTGAAACAACATGGAAGTTAAAACCCATGGCGGAAACATAACTTGGATCCATTATTCAAACAATTGAAGTGTAGCTTCAAGTTGTGGGCATTGGAGGATGCAAATCTGTGATAACTACAAGTGCAACTTGTCCTAGATTTCATGTCCTGCCACAGACAGGAAATCTCACAATGTTTATTTTCATCTGAGATAATCTGATATTATCTCTGCCCCCACCCATATCCATCAGGTTTATGTTAATATGCTTTATATTCTCTAGTTCTAGTGCTTCATTTGGGTTAAAATGGAACAAGCAAGATTGCATTTTAATGAATTAAAAGGGAAGTCTTACAGTGGATAAGATTATGACGTCGTAGAAGCAATCTGGATGACGAACCATAAAGTCCACAGCTGGAATGAGATGATTCTGGAGAATAAGTCCTGTAAAATGAACACATAAAATCAGTCAAAGCAAGAAGTAATAGTGTATTGCACAGTGGTATGTGTAACAGATTAACAGGCAAAAACATTGATAAAATCAAGAAGTAAAGAAGCGCTGACCAACACGAACTTAAAATTAAATTATGGGGAGGTAAAGCAAGACAAAATCAAAAGACGAGATAAGTATTTGAGTAAGAGATTACCACTTAAACTAAGAACACAAGAGCACATTGTCGTGTAGAATATTTGGTTGTGTATTTCCATGTCATACCCTTTGAACAGTTTATCTTGGAAGGTGCTTGTGAAACCATCAAATCTAGAGATTCAGAAAAACAAGAAGGAAATGGGATCACATTAGTTAGAAATCTGAGTGTGAGCTGAATCAAAGAAAGTAACAATGCAATAAACTTTGCAAGCCAGTAGCCCAATATTGACCACTGCACCTGTACTAATTCCCTAGAGCACTATAACTCTTGGGCCAGTGGAAATAACTTGATTTTTCCTTGTTCAATATTTTAGTTTTTACTAGATATATCAAACTATACAGCAGCAGACTTTTGAAGAAAGGTAAATAAAAGCAGTCTGCATATCAAATACAGCTGTGAAATCGCAAAGTTATACAAAACCGAGCAATCATTGTAGGATATCATAGTTGTCTCATGAGTTGAAGTATTATTGCCATTGTTATTTTCCTAGCATGGAAACAAGTAGCAGATAAACAGAAGTTGTACCCAAGATAACCAAGCATGAGTGAAACACCCCAAACAGTGCTTTCTCTGCTTTTATTGAGTGGGCTGACATCCATTGATGCCTGCATCCATGAAGATCAGAAAGAAAAAAACACTTCAGCAGAATTACCAAAAGTTCAGCATGATAATTACCAAACAGAACTACAGAAGTAATTGATTTCTTATTATCAATCCCTGATCCACATGACCAAACATGCTGACTAGTGTAGTTTTTTGCGGTCGATAAAACCCCATCCACATCCTGATTTTAATTCAATCCTAGAATGTATTACCGCGGTACTGCCTAATCAGTAATGTTGTGTGCAGATGTAGTATTGATAGCACATGGAATTTCCATGTGTTCTCCGCTACATTTTCTCGTTGAGAGAGAATCATCCAGTATACAATGATGTGATGATCAACAATGCAGGGGAAAGAGTTGGAGATGTAGATTACCGGGAATAAAATGAACAATGAGCAACCCATAGTCACAATGACTGCAAAGAAGTAATCTTTCCCACCGTATCTCTTTTTCATCATTATCGTGCCCCAAATCTACCAAGCAATCAAAAGGAAGACAATGGTCATAACAAGGCACCATCTTGATGTCCATGAGTGGAATCAGAATATGTAAATTATGGAAGACAAAAATAAACCATACTGAAGATAATTTAAAACGGCGATTTTCTGCCTTTTGAATGATACAGAAACAGACCAGAACATTGGTATTATTTAGATGAACTGAAAGCCTCAGAATAATCTTGCACAGTATCACTCTCACGCTAATTTTTTTTCCTTCTTGTGAAGAGCCACTCCATTCACATTGGTCCAATTACCATTAGCACCAAGCTAGCCTACTTGCAGTTTAATTGCTTTCATCAATCAACTAACTAGAAAGTAAAAGGTAGCAAATGAAAGATGCCTATAGCCTTATACTCTTCAGGTAGACAGTGAAGATGCATGAAAATCAGGTTAGATCGCAGGCTAAGGTATAACAGAGATTACCATGACAGGAATCATTTTCGCACATTTGGCAAGAGTTTGGACCGGGAAACTCACGTACTTGAGGGCCTGAAACAATCATGCCATGTATTTAGTACCCTAGCAATACAAAACAACAGCAGCAGCACTACTGATACAGGAACACAACCAATATATAACCTCATACTGGCAAGTTGTGGTCAGTATGTTTGACAAGGAGACAACACAGTATTTCTGAATTGGAGCGACCGGGTCTGTGGATTTTTTACTCGACTGCATGAATATACATAATTAAGTATGTGACAGATTCAGAAAAATTCAAGTATAATAATTAACACTAGGGGCAAAAACCTACCAGTAAGACCAGGGCAGACACCATAGATGTAGTGATACGGTTACAGAAAACAAGAAAAAGTGAGTATTTAAAGAACTCCTTGTCTGCTCCATAGGGAACTCTCATGAGTTTTTCCTGCATAACATTGAAATCAGAAACCAATCCAATTATGCTGTAAAAAAACTGGTGCTGGTTTAGTTAATGAACAACCAAAGTAACCAGTTTCCGCAGCACTGAAATGTTAACGTGCATCATCCAGTTTGAACAGTGAGTAATATTTGTGAGTACTTCCTCTGTCCAATTTTAGTGGAGCACCAACATATCAAGGTTCAACTTTGACCATTAATTAGACTAACATTATGTAGGTTGTGTACCACAAAAAATTCTACTACCATTAAATTCGTATATTCGAAAAAAGTTTCCAATGTTATACAGGTCCCTTCTCTCCATATGAATTTTTGTGGCGAAGCAAACTAACAGGACAAGACAGTCGATGGTCCTCTTCAGCAGTTCAGGTGAGTGAAGTCATGCTAAACCAAATCCAGAAACAGCATACCGCGTGCTACAAGAAGTTTTTTTTTAATGCTTGGAGAACGGGGGATGGCGCCGCCGCCACTAGCGCACCCTAGCGGCACGAGTGAATCGATTCGAGAACGGGGGTTGGAGGGAGGGATGGAAGGGCGGGCGGGCGGGGGGACGTACCTGGAGGACGCCGTAGACGAGAAGGGTGCTCATGATGCCGACGACGGCGAGGGCGCACCGGGCCAGCCAGCGGCGGCGTTCTTCCCTCTCCCTCTCCTTCTCCCTCCCCGCTGCCGCCGCCACCGGCAGCGCCGCCTCGTCCGCCATGGCCCGGAGCAGAGGAGCGGATCAGGGAGGAGCCGACCTAGCCTAGCAGAGGCGATCGATCGATTGATGGCGGCGGCGCTTAGACGAAGTGGGGAAAGGGCTCGGCGGCGGGCCCTGCGTGTCAGCCAGAAGCACGCGCGGGGTCGCCTCCGCCTCCGGCGTGCGGAAGTACTGTTGCCTTCTTCAGTTTCCGTAGTTTCCAGCCAGACGCCCCCGCTGCAAAATCACACAAGGCCTGGAGAAATGGTTTTTTTTATTAAATTAATTAATTACTTCCTCCAATCAATATTAGTTGTCAAAATATTACATGTATCTAGAAATTTTTTAGGGATAGATGGAGTACATCCATATTTGAAAAAAATTGAGATAATTAATATGAGTCGGAGGAAGTATTTCTTTTGCTAAAGAAAATATTTCTGATATATAAAATGATTTTTGCATCAATTTCGGACACCCATGCCTAGGTCTAGTTTCATCATCTTTCTTCGTTAGGTATGTGTCATATAGGCAAAATGCAACAAAGACAATTAGAAGAGCCAGTGCGCCACGTAGGAAAAATTTTGTGAAGTCCATTGCACCATATATTATGTTGCATCGTATGCTATATATGTTTAGATATACAGCTCCTCGGACGGATTGTCTTCTAATGTCGTGTCTAAATAAATAAACTCTCATTTAATTTGTTTCATGAGGGAAGAATAAAAAAATCCTGGTGCGTTCAATGCTACAGTTTTATCCAGACAAAGATACGTTGTCTCTTTTTTTTCATCAAATAGGTTGACACATCAAATTTTGGTTTCGTGACACTACTATATTTTAGATATTGTATACATGGTGAAACATCGGGACTGTCCTAATTCATCCAATCGTTTGCTACTTGACTGTCACTCTACATACCCTCCTCTGTATAGCGCGCCTCTATCTTCTCCCTCATATTTGTTTCATTCTTGCCTCCTTCATTCCCTCTCATGTACATGAAATTACCATCTGGGGTGATTCGTTCATACTATGTGACAATAGTGAGCTTCAAGTTTCTACTCGATGAAGCATGCGTGAGGAATATAGCCACAATTGTTTCTCGTCTTGTGTGTGATCGAATTTGCGAATAATTTCTCCTGCATGCAATTAGTAGCCTTTTTGGTTGAGGATTGTAACCTTATCGTCTAGTAGTTATAAAAGAGATTTATATTGGGTTTGATCTACCAGTTAAACATGGAAATATGTGCGTGGGCACCATTCTTTGAGAAGCAATAAGAGCATATCCACACCACAGTCAACCCGCCAAACCTCTCCGTGCCGCTAACGCGATCTACACCTACGGTATTGTCCACACACGTGTCCACTCACGTTCTGTTAATCCTCTGGCACCTAGTAATTAGCGGTCGGATGTGTCTGGCCATCTCTCTCTCCTCACATCCCCATCTTCCCCACTCCTCTCTCTCTTTCTCCCTCTTTTAACTCCCGATCTTCGCGCCGCCACCTCCGGCAAGACCACGATCTTCGCCGACGCCACGGGTCGCCGCTGCCATGCGGGGCCTCGTCTCGGCCGCCGCCGCCGTGCGGGACGCCGTCCGCCGTCCGACGAATCCTCGGCCTCACTCACTGTACCCGTGACCATGGGCGGCTCCGTCGCGCTCGCGGCGGCCACAGCCATGGCGCTCTCTAGTTCGGTCTGCCACTTCGCCAAGCTCGCCCTCGATGGAGAGGACGACAGCCACGGAATTTGCTTGGGCCCCTGCCTCTCCTCCTTCAACTCAGTCGGGTAACAAGATCTTCCCGACGCTTGATGCTTTGCTTGGGGCGATTCTTCGTTCCCATGGAATTGAGGATTGCCACTGGATACCAGACCGTGCCAGGTACTATGAGGATCGAGGAGGTACTTAGGTATTTAATTGTATAACAATCAATGGAAATTGATTTGTTTGATGTATTTTAATGTGAATTTTAGTGATGTACATCAAATTGAGAAGGTACTTGTCGTGTACTTATTTTTGCACGGATTGATGTACAAGGACTTGATATCACAAATTGTTAAGTTACTTGACATGTACCTTGATGTACATCAAATTGAGAAGGTACTTAAAATTGTTGAGGATATAAAATTGACGAAATATTGTTAATTGTTCTAATGTACTTGACATGCACCTTGTTGTATTTGCTACGTACTAAAAATTGATGAGGTACTGAGGTTGAGAAAGTACTCCACTTAGTACTAACTTTCGTTGCGGATGAGGTACTAGGTACTGTCTACATTTTAGATATACAATGGCTGATTTATGTAAATTAAACGACGAGGTACAAGGTACTAACATGATGTACTAACTTTCGTTGCGGATGAGGTACTAGGTACCGATTACAATGACTGATTTATGTAAATTAAATGACGAGGTACAAGGTACTAACATGTACTAACTTTCGTTGCGGACGAGGTACGATGTACACTTTATATTGACAATGGCTAATTTATGTAATTAAAACACGAGGTACAAGGTGCTAACTTTAATTACCATGATAGTGATGTACTTATTTTGATGTGTCTTTGCGTACATTTAACATGTACCGTATTTTGGAATTAAACAATGGCTGATTTTTATTATCATACACGACAATACATTTCGTAGAATTTTTACTAAAAAATGTTTATGTACCATTGTCTAGTGTACATGTACCTGTCATACTGTAATACGTACCAACTAGTCAAATTATACAAAAGATATAAGTGGCCCTCTAAACTTATTGTACAAAAGAAACATATATATTAGAGAAAATAATGATTGGTCTTTACGTGAGACCATAGTGACTGACACAAAAGAGAGAGAAGAAAGAAAAATGTAACATGCAAAAATGTGTTACCTGACACAAGCGGTGTCTTTCCTGTTAATTAACTTTCTCTAATATAACACAAAATAAGTTAATTTGGTGGCCCCGGGTAAACGAGTGGCTATGAAGCTGGAGTAGATCGCGTTAGCGTTACCGCCTCCGCTGTCCAGTCAACCCACTATAATTAGCTTCAATTCCTCTTGTTTCTGCCTGCATGCAAAGTCTCAGGAGTTCAGGACACCTTCGTTCTGAATGCACATCTCCTGAAATTAAGGACGAGCGAGCTAGCTAGCTAGCCCGATCGATCGATCGATCGTTCGTCCACACTGACACACAACACAGAGATCCAAATCGCCCTCATCGATCTCGACCTCCTGATCCGCCTGCCGCCGCCGCCGCTGATCATCGATCTCGACGCCGGCAGCGGCAACGTCGACGTACGCCTGCCCGGCGGGCCCACCTCGTCAGAGGAAGGCGTCGTCGTCGTCTAGCTCCCTCTCGCGCGCGATTCAAACGCCACTGCACACTCTCCCGCGCAAGCAAGCTCCATCGATCGGAGAGAATGGCTTGCGCCGCGTGACGCGATCAACGGACAGGATGGACGTGTTCGACGGCGTCTACTTCGTGCGTCTCCGTTGCCAAGTCCGGCGGAACAAGTACCTGGCCGCCGACGACGACGGGCGGAGCATCTGCCTAACGGGCCAGCGGCTCTCCCACAACACCGTATGGGCCGTGCAGCACCTGGCGGGCTCCCCGGGCGCCGAGGGCGGCCCGTTCGTGCTCCTGCGTGGCGCCTACGGCCGCTACCTCTTCGCCACGGACATCCAGGCCTCCACGGGCCCGGCCCACGGCGTAACGGCGGTCCAGCACGGCCGGCCGCACCGGAACACCCCACAGGGCCTCCTCTGGCAGGCCATCCGCCGCCGCCGCTCCTTCGTGCTCCGCTCCGCCGCGGGGAGATACCTCCGCGCCAACGGGAAGTACCTCCGGTGGCGGATGGCGGTGACTGTCGCCGGGGATACGGGGAGCACCATGCTGCAGTGGAGCGTCGAGGCTGTTCCTGCTCGGCTCGAGCGGCCCACCCTCGTCGACCCCCCCGCCCAGGTGCGTCCGCCATTGATGAGCTCAGATCGAGATCCCCAATTCCAAATCCAATTTCAAATTAATCGTGTCTCGAATCGCTGACTGTTGATCGATTGGGGTGCAGGAGATGAGGAGGAGGAGGGCGCCGGCGACGGAGCAGGAGGTGGCGAGGGTGGTGAGGTACGTGCGGGCGGCGGCGAGCGGGGCGGTGGACGAGGCCGGGTGGAGGACGGTGAGGATCAACACCAACAGCCTGATGCAGCTGCGGCTGACGCTGGCCAACCTGCTGGGGCAGAACCGGTCGGCGCTGCACACCACGCTCTGCGTCAGGGCCGGCCGCTACGCCGAGCTCTCGCCGCTCCTCGTCAACCTCCCCGTCAGCAACGACCGCATCGACATCGTCATCGTCGCACACGGCACGCCAGGTCCCATCTCCATTCGAATCGAGCTCTTCTTCACCATTGATTTGATCAGTTGATCCATCTCACTAACTGACTGATCATGGGGATTTATTTCTTTGTTTCAGCGGACAGCGCGTTGCGGTACCCGAATGTGGAAGCTGATCCGGAATGATCCGAGGACATCCAAGTGACATCATTTATTAGGGTTCTTGTTCGAATATTAATTCCTTGACATCATTATTAATTAGGGTTTCCTCTCATTCTACTATTAATTTGTTCCTAGACGGTGACATATAGCTTAGTTTGGCAATACTATTAGTGTACAAGAGACTATAATATCAGGTGAGTCGTAGCTTGTGAACAAGTGCTTGTAGAGAGCAGGTGATTGATGGATGGTTTTGACACTACTCATAGTATTTTTTTGAACTCATAGTATGTAGTTGGTCAACATACTTAATGAACAGGCAGTAATTAAGTCTGCCTTATGATTTTGCTCTGATCTCAGAATCGGTCTGCTGGTAATCTGTAGAAATGCAAGTTTTTAATTTGACCGGCCGGGAATGTTTTGTGTGTGTGTGTGTGTGTGTGTGTGTTTTTGGCAGATCTGTTGTCTGAAAGTAGCCAGATTGCTGAGAGGTTAATATCCAAATCCATCGAAATTCATACTATATTCTTGCCGATCGGGCATTTCATTTGTAGATTACTTTTGTTGTTGTTGCATCTCTTCACCATTTGATCGATCGACACTGACTGACTAGCCCATGTTGATCATGGGATTAATTTTTCAGCGGTGCATGCCCGATCGCAATTCTAACTTACTTTGGCAGGGTTGCGGAGGCCAATGGACCAAAAGACATGATGCTGCAGCGTGGAGGGCGCGAATTAAGATTTTGCAAGCCTCAAATTTTTGATACTTTGACCAAACTTATTGCTACATATTAAATCTACTATTTTGAATAAATATGCCACGGCAATATATTTCATAATAAGTCTATTGATTTTGATTAAAACATTAAATGTTATTGTTTTTTAACAGTCAACAAAAACTATAAAATCTTATCTATATCAATTTATTAAATTGGAGTTGGTGGTCGTCGCGGTACCTCCTCAACTTTTTCCTTTTTTTTCTCGCGTCGTGTGGATCTGCCTCCTCCCTTCCCCGAACTCTTCTTCCTCAAACGAAACGTTATTTTCCTGCCGTCCCACGCATCCTAAACAGAAAAGGAGAACAGATCTTTTTCTGCCTGCCTTGCGCCGCCGGCCGTCAACAGTCGCGTGCCCGTCCCGCCCCGATCCCTCCCCTTCCCCGCCTGATCCCCTATCCTTCCTCCGCTCCCGAGGCCACCGCGCCTTAGCCCGTCTCCCGCGCCGAATCTCGTGTGGCGGCGGCAAAAGAGGCCGGGATCCATACCTGTTGCGAGGGCGTGCTCCAGGCGGCCAGGATTGACCATCCATCTTCTCCCTGCCCAAAGGTTCCGATCAAGGTGCACCATCACAGCAGTGAACAGTCTGTCTTAAGTCTCAGTTCTTCGTTCATATTCCGCTCTCGGGAACTCTGCGTAGTAGCAGGCAGCTTTTCAAATCCAGACAGATCGGTGAATGGTGATGCAATGCGACTCGTAGCATTGTAGCAATCTTCGACTTCGGTGGGTTGCTTGGTAAATTCAGGGGATTAATCCCCAAGCTTCCCCTGCTACGCTGCCTGTCTGCTATTCTCTGCCATGTTTCAGTATACTCCTATGCTTCCTCGAAATTGTTTCGATTGGCCGAGTGGGGGATATGAGACGTCCGTTGTAATTAACACCCATGTCTCGTTCTTGCTGAGTTCAGTTGTGGCGTCGTACAGGGTAGCGCAACGTCTTCTACTATTTCTCATTGACGATCAAGTTTTTGAGAGCACATGTAGTCAAAGTTAAAGAGACATCATTTGCAATCTGCATTCGCGTCGTGTCGATTTCTACCTCGTTTCTTCATTTTGCATTTGCAGGAAAGAGTACGTGTGCTTCTTTAGCAAATCCTAAATTTTCTGTGGGTGCTCATCTCACTCTAGCTTGTAGTTAAAGAGTTGTAGAAGATTAATTCCTTCAAATCACCACGAGATAAGCTTCTATGTATTATGAGTTGTTACCAAGTCAACAATAACTTGTTCAATGTGTCGATGTCAAATGATCGATCGCCATCTGGGGCTGATGAGTTCCTTCCTGTTCCCATTTATTGAAGGCAAGCTTGATCTCTTTTTAACTGCTTATTAGCTGTTCTTATGGGGAAATAATGACTTACCGGCAGAAATCTATGCGCTCAGTTAAGAGCATAGATGAGAGCACAGCCGCACATGCATACTCTCTATGGTAGTTCCAATTTTTGAGTGAGAGTGGGGTGGTTCGTTGCAACGCACGGGTATTTTACTAGTTATTTTTATATCTGAAAACCCAAAAAGTACTAAGGCTTTATTTGGATGTAGATATTCAAGGTGTGGAATTGAATTGAGTAGGAATTCCAATTCTGAGTCTAAATAGAATTGGCCTACAATACCATTGTAGCTGTTTGGATATGCATGTAATTGATAGTTGGAATTGTAAAGTACACTCAATTCCAATTCATGTTTGGATGTAGAAACAACGGAATTGTAAATTAAGAAACTGTACAATTATTATATACTACTTTAAAAACAGAAAAACATGAAAAATATTCTAATAACAATATCCATTACAGTGACAACGTTACAAAAAAAGTGAAAACAAATTCCCCGTCCAGAAAATTCTCCATACGGCAGCACAACTTCTCCGTACAGCAGCACAAAAATCAAAGAGGAAAGGAGATGAGTGAGGGGAAATTTCATGGCTGGGCTCATGGCTTCCGTCGGTTGAAAGACAAAAGGAGGGAGGCGTGGCCGCGTGGCACCGGGCTAGGCCAAAGACGGCGCGGCGAATCTTGCCGGATCCAGGGAAGAACGGCGCGCTGCCAACGAGGTAGCAGCAGGCGGGCCTCCGGCCGTGGATCTCGCTGGATACGGTGAAGAACGGGGCGGCTGAAGGATGGAACGGGGTAGCAGCGGACGGGCCGGAGGCGGCAGCGTCGGATCTCGCTGGACAAGGTGAAGAACGGGGCGGCAGAAGGATGGGACGGGGTAGCAGCGGACGGGCTGGAGGCGGCAGCGCCGGATCTCGCCGGAGACGGCGACGGCGGATCTCGAAAAGGGGATGGGGCGGAAGCAACGGGCGGGGACGGGGAAGAGGTCGGGCGCAATGGCAGCCCAGAGACGGCGGCGGAGGGTCTCGCTAGATCCGGGGAAGGAGGGCCGCTGGAGAGCTCAGACGGCAGTGAGGATGGGGGCCTCCTGTTTCTCCTCCTCTTCTTTCTCTACCGGCTTCTTTTTGTTGTACAGGAGCGAGCGAAGAGGTATAAGTGAACGCACGTGGGGGAGGGTGCGGGAAGTGGGCAAATTCAACCCAAAACCGAGCGGAAGAGCTCGGAATTGGTTGAGGGCGCTCGTAGTTGCGAAGGGTACCGATTGGAATTTGAAGAGAATTCCAATCACTGATTCCAAGACCATCCAAACAGATGAATTGGAGGACACTCAATACCAATTCCGAATTATGGGGTTGAATATCTACATCCAAACGGGGTGTAACGGATTGGGGGACGAATCCATCGGTCAAGAAAATAAAACGGAAACAAAAATGACCTCCGGCGGCAATTTAAACAAAAAGTTTAGTATAGTAAAAAAAATATAACCACGAAAAGTACCACTACTAATACAGTACTACTCCGTATACTGTATATGATACAAAAAATCACGAACCCTACTCTTCCTCACGCCCGCTGTGCCCCAAGTCCCGGCTGCTACTACGAGCCACAATTCGCAGGTAGATTGACGACCATTGTATCCTATGATTTTCTCTGTCTCCGGCTGCTTAACGGGCGGATCCCTAGCTTCTTCTTCTACCTGCCATCCCCTGTCGTCCGGCGATTTCCGCCAGAGATTGTCCCCTTAATACCCAGCCAGAACAGCGCGATCGATGCTCTTTCTTTTGATTTGGAGAAAGTTCTTTGCTTGCCTTCGGTATCGCAGCAGATCTCGATCAGGCACATAAAGTTTAAATCTTTGTTACTTCGTCCGTCCGGAAGTACTTTTTTTATATATATATCAGAGTTACGTTTGGTTGCATTTTAATCCTTTTATTCATAGCATGATAAATCCGTGGCCATATGCTTAAATTTTACTACTAAAAAGTCGTCTGTTTTTCAGTTAGAGATCGGTCGACGTGCTTGTCTCCGTCGGATCTTAATTCAACGATAGCACGTGGGAGAGGGAAGAATGAAGATGACCCTGAGATCTTAATCCAATGTTTCTGATAAGTTAACTGAGATTTAAGACTTTTTTTTAAAAATCAGGCGACTGAGAATAGCCACACCCTAAATTTTAAGCCTTCCGTTCCTAAGTATAAGATGTTCTAGATTTGTCTCAAGTCAAACTTCTTCAAATTTGACCAAATTTATTGATAAATCTGACAACATCTAAACTCTAAATTAATTTTATTAAATTTGTCATGATATATATATATATATATCTTCGTAGTATACTTATTTGATATCGTAGATGTTAGGAGTGCATTTTTTCTATAAACCTGGTCAAGCTTTGAGAAGTTTGACTTACGACAAAGCTAGATTATCTTAAATCTTATAGTTAGGAGTATTTTTATTACAGTTCCAGCCAAGCGTAACTCAATAGCAAATAGAGCCACCATCGCGGACTTCACGCCCCTTTCCTTCTTTGCTTCCTAAAATGGGATTTGAATGAACCGGTTGATCAGTCAGTGCTGAAATAATCCTTAAGCGTCTCTTTATAGCAAAGGGTACTTTATTATGCGTACTGCATTATTTTTAAGATGACAGTGTCAGTGATATTCTGGATTTCAACTACTACTATTTGTTTTATTTATTGGGTTGTTGCTGGAGCCTGTGGTATTCTCATAATTTCGATTCTTCATGGATTTTGGATGGAAATAAAGTACTAGTACTTATTTTCTGAACTTGTCGTCTGATGAAAATGTGTTTTGGTTTAAGAAGCTTCTTGTGCAAAAATGAAACTTGGCTTTGTGATTGCTAATTTGCTTATTTGCTAGGCTTACATATAGTTCAGTTGGCACGTTCCCAACCTATGTATTATATCCATGTTATAAGCGGCACTTTTATAAATACTCAGACTCAGGCCAAACACACATTTTCATCTAGTTTGCGGCACTGGTGTTCTTTTTCCAATGATGGTGCATCTGTGTAGAAATACGAGGGTCCATTTTATCATCATTGTCTTGTACATCAGTGATTGACTGATGCTTTAATATTCATGTACTTGTCAAAGTATTTTTCAATCGAATCAAGCCATTTTAGAGTTGAAGCGTTTATTGTAAAATTGTGTACCATATAAGAATTTACTCCTACCATACTGCAGTACTTGTAAGTCTGTTTTATGAACTATGTTTTTTCTTTTTGCTAACTGATGAAATTGCCATGTTTGACATTTATATGAAGTTTTGAGGTTCCTTAGAAACTGTAGCATCCCAGCTTCATATTGCTCCACTCTCTAAAAAAGATGTCGAGCTAAACTAGGTACCAAGTTGATTTGGGTTACAATTACAGGTTAAACTTGTTTCAGCCAAACAAACAGTAAACTGGAATTCCAGGCCAGTTCGGCACCTATGGAGAGAATGCACAAGGAGGCAAAGGAAACTGTTTGTCGTGAAGATACTAGTACAGACGGATCAAGCGCCGATGATAACGATCCATGGGATATGCTCTATCATCCATTCGATCCTCCTGATGATGTGACTAACCCTTTTATCTTTGCCAACTTAACCTCTAAGGTGAAGTAACTAACTAACTTTTTGATATTTCTCTTCTAACCAGAATGATTTGGCAGTTCTCCTTTTTTCTTTCTTTATAACATCCTATTTACTTCCTTAGTCATAGCTCCTAACGGCGACACATCCCCCTCCCTTCTCAGCGGATAGAAAAGAGAGACATCGCACTTGGTATCCACATAGCATCCAGTATAATTGTCCCAGACCGCACCCCTGAGGTTCTCTGTAACTCAACTTCATTTCGTTATAGTTACTTTGTCCTGCAGTATTTTTGTGTGTGCAACCTCCCTACTGCAACGTTTTGCTTTATTGTCTTATGATGCATTTCAGCAAGATTTCATTTATTTTATTTTGCTTTGCTAATCGGATAACTGATTTCCTTTGACCCTTCTGATTTCGAATGGATCATCGTAGTCGATAAATCATGCGTTTCATGGTTCATCGGACCGTTTGGATCCCATCCTGGGAAAAGATAGCGTCCGACGCTTCCTCCACTTCTTGAGGGGGAATTGGATAGGCACGCGATGGGGCTCGCTCATCACCCCAGAAGCTTTGAACATGATGATTATGAATGATGCGGTGCGATGTGTCAAAGTTGTCTTGGAGGGCCAGGCACCTGAGCTCCATGGATGCCGGGGCGGTCCCAACTGCATGAACTCGTCTGGGTCCTTTCCCCTCCACCGAGCTGCTGAAATGTTCAATGTTGACATGATTTAGTTGCTCTTCCGCCATGGTGCCTCGGCCAATCTACGCACAGCCGGCGATAAGGTCATTGAGGGCCTACTGCCACTCCATGTTGCAGTTGACAACACGTGCCTGCATAAGTATCTGGAAGACAGTCTATGTCCTGACCAAGAGCACTGGGATTACAGTGAGGCAGATGCCAACTATATCTTCAAGCTCATCCATCTTCTGTGTCTACCTGAAATGGTTTGTCTCAGTCCACCCGTAAACAATTTACAATTAGTTTATTCAGTATACGAAAAGGAAGTTTTCAAATATCTCAAACAACTGACATAGCAATGGCCAAGGACCTTACATTCTTACATCTCCCCTTGTTTGTCAGAATTGTTCCATATGCTATGTCTGACAACATTTTTTTTTAGTTTTTGTGGAGAAAGACCATTCCACGCTGCTGTTAACAAATTTGAAAACGCGATTTTCTTTTGATTGGTGGTGGGAACAAAAAATTTAAGTTGCTCAGCACTACCCCATTGCCTATAAATTCTAAAGGAACTCAGTCTTGTTCTATGTTGGTGGTTTTTGCAGAAGATCTTCTTGGATACGACTAGGATGATCGCAAGACACACAGATAATCTGTTGGATGAGCTGTGGAATTACATAAAAGAGGGGAAGCTTGCCCAGACAGCTGTTTTGCTCCTGACAGCTCAAGAGCAAATACGCATGGGAACTTCCGCAAAGATAAAAACAAAAAGTAAGCAAGATGGGTTTGCTATTATCCATGAGCGTATTCTGGACAGCCAAATCGCTTTACAGTCTGAGAAGGGCCAAGAAGAGGAGGCAAAGATTAAACTTAATAATACGACAATGATGCTTGTTCATGTAATTTCCAAAGCTGGTGAAGGTCTTGATTCATACATTCGGAAGCATCTAGAGGTATCATATTGTTGGTCGTTGCAGTACAATGGCTCTATTTTCTCCGCTTTACTAAATTTGCATATATTGGTATATTCACATTTTAGTAATTCCTAGGTTGGAGGCGCGTATGAACCACCCTTCATCAACTCTTATTTATTGGACATAGTAAATATTATCTACAATTAATCACAGTACTGAAACTATTAAGTTCTTGTTTATGCACTAGATTCATGTCCTAAGTTAACAAAAGCACTGCAGTAATTTCTTTTTGATTTATTGGTAATTATGCAAGCCAATTTGGTTTTATATGAAATATAAATTTATGGAAGTACTGTAGTATCTATGTTGGTTGAACGATTTCTGGTGGTAATGTTGTTTGTTTTAGTACTTGCACAGTTTCAAATCAAGATGTTATGACTTCCATGATTTCAACTACAGTTCTGTTAGCAATTCAGAAGAACATCAGACACCCAATATGTTTTTGGGACCTAAATAATCATTATTCCTGTTTTGACATGCTAGGATGGGTTCTAGCTCTAGCTTGAAACATTGGCCTGATTATTTTTTGTTGCGAGGGACCTGACTTAATATTTAACCTGTAAAGCTCATGTTATACCTGTAGAGTGAATGATGATGGCACATGTGAAACATGGTAAAATAATAAATGGGAAATGACACCAGTAATTCATAATGAATTGGAAATAAGCTATCACCAAGTATCTCAATGAAATTTTACGTATATAAGCATCGCCTATTTTGTACCTGTTATCTGGCATTGTCATGAATGTTATTGTTCATGGTGGTGCATGAATAGAAAACATTGGCTATAGCCCCCCCCCCCCCCCCAAACGACAGAATGTAAGAAACCCTGATCACTTCTTTAAACCAGGTTGTCGAACTAAATGTTTTTGAAGTTTAGTTTGAATTACACACTGTTGGGACAACCATGACTCACCTCATGGAACTTGTCTGGGCTGTTGTCTTGTGAAAAATTTCAACACATTTAACTTTTAGAAAGCCAGAACTAAACAATCGTTTGTAAGTTTAGAAAATTGAAACAAAATAACAGGCAGAATTTGTGTTAACGCATATTTTATTTATCTCATAAAAAATATCCATATTACAATTTTATTTTTGTTTGTAAGTTTTCTTTTGCCTTTCCACTTGTATTATGTTAATATTAATTTCCTGTTTCCACTGCAAATAACTCTTTGTAATCTCTAAGTCTCAATTTATTATGTGATGGTGCTCATGACATAGCTCTCACAAGTTAAAATTGTCATGCAGGTGCCTTATTTCATTCAGGTGCCCCATTTGGAGGTCCTTGAACGTGTTTCAATGATTCTTAAGGATGTTGGTTTTTGTCCTACTCCTGAATGCATAAACATTGGGGACCTGTACGTTTTCCATGCTTCGATGATTCTGATTTTGCATACATGTACACAATTGATTGGTTTTTATTTAATTATTTCTTCTGCTTTTTCTTCAAGCTGCCCCTATCATGATGTCTTGTACATTGAGGACATGGCTACAAAACGTGGTATCTGTGTATTCTGACTGAAGCGTTTCTTTCAAGGTGCCATGAAAAAAACCCTAATTATTTTGTGATGGATGTGATGGAAAACAGGGGGAAAAGGTGCTGTAACCAGGGAAGCTCTAGAAATGGATTACCTGCGCACAGTAGCAAAGGTAAAGATATCAAAGTATTAAATCATGCCGAAAGATGGATTATTTAATTCTGAGGGTTAAATTTTAGATCATGTTCACATATAGTTAACATTATCCAAGATGAACTGATCTGAAGCTCAGGAGTTTCTCATGCTTTTGGCAACTCGAGAAATTTATTTAGTACATGTGATAAAATTGTTCTCTCTCATGGTAAAATATAACTAGATTTTGAGTACTGCTGGTAGGTTGCACTGAAATACCTGATGTTTGTGGGTTTCGAACATTCTGATCTTTATGGGCCTGAGCCAGGGTGCAAGAAAGAGACGACCTAGAAGATGGGAGCACAAATTCGCAAGGAGAAGTTTTTTCCCATGGTGGAGATCGGTGTTATCTGTCAACTTTCCTGTCCAGATTAATCCCAAATGGGCAAAGAAAGCAACCTCAAAGGCAAAACCTCCTGTGGTTGGCACAATTCCTCAAGCAGTATGTAATCACAAACCCGGAATGCTGTGTGGTATGGCGGTTAATCACCAACCCAGAAGCCTATTTGGTACTGCGGTTAATCACCAACCCAGAAGCCTCTTTGGTACATCGGTTAATCATCAACGCAAAATGCTGTTGGGTACAGCACCAGATCATGAACCAAGAAGGCTATTTGCTGCAGCGGCATCGATGCTACTGAAAGTGTTAAAGAAGGCATGATCAGTAAAAAGGTATGATGTGAGTGCCCGTTTCCTAGTTCAAGTTTGTGAGCATGCGCAACATAAACACACATGTCGAATCTACAGCTGGCTTATACGGTTATACCAACCGATACTTGATCTTTACAAATTGTCGAATACCACAACAAAAACATACCAGCATCTACTGTTTTGATCTGACACTGTCCTTTACTAATGAACAATCCTTAAGCTTCAGAACATATCCTTCTTTTCCTTGGAGATCTTCAGTACCTATTCCTCTGCGTCCAGATGAATCTATTTCTTTGCTTTCAGATGTTTTTTTTTAAGAGAAAAGGCTGATTCCATTAGTGGAACCAACATGGTTCAGTGTTTTAGAGGTTCAACAGAAAAAAAAATGAAAAACTGACAGTACTACCGACTGCCAGCCAAATTCGAAACGACCATTACATCACAAGGAGCAAACCGAAGTGCTAAAAAAACAAGGACCAAACAGTCTAAGAACCAAGCCAGGCGGCACAACATCAGCTGGCAGCCAAACGCTTCATCACTCCCCAGCCATGCGATCTACCAAGCACATTAGTCACCATTGCTCGCAGTAATACAGCACATGTCTGCATCCTCCTCCGAGACTCAGGTTTCTGTAATGATGCCTAGTATTCCAACCAATAACATACAGAAAATACCAGGTTAGCTGGATCACCAAGACTTTTATTCTGAAAACAGAGTAGATTTCGTGCTTTCCAAATAGACCAACATACAACAAAAAGACCAATAGTAATACTATTGCACATCACAATGGGAAATCCACAAACCCAACTATACATGTTGTTCATGGAGGAAGGCCCTTTGCTGATCCCCAAAAACAGCACACCACCCTCCAAACGAATTTGGCTACAGGATATTCTAAGAATAAGTGGTCTACCGTTTCATCACAGCCACAGAAACCACAACCACTATGCCCTTTCCACCTCCTATGAAGCAAATTATCCCTAGTAAGAATACTATTTTTCGAAATTAACCACATGAAAACTTTTATCTTTAAAGGCCTTTAACTTTCAGTAATGCTTGAAGGGGAAATTAACTCTTTGAGTGACCAGAACATTGTAAAATGATTTAATAGAAAAAACCCCATTCTTCTCTAACAGCCACTTACTACCATCATGACCATCATTGCTTCCAGATGTTCCAACCAGCCAAAGACATAAGTTCCATGAAGGGTTTAAAAACCCCACCTCTGGCATGAGAAAGACGTTGGAGCGAAATTCCTGGAGTCCCCCAAGAGATGCCAAGGTTGAACCAACAGCGTGTACTGAAGGAACAGTTCAGGAACAGGTGATCGCGAGTCTCTCTACAGCCATTAGGGCAGAGGATGCAGCGAAGAAGGCCATCTCTGTTACAGTGCCTGCGGTCCATCATGTTTGTCTCTAGCGTCTAGAGCCAGCAGGACAGACAAAAGAAGCCCTTGATCTTGGGCGCGCATTTGCTCTTCAAATCCAAGAGAACCCACGGGAGGCTCTGCTGTGGGTAAAACAGTTTGCATAAGCCAACAGAATAACTTGTTGGAGATACTCTTGGCAGGCTTCCATGTTTGACTCCATGATGAAAGATATAACATCTCAATATTCCGATTGCACCCCAACAACCTACAAGCTTTGACTGAATAATTGCTCTCTGCTGAGTCAAGCAACAAGTTATTAATAACAATTGATAAGAGCAAGTTTTTCTTGATCAGCTTTCAAATGATGATGATAAGAGCAGACGCAACTTGCTCTGCTCTCTCCTTGCATACGTGCATTACTTGCTACAATATATAGCCAACATTAACAACTTGATTATTTATCAATACGTCACGCATCCGTGGATATATATTAAACAGATTTTGATCTCCTTCTTTCGAACCGATTAACTATAATAGATTTTGTGTCGATCTCAGCTTGAGCAGCTGCAGTTCTCTACGTATGGGTACCTACTATGGATATTATACGTGCAGCTGCAAGAAGAGTTGCACCGGAATTTGGCTTCTCCATCAGCACTTGTTTAGTGAAATCTTTAGTTCAAATTCAGACATGAAGACATGAAGATTCCATGGCTTTAGTAGCAAGTAATACTGATAAAATAAAGCATGCCAGCAGCTGGCCTGCTTTATCTTAGTCTCACCAAATCTTAACAGGAACACAGGACTATATAATGTGGAAGAAGACTCTTACAAGTTTTACCTTCTGTTTTTTAGTGTATATACATTTGGGATTATCGTAAGTAAAACTGTATCAATTTTGTAGAAGAAGAAAAAAGCAGCATATGCAGCACCAAATAAATGAAATATAAAAAATATTTGACAGTTGTCATAATGATACAAGTTTGGTGTTTTTTCTACAGGTCGGCTTGGCACTGTTAGCTTTGCAAAACGTTCTGAAAGTGCGTGGTGTCAGAATAATTTTTTCATGAAAAAATTAATAAATGTAATTTAACCAACCAGAGTAAATCACACGACAGTACATATTAGGCAAAGATTACAAGTTTCAGCTGATCAAAATCACTTTTGTGGCGTATCCGATGAAAACTCCGGTAAAACCGCTGTAGTTTTTTTTTTGAAAAAAAACATATGTTGGACAAGTGATGTTCTATATAAGATTTTAAGTTCAAACTCAGTTGTATCACCAGGGAAAAAAAATCAGCATAAATAGTGATTCTTCCCAATTGAGTATGGATTGGAAATTTGGACGTGGATGGAAAATCACACCACAAACACATTCCAATTTTTGAGTCCTTTAAAAATTGAAACATGATTTCTATGTGGCTGGTACCATTGGCGTTGCACTGCAAGGGTGGTTTTCACCTGATATTTCCACTCTTACTTATGTAGTCTAACTGTTTTTATTTTTTAAATAAAAGCTTTTATTGATTCAAGCTAACAACCGCATAAGAGTTTAACTGGTACAATGTCGACTATATATTTATATTTATGGAATAAAGTTTTGGTTCAATATATAAAAATAATTGCAATAGATTTTAGGTTCACAGTTCTGGCTACACCTATATGTGAGCGCACGCTCATGTTATTATAAAGTCTTTTTTTATGGGCTTATAGGCTGGCCATTTATGAGACAATCTTACATGGTAAAATTCATCGTCACCACATATTGATCTCTCAAAACTAGTCCCGGTACTAATTAGTCTGTTGGTTTGACAAAATTTACTAACCATTAAGAGAAAATTTCATATTTGCCACTGAAAATTTGCCCATATGTCCAAATGCCACTCAGAATTTCACCGTTCCAAATATACCACTCAAATTTTGCATGGAGTACAAATATGCCACTACCGTTAATTGACCGCTAGTTGACCGTTAAGTCAATTGTCAGTTTTTTCATATTGACCGAAATACCCATATGATAAATTATGATGAGTTTTAGTATACTCCCTCCATTTTTTAATATATGGCGTATAATTTTTTTAATTGTTTTCCGAATTATAAAGCGCGCACAGTTGCAGGCGTGGAGAAAAGCCATGCATGCTGTATGCAGCTTCCTTTGGTGGTCACATGCAGGTCCTCTTTTGCTAATTGCACAGGGCATCAAATTTTGCATGGCTGCATGCGATTCCAGCCCATGACATGCGGCAGTTAACATGCCTACTTGCGTTAATTTTCGCAAAAAAGTTTTACCGCCTTATACCAAAAGGGAGGGATAATTATTGTGTTGAGTCTATTATGAATTTTGTGATGTTAAATAAAATCAAGGATAGTGCTGCTGAAAATTCAGCATATTACTTGGGGGCAAAATTGTTTTTTCATCTCTTACTTAACGGTCGACTAACGGTAGTGGCATATTTAGAACAGAAATTTTTTGAGTGGCATTTAAGCAGATGGACAAATTTTCAGTGGCAAATATGGAATTATCTCTATTAATAGTTCTGAAGATAGGGATCATGCAAAACCATGACCTGTCTGTAAAAATTGTTTTGTCTAAACGGTCAAATTCGGCACCAACTGAACAACTAACCATAAGCTCCGAGCTCCATATATATTTAATCTAATTTCAAAATTAATTGTACAACCACTTGCTCAGAGAGGCAACAGGACATGAAAACACCAACTGAAAAAGTAACCACAAACGCCATACATACTGGAAAAAAGCTCCATATATAATTTACTTTGATTAATACATTACATCAAGCTACTCGACCAAAGGTTTTTTCATAATAATAACCGGAGAAATAATATCCGGAAAACCTGGGGTAATTAGCTTTGGTGAAAGTGAAAAAAAAAAGATTCTGGTGGCCCTCCATGCCACCAAATTAAGCACAATATCATCTCCAAGAGAAATGATACATGTATGTGCCATGATGCCATGCCTTTCATTAGGCACTCATCATCTCTACTGCTCCTACAAAATGTGGACTCATTTCTCCATCCATGAAAAAGTAGAAAGAGAGAATAAAAGGAAAAAGGAAGAGAAGAGAAAAGAAAATTACAAGTAGTACTGGCACATATGCAGAAGTATTGTACTGTCCGGCAAAAACCCGGCAATAGAGAGTGAGAGGAGAGATCCTAGTAGCCGACGCAGTCCACGGCCATGGTGCCGGTGTCCAGGAACTGGTGGAACGTGAGCTTGGCTGCGGCGGCCATGTCGCGGCCACACTCGCCGCCATCGGCGTCGCTGCCGCACCCGAAGTCACTGTCTTCGCCGCACGGTGGATGGTTCAGGTCGAGCCACACTAGCCCGCGCTTGACGCCGCCGTGATTCTTGAACGTCTTCGTCTCCGGCGCCGGCGGGGAAGTCGGCGGCGACGCCATGGCGGCGGCGCGGTGGCGGCGCATGTGGCCGCCGAGCGCCTGGCCGACGGCGAACTCGAGGCCGCAGACGGAGCAGCCGTGCAGCTTGGGCTTCGCGAGGTCGCCGCCGTCGCCGTCCAGCCGCGGCTTCTTGTGGCTCGCGCGGTGGCCGCCCAGCGCCTGGAACGACGGGAACACGCGGTCGCACGTCTTGCACACGAACGCGCGCTCTGCCGGCGCGCCCAGGGCGCGGTCACCACGCCCACACACCGGCATCGGCATCGGCATGGCCTGGCCACCCCGCGACGACACGAGCAGCAGCACGCGCGCCATCTCCTTCTCCTCGAACAATCTCTTCATCATCTCTCAAAATCGATCACACTCTCGAATTTCGATTTACTGCTACCGATCGATCAATCTCTGAACCCAATTGGTATCTCTGAATTCTAATCCAAGAAGAAGAGTTAGAAGAAGATGAAGAACAAGAAGATCAAACTACAGGTGTATTTATAGGGCCACACATATACACCGTATATATAATGATCCAGTACTAGCTAGGCTAGGCATTAGTGACGTTCGATCTAGTATAGTTTATGTCTCTTATTAAAAAACAAACAGAACCTGCCCCTAGAGGCTGACCAAAGAGCGAAGCAGCGGTGTCGAGTATTGCATCGATGCCGCTGCTACTCCACTCGGATGATGCAATTCAAGTGGGTCGAAGGCCAGCCGCTCGAGCGACGCGACGCGTCGTGGGGCTGATGAATCTATTTGATTACTAATGGGGGACTAGAATTGCAGCATGATGATGCACGTAGCTGTGCACACGGCGTCTTCAGTTCAGTTAAGCTAAAGACTAAAGAGGGAAGAGAGGTGTGGCGTGTGTGTTTATATTTTTGCAGGTTTGACTTTCTGTATCCTGGATCAGGTCAACTGTTCCTTCTGCACAGGCATGTCTTGCTTTGGAGAGACTAAACGTACCATGATAGCATTCTTTCAAATGAATAACACTTCATTTATCAAAGGAAAAATAAAATCGGCTGGGAATGAAAATACAGTATAAGATGAGATTGCTTTTGTACTGAATGTGGTGTTCACAAGCCACCATTGGAATATTCAGGACTGCTCCAGGATCAATGGTAGTATTTTTCTTGGTTTGAATAGTAATTACAAGCTGTGAATTTATGACATGATGCTTTGTGTCAATGAAGATCTCATTTTCTTTTCTTGGGTGCACTGTGGCCCACACTGAACTACTTGCAGGGTTCGCTTGTGTCCCATCAAGCTTGGTCATGGCTAGGCCAATCAATAAGGCAACCTGGAATGACAATTAAATTAACATCCCAACGATGATCCATGACGATTGCTTCCTTAATGATGAGTTTAACAAACGTCTCATGCATTCCCCAAATGACACATGGAACAGTATCGGATCTGCATCTCCTGCTAATTCTTTTTTTCGCGAGGGGCATCTAATCCCTTTTGCACTTACTTGCAGTGGCTCTTCCAGTGAAAAGTAGCCAGGCTAAAGAAACTATCAAGTAGTGTCATCTGAGTCTGAAAAACTAAACTAATCCAACTGCGTATGTATACTTAGCGGTGTTCGTCGATGATGTGTTGTCGGAGTTGCTTGCGTCCACGCTGCACTGGCTGATTGGACTGAACTGATCAATAATTGCTGCTTGCTATGTCAGCAACAGTTTTTTTCTTCTCATTACAACTTGTGTTAGCAGTGCCATTTCTTTTTGCTGTTTCATGGATCAGGATTCAGGAGTTCATGGCGTCTCAGATTGTTCCACACAGTGGAAGTGTTTGATGGGAATAAAATGGAATCTTGCCCCTATTCACATTTCAGAGAGAATAAAGCAAACCACTAGTCAATATTATATGATTTGGATCTTATCGAACTCTTCATTGTCTTACTAAACCTCTACAAAGAGTAATTAGCAACTTAAATGTATATTAAAGAGTCTTTGGGAAAACCATCATTCATATACATCTGGTCCTCGGTACTTGAGGTTCTTCAGATAAGTAGTAGTGCATGGATGATAGCATGCACATTTTTTGCATCTGTTCACTGCTTCTCATCATGCTGGATGCAATCACAGGGGTGAAAGAATATGCAAAGGCCAGTTGGCAAGGTAGCCCTTTGTGCACCCTGAAGCAACATAGTATCCCTCGGTGCCCGCGATACGCTTAAGTCAGTATTAAAAAAGGGAGCAATTATTCTCTGTTCACCAGCTGCCCAGTTGTTCTAAAAGATTCAGATGACTTGTTGAACACATATTTGCCAAGAAACAGAAATGGGCAATTTGCAGTTTGCTATAGATAAAGCTATTATTTACTTTCTGAAAATGATTGGTGCTAGGAGTTCTAGTAGCCCCAGCAACTTAATACCATTGGTTAGCGTTTATACCTAATAGTCAACATCACAGCACACAACATATTAACATAAGCAACTTTTGTGTCTCTCTCAAGTCTCAGTCTGACCTTGGAGCTAGCAATGCGTCTGCCGTTCCCCGCATAATTGTGCAAAGATAGAAGTTTGCTTCCCTTTCAGAATACATAACTAGACCAAGGCCGGCTATTTTTAGCATAATCGGTGAAAAGTAAAATTGAGTTCGCTTCTTGATTTACCTCAAGATTCAGAATAAGGTGCATCAAAGATCCAGAACTCCTATATCATCATGTCAAACCTATGCAGACTGTTTAATTTAAAGTGGCACGCAGCTTTGGTGCCCAATGCTTAGAGTTGCTTGTATTGACTTGCTTGCTGATTATATCTGATTTCTTAGTATCAAAGCAGAAGTTCTGATGCCTTTGCAATTGTTTTTTCCTCATTCGTGAAACATGCTGGGCCCAACATTAATCACTAAAGTATAAATTACCAAAACAATGTCAACCATCATCTCTGAAGGGGAAAAAACTAAAAGATGTAAGAGACGATTGAGGCGTCGAGCTGTTCTGGTTTTCTGCATCTATTTTCTGAATATACAGTTTGCTCTCGAACAGTTTGCTGACCACTGAATGCAGAGGAATCTTCTATGGAGAGGACACTACTTTAGATACTACTGATTTATTCAAAAGTTTAGCTACATAATATGATATTAGGCGCAGGCGTGCGTCATCGTGCTGTAACTGTGGTTTCAGATTTCGAAAAGGCAGTATCACTCCTTAATGATTCATGGGGGGCAGTATTAGCATCACCTTTTGCAACCCCATGCTACTTAGGAGCCAGAATCTTAATTTTATGAAGAAAAATAGATGAGGAATCAGGACAGCTACAAATAGTTTTCTTCATTGTTTTTTTTCCAAGTCTTGAAACTTGGAATGAGCTCACAAATCCGAAATCAGAGACCTGATATAAGCTAGGCATTAGTGTGTTGTTTACAACCCTAAGATCCTGTCTTTGATTCAGTTAGCTTGCCATGTTCTATCCACTTCTTGTATGTGGTCCAGTTCAAGTCTGCACCAAGTAAATCTAAATAGTCTTGTGGTTTAAGGCAACTGTGAATTGTATAATTAGGTTATAGTGCTGTGATGCAGCTAAGCATCAATATAGTTGCTTTATCCATTGAACAGAAAAAAAATTAGTTGATTAGCACAGCACAGAAGGGCAACAGAGATGAATGATTTGTTTCAGCAGATCATACAATAGTAGTAGATGCGTAGCAAACAAGGATACGAAAACTGATTACTGAAATTGTCGGACCTGGCTGGTACCGGCTACTGGAGGTAACTGGTCTTTTCTACAGAACAGAACAGAACAGTTTAAACTACCAATTTGAACTTAAGTTATGAATTTAGCCTGGTCTTAGCCTGTTAACATTCGTAATTGCTGTTCACTGTTCAGTTACTCCCTCCCATCCATATTAATTGTCTCAAATTTGCCCAAATATGGATTTATTATGCCTAAAGAGCGTCTAGATGCATGTAATATTTCGACAACTAATATGGATCGGAGGGAGTACAAAATGTCAAAATATTTTTTGGGTATGTTAAGGGAACTCAAGAAAGGAGCCTTCTCATTATATCAAAGGTAAAGATTTGAACTATAATATTTACGAGACTCCAAAAATCCCCACAGATAAAAAAAAACCCGTCTAACCACGAACAAATCGAAGGGGAATTCCTTTTTCGCTGGTAGATAAACAATGAAAAAAAACATCTCTCTCTCTCTCTCCGGTTTGACATTTTTTCCTTTGCATGAACAAGCTGTTGCTCTCATGAGTGACAAACTGGTTGAAAGAAACCTGCTTTTCAGAAAGAGTTGAGTCACTGTCAGAGAAAAGAACACCAGCGAGTTGCTGCGTTCATGCTGGAGATCACCCAGTTGAGAGAGAGAGAGAGAGAGAGAGAGAGAGAGCACTTTGCTTCTGCCTGAGTTTTAATAGCGTTTTGGTTGCCTTCTCCACGTAGGTCGCCACCAGAGTGATGCAGACTGCTCTGCCCTGAAACCCTAATCAAGTTGGGAGTATCGGCCTACTAAGTGCAATATAACCACACATGTCATCATGCAGCACTGAGCAAGTGGCTAGCAGTGGTGACTGAATCAGATGCTGGCGTCGCATTTAAGTTTAACTAACACGAATAATACATTGTTAATCGCCCATGCTTCTATTGGTCCTCCATACTGATGTCAGGTCAGGTGAAGACCACACTTACCGTGAAAACCATATTTATAAGTTTCAAAAATTCACAAACGGAAATGTCATATTTTGGAGAAGTGATGTTCTATAAACATGCAAAATTTATAGTACAAACTCAATTGCCTTGGGAGAATTGAAAAGATATATATAAACAAGTGGTGCCAAAGAGTGGAGGACCGCTATTCATGTCAAATTTGTATTTTCTCTAATGTCAAGCGTGATTGAGTTTGGACTTGAAATTTAGTTTACAATGAAGTCCATTTTCACCGGAGTATGATATAATCTTTTCTTTTCGATATATCTACATAAATAGAATGTCAGTAGAAGAAACACTTTCGTCCAAAAGCCAAGACATGCACAACTTTTAAGTGGTTGAGAGAAGGAAATTGCATTACGCCTGGTATAAATAAGCTGAAACGGGAGTACAGTGCAGCTAAAAATTCTGCATGATTGATGCAGCCAAAAATTGATGAGGATGAATAGAAGATACAACATGCGTCTACTGCATGCAAAATTGCTTTCTAAATGTTCATGATCATACTCTGTCCTATCGAGCAACCTCCTTCAGAGAAAAATACATCCTTTATGCGGTTCTAACGAATGGCACTGCCTTTCAAAAGGCAAATTATCTACCATGATCAGCTGGCCTGAGCAGCTGCCTTGTTAGGACATTCTGATGAGAGATGGCCAGCGATGCCACATTCATAACATGTACGTCTCTTCTTTTTCTTTGGAGGCGCCGGATTTGTGTCATCACTAGCCTTCTTTTCGTCTGAAATGGCTGGAGGTACTGTATTTGAGTCACCATTAGGTTTCGCTTCATTGGAATTGATCTGAGAATCTTTTTTGTTGGGGCACGCTGACGAGAGATGACCTGATATGCCACACTCGTAGCATTTCCTCCTCTTTGAAGGTGCTGAATTTGATCCATCAGCAGCTTTACTTTGCTCAAAAGCCATGGAAGGTGCAGACTTTGGTTCATCAACAGGCTGCATGTTGTTAGAAACAACCTCAGCAGCCTTTTTGTTCGGGCAAGCAGACGAAAGATGGCCAGGAATGCCACATTCATAGCATGTCCGCCTCTTCTTCGACGCTGATGTAGTCGAGTCAATATTAGCCTTCTTTTCATCAGTTACAACTACAGAAGCCTTTCTGTTGGGGCAAGCTGACGATAGATGACCAGGAACGCCACATTCATAACATGTGCGCCTCTTCTTCGACGGTGCTTCGGCTGAATCTGTAGCAGCCATTGTTTCAGTAGACATGTCTTCAGAAGGCTTCTTATTAGGGCAAGCAAAAGAGAGATGGCCAGGAGTGCCACATTCAAAACATGTACGGATCTTATTCTTTGATGAATCTGAGTTTGCATTGTCATTTGGTTTCTGGCTTTCTTTCCTGGGAACAGCGCATCTGATTCTGACTGGCCTCCCCTTAATCACGTTCTGGTCAAGCTTCATAGCAACAGCAAGAGATGTGCCATCAGAAAAATCAACATGTGCAAAGCCTTTGAAATCACCTGTCTCCTTGTCGGTTCCAAATCGGATGGATGAGATCTTGCAATCAGAAAAAAACTTCCTCAGGTCAACCTCTGTTATGTCCCAAGCTAGGTTTCCAACATATATCCTATTGTATCCCTCTATCATCTTCGGTGCAAAATCTTCCTTCTCATGGTTAGATTTGACTTTTTCACGGTTAGCTTTGTAGGGCTGGACTTTCAAAAAGAATCCTCCCCTGTGATGGTTAATAAAAATGCTATATATCACTTCTGAATTACAATTGAAACAAAGGGGTAAAATTAAGGAGATGCGCTTACATATCTGCCCCATCAAGAGCCAATGCCCTTTGCGCGGCAGCATCAGTCTGCACAAGAAAACTCAGTCAGGCTCCAACCTCCAAACAGTGACGATGGACGAAAAGCATGCTGCTGATGAGCCATGTGAATGACTTATGATAACAGATTAAGAGCATCTTCTACTGGTACAAATTGACTCCGATGGATTACATACAATTAAATGGTAGATAAAAGCTTTGCTCAAAAGTACCACAAAATGCAAGGCTACACACCACCAGTTACCATCAAGACCATAAAGAAATGACATAGAGAGGGTTTGAACATTAAACCTACAATTTCTACACATGAATGGCTAAAAAGTCAGGTCACCATATCTAATGCAATTGGTTGAATCAAACACCAGTGCTATTAAACTTTGCACATTCAGTACACTAACAGAATGTCTTAGGTTGTTCAATATGCTTGTGAATTTAACATCACTGCAAGTGAATATGTTTCTAAGCTGACCTTGAATGTGAGAATGGCAATACCCCTGAATTTCCCGCTCTCAGGAAAAGTCATGCAATCCAGGGCAGTTATACTGCCACATCCTTCAAAGAAACTTCTAATGTCATCCTCAGATGAATAGTATGGGATGCCACCAACATACACCTTCTTTATACTTTGCTCACTGAAACAAGGGAGCAAAATATTAAACAAAAAAATTATGTCCACAAGGCAAACATCCTACAAGAAGTTAATCTCCACCCTGTAAACCACACTCCTTATCAATTCGATGAAATTACCATATCACTTCACAAAGAAACATTGCAGACAGTTTCCTTTGCAAGAACAGAACTGTCGATTTGCCACAACTATTTCAGATGATTGATCAATATCTTATCTATTGTAGAATTATAGCTATATGAGTTAACAGCAAAGCTAGAGTCTAGGTCCGTGTAACTCCTAAGTTTGCTAATCGCCATCCTGCTATACTGTTCAAAGTCACCATATGTTACGATAGTATCTCACTATTTACGGAAACAGAGTCTTGTCCTAAACACCTTTATTCCTGGTATCTTCACACCTTATCTAACAAGAAAGAAGGTATTCTAAATTTCTAATACCACAGCATCTATCTTTTAAAGTATTAACTCACCGATCTTCCGACACAATTGGATTGTCAGACCCAACTCCCTGGCCTGTCACTTCTGACTTATTTTTGTTCTCATCTCCTTCCACCTTTGTGATGTTTAGAATCTGTTCACTGAAACAGGGGGAAAACATTACACAGCGCATGTCAATACAAATATCACACAGCTAAACAGCACCACCTCACGCCTCATCAACACTCCACTCAAGAGCAATCAAATGCACCGTCATTACTTCAATGAAAATACCAGCAGAAAGCAATCAAATCAGCCCCGCCTGACGTAAATAAATAAAGATATAACTAACTTCCACAAAGGCAGACATAAATAAGTGATTTACCCCAGATCACAACCAAACAAGATAGTCAGACAATATATGTACTATAGTATTACGGGACTAATTACGGGCGGCAAAGCTAAACAATCTAAACCCCTCTATAGACCCTTGCAATGATTCATCACTTATACCACCACTATACGGCTATTCCGAGCTCAGATCACACTGTACCAACATGCTACGAAACTAACTCTGATTTTCTCTTCACATCAACAGCATTTTAACATCGACAATTTAACATTTTTTCTTATTCCCACGGCATGAATCTAACAAGAAATGAGGTATCTATTCTAGCACAAAAGCCACCAATCTGTAGAAGCCTTAACTCACCTATCTTCCGACACGGCAGGATCAGCGGCGGCCACTTCAAGCTTCTGCTTCTCCGCGGCCTCCGCCTCCAGCAACCTCCTCACCCTCCTCTTCTCCTTCTTCTCCTTCCTCCTCTCCTCCCTCCGCCGCTCCACCTCCGCCTGCAGCGCCAGGGCCGCCGCGTCCACCTCCGGCTCCTCCACCGCCTGCTTCTCCAAGTCCTCCTCTTCCACCACCACCACCTCCTCCGCCTCCCCCTCTACATTCTTATCCAATTCCTCCTCTTCCGCCGCCGGCGCGGGCGGCGGCTCCTCCGGAGACGGCTTCTTCGGCCGCTTCGGGCGGGGCCGCTTGGAGGACACGAGCCGCACCTTTATGTTCTGCGCCTCCGCGTCATCCCCCGGCTCGGCCTCGCCGCCGGGGGGAACGAGCGTGCGCAGCTTCTGCTTCAGCTTCTTCCGCGCGAGCACCATGGCTGCTGCTTCTTCTCGCGGGGCGGCGGCGGCGGCTGCTGAGAGGTTTCGCTCGAGAGAGAAGAAGAGGCAGAAACCTCAGAGCCAGAGACGTCAAGGTTTACATTGGGCCGGCCTGATATGGGCTCATATAAGCCTTCTATCCGAGATCCGACATGTGGATAAGCCCATTATAGCCCGGCCCAGTACGGCCCAATGGGTAGGTCTTCTCTTCTCTGCCCTAGCCCCGCCTACGTCGAGCGGCAGAAGTGTTTTGGAGAAGATGGCCGGGAAGGCTGCGGCGGCGAAGGCGGCGGCGGCGACGGCGGCGAAGTGGGCGGAGGCCAAGGGGTACCCGTGGAAGGACAAGCTGGCCAAGTACAAAGGGGAGCTGAGCAAAGGGGTGTGGGGTTACTGGGAGCTGGGCGCGTGGAAGCCGCTGGGCATCAGCGGCCGGCAGCGCGCGCGACTCCGCAAGGAGGTGCTCCTCGCCGGCGAGGAATGGTCCTACGACGCCCCCCGCGGCGAGATGCGCACCAAGCGCAAGGGCCACAAGGTCGACCGCATCGCCGCCGAGAAGTAAGCAGCCCGCCCGCGCCCATTCCTTGGCTCCTCCCTTCTCCTTGGGATTTGGTTTGGTTTTGTCTTCTCGATGCTGAATTGATGGGGGTTTGGTTTGGTTTTTTGTTCAGGCGTGCGAATACTGTTGAGCTGATGAAGAAGATGCCCCAGATGCTCCTCGACTACAAGGTTCGTCTCCCAGTCTCATCTTTGTGATTCCTGTTGGTTGTTGCTTCCATTCCCTGCATACTGCATTGATACTAGTAATCCTTGTGTACAGCCATTACCAGTTAAGGTGATCCTTGTATATAACCATGCCATTTCATGTAATCCTTGTATACAATCATGTACTATTCCCAGCTGATATCAGTACCTTGGCTGTGATGTTTTTTAATTTTGAGTGTTGTTGCTCAGACATGATACTGAACATACATTTTCCGGTTCGATCACACGAATAGCTTCGCAATGCACATCTCATCTAACTGCAGCACAGCGGAAGAAAATCAACCAGATGCTGTTGTCAGATAATGGAAAAACATGTAGTGTTGCAACCCAGGAAATATTTTTTGCTTAGTCGGTTGAGCATGGCCAAAACTGGAGTCTTGCACACTGCGGCGCACCTTGCATTGATATGACACGAGAATTAATGGCAGAAGGGATTTCAATCCTCCTAGTGTTAAAATCTACCTCTGGTAGTCCCTATTTCTCCCAAATGCATCTTATATAAGCATGAGGTACTCAGGCCCTGTTTGTTTGGGCTTCTGCTTCAGCTTTTGGTGCTTCTAGCTCTCTAAAAAGCACTTCTCCTGTTTACGCATGAAGTTGAGAAGTGCTTTTTAGAGGGCTAGAAGCAGCAAAAGCTGGAGAAGAAGCCCAAACAAACAGGGCCTTAGTCTGCATCTGGGCCTTGCAGATGCAGGCTTTAATTGCTGGCATACCATTCAAATCAGTTCCCCTCAAAAAAAAAAACCATTCAAATCAGTGCAGTTTAGCATTAAAGACTTGAGTACAAGCTTCATCTCTAAAGAGAGAAAAATACTGGTCTTGTTTTTTTTAGGGGAAATACCGGTCTTGTAGGTTTAGAATAGTTTGCACTGTAGATTTTGTGCAACAATGTGTAAAGCCCAATAAGCCCGCGCAAGATAAGAGCAAACTATTCCAGTCAGGCACTCAGGCCAAGTATGGTGATGGAGCATTCGAAATAATGATCTCCGCTGGCTTTGGTTACTGAAGTGTTGCATACCTTGTATATTTTAAAACAAACTGATGTGATTATTCTATGTTGATGATTAGTAACTGGATGGAACAGTGGTATAACATGAAAGGAAACATCTGACTGGTTCTTCTTTGTCTGTGCTTGAATTGCTATTTCTTCAGAAACGTAGGTGGGAGAAAAAGATGAAAGAGGAGGAGGCTGCAGCGGCAAAGTCTACGTAGGGTACTGGCATGTTGTCGACTACTGTCTGGAGTGGCGTCTGCGAAGGAACTGCCCTATTGCAAAATACCCTGCCTTTCCTCAAACCAGTCTCCCTTTTAGTTTGCGGAGGTCAAGCTGTTGATTCAGTGCGTTGTTGACTTGTTGCTCTTCCTGAATAAAGCTTAAAAGAAATTTCGTGTAGTAGGTTCATAATGTTGCTGGATTGCGAGATCTGAGATCTCCCTGGATGTTTATCATCTCCCCTGCAACCTACACTTTGTAATGCAGATTTCTTATTATGTACCCCTGGTTCCCAAAATTTTGTTCACCGATTCTATCAAGGTCCAACCAGTTTAAACAGATTTATCGGTACGATTGTTAAATCATTTCATTTACAATTGCCAATTGCCGGTGCAGATTGTTTTCTTTTTTGCATTTAGTTGCAGAAGAATGAATGAATCGAGTAAAACAAACCTTGACACTGGCATCCCTAAAAAAAACCTTGCAGTGACAGGAGTGTACAGAATAATCCATCACGTAAGGCACTTGCTGGTTGCTGTCAGCTGCTGTTCCTCCAGCAGCTTCATGTCATCTGAATCCAATGTTCAGGTACTAAGAGCGAGCAGGGGAAATAGTTTGGGTTGGAACACACAACCCTAGAAGCACCAGGGAATGAGACCGCATGTTCAAGTGTCTTGGTCTTCATGTCAGCGACCATCACCGTTTTCGCAGCTCACCTTGGAGGCGATGTAGACAACATCTTCGCCAGTCTAATCATTATGGGGTAAGACCTATAAAAATTCTTCAGCCCGGGCTCAGGCAGGAAGGCAGCATAGTGGGAAAAACCATCTTTCTGACTTCATTACTGTCACTGCAGACCAACTTACATTAAAGTTATTTTACCTCACTGTCAAGGGTCACCAATTTATTTCATTACCATGATAATTCATGTGCCGTTCCCCAGGTTGGAGTAAAGAAAAACTTGAAAATTACACTACAACCAAACTGGTTGTAACTCAAGAAAAAGAAGAGGAAAACTTGTCAAACTCAGACGAGCCAGCCAAAACATCCATCGCAGCCTCAGTTTACACTTTTGGCAGCACCGTAGTGTTGTATGGGGTCGATGGCTCAACCTACAAAAAGAATAAATAAGCTCCAGTGCGACGACTAATAGATCCCTAGGAATAGGATGAAGACCATTTATATTTATAATCTTATCAGAATTTGGAAAAACTAACTGATGAAAAATAGTAGACTAGCAAAAGGGCGTACCGCAAGAAACCGTGCCAGCAAACCTGCGCTGCTGGGGTTGAAGCCCTCGACTGGCTTTTTCTCCATGCGGGATGCATGCAGCTGTTTCCTCACTTGAGAAGCCAGTGACTGAGACATCAAATTTCATAGATAAATAACATCAAGTTTAGGTGGAAAAGAAACAAGATAAAAACATATGAGTAGGCTGACAAACAAGGAATGTGAACACAAATACGTCTTCGTTTCTGAATGAAAAATAAAATTATTGGACAGCCTAATAATACATCAAGCACAGACCTTGCCGAGCTCCACTCCCCACTGGTCAAATGAGTTGATTCCCCAGATGAAACCCTGAACTGCAATCCGGTGCTCGTAGATGGCTAAAAGCTGAAAGGTACACAAGTACGTTTACAGAAAGCACTGACAAGCAAATTTTGACAGCATAATACGATCTTGGAGAAGGCAAATGAAAGAAGAGGCTATGCATAAGGAGATGATTGCTGATCAAGAGATACGGGCTTCACGAGGGTAAAAAATACTTCATCCAGGACGACATGATCAGAAGCAAGAACAGATTTTTGTGAGCTTCAGCAGTACCATGCATGTTTGCCAGCAAAATGAGGCTAACATACCAGCTCATCTCAATTTTGCTGTCTTAAGATACAGAATATTTAACCATGGCAAGAAACCAGTATAACATTATGTTTTTGGTTGACACTGTCATGATCAAAATATTCAACTGGTACAATGCTCAGGTAAAATAGAACATAAATAATGCACATTCCATTTTCTTAAATGATGCATGATTTACACCTCTCTTTTTTCACCCAGAAAACAGTAGGAGAACATGATTTACACCTCATACAACAAAATTCAGAATCTTTCTGGTGAAAAAGAAACATGAAATGAGTCTACACATTGCAGTCGGCATACCTGTCCAATCTCATAGGCAGATAACGAGGACAACAAGAAACTCAGTGATGGCCGGTTGCCCTGAAAGGTCTGTTAAAGAATAAAGGGACAGAAGATTGCCTAGTCAGAGAGGCTTCATTTATGGTGACAGAATACATTGGAATAAACAAACAAGAAATAAGTGAACCATTATCACCTTGTGAGGGATAAGATTCTCGGGAACTTTCTCACTATGCAATTGTTCAGGAGTCTGAAAAGATGAAGTAGACTCTAGTAAGGAACAGAGAAAGTTCATGAAACACATCTGAATACAAAATATTGTTGAGCTATTTACTTTTCCATAAGCAAGTGCGTCAGGCTGGGCAAAGAAATTGGACATCAGCTCATCATGATTGCTAACAGTTTCCCCTGAGAAAGATGTATCATGGAAGTGTTTGAAAGGGCAATTGAAAAAACATGAGCCTAACAGGCTGAATCTTATGTTATTAACTGCCAAAGAGATATTCAGTGCGATACCTTTCAAGTAAACAGGCTGCTGGCTTTTTATGACGCCAATAAAATCACAAGGGATAACTCTTCCCTGTTAGTCAATGTACTACCATTGTCAGCAAAGGTGCAAATTCATTGAACCATATGGTTATTATGTCACATACAGTAATCAAGTATCCAAGAAGAGATGTAAAGGGTGCCAAAATTGTATCATGCGATAGTAATAGAAACGGAACGACAGCTCGGTTTTAATAATGGGTTAATTGGATCTATGCCACTCTCTATTTCACCGGTTGTTGATATGCCATTACAAAAACTTGACTTGGAAAAATGCTACTCTAACTTTTTTATACCTCTATTCATGCCATTTTCTCCAATACCAGCACGTATACTGTCTAGTACGTATAGACATAGCTCTATACGAACAATTTTTTTACCATCCAAAGTCAAACCGTTTTATTCCTCTTATTCCCCACGCGTTCCTCATATCCCGTCCCCAACGGTGGACTCATATTACTGTTTTTTATTTTCTGTAATTTTTATAAATTTTTCTGAGAATATTAAATTTTGGGCCAAATTTGAATTTTTTTTAACCTTTATGGCGCCTGGAAGACTCGAACGTACTGGTGAACATTGTAAATAGGAGTATTATGTTAAATATTGTTGTACAAACTGAATACATGTATTTTATGAACACTTATTGGTCTTAAGTGGACAGAATGACATTGATAGAGGTATAAGAAAGTTAGAGTGGCATTTCTCCAAGTCAAGTTTTTGTAATGGCATATCTCCAACCGGTGAAATAGAGAGTGGCATAGATCCAATTAACCCAATAATTAAATGGGGTGCTCCTGAATGGCTGCTAAAAAATGTTAATAGAATGACGAACAACGTAACTAAGAATATCGCAATCAAGAAAGCAAGAACAGTTCTGCATGACATCAAAGTATCATCAGGGCTTCAACACTCCGAGCATATGAAATTCCTTCCATAGGAAATTATCAAGGTTTGCATACTTGAACTGTTCGCCCCTTAACCATAACGTTCATGACCTCCAGAATACTTGTGTCATCCACATCTCATTATACACTTTAATTGACGAGCTAAATGCATTGTTGCTATGGAATTAAAAGTATGTATTGCATGACTTATTTAAATGCATGTGCCCTCACATTCACCAAAAAAATTCTTTATCAAAAAATATCATCAATGTTGTGTTAAATAACAATTATCTCAAACTATAAGTCAAATCAACTAGGAGTATAATTCAAAGATCATGCTACGTATATCTGCCACATAGAATTGGTGGCAATTATTGTGATTTGCAAGCAGTCAAGGGAGTAGTAGAGTGAACAGACAACCACTAACTCAGATCTTTATAATAGTAGAGATAAAGATATACAAAACACAACAGCACTCCGTAAGATAACTAGAGGAATAAGAAAATATTATTACCTGATGGATTAATTGATAGAAGCTGTGTTGTCCGTTTGTTCCAGGTTCCCCAAAATCAATTTCACCAGCCTCGAAGGGAAGCCGAACGCCATCAATGGAGACACCCTTTCCATTACTCTCCATGCTAAGCTTTACAACATAACGAACATATGTTATATAAAGAAATTATGAGAAGAGAATCTCCAAGTTGACAGCTGTAAAAAGGAAAGCTAGTAATGTACCTGTTGAATATGCGGTGCAAGCTTCTCAAGTGCTTGTGAATACGGTAATATTGCCTAGAAAAAATATTATAGAAAATGAAGTACTCAAATGGAGAACTAGGTAAAATCCATAACTGGAAATAACAAGGCAATGGAACAGAGTTGCTCACTCTAGCCGGATATCCAAGAAATGAAACATTCCACACACTCAGCAAACCAAGGAGTACCTAATCAGAAATGATAGACCCTGTTACAAGAATGGTCAACATCAATAATCCATAAAAAATACTCGCTTACAGGTATATTTTTCTCAAATGAAGATGTGTGGAAGTGGTTGTCAATGCTGGAAGCACCCTCCAAGAATCTTCAAACAGAAAAATGCCAAAACAGAATCAGTGATCATCTCTATTTACTGTGAAATGGACTTTGTAAGAATTTGGCATTAAAAGTAACAATCTGACACTAAACAAAGTTGAACACAAATTGTTGGACCTTTGAGACATTTAATAACCTATTTACTTAGACCAGGTTTGAAGTTTAGAGCGACTTGGTGCATCCTATAAATTACATAAAAAAATGAGGGGCGTCAGCATTCTAACATTAAGTGGGCACATAGTTTTATGCTAGCTGGAATCCAGGATAAGTTGTCCCAGAGTCAAAACCAACTAATATGTGTTTATCTTGGAGGCTTGAGTACTACATTGAACTACAAGAACTCCAACCTATAGATACTCATTATTCCATTATGTGTGCTAGCAGAATTTAACAACCCTGCCTTTTTTACTCGTGATAAACTCCAAAGGAAAATCACATCCTACACAAATTTTCACTACAGTTGCGTTAATTAAATTGGCGGACAAAAAGGGATCAGGTACAGTTCTTGAGCTTTTGTATCAAAGCTTCCTGCATATGTTTTTATACTCATAATGCTTGATCAATGGTGATGAATGCAGTTGTGCAGTATCCTTTCTTAAAGCACTTGTCACTCAATAATGCATATATAGTTTTTTTCCTTGTTCTTTTCTTTCTTTTTCTTTCTTTTTTCGAGTCCCCTTGGGCCTCCTTTGTTGCCTGCTTGTACTCGCGCTTCTTGTGCCTTCTTCTTAATGAAAAAGACACGCCGCTCGGCATGTTCGAGAAAAAAATAATGCATATATAAACTACTTGCTCTAATCTGAAACAGCAAAGGGCATCCTGATCTAAACAGAGGTCCTTTAAGGGGAGCTTTGTTTAGTCTCAAGAAAAAGCGTTAAAATTGTGCATTAGAGATTTAGAATCTATTATCTTAAAAATTACGAATGGGTTGACCAAATTTAGGCAATGACACCACGGTTGTGACACATGCACTGCCTATTGCCGAAACATGAAATTCACTTCAGGGTGTAAATATAGGTTCAGATAACATACTTCTGAACAATTGGAAATCCATACTGAAGAGACAAGGGCAGAACACCAACAGCACTGCAAACTGCAACATTTGACTAGAGTTATTATTCAAAAATCAAAATATAAGATAAATTAGTATCTTTTAATAAAGAAATAGAGTTGGTACCACTATAGCGACCGCCAACCCAGTCCCAAAATGCAAAAGCATTGTTGGGGTCGATTCCAAACTCCTTCACAAGCTATATCAACAGAAAGAGGTACAGTTTAAAATTTATCACATTAGAATCACAGTTCTTGAGGAATAATAAGGCATTAGAAACGTTCTGACAAATTAGCCAAACATGTTACAATTAAACATGCAAAATATATAATAATATAGATGATGAAACTTCAGATGGGAACAACGTTTCATGTGAAATTTGGCTGAAAAGCTAAAACGTTAAAAAGTACCTTAAGATTGGTACTGACAGCAATCATGTGTTTGGAAACAGCCTGAGGTCTGAATCAGCAAAATTTACATAAATCACTCGACAGTAAATACTCCATAGCAGACAAAAGATGTTTAAGGTATTAAACAGACTAACCCAAGAGAAGAAACGATCCACTCCTTAAGAGTTCGAGCATTTAACATTGTTTCGGCTGTCGTGAAGGTCTTTGAGACAACCACAACTGCATGTTTGTTCGATGAGAACAATTAAAAGCTCTGATGATATCTGTAGACTCAGAGAGTGCATCTGCGCTGATAGTTTAAGAATGGAGGGTGAAACGTGATGCTTACCGAGAGTTGTTTCAGGATCTAAATCCTTGATGCTTCGTGCAACATCAACTGGATCAACATTTGCAAGACTACAGCATAATCGAAATTGACCATACATTACTAGATGAAGAGCATATTGATTGCATGAATGAAACAAAAAGTCAAGAACATAGCCACTCAATCGCAATGTGCAACAAGGCACTATAAATACTGCATGAATGGTACAGAAAAAAAATCAAAAAGATACACTCGATCACATTCTAATTCTTTGAGCAACTAAACAAGTGTCCACACAATGGCTACAACAGGTGCAGGCAAAAGAAATACAGAAACATGGCCCAACTACACACTTACAATCTCAGTTGCCGTCCTTTGGCAGATTCTGCTGCTTCCGGATCTGAAAATTAGTAACATTTTCATGACATATCAGATCAAAACATCGCAGAAAATAATTTCAGTTTAGAAATACTAGGAAACAGAGGAATGGATAACAAACTTGTTTACCAGTTTGGAGGGCAGTATGCACAAATAGAGGCCCAAGGAAGCTACCACCTATCCCAACTGAGACAACATTCGTCAATGCTTTTCCAGTTGCCCCAACCTGTGGTTCAAGAAGTAACAGTAATTAACTTTACTGTTTCTGCAACATATGCTGGGTGAAGAAATTGTTTCGATTCCCTCAAAAAGGAAATTGTTTCGAATTTTTACCCATGATCCACTTCTAAAAGTTTCTGAAAAGTGCTTGATTTTATCTTTAACACTCCAAACTTCAGGGACAACATTCACCCCATCACTGTTAATGACTGCATCTCTTGGAGCCCTCAGAGCCACGTGGAGCACTGATCTGTTCTCCGTAGTATTTATCTAGCAAAACAAATTTAGTCAACAAAGACATCTATTACATCAACTTTAAGTGATATTTGATGAACTGGACAGCTTAAAAGATAGAAGTTGTGAGATCTCGTAATTGCTACCCAAAATTTAGATCTGTCAAGATTCAGTATAAAATTAATTGCATGCAAGTTTAATTTAAGAATGCAATGTTCCAATGTAAGATACATTTACATAAAGCAAGTAGATACTGAATAAGCATATGTGACGGAACAACTGAACAACGGTTGCAGAGCACGACACCTACCTTTTCACCTTTAAACATCTTCTCAATCTTCTCCTTGAGCTTTGCGGCCTACAACAAGTCGAGCACGTCTCAAATTACTACAAACGAGCATACATACATACATTACTCCCTGCCTGCAAAAGGAAACTGAAATATGAAAGATGCGACACCTCTGCCAATTTGAACAGCTTGTCCATCGTCTCAACGGTACCCTGCTGCCTCGAGTAATCCAGGAAGATCCCTTCGAACTCACTGCCAACCAACCATAACCGGCTGAGGTAAGCAGTCACACGCATGGACATCGCAAAGAGAAGAGAAAAACAGAAGCAGCCGGCCTTACGCTGTCATTGCCTTGCAGCGGCCGGCGTCCGTCATGAGATCGCGCAGGTGCGTCTTCTGGATCGCGCCGACGTGTGCCTGCGGTCACGAAACACACCCACACACCACGGTGAGAGAGCCTGCCTGGCAACATAATCAAAAGTATACAACGAATCGACGGACCTGGAGGGCCTTCCACTGCTCGGTGTCGCATATGAGCGCCGGCGACGCCATGGATGGATGCCGCAGCGGCGGACCTGGAGAAGTTGGAAACAAACCGATCGATCAAAAATAAATAAATAAAAATAGTAGAAAAACACCGTGGATTGGAGAGGAAGAAAGAAATAAGGGGAGGATTTTGGACCGCAGCGAAGCGGAGACGGGTACCTGACGGGGGTGGGGTGGGGATGGAGCTCGCCGCGGTTGCTGCCGGAGGACGGCGGGGCGGATGGATCGGCGATGGGAGAGAAGGAAGGGGATGGAAACCGGGAGAAGCAGCGGTGGGCCGGTGGCCGGGGGAGGTGTCTCTAGTTCTGGGGAAGGGGGTCTTGTTGTCCGTGCCTTATTTGCAAGGGAGGGGGCCACCTGCCAGGAAATGGCTGGTCATCGCTCGTTGAAAAAGAAAAATAGCCGGATTTTGCTTTCGGTATTTTTAAATTAGCTAAAACCTGGGGGCTGCTGCTTTTTTTCAAAAAAGAAGAGAGAGGAGGAAAATACCATGGGCTGCTACTTGGAAAAAGAAAACAATAGGCTGCTAGCACCCACCTATTTTGTTTTGAGGTGCCACGGTGGGTTTTGACAGACGGAACTTTGCATTAGTTTTCTTGTGTTTCTACGATCCTTGTCTACACAGAAAAAATCTCTTGTGTTTCCTTTTCTTTTTCAAGTTATCTCTAGAGGAAATGAACAAAAACATCTTGTGCCATGACAAGCGATGAAGTTGTCACTCCGCCAGAAAGGAGAGTGCACATCATGATACGATGATTCACATGCTAGAGACAACAGAGGTGGCGACGGACAAGTTATATGTCAATTTTAAGAATGTAATCAGTAAAAACATGCAAAACCCACACATACATACGTGTATCTAGAGTTAATCTTAACACATGCGTGACACAAGTCTCGAGGATCACAAGAAGACAACCACGGTTGGAAAGCTATCAAGTATGGAAGGGAAAGAGTAGAAACTATATTGTCTCAGAAAGAAGTGTCAAGAAATCGACAATAACATACAAAAGAAAGTTGACTCCCGTTGTAATAGCATGACACTAACTTATGCCAAACGAGTTACAGTACTTGCAAAAATACCTCACGCACTAACATTTGTTTAAAGTCATAATTTCAATATTTAAAATAAAATGATGTAAGATTGTAATCAACCATTAATGACATATCGTATGTTTGTTTGCATTATTGCTCCTCGCATCCGGAGCCACCACGAAGACACTTATTTGCTTCTACATCTTGCATCCTCTTCTAGCATATTTTTCTCCCTTTGCAACAAAAGTCATAGTTGACAGTCAAGATGTATTTGGTTTGAGCCTAATTTATGATAGCAAAACTTTAGTCAAACTTTTGCTTAGCTACGATTTAGCTTAAGTTTAAAAATCTTAAATTAGATAACCAGAGTCAGCTGAGGTACAAGGGATGAAAATTCGTACATAAGCGCTGGGAAGGTAAATTTTAGGTGCAAACCAAACACAACCAAGCAAATATACATGTAAAAAATGCTTCTTATATCCGTACATGTCCGCGCGTTAGAAACGGACAATAATCTTCAAGATGCAACTTTGACTACTAGTTCACTTATATATGCTGGTCAAATTTTTAGAAATACAAAGTATTATGAAAATATCTTTCAGAGCAATCTAATGATATTAATTTCACAACCAAGCAAATGAATTTCACTTAAATAATAATAATAATAATAATAATAATAATAATAATAATAATAATAATAAATAAAATAAAATAGATATTCAACATCCACCGTTCTGCTCTTCCCCATGACTGCAGCACACTCCGATCCCCTTTCCTCATCCCGACCTCCGCTCCTCCCGCAGCCGCAGGCCGGCCGCCGGTGGCCAATCTCGGGATAACGCCGCGTCAGCGGCCGTGTGTGGTATCTGGTACTAAGACGAGCTCTCTGCGCGACACGGAAGGAGGAGACGACCGAGGCATGCGGGGCTCGAGGAAAGGGAGGCGACGGCCTCCGGGCGAGTGGCAGCGGCTCCGGAACGCAGACGAGGCGGCCGCGGCGAGCTCGTTGCAGGCGGCGGCGGCGCTGGCCTCCCTCCATCTTCCGCATCCAGGACCCACGGCCACAGGTGGGCTCGCCCAAGTTTCTCACTCTCTTTTTTATCTTGTGCTCGATGGGGCTCGAAATGTGTGTTCCGCTCCTGCATCTTTGCTCTGGAATTCGTCGTGAAACCTGAATTTAGCCTGCTGGAAATCACGCAAGGAAAACCTATTTGGATTTGTGATGTGACCGCGTGAACAAGCCTAGATTTTATTTTCTTTGTAACTGAGGAGTATGTGTTTTGGATAGCAGCAAGGATTAATTCGTGAGTGTTGGGGGTGCAGCAAGCGACTGCCAGGATCAGGAACTGGTTGGGGCAGAGGGAGCACGCGGAAAGCGCAAGGGGAAGCGGAAGTGGGGCTTCAAGGCCGGCAAAGGAGACGCGGTGGACTCCGGTAGGCTTCCTCCTGGTCATTTTGCTCATCGCCGGTCAACCTGCAGGTTAGGCCTAGCCGATCCCCCTTCCCTTGTCACATAAGTTGTCGAATACTTGCAAGTAAGATATCATAAACTAGCTTTCTTTGTCCACTGGGAGTGTTGTTGCACCCAATGTTGCAGTTCATAATATAACATGTTAAAGCAGTAGGCTATGTAATGCTCTCATTTTTTGTTGTTGCATAGTTCTGTTCCCGTGATTTTTCACGCGACGGCGAATGTCATGTTGCAGTTAGTTGTTGTAAATTTGTTGCAGCCCAGTTATTTTTTGTTTGTTTGTTCTGCTTTTGTTCTTGTTAATTTATACAGCATTGTTTCCCCATGGATTTATTTAGTAGCAGTGTTATGAGGTAAATAATACTGATGTTTTCCCTTTTCTTGATTATAGGGGAGGAGTTGGTTCCATAGATGAAGTATTACACGGCGAAGTGGGCATCAGGAGCCGCTTCAGTGCAGCGCGGGTTCGGGATATCATGCGGAGTCTTACACCCCGGCAGCAGGGATATGTGGCAAAGTATGGATTCGAGCACTTCAGTCGGATTGGGGAATTCTCTGTCCATGAGCCACTGGCTGAGTGGATCATGGGGAAAATTAATCCTCCATTCTCTGAGTTAAGAATTAACACGGACAAGACAATAGTTTTTAACAGGCCCCTTGTTCAGAAAGTTTTGGGTGTACCGGCAGGGGGGAGACCCTTTGTGCTTCATGGGCAGAAGACGGAAAAAATCAAACAACTACGAACTCTATACTTAAATAATGGTCTAAGGGCAACCATTCCCCATGCCGTCAGTTTACTTAAGAACAACGAGGATGAGGAGTCCTTCGTGAGGACATTCCTGCTTATTTTACTTGCAGCAGTGCTCACCCCAACCACTGGAAATACCATTGACCTCGACTACCTGTGGGCCTTTGAAGATATGTCGGCAGTGCAGGACCTCGATTGGGCTGGCCATATCACGGAGCATCTGATGGAAGAGGTCCGGAAATTTCAGTACAAATCTAGGGAGGAGAAGATGACAGACTTCTGGGTTGGCGGGTGCTTGCCTTTGCTCATGGTATGGCCTCCCTCCCTCCTCCGTCCCTCATATTTGTGAATAGTGCACTGATGACATTTCTTTTTTGATGTTGCTGATGGCATTTTTTTATGGTGTCATCATTGTAATGGGGATGCTTCATTTATAAGTAGGTCATGTTGCAGCCTGTTTGGTTTTTCTGCCGGCATTTCTTTGTTGATGCCGCATTTATTGTAATGAGCATGCTGCAGTTATAACTTATAAGCAGTTCATATTGCTGTCTGTATACATAGTTCTTGTGTTAGTTTACTCTGATGCTGCAGCTAGCACGACTTTTTGTTTAAATACATACTCTATAGTAGTTTCTGCCTTTCTGCATTTATTCATGCTATCCTTTTTGACTGTCACTTTTTCATTTTGACAAAATGTGTTTATATGTATGAAACCCTTGCCTCGGCCTCTTTTTTTGTAGATTGCTTATATGGATCACTTGGATCTCCCTAGAGGGCGAATTATAGACCGTGAAATCAACTACTCAGTCCCCAGGATCTGCCATGTTTCTAAGGATGATTTCCAATTTACCGCGATTGCTGACCTGAATCGTCAACATTATAAGTTTGCCACATTTGGGATACTTCCTGTATGTCGTTTTCTCCACCCTTTTTCACTCTATAGTTTGTGTTTGCATCATCATACAACGTTTTGAATAGTGTTTGAAACTTCCCCTTATCGTCTTATGCAGTTCCGTGATAGAACACCGTACAATGATAATCCAATAATCGAGGAGACAGAAATAGCAGAAGATGATCTTCATATTCCCTCCAAGGATTATGTTTTATCAGGGCAGTGGGAGCTTGAAGCGCATGAGGAGAGAATATATGAACTTGGCCAGGGAATTCAGCCTGAAATCCTTGCGTTTGCGGAAGCAAGCATTGATAATTCCCCTCCTGGAAGAAATGGTATTGGCTCAAACCAAGGTAAATACTGAAGAAATGGGTGTAGATTCTTTTCATGTTTCAAGCAGCTTCATTATGACAGCGCACAATTATCAGGAAGTAAAAGATTTGCTAGCTGTGAAAGGGGCACTTCTAGCCATTTTAGGAATACTGCAAAGGCGGATGTGACATCCCCTTCATCTGAGGAATCAGGTTATATTGTCAACTTACATGAACATATATGTGAAATCTTAAATTACTTATGATTTCTTTTACCTGTTTACTGTTTGTACAGGAGAAGATAGTGCTCAACAATACGAGTCCTCTGAGTCGGATGATCATCCGACACCTCCAGAAGCTGATTATGGGGTGATATTCAGGAATTGTCTATCTGGAGCACAAATTGAGAAAGTAAACACACTTATCCAGAAAATTCAACCTGGAACTGTTGTATTCGTGGCTACCATGAGGAAGTGCGATGTTCAACTGCCTAGCCCTCTTCTGGTAAATTTGCTATTTCCTTTATGTTGAATGTACAAGTCACTGCTTTCGATATGAACTGTTTGGGTATATATACTGTACACTTCTGTTTTCTACATTCTTTGGGAAAATCTGCTGTTTATAAAAGCTTCATGAACCTCCTGAACAATTGGATAAATGATTTCTACATTTTTGACAACTGAAACCATGCCTTTTCTATTTACTCTGCACTTTCTTTCCTTGTTCTTCTGTAACGACATCACATCTTGTCCACATGTAACCAGATCGTCTCTAAGGAACGCGCGCTAGCTGCAGCTGCACGCTTTCCACATGAAAGTGGGACTGTCACACTTGAGGTGCCAGGCAAGAGCGAGAAGTGGCAGCCAAGGTTCTTCGTGGAAAAAGACGCGTGCATGCTCGCTGGTAACTGGTTAGACTTCGTATGCGACAACCAAGTGCAGGAGGAAGACATATGTGTCTTCGTACCGGCAAAGGAGGAGGAGAAGTCCAAATTCATGGTCCATATAATCAGTGCAGAAGCTACTCGCTCCAGGGGTGTTAAAAGGGCTCGCCCGAGCCATGATTCTCCAGTGGTTGTTGATGAACAAACGGCAAACCCAAGTGTCATTTAGGAATGGCAAGCAATGTATCGTGGTTAAAGGCTGGATCAAGTTGGCCTCAGCGGGCCTGCATTCCGGTGACATGTATATGTGCCTCTTGGAACTGAAGAAGGAGAAGAACAAGACGGAGCTTTACCATGGTGGTCCATATAGTTTCCAGTCTTGCAGAGACCAGTTGTAGTTTGTGTATTGGCTAGCAGTAGTAGTAGCATTTTCAGCTGTGCACTGGCTATTGTCATGTTCGGGCAATATGCATACAGAATGTTTATTCTCGATAGAAATAAGAAAACAATTTTCTCTTTCATCAGTTGGCAAGACCTGCATCTTTCGCTCGATCGAATTCGTTTGTCGCAAGAACTTAATCTCATCGAACTGCAAAGAAAAATTAACAAATATTTCATTCATCGTCCTCGATCATGAAAACATTCTTTTCCATCTCTCTCAGTTTGGAAAGACGCTTTCTTTTTTTGAAACGAGAGTAGGTGTTGCTGCGAATTAACCACCAGAAAACAATGGTTTCCAAGTGTACTTGCTGTAGTGCTGTTAACTAAAGTCTTGATTAACACATGTCTGAGTTTAGCAAAGTGAATCATGGTGGTAATCGATTTAATAAATAAAAGCAGGATATTTATGCATATCTACATGAAGGAGTTTGCTTATTTTACGAGAGTGGATTTTTGACCTGTACAACAACTGGCCTATACTATCGGGCCGTTGGACTGCGTTCCAACATTCGTGTTCTGCAGTACCGGGGTCCCCATCATGCGTCTAGAGCGTGGCTGGGTGGGCTAGCTTGTCCTGTCCCCATCCAGGAATCGGGCCGGGAGCCTCGATGTCCTGCGTGGAGCTGTCGCATCCAGCAGTAGCCGCCGCCCCCCTCCACGACGCTGGCTCTGTTCTGCGCCACATCTTCCCCTATTTTCGACAACGCTCTCCGCCCTTCTATCACAACGGCTTCTCTTTCGCCAGTGTTATGGCTGTAGTTCCTCTCCGCCCTACGCTGCAGCTCCGGGAGAGATGTAGCAGGTACGGATGCTCATGTTCCGGACCATGTCCGTGCGGTTGCGAGGTCCCCCCAACGACGCGAGCGCCTTCTCATTCATGTTTTTGGAAAAATACACGGGTTGATGTGCGTGGTGCGGGGGCTGGACCGGCGGCGTCAGATTTAGGAGTCGACGTTGCGACGACTGTGGGGACTGGTGAGGGGTCTGAACCGGAGGCGCCAGATTTAGGCGTCGAGGTTGTGGAGATTGTCGGGGCAGGTGCGGCGTCTGGACCAGCGGCACGCGATTTAGGCGCGGACGTTCTGGTGAATACTAGGGCGGGCAACGAGCAAGGACCGTTGTGCGAGACAGTTGCCAGGGACGGAGCTGGGTCATTTCAGACGGGAGGAGACGGCGAGGGCGGCTCAACGGTGCTGCCCCCGGCATACGCCGCGAGGTATGTTTCCTTGGCCCGGATTATCGACGAGTATCAGATGATCCCACTGGGGGTGTCGTCTTAGTGTACTTGCAAGTTGTTTCAGATAATGCTAGTTCCGATTTCATGGACCTGCTGCTGTCATCCCCTTTTTTCTGCGCCATGAAATCAGTGGTTTTTGGGGTGGGTGCACGATGCAGGTTCTGAATTTTTTTGGCAGTCTGTGTTGATCTGCCTGGCAATGCTGTTTTACGCAGGGGGAGGGGGGCGTTCTGGACCAGACTCTTGCGTTGGATCGCCGCGTGAAATTGGAGCGGTCGAGAACGCCCTGAGGAACACGCCTGCTTTAGGGCTGGGCAAGCACATTTTCGAGCCTGTGATCGGGACAGTGTTCGATTCGTTGGCCGAGGCATACGATTTCTACAATCTCTATTCATGGGAGGTCGGTTTTGGTATTCGGTATGGCAACAGCAACACGAATAGGCATGGCTATCGCACGTCGCAAGATCTGGTGTGCCAGTGAGCGGTTAGTACGGTCTCTTGTTCTTGCCGATTTTCATATATGGCGGTACGTCTGACAAAAATAAGTGATCTTTACAACTTTTCTGCTAATCTGTGAATGAGAGTACTCAAGGCTCGCCGCAGAAGTCAAGGGGCGAGGGCTCTAGGTGCGCCTGCCCGGCCATCATGCGCATGCACAGGTCTGACGATCACGGGTGGTCTGTCGTGCTGCATCGAGCTGACCACAACCACCACCTGTCAGGGACCTGCGGGGAGAAGATGCAGTGCAATTCCCATAGGAGGATTGATCAGGCAACCAAGGACACTGTGAAGCATTTCAGGGAGAACAACATCAGCCTTAGCAAAGTGCACTATATTTTGGGGAGCATGAACGGGTCGATGGATACTCTTCCATTCACGAAGAAGGCGCCGCACATAGTCTGCCAGAAAGTAAACAGAGAGCAAAGGGACGATGACATGAAGAAGACGACTGATCTATTCCGGAAGATGCATGATGCCGACCCGGACTTTGCCTTCAGGCTCCAGCTGGACCAGGAGGGGAGGGTTGTTAACCTTATCTGGACAAGTGGACGCAGCCGGCGCCAGTATAGCTGCTTTGGGGATGTTGTTATTTTTGATACAACCTACACCACCAACCGGTACAAGATGCCATTTGGTCTCTTCGTGGGCGTGAAAATTCACTACCAGACGGTTATCTTTGCGGGCATACTTATGCGTGAAGAGACGATCGAAGGTTTCAATTGGGCGTTTGCTGAATTCGTTTCTCTGATGGGAGGCAAACCACCTGTGACAATGCTGACAGGTTACATTTGTGCACCATTGTTATCTGATTCTCTCTAATTCGTTATTTTGTACCTGTGCAGTTATTCGGTACTACCTTATTTTGTGCAGATCAATGCCGTGCGATGGAGGTAGCGATTGGAATGACACTCCCTGGGATGAGACATCGATGGTGCAAATGGCATGTCTTTCGCAAGGCGAAAGAGGAGCTTGGCGGGATCGACAGCAAGAAAAATGGGTTCAAGCAGGCGTTCAACAATGCCATAAATGAGATGCTGAGAGTAGATGAGTTCGAGAAAGCATGGGGTGAGCTGGTTGAGGCATACGACCTCACGGATAAAAGTTTTATGATAAGGGCTTTCGAGGCACTATAGAAGTGGGCGAAGCCATTCTTCAAGGACAAGTATTGCGGGAGGATGACCTCCACCCAGCGAGTGGAGAGCGCCAACCACATGCTGAAGGTGTACGTGCCAAAGCACTCATCAATGAACAAGTTTGTGTCACAGTATGACAAGCTCCGTAAGGACAGGAACGAGGCAGAAGATTCAGAAGAGCACATGAACAATCAGGTTCTGGGCGTCCTATTCTGCTGGTGTTTTTACACAGGGGCTGTTTTTAACTAGGAGCTGGTTTAAACCAGTACACAATGAATTTGACGCTGCCAAGTTTGTCTTTGTAGGCTACCGGATGCGCTAGGGGAGGGTGGCCTATCGAGAGGCATGCATCAAAGATTTACACAATGGTTGTTATGAGGCATTTCAAGGATGAGCTTGTGAAAGGCCAGTCGTTCATTCCGAAAGAGCTTGAGGCCGGCAAACTCTATGATCTTCAGCACGCGTATGCGGAGCATAAGCCCTCCTGGTCTCGCTCGTCATTTATTGTCAGGATTGAGGACGATGAACATTACCATTGCGAGTGTGGATTGTATCCCCACGCGGGTATGCTCTGTGGCCATGTCATTTGGGTAAGACTTTCTTCCAATATTGAAGACCTGTTTTTTGCATGTCATGAGGGACTGAACGTGTGTTGACTGTGTGTATACTTTTCATGTCTATGAAAAGCTCATGATACATCTTGGTGTGAGGAGGGTCCCTGACTGCCACATCATGAAGAGGTGGACAAAGAATGGAAGGGACCTGCCGGATGTGCTTTTCGATGGCGGCAGTGGTGACCTGCGGCCTGCCCTTCCGAGATCTTTAATGCAGAATCTGATGCGGGTTATTGTCTTAGAGCTGTTGAAGATGGGAAACAAAAGTGACGAGGCGTCCCGTATTGTCATGAAACACGTGGCGGCTGCAAAATGTGAATTGAGGAATACCGAGATGGAGACACCACCCGTGTACTACTCGAGTGAGTGCGAAGATGGCGTGAAATCGAGAAGACCTATGTCACGGCCACTCGACCCGGTGAAAGGACTGGCTGAGCATGGACCATTCACGGACGATGGGGTTGCGATCAGGGAGCCGCTGGTCAACAGGTGTCGAGGTCGGCCCAAGGGAAATAGGTACAAGTCTTGCCTCGACAGTGCACCAAGGAAGACCTGCGCCAATGTTGCTGCAGCTGACCGGCCGGAAGGGCTATCGAAGCAAACAGTTTTCTGCAGGAAGTGCAGGAAGCCGGGGCACAATGCAGCGACCTGTCGAGGTGATGCACGGGAATCTCAGCAGCCAGAAGGTGGCCCCGTTAAGAAAGCACGGCGGCAAAACAGATGCGGCAGGTGCAAAGGGCTGGGGCATAATGCAGCCACCTGTGCTGTGAGAGTGAAGTGTTTCTGGCAGGTGGAAAACCAAATGTAAGGCATGTGCTTCGAAGCATTACTCTGTGTGAAAGATTAAGGTGCCGCCCAAGGCCTGACCTGTATTTTTGGCAATGACCTTCTTATTTGTAGACGATCTGCATGTTGTGTTCCTTGGAAGCAGTCCCAATGAAGGAACGCCGCCTGTGTTGGCTTTTCTCGTTCATATTTGGTCCTGTGATCGCTAAGCATGCGTCTAACTGATCACCCGCTGTACTCTGAATCATCGTATTTCTTTCTGCCGGTGAGGGCGTGCCGTGATTTGCCGGAAATGTAGCAGTGTCGATCTTGCGGTGCCAGGGGGTAGCAACCATACCGTCCCGTCGTGCGCCAGCGTGGAGTCCGCTGGGCCTCACACCTTGGTTCAAGATATCGTGGTAGCACATAGCGAGAGCCTGGCACGGTAGGACCCGTCTGGGGCCCGCATCTCGATTTCAAATTTTCAAAAAACGGGCGACCGCACCGGGTTGGTCGTGTGCTGGACAGGGGGGCAGATGGCTTGCATATAAGAGATCGTCTTCCTCCAAACGACGCCAGCGGCGAGGTAGCTTGAGTGCAGAGAACTAGATCGCAAAAACACAATGTCTGATTTCGTTGCTTCCGGCGAGTCGGAAGCGGCCGTCTCCTGCCTGTCGCAGGACTCGGTCATTAGTGTCTCGGAGACTACCGTCGAGATAGCTCCGGTTGGCCTTCCTGCAGTGAAAAGAAAGCATCATGAGTCACCGTCGATTCAACAACGAAATTCGCATTAATGAAGCTACTTCTGTGCAGGCGAGCGTCAGTGACAACGGCTACGACGGCGATGGTGAGGAAAGCGTCGGTTTTGGTGGCGGTGCGGACAGCGACGCCGAAGGTCTGGGAGAAGAAGAGGCGCCGGTCATCGCTTGCGTACTTGATCTGGTTAGTTCCTAATTTCCGGTTATCTGACTAGTAGTAGCATCGTCCTTCTTTTGTTTTGACGCCCTCTACGCATTCAGTAACGCAGGTCCTGGGCGCTGGTGGTGTGCTGGCCCGGAGGAGGAGGTAGCAGACAACACGGCGATGCTGCAGGCCGGCATGGAGGCACGACACGAGGTGCTCGACGACGGCGAGGAGTCCAGCAAATGGTTGGCACATCGGGGACGAAGAGCCGGCTGACGTTTCTTCGAGTTATGCGGAGGAAGAACTCCATGGGATGCCGTTGGTGATGTCGGCGGACGTCAGGAACATCTTCAGGCGTCGGGTGCGTACGCGTCTGGTGTGAAGTGTCATGCGCCAGGCGAAGCGAGCAAGTAGTTCTCAAAAGGGGCAGCACGAGCAAATACGCAGGTGTTTTGGGTGGAGGTGTGGCCGGACGAGAACACGATTGTACGCACGTTCTCATCGGAACGGGCGTGGTCTGTTCTGGGTTGCCGTAGTCAGTTTCATGTGCTCTGTTCTGGGTCTGTATTTTGGTTCCCTGTGCTCCTCAAACAACTGCTTGTTGTCATCAAACTTGTAAGCGAACTATGAATGGGAAATTATGTATGAAAGGTTGATTAGTGCTGGGATAGTTCAAATACTTCTCAGTCCATACGTCTTAAAATTCGCAGACTAATTCTCTTTGCGCGTGGTAGCACGGCCCGCGTGGTGCGTCGCTGAGCTTGGTAGATGTTCTGAAGAGCTCGTCCTCGGCGTTGTACAACAAGCATGCTGTGTGGTGCCAGTACGGGAGGCACATGGCAGCTATCATGCGCCCTACCGACCGCTGGACAGGTGGATGTGCACATCGGGCTCGAGATCAACGAACAAATCGCCGCAGTGACACGATGTGCGAGCAGGAAATACGGGACGTGGTGACGTGTGCCGTATAGTTCCGTCAGCGGGCCGGATTTTGCGCGACGTGGGAAGTCTACTCGGGCGTCCTGTCTTTTCTACTGGGACGTGGGCGGAAAGACAAACAGAGCAGGGAGGCAAGGCCCGGTCCAAACACCGCCGATGCCTCCCTTTTTGAGTCCAGTACAGGCTAGGGAAAAACCTCGCACCACATATTGGAGCGCCTCTCCCCCCTTCCACTTCCGCTTCAGCTTCTCTTCGGGCCATCCGCCATCTGCTGAGTCTTCTTGCCTCTGCTCCTACATCCCCGTCGAAGGGGAGGGTCAAGGTGGGTTCCGCGCCACTTCCTTGCTCCCGTCCACCTTTTGCACCGCATATCCTAGCTCTGACGACACATCCACCCCGCCCCCATCCCCCATCCTGGTCTCTCTGCAGGATTGGTCATGGCGGGCTCGTCGAAGGGCAAGGAGAAGCTGACGGATGCGGGTGACTCGTCGAGCATGCATCAGGTCGCGGCCGTCTCGTCGAAGGGCAAGGAGGTGTAGACCGACGCAGGTGAAATGTCGAGGCAGCATCAGGTCGCGGCAGTCCGCCGGCCTATGGAGCGAGGGGCGCCTCATGAACACGGCCTGATCTGCGCCACAAGACGCAGTCGTGCGGGCGACTGCATTGTCTCCTCCTTCGTGAAGGCGAAGGTACTTAGTTCCATGGGGTGGGTTTGTGCTCTGTTTTCTACATTCAGTGAACACAAGAGGGACATCATGGGGCGCATGGGGTTGGCGGGGCTGCTCAAGGTGCCACCTGATACGGAAGTAGACGAGAGCTTCTCCCTGTGGCTGATTAGGAACGTAGAGGATTCAGATGGAGACGTTCTGAAGATCCATACTAGGAACGTAGGCACGTTGGCCATGAGAGCTATAGATGTTTTCATGGTAGCAGGGATCCCTTGTGAGGGCCAAGAGATAGAACTAGATGACAAAAAACCAAGCCCAAACCTTGTTCGTTTCATCCGCAATACGATGGGATTGAGAACCACCACAAGTGCTGAACAGTATATCAGCATGGAGGATGTGGAGTCTGTGCTGGCCAAGAACTATGTGAACCACATGACCTATGAAGAACTGCATGCTTTCAAGGTCGCAGTTGTCATATATGTGGTGTCCTGGTTCCTTGCTCCTGTGGGGGACGCTCCTGGGGCAGTGAACACCGAGATATTGAAGCACCTAGTTGACCCAGACAGCATGGACGACTGTCTAAACTTTGGTAGTTATGTGATAAAGTGTATCAAGAGAAGTGCTGGGAGGGTGCACTACAATCTCAGCGCCGGCACGAAATGGGTGATCATCCATGTATGCCCAATCGTTCTGAAGGTGAGTGACCTTTTCTTAGCATTCAAAGCAACATCTATGTGTTCTGTTTGACAATTCCTTTTCTGGGCAAGTGTTTTACCTTGACAATCTGAAGCTTGGTTCGGATACCAGACCACATGACAACTTCCCGCGGATCATGGACTTCTACTCCGATTGCATTCAGAGATTGGTGCTGACTGAGAGGAAAGCGGGGTACATGTCCAGCCTTGACATGTGCGGCCTCGCGCAGGTAACTATGCATTACCAAACCAGTAGAAATGTGTTGTTGGTAGCATGTGTTTCCTATGTGTTGCCACCGCGTCCGACACTCCGCTGACAACCTGTGTGTTCATGCAGCCGCGAGACAAGGACGATGTCTGCTACAGCCGTGGGTTCCTATGCAGGGCTGCATCGTCTAGTCGTGTGTGCGCAGGCACTAGGCAAGAGCCTGGTCGAGCAGATGTCTTGGTGGCAGAGGTATACTAACCAGATCATGATTGTCCCCCCCCCCCCCCCCCCCTAAATTACATTTCAAATATGATTATGACTCGTAGGTCTGTATTTTTTGTTGGGGAACAGGTAGAATCTATGATGATGTTCGGTCTGAGGGTCATTGACCAGCACGCGGAACGTTGCTCAGAGGCAATACGGCTATTCACTGAAGCAAAGGCTTCTCTGCAAAACTCAGTCAATGAAATGCGGTCACGGTGGATTGATTTCTCGGTCAATCGTGGGGAGAGACGGAAGAGGAAATGCCGAGGTTTGTCCCTTGTCTACTATGTGAACTCAGCCTGTTGTGACTGTTCCTGTCGGCATAGGTGAGTTCCTGTTAATGAATGTGTTCTGGTCTGATATGCAGAACCGGAGGGTGGGCAGGGGAGTGAACAGAACGGTGCTGATCGCCACTCCAAGATGGGCCGCATACCCCGTAATAAACCAATACCTAGCACGATGTCATATACTAATATGTGCATTATAGACCAATAATGTTTTAACTTCATGGCAGTGTCTGGAGCGAAATTGCTGCTGGCGCATGATGGGGGTAGCTCGTCGCAATGCTCAATTGGTGCAGCCGCAGGTAGATAGTGCCATGGCGTGTTCCATATTTTTCTGGCTTTATCGTTACATGATTGCCTTGTTGATTATCATTGAGAAGTTAACCCCTGGAAAACACAGGTGATGCTGCGGTTCGAACCGAAGATGGAGGACAGACAACACCTCCGGGGGTCGCGGACAGCATTCCTCTGCAGAAGTTTGATTCGTCTAGTACTCCTGGCGATCCAATAGTGGTGATGGATGATGACGATGAGCCCATTTTTGACTCCACCCCTGGTACGAGGATCCCAGGCATTCGCATTCCTCCAATTCTTGTTGACACCTATCTAGAAAATGTTTGTCCTTCTGCCGTACAGTACCACCAGGACCTGCTGCCACATTTGTGTTTGGAAGCTTGGATGCTGGGGATGCTCATTATGCCCAAGCCAACCAAGAAACGCCGCCTGGTGCAGATGTCAAGATGGTGGATGAACATTCCCGGTTTGGGGTGAGCCCGTTCTCTGCAGGCATGAAGCACAAACACACGCTGGGGCCAACTTGTCGTGCTGTACTGAAACTTCTAGAGCAGAAGCACTCTTACGCCCATGATAGGTGAGCCACGCAATGAAAACTTGTTATCTTGGCTCTATTTTGCTTCCGTCGTGTCATACTGAAGCTTCTTGGACACTACTTGTCTGTTGTTCCAGTATATGGTTTGTTCACAACATCCCAGATGTGTTGGTGCTTGAAGCTGGCCAGTTGTATGCTGCCTTCAGGAGGCACGGCGAGTTTTCCGTGGATGTAGTCGATGCTCTGTCTAGGCTCTTCACGGCGCTGGATAGGGACATGTACCTAGAAGTGGGTGTACCTGATAACATCTGGAGGCACTTCCTCCCAGCTTCGTTCGCGGTTTGTGTACCTCTACTGCCTAACCATGTTTATTGGAATATATGGTCTCCTGTGATCCTCTGTGTGCTCGCAGGTTGGTGTCGTTACTGGCGAGGATCCCGGCTCAGCGAAATTCAAGGACATGTTTATTGGAGACCACCTGGGATACGACGTGGAGAACTGCAGGATGGTGAGCATGTGTTGCCCAATTTACATCCAGCTTTTGATTTATTCACCTTGTAACCTTTGTGTCGTCGTGGACTAATAACGAGTGATGATACAAAACTTCGGCCGTGTAGTTCCTGGCCCCTTTCCCTAAAAATGGGAGCTGGGTGGTGTATACGTGGGACTTTCTCCGCAGGGAAGTGGGCGTGATGGACCCGGCCATGCAGAATACAACTATTACTCAGAGCCAGTGGACACACGACGACACCATGCAAGCTCTGCACACCGCCTTGTTCGAGTGCATAGACAACTTCTTCAGGGGCTGGTAGCATGCTCCATGGAGCTGGACTTATGTCCACCACATCATGCTGGGGGCGCGTTGCCACATGTAATTCTCTTCATACAAAATCACAGAGTGTCTCAGCTCGACAAATCGGGGTTGATTGCTTTTTGTCACAACCCTCCCAGGCTAATGATGATGACTGCAACTATGCAGGTGAAGCAACTCGGGTGTCCACGCGATGCATTACGCACGTTACTTTGATGGTGATGAGCTCACGGATGCTACGGCTAAGGTTTGTTGACAACTTTTTGCCTCATCCTGTGAATGTCTGTGCTTGATCGAGTGCTAAATCTTTGCTTTTGTTGGGACAAAGAATGAAACGGCATTGGCCAGGGCCGACATGCTGTACCAGATGCTTGTGATGGATGACAATGAGGGGGAAGTGTCTGAGTTCTTGTCACGCTGCCTACCACACTACCCAAGCTAGGAGTACGTTGCAGGGGCAAGGCTTCCTGGCACGACATCAGTTCTCTTTTGAGGGGGTCACTGAATGGTGCTGCGTGAACATTCATTTCATCAAGTTCGTGTTCGCCAATGGGCGTGGGACCAGTACAATTGGTGTTTATTTTTGCTACTATGCTGTGCGTTGATCTTGTTTGCTAGGCGCATGATGAATTTGTTAGAGCATTTGATGCCGTCGTTGCTCCTCGTTGAGCTTTACTATGTTAGTTCGTCCTCAACATTTGATGCTGTCGATGCTTCTCGTTAATCTTTCGCATGTTATCTCCTTCAGATCCTTTTTTCTGACTCATAGTAAGCGGCGGATGCTTGTAGGAATGTGTTGGGTGTGTCGCCAGTCTTGCTCTTAGAGAATTGTCGCGGGACTCCGATCTAAAAAGGATGGATCAGGATGGGTGTGCGGGGAACGATGGCAGTTTCCAAAAACTTGGGCCCAATTGGGACATGTTTTCATATCCCCCCCCCCCTCCCCGTGGGCACTAGCAGCCCATGTGGTCAATAGCCGGCATGCTGGTCCTGTCTTTCACTGCTGCCGCTGGATGTGCCAGTATAGCCATACCAGGGTGGGCAAACTATGACGCCATCATCCAGGTGCCAAAAAACCGGATCGCCTCGATTGATTCGGTGCTGTCTCGTGCCGCAAACTAAAGCGATGGGTGGTGCGTAGTACTTCGGCCTGTGGCCGATGAAGGGACGGGGGGTGCGTAGTACTATGTCCTGTGGGGCCATGCTTGAACTCTCATGTAAATTAAGACAGGCCAGCTTGCCATGGTTTAGCTGGCGCCACGGCTGGACAACATCTAGGAAAGAAGACTTATACATGTCGCTCAGCATCTAAGAATGAGTACTTATACAGGTTGCGAGGTAGTCTATGTGATTAACACGTCTGGAAGTGTTTGTTGCAAAATGGACAAGTTCATACAGCGTTGGGACATGTAGAAGAAAAGCAAGTGTTGCGTGGGGGTAGTTGCACTCCCGAAGTCCCTTCGCACAGTATCCGTCTAGTCATCGTCTATTGTTTGGGCGAAGATGGAAAGCAGTTGCCCTTTGTTCTCGTCCATTGACAGTACCTCGTACAGAAACTTCTCCCTGAAGGAATTGATTGCATCCTGTAATTTGTTTTTTGATGTTAACCAACTGTTTGTCGAAAACATAAAATTGACAAAAGGACGGTCCTGATCGGTCTTACCGGCGTTGGTTCGGATGCTAGGTTGTGGCCATCGAAGTTGACGATGCTAAATAGGGTGTAAATCCCAGAACGCATCCTGATGGAGAACACATGACATGCAGTTGTCATGTCTTGTGGTGACGAAGGAGAAGTTAAGAAATGTGTTCTGGGTGAATTTGTGCTTACGGTTCGGCTGTTAGGTTGGGGTTGCTTAGTACGGAGACGTCCCACCCATTCCAATCCAGGGTCTAGCCATCGAAGAAGAGGCCAAGACTTCTTGCAAGCGCTGCATGCATGTAGCTTATCAACGGTGGACCGGTGCGCGTCAGCATATCCCCTGCTGTCCTTGTGCCAGATGCAGGGTCGATGATGTTCGTGTGGTGGCGCTTCATGTCCCATGCATACGCTCACCATGATCTGGCTGCCAACAATGGAAGGACAACCTGCATTGACAGAATGGATATGTGGAGTGAGTTCCCATACAAAACATCTTGAGCATAAAGCGGAAATGAATAGGTGCAGGCGCTGGTCGTGAGGTGTCCATCGACCAAGATGGTAGTTCAGACCGTTCTGGAGCTCTGCAGCTCATAGTTCACCGAGCGGCCTGTGAGCTGGTCCCGCACTGCAACATTGTGAGATGGGTCTGCATTGGCCATGACGTGCATCTGTTTTTTTCCACACGGGAATAATAAACGTAACTGGCGTTAGTCCAACAAACAAGATGCAAGAAAAATGACAGGGAGTCAGGTCCGGCGGAGGGTGTACCGAGAAGTCAGACTCGAATATGTGGCGCCACCGGATGTGTCTTAGCCTGTTTGGGTACAGCTTGTTGTCGAGCTGCTTTATGCGGCGAATCAGGATGTCAAACAGGTCGTACTCCATGGCAGCTTGACCCGTTGTTACCCGTTTAATTGTAAGTCCGTCGACCTCAGTATACCTCGGGTGGTCATGGACCACCAATGCCCTGGATTCGTTGGCAGAACCCACAATGACAAACAAAAAGACGGGAAAAAATAATAAAGGAGGCGCAGTCGAATTGGGGCGCTAGTGTGCTTTTGCATGTGCGACGGGGAGTTGCCAGCACTAACCTTTTTAGTTCTGGTGAGCTGGTGCTGGCAAGCCAGTCCATCAGGCTTCGGGTTGTGTCTGTGTCCCTATCTGGATGTGAAAATCCGATTGCCCAAGGTGACTTGGCAAACTGGCCGGGCCTGACTGCTTGCTTGACTATCGGACAGTCATTGTACTCTTCTGCCAAGTTCCTGCCGCTCCGCTCAAGGAACCCTGGTGATAGATCCAACCTCAGAGCTAAAGCACATTCAGAGTAAATTGTTGTTTCTGTGTGCGGCGAATGGGGTGTGACATTCCCCGGCTTCCCGGGTGGGGGGTTTTGTGGGTGGTCCTCACTTGGGTAGGCAAGCATCCCAGGGGTGTTCGTCACGACATAGTCCTCCTTCACCGGTGATTCTATACCAAGATCAAATGTCGGGCAATCGTCGATCAGTGGGTTGCCTGTGTGTCTTTATGTGTGTTAGTGCTTAAAGGAAAACTACGGGTACACCGGAAAATGCCAGTTTTTGAGCTCGATGACCAGAAAATGTTATTACTAACCTGTGGTCCCCCTTGGTGTAACATTACATGGTGTTTTGCCTGCTGTATGTCCGCTGCTTGGTGCCGATACAAGCTGATACGCTGCATGTTGGGGAGTTGGCCCTTCACCTGCAAAACCAAATCCTTGTCAACGTCTGGTCGGGCTGTTGGTAGGCAAGGTGTATTGAGCACAGCGAATGGGTTACCTGTGATGCCGGTCTTCGCGGCAGGAGTTGTGAAAGGATCCTTCATCATCGGCAGGTGGGCACCCTCCTTGCTTAGTGGTTGGCATGGACCGGGGCCATCGGCCTCCATATTGCACACTTAATTCGACAGGAAAAAGGCACATGCAAAGATGAGAGGGCGTCTGGTGTTCCAGGCATTGGAGGATGTGTTCAGGGCTACATAGATGTACAACGGCTGAAAGATGAATGCAATTTGGAACTCCTCTATGGTTTCGGTGGTGACCCCTTCGCCCCATTCCTTCTGAACAACAACTTCGGCCGCCTTGAGGCCGTTGGAGCAGTATTGCTGAGAACCCATAGCATGTCTGACGAAGTCGGTCTTCTCTTCGTTGGTGTCCGGTTCGAGTCCACAAACTTGTCTGCCGGTGGATGGGACCCTGATCAGCAGGCCGATGTGCTCGGCCCGCATGTGAATGCAGCCGTCCGGTCCAATCTTCATGGACCGGCTCTTCACATCTATCCTGCTTAGAACGGCTACGGTGTACCTATGGTTTACCCTGTTGATCCTGGGAGTATGGAGGCAGCCACCAAAACCGATGTCCAAGATGACCTTTCTCTTCCTCTCGCAAAACTTGTTTATGATTTCCGCGACATGCCGCGCTGAGCTACCCGTAGTGCGCGTGCCCTGCCCCCCTTCGCTCTCGGTGCCTGAATGCTCGGTCTCCTTGCCGTCACGGCTTGCATCCGTCGTCCTGCCCGGTCCGTCGCCGCTAGCTTCCGTCGCCACGGCCTTCCTCTTGGCCATGGAGCTGCGCGTCCGGGTTGGGGGACGGCATGGTGCCTGCGTGTGGGAGCAGCGTTCGCAAATGAGCTCCGAAGCCAAAAGTGAGGACAAAACGTGGGGCGGATCTACGCATCCTACAGTGAAATGAAACACATCCCTAAGGGAAGGGATAAGAACATCTTACAGTGCTTCCGGCTCCGCCATCTTTAGGCTCCATGGCGCCGATTGAGGGGCAGAGCAAGGTTTGTGAAGCGCGTCTGGGGGAGGGCGAACTCAGAGTCCAAGCAAACCTGAAGGATAAAGGGGGTGGGTGCGAGTCACTGACTCGCTGAGCTGCTAGCCATCACCCCTCCAAAGCAGAGCTGCCGCCGGGAATCCAAGAGAGCTTGCGTGTACAGAGTCGTGCAGCAAAGAAAAGTCACGTACCTACTTTTCTTGTGGGTCTGATAGGGACTTGCGCGGTGATGGGCGTCAAGTTCCGTGTCCTTCACCCAACACACGTCATGCAACAGGCGAGCGGCCGGGCACGAACGTCGTCGTCAAGGCCGTTCCGGCGGTGGCTCCCTCAGGACAATCGAAGATTATGACTACTTTCCCACCGCATCAAAACAGGGCGACTTCAGCACTCTAAATGCAAGGCAAATAGAGATCTGGATTAATCCTCCTGGGAACGGGGGACAAGCCCCTCACGAAAAGTACATGGACGCTGCTACTACAACAAACAACAGCCCCGCGATGCTGGCGGCGATGCTGTCAGAGGTGACTAACAACAACAAAATGAGAAACAACGCGAGCTGGCGCATCTTCTTGCTCCTGCGCAGATCCTGCTCCAGCCGCACCTGCCTGTGCTCGTTGGTCAGCTTTTGGTGAGCGTACCGGCGCCGGAGCTCGCCCAATTCGAACGACAAGCGCTCGAGGTCTTGTTCCCTTGCGGCGACCATCCTTTCCGCCGATGCGAGTGACTCCAACCACTACTCGCGTACGGGCCTACTGCAATACTCCACCATTGCATCAACGTAGTCCATCACGAGATCCGCCCAAATCCAGGTCTTGCAACTCCACTGCTTCATCAAGAAACAAAAAAAATAAGAAGACTCGGGCATGGAGCGACGGATCTATTCAGGAAGGGGGGGGGCATAAAAGTTAACGGAATCGTGGAAACCTTAGATCCGCAAGAGAAGAAGTCGCGATCCGGGTTCCTGGCTGTCTTCAATTTCATCTTGCAAGCCGGTACCCCGCAGCCGCAGAGAAGCTCCGGTGGCGTGAGCGTGTCGTCAACGCCGGTGGATCTGGATCTGCAGACGGATCCGCCGGGGGTCTGCTTCGGGCTGGCAGATTCCATGACTGAAGACTACGGTGACAAAGAGGAACGAGGAAGGGCTAGCACGGTACGAGAAATGAGAACTGGGACGGGGAATCTAATCCGGGTTTTGAGGATGAGACAGGAGTGACATGCGCAGCGTGCGGACGTTGGTTTTTAGACGTCATTTGAATACACATCCCTACGCGCATGGCTCGATTCTTGCTCCTGTTGTGCATTTCTGCCCGGATCTTGATGCAACCATTGTAAATCGGACGGCGGGACAGTACATGCCAGTGACTGCACTGGCATGCCATTTTAACTTGTCTGTATCTTATGCTGTAAAAAAAAATTGTATCTTGCAACGGAGGTCCACATCGTTTCAAGGGACTGGTTCTAGCATATGTGTTTATCTGGGTGCTCTACATATAATATATCCATCCTGACAGACTTGTGTTTGATTTGTGTTTCTACTTTCTAGTTACTTGTTAAATGCAAATTAAGACTTGCACTGGTGGTAAAGCCATATGTGATCTTTGCTGCTTTACTTTCTCATCTGGATTAAGTTTGACAACTGCTACTATTGTCTTCTCTGTACATCCAGAGACAGGTATGTTTAGCTTGGCCTGGCTTTCCAGGGACCAAAAGGCCATTTCTCATTTGTGCCCATCTCTGCTCCTAACTAGCCATGCTCATGCACTTCGTGTCTGATACTGCACATCCTCTGCCTACTATTATTCATCAAAATGGTCATAAACCCCTTCATTATTCAGCAAAGACAGAAAAAAAACCACATCGTCATTGACCATCCGATTGAGATTGATCTAGACGCTCGAGATCGAGACACCACACACAGCACACAGGCTTTGGGAGATTCCCGCGAAAAACTGTCGTCAAATCCGAACCGCCCGAGCCAATGATTGATCCGATCGGACGGCCACAAAGTGCAGAACTGCAAGGCTAGAAGTCTAGAACAGATTTTGCATCTGCAGCTAAGCTAGCCAGCTGGCATTCTCAACATTTGACCTACTGAGATGCAATGCAATGTTGGGTGCTGACGTATGGGAATGGGATGGGATAGGATAAGGGTAGGAAGCTTAGGTAGGTGCTGTCCACGTCACCTTTCCACCTACATACATAACTGATGCTAAATGAGTACGTATATACCTTCCTCACTAAGCAAGTAATTAAATTCATCGCCTTATAATTGCCAGTTTCTTCCAAGCCATAAGTAGGAGCACTCCTGATTTCAAGTCTAAGACATTTCGTCCTACATGAAATCAAAAAATGTTATCAGACCTAACAAGTTGTGGATTTTTTTTTAAAGGATGATAATCCTAGCCTAGCTACTTTCAGCCCTTGTTCTTACATATAATTAAGAACCCCATTTGCCTGGATCAACTTTGGAGGAGTCTAAACTTGACAGTCTGACAGAGAGTGTCGAGCATACTGATCAACGCATGTAACTCAATTGTCAGCTCATCAGCTGGGCTTAATGGCTTATATGTTTTCTTTTAGAAGAGGGAGCTAACCAACAATTGGTTCTTAAGTTTCTTCCTTGTTTCTCCTGTTAATTAAGCTGAAGAGAAATGCTCCAAGTGAACCTCATTGTAAGATTAGTAGTACAAGTGTAGATCTCAACAGCTGACGGTTGATGCGTGTGGCCTCCTCGTTAAATGTTACTAATATATACCAAAAGTTGAATAAAGTTTTATGAATCTCAGACCAGAATAAGCATATGTGTATATTCATCGTGCTATGCATTAAGTTGCGATTTGGACCGTACGTTGCACATAATATGCACTGAATCCCTTATCATATCGACAAAAGCTTCACCTTTCTTGGGAGGAATGATGATGAACAAGGCCTTCCCTAGCTTAATTACTGTGGCCAAATAGATCGACATCTCAATCAATATTGTCTCCATAAAAATGAAACATGTATATTGTCTCCTTAATCAATATATTATATTGTCACAGAACTACTTTTAGACCCATTTGAAAATGAAACACATGTATATTGTTTGATTATATATGTTTCTTAGTACAAAATTGCATGCCAAATCTATGTATACAAAATTGCATGCCAAATCTATGTAATAATCACAGCAAACAAAAGCCCCATATATCTAGTGTAGGATCTTTTCTTTGTCGGTTTCCATCCATAAGTTAATTTCGGGCATCGATCGTTTTGACACTTGCTTTCAATCATCATCCAATGTTAGAATCTACGGCGATTTTCATGCATGGGATTGCTTTTGGTTAGTTAAGTAGGAAGCAGATCCAAGAACCATGATATGGTTAAAATTGTATAGTGGTGGATATATACCCTTTTTCTTGTGATAATGGTGGGGTGGATGCCACTAGCTAGTAGCAAGGTTTGAGTGGCACACCACTCCGGCGACTAGCTGGTTCTAATTCCTCTAGATGATATTAGAGCCGCGCAAGCCCTTGCACACTCCACTGATGTTTGGCATTGCAGTAGATTATGACAATCTTGTTTTGGTTGAACTGCTTTCAGTTTGCACATCTTTCTTATACTAATCAGTTTGAGAAAAACTCTAGTACAAATCCAAAACAATCATTATTTGGGTTTCCCGGAAAAAAGAAAGAAACATCATTGTAAAAACAAAAGAAGAAAATTGTTGGATAATTAATAGATAGCATATATCTAAATTCAATTTCCACATTAACAAACCAACAAGATTGATAACTAGATTTTCTGCCTTTTTCCACGGCCACTTTAGAATAAGTTTTTGTTTCGAAAAGGAGGAGATCCCTGGGTCAACAAGCGTAGAGAAAATCAACCTAGAAGTTCAGCCTAGCTAAGATTCATGGATAAATATTCTCAAGTTGACCGTAGACAAGCTCTTTCTCTGCAAGAAGTAGATTAATTGCTGTAGAATTTTGATTGGATGTAGCTGTAAATTAACCATGAGTAAGCTAGGTAGTAGCTAGCAAACGGTGGACGATACATGCAAGTGGAGTAAATTATTTTCGGCATCTAATCATCTGATGCATGCATTGATCTTTGTATTTATCCTTGGAGAGAACAAATTCTCTTCCGTCCTTTTTCTTTAGAAAAGAAAACACACACGAGGATATGCTTGAGAATTGCCACATGGTGATTAATTACTGTTTAGTATAAGTAAAATCCCTGCATTGCTATCAGTAACAAAGATCGATTGATGCTCTGTGGCAGACATTTTGCCCTCTCGCTATTAATGTTTTCAAAAAATTCAAATTACATCTAAAGAAATCGATAAAATCAAGATGCATAGCCCTATTGTCCTTACACCAGGGGGTGGCGCAAGGGGTCCACTTGTCACCCTCATTTAAAAGGCGTTTTCTACCGTACCCAAAACTCCATCTGGGCCACACGGAGTAATAGGGAAGGGTATTTCTGACCTTTCACATTTTTACATTAATAAAAAGCGAAAACATTAAATTCCTCTCTCTTCCTGTTTTCCCGATCTGGCGATCCCTCAGGCCGCGCCTCTCCCAACTCGCTGCCGCCCCCTGCCAGCCAGCCAGCGCCGCCGACTTCGTCTTCTCAGGCTGCCGCTGTCCTCTCTCCAGGCGTTGCCAACCCTTGTCTCCTCCTCTGTTTATACCAACCGGCGGTGGCCAGCGAGCTCCTTGATGGATGGACTATAGATGCTGCTCAGAATCGGAGCTTTGCATCGGGCAGCAGGGAACGGATCGGAGGCCAGCGAGGGCAAGGCGCTGCATGTGCCTCAGCGCGTCCGTGAGTTTCCCACGCCGCCGGTCGGAACCCCGACGAGACCACGCTTGCCCGTGGGGGCGTGCAACAAAAGCACGCGGGGCTCGCTCGCTGCGGCTTCGTTTGGTGGAGGCGAGAGCCCGTGACCTCCGACGCTCGCCCGCGAGGCCAACCACTCCGGCGAGGGCCAGGCGCTCATGCTCCAGGAGCTCACAGGTTGCTGCGGATAGGGAGGAGGATGGGGAGGTGCTGGCCGTTGTAGGCGAGGGCGCCCGGGACAGAGGAGGAAGAAGATGTGTCTTCTTATTTTTATTATCGATTATTTTATTTCGTGGGTTGGATTACGTTTTTGCCCTTGCTTCTGAGTACTCCATCCTAAATACTCCACACATCTAAATTGGAGTATTAGGTAGTATCAACTAATCTGAGCCGTTAGATTAAAAAAATGGACGGTTTAAATTAATTCTAGGATATCGTAGAAGATTTGAAATGGACGAATATTTGTACTATATTCTCTATGCAACGATTACTAATCATATTAAAGCCTTGTTTAATAAATCCAACAGCAAACAGAACGTGGTAGAAGCTTTGGTTCTAAGAATTTCTTCCAAATAAACTTGAAAGGCTAGTGCCATGTCCATTTATAAGCGGAAGAGAGTCGATCAAAGCTTACACGGGAAACCTGATCGGTCGTGCTCGAGTCGAGCTCATGTGGTCACCCGTTTATGTCCAGAAATGACAGCCACCATCAATCCTAGCTAAGCAGTAGGTTCTCAATCGACGAAACCAAAATAATCTGTTCAAAATTTACAAATCTTTTGAATTTTTGGGCCAAAAGGCACTGAGATGACTGAAGTTTGGGTAAAAAGGGATAATTAAGATTTAAGCAGTCCCATGGGATACGACAAACGGTGGACATGGTCGACAGGTGGTGTATGGCGCACGCACTCACTATATCCCATAGATTGGAATTGGATATCCGCCATTGACGACATCATCAAGCACTAAAACCAATCAAAACCCCAACCTTACCTTACCCCCTAAATAATGCCGCACTCAGTAGTCACCTGAATTCAGCAGCTCGATCTCTCTGCCGCTATATATGTCACCCAAGCCTCGAGTACAGAGGCTCGTTAGCTAGCTACGAACGACACAAGATCATCAGCTTCCAAAAGCTAAGAAGAGTGCCCGATCGAAGTAAACTACTCCTTCGTCTTCGTCTTCGTCTTCGTCTTCGTCTCTGTCTCCGGCCGGTCTTCTTCTTCTTCGTCTCCGTCAAGCTAGCTCGATCACGGCCGTCTTCTTGATCAAGAACCATGCGGGATAACAGCAGCAAGAGCGGCGGCAATAATGGGAAGATGACGAAGATCACGGTGGCGATGATGCTGAACCGGAAGGGGCCGTGGACGGAGCAGGAGGACGCCCAACTGGTATGGTTCGTGCGCTTGCTGGGGGAACGGCGTTGGGATTTCTTAGCTCAGGTCTCAGGTTTGCAAGGTGGCGGGTGATCGATCGACCATGAACCTGACCCACGACGGCAGCCATTAACATGCATCTTTCCTTCCTCCCCTCTTCTTCTTCCTCCTCTGTCTCGGTTGGAAATTCTTTGTTGTCCTCTGCAGGTCTGCGGCGGACGGGCAAGAGCTGCCGTCTCCGGTGGGTGAACTACCTGCACCCAGGGCTGAAGCGCGGCCGGATCACGCCCGACGAGGAGCGCCTCATCCTGCAGCTCCACTCCCAGTGGGGCAGCCGATGGTCACGCATCGCACGGAGGCTCCCCGGCCGCACCGACAACGAGATCAAGAACTACTGGCGCACACTCACACGCAAGCTCAAGGCCGCCGACAAGACGACGTCGCCGGAGACGAAGAAGAAGGAGGCACTTCTTCTCACGGCCGAGGATTCCTCGTCGATGTCTTCTTCTGTGACGGCGGTGTCTTCCTCGGTGGTGACCGGCGGTGGAACAGAGGAGATGCGACGAACAGAGGAAGCAGGGGAAGCAGAGGAAACAGAGGAGGAGGCGACGACGGCGGCGAGCGAGAAGAAGCCGGAGAAGGACATGGAGATGGAGGAGCTGTGGGACGAGATCGCGGCGGCGGAGATGGCCATGGCGGCGGCGAGCTGGCCGGGGCTGCAGGTGGGGCAGGAGCTTCTTCCGCCGCCGTCGTCGCCGGCGTGGGAGGACTACTCGTTGTGGAGGATCGACGACGAGGAGTACTACAGCAAGATCGAGGGCGCTCTCAATTGATCCACTGAGAGGAATTGCATTCCCCTTTCTTCTTCTTCTTCCTCTTCTTCTTCCTCTTCGCCTTCGCCTTGATCTTGCCGTTTATCAGCTTTCTCATGCATGTTAATTAACTACATGTAGGAATTGAGTGTGTGAGATCATGTTAGTCATGTCTGCTGCTTGTGTACATGTAAAGAGACTAAATTAGTTATATTTGAGATCCATCGCCATATATTGCTAGCTATAGATTGTTCTGAAGAATCAAGTGCTGCCTTGAAAAATTTATAAACTTGAGAAAATCTGCCCTTGTCTACACACATATATGTCAGTGTTGTAATATAATAAAATCCTTACATGACTGGACCATAATCATGCGAGACGACGACCAAGTCAACAAATCCGAAAGACCGGTCAAATTGTCAACAAGGCGTAGCCATGCCAACTAAGCGCCGGTCAAAGGAATCAACAAGTCAAACCTCTCATGCCATGGTCAAAAGAAAAGAGGAGCTTGAGTAGGGGCCAAGAAAAGTGTAGAGATGAGTTTACCACTTTGCCCTCACTTTCTCTCTCTCTCAAGGGTAGTCATGATCTTTTGTCATGAACCCCTATGCTATAAATACCCTCCCATGACGGCATGTATCATTCACTCTCCATTGGAATAAGATCAAAGGGGAGAGTGCCAGAGCAACCTAAGGAGCCCGCTCTCGAGTGCTTGGGTCAAATCTAGTCTCGACTCGACCTCGGGAACGCGACTTAGGAAGTCTAGTTTCGAGGTTCCGGGCCGTCTAGTACGACCTCGACTTGAAGTAGAGGGATCGGATTAGAGTCTCGTGGGTATTCCAACCCCGCTACTTGGGAAGACAAGTTCGGCCCAAGTCCGAAGCGGCCCCTAGAGATCTCTTGCCATAGGTGATTTGGGAAGACGAGTTCGGCCCAAACATCTGGCTAACAACCCCCTCGAAACCTTTCCTAACATAAGACTAAGTCGTACCCGCAGGGTCGACCGAACCTATTCAAAAAATATCGACGTGTCAACTTGTCCAAGTGTACGGCGACCTTCGCTATAAGACCGGCGTACACCCCCTACATGATATTCTCGCACTTATGCCATCGAGCATTGGCACCTTTTACTCCTGTTGTTTTCTAGAACAACAACAGTTAGAAACTAATTTTAAAAAGGGCACTCCTTTCGGTTCAGAAGAAAGTACTAAACAAATCTAATCGTCTATTTTATAAGGGTAATTTAGTCTTTTTTATCTATGTTTTATCGTAACTGTCCTTCTCTTCCGTCGGCCGCCGGCCGCCCAACGCCGTTTCTTCTCCCGCTCCAGCGAACATCAGCGGTCTCTTTCCTTCTAGTTTACAGCGGTACTAATGAATCAAGTCTCAAGAAAAATATCAGATCTGATACACTGACAGCTTGATCTTGCCATCTTCATCTGCGACTCCGGGTAGATGGTGGTGATGGAGCGACCTAATTTTTCATCAATTCCAGGTGGGACGCAAGTGAATTACTGCTCAAGATAGATAGCTGCAGCAGCTTGCACATTTAACCACTGCTAGTGCCCGTTCAGGACCATCCGGCGAGAACTCTAGCTCCGGCATGATGGTCTGCGATAGAGAAGAAAGACTCACGATGATAAGGCTAGTAACGAACCGGAGGAGACAGGCTTCAGCGTTGATTTACTATTTTGCCCCTAAAATTAAGGTACTCCACTGGTTTGGAGGTGGTACTCCACGAGATTTGTATTGGAGTACTAGTTGAAATTAGCCATTAGATCAAGACAAATTGACGGTCTAAATTTATTCCGGGGTACCGTAAAAGAGCTCTAAACTAATCAATTGTGAGGTGGGTCACTATATATTGCTGCTAGCTTCCTCAAGATTTCATCGTAAAGTTCAACCTAAGTCAGATCTCGACACAATTTCACTTAGTGAGATATTACTACAAAGCGAGAGAAAAAATGCAAATATATATGATGTACCTATATATGTGCAAGCAGATATTGAAAAATGGATCAACAATTAGTCTGTACCATAAAACATATACTCCCTCTATATCATATTAAGTGACTCAAATTTGACACAATTTATCCAAATATGAACGTATTATAACCTAAAATAGGTCTGGATACATGTAATCGAAACTCACTGGATACCGTCACACGGAATTGCACCGGGAATCTGATGATAGAACCCTAGCATATGTAGCCCTCCAACAAGTCAAGCAAGCCAGCAGCAAGTTGCTAGATCGATCAAAAGATGCTCAGATCAGGAGGCCATGCCAGCTGGAAGGAAGAACTAATGGATCCCCCATGAATGACCACCATACATACCCATTGTGCTTCTTGTGCATGTCCCTTTCAAACTTTCTTTTTCCCATCACAAACACATATGCCTTTCCATCACTCCAATAGACTGTTCAAATCCCATCTGACACAGTGACCCATCTTTTCTTTTCTTTTTTCAGCCACAGTAACCCATCTTTTCATCCTCAAGGTAAAGTTCTTCAACGGGTGATTATACACCTACCTTTGCCAAGGGCCAAACGGTGCCGAAAATGCTGCGCGTACATATAATTACTCTCTCGGCATCCCTGAATGAATGATATATCCCCGGATTAATTAATTAAGTGCCTTTTCATCCGTGGAATTTCCCGGTCCATGTAGGGTTTTCTTTCTGTCAATGATTGTTAGTTGTATATATTTTCAGATTTCCCTCCTCTTTTTATTCAAGACAACAAATGACACTTCTTTTTTCGGGCATTTTCCATTAGTAGGCATAGCATATCTCCGCGGTTCTTGCAAGTTGCAACAAAAAGGTGGGAGATCAAAAGAAAAATAAAGGACAAGTGGACTTTGTGATAAGGGGGTGAGATGAGTAAAAAAGAAGGCGGAAAGTTGGTGATAAGGAGCAAGGGCTCACCTTTTGTTCTTCCTTTCTTCTTTTGGGTGTTGCTCTGGTCCTAATTCACATTAGCCTGGCATTATCTCCGTGGTTTGTTTAACCCACTAGTGGTTCATCACAAACTTTTGGTGTTAATTAGTGGTGCTAGCTAGTTACCCCACACACGATGATCTCACCTCCGTTAATGTTTGCACGATCCCTATCATCTAAACTCTTGCTGTCGAATTCTAGAGTTTTCTCTCTCTTTTTGCAAGAATATTTTTTACTAACTACATCTCACTTTTTCCCCATTTCCCTCCTTTAAATACATTAAAATAAAATTTTCAGAAGGCGGGCCACTTGATTGGGCCACGCATGGGAAGAGCCCAAAAATGAATATTGGGCCCGAAGACCACCTATCGCTCGTTGCCAAATTCTACGGGCCCGAACTGAAGTTTTGGCCCAATCCGTTCTCTGTGGTACAAAAGGTCCAGATGCAATCCACCCCAAATCTCTTTAGCCATCACATGCTCTGTACAGTTTTTCATTTTCCTTTCGCTCAAAAAAAAAGTGTTTCATTTTCCTTTTACCCTTGAAAATGCAAAGGTTGTTTTGGCCTCTGAAGGGTATAAGCTAGGTACCACTCTTTTCCATGCTGCTGCCTGTGAGTAATTTTTTTTTTGATAGGAAAAAATTACTACCAGCTAGCTACAGCCTACGGTAGTTAATTACTCTCTCAGATCTATATTAATTATCGAAATATTACATGTATCTAGATGATTTTTAGCATAGATGCATCCATATTTAGGCAAATTTAAGACAATTAATATGAATCGAGGAAGTTGTACACACTTAGTCTTTTATCTCCAGCTAGCTGCTGCATGCAACACAAAGACATACAGTAGTACCATTTACACGGAAATTTAAAGTGCAGGTGCAGTCGACAAGTGGCAAAAGATCAGATCGATGATCGATCTCCGTCTCTAGCTGTATATATATCCTGTATCCTCGGATGGATATATATCCATATGCACCAATTAATTCTGCATCAGCGATGTTCATACCATCCATATCCAGTCCCATGTGGTCCTCTGATATATAACCATTAACTCAGCACCTTTCGATTTCAGGTGGAGGGAATTAATAATAACTAATGCACTCCGTACATGTCGTGCAAATATACAGACTATGCCATGGGCGGACTCAGAAAATAAATTGAGCGGTGGCAAATGGTGTAAAATGAATCAAGTGGAGGCATTTTTCTGAGCTGAATGGAGGCATACTTCCTATATATGCGCCAAAATATGCCCCAAAGCTCTCCACATGGGTCTAAAATGCACTAACCTTGTCTTTATGTAAAAAAATTAGCCAGCATCTGCAACTCTAAATTAGTCTATTGTGATACATATTTTCATAGTATACTTATTTGATATTGCAGATGTTGGCACATTTTTCTATAAATTTGGTTAAAGTTTACGAAGTTTCACTTAAGAAAAAGTTTTAGAACTTCTTACATTTACAAACGGATGTAGTAATGTTTTTTACAGGGAATAATAGCCTATCTACACTCTCGACCATGAGATATAGAGGCGTATATACATACGTGTATATTAATTAACTAATTGTACTAGGTGCTACAAACCTGCAATTGGAGTGATCGAGATCAGAAGAACCAATAATTACTTGTTGATTCGTACATGCATGGATAGATCGGATAAATGCAACAGTGATTGATCGAGATGGATCATTATCTAGCGTACATTAGCCAATTGCTGTGGTCCAAAGCTACACATGCTGATATGATCGATCGACGAGAGTAGATCGATCAGTTCACAACGGAATGAAATTAATTAATGAACGTACTAGCTAGTAATTATTAGTTGAGACTCGAGAGGTACCTTTAGTTAATTATGTGAAAACGAAATGAAGATATACACGAGAAGCAGGGAGCATATGTATAGGAGGGGTTTTGTTAAATTGACTGGCTGGCGGTATTTCTGATCACCGTACCAGTAGACAAAACTAGATGAATGAAAATATTACTCCCTTCGATGTTGTCGACGTATTACATGTATATAGACGCTTTTTAAAAATAAATATATTCATATTTGGACAAATTTGAGTCAAGAATTTAGGATTAGAGAGAGTATTTATGTACAATCCTGTTAATTTCTTGGTAGCTAAGGAAAAAGATCCTCTTTTATAGGCCGGGAGATAATTCATTAATTCTCAGGGACATGTATAGTTACATCTGCTCGTTTTTTCCTTTGTCGACGGATCGATGGTGACCGGCATGGCCTCTGGTCTAGGACATGCATGATGGTACCACGAGCTAGTAGCTCTAGTAGCTAAGGTTCTCCCGCCGAAGAGAAATACTCCCTGTCGGATACTAAATTATTGTATTAAATTTGTTTAAATATGAATTCGTATCTATATGTTCTTAAAAACGTCTACATGTAATATTTCGTCAAACAATTTAGGACCGGAGATATATATACTGATATCACCCACTTGCATGCTTTGGGCTGAAGATCATATGTGGTGATCCCGGAACGTACATACAGATTAAATTAATTAAAGCATACTAGGATATGCTAGGAAAGCAAGCAAAAACCATATATATTCACAGTTATTAGCATCTGTTCATGGATAGATATATATACGTCGTCGGGATCTGGCTAAAGTTGTCTAAGTTAAAGCACGTACATATATACGCAAATATATACGTACTGTACTATACGTGGCAAAAAAGCGCAGCTTCCATGTGGCACCGTCAGCTGAGCGTTTGTTTAACAGGAGGAGTGGTTCATGGTTCGCCGCATGTAGCCATGCATGCATATAGCTAGCTCTTTTTTTCTCGCGAGAAATGCATATAACTAGCTAACGACTTTATATATATACTCCATCCGTCATATTAAGGGCCGAAATATTACATACATCTACACGTATTTTAATATATAGATATGTCGATATTTAAATAATTTGAGTCACTTAATAATATGGGACAGAAGGAGCATAATGGTGTGTGGGGTATATAGGTACGTGCTCAATCCGGCTTCGTCCTGTGACCTGACACGCGTATATACATATGTGACGACCAAAATTAATTAACCGGACCAAACTTAATCCGCAAATAGAGGTTTGACGACTATACCAATTTCTGGACTCATGCTTTCTTTAAGAAAATTCCATATATAGGCGAAGGAAAAAGAAGAAGAAGGTGAACCTATATATGATCCTAGCATGCATGGACCCTCGCCGGCCGATCGCGCCCAGCCGCCAGCGGCGGAAGGTGCGTGGCACGTATGTATACGTATGTACGTACGTACGCGGCGAGGGCGTCCATTCATCGGCTCTTGTCGCGAGGCGCGCCGCACGTGTACGTGCGTCCGACACGTGGGCCAATGACTCACTGACTGCATGCGGCCATGCATGCAGAGCACACATGGGGGGGCCATGTGCAGCCGCTCCCGCATACGACAGGCGCCGCGCGGCGGGGCCCACTCGTTCGTTTACGTACTGCCACCCGACGACCCCGTCCGTCCGTCTCTCCCGATCGATTACATTAACAGGCGCTAACTAGAGAGAGAGCAGTGCAACGTACCGGAACACTTACTTCACTTTGCACTAAAACCACGGAAAGAATTAATGAAACCGAGAGAAACGTACTGAAATACTTCCTTCACTTTACACTAAAATCACGACAAGAATTATGGGACTTCACTTTACACTAAAATCATGACAAGAATTATGGGACGGAGGAAGCAGTAACTAAGTTTAATTCCAACGGTCGTTCGTTGCTTTAATTTCGATCCGGTGGTGGCCGGGGCAACTCGGAGATGGAGATCAACGGCAGATATATGATCGATGTGGGTTGGAGACTTAGAGCCTGTCTACCTAGCTTTGCTACACGACGGGTTCCGAAAAAAAAGAAAAAGAAAAACGATGCAGGCCGCAGAGGTTTGCACCAACTTGCTGTTAGTCACGCTGTAAAAGAATTTTTTTTGCTGTTAGTCACGCGATGACCTTATATTAATTAGTAGCAGCAGTACATGTTTCGTATAGAGATGTTGTTTATATATATAGACCTCGATATACATATTGTTGTTTATCGTGTTCCCAAATCCCCTAACTAATTAACCAAATAATTAAGTGCGTCCGCTGCACATGGGTACCTAGGCCACAAAGAAACAGATGAGAGCGGCAGATTAGATTAAGGTTGGTAGAGCTAGGGGCAGAATCCAGAGGATGTGCGCCCCATGTTCGTTTTTCCCCCACAGTGTGTTGTTCGTACGTACGTGGCGGCTTGTGCGCGCAGCCCTGCTGGCTAAATGTCTAAGCTGGCTGGCCCGCCGATCGATTGATCGAGCCGGTGGATTCAGATTGATTAATCAATATATGCTTAAGCCTCTTCCGGTGAATTTTTTTTTTGTTATCGATCTGTTGTCTCTTTGTGCATTGTAGTAGATGTGTCGACACATAACATTTTCTCTTAGTATTGTACTCTGAGATGCATGATGAGAGAGACTAATTCAATGATATATCTTTGTGTGTTTTGTATCATTTATTTAGTACTCACTCCGATCCCATATTAAGTGCCATGTATCTAGACGTATTTTAATTTATAAATACGTTTATTTTTAGACAAATTTTAGTCACTTAATATGAGACGGAGGGAGTATATGATATATTTTCATCAGCTTTTTCCTTGTTTTTTTATGCGGTATCAGCTTTCCTTGTTAAATAGACAAAGCGCAGGCGTTAATTGACGATCAAGAGATAAAAAACCGTGTGTAGAGCAGAGAGAGAGAAGAGCAAAATTTTCATTTTCCTGAAGAGGAGAACCAAAGTTTGAACCCTAACTAGCAGGGTTGTCGTATCACACATAACCGCTCCACCAACTGGAGACAGTTCTTTTGTTGTTATAACTTATAAGGCATATGGTTTTTGTTCAAAGTCAAACTTCTAAAACTTCCTTCCGTCTACAAAACATGGCATTTGGGACACAATTTAGTTATATAACAAACAAAAGTTAGTCGTCAACTTTTTTGCTATGCAAAAAAAGTTGTTGCCTATTGGAGTCATGTCCATCTTGAGAATGTTACACCCACATGTAAAATTGTCAACTTTTTTCCGTAGGAGGAGTACGAAGTTGCACTTTATTTTGAATTTCTTGCTCTTTCGATTAGACTGGGTTTTTTTTGGAGCGTAGTGGAGTGCATTAATGGGGCTAAGGTGTGGGGTTTTGTGTTGGGCTGTTGGGCGCACATGCATGATTAGGTTTGACGGGTAAAGCCGTTGGAGTAAAACCGCGGGAAAGGAGGGCCAGATGGTCGCTCGTTTCCCCGACGACCTCCGTTTTTCCTGTTTCATTTCTACGGCTACCCATGCATACCGGAAACTTAATGCATGTACACTAGCACGAGCCGCCTAGATATAACTAGCTAGGTAAGCTTATAGCATTGACTCGTAATCAGCCTAGCTTAATTTCATAACAAATCTTGGCGGTTTTCGTCGGTTATATATATACTTTGATCAATATGGCCCAAGCACAAAATAATATTTGTGTCCGATCTGAATTATTCTTAATGAATTATCTCCTTCTTTTTTTGCTTTGAAATCTAATGGTCTAGGTTGTGACTCTTGACACGCTGACATGTTTATAAATAGGAGTGTGCATGTTGCATCGAGAGCTCTCTTTCTTCCTTTCTTTTTGTGAACAAACTAAGTGATCTCCTTTTTTTTCCCCATTCAACCTCGGCAGCAGAGAAAGAATAATGGAAAGAACATTGGAAATGAACAATCTGAGAGCTAGAAAAAGATCCTACAATTAAACATGGACATGCTTTCTTCTTCTTTTGACACAATATGCGTACAACCAAATGGCAAAAGGCAAACATGCAGGAGGGGACGGGAGGGGCCAGAGCTACACTCTACAGGGTGCACTAACATGCATGGCCATGCTCCCATAATTGCCATGGGCCCACATGCAAACAAGTCCCGAAAACCCCTAGCTTAGCTTTATCTACAATCTGAGCTAGCTAGGTAGCTCGAACCAAAAAGCTGAGATGGATGGATGGAGATCCAATGTACATGACCCCTCCAGATCTTGTGTCCCCTGGCTATAGCCATGGCCCTGTCTAATATCTAATACATGGCCTTTTTAGAGGGGGGGAGGGGGGGGCAGCACAAAAATCAATTATATGTATGTAACAAATATTTTGGTTAGAAACTCAAACGTATTCAAGCATTGGCTAAAAAAATTGCACCGTCCATCTCACTCCCACCTCCTCCGATGCACCTAATGCCTACTCGCTTTCTTCTAAATCTCTAGACGGACATGTCCCTAAATTCAAAAACTTAGCGACTGCTCCTCATCCGCTCTACTCCTCACACGCACTATGCCGTGCACAATAGTTTAACAACTAGACGATCACTCAATCAAATACGCAAGTTGCAACTTTGTCTGGCGAATTCTCAAAACAATTTTGAATACCCAATGTCAAAATCCTGGGCCCGCCCCCGGACAGGGGTAGTATATAAAATTAATTATAATCAGTACTGCATCAGCTCCATGCATGGCTCATCAGGATGAAAGACCTGTTGATTCGCTCCTCCTTTAGCTTGACTATATTTTGTAATTTTGTCCATTTACTAGTAGGTAGTACTGGCACTTAATTATATTTCTTTTTAGAGACTAGTAGCAGCACTGTTTTAAGACTCAGGGGTATATATAGCCCACAGCCTCCATGAGGCTAGTGACTAGCCGGCCTATAAAAGGCCCTTGTACGTTTGTGCATGTTTTGCATTCTCTTTCTTTTACTTCAAGTCGATCTTCTGCCCCTTCTCTCACCGGGGGAGAGCCGTTGAGAAAGAATAGTCCACGGGGGGTCCGATATCATTGGCTGGAGATCCAGACAAGGCTCTTAGCGAGCTGATTAAGAAATAGTAAATGGTGAAATGTATCTTTCTGTTTTTAAATATTTGTCATGATTTCAATCAACTTTGCATTAAAAATCACCATAAGTATTTAGTAACATTTAGAAACGGAGTGAGCACGAAAGCTTAACCACCGCGAGTGGAGGAGCCGTGTCAAGGACAATGCATGGCCAGATGGCCTCCCAAATGGCGTGCTTTCCCATGCAAACTTTTGTCCCCTCCCCTCTCAACAAACAAGCACCGGATCGATCAACAGAGGTTGAAATGAAATTGGATTATTTTTCCTTTTAGTAACAGTCGCATTTCGTTTGAACAGCAAAAGTTTTGATTTTGTTCGCATGAGTGGATTTTTTTTTAAATCTTTTTTTTTTGTTACCATGGATATATAACAATGGTTTGCCAGCCACGTACGTACGTACATGCATGGTCTATTGGTCTCTGTGACACTCTGCCAGTCTGTGTGTTGGCGAAACGTGTAGACCGAGAGAACCCAGAGCTAGCCGGCCCTGCGCCAATGCATGTGCTTGCATGGTCAATGGTCAACTCTGCACGCCAATGCCCCAGGCCCGTCCTTGCTATAGCTTGCATTTGGCCTTCCACATTTCTTCTGTATCAGAAAGTGCTGTTTTGAATTTGATTTTTTTTAATAATAAAAGAGAACCTCGTACGTCCGTTCAGCCTTTGCATCCCCATCGATCATTGGCAAAGTATATGTTCTTTTTCTAAACTAAAATTTATCTATGAAATAATTATTAGTTTAATTATCATATTTACTTTAATTTAAAGTCAGTTCAGCTAGGGAGCTTTGGCATTAACCAAGGTGCCATGTGTAAGCAACACTTTTTTTTTCATAATTCTTGTCGAAATATTATATGTATCTACACACTTTTTAGAAATAGATACATCCATTTTTAATCAAATTTTTGATAAGAATTATGAAACGAAGAGAGTACACGATTGAAACCTTGGCATCGCCAGTCCGCCACTGAGCTTGGGCAGCTGGGGTGTTCAACTTAACGCGGGATGGCGAGGCGGTGCATGGATACATCCCTGATATCGCTCATATTTGTTTTTCTTAAATCACTAGTCAAACTTAAAAACTTTGAATAGTTCTAAACACACATTTTGACAGTACTGGAGAAAGCATTGTATACTATGGTATAGATTTCTTTGATCATTTGAGTTGGCTGGCACTACCATACGCTTGTACTTGACTACTAGCTCATCATCATGTTACTGCGACTGGGTCACCTAATAAATTATACGGAGGATATGTTAGAACGACAAAGGAAATTTAGGGCTGCTTTTTATATGATTTTATAATGACATGTCCAGGCATGAACGACTGAAGCTTGGCGGTTGCGAGAGGACACGCGGCGGCACGCAAATGCAAAGACATTGTCATGTCTGTCCTAACACGAATCTCTCTCTCTAAACTCTTGATTATATTATACACATTTATTTTGTTTAGCTTTGGTTCAGTGAACCAACGTTAAGAGCACCTGGACATGAACCAGATTGTGGGTACTTATATATATACAGTACTAACTACTCCTTTCAGATACCTTTCGAGTTTGCTGATCTTTTTTAATTCAGAGTATGCGGACTAACATGCATGAACATAGTACAATATCTCTAGCTAGACATCTGTCGTGAACAAAAGTATTATATTCTAAAAAAATACTTAGTATATGATGAGATAAAATAGAGAACATAAATATGTGTTTAATTTATCTCATCGTACCGGCAGATATGCCAACCAATGTTCACACACCGGCACACTGCTTCACGTTTACAAACTTGTAATTTTTCAAACAAGAACCAAGCACTTGGAGAGAGTGGTTCAGATGTAGGTCTAAAGGCTAGTAATTCATAAGATAAACCAGGAACTATTTTCAATTTTTCAATACAAGAACCATTAATTTTTCACACTTCTTCTTTTTTGAAAAAAAAAACAGAGACCTACAATTCAAGTCACCAAAATTAGGAGCATTTACTGTGCATGAGAACCTAAATACAGAGAGGAACAACTCATTCATCCAGGAGGGAAACCACTCACGAGTCATGACCTAATAATGCATTGTACTGATACTAATTAATCCGGTCAAATTCACCAACTGTACAAACGTTTGAATCTACAATCGTCTCAATATTTTGGAGGGAAGAAGAGAGCAGGGTACTATTTCAAATTTCTGCGCATTTGTTCCATCCTTAATTAGGATTATCCTAATTAAGGAGAGTTGTGACGTGTGAGTGACTTGAAGATATATGCACTTTTGCATTGTAGTTTATAGTCAAGTAAACTTTTACAAATCTTACAGAATGATCCTCGACGAATCGTGTTTCTTACGGTCACAAAACAAAACATTTTTTACGGATTTGCTAACTGGCGCCGGCGACAACACGGAGGCGTTACCGGAAATGAGGGAGGGGGTGGGGAGTGCGAAAACCGTAAAATCGGTTGTTCCTTTTTGCGCCAAAAAAAAGAGAAACTAATTGTTCCTTGTAAAAAAAATCCATCTTCCAAAAGACCCCGAAGATGTCAAACACTAGACTCTATTTTTTTAAAACCTTTTCTCTAAAACAAAAATAAAAATAAAAATCCAGGTTAGCCTCCACCGGCCCTAAAAGGATATACAAATCCAGGAACATCTTTCCCTCAACAACAGAAGAAAAGAAGAAAAAAAAGAAACAGGACTTTTTCTGTGTGCCAAAGTGCCCAAGTCTACACAAGAGACAGAGAAGTGGTTGGCCCCTTTTTCTTTTCTCTTCTCTAAAAAAACAAAATCGTTTTTAATTTGCTGGTCTCGCCCAGATGGCAGGAGATTATAGGCGATCCACACATTCCATATATACAAAAATCGCTCCCTAATTTCCTCCTCCTCTGCCCCAACCTTCCCATAGTCCAGACCTTCTTTCTTCTTCTTCCCCACGAGGCCACACACAACCTCCTCATCTCACACATAGATCTCTCCTATATATATACATTTCTCTCCTTCCTCAAACCTTCCTCCCCAACTCTTTGTTTGCTTTACTTCTCTTCTGAGTCCAATCGAAGACAGGAACAGTGATTATAGACAGAGAGAGAGAGAGAGAGATCCAGCGATGGCAATGGAGCCGCTCCCGCTGGGGTTCGGGGACGCCGCCATGGACGCCTCGCTCTTCTCCTCCCTATGGTCCTTCCAGGACGAGCTCCAGCCCCAAGAGGTGAATTGAATTAATTTGCCCCCCTCCATCTTGATCCTTCCTCTAATCCACAGCAATTTCAGTTTTTTTCTTCTTTTCCCCTTCGTCTCCTCCTCCGGCCGCCGCCGCCGCGTATCTCCGGCCGGTCGGCCGTCCACCGGCGGCAATGCTTGCTGCTCCAGTGCAGCGACAGGGGATCAAGGAGGGCCCTGCTGTCTTCCTTTAATTTCTGTGTTTGGTCGTGGTCAAAGAGGAGTTAGGCGAGCAACGAAATTCGTCCGGAGCTCGAGACGTTTCCTTAGCGTGCTGCAATTCTTCTCTGCATTTTTTTTCTTTGCTTGCTTGCTCGATTTTGATGCCCTTGTGGAAAACGAACTTACTCCAGTAGTAGACTTGTGCAGTTCCTTTCTGTACTCGTTTACTGACTTCTCACAGTTTGGTTTGGTTTCTTTTTCAACAAAAAAGTTTGGCACTGTTTTGAGATGCTGTGCGAGGCAATGATGGTGTTGTTCTTGGTTGGGTCCCTTTCTTCTTCTTCTTCTCTCAAGAAAAAAAATCAACAGAGAGAAAGATCAATTTTTTATTGTTTAGATTACTATTATTCTTCCCCTTTTGGTTTTTTCTGATGGACCCAAAGCAGTAGTAAGCCTCCACTACAAGTTGTTGCATGATGCAATCATTTGAGGGGAATCAAAATCATTTGCTCCTCGGACTAGAAATTGGAATTATAATCAGATAAATCATGCATCCTAGATGCTCTACAACCATCATCACCTTCTTGTATCTTTATGCTAGACCCTTTTACATAGTAATTTGTTGAAGTTCATAACATAATGTTGTTGAATCTGACTAATTTGTTTTTATCAGAGCGTGGAGGAGCTGCGGCAGAGCCTGCTGGCGGCGACGCTGGAGCTGGAGGCGGCCAAGGAGGAGCTCCGGCGGAAGGAGCAGAGCATCGGCAAGCTGGCTGACCTCGTGGGCCACGTCACCAAGGAACGCGACGAGGCCCGGGACCATCTGCAGAGCCTCCAAGTCGCCGCCGCCGCAGCCGCGAAGCTTCCTTCTCCTCCGGCTCCGGCGGCGGCGGCGGCCATGGTGACGTCGAGCCTGACCGCCGACTCGGACGGCAGCCTCGTGTCGTCGTCCCCCGTCGACCCCTTCTTCCTCGACGCCGTCACCTCCTCCGACCGCCGCCCTTCGCCCAAGCAGCACAATCCGCTTCCTCAGCAGCGGCAGCAGCAGGGCGTCGGCGCTGCCATGGACGCCGTGCTCGAGCTTCTCGCGGCGAAGAAGCCGCTGCCGCCGAAAGGCCGGCTTCTGCAGTCTGTCATGGCCGCGGGCCCACTGCTGCAGAATCTCCTCGTCGCCGGGCCGCTCCCGCGGTGGCGCAACCCGCCGCCCGTCCACGCACTCGACTCTCTCCCCGCCGGCGTCGTCCATGGCGGCGCCATTGGCGCAGCCGGAGGAGCTTACGGCGGAAACGCGATGGGTGGCTACGCCCCCAATGCCAACAACGCCTGCATGAAGCGGCCGGCGATGGCCATGGCCGCCGCCGCGCCGGGCTTCGTCGTCGGCAAGCGGCACAGGCTGCATTGACCGCCGACGATCTCCGGCTCACTCGCTCGCTGCCTTGTCGCCGACGGCTGGGGCCCTCCCGTCAGAGACACAGAAGCAGTACTACTAGTTGCTGACTGACCTTCAGTTATATAGTGGTTTCTCTCATGAGTGAGTCATAGAAGAACCGGAGTATAGAGTTATATTTACCAGAGTGCTTGATTATGGTGTAAATAGGAATATTAGTCTCACCTTTTTGTAATTTTCCCCCCTTCTTCTCCCTCTTGCTTCTGTTTCTCAAATTTTCATCTGCTGGTTTGTTCATAGGTAGCTTGACATGTGAACTGTTTGTTCTGCTGGAAATGAGAACTTCAGGTTTTATTTGGTTGTTAGCAGCATACTGCAGGTTCTTACTCTTCATAACACTCTATCTCCTTTAAAAAAAATATTAACTGAAACTTGGTCAGGAATGTTAGTCTCACCTTTCTTGTATTTATTTTCTTCATCTTCTCCCTCTTGCTTCTGTTTCTCAAGTTCTCATCCTGATTGTGAGAGTCCTGATAAGAGATTGTTCATAGCTAGCTTTGACATGGGAACTGTTTTCCTTGCTGGAAATGAGAACTTCAGGTTCTTCCATTTGGTTGGTAGCTTGTTCTTGATAATACTTTTTTCCTGTACTGATTATTGTATGATGTATTTTCTTCACAAACTTCATTTGCATGGTGGTACTTTGGATGTCAGAATTTGACAAGAGTATTCTTAGGTCAATGTGGCAAACTTATGCACAAAAGGGAATAAATAAACTGAATGCTTGAAACAGCTTCAAAGTTCCAGAGTCAGAGAAAGATATTAACTGAAACTTGGCCGGGAACAAAATTCAGAGTCTATATAGTACAGAGAAAGACATTAACTGAAACTTAGTCAGGTACAGACAGTATTTGTTAAGAATATTTTCAAAACAAGATTTAAGTGTTTCTGGAGAGAGAAGAGACAAAGCCTGGGATATTCTAGACAGAGAGAGAAAGGGACAAAAATCTGTCTTAATCCTCTTTCACAAATGTTCTTCCTGGGAACACGAGGGCCTGTTCCCCTGCATCTCTTTCTTTCCCATTTATTAAAATCTAATGCAGAACATGGGTGACGAACTGACGCCGGAAATATGTGAGCGGCCAAGTGCAATGCACTGCATATGATACCTCACCATGTTTCCAGTTCCTCCCAAGAAGCTCTACTACAATCCTTGACTGTATAGGCCCAATTTCTTTTTCTTTTCTTTTTTGAGTGCAAGAGAAGCCATAATTGCTCTCTTGTGCTTTGTTAATCTTGGTAGATTAGACTGTTAGCTTAGCTTAGGCCTCACATGAGCAGAGCAGATGCTGCCCCTAAACCCAATGCCACATGGCAGTAGAATTTTTTTTGAGCTCCAGACAGGATGGTAAACAGGGGTCCTGATTGACCCATTCAAGTCTGGAGAGGACTTCAAAATTCGTCCAACCTTTTCTCACCCAAGTGAGCTAGTTAGGCTCTCTTCTTTGCAAATAATTTTTAAGTACTAAGCCTGTTTTCTTTTGTCAAGGGCACGTAATGTCAGAAGCATGCAAAGAAGGAAGGTATATAAAAAAAAATTAAGTGCTCTATGCTTGATCATGATCGATCAGAGGCCATGTAAAAAAAAAAGAACAACGATACATTTGGATCGTGGTTTCACTGGCAGATGGTTCAGATTTACCAATAAATTTTACAGAAGAAAAAAGAACACAAATCTATCTATCAGTCACTTGTTTCAGTAAGAACTGAAGAAACATATTTTGCTTCAACCGGCAGATGGTTCAGATTTATCAATACAATCTTGCTGCACACAAGGAGAAGGAGGATATGTCTTGGCTTCCTTTCAAGCTAATGAGCTCATTCTATGTGATTCTTTTCTAGCTAGAGATAAATACTGTACAAGTAATTATTTAGCACATCAATTCATCCTGGCACCTGCATGAGCACATCAATTCATCCTGGCTACTCATGTGTTCTTTAACACTTTCAGGAGCACCAATGCTGCTGTACCAAAGAGGCTTCTGGGTTGGTGATTAACCGCGGTGCGAAAGAGGCTTCCAGGTTTATGATTAATTAACCGCTGTACCAAACAGCATTTTGGGCTGATGATTACATGCTACTTGAGGATTTTTGTCTAGGTGGCACTGTAGATCCAGTTGCAGTTGCTTTCTGTCTCCATTTCCAGGGAAAAATCTGGATATGTAAGTTGACGGATAATGTGGTACTAGGCGTTGTCAATGACTTCACCTCACTAGCGCAAGGGAGCTACGGGCAGCCTGCCTATAAGAGAGAGTAGTCATCCTTTCATTGGACCGGACGACCGGTTTTGAGACGAAGAGGGATGTCTGCAACCTGTGCCGTACGCGCCTAAAGCCCTGAACGCATGAACACGACACAAGTGTGTAGAGCTGGACCTGAGACGCAAACACCATCTCCACCTTGGGAAGAAACTTCTCCTCGCAAATTTGTGCTGCAACTTCTAGGTCGTCTCTTTCTTGCAGACTGGCTAACTTTGATTTGATAAAGAGAGGATCTATCCAGGAGAAAGAAGGAAACATAAGTCACATTTTTTTAGCGAACAAACAGAAGTCACCTGGACGGCGCCGTCGACAGCACCCGGCTGGATACTGCCGCGCGCTCCCTGCAGCAGCGGCGGCGACTGAGCGACAGAGACGGCGCCCGGTTGAGAGGAGATTGGCCCGCCAGAGGAAGGCGGCGCGAGGGCGCTGGAGCCTGGAGGCATGGATGAGCGAGCTGACAGGAGAGGAGGAGTCACTCGGGTCAGGGGCGCCTACTGGGCCATATCCAATTCTAAGCCCAGCCCAGCCCAGCCCAAAATAAACTCAAGTTTTGGGCCAGGCCTCTCCCTCTCGCTCTCCTCCCTCCCCGCCGGCCGGCCGGCTCCGTCCACGCCGCTTTGCATTGCCTCCACGCTCCTCCTTCCCAACGACCGGAGCGAACCCGGCAGCGGTGGCTGTTCTCGACTCGTTCGTTCACGCCAGGCGCTACTTCCTCAATCGAACCTAGTTAATACATTTAGACTAGGTTTCCTGGCCTCATGTTTATGTTTCCATGAGAACATCAAGTTGGCGCATGTGATCATCAAGCACCCCCATTCCAAGATGGGATGCACTCCCAGCATGTCAATTTGCACGCCGGCACAGGTTGGCGCCGACTGCCGAGCACCTTGAGCTTCATTGCAGGCCTTAGCCATGGGGCCGACGGGCACCGCTTCAAACTTATACATGTTCTCCGTGCAAAGCACCGAGAGGCGTCCCATATGTTAGAGTTGTTGAATGGGCAGAGGTTGATTACATTGGGTGGACTCCAATCTATTACTATCCAGAGGCGTCCCATATGTTGGAGTTGTTGAACGGGCAGAGTTGATTGCATTGGGTGGATTCCAATCTATTATTAAATTGGAATCGGTGGTGATGGGTGGGCGCCTTTCGTCGGTCGTCCCAACTCCCACGCAGCCATCGCACGCCCGATCGATCCATCCTCCCTGATCCCTCTCCCGAGGTCCGACTAGCAAATCTTTTTTTTTTGTGTGAATGAAAACTAGGGGCCGAGCAGGGATCGAACCTGCGATCTCCCCTTCACACACGCGCATCCGAACCACCAGGCCAAGTCAATGTTTGTGATATCCTATACAACAGACACTTTTTGAGTATGATACGTGGCTGGGATGGACAAAAAAAGACAGCTGGGCCTTGTGTGACCTGAGGCCCGTTTAAAGCCCATCGGGCTTATCAGGCCGGGCCGGCCCAAGCCGTGCCTCGTGCCATGCCCATGCGTATCATTTTATTTTGTTACTCCGTTGCAACGCACAGGAATGCCCAGATTCTTTCCCGTCGTCGGTGTCCTTCGGGACTCCTCCCTCCATGCAGTCGCGTGTCGTTGCAACGCACGGGTGTTTCTGCTAGTATCTCATGATAAGTAAACATCTTGGCACATAGACGATCGATGCATACTAGCTTGGCTAAGCACACTACTTAGCTGATTCATCTAAGCCATGGTATATATAAGTAATGTTGCCATTGGCTTGATTGCCATGATGTTTCCATGTCCAACACACTTTTGTTATGGTTACATATTACAATGAGAGGATTTTTACGGTATCCCGGTACTCCAAAAATAACTTAGTACCAAACAAATCTGACCGTCTATTTTAAAGGGTAGTTTAGACATTTCTCAAGTGAAAACCGGTTGATCTGCCTACCGATCTACTGATGTTAGTTACAGCTGAGAAAGAAAAAAAGAAAGCATGATCAAATTTCTCCCGATCTGCTGCCGTTAGTTACGGCCTACACGATCGATTGTCAATTCGGCCATTGGCCCACTACTACAAAATGGTCTATATGCAACGGTACATCAGTAACGGGTCCGACACGACCGTTACTGATGAACAGAGCGGGGTCTGCCCGTCCCCGCCCAGCCATACATCAGTAGCGGTCGCGCGAGGCGACCGCCACTGATGAACCATCATACCTCGCGAGATACAATAGTGGCGGTCGGTTAAGAGGCGACCGTCACTGATGAACCATGCATCAGTAACTGTCGCCCTAACGTGACCGTTACTAATGTACCCACTATTATCAGTAACGGTCGCCCAATTCCCGACCGCCACTGATGATCGTCGCGGTTTAAATACGAAGAGCAGAGCCGCAGCTGGTCGCGCTGCGCGTCGTAACGAACCAGCTGCGGCCTCTTCTTCTCCGGCGACGGCGAAGCGCTGCCTGACGGCGCCATGGCCGCTGGGGAGCCCCCCAGGTAGTCCCTCCTCCCTCTCCCTTCCTCCTCTCCGGCCGCCAAGCTCCATTTTTGGAGCTCCGACGGCCGGCGAGCTCCGATTCTCGACCCCAAAGGTTCCCTCTCCCTCCCGATCTATCTCGCCGGCCTCCAATTTCTCTCCGAAGTTCCCCAATTTCAAATTTTTGAGCTCCGACCGCCGGCCAAAATGCAGCCTCCTCGTTGTCACCCGGAGCTTCCCTCTCCCTTGCGAGCTCTCTCTCCCTCCCGATCTTTCTCGCCGGCCTCCAATTTCTCTCCGAATGTCTCTAATTTCAAATTTTTAGTTAGCTCCGGTTAATTAACACCTTAATCCCCTTGTCAATGATTAGGCTAACTATTTTGCTTTGTTTGTTTTCTTGTGTATTGTGTTGTAGATCGAAGGACCGTTCTTGGATGTACGCCAAGGAAAGAACCAATGCTCGATGGATAACCGAATGGACGGTCTTTTTTGGAGTTGCGAAAGGTGATATGGAACGAAAAGGACTTGTGATGATGCGTTGTCCATGTCGCAAATGTGGAAACACATGCATGATGAAGCCTGAAGAAGTTCAGATGCACGTGCTGGCATCGGGTATTGTGGAAGATTATTCTCGCTGAACTTGTCACGGGGAGGATGCGGTTGATGTCGGTAGCGGTAGCGAAGATGATGATGTCCTGTGGTATGATCTGGTGAATGATTCCGAGGAAGAAACAAGGGTCGATGAGGAGGCTAATGTGGAAGGTGAAGGAGCTTCACGTGGCAGGATTGCCGAAATGCTAGATGACCCGTATCTACAGGAGCAGCTGGAGGACCCCGAAGATGAGGCAGAGTTTGCTCAGTTCAAAAAATTGTTGGAGGACGCAAACACACCCTTGTATGATGGAGCTGTCGAAGAAAACAACGTGCTTGAAGTGACGCTCGAACTTTTGAGCCTGAAGGCAGCATCATGCTGTCAGACAAGGGATTTACGGACTTGTTGAGTTACCTTGCTTCGGTTTTTCCACAGCCAAACAAGTTGCCCAAGAGCACATACGAGGCGAAGAAGATTATATGCCCGCTTGGATTAGATTGTGTGAAACATCATTCATGTCCAAACGACTGCATGGTATACATTGGAGAGTACGAGAACCATGAGAGTTGCCACATATGCGGTGCATCGAGATACGAGAAGAAAAACACCAGAGTTGGCGAAGACGATGGGGAAGAAGTGATGAAGGGCAGGCCGGCAAAAACTGTCTGGTATCTTATGGCAGGTGGCCAAGTTGAGCGTTGGATGCAGAATGTTAAGGACGCGAGGTATCTCGTCTATCACGATCCGGCGCAGGCTGCATTCGATCCTGACGGGCACTACCGTGTGGAGGAAGCTGGGGTCCTAAGACATCCTGCCGATGGGACTCAGTGGAGAAACTTCGACACGGCATTTCCTGATTTCGGGGCAAAACCCAGAAACCTGAGGCTCGGTCTCAGCACTGACGGGATAAATCCTTTCGGAAACATGAACAACAAGCACAGCACATGGCCACTGATCTTGTTTGTCTACAACCTTCCTCCATGGTTAATCATGAAGAGAAAGTACATCCACATGTGCATGCTCATACATGGTCCAAAGCAGTCGGGAGCTGACCTAAATGTGTATCTGCAGCTAGTGAAGGATGAGCTGAAGCAGTTTTGGAACCCTGGCAGAGTGGTTTGTGACGCAAACAGGAAGGAGTACTTCACGATGAGAGCAGCTTCTGACCTGCGTGCATGACTACCCCGTGAATGGAAATACTTCATGCCAGGTGACACATGGCTACAAGGCCTGTACAAAGTGCGGGGAAAACACGACATCGAAGAAGTTGTCCGCTTCATCCAAAATTGTTTACATGGGCCACCGAAAGTGGTTGGATGCTAAAGACCCTTGGTGGGATGACAAAGAAAGGTTCAATGGGAAGACGGAGCACGGGACAGCGCCGAAGGAGAAGTCTGGTATGCAAATCCTCGAAATTGTGAACGATCTTGAAATTGGCCCCGGAAAGATTGCTGCGAAGAAATATAAGGAACCTGAAGGCGTCGTGTGGAAAAAGAGGTCCGTATTCTGGGACCTGGAGTACTGGACACATTTAGAATGCCGCCACAGCATAGATGTCATGCACGTGGAGAAAAATGTATGCGACAGCGTGCTGGGGTTGCTGATGAACATTCCAGAGAAGACGAAAGATGGACCCAATGCACGGAAGGACCTGGAACTCATGTCTATCAGAAAAGAGTTGTGGGGCAAAGATCAAGTGTCGGCAGCCGACAAGAATGGTTTCGTGACGATGACCACGCGGTGTCGTCTTGCATGTTACAACATGTACAAAGACGAGTTGCATAAGATGTGCCAGTGCCTGCAGGGCATTAAAGTCCCATCGAACTACTCGTCGAGCATCAAGCATCTAGTTGACATGAAGAGTCACAAGCTATCTGGCATGAAGTCTCACGACAACCATGTCATACTCACTCAGTTACTTCTAGTCACAATCAGAGGTATCATGGAGACGCACGTAAGGGAGACAATCATGAAGCTTTCTGACTTCTTTGACAGCATCTCGCAGAAGTCAATCACCGTTAGACGATGCCAGATACTGAAGGATAGTATGATACATATTATGTGCGAGCTTGAGATGTTCTTCCCTCCATCATTCTTCGATATCATGGTCCATCTAATGATCCACATATGCGATCTGACGACTGCCGCAGATGACGAACAAGCGGAACGCACGATATTAACGAGGAAAAGGAGAGGGAAAAGAAGAAGTGATGGGAGCGAGAGCGAGAAAATACCACAAAAACCCTACCTCAGAAGCAGTTCTGCAAGGAGTCAAGTTATGACTTACCGAAGGAAGGAGAAGCACTAGTAGTCACATTGTAAAATGTACCCGTACTGAATCTTAATGCAAACTTTGTACTAACTGAAATTATGTGTGATCGATGTACTTTTGTGTATGCATGTGACGAATTTTTTGAATTTAATTTAGCATAAATTCTAGAGAAATGCATGAATTTATTCATCAAACTTTAAATACATGAATTCCATGATGTACAAATACTAGACAAATGGAGTCCATGTCCTATACTCATCAGTAACGGTCAGGATGCTATGCGCCCGTTACTGATGAGTGCCTATACTCATCAGTAACGGTCAGCCTTCTACGCGCCCGTTACTGATGAGTAGTTGGGCATTGAACATAGGAGAACATCAGTGGCGGTCTCTTTCTAGCGCGACCGTTACTGATGATTGAAGGATCATCAGTAACGGTCAACTCCCTTATCCGACCGTTACTGATGAGTGTCGGGTATATAAGAGAACACTTAGCGAAATTTAGGATTATTCTACCCGCGCGTCCTCACCATACAGAGCGACCAGCTGTGGGCTAAACCCTAGCGCAGGCGAAGCCCTGCCGGAATTTTCGCGTCGCCGCCGCCGTCCCCGAGCCCGCACCGCCTCGAGCCCGTGCTATCATCTCCATCCTCCCGCCGCCGTACCCGAGCCCGCGCCGTCGTCTCCCTCCTCCGGCCGCCCTCCCCGAGCCCGCGCCATCGTCCCCGATCCCTCCTCCGACCCCGAGCCCGACGCCGCTCGAGTCCGACGTCGCGCCGTCTTCCTCCGCGCCGCCCGACCCCGCGCCGGCGTCTTCCTCCGCGACGACCCGATCCCGCGCCGCCGTCCCCGAGCCCGCGCCGTCTTCCTCCGACCCCAGGTGCGCTTGCTCCCCTCTGCCTCTGCTGTTAGGGTTAGGGTTAGTTTCTGTCGAATTAGTTTCTGTCAAAATTAGTTGTAGTCAAATTAGTTGCTATCAAATTAGAGCACCCTACCAAAATTAGTTGCTATCAATTACTCATGATGTTTATATTTGATATACATGCTACATGGAATTTGCTATCAAATTAGAGCACCCTACATGGAATTTGATATACATGCTGTTTAAATGTTGTTTAATTGGGGTTAGGATTTAATTGGGGTTAGTATTTATACATGCTGTTCATTGAAAACTATTCCATGTATATGGGTTATTGTAATAGCTAATTTGAAAGCTATTCCACGTACATGCTCTTCATTGAAAGCTATTAATTTGATATAGTATTGAGTTAGATGGGCACACATATTGTAATAGCTAATTTGTAACATGGATACATTTTATTTACCATTGTGAATTTGATATAGTATTGAGTTACAGAGCATTGTAGTGAGCACATTTTACATGATGTTTTATGCATTGTAATATATAGCACACATGAGTATATGCATTTGATAATATATAGCACACATGAGTATATGCATTTGATAATATATAGCACACATGAGTATATGCATTTGATAATATATAGCACACATGAATATATGCATTGTAGTTTTTTATACATGTAGTTTTTTATATGCTATACATGAGTATTTTGGAGAATTGAGTAATGAATTGTGGGCCCGACCATCGTGTCGGGTCATTGGAGAAGGGGCCGGCCATCGTGCCGAGGGGGTACATATGCGGGTGGGTTTTTTATGCAGGTTTCGAGCTCCTAGTAGAGAAAAATTGCTAGTTTTTAGCATAGATCATGCCAAAATTTTCGGCCGATATATATTTGATGGTTTTGATGGCATAGGTACGAAATGGGCAAGAGTAGCCAGAAACCCGTTCTTGATCGAGAGGAGGTAGATCGTGTCGATGAAGAGTTCATCAGGAGAGCAAATTGCCAGCTCTGGTCCAGGTAGCTCTCGTTCAGAAGAACGCGACAACGAGCGACGGGTGGAAGAGAGCAACCCGCAGCCTTCTGAAACTCCCGCTAAGAAGCCAAGGAAGAAGACGCCGAGGGGGAGCCACAACTTAAAGGAGTTCTGTTACGTGGTCACCTGGCACTCTGAGAGAGGCCGCCCGGAGTCGCCTGAGAGGGCACAGAAGGCCTTCGCAATGACCTGTGGAGCCGTTGCACGTAAGTATTGCAAGATCACCGACAAGTGGACTGACATCTCCGAAGTCGTTAGAAACACGTGCATCGCGGACGTTGCAAGGAGGTTCCAAGTCATTGACGAGTGGCGCGAGCGATTCCTAGCGGCCGTCAACATAGCAGTGCGCAATAGACTTGCTAATTGGAAAACCACTGCTAGAAAGTGGATGGACAAACCTTACGAGATCATCAAGAAGAAATGGCCATCGGTAACTGATGAGGCCGAATGGAAAAAATTCAAGAAGGAATCGTCTGACCCTGCCTTCATTGCAAAGAGTGAACGCATTAGGGCGTTGCGCTTGAGAAAGCCCTTGAACCACAGGCTAGGGAGTGCAGGGAAAGAGGGGAAGAAGAAGGTCTGGCGCAAGCATGACCGAATTCTCGAGGCGGCAGGCAGGGTGCCTCCAGTGCATGACATGCTGGAGGACCAACGTGCTAGAGAATATGCACGTCAGCACATGACACCCGAGGAGGGGGCGGGCATTGAGCCAATGCAGTCGCCTGTTAAAAAATTTACGGTAAGGGTTCACGTGCATTTATTTGTTTTCGGCGTTAATTATGACACTCCTGATCCATATAGACTCACGTCATGTCTTATATGATAACAGGAAAATACCCACAAATGGGAGGAGAGCAAGAGGTCAGAGACCTCCGACAACTCCGTGCAGAGCAAGAGGTGGGAGTCAGCTATGACCGCCGGCTTGCAAAAGGCGGAGCACACGGGCCGTGTTCTAGGGGAAGGCGAAGGGGCTTGCTGGGATGATTATTTCCTGCCTGGTCCGAAGTGAAGCAGGGTCCAGAAAAAGCTCCCCGCTTCTACTGAAATAATAGAACAAGCTAAGACGGAGGCGCGAGAGCAGGCATCTATCGTGTCTCAAGAGGTGTCGCGGGAATATGCAGTGCATGCCGTCCATCATTTGGTGTCGGCATTGGCCAAAGACCACCCCGCCCTTGACACCATACTCGGGGGAGGAGTGGAAGGTTTGAGGAACCTCCTTCCTTCTCTTCCTCCTCTTGTCCCGCGAAAGAGCACCCCGCTGAAGAGCAACGCCGCCACCGACACACGTATGGACGACGAAGACACCTACACCCCAGGATACAGCCCGGCTCCTAGCATGGACAACCCCCCCGCTAGCCAACCGGACCCAAGCGAGGGCATCCGGGATAACGATCCGGGTCCGAGCGACAACATCCTTGTAAGCATACTTTTCAAACTCTTTTTCACCCCTTACCTTCATGAATAAAGATCTTACACACATATGCCTTCTTCTTGTTACGCGCAGGCACCGGTGAAGTGTCGTATCCACGTTGACAAGTCTGGGAAGCCTGTAAGCGCCATTGGCCGCCTGATGCCCAGACAATCACCGCCACTGGTGCACGGCATTCTTATGAACGACGCACAAGTGAGTGTGATGGTGGACTCCGTCGTCGAGGAGCATCGGGATTATGCTATCCCGCTACCTCCGGAGAAAGGCGTGGATATCCTAGGCAGTTGTCCAAACTACCGCATTATGTGGCCTAGGAGCTTGGTATCTCTCTACAACCAGCGCTGGTCCTCTATGACTCCATCTCTCTCCGCCCACAAAGGTACTTCTCATTCGCCGCTCGGCCTTTCCCCTAGGATACTTCCTCCTGTAGATGCTGGCGGAGATGAAGAGCGGTCAATGTCGTTGCCTGCACAGCTCAAAGATAGCCAGACCACAAGGTTGGCACAGGCTGGAAGCGTCCCTCCTACCTTCTCTCTCTTGGGTGCCGCTGAGTCCATGGGTGGCTGCAAGATCGATGACAAGTACAAGGCAGAGGAGCAGAAGGCATGGGACAATAAGAGGAGGCATAAAAAGAGGGGGCGCGGCGGCAAGACCATCAAGGAGTCCTCCAATGTCACTCAAGATGAGATGCACTATGTGCCTGACATAACTGGAGTCTGGGACAATAGGCCTGACATTCTCATGAAGAACCCCCGTCAAGGCCAGAGATTCGAAGACGGATCCTCTTTCGTGGCTAGGGAGTTTGACCGGGTGCTTATTTACTATCCTGGAAGACCGATGGTCATCAAAGATTCCCTGCGTGCCGTGTCCAGAGAGATGCAAGAGCTTCATCAGTTCTACATGCAAGCATCAGCTGGTTCTCAACAGCATGCCCAACAGATCAATGTTCGAATCCCAAAAGACTATGGCTTCTTTGACCAAGAAATCGAGAACATTCAGGAACGTCCTATCACCTTTGGTGTGGAGTTCAACGAACTGTTCCACCTCTTCAACCGCCAAAAGCTTGATATCAACCTCTTAAGGCTGTGGTCTGCCTACCAAATAAGAGAACTGCGGTGAACGGAGGTAAAAAAAGTAGCCATTCTATACCCCGCGATGTTCAACTACGGTGACATCGGTCTTGAGCCAGAAAAGGATGCCTCAAGAACCCTTGCATCTAAATACTTGGTGGCATGTCTCGAGAAATACGCGGACCACGACTTTATCCTCTTCTTCCTTAATTTGGAGTAAGTTCAATTTTATATATGGAACCGTCTGTTTTTTCTAATTCAGCCTTTCTTATACACCCTTAGATACTAAAGTTTGTTTCTCTTGAAAACAGAGACCATTGGGTCACACTACTCATTTGTTTGCCTTGGTCCGTGGTGTACTACTTCGATTCACTACTTCCGAAGAAGGGTGTTCGAGGTAGGTTCTGGGACCCATCAAATCACTCTTTAACACTGCCTAGAAAGTGGCGACCAGGGGAAAATTAGCTGGTAAAGGCTATAAAGACGAGCCTCACCACAACCATAGGTTCCCTTGCCAGCAACAGCCGCCCGGCAGTGTGTTCTGTGGCTACTACTGCTGTCACATCCTTATGGAGAATGCCAGCATGTTCAAGCCTGAGTGGAAGGGGTCAGTCGCGGCGATGGAAGAGTTCTGGCGGCCTGAATGACAATGGGACACCGACCTAAATGGGTCGTGTATAATATTCAAAGGGAGTTCGCCCATCTCATCAACAATAAGGTCATCAAGTCTAGTGGGGACTTCTACGAACGTGTGGAACAAGTGGTGTCTACGGTTCACCCACAAAATTAGGACCTAGCTTGAAATGAGATACATTTGTATTTTTATATGCTTCTATGAAATTTTGACAATTTGTAATCAATGTCGTGAAGTGAGATACTTTGTATTCTTTATATGTTTTAAATGATGCGGCTTTATATACATTTGTATGGTTTAAATGATGTGATGTGACGTGCTGTGCTGTGATGTGATGTGGCTTTATATGTATTTTTATGTGCTGTGCTGTATATACAATCTGTGTTGTGCTGTATATACAATTCTGTGTATTTCCTGTGTATTTTCTGTGGTTTTAATTATTTTTTTAACTATGGAAAATGTATCAATGTCGGTTACTCGACCGACACTGATGTGGCAACGCAACCGTTACTAATGATATATACATCAGTAACGGTCGTGATGACACGACCGTTATCAGTAACACGAAGTTAGCAATGGCGGCCCCGACCGTTACTGATGTTGTTTTTCGACCGTTACTGATAAGCTTTTCTGTAGTAGTGGCATGTGGAGCAACGACACAATCCTCCCGATCGAATTGGAGGCGCCGCCCCAATCGAGCAATATCCCTCTCATCTCCGGCCACCCATCGCACCATCTCGTCTCGGGCTACATGTTCCACCTCTCATCTCCGGCAATCGTCGTGCGGCTGTCGTACCTCTCATCTCCGGCCATCGGTTGCGCGCCTCTCCGATCGTGCCGGTTGTTGCCGCTTCGTTTCTTTGTCTCTCGTCCGCAGTCAAAGAAAAAGCACAAAGCTTTTGTCTTTTTATTTTTAATTTCCGACCAAGATCAAATTGAAAAGACCAAACTATCGACAAGTGATTACGATTTTGCCCTTCGAATCAAGGTACTCCTGTGGTTTTCGATTTGGTACTCCGTTGGCTTAAGGATGGAGTACCAAATAATACTGGCCACTGGATCGGGACAAATGTACGATCCATATTAAACCCGGGGCACCGTAAAAGAGCTCTACAATGATGCGTTAAAATACAGCTTCTTAATTACTGGCATGAAAATCTTGTGTGCAACAAGTTGCCAGAACTTAAACCAGCAGGAAATCTCTCTGCAAAGAGATTATTCAAAACTCAGCAAACACCATGAGAAAAAGATCATGAAAACAGCGTTGCCCAAACGAAAAACAAGAATATATGCATGACCACTTGCATTGGCGCTTGAGGGAAATCAACCCTTGTGGGCAACCGCATGTTCTGTTTTATTGATGTGGCTGCCACGGCTTCTGTCTGCACTCTAAGGACAGGCCCGCTTGTGCCCTGAAAGATGGAAACCACCGCGTTGGAGGCCAACATCAAATGTGGCACCTCGGATGATAGGGGCGACACAACCATGCCACAAGTCCAGTTCAAAGCGAGCACGAGCAGCAGGAGTAAGAGGAGTGGGCTATCCTCACAGCCAACAAATTAACTCCACACAATTCCCAGCGGCATAATGAAAAGAAACGCCGAGTCCCATGGAACCGTTTGATGCACGGAATTTGGTGGTCTCCAATATCTCACGATAAAAATAATTATGGTACAATAGATATTTGTTGAATCGAATTCCATGGCTTCAAAGCACGTTAGCTGGTTCAAAGTAATGTCATGATGTGGTGCATATATATATATATGTGTCGCCAACATTGGCTTGAGTTTGGCATACTATTTCCATGTGGGCAGTGCTCTTTTAATGTGAATTGGTCATGTCATTACAATTGCTGGTGTTTTCTGAGCTAGTATGTTAAAATGCACTTGCTTTATTCTCATGCCAAACTTACGTGGGACCGTTTGTGAAAAAACAACAAGATGCCACTCTAGAAATAGGCATCCTCGATCAAGGCCACTGCGGGAGAATTGCTAACGACATTTAGCTTCATGAGTTTATCAATATGTGGATCCGCTTACAGCCAGCCACTCTCAACAATGAAGTCAATGAATTGCTAACGACATTTAGCTTGATGAGTTTATCAATAGGCCTTTTTTTTTCATAAACCAGGTTACTCTTCTTTATGAATTAGAGGGAACAACTTGCTCTTTTTACTTATCATGTCCTGCCATATATAGGCAACGTCTGTCAAGCATCTCAAGGTTTATGTCTTGCTTTCTGTCTTTAGCTTATTGTCTTGGACGAGTACGAGAGGCGACAGGACGATTCGCATAAGAATCCTTCATTTACACCTCTCCAGGTCGAAGTCTCACTCAAAAGATTCGAGTACGACTATAATATGAGTCACCTTTTTCAATATACCCAAACTTGAATTGTCTCGTACTCAATGGTTTCCCCAGCGTCTTCACAAAATTAACGAGGCAAAACTTGTGGCTCTCTAATCATAAGCCGAAACCCCCCTCAAATAGACACACCAGTTAGTACACAACACTCCTGATCGTGTGATGGAATCTGAGTAACCAAACCAAAAGCCATGGCACCTTCTCTAATATCCTCAAATTATGTGGCTAACAACTTGGTCCGTGAAGGTAGAAAGCGGTAGGAATATCGATGTTAGTAGAAATTCAAATACTACTTTTTTTGGAGAATAACAGAGGTACTTTCCACGGGTCAAATGCAAATACTTTTAATTCAACGCAACTATATATTGCAAGCATGTGCCCACTGGGCATGCGTAGTAGTAACGAGGGAAATCAGCCCGTGTGGGCAACCGCATGTTCTGTTTTATTGGTGCCGCTTTCACAACTTCTGCGTGCGCTCTGGGGACAGGCTCGCTTGCACCTTGAAAGATGGCTACCACTGCCTTGAAGCCCAGCATCAGGTGTGGCACCCCAACTGAGAGGGGCGACACAATGATGCCGCACGTCCAATGTAAAGCGAGCACGAGTAGCAGGAATTAGAGGAGTGGGCCGTCCTCATCGCCAACAGATTAACTCGACACAATCCGCGAATGCAAAATGGGCAGGAACCGCTTGATGGACGAAATTATATATGTGTCGCCAACATTGGCTTGAGTTTGACATACTATTTCCATGTGGGCAGTGCACTTTTAATGTGAATTGTCATGTCAACTGCTGGTGTTTCCTGAGTTAGTATGTTAAAATGCACTTTCTTTCTTTATTCCCATGCCAAACGTATGTGGGACCGTTTGTGAAAAAACAACAAGATGCCACTCTAGAAATAGGCATCCTCGATCAAGGCCACCGCGGGAGAATTGCTAATGATATTTAGCTTGATGAGCTTATCAATTTGTGGATCCACTTACAGCCGGTCACTCTCAACAATGAAGTCAATGACTCAATCGTCTGGAGATAGACCAGCGATGGCCGGTACACCTCAAAGTCAGCATACCAGACGCAGTTCAAGGGTTCCATTCCAATGTCTCACACCAATCTGATTTGGAAAGGCCACACTGAGACCAAATGCAATTCTTCACCTGGCTTGTCATGCGGAACAAGATGCTTACTGCTGACAACCTTAGAGTCAGGGCTTGGCCACATAATGCATCATGTGTGCTATGCAATCAGCTCCAGACAGGGCACCATCTTTGTGGCGCCCTAGTTGTGAACTCTGACGACTACACTGATATCCCTTCCTAGCGGTCTGCAGCTTCTTGTCCGCAACCTTCTGATAAGAGGGATTTTCAATGGCGCTACGTCCTACATCACGTGGATCAATTGAGTTAAAGTGTTCGCGAGGTGATAACGCATACAGTACGACCCCCGATAACGTTTCGTGAATTGCCAGCACTACCGGCAGTAGAATTGCCCTTGACATCTTGTCACCTCTGTCTCCCTGGAACCAAAATTTTCCTTGTGAATTCTTAAGCATCCATGAAAGGGTTCTCAACCTCGAGTAGTCGAGTTGTACTTTGCTGAATGCTCAAGAAGAAAGTTAAGGGTGATTATTCATAGGGTTGGATCGATTGAGTTTTAAGAGTCTGCTGCTCGTATACATGCCATTTTATACTGACAAATAGTCCGTAACTTATTACTCCCTCCGTTCTACGAAGGTTGGCACGATTTTAAATTAGCTCTAGTCCAAAGCCATGCTAACCTTTATAAAACGAAAGGGAGAACCAATTAACCAGACTGGAGCTGCGGCCATTCATGAAGGAGAGAGTTATACGTGGGAGACATACCACGTATATACTCTTTATAAAAAAAGGATGTAAATAGTATTGCCGAAGAAATATGTGTATTTCTTGTGCATAAATTGTTATGTGTGCATTGGCATTGAAAGTGCTATAAGAAACTGAAAATGATGTTCCTGCGTAGAATCAGCATGAAGTACATGATCTTGTACCGTATTGTGAGCGTCTGCGTTTGTACTGTGTTCTAAAAAAAGTACTCCCTCCGACCCATATTACTTGTCTCAAATTTGCTCAAATATGAATGTGTCTATGTTTAAAAAGCGTCTAGATACATGTGATATTTCGACAAATAATTCCGGCCGAAGGGGTACATAATTTTGAATGTGAGAGAGGAAAAGAGAATTTAAAAGAAAAGATGTTCGGTTTTTTCTCCGTCAACCGTACAATAGCGTTATTTTGCGGATCGGGCCGGGATCTGCTACTCAAGTTTTGGGCCAGGCCTCTCCCTCTCGCTCTCGGCTCTCCTCCCCGCCTACCTCGCCGGCCGGCCGGCTCCTTCCACGCCGCTTGGCCTCCATGCTCCTCCTTCCCGACGCGCCGCCCACACAGCAATGGCTGGAGCGACTACGTCGGCGACGGCCGTTCTCGACGCGTTCGTGCGCGCCAGGCGCTGCTCCGCGGGCGGCGGCGTCCGTCCCGACCAGTTCGACCTCGCGGCCACGCTGTCCGCGTGCTCGCGGCTGGGAGCTCTCGTCAGCGGGAAGCAGGCGCACTGCGACGCCGAGAAGCGCGGGCTCGGCTCGGGCGCCTTCTGCGCGGCGGCGCTGGTGAACATGTACGCCAGGTGCGGCCGCGTGGGCGACGCTCGCAGGGTGTTCGGCGGAATCTCTCTCCCGGACACCGTGTGCTGGGCCAGCATGATCTCCGGGTATCATCGGGCCGGGAGGTTCCAGGAAGCGGTGTGCCTGTTCACCAGGATGGAGAAGATGGGGTCCTCTCCTGACCGGGTGACCTGTGTCGCCGTCGTTTGCGCTCTCACGGCCTTGGGTAGGCTGGAAGATGCGAGGACCTTGCTGCATAGGATGCCGGCGCCGAGCAGCACGGTTGCTTGGAATGCTGTTATCTCTGGTTATGCGCAGCAGAGTGGGATCGAGCATGAGGTTTTTGGTTTGTACAAGGATATGAGATGCTGGGGATTATGGCCAACTAGATCGACTTTCGCAAGCATGTTAAGTGCAGCAGCCAACGCGACGGCTTTCATTGAAGGCCGGCAGGTACATGCAGCGGCAGTAAGGCATGGTTTGGATGCAAATGTTTTTGTGGGTAGCTCTCTCATCAACCTTTACGCAAAATGCGGCTGCATCGGTGATGCGATACTTGTGTTTGATTGCTCTGGTGAAAAGAATGTTGTCATGTGGAATGCGATGCTTAATGGTCTTGTTCGAAATGAGTATCAAGTAGAGGCCATACAGATGTTCCTATATATGAAGAGGCTTGGCCTTGAGGCTGATGAGTTCACATATGTCAGTGTTCTCGGTGCGTGCGCCCACTTGGATTCCCATTGTTTGGGGAGGCAGGTGCAATGTGTAACAATCAAGAATTGCATGGATGCAAGCTTGTTTGTTGCTAATGCAACATTAGATATGCACTCGAAATTTGGAGCTATAGATGATGCAAAAACACTATTCAATCTGATTACTTACAAGGATACTGTATCTTGGAATGCCCTTCTAGTTGGACTTACACATAATGAAGAAGACGAAGAAGCAATACATATGCTCAAAGGGATGAATCTGGATGGTGTAACACCAGATGAGGTGTCTTTTGCTACTGTAATTAATGCATGTTCCAATATTCGAGCTACTGAGACTGGAAAACAAATCCATTGCCTGGCCATGAAGCATAGTATCTGCTCAAATCACGCTGTTGGTAGCTCTCTGATTGATTTTTATTCGAAGCATGGAGATGTAGAATCGTGTAGGAAGGTTTTGGCACAGGTAGATGCAAGTAGTATAGTCCCAAGAAATGTTCTAATTGCAGGTCTAGTGCAGAACAATAGAGAAGATGAAGCCATAGACTTGTTTCAGCAGGTTCTTAGAGATGGTTTAAAGCCCTCCAGCTTTACATTTTCAAGCATTCTTTCTGGTTGTACTGGACTTCTCAGTTCAATCATTGGCAAACAAGTCCACTGTTACACACTGAAGTCTGGTTTTCTGAATGATGATACTTCCGTTGGTGTTTCACTGGTTGGAACATATTTGAAGGCTAGAATGCCTGAGGATGCAAACAAACTCTTGATAGAGATGCCAGATCACAAAAACCTAGTTGAGTGGACAGCTATCGTTTCAGGGTATGCTCAAAATGGTTACAGTTATCAATCATTGCTATCATTTTGGAGAATGCGCAGTTATGATGTTCATCCAGATGAGGTCACATTTGCAAGTATTCTCAAAGCTTGTTCTGAGATGACAGCCCTTAGCGATGGAAAAGAGATACATGGCCTCATCATTAAATCTGGATTTGGTTCTTACAAAACCGCAACTAGTGCCATCATAGACATGTACTCCAAGTGTGGGGATATCATTTCTTCCTTTGAAGCCTTCAAGGAATTGAAATCCAAGCAAGACATCACATTATGGAACTCCATGATTCTTGGATTTGCAAAGAATGGCTATGCGGATGAGGCACTTCTGCTTTTTCAGAAGATGCAAGACTCACAAATAAAGTCTGATGAAGTTACGTTCCTAGGTGTCCTAATTGCTTGTGCTCATGCTGGCTTAATTTCTGAAGGTCGGCATTACTTCGATTCTATGAGCAAAGTTTATGGGATAATGCCTAGAGTAGATCACTATGCATGTTTTATTGATCTCCTTGGACGTGGTGGTCATCTTCAAGAGGCTCAAGAAGTTATTAACGAGTTGCCCTTCAGGCCTGATGGTGTGATCTGGGCTACATATCTTGCAGCATGCAGAATGCACAAGGATGAAGAAAGGGGGGAAATTGCAGCAAAAGAGCTCGTTGAATTGGAACCACAGAACTCGTCTACGTACGTGTTGCTTTCAAACATGTATGCTGCAGCTGGTAACTGGGTTGAAGCAAAGATGGCCAGAGAAGCAATGCGAGAAAAAGGAGCAACAAAATTTCCAGGATGCAGTTGGATTACAGTTGGAAACAAAACAAGCTTATTTCTTGTACAGGACAAGAATCACCTTGGTGCTCTTAGAATCTACGAAATGCTTGATAATCTTACTAGAATGATGCACAAATATGACGATGTTGAGAATTATGATATGCTAATTTCAGCTGAAATGTTTACTTGAGGAGTGAAGCCCCTTGTTTCATCCTTTGGCTCATCCAGGATCTATGGTAGATGCTTGGTTACTGACGTAAGTAATTTGGTGCACTCTTTATATTTTTTGTCAGAACATTTGTGGTCCCATTGATTAGAGATTTACGTTCTGACTACTTTATTTATTGAACTGTAGCATCAATAAAGCTCCAAGGGCTATTGGTTCCGTTTCAGTCAAGGGAAATTAGTTACCCATGATCAAATCAGCTTGTACAGGTTTGTTTCTAGTTTCTTTTCTCTCCACGAAGTGTTTTTTTACTATGGTTGTAATCTTTGAAGGCTCGCAACATAATGAATCTAGAGGGTGTTACCAAGATGACTTGTGAAGTGCATCTGAAAAGGATAAATGCATCGGATATGGAATAATCAGATTTTCAATTTCCCTTTTAGACAATGCTTGGGTTCAGGTCATCTTCGGTGGGTTGGCTGTCCCTTTGATCATCGATTACCTTTCTCTGTGGTATAGGGTCTGCAGCATTCCTCTCTTCTCCCCAGGGACCTGCAGTACTACACATACCAAGCCTTCTTCGTGGGGTGCACAGCCTTCCTTGCCACGGCTACTGCTCGAGTGCTCGTGCGATTCTCACTTCTGAGTGGACACTTTTCTGCAGCATAATCCTTATGTATTTGTTGCCCATCAGAATGTGACCAACTGACCACAAGCTGACATAGTGCTTCTACGGTTCTACCATTCAGGTTAGTAATTTAAAATTTTCTATCCTTAAGTGTTCTTTGCATTATTGATGAATGGTGAACTAAATTCTGGATTGTTGCTATATGTGTCTGTACGTGTTCCAATTCTGTGATTTGCTAATGTGCTGATTGGTGTCCAAGAAAGAAACCTTCCATGTGTAAATGTATCCTTATCTCCTTAAAGCCATATATGGACATGCAGAGCCGAAGCAAATGGCATGTTTAAATGTAAAGTTCTATTAAGGATGGACAAGCAGCCTTTTTGTTTGGGGTACCCTTTTGTTTGACTGGAGTTTTTAGCCTCGACAGCTTTCAGAAAACAGTAAGCATTGTTTTGTTTTCGAGCCTGTCGTTATCCATGAGCATTTATGCACTTGCTGTTATGCCTACGCTCCTAAGTTCTTTGTTCTTCGGAAAGTTTGAATTTTATGATAAATAGATCACAATTTCCTGAGCCAGGTACCATTCAGATTACCTACCATGGTTCGCTTAGTCTCTTAGATTCCCTGCATTATTGCCAACTGCGATTTGTTCGTCATTAGTGCACAACTGCACATGACTGTTCTTTCTGAACATGGTTGTCATTTCTAGCTTTGACTCTATGAATTAGTACATGCAAAGAATTTGGCTGTTTGTATCATCTAAAGGTTTAACTTCATAGTTTACTATCCATGAGAATTTTGACCAAGAGTGTTGCCAGGACAACTTTAGGGCTTTATTCAGGCTGGAGTCTTACGTTTTCAAGCAATAGTGGGCACGTCAAATAAAGCATGTCATGAAGATAGGTGTTTGACTCCGCAGCCCGAAGCGGATGAGGTGTATTCTTGGGCCTGATATAGTTAAGTAGTGGCCACCACAGTAAGCTGATTGGTTCTTATTTTTATGTTGAGAAAGTACCATTGGTCTTGTAAACTGGATTTTCTTTATGCGCACTTTCAAGGTTTTTCGTTGAGATTGGACCTGTAATGTTAACTCGGTTTTTGTTCCCTTTATGATTGTCTGAGTACGTGAGAATACCTTAGAAGAAGTATTTCCATAGATCCGTGTCACGCAGTATTTGCCGTAGCTCCTGGCTCCAGCAACCTCTCGGCCATAGCCCTCGTCCTAGCTGGTTTCCTTCTTTCATAGGTTAGTGTAGTTGTTTTGGTTTCTTTTGGGGGTTCTGTCGATCATGGTCACCAAGGTTGGCCTGTCAACTCTTGCACACTCTTGGTGTGTTTATTGTGTCTGGGGAAATAACTGATCACATATTTGCTGACAGATGGAAATACCCTTTTCCGGAAAGAATATGATATGAAAATATTAATCAGTTTGTTAATTTGTTGTTCATCTTCTATTCTACAAGAAACTATATTATCTGTATGCCTCTGCTTTCTGTAGGGATGGCGAGGCATTAACACTGGCCATGCATGTGAATACATATTCTTCATATATTGTGATAATACAGGAATAGCTTGCTTACATTTACATATACTGCTCACAACTGATGCAGAATGTTAGTCTTAAGTCTTGCTTAACAGCTTAAGTTTTTACTACTGTATTGTTTGACAAACATTGCATACAACGAAACCAACGCCTTAATGGCATGTGCCCCCCATCTCTTCTCCAAAAACTGCATTTAGGAAGCTAACAATTAAGGAAGAAGATGGTTTAGTTGATGGTGTTATGCATTGGGCAACCGGGATTCCAGCTAACCTGTTCATTCTTCAGCTTACCTGTTTCATCACATTCTGCAGGAAGGGAGAAGGATCTTATCAATAGTCACAACATGGGATACAGATGTTTATGTTCAATGGATCTGCAGTGCTGTCGCATTGTTCTATTCAAAATAAGAGTAAAATTTCTTAAAACTCCCGCATATATTTTTCTACAAACTATCGTAAAACTGCAAAAATTTGCTTTAGTTTCACAAAACTGCCCATTTAAGGGCACCTGTAATGCATAGTCCCAGTTTTTGGATCCCACGGTCGCGTGCCTTCTGCCTGACAAGGTGGGCCCAGATGCAGCATGGCATCCCTGACTTAAATGGTGACGAGTGCCACGGATGCAATAATTAGCAAATGGTTACATGATGCTTGTGCATAGCTTTACACATATCGGTACTACACAAGAAACAAGAGAAACAGAGACACGTTTCTTAATTAGCACCGCCCACAGGCACTTACTAATTAAGAAACCTACTAATGTACAACATATGTTCGTCGGACCAATAACCATCCGGTATTGATAGTCATGGGTGCCTTGAGCAACCAAGCAAGCAAGCTTGATTTTTGTTCTCTTCTTTCTGCCGCGTTTTCTTACTTAAAGCACTAATCCTTGCAGGAACATCGCCACCAAAAAAGTTGATCAGCATGTGAGCCCGGCCACCAGTTAATTAATTAACTAAAGGCATTGCATCCAAATCAATCAGCTCATTGTTTCTAGTTTCTTGGAAGCCAACCACCACGCATGCATGCACCTCCCAAAAGCTTGGACTCCTCGTATGTTTATCGTATAATTCATCAAATGAATTTGACGGAAGGGCATATTAACCTGGTTTCGATGAGTATATATGTGTTTACTGTTTTTCTGTCCTAATTAGGGGAATGCAGGAAGTATTCGGAAGAGCTCATTGTTTTAGTACCAGATTGCCAGTTCTAACTTGAGGAACACTAGCATATAATGATTGTTCTACCATTTCAGGAACATATCTAGATACAAGCAGTTGTGATTTAGGTGATACTTCTTTCCCAAGTACTCCAGCTAGCAGGAGACGATTGATATTTCCATGAAGTTTTCCAACTGCTCTAAAGCTGGTCTAGCACTCAAGGTCAAATGCTGTTATTCAAATATTTCTAAAAATCACATCGGTGTTCCACTATAATGGAGTGTCAAAGTGGTGGTAGCTATGTATGTTTTGCACTCAATTCACACATCACTTGTGCATGATGCATTAAGCTGCATACTAGTTCTTATATATGTTCCACATATTTATAATAAATAGCTGGTCTTCTAGGAAGGAGTTTGGTTTGTTAATCAGCTTGATTAGCTAGCTTTCCCTGTAAAGTCCTCTGATCTCCACTTAAGCTGTCACACTTCACACAATGGTTTATTTTAGATGATGATTGGAACAGAAAACTCATAAACACCGCACAAAAGAGACATGGTAGGTTTTGATGCATCATTAGTTGCCTTTCTGTGCCATGAGTTGACAACTAATCACTCATCATCTAAAGAAGACTAACAACTTGCATGTATCTGTATGATGTCTACCTCAACTATCCTTTTGCTCTGCAGATTTGTGGCACAAAAGGCATTGCAGCATTCAGGATGACAGGTGCACATATGCATTACCCACATTAATCCCAATCATTAACTGGGGCACATGAATGATTCTAAAAGTTATCACCAGAGCAAAAAGTAGTATAGTAGTAATTAGCATGTGCATACACATATGTGACATGTCTTCCCCCACATTAATTAATCATATCATTAGCTAGGGTTCACATACAAAAATGATGCTAGAAGTTTATTATCAACATAGCAGATTAGTTTAGAACTTACCATGATATTAACAAGAAAGCTAGTAGTACTTATTAACCAGTTGGAATTAGCAGGATGTGTATCTGTATGACCCCTCACCAGCAAATAGGAGTAGCTAGCTAGCTAGTGTGATTTGGTTAGTGCTAATGCTCTTATTTAATCCATTGATTAGTCAGTTAATCTGTCTGATTAGGGCGGTGTTTGACGCGTGTCAAGGGCAAATCTTTTTTCTTGATCCGGAGCGGATCATCGAGCAGATTAAAGGGGATATTGGTCATCGTGGGTTTGATTGTCTATTTGCTTAGCCTGACGTCTACATGTTCATGTGCCGATTTGATCTGTTGTTTGTTCCTGACCTCCTCATGTCTTTGGTGATCATGTGAATTAACTAGTTCTGTTTAAGATGGATGTGTGGTCGGTCCACTGGCAGCAACACCCCAGGTACCAGTGTGGAGTCCACAGTGCACGCTTTAACTAGGCTTTGCTCGGATCAATTGACTTACAAGTTTTAGGCTTTTCTCTATATAATGCAAAAGAGGAATGAATTTCTGCCAAAAAAAATTGTATGAAGGGAAGAGAACTCTGCGGTGTTCTTTGCATTGCACACACACAGCTCAAATTATCACGGAGTCATCGTAATATTCACGTCAAATTGCAATATAGAAGGCGACTAGCTAGATACGTAAAGCACTGACAGTAGTCAAACATTGGACAATCGGTTATCAAACCGCTATCTAAACTGGGAGATAAATCCCTTTGCAGCCTAACACTGGTAATCTTACAGACGGGTGAAGATTAATCCCTTCCACTTCGAACACTAACTAAGGAAAAGCTACACTTGGGATTGCACGCACTGACCGGTTCATCTGAAATTCCAAAGAACTAGTACAATACCATTTCATTGGTATGGACCACAAAAATATACTAGTAGTACTGCATATGCTTAAAAATTGTTGTGCTCCGTGCTATCATCTGATCAGATAACCCATATACTCCGTTAGATGTCACAAATTAAGATCTTCATGGGAGTAAAAGATACTCCCTCCGTCCCATATTGAGTGACTCAAATTTGCCTAAATATGGATGTATCTATGCCTAAAAACCGTCTACATATATGTAATAGAAAGTCACTTAATATGGGACAGAGAGAGTATTGTATTAGGCAGGACTTAGAACAAACTACCAAATCCCATCGACTCCAGCTCGGCCATCAACTGCATGGATCCAGATGCATGTGCCACGACTGTCGCTGTAAACTAAACTTAACATATATAATCATCAATGTCAAGCGCATTTGTGTGCACGAAGAACCAACGAGCAATTAACATTACTAATTAATGGAGCGCATGCACTTAATTATCTGCTACTCCACACATGTGCTGATACATGTAAATAGTCAGTCCCGGGATTGATATAACGTTGACTCTATCTCTCGAGAAGTAAAGTTTGCATGCATTTATCTAGTTAATCTCCCATCATTTACACGATGTAGCAGACCTGACCAGATAATTACGTTAAATTAAGTGCTGTAAAAAGTGAGTAGTTAGAGCGATATCGAAGATCCTAAGTTCTTATTGTCATTTTAGTACAAATTTGAACTAAAAGCACGACAAAAAAATTTAGGATCGGAACTTCGGAAGGAGCGCTCGAGAGATATGGATCAGTGTCCACCGAAACCATTACGGTCGATAGATATCCGTCACTTTTGACTGATACAAAGCCGCGCCGTATGGTATACGTACGTACTTACCGAAAGAAGCATATGGTTAATTAATCATACATATATTTATATGTAGTAAGATGGGTTAATATATTAGGGGACGGGCGCCGGCCATGTGAGTGCTACGGTTAATTAACATACAAATCCCCCCCTAAAAACGATGCATACAAATCGCCGAGGTCGATTTCACATTCCATCTACTCAATTAACTAGACACCCAATCTTGCCAAAGTGCTTTGTACTGCTAGCAACTGCAGTATCGATCGATCGTTCGAAAAATATATATGTAATGTTACTTTTCTGAAAGAGAAGAAGTTATTATGTAACTAGTGCCGCACCAAGTGGCCTCACCTCGGACCTTATATTATTTACTTTTATGTAGCCAGGGGCATTAGCTGTCGCCAAACGATTGCTAGCTGGTTAACTCGGTGGTTAATTTAGCTCAGCTCCCAGTTATATACCACAGTCCACAAGCCCATTTCTTTCTTTATATTTTGGTTCAAATTCTCACTTAAAATTGGTGGAAATGCATTTCGGATCCCACGATCCACGGACAATCCGGCTCTTTTTTGATGCACGAGAAACATTTTGTAAGTTCTGAAAAACAGCGCAAAAATATATATCCACGCAAAACCGTGTTCTTCACGCCGGTTTGATCACCCTTGTCAATATGTTTGAGAGCCATATTCCCTTTCTTGTGTTGTTAGCAACCAGATTATAGCTGACACTACAATGAAAAATTTATTGTATTGAACTGAGCTTAGCTCAGGTGTTTTCAGTGGAGCGACGTATCCGTCAACTACGAAACATTTGTGGTGACTTCGTCAATCTCAAGATGATCTGCCGGCGGTTCAGTCTCTCGGTGGTGCTCGTAGGATGCATTGATAGGAGTGAGTGTACGTGCGTGTGTGAGTGCTTGCGTTTGTGCTGTGTTTTCTGAAAAAACAAATTTATCGTAAACCTACGCTCTTCTTTTCTGTTATCTCCGTTTCTTTTCATGTTCGAGTTTTATTGAAAGTCAAAATATATTTCTCTTGCGGATCAGAGACGGGGAGTAATGTACATCGTGATGATGATTATCTGCAAAGGTGGCTAGCTGGACGGTCAACGCTGCATGTGCGTGGATAATGCCCATATGCATGCACGCCTACGTGTGCATGTCAAAATGTAAAAAGAGTGTGGAGTAGATTGGCAACTAACTGCAAGTAATTAGCATTGGGGGCGGCGGACGTCAGTGAAAAAGCGCGGGTAAGTTAAATTAAATTAAGCGCCGGCGGCAAAAAAAAATTAAGCAGGGAAAATGGTTGCATGTCAACTTGTCAAGAGCCCAGTGGCTGCAAGTTGTCAACTGAAGCCCCACTTGACAAATATCTGAACTTGATTTCTTGACAATTTTGTAAAGGGGTTTAGAGAGATAGATCCTCGTCCATGGAAAGCTGGAAAAGCATTGGACAATGGTTTGTGTTTACGACATGTACAGGTCACCATGTTATGTGCATGTGCCTATGCCATGTGGACTTATTTAAGGTGTATGTATATGCAAATTTAATGCGTGGAATGTTTTTCTTACAAAGACGTATAAATCCGTCACTGGTATATATATGCCTGTTTGAGTGTTTTGTGTGTGTTCGCGCGCGTAAAGCCGACAATACCAAAAAAGGTGAAATGGTATTCGAATAGTGTATTTTATTCTGTTTTTAAAAAGGAAATGTGCTTGTTGTACGCGTTAAAAATCCTTTTGTGTCCTTCCACATGATTACTATAGTATGGACAGTAGCACGCCTTCTGTCGCGCAGAAAAAAATGTAGCCAAGCGATGACGAGGAAAGACACAAAGATGATATTAACGATTGACGGAGAGAAGTCTGACGAGAAGCACAAAGAGCACGTCGACAATTAGAAGCACAAAAGGTCACATTCCGAAGCTCGTGAAAAAAAATAAACCACCAAAATTCAGTCCACACTTGAACATTTCAAATCCAAGCCAAATTGCCGGGGTACCTTGTGACGCTCGTGTGGGGCCCACAGGCAGAGGAACAGGAGTAGCGAAGAATGTGGCCAACCGGGGCCCACCGGCCCACCCTGGCCCCCACATGTCAGTTCTCACCTAGTAGTAGTACAAACTACAAAGTCAGGAGGCAGTCACCTTTCCACCGTTGGTTCTTCTTCCTCTTCCTCCTCCTGCTCCCGGGCGGTTCAGTTATTAAAAATCCAGCAACCGCCCACTCCCTCCTAGCTTCTCCCTCTCTCATCTGCACATCAACTCATCAAGATCAACCCCAATCCCGTCCCCGCTGGCCGCAGATTTGCGCACACCCAAGGTACGTAAATCCTCTGCACCAGAACTGATCCTCCATTAATTAGTTCCTCTCTTCTCCTTCTTCACTCCCTCCATGAATCTCTGCTTCGCCTCCCAGTTGGGATTTGTATAGTATTATCCCTTAATGCAAGCAGGATTGAGTTCTGATTAGAATTTCGATTTACAATTGGGAGAGGAGACCAGATTGGCACGCAGCTAGCTAGCTATAGCTCCACTTGCTGCGCTTTATTCCTTCTTCTCCTCTTCCTCCTTGGTTCCAGGCTTGCATCACAAATAGATTATTTGAACGGTGCTTGATATTTCTGCACTTTTGCCACATCATTCACACATAAAGATCTCCCAGCCCTGTTAGGACGGACCTCCCTCCAACTAGCTAGCTCGATCTCTGATCAGTTCATCACATCATCTATCCTCTCTATCTGTCGCAGAGGGCTACAGCAGCAAGCAAGCAAGCAGGCCCATCGATCGGTCATGAGAACAGAGAGCATGAGGACAGATCACAATGCCAGAATCCCAAAGGTAAGAGGAAGCAAACACTAGTTCTCTTCCCTTTTTTCTTACGGAAGGCAAGGCAAAATCTGTTAAATTCACTGAGATATGATCTTCTTTCCGTCGCAGAAGTCGTTGTCTTGGCCGAGGAGGACGACGGCGGCGGTGAAGAAATGGCTCAACGTCAAGAACACGGATCAGCAGCTCGCTCCAGACTTCATCGGTAAGCCAGCAACAGTTAATACTTGCCAATTTCTTCTTTCCTAAAATCCATTCCATCTTGCTTACTATTTCTGTCACTTTTGTTTCGATCGATCGATCAGATGAGAGCTTCGGCAAAGTGGGGCAGCAGAGGAGGAAGAGCTGCTCGGACAGAGATGGCTGCAGCAGACCTCTCAACACGAGAGATGTTTCAGGTATACTACACATGTTACTACTGCAAAACTTTGCTATATTAACTGTTGCTCTGCTGCTGCTGCTTCAAGAACAACCAACAAAAACAGCTTTGATTACTACTAAAAACCTTTTTTCTGTCCCCCAAAAAACGATCAAATTTAAAGACAGCACGACAACATCCAGTGAAATTTTTTGTCCGGATATACCAGAGGCCAGAGCAGAGTATGCAGCTACTGTTTTCACCACGTTTGCTGCAGAACATGCAGCTTTCTTTTCTCCCAAAATTTGATATTCTGAATACTTAACCGTTTTTAAACAATAATTTAGCCTGTATCATGTATGTACCCAGAGATGGATGTTTGTCGTTGGTCTGAATTTATTCTTGGAATTTTGCTGTGTATGTGTAGGTGGTTGGTTGGTGGAGGAGAATCTGGGGAGGCCTCCACCAGGGTATGGATCAAGTTCTTCGTGGCATCCTCCCAACAAGCTCAGGTGAGTGACTCATATAACTAGCTCCATGCATCGTCCAAGATCTCTGCGCATATTTGTTTTCTTTAATGCCACTGCATATTTATTTGCTAGCTAGTGAAACAAACAAACAAAATAACAGGCTGTGTATGATCTGAAAAGCTGGTGAGCAGGACTCAAACGAGTAGGATAATTTTTGTTTTATTTTTTTTAGATAACAAAAGCTATACTCCCTTCTAACGAGTCTTATGAAACATGATGTTTTTCAAAAGGTCAACTCTTTGCGGACGAGTAGCATATTTTTAGAAACCAGTTGGGCAAACCAAGTTGAGTTGAGAACTTGAGATGATGGTAAGCTTGAATTGTTAAGTGGATATTTATAACTTATGACTAATTTTAGATAGTTCATGATAGAAACCACTTGAGCAAATAACGGAGTTGAGTTGAGATGATGATGGTTTGAGCTTTGAATTGTTACTGTGATATTTTTAACTGAGAACTAATTATGGGTAATTCATAATACAGGGTGTTGGTGGGGACGTGGAACGTGGGCGGGAGAGCGCCGCACCAAGGCTTGGACATCTCCGAATGGCTCCTCGACCATGGACAAGCTTCTTCCTCGCCTCCCCACATCTACGTTCTCGGGTACGTTCATCCTACTCGTGCGCAGAAAACCAATTCATAAAACTGTAAAGGTATAACATTAGAGAACTCATTACTTGTGTAAAGATGTAACCATTGGTATTGTTGAGTGGTGATCAACATGTTGACAATTTTCCAGTGGTTGCACTCATGAAGATCATGAAACACTGTGCTTCACTCACTCATAGGAATTGGTAGCAGGAGTGAGCTGGTGTGGAATTCAGTGCAAACCAATGGTGGCAAGAATTATGACAGGATGTGTGTACTTTGGCACTTTGCATAGGAGTGAGTTTTCAGTAGTCATGGTCATGGGTTTCAGTGTTGGACTTCTTAGCCTAATCATCATTAATGTTCCATCACTCTTCATAGGCCATAATTGCTGTGCTCACAGGAGAGGGAAATGTTGATAATTAAAATCGACTGACTGCAGCTTCTTACTACTTGTATTAGCATGCCTAGATCATCAGCAACATAAACAAAGCTCTAATGTTGGGTGATTGTGTGACATGCATGATGATGATGAGTGTAGGAGTGACTCTGAAATGTTTAATTACTTACAAATCTGTCATGTGTCACAGCTTCCAGGAAATAGTGCCGCTGAACGCCGGGAATGTTCTCGGGGCCGAGGACAAGGGGCCCGCGTCCAAGTGGCTCGGCCTCATTGGCCAAGCCCTGAACCCTTCCTCCACCTCGGAAAGAACCCAAAGTTTTTCCAATAATTACTGGCCCGCTGCCACCGAGGCAAAAACCCCTGGGAATGGTTTCCAGAAGGCTAAGGTGAGCTTCTCGGACCTGCTGGCGATGGACGACACGGTGTCGGAGGAGCCTGAGGAGGACGAGGGAAATGACAGCGAGCCGTCTACCTCGAACCCAGACTCAAGCAGCGAGGAGGAGGAAATGACGCGCGAGTTTACACATGGGAGGAGGGCCGGCGGCGCTGGGCACAGCGGGTACTACCGCCTGGCTGCCAGCAAGCAGATGGTGGGCATCTTCCTCTGCGTGTGGGTCCGGGCCGACGTCATGCCACGTGTCACGAGCCTCCGGGTCTCGTGCGTCGGCACGGGCATCATGGGCTACATGGGAAACAAGGTGAGCATTGTTCTTGCCTGCCACAAATTGGTACTAAAACATGTTTGCAGATAATGCAAATGGAGTAGAAACATTGTTGGAGTTGAGATCATAACTGACAAAAAAAAAACGTGGTATATTTGAATCGAAATGCAGGGCTCGATCTCGATCAGCCTGACGCTGCAGGAGGGGAGATCGACATCGACGAGCCTGTGCTTCGTTTGCACGCACCTTGCGTCCGGCGAGAAGGACGGCGACGAGGTTCGGCGGAACTGCGACGTCGCCGAGATCCTCAGGAGGACCAGATTCCCGCCGCGGGCGTGGCTGTCGGCGCCGGAGACCATCTTGGAGCACGAGTAAGGCATCGATTGATCTTTGGCTCCAAGATCACATCTCGGGCAGTTGGGCATTCCTCTTGACTGAACGAATGGATGTCAATTGCAGCAAGGTGGTGTGGCTGGGCGACCTGAATTACCGGCTCTCGACGTCCGGCGGCGACATGCGGGGGTTGCTGGAGCGGAACGAGTGGCGGGCGCTGCTGGAGAAGGACCAGGTGAGACACTGATCAATTTGGTCTGAATCCTGAAGCAGATTCTTGATTTTCAGTAGTTGACGAATGAATCTGAATCTGAATTTTGCAGCTTCGTGCTGAGCAGAGAGCTGGAAGGGTGCTGGACGGGTGGGAGGAAGGGGAGATCCGGTTCCCGCCGACGTACAAGTACCTTGCCGACTCCGACACCTACGCCATGACGATGAACTCTTCTTCCTCCTCTGGTTCCGGCAAGTCGTCGTCGTCGAGGGAGAAGAAGAAGCGCACACCGGCATGGTAATTAAACTCTGGGTTCAGTTTACCCTGCATATTATCATCAAATCAAAAAAGAGAAAAATAAAAATAAAAGAAAGAACCAATATGCTGGACTGGTTGGCTGCATGCGCGGGTCTGTACCTGTGGATCGACCGATGGATGGTTCGAGCCGGCCATGGCCACAGAGACGACACTAGTCAGGGAAAAAAAATCAGAGGTTAATTAACTTGCAAGGCAGGACCGCACGTGACATGATGGATGCTCTGCGCCTGATTAGCTCGATCAGAGTTAACTAGTGATGCTAGCTAGCAGTAGCACTAGCTAGTACTGCTACCGCAACAACAACATCACTCACTAGAGAAGAGTCCATGGTCACCGGCAGAGTCCTTGTCAATCGGGGCAATTAACGAATTAACAAACATTAACTGAAATAGTATTAATCTAGCTGGCTATAGCGTGATCGGTCTACGTACTGCCAATCCCTTCAACTTAATCTAAGCATGCATGCAATATTTTGCACACACGTACTAGTGCAATACTGATTGGAAATTGGTCGGAATAAAATGAGTCTGATTGGATTGGATTGGGTTTGCAGGTGCGACCGCATCCTGTGGCGCGGGGAAGGGATGGAGCAGGCGTGGTACGAGCGCCGCGAGTCCCGCTTCTCCGACCACCGCCCCGTCGCTTCCCTCTTCAGCCTCACCCTCCATGCCGCCAATTGCAATAACGCGCCGAGCTGCTGCAGCCGGAGCACGGCCAAAGGCGCCGCGGTCGAGGCCGAGGAGATGCTCGCCGTCCTGCCGCCGCGCCGGAGCCGGACCAGCTGCCACCACCACTCTTCCTCCAGATTCTGATGGCACCATTGTAACGCACAGGTGGCAAATTAATCGGCACGGGAGACAGAAAAGATTATATACATGGGAGTATATGGAGTACATCAAGGTGAGCCGTGGGCTCGTGCCGGCCAAGGCACGCACGGCACGGACGGCCTCAAAAGCCGGCTCCCGCCTCTGGCGCCGCGGCGCGTGCCGGCCGGCAGGGGCTTTCGCTGGAACAGAGGCGAGCCCCGCCCGCCGGTCGAGGAGCTACTATAGCTAGCAAAAGCGTAATTAACCGTGCGTGCAGGGGCATGGCGTGCACGGACCGGCAGCAACTGCTGCTCCTCCTCAGCTCATCAGCGCCGATGGGCCTGCAAATTGGGAATTTTTTACTTTGCCTCTCGACATTCTTCTCGGGAACGCGCAAGCTTTTCAGGGTGTGGATGTCTGTCACGGAGTACTTATATATAAGGATACTCACAGTGCAATTAATTTGGGAAGTAACATACTAAATGCCAGCTGGGCATTTTGGTGACATGACTTGACAATAAATGAAGAAATAGAGTAAAGTGGTAACTAGATATGTTACCATAACATCACACAAATCAAGACAAAATAAGTCTACAAAACAATTAATGACACAATGTATAGCACCACACATAAGTTATTAACCACTATTGAGGTAGTAACTTACTCTAAGTTACTCCCAACTATGACCAGCCTAATATTGTTCTTTTTTTACCCTGTCTAAATTAGAATAGGGCACATATAGTACAGTGTCTACGATACGAATGCATTATGCTCTGCGAGTGAATGCAGTTTCCTCTCCTTCAGCTCGTGATATAGGCTCTCTTCTCTTGAGCTTCTGGGCCAGCCCAGCTTATAGGTCCCCGACAGCTGAAATTGAAAAGAAGGAAAAACTTCTCATGGACCGCTATGAGAAACCCAATTCAATTCACTTGTAAAACCAGCTGCTGGAAGAAACTGGTCCCGAGCAGTTTCCCGAGCTTCTCCGCACGAGCAAATTTAAGTTACCCACGCGACGAACCTATTTTACGTCAAAATTGCCACCGTCCCCGCCCGAGTCCCGAACCCCCCACCCCCACCCCCCTACCCACTTTCCCTACCTCGCTCTGCTCTGCTCTCATCTCTCTTGCTAGGGTTTTGCCTCCGCCGCCGCGCCCTCGCCGCCCCCCCGCCAAGATCCAACTCGTGGTAGAGTTCACCCGGACGCACCGCCGCTGCTCCCCCAGCACGTGGCACTTTGTTTGCTGCTCGCATCCGCTGCGAAGCTCTCCGCCCTGCAGCCGTGGAATCGAGAAGAGACATCCAGGACCTCTTCGCCGGCGCTCCCCCATCCCATAGACCGTCGCCTTGCTGTCCAGGAGAGCCCCCACCATGCCTCTTTTCTTTTCCTCTAGTCCAGTCGCTAGGCAAGAACAATGCTGGGAAAAAGCATTTGTCGCTCGTCGTAGCAGGACAACGCTCGTTCCATTCTCAACGATGACCAACACGTATATATCACCCCAGCTAGCTAGCCTCCCTCGACAGCTTTACCCTTTTACAGCATGCACGGTGGCCTTGAGCTTTTCGTGCTCTCATCTCCGGGTTAAACATTGTTGGTAAAAAAAAACGTCCTCTCTTATTTTGGCTCTTCTATGACACTACTACAAGAAGAACGGAGAAATACACAAGGAAAAAAAAATCGTCGGTAAATCATGAGCGGGCCGGGCTAACGAAGGTGAAGAGTGTTTCTAGTTTTTTAAGGATCCACTCGTTTCTGACGCATTGGAATAAGAGGCGTTGGGTCCAGTTATCTTCAAGGCCCTTCGTTATCTTAACGGCCAGTTCAGTCAATTGTCTCCAACTCCAAGGAAGGCCCATTAGGCCGATCAGTCCGAAGTAGAGTTGACATCCCCAGCCCACAGGCCAACCAGGTCATGCTTATTTCTAGAGTCGCCATACCATGCTTTTTGTTGGAGTAGAGAAATTTGTTCTTGGAGGCACAAAAGGTGTTATTTCCTTCATGAAATTCTCGAGCTCAGAAGAGAGAGTACTGTATTGTCACTTGTCAGCAATGCGTGGCAGGCGGGGCCAAAAACTAAGACTACAAGAGCTAGCCGAGCAATCCTTGACGCAGGAAGGAACGACCTAGGTGGCATTCCATTTAAGTCTCACTTCTAATTCATCGATTGGCTAGTTTAAATATTTTTAGATCGAAATTGAAAAATTAAATTAGAACTGGCATATTGGAGGGATATCCCGCTTGACACCAGGATACAGGCATGTCTCGTCGGAGATGAAAGATGGATCCGTGTGTTTCTGATCACTTGATCGTGTACGCATACCGCACACGTGGGGTGGGACAGAGGTGCTAGTCAACTGAACCAGTTAAGTAATTAATGCCATACCATTCCAAAAAAAAAAGTAATGCCATACCATACGTGCATCTGTACGGACGAATCAAACCGTTCAACTGTTGAGCACGTACGTACGTAAAGTAGGTGCGTTTGGCAGCAAATTAAAGCTTTCGTTAAGTCAGAAGGAAAGCACATGCATGCTTGCATCGCTGGCCCTCGAAGGACGCGTGGGAGGTCAAAAGTCAACGGCCCACATTCATGTGCGCGCTAGCTAGCTTTCGCGATGCACGTATCCAGCCGGGCATTAACTAATCCAAAGGTTTCGTAATTAATTAGCGACCAGTATCGATTTCGGTCATCAACGCTGTGTGAAAACTGTCGGCCGACAGTACGTCGTCCTGTCTCTGATACGCCACGTACGTCAGGACTTGATTCCGAGGTTGTAAATCGATTTAACCGACGTGGATTTGCAGTAGAAAAAAAAAGTGTGGCGAGGTCCGCGTAAAAGGTCATGTGACGTTGAAATTAATCCATGTACTAGTATGCGCATAGCACCCCAGGAAGCCTGGAGAAGTCTTTTCTAGCTAGACTCGTTAATGTTGTACAAGTACGATTACTTAAATAGGAGTAACATGCATGCTGCACGCTTAAGACTTTTTGTATAGCTCGATCGCAAGGCAGCTAGCTGGCGCAGCATCGTCTTCCATCGGTCGATTGAAGGTCGCCTTCGAAAACTTGTTCCAGTAGTAGCTGGTACTACGCGCCAGTACATATAAGTAAGCTGCACACCAGCTATATATCAGCAGACCAGGCTGCTTAGCACAGCACTGATCGATAGATCCGACGACGTACCATGTATCGGATCGTGACGTCTCTCCCACGGGATTCGCGCACGCGCGAGGGAATGAAGTCCGTTCGCATCCGTCGCGCACCGCCGACACGACGTACTCCTGTAAGACCGGTCGCAGTACGCCTTCCCGCTTGCGAAGGCGTAAACAGGTGCCCACCCGGCACCCGCCGGCCGGCTGCACGGGACGAACGCAAATGATGATACGTGTCAAGTGAAAAAACGAGACGCACGTCGAGTTAATTAAAACCTGGTGGCAGCTAGCTGGATGCATTACCGGCCCTCGAATAAGTTGGAAGTGGAACTTGGAAGTCAAAGGTTAATCCTATTGCGTGCGCGTACGCGCGACGAACGAAATACAGCGCTTGTATATATTACTTTCTATGGCCGGTATTATCTGTCTCAAATTTTGCCCAAATACGATGTATCTGAGTGCAAAATACGTCTACATACATGTAATATTTTCGACAAATAATTCCGGCCGGAAAAACTACTGTTTTTTCTTCTTAGTTAACAAACCATATTCCATATTCCATCTTCGTTGCGCCGGCTTCCATAGGCTCCTCATGTCGAAATGCGTCGCAATTATTCTTCCTTCATGTACTACTGCATGTATAACCTGGCTATTTAATGATGGAAAGAAAGGGAATAATCAATTCTGTCCTAATTAAAGGAAAAAGGCCCCATGCTCAAATAGCTTGTCAGTCACTACTCACTCCTCCGCCGCTCACTCATGCATATATGGATCGCTTTCCGAGCTGGTACGCACACGCTAGCTCTGCTAAGCAAGCTGCACGAGGAAGCTTGAGCATGCACCGACACACACACACCTGAGTCCTCAAGACGGAACCGTTACGCTTCCCGGGCACGAACGCGTAAACAGCAAGCACCACCACACAGGCAAACACGGACACACCCACCAGCAGCTAGCCGGACGGACGGACCTTGCAGCCGACCGACTGACGAGCGGGACCGCCTACCGTCCGGACTCCGGAACCGACACTGCACCACACCACGCGACGACGTGCCAACGCCAGACGCAGCCAGCCTTTTTATTTATTTTATTATTTTCTTTAATAATTAAAAAGAAAAAGGAAATGTCCGGCGCGCGTCGGGCGAGACGTTGCTTCCACGCCAGCGTCCGGATCCCTACGGCCCGACCGACAGAGCTTTCCTCCCCTCCCCGCCGTCCGATCCTTCCACCCACGGCCACGATGGACTCCTCAGTTATATGCGCATTTCCTCGCTCGGATGCCACACAAAATGCAGAAACACCCCCGTAACGTTTCCAAATCGCGACCCTGTTCTAGCCGGTAGACCAGGGCAGGGGGCCTGGCTGCGATTACCGGAGAAGACGAGGGCTGTCGTGGGTGAAAACACAACGGAACGGCTCTGCGGAGCGAGCACGCGCGGCTTTAAATGGCAAGGGCAGGAAAAGAAGAACCGCAGTGCAGTGCGGCAGAGAGAGAGAGAAGAAGCGGCGGGAAGTACGATACGAACACCTCCGCCCGCCGCTCTCCCTTCTCTCTCGACTCTCCCGGAAGCTAGGGTTTGCTCCTCGCGCCGGCGTGCCCCCGTCCCGTCCCCAGATCCCAGGTGCGTGTGTGCGTGCGCCTCTCTCTGCTCTTCCCGTTTGCTGATTGGTTACCCTCGTTTGCACCCCGTGTGCCAAGCTGCTGCTAGCGCCCGCTGCCCGCGCCGCCCGCACTCTAGAGATGGATAGATGATAGATCCCCCATTCTCTACTGTTTGGATCGAATCAACCATTCATCCGGTCTTCCCGTGCCGCCAGCGCGTATGGTTCCCTCAGGGCGCGTGTGGCGATTCCGGCGAGCGTGTGGGGATTAAATCCGATTTGACGAAATGAAACGTGCGAGTATTGGGGTGTTTTGTTGAGGATATGGTGGTTCATTTAATATGCCCGCCGATGCTTTGCTCATGGAAACGCGCATTTTGGACTCCCAGAGACTTGTAATGCAGCTTCGTCCACACGGCGTCACCCGGATCAGAGTGTCTCGGCTCAGAGCGTCAGATTTTATGTTTCCGTAGTGTGTCATATTTCTCCAAGTCAGTACTCCTACCTGTTACTAGTGGTTTTTCTACACAAATCGTTTAGTCTTAATTACTGATGGGTTCCAAAAAAAGATCTCGATCGTTACTCTACTTATTAGTGGTTTCTATAAAAAGGGTTACTACTCTTAGATTTGGTCTTAAGTGCTTTTGTTCGTTTCAACTGTAACCGCTCAGAGCAGGCAATTCATTCAGCAATGGTTTTCGTCCTGGTTGAAAGCCTGGGTGTGTGTAAACCGTTGATAACTTGCCCCAACTCATTCACCTAATCTGAACCTGGCTAACAATAAATAGTCCGGGCATGCAATGTAGTGGTAAATTTTCATGTAAGATAGGCATGTTGGTTTGATAGCAGATCATCCACAGTAAGTAGGTTGTCCATGCAACTGTTTTGTCACTCTCTAGACTAGAACTAGACATTCTAATTTGTGGGTGTGGAAACTGTGCTCCTATTGTGCATGAAGAATTGCTTGCCATGAGCTATTTGCCCAGAATATGCAGGTTGTTCGCATTATTATCGCCCTAGAAGAAAATTCTAGAAGACTAGAACCAGTTCCCTCCTTTTCCGGATTATATTGCTTTAGTCAGTTCTGTTATTGGGTTGTTATCGTTGTCAAAATAGCTGTTTCATCGCTTGCTAATTTCTTATGCTCGTTTTTGTGGCCTATGGATTATACTGCCTAGCCTGATGTTAGCATAGTTAGTTTTTGTTCAAAGTTCAATGAGGTTATTTTTTCAGTTCACATGGGCCCCTGTTTCAGGTTGAAATTAACTTAGTTCTGCTGGACGTAATTCTAAATATAAAGCTTATGTGGTTGTCAGGTTTTTGTGATGGCTCCCGCTATTGAAGTTGTGGACAAGCTGGCAACCTCACCTCTTAAGGCTCCTGTTCTGAACGAAAGAATACTGTCATCCATGACTCGGAGACCTGGTTCAGCACATTCTTGGCATGATCTTGAGATAGGTATTTGTCATGCATTTTGATAAGATGGCAGTTCCTTTGTTTCTCTTTCTCTCAGAACTTATATTCTTGACTTCCTCATGCAGGGCCTGATGCACCAACTATATTCAACTGTGTAAGGACACCCAACATATTGTCATTGATTTTTCTCCCTCTGAAATTTGTTGTGTATTTTTGCTACAAGTTTAAGTCAATAGCATAGCAGAGCCATTTTTTCCTTTGCTTGAAAGGCAAGGACTCCACCTGATAAAGAAAATGATGATCTTTTAAGCCAGCACTGTCATTTTGAGCGTTTCAGTTCTTTGTGTCGGTTATCCAAATATACATGCTCAGGAGTTTGTAAAGAGGGTCTAAAAGGTGTATGGTACGTTCTGTCAGGTCATTGAGATACCTAGGGGCAGCAAAGTTAAATATGAGCTTGACAAGAAAACTGGACTGATAATGGTAAATCAGCTATTTGCTATTCCTCATATTGTGAATCTCCTTTCTTCAATGTTCTAAGATGTTATATTTCTCATTTGGTTGTATGCATATGTCCAGGTTGACCGTGTGCTTTATTCATCAGTTGTGTACCCTCACAACTATGGATTCATCCCTCGCACACTCTGTGATGACAGTGATCCGATGGATGTGCTTGTCATAATGCAGGTATGTCTTACCATTTTGTTTGTATGAACAGAAGTTCATGCTTCACACTGTAGAATCTTATATTTTGTTGTTATGTTTGATAAAACCATGTCTCATGTGATCTTTTGAGACAATGTAAGCTCATTGGATGGGCAATTTGTGTTGATCTCGTATTTATGTACTTACATCTTACATGAAAGCATGGTCTTTTTCACCTCTAATTGAAGAACAATTCTCGCTTCTACCTTGTTTAGGAGGTTCTAAACGTTCGTTTTTTTATACAGGAGCCAGTTGTACCAGGCTGTTTCCTCCGTGCAAAGGCCATTGGCCTCATGCCTATGATTGACCAGGTTTGGGTTCATCTCTGTCAGCCCTGCTGTCCAAAGAATGAAAGAAATCAGATATCCTGATTCCAGTATTGCTTTTATCAGGGAGAGGCAGATGATAAGATCATTGCAGTATGTGCTGATGATCCTGAATACAAGCATTTCAATGATATCAAGGAGCTCCCACCTCACCGCTTGGCTGAAATCCGGCGCTTTTTTGAGGACTGTATCCTTGTTGATCCACTTATATTTAGAACTATGCCTAGCGAACTCTTAACAATAGTTTGTTTCTCTTTCTCGTTTTTCTTGAAAAAATCCCTTAACTTGAGCCTGCAGGGTATTTTTACAAGAATTGCCAACCCTCTCCTCTTTTGCGCATTTGTAGTTTCATGGTAGCCGTTACATATATCTTGTATCAACATAAGGCAGTTTCAGGGTCAAGGCAATGCAAGTTTAAATAGTACATATCTCCTCTTTAGATCAAATTAGTTTCTTTAACTATGACTTCCAGACAAGAAGAATGAGAACAAGGAGGTTGCCGTGAATGACTTTCTGCCCGCAACCGCTGCTTATGAAGCCATTCAGCATTCCATGTAAGTCTTCTGAACAATCATCCAGTTTGTCCACTTGCACTACATGGTTCTTGCGGGTATGGTTGCATTGTGCTGACACCGACAGCTGTGTTTTTACACAGGGATCTGTATGCTACTTACATCGTGGAGGGCCTGCGGAGGTAGACTGCTGCTTGGAGGATCGGCTCGGTTTGCCATTACCAAAACCAGGATGATGTTGACAAATGCCTGAGATAATATCACCTTACGAACTATGTACTGTTGTTTTGTTGGTGTGAGTTCTGGACCACTATTGATCACCTGAAAGCCGTAGTACTAGTAGTAGCAAAACAAAAGAATGGGGAAATGTTCTTTCAGGCCTCGGTGCCACTATGATTCATTGTTACCTTTGTATCGACGCTCTTGATATGATTCAAGCAAGTAATCGAAATTTCATTCGTTATTTTGCATCTTGCTCGTGATGATTGGAACTCTTATAAGAAATAACCTGGCTATGATGTGTTAGCTGGAAATAAGCACTGGTAATTGGGTAAACATGTTCTCCAAACTGCATCACGTATTCAAGGCAAAATACAATGGCCAGTTTGCAGTACCGTTTCTTAATCTGACAAATGCTGCATCAATCACAAATATGGGCAGTGCCCCACTGCCCCTTCAATTTCAAGCGGAGCATTGGGGATGGGTAAACTTTTACATGCCCAAATAGTATCATATAAGCATGGAATGACATCAGATCTAAACAATTCTTTTCTTTAATCTTGGTGCATCAACTGTATTTCAAATCTGAACTTCAAAAAGACCCTTGAAACATCAGCACACGATGAGAAGTGCTGCAATTGCATATATCATAAAACAGGAAGCAAGCGGCTTCCTTTTGGCGATTAAATTGGAGGGCAAAGCACAAGAAGAGATCAAACCTCACTCACTCACTCACACACACACACGGGCCCTACAACTACAAATCAAAGAACTAAACTACATACAGGGAGACGATGAGATCAGATCTGCTACGCCTTGGCGGCGGCCTTCTTGGGCGACTTGCCGGCGGGCTTCTTGGGGGACTTGGCGGCCACCTTCTCGGTGCCGGCCTTCTCGGCCGCCTTCTTGGGCAGCAGCAGCGGGTTGATGTTGGGCAGCACGCCGCCGTGCGCGATGGTGACACCGCCCAGTAGCCTCCCGAGCTCCTCGTCGTTGCGGATCGCCAGCAGCACGTGGCGCGGGATGATCCTCGTCTTCTTGTTGTCCCTCGCCGCGTTCCCGGCAAGCTCGAGCACCTGCAGAGAAATCCGAAATCGTTAGTTGAGTTCATCGTTTGTCGACGGTATGCACAAATTGGAGGGAGCACAGAGGGGAGAAAGGGAGCTTGCCTCGGCGGCGAGGTACTCGAGGACGGCGGCGAGGTAGACGGGGGCGCCGGAGCCGACGCGCTGGGCGTAGCGGCCCTTCTTGAGGAACCGGCCGATGCGGCCGACGGGGAACTGGAGCCCGGCCTTGACGGACCGCGTCACGGACTTCTTCCTCGGCCCGCCGAGCTTCTTCCCGACGGCTCCCTTCTTCGCCTTGCCGCCGGCTCCGTCCATCTCCTTCTTCTGACCGTGAGAGGATTCGGGAATTGGAAGCGAGAGAGATTTGGTTCTGCTGCTGCTGGGAGGATTTGATTTGAATCTTGGAGATGCCGCGTCTGGATTTTTATATAGCTGCCCGGGCCATCCGCGGGGAAAGGTCGATCCGCGTGACGTTGGGTGCGCGCCGTTGGATGGAGAGCAGGTGGATGCTGGGGATTTTGTTGGGAGGGGCGATCCGTGGGACGAGGCTGTGGACCAATCAGGAGCGAGGGATTGGACGCGGGGTCGGGTGGTGGACCGGGTGGCCCTTGGCAAATGGGCAGGCGGGAAGCCCGTGTGAATCCGGCGCCTATTCACTTCCTTCCTCTCGTGGCTCTCAAATTGCATTCGGTGGACAGAAACAAGAAAAATATTGAAATGTGCTTGCATCTGGAGTGAAAAAAAAAATACTTCATCCATCCCGCATTAAGTGTCATTGTTCTAGTATAAAATTGTATTAAATCAGCAACACTTAACGTAGAACCCCGGAAGCAATACAATGCGAAGGACAAAAAAAAAACTATTGCACATCCCTCGCTCCTAGGGGGCGGCCCGAGCGAACACTAGCCGCCGCCACCCTCGTCGGGTCCCTCCCATTCCTCCCCTCGCCGTTGCCGGAGGATGCCGCCCGGGCTTCGGCGGCAGCGGGGTTGCTTCTCTTTGCGCCTCCCTTCGCGGCTTGGGGAGCGGCATGGTCTTGGCGGCCGCACGACGGGTTGCGGACGGCGCGGGCGGCTTCCCCTCCGGCAGTGCGTCTCCTCCTTGACGCGCAGTCCCAGGTGTACACATTTTTAACTCGCAAAAGATCATATCTGACAAAATTCCATGTGTACACATTTTCTAAGGGCCTGTTTGTTTGCCTGCAGGACGTTTGGCCCGCAACCTTGCCGCACACATGGGATTGTTTGCTTACCCTGCTCGCATCTGGCCTTTGCATCCGTGATGAGAAAAAACGGTCTCTCGTGGTGCATTAGAAAAACGGCCGCATCGGGCGTTTTTTAGATGCAACGGCTGCCTCTCCACCTTTCTCTCGCCTGTTTCGCCTTTGCTGCCCTGCCGACGCATCTCCGTCGCGTAGGGCGCAAGCTCTGCCGCCGCATCTCCACCGTGCGGGCCTTAAGCTCTGCCCCCGTCTCCCCACCGCCCCCGCCTCCGGCCCGTCGGACGCCCACCGTCTCGCGACCGCCGCTGCCACCTGCCTGTAGGAAGACTCCTCCTCAGGCCGGCTCGATGCGGCCGCGAGCTCTGCGTCCGTCTCCCAGCTGCCGCTGCCTCCGGCCCGTAGGACGCTGCAGAGGCCGATTTCTGGTCGATTTCTCCTGGCTGCAGCTCCCGTGTGCACGGAATACCAAACAATGGACTGCAATTTAGTTTTGCACCCCGGCTGCTGCATCTCCCGCTGCTGAATCCCGCATGCGATGCACCCAATGGCCGTGAGGGCAAACAAACACGCCCTAAGTGAATGATCCTGTTGAAACTTTTGAATTCAGTTTTTGCTTTTTCATGAGGACATCTTTTTTTTTTCCTCTTTTAGGGTGGGAGATACATTTCTTTTTGCTTTTTTTTAGCGAAGATTTCTTTTTGCTAAATTACCAAATTACCCCCCATAAGAAATATAAAAAACATGAAAAATTAGCCCGAGACATCTGGCCTACAAAATGTTTCACTCAGGATGGCCATGTCCTAAAAGCCTTGGCCTAACTCACAGCTCTATTTTGCGCAGGCCCAACTCACGTCCAACACCAAGGCCCATCGAGCCCACAAGGATCTCCCGGCTCAGAAGCCGACAAGTCAGCCATTACACGTGTCCCCTTATCCACACGGCTCCCATATATACTCCCCGTCGAAGCGTCTCGTCTCCATTCGCGTGAAGAAGAAGAAGAAAAAAATATCCCCAATCGGCCTCACCCACTACTGCGTCGTCGTCCTCCTCTCTCCCCTCAGATCTGCAACCCAAGCCTCTCCGCCGGCGGCGGATCCGCGATGTCTCCGACGGTGCGGGGGGCGGCCCCCCTGCTCCGCGACGACGCCCTCCTCCTGCCTTCCTCCTGCCACCGCTGCTGCTCCCACCGTCTCAGGCCTTGGTCTTGGCATCCCCATGCCCTTTCCTCCTCCTAGCGCGCCCCCGTCCTCGTCCTCCTTCTCCTCCCCTTTCGCTTAACCTCATTCCTTCGGCTCGCGTCCGTGTCCTTCTGTCTACAGCTTCTCGTTTTTCTGCTTCATCCTCGCGTCGTCTCCCTCTGCCCGTAGCTAGAGTTTGGTTTCGGTTCTGGTCGGGTTTCTGTGTTGTGCTTGCAAGGTCGTGTTGGATTTGGATCGGCTGCTCGCGCTCGTTGGGTCGCCGGCGTTGGGACTGTGGTATTACCGCCGAGCCCCCTCTCTTTTATCTCGCGAATTCTATCACCAAAATGATAACAGCACCTACTTGTATCAGTCTGCTGCTTGATTACTTTGTTTCACATCCATTTATGATGAAGGTTCCGTGCATGCTAAGCAAGCTACCCTTGATATTTATGTGGGAGCATATATAAATTTGATACATACTGCTGTTTCCTTTGTATATGTATGTATTCTGATGTATGAATGATCTGAGGAGGAAGCATAGAGCTTGTAGTTTTTCTAGTTTTATTGCACCAGACAGCTCACATGTTTATGGATGCACTGTAGATTGTTACTGTTCTCGCGAGCGAGTTGCTTGATGGATGGTCGTCCATGTGGTCTTGGGAGAGTGCCAGCAGTGGCATCTGAGGGCACCTCTTCCGTTGACAACACCAGCATCACGAACATTCGGCCAGAGAAGCAGCAGCCTACGCTGCTGGATGGAGCTTCTCCGCAGAGCGACAACGCCGATGGTTCGTTGCAGGCTGGAATGTGTGTGGATTTCTCCAACTCTGTTGGCTCAGGGGTGAACAAAGGCCTCCAGAAGTGCGCAACGTTTCCTTCTTCTACCGTTGAAACCGGACAGGAGGATCCGTGCTGTGACGCAGATGACACTCTGAAGGGTGCTCACACTTATCAGCGCTCTGTGTCCTTACCTGTGAGTATCTCCTGTGTTTATCTTTTACCGAAAACAAATCCAGTAATTTCTCTTAAATTTATTTCATTTTCCTGCAAAATATACTAAAAATGAACTTAGTGTTTGCTTTGTTGTTGTTAAGACCAAGCTTTTAAAATGTAGCAGCAGACCAGTTTCCAACAAGTGGCTAGTCGTGGTGGTTTCAAGCTTGTTCATTGTTTAATCATACACTGAATTACCCAAACAAATATCCTGTTTGCTGATCTGTGAACACTCAGCAGTGTTTTCATTGTGAAGGCTCAATGTATAGTGGCAGAAAAAAAAAATCCATACTAGCAGGAACCGGGCAGTGAGATTAATAAGAATTTGATCAATTTATTATTACGTGGAGATAATTGTCTGAGCTTATTAATAAATCATGCATTGATATTTGTTTTGGATATCAGGAAATGTGTAACCTGTTGCTTACCGCTTAACATTTTGTGAACTGCATGAGATATGATGCCTAGGTCTGTTCTTTGTGGTGCAGGGAAGAAACGACAAGCATGACACTACAAATCAAATCATACAACATTTACCTGCATAGATTGATGCACGCTTTCTTCAGTTGCACTATCATGTATCGTTAAACAACCGTGGCATGCTTCTCTAGGGCTATCCCTAGCCATGCATGCAGGGTTATATATAGTTGGCAATTTGGCATCATAAACGACAAAATTGCTTGTACATGTCTGTTGGCCTATTATCCACACCGTGTTGACCGATTGCCATTTACCTTCTGGAACCTCGTGGCAAGTTGGAAATGCTTTTGTTGCCATACGCACTACTTAATGATGAAACTAACTACTTTTCCTTTACTTGTCTCCACAGCCAACTGCGAAGCTCATCTCTGCTATGAAAGGAAGCCGCCGAAAGAATGGGATGTCAACACCAACTGAGAATCGCCACATCAAATGGGCGCCGGACGTGTATGACCCCCCTGTCACATCTGTGAGTCATTCTGTCAACAACAGTTACCAGCGACGGTCCAAGCCCCGTAAGAAGGACAAGAGCAAACAGAAACAGAAGCAGAAGGGCAGGTCCAAGAAGAAAACCCAGAGTGTCATCCAGAATCCAGCTGTCCTTCAGACTCATGGGTAAGATCGCTAGGGCTCCACTGCCGACAACTTCCTGCACAATTTTGTAGATTCCTGAACTGTTTGCTTGCCAGATTGGAGGATGTTGGCCCCTCCACTGGTGGGAAAGCTCCTGTAGACCTCGGCAAGCATGAGACCGAGATGTTGGACTATGGCATTGGCAGCCAAGAAGCCAATTGCGGAAGCAGCTTCCTTCGTGAGACGGTTGCTAAAATGCACTTCTCCACCGCTGAGGCTTCCTGAAACGCCCGCGGCAGACTTCAGATTCTGCAGACGCATCTTCGATATGTAAATATGTTGGCTGTACATAAATAAATCATGTGTGTTGTTATCACCATGTCTCTCCTGTTTTGTGGTGCTAGGGAACTTCTGTCCTGGTGTGGTTTGTAGCAATCACCATGATTTCTGGACTGTTTTTTGTATGTATGATCTGCTGGACAAAACAATCATCAATCTACTCTGTTCACCACAGTTGATTCCTTATCAAAGATTTACTGACTCTGGCCTTGGTAGTTCTCTATACGTAATTATATTTCTGATAATTCATCAGATTGATCTGCTGGGAGCAGCTCAGCGAATGTTTCAAACTAGTCCTGGCCAGAACATCAATATTCTCCCTGCTTCATCACAATCTGATGGATATTCACATGAAAAATGTTCCAAATCATTGCCATGAAAGCCATTTACCAACTTGGAACTTCTCCTTCCAGTGAGGTACAGTACTTAAATAGAGTACATGGCTACATTCAGAACAGGATCTTATCATTGCAATGTGTTGGGTAATTACTAATTAGCCTCTGTAACAGCAAGCCATAGACTTCAACAACAATTCTGAGGTGGGTTCGCAAAGAATCTACCAAAAAAGTTCTATGATGAAAATGCAACTGATCTTAGCATGGATAAGAGGACAACAAATATCCATGAACCAACAAACAGAAAGGATAGATTTGTTTGTTGCACGAGTCACAGCTTACATCTTCCTTAGGTAGTACACATGGCAACTCATCACCGCATCATGGCAACAACTCATAACCAGCCTCAGCAAGCGCTAAATCATCACCAGAGGCTCATACTTAAGTAGCAACAGCAGCACAGCCATGCCTCTCAGTTTGCACGGCCTTGGATAACATCAAAGCCAACCTCGTCTGGATCTGTCGCCTGCAGCTCCACCTGGATGCCATCGAGCTCCCTCTTGAACCTTTCCTTGGAGCTCGCGTAGATCATCTTGCTTCTCACGCGTGCTGTATCAGGAGACCTTCATCGACATTCAAAGCGATTCAGGTGCTAAGGAATTGTAGCATAGCGAATAGCAGTGGAGCAGAGAACAAATGGAGAAAGTACTCACCATGCAACAAAGAATATCTTGCTCTTCTGGCAGTTCTCCTCGGTAACAAAGTCATAGTCGAATATTGCGTATCTGCATTCATTGGCAGGGAGGCTAGAAGCGAAATCTTCATAGTTCAGGGCGGGCTCACCGACCTTCTCCACGACAACCATCTTCTTCTTCTCATCTATCTTGTAAATGATGAAGCGGTGGGTTCTCTTCGCCTTCAGCTCAAGGAACTTGAGCTTGCATTCGTCGTCCACAGCCATGCCTGATGCTGCATTTGCCTACAGTAAAAGTGAAGGACAGTCAGGCCCAATAATACATAATAGACACTTTCTATAATTCTGATGATTGTAACTGTATTTCAACAAGAATGTTGGTGAGCACAATTGATTAACAACAGGTGATGATGCTGCGACACCAGAACTGTGATAAGCCTTTTAAAGAGTGTAAGAGTAGCTGTAGTTGGTTGCCTATAACTATCATCTAGACCAGACCGATTCATTGCAAATGCCTGGCAGGATAGTGGCCGTTGAACAAAGAGAATTCCACAAAATTCAGTGGATCTGAAGCTCAGCTGGCCGAACGTCCACACAAAACAAGCTAATAAGGCAGTTTGCAGGTCCACATCCAACAATGATAATGGTTACAGATAGCAAGTGACTGAGGACCAAAATCACACTGATGGTCATATATACAAAAACAACGCAATGCAAAATGAGTGCATCTTTCTCTGGCATACCCTCTCCATGCCTTGTACCATATCGGGGGGCTATCGGCGGCAAGTTGTTACATGCTGTCATTCCTTTTACGGGAGGTAATAACAAGCACTGACACGTTGACACTGAATTGTTGAGTTGTGGACCGACACGCCATTCACATATCACAATTTCATAAGAGATCCAGTTGCAAACTTTCCATACCTCATCACTGGACAAAACACAGTACCAACAAAATGGAACCAATAAAGTGCATGAATCCTCCAACGAACTCTACAGGGTTGGCCAACACATATATACTTGAGGTTTCCTGATCCTGACAGCGCCAAGGGGTCACCAAGTACACTAACCATCTACACAGTACACACAAATTAAAGAGCCAATCGAAAGGCTAGCATTGGCCTACCAGGAACACTAATGAATCCAACCAAGGCGAAACTGAAGGCTACCAACTCCTAAGACCTGTTCATCGCGTAGGACACAAAATCAAATGCTAAATCACGCGCATTCGTTAGGGATCTTACTACTTGTCAGGGAACCCAAAAAAAATAAAAAATCGCCAGCACAACTAGTGGTATTACTACTTGGGCCCTGGGGTGATTTCTCTGAACTCTACACTGGTTAAAAAGATCGCCGCAAGAGCACTGGCGAGTGGCGATACATTTGATCAGAGCACCAAATAAAAAAAATCTGGAGCGGGCGACGAACAGACAGATATAGATAGACACTGTAGTAAACAAACAGCACTACACACAAGAGCAGGATTAACCATGAACTAATGAACAGTTCCCGGAAAAAAACTAAGAATAACAGGCAGATAGATCGATCGATCGACAGACAGTACCATTTCGCCGGCCCTGGAGACGATCGCCTGTGCAGGGGGAGGGGTGGGAGACGGATTAATTTGGTGGCTTCCTCCTCTGTGGTTCGGCTGCGGCGGCTGGTGCTTGCTTGGGTGGTGGGAGGAGGAGGCCCAGGCGGTGTGGTGGTATTTGTGTGCGAGAGTCGCGTGGGATGGACGCGCGCATCTTTTTTTTCTTCTAGTCCTTCTCGCGCCATTTTCTTTTCTCTTTTTCCGGTGGCGGGCACCGACCGACCTTGGCCCCACGTGTCAGAGATATTCTCTTGCGCTTGGTCCTCGTGCACCGCCGCCCACACGAGCCACCAGTGCTTCTGCCAGGTGGGCCTTTTTCTAGATGGCACAAAGCGGCGTCCGTCTGGGTGGGGCCGTATTTCCATCCCGTCGCATATTTACGGGCCATTATTTTCCTTTTGTGAGAGGAATTTACGGACCATTCTTCTTTTTAAGAAAATTTACGGGCCATTGGGTGAGAACATTTTTCAACAAGACTAAGACTAGATCAGACCTCTCGGGTTGAGCTTTAAAGGACCCGATCAAACAATAACGCGTGGCTGTGCCACCTCAGTATTTGCACTTCCCTTCGTATCCACATATTTGTAATTCTCTCTCTTAGTTAATTAGGCAAGGCATTATTAAAAGAAATATATTAAATGAAGGAGTGAACATGTGTGTGGCTGTGAAAGGGGGGACATATACTTGGGGTGGCACCGTGTGGTTTGGCGATCAAACAATCTCAATTCTCAAGCCCAAGCCTGCCATCCTGACCGACCCAACGACACGTACTCGAGACTAGGCGTTGTCCTTGGTTCTCGACCTGAACGTGTCAACTATCAAGGAACTTTAGGCTGACAGCAACCCTGTAAAATGTAGTCTAAACTTTTTCTTCCGTTCAAAAAAACTTTAGGCTACATTTTACAGGTTGCTATTTTATGGCGTCTTTGTTAGGAAAATTTATAAGAAGAGGAGGTTGTCCTCTAATGCTCTTCAGTGTCCTTTCAATATGAGAAGAGAGAAATCGTATGTCGACCTCGTAGCTTGGCAAATTGGCAGTCTCTCGCCTTTCTCTAGGTGCTGGAGAAGGGGGACATGAGTTGCATCCTCTTTAATTCATACTCACTCCCTCTGATCCTAAATTTTTGACTTAAATTTGTCCAAATATGAATGTATCTATTCTTAAAAAGCGTCTAGATACATGTAATAATTCGACAATAATTTAGGATCGGAGGGAGTACGTTGGATCAATGAAGTTTGTCTCCCGCTAATGTTTTTAATTAAAATAACGAATAATAATGATTTAGCAATGTTTTGTATAAAAATGCCATTCCCCTATTATTATTTTTTTAAACGACTCTTGGGTTGAAAGTGAAGCTCAAACGTTGTTGGGCTTTGGGATGGGTCGAGTTGTCCATGTCCAGTGCCAGTGTTCAATACTTCAGGTCGAAGAGCGGAGGAAAAATATAGAATTAGAAAATTCCTTTCGGATTCCCCTTTTCAAGGAAAACAAAACAAGAGTGTTTTGTACCGTAATAACATTAGAATTCTTTTTATACGTGGTTTGACTTAATTTGATCAAGCTTAGTAAGATTCTTGTGTTTTCTAGGTTCTTGGGAATTAAACAACCAAATCTACAGGTTTGTGTATTTTATTTTGTATATGCATTTATTTATGTCACATTTCCATATTTTAGTGTTATTTCTATTCTGAAGACAACCACGATGTGAGGTAGACCGGGATAGGTTAGAAGGGGCTCACGAAATAATAATATGTTCCATGAGTTGCAAGCCATGCTTTTTGGTAAGGGTGAAAGTGGTTAGGATAATTACCAACCGAATCCGATGGTATAGGATACGAGAAGAGAAATAACTATTTGGTCGAGCGTAATCTGGCAGATACCAGATTATCCGAAATTATGATAAGATAACCCGCCACTAATAAGTCGGATATTATCCGTTTTTATTTCTGCAACTATGTTTGAACTTCCGATGTGTATACAATTATCGACGCTTGCACTTCGAGTGTATAATTCTATTTCTGCAACTATGTTTGAACTTCCGAGCTGCGGAGAGCGATGGAGCTCCGACGATCGCTCGCTATAGTTGAGCGGCAGCAGGCTTGAATTTGACCTTACATGTGGGCCCGATAATACGTTGTCAAATGACTTAATCTGGCAGATTTGGATTTTTTTTTGAAAACACTTACCCCAAAACTATTTGAAATCCTAAGTACAGATGGCAATGGTTTATTTGAAACTTGGCTTGCCGGGGCATTCTCGTGCTTTTAATAATCCTTCCCCGGTCCCACTTGGAAACCGTTTGGGAAGCGTCTTCTCCAACGGTCTACTTCCCTGTCTCTTCTCCAAAGCCTTCTTCCCCCCTTTTCTCCCTGTGCCCGACCTCAACGCTCTGGACAAGAACATGGCCACTGAAACCCATCCCAAAAATTTCGCCGCACTCACGCCATGGCTTACGTCTCTACGCCACAAGAAGAAGGAGGCGCGGCGGAAGAACACGGCTCGAGATTATGGGCCCACGAGACGAAAGCTCCACGACCCGCGAGCTCGCCCGCGCCGCGCCGGCCTTCGAAACCGGCTCGAGCCGTGGCCTGGACCCACTCCACCGCAGCACGCGGCTCCCCGAGCCGTAGGTGCCTCCCGGCCATCGGCTCGCCGCGGCTATAAAACCCCCCCTCGAGACCTCTTTCGCCGGCGAAGAAGACCACTTGGCGACGGCTCCTCCCGTAACAGGTAACCGTTTTTCCTGATTCTCTCTCTCTCTCTCTTTCTCTCTCTCCCCTCCTTCGGATTCCGAAGCAGTTCCTGATCCTTTTCTTTTTTCCGCGCTAGGTCTTCTTCCCCCCACAGCAATCGGCCGGCGATTCCCCGCCGCTAGCCGGAGCAATCGCCGGCGAGTTCCTGCCCGCAGCCAGTCCACCGGCGAGGAACATCTGATCGTACCGTTTCCAGGTAGCCTCCTCTCTCTCTCTCTCTCTCTCTGTCTGTCTGTCTCTCTCTCCTGTCTGCTGATGCAGCATTTCATCCTCTTCTTCTTCTTCCTTTGGCAGCGATCACCGAGTCCCCCACACGCGAGCGGCAGCAATCGTCGGCGAACTCCTGATCGCACCCAATCAGCCGGCGGAAGTAGACATGGAACCCCCCAACTACGTGCTCATCCGCCAGCCGCGGTGGCGCAAGACGAGGCGTCGCCCCCTCACTGACCGGGAGCGCGGAATCGATGTGGTATGCATTTCGCCTTCCCCTCCCTCCTCTCCCTCTCTGTTTCTCTCTTCTTGCCCGCCTTTCATCCGACTTTGACATCAGGCAGTTGTTTGTAGTAGCATCTAAATCATCCGCAGTTACACCTGAGTCAGGTCTATCACCTAAGTCTCATTCATATTTATTCATATTTTCTACCTAGGTGTGCCGCGATGGCCTCTTTGCGCTGCCCATGGAGGCCAATGCAGCTGACTCCTTTGTGTTAGCCCTGAACAAGTTGGCTCTATGCCTATACAACAATGTTGCCGATATGAAGATGGCCAAACGGAGCTGTGAAATTGAACTAGAAGATGCGGATGGTGAATGTCTGCGACTCATGAGGCTGGTAGTCGTCCAGATGAACAAGAGGCTCCGCCGCCTCCGCCGTCTGGCATACAAGGTCCGCCAATGTGTGCTGGGCATCGAGGGTGCAAAACCCTTGAATGAGCCAAAATGCTGGGACGGTGAACGAGGGTTCCAATGGATTTGCACCTCCGAGAACCGAGATAATTTGGATACTTGTGATGCATGAGCCAGAGATAACCTATCATTTCCACTGTGTTGTCATGACTTGTACTTCTAGATCTTACGTGGATTCATGATAGGCTACTTGTATGATTGTGTAGCAGTGAGTGAACTTCTGAATTTTATAGGCTGCTAGATTAGGGATGGCGCCCGCAAGGTACGGGTATGGGTGGAGCGATCTCATACCTTTACCTGTTTTTTATGAGCTTACCCGTTACCCGTACCCATACCCAGCAACGGGTACAACTTTTTCCTGTGCCCGTCACCCGTCAGGGTAAACGGGTACCCACGGGTAAAAATACCCATAATAAGATTTGATCAACAACAACACGTTCCTTAGAAAACGGCATCATATTTCTCAAAACCGCAACAATATTAATCATAAACGATACTACATTAGCACATTATAAACAACAACACATAAAAAGATGATATATTGTTAAAAACGACAACACATAATGCTAAAAGCTGCAACACATTGCGAGTCTCTCTTTTCTGCCAAGATCGCACCCGTTTGTGAGTTTATTATATGGGTAAACGGGTACATGGTATGGGTCTCATACCCGTACCCGTTCTACCCGATGGGCATAAAGTTTTTCCCATTTACGTACCCACGGGTTAAATTTTTGACCCAAACCCGTACCTTAATGAGGATTTACCCGCCGGGTACGCGGGTAATGGGTACCCATTGCCTTCCCTATGCTAGATGTTCATATTGACTGTCTGTTACTTGTTCTCTTTGCTTGGAATTGAAAGAATGAAAGTTGGGTACTGTTTTAGATGTCCATGTGCTTAGCTAAAAACCAGTCGATGTGTGGCGGCGTTGGTGTTGTGAGTGTGCAGCTTGCGACGTGTAAGGGCTGCGTGCTGAGAGAGAGGGATCTGGGTTGTGCTTCGCCTTCTGATGGCTACATTCAGACCAAACCTCCTGAAACTGGTTGGCTTCAGGTACCAAATTGATTCTTTCCTGCTAATTTGTCTGCTGCTAGCATTGCATCCTGGATTTACTGGTACAAACATCGGTTGGCTGCATTTGAACTTCTGGATGCATCTGGGTGATATCTGCATTTGAACTCTTATTAGATTAATGACTTCTATCATACTGTAATTGAGTGAGGACTTATGCTTGTCTCAAATCTGTAGGGTAATTACTGCATTCATCGGTTTGCCATTCTGCTTTTAGGGGTAATCTAGAATGTAAATTTCTGACTGATTGTTAGCTAGGATAAAATTTAGGTGGTACAAACATCGGTTGCCTGCATTAGGACTTCTGGATGCATCTGGTGATACCTGACAAATGTGTGCAATTGCATCGACGGCAAGTAGACAGCAGGTGGTATGTTTGCATGTCACATGCATTTTTTAGCATTCAATTTAAATCACAAATAAACAGTTTCAGGAATGCTTGTTAGCGCCTAGGCAACTGTCTTTTTTTATTAAAAGCGGTTGATTTCCTAGGCCCGCGTATTCATGCCTAGATCTATGCTGATAATGACAGGCTGCATTTCCAACCTGCTGGTTCAGTCCTAAGTCTGTGAGTCCTCTACTCTTTCCTTTAAATGGCTCTAGACTACCTGGCCTCCCAGAGCTACCTTTAAATGTTTTAGTGTACACCTTGTCAGCTATGACCAATTGAGCATGTCGTGCTTAAGAGAGGACAATCTGCTTCTTTCGGAATTGGAATACAAGATTGCTTCTGCAATGCTTTTAGTTCGGTTCTTTGTATCCATTCTCTTAATTTGCTTATTAGTGGTTCTATGCTTCCATTCTCTTATTTTGCTCATTTATTCCATCTTCTTCTATATCCTTGCTTCTGTTCAGTCCTGACTATTGAGATGCTTAGGCTATTCTTATAGAGTATAGACCTCTACAATTTATTCAGAATTGAGTTTTGTATTTTCTTTCACTTTCAGGAAGTGTATAATTGGTTTTCTGTGTACTCAATTTTCATAATTATCCAGACATTTTTGTAGTTGGAAGATATGGTTATATGAATGCTGCTAAGAGGTGTGGCCAGTTAGCTTCATAACTAATTTATGATTCCAATCCACAGCAAATTCAATGTCTGCATCTGTATCTTTGCTAGAATTCTGTAGTATCTTGTTGGTCTCAGTGTGGTGTTAGGTGTTAGGAATGATGATATACTGATCGTACTCGTACAGTTATTCGTTATAAGTATTAATTGCGGCAATATGTATGATAAAGTTGTGACTTGGTGATTCTGAGTGACAAACTTGATTTTGTGGCATCGACTGGTTCATGGATATCAGGGGATTAAACAATCCAAGTCCTTTGTTGTTGTTTTTGTGAACAGAAAGTCCTTTGTTGTTGTGTTGACCCCATAACCTGTTTGTTTTTCCATTGATCAAAACTTCTTTTTGCCGGTCTGCGGTTTAATGATATGCACTTTTGGGTGCTGAGATTAGAAACAAACAAGCTATCTCATATGGAAGGCACACAGATAGCATTATAATTTTAGAATATTCAGATCAATTCACAGTTGAGTTGTTCATGTGCATTTACTTTATTTTCCGTATTAGGATGTTTTTTTTTAAGAATGTTCCTATTAGGATCTCACCTGCCTGTAGAGAGTGGAGTTTCAAATGATATTCTGATAGTGTTCATGCCACCTGGCCTCTTTTGAAGCTGTTTATAAATGAAGAGCTCCTTACTTGATCTTGCACACACTTTATTGTTAAATAGAAGAAGAAAATTAAGGCAATCATGGTTGTTTTGGGCCTGCAATTAATCATGTCTGTTTCTCTGCTCTAGTTCTTTTTCTCGAACTTCCCAGCTCTATTTCATAGGCCAGGTTTTCTCTATGTTTTTTTTGCGAGGTACGTATGCATACCTAACTGCAAGCTATAGCCTTCTGATGGTTAATCTTTGTTTTGTTGGCACATTAATTTCCATGTCTTTGCCTAACTTACTAGTGCTTTCTTTGTGCAGGGAGAGATCTATCTTAGCGTCCTTGACTAACCCCCTGACCGAGTGATTTTTGTGGCCCTTGTTTGTTTTTGAATCCATGCCTCGTTTATACGGGATGTCTGGAGATCCTGTTGACTCCTTGCGTAGAATTTCAAGCAAGAGAGTCTGTTGGGGTTGCACTGCACGGCATATGGTTCTTGTTTGATCATCAGCGCGGTTCTGTGTGAATTGCTTGCTCCAAGATGTCTTTCTTCTTATGCATTCTTGCCTGGACATGTTTACAGCACTATATTCACTACATTCTGTGTATCAAGTGCACCTGTATATTTAAACGGTCAATTTCAGAGTATTTTGTTGCTGTTGGCTGTCTGTGAAGGTAACTAGGTGCGCGATGTCGTGTGCAAATCCCTGGGTCATTCACAAATGTCGATTCTTAACTTTTGTTGAAATTTGCTGACATGGACAAAAAAAATCATCAGAGAGAAGAGAACCGACTCTTGTTGAAGAGTCAAACTCCAAGGGTCAGTTAAGAGTTAGCTTTTTTATCATTGAACACCATCATATTTAATGCTAACAAATCATTTAAACACACAACTAATTTTATGTGTTAACTCTAAGTGATCGACTCTAGTATTAGATACCCTTACTAAAATGCCCGCAAGTTTACTGTAGAAAAACAAAGGGTATATCCGCAAGTTATCTTGGAAAGAGTAAAATACATCCGAGGGTTTACTATTATTGAGCAGGTGTCGAATTAGTCCTAAATTATGAAAATGCATAGTTGAGTTATGTTAAATTGGTCACGAGAGGGTAAGCTGGTTCTGGCGGGTTTGACCGCCTATGTGACGCGCTGACTAGTTACATGTTATCACAACAGAAAATAAAAAATGAGAGGAATTGACCAAATCGATCGACCAAAAAAAAAAGCAATTACCCAAAATTCTCTTATGCTTTTGGTCAATTTTGTTCAATTTGGCCAATTCCTCACCTTTTCGGTTTTTTCATGTGCTAACGTGTAACTTGTCAACGTGCGTCATAGGGGTCAAACCCGCCGGAACGTGCTTAGGACCTGCTCAATGTATATTCAATAACAGTACGATTTTACTCTCGAACTGCAAGTGGGAGGCCCTTTTTGAAGTAAAATTGCATGTTCTTGTCAGCACGGGCACAGCAGTTCCTGAGTTCCTCCTCATCTCTCCCTTCTTCTCTCGGCCGGATTTGGTTAGGCGGCCAAATCCGTCGGCCGGAGTCGGCGTCCGCAGGTCCTGATACCGTACGATCTCTCTCTCTCTCTCTATCTCTCTCTCTCCTCTTTCTTGATTCATGCGCCTGATTCCAATCCGAAACGGAACGGACTAGTTCCAGATCTTCCCATCTATGATCCGGATGACGCTCATCTTGCCGATTTCGGCGGGGGGTCGAGATTCAATCCCGTACGACTTGGGAGTGTCCGAACCCGAATCGAATCCTGTTTCCCGTGCAAAAAGATGCACCGGGAGGCCGTCTGCTTCCTCACCCGAACAATCAATCAATTGTGCCGCTGCAGATCCCAATCAATGGCAAGCTCAAGTTCCTTCCAGGAGTAGGTCGCGGTGGATTCGCAGGCTGAAAAGAGCATGGCGGTCCAGTCTGACGGGAACCCTGTAGAGACGACGACCAAGGTTTTGTTGGAGTACTATACAACACAATATTCTCTTTCAAGTTTTTTCAGTATTGGTAGCCGAGACCTGAATCTCTTATTCTCTTTTGTATAAACTGAGAAAATCTGCCTCTGTCTCTCAGGGATAGCTGCAACTTTTAATTGTGGTAAATAAAAAAAACTGCAACTTTTAATTGTGTGTTTTTACAAGATAGGCTTTGCTTCTAATTAAGTGTAGAGATATGATGCTGTCAAAAAAAAAAGTGTAGAGATATGATCGATTATGTACGTACCCTAACAATTGCCGGATGTAACACTGCAAAGTGCAAACTACACTTGAACTCTGGTAGTACTAGAACTTTTAAAATTGTGGTTTTTTAAAATAATTTCTGTGTCCAAAACAGGGCCTAGACGAGGAGATCAAGAAGAAGAAGAAGACGATCTTGCGTGAGGTGCCACCGAGCGACGTGAAGTATGTCATGTCCTACAAGCCAGAGTCCGCAGAGTCCTTCAAGGTGGAGATGCCCGAGAAGGTCGTCTGCAAGATGCCGGGCTTTGTGGAGAGCTTTTGTGCCGACATGGCCGTCCTGGCTGAAATGGCCGAGAGATGCGACCCGATCATGCTCGAGAAGCAGAAGAACTATAGGCAGCAGTTGAAGACCTATGGCAAAGTCTTCTACGAGGTCGAGGTCGACGACGACTACAAGGAGGAAGGAGCTCCTTTGCAGGATCAACCGGGAGGGCGGAGGAGGCACCGCCCCGGCGTCATCAAGACGCAAGCAGGGCAGACCAAGAAGCTGAATTAGATCGAGTTACTCGCTCTGTTTCCTTTTATTAAACATTTTGACAAGTCAATTTGGCTCACCAAAATAACCTGTATAGAAAGAAGACAGAGGGATTGTACTCTTGGATTGTTGAGAATTGTAGGCGTGATCATCACACTGAAATTCCATGTTTATGGAGTATGTTTTTATCCATGTGTTGATCATTTCAAAGCTCCCTTTCTGCCGATTAATAGATAATGGCACGTACTGTACGGTATATAATGTCATATTGCGGCTAGCTTGCAACTGCATTCCTTGGACGACAGAAATAGATACCTGCCATGCCATGCTGCTAGCTAGTTACAGTCTTACAGCAACGCACTGAGCCCCATTATGCTCAGAAATAGATACCACCACGGCAGAATTGGCGACAGGACTCTCGTTCGACAACCATTTTCTTCGCCGAAACACCACGCCTAAAATCATGGGGAAATTGTGGCAATTTGCTGCAATCAAGCTGTAATTTTGTTACTTGCCAAAACTAGTTCACGCTGACCACGCCATGCATACATTCAGTCGTTGCTGTATTAGTTCACAGCAATCAAGATCCGCCATATAAGTTGACCGTGATTTTTGTTTTCCTTAGCGCCCGCGCTGCCCGTACTATAAATCAAGATCCCACACCACACACAGTCTCAACACAACACTCACCCACAACATCACTTCTCTTCCATTTCTCCATTGTTCCTGAAGCTCAACCCATCACCGGGCGAAGAAAAAGAAGGAGATGGAGACGAAGACAACGAGAGCTCCCGCCGCCATGGCCGCCCTGTGCGTGCTCTTGATGCTGTCAACAATGCCGGGCAAGGCGGCCGCGTCCAAGTTCTGCGAGTGCTACCGGCCGTGCTACACCGAGTGCCGGAAAACCGTCTCATGGGGGTGGCGGTTCACCTGCTTCGGCAGGTGTCTCAACGACTGCAGCCCCCACAAGCTGCTGGACGCCGGCGGTGACGCGTGCACGAGGGCCTGCAGCGTCAACGGCGTCGAGGAAGGCATCTGCAACTCGCTGGAGCCTGCAGGGCCGGCGCCCCACAGTAAGATCGACTGACATTTTGGTTGATTTCTTTGTCATTTTGATCTCCTTGTGGTTGTTGTCTGATGAGGATTTGTTTGTTTTGTTTGTGTGTTTGCAGGGGCTGCAGCGACAGCGGCTTGTGTGCGTGGCTGCAACAGGTGGAGGCATCATGTCACCAAGTGATTCTTCCCAAGAGCTGTTCCGTCTCAAGTTTGAATAAAACAGGAGTGATCTGAAGGGGCTGGTGGATTTATTATGGGATTGCTAAAGGCTGTGATTCTAGCAGAAATTGTGTTTTGTTTTCATCACACACACTAGTCATGTAAAAGTATTTCGTAGTAAAATATTAGTACTATTGATTAACCTCTTCTTGTCTGGATCATAGTAACTAAACTGTTTGTCCATTTTTGTGGTGAAGAAGTGAGAATTTCTGTTATTTTTAGAGGCTAGCTCATAAAAGAGTCACATCAAAGCTATTGCGGCAACTCAGGCCCGACATCGAAAACTATCTTCTTTAGAGACAGTTTTTTATCAATAAAAAATTCAGCACAGAAAATAAAATGAATAAGGATGGGGCATTAGCAGAGACTCAACACAGTTTTCTTTTATCACTTTGACTAGTTTTATTGACAGCAACTGTTCTGTCATAGGACCATATCCAACTGCCCTTACCAGAGAGCATCTCACATGTTTGAAGCCTTAACTTGGAGCTATGGCCGTAATTTCATCCATATATAATATTATCACAGATAAAATGGTAATCTGATTTTGCTATTCGTTACATCTGTGTACTGCATTTTCTGTAACTCTGTCACTATTTCAATTACAAATGCTTTCAGAGTTGATGGTAAAGTTAAAAAGAGGTGCATAATATGGAAGTTCCAATTTCAAAATGAACCGCACCGTTAAAACAAGAAAATTAGCTCTGGTTCTAATTTTACTTTGGTTACCACATTTGCACCGCAGTACATAATTAAGATCATCTGTTTAACTAGACCAGGTTCGAAAATGACTTTTGGCTCCCCGGATCTAGGATCCCTTCCCTTTATTCGGGGAAAAAGAAAAATCATATTTATGGCTTGCAATTGCATACCTTCGGTTTCAGTAAGCTTGTACGATAAAAGGTCCGAGGATTGTCGTCATGCATGCTGTGTTGGATATGCTAGAAAGTGATCAATGCGTGTTTCTCTGCGAAATATTTTTGTACTTTGGTGAATTTCAGGAGTGTTAAACCTGTATGTGCAATTTCGTTACCGGCAGTGTTCATAATTTGATAGGATTTTCATAATTTGTTCTGGCATGTTAATCCATTGGAATTACATTCTGAAGCTTGGAAGTACTCCCTCTGATTCTAAACTCTTGACTCAAATTTAACCAAATATGGATGTATCTATTTTTTTAAAACGTCTAGATACATGTAATATTTCGACAACAATTTAGGATCGGAGGGAGTATTTATTTATGAATTCTTTTTCTCAAGGGATATCAACATAATTCCAGTTCAGGAATTACCATTTTAGCAGCACCATCTTCCTCACACTCTGATCTCCCCCTCCCCTTGCTTCCCATCCCTGCTAGCTGTACAGCTAAACAAACAATTATGCCATCCCAACATGAACTTCACTGTAGCTGTATTGTATCAGAACTGAATTTCGTTTTCTGTCTACATCAACACATTTCTTCACAAGGCCTTGCGTGAGAAAAACAAAGATGACATAATTAATGTCTAATCAGCTTTAGGATCTATCAGGGGCTATCTAGTTACAGCAACGCACTGAGCCCCATTATGTTCAGAAATGGATACCATGGCAGAATTGGCTACATGACACCCTTTGTTTGCCGAAACACGGCGTGCAAAATCATGGACGGCGACGTCACAAAAAATGTGGCAATTTGATTTGCTGCAAAATGGCAAAAACAAAAATGTGCTCGCTACGTCACGAATTTATCTGGCTCAAATGTCGATATCGCCCTCGGAATTCGGGTGCTATAAAAAGAGCCCACACCACACAAACACAACAGAGTCTCAACACTCACCACCACAACAGCAGTTCTCTTCCATTTCTCCATTGTTCCTGAAGATCAACCCATCGCCTGCCCAGAAGAAGGAGATGGAGGCGAAGACAACCAGAGCTGCCGACAAGGCCGCCCTGTGCGTGCTGCTCGCCTTGCTGTCAGCAATGCCGGGCAAGGCGGCGCCCGAGAGGCCCACCCCGGCCGACTTCTGCAAGTGCTACCGGCCATGCTATACCGAGTGCCGGCGCACCATCCCTTGGTGGTCGCGGTTTATCTGCGTGGCCAAGTGTCTCGACGATTGCAGCCCCCACAAGCTGCTCGCCGGCGGTGACCCGTGCGCCATGGCCTGCGGCGGCGCCGGCGTGAACACCATCTGCGACACGTCGGAGCCGGAGCCGGCGCTGGAGAGTAAGACGATAACTAACATTTGGTAAATAAATTTCGGTCATTCTGATCTCCTTGTGGTCCTCTGAGGATTTCTTTGTTTGTGTGTTTGCAGGGGATGATGCAGCTGGGGAGACAGCGGCTTGTGTTCGTGGCTGCAACATGTGGAGGCAGCATAGCACCAAGTGATTTCCGAAGAATTGTTTCGTCTAAACTTTGAATAAAATGCGTTTTGAATAGCTGCTGGTTCATGTCAAAGTTTGTGAATCTCTTAGTATCGGCGGCGATGTGTGGAGGCAGATCCATAAAAATAATAAAATTGATTTAATTAGCACTTCCTGTCTGGATCACAGTGATCAAATTGTTTCTCTCTTTTTGTGAACAATTTCTCATAAGAGAACTCAGATTCAAACGTTATAGCCTCATCAAAACCTTTCCACCTGACACAGCAAGATGAACCTGACAGGACCATCACTAATGCATTAATGGAAGCAAGCCGATTTTTCTTCATGCAGGTTCGGATAATGTCTATAGAAATCTGATAACACACTGAGGTTAAACTTAACAGACCAATTCCCGGTTCACAGTTTTTTTTTTCTCGAACACGCCGAAAGAAGAAGGCGCAAGAAGCGCAAGTACAAACAAGGCCCAAATGCTCAAAAGGAGAAAAAACACAAAAAGGCAAAACAAAACAAAAGCAGAGGAAGGAAAAGGAAAAACAACTATACAAGGGTGGTGAAAGGGCTAGGATCTGGAGGACGGGCGTGGAGGGGGAGGCGGTCAAGAGCTCGCGCACCAGCGGCACGCCACATGTCCGCCTCCACAAAGATGTCCTCCACGAGCCAAGCGACAAACGGGGTAGCTCCCTCAAAAATACAAGCATTCCGAAGTTTCCAATTCCTCCAAAGAGTGAGATTAAGGAGCGACCGGGTAGCTTTCACCTTTCCTTGCAGCCTATGAGCCCCCGCCGAGAGCCAAGCTACCAAGTCCTCAGAGGGGCGAGGGAGACAGCAAAGTGCTCCGACCCTCGCCAGCACCTCATGAAGAACCGCCTTCGTGAAGGCACAGCACCTCATGAATTCCTCGTTCACAGTTGACCGGGGCATGTTGATTACTACAACTCCAGCTCACAGTTGACCAGGGCATGATACACAGAGGGTCAATGTCCTTGTGGAGCATGCACAGCATACAGAATGGTAAAAGCTACAGCAAGCAAGCCATTTCTGAATCTCAGCCACCGGGATGTAATTCTAGATACCACCAATGTTATCGTTCAAATAGATTTGTAATAATCACCTGCTGGAGAGTTCAGAGTTGGCACGGCAAAAAACTTCAGTATTGTGTTCCTGTAGCTTGTAATTGCATTGTCAGGGGTTACCTGCTTTGCTTTTTAACTTTTCCTGTTGAACCTCTAAGACACTGCAAACTGTGCGATTTCGTTCATGAAATCGGGAGTATAATTCCTTTTTCTAAAAATGCCGAGTAACCATTAGCTTCACTATCGGGCAGATTGTGCCGAAGCAGACGTACCAATAGGTAGACGATGCTTCGACAAAACCAACACTAGAAACAGAGATAGCAACAGCCAACAGGTAGACTATAGCTTGGAGTGAAAATATTCTCAAGTTTCTTGACAGCTGATGTCAGTAGCTACATACATGGTCAGTGGTTAATACCACCCCTTGGAGGCAACTATTGAGCATCAACGACACAGGCAGCAGCTTGCTTCACAAGAAGGGCTTGCCTAAGGAAAACAAAGATCTATCAGGGGCTAATTCCAGCAACCCACTGAGCCCCAGCATGCTCAGAAATGGATACCGAAAGACAAAATTGGCTGCATGACACTCGTTCAGCCGAAACACTCTGCATAAAATCGGGGCTGCAAAACGGCGAAAAATACTACTATGCTCAGCCACATTATGAATTATTAAGGTCAAATGTTGATATCGCCCTTCGAACTCGGGTGCTACAAAGAGCCCCACACGGCTACACCTCAGACACCAGGATCTCACCACACACCACAACGGCACTTCTCTTCATCCCCCATTGTTCCTGAAGAAGATCAACCCATTGCCGGCAAAGAGGAAGGACATGGAGGCGAACACGAGAGAAATGCGGCCGTGGAGACCTGCAGGTCACCGGCGGTGTCGACTCGTGCAGGATGACCTTGGCCTGCGGCATGAGCTCCTCCATCTGTGGCTCGTCAGACCAGGGCGGATGCGGGACAGTAAGATGACGACCAGCAACAACATTTGCTTTCGGCCATTTTGATTCTTCTTCTAGTCTGAGGATTTCCTTTTGTGTGTTTGCAGGGGATATGGCGGCTTAGGAGCCGTTCCGTTTGAAGATGATATGATTTCAAGAGCTGGTGGATCATGGGGTTTTATTATAGGATGTTCAAAGGCTGTGATTGTAGCAGCAATAATAAAATGTGTTTTGTTTTCATCACATACACCACTGGGTCCAGTGAGAACTGGAATTATTTGCAACTGTTGATGCCAAGTAGCATCCCAGCTTGCAAAAGGGTCCTGCAGAAATAACATCTTTTTGAGCTACACAATTTTATCAGTTACAAATTTGCGGATAATCATGGGGCTTAGGAAGAGTTTTTCATCGAAATCTCCCACCTGACCTGATACAGCATGGGACATAAGCAAACAATACTGAGAAGATATGTGCACAAGCAAAATTCTAGCAAGATGAACTGACAGGTGCGCTTGCCTCAACGTGCTTATTTGGACGGCACAAAGTAAATTAACTGCAAGATTAACTGACAGGACCAGCACTAATGCATTAATCGAAGCAGGCCAATTTTTATTCATGCCAGTTGGAATAATGTATATATACATCAGATAACAGATGGAGGTTAAACTTAAAGGATTAATTCCCAGTTCACAGTTGACCAGGACATGTTGATTACTACAAGTCCACATCACAGTTGACCAGCATATGATACATAGAGGGTCAATGTCTTTGTGGAGCACAAGACGGGCCTCATGCACAGCATACAGAATAAAAGAAGCTACAGCAAACAAGCCATTTCTGGATCTCAGCCACCAGGGTGCAATTCTAGATACCTGCAGAGCAACTAATGCCAGTAGTCAAACAGATTTGTAATAATCAATCGTGTAAAAGCCCTTAAAGTTATATTCCACAATTTTTGTCTGATTCACTCAAAAAGTAAGCATTAGCTTCACCATGGGGCAAATTGTGCTGACAGATCAAAGGTTGAACCATCTCAGCATTATTGGACAAAAACAACATTCCACTAGAAACAGAGAACAACAATAGGAAGACACGAACTTGCAGTGAACATATTGGATATGTCAGGAAAGAACATCCCACCGTAGATTGAGGAAAGGAGGCCGCAGGAAATACAATTATTGGATATGTCGGGCAGACCTCAGGCAACAATAAAATCTAAATCAATTACTCCCTCCTTTTCAGTTTCTTAGGGATATCTAAAATTCTAAAAATTTCAATTTGTAAGCCAATTTGCTTTGGCGACGAGGTTATGGACTGGAGTAATAAACTAATGCATGAAGGAGATGGGTGGCCATGCATATTGCATTAATAATTCGTCTATCACTTAACTAGGTGCTCCTTGGTTATTGTGAATTTTTTATATAGGCCTAACAAACTGAAAAGTGAAATGGAAGGAGTATCATACAAAATAATTACCATTTCTCTGAAAAATAATTTTCTGCCAATCTTTGTGTCCATTGTTTTATTCCATGGATGGCCGTACCCAATAGAATAGCTCTGACTCGAACCACATGATCCAATAATAATAACATGAGAATATCAAATAACTTGGTTCTGTATGTTATACCTGCAGTATAGACAGCTTCGAATGGATGATACGGACACATATTTTTGCTTTGGAAGAGTTTCCTGAACTGTAACGAGTCAAGCTGGACCGTGAATAGACAGGGATACGTCCACAAGAGAGCCACATTGTGGTCTTCAGCAAGCCCTAGAATACGCAGAGGCCATCTCTCTTCCTTGGAGTCCACAGGAAGTAGCTCGCCGAGGTCAACAGTTTTTCCCAGCACCCATGAAGCACCATCCCCACCACAATCAGCGTTCCTCTTCCAGAACTGGGCGGTGAGGTCTGACAGTAAGAGTAAACCAAGTCCACCACCCTCTGCCCGCATAACCGTGAATCCGTGATTCACCGGCGGCAACGGCATCACAGCTAGGCTCTGCGTACCCAGATGAAACTCAAGGATCCAGGAGCTATCCCAGAGAGAAAACGGCCAATAAAGTGAATCCCCAATCATGACAGCAGGACCAATGGTGCAAACCCTGGTGGAAAGGAAGCTGGTTGAATCCATGGGCTCGGGTGGAAGGAGTGTCGAGACGAGTCTACCCCAAGCGCCGGTCTCTGAAGAGTAAACGCAGGCGAGCGCCCGTTTCGGCTGCATCCAGTCGTTGCCTACCAAGACCACCTGGAAGTGGTTCTCGTCGTCTCCGGCGCCGGCAGCGGCGGTGCGGCGGAGCACGGCCCCGTGGATCGGGGTCTCGTAGATCTCGAACCTGGGGTGGACGTCGATGTAGTTCCGGTCGCCGTTGACGGGGTCCCACACCAGGATCTGCCTCCGCCGCTGTTGGTAGATGAGGGCGAGGCCATGGCGGCACCCGAGGATCCGGCAGCGCCCGTGGTCCTGTTCGTTGAGATCCATGTGGAATCTCTCTGGCGGGATGCGGTTGGGGGCCTCCAGTGTTGGCTGGAAGTGGAGGTCGTGGAAGCTTTGGAAGAAGTAGCCGAGGAGAGGGGGAGGGTTCCGGTGGCAGTGGTGGAGGCGGAAGCGGCGGGCGAAGGCCCGGTCGGAGACGACGCGGCGCCAGCGGGTGCAGACGAGGCAGGCGGAGGAGGATCTCCGAGAGCAGGTCGTCGTCGTCCAGGTCCAGCGGCGCGGGCGCCGGCGACGACCGGTGGCCGGCGACGCTCATCTCGGCTTGTGCGTTTGGATTCTGGAACCACTGTGGACTGAATTGAAGTGAAGTGGAGACAGTAAAGTGAAGCCAAACCAAGCCCAAAACTAGTGGGCTAAGTGCTGATGCAGGTTCATTTTCTATTTATTCTCCTTTTCTCTTCTGTTCATGAAAATAAAGATTGACGCTAACTGAAAAAAAATAACGATTAACTAATGCAAGTTTGAGACCAACTGCCCTTGGGACGAATCTGACGGATCCATTATTTTCGGCGGATCAGCTTTTCCTAAAAGCTGTCCAAACCTGCAGTTTATATCAAATTAGTTTGATAGCCTAATCAATTTTAGGTGACGGCTTCTCGAGAAAGCTGGCTAAGGGCAGCTTCTCGTCAGTCCAGGAAACCGAGAAGAATTGGTCTAAACTCTGCTTTGACGTAGTAGTAACTGATGAGGAACGGGTTTTCCTGACGCAGGTCCACACGTCAGCGGCTACAACTTCAAGGGATGCATCTCCTCTCACTAGCGGATCCATAGGGTGGTCAGGGTGGTCCATAAGATTTAAAATACAGTTCATATAGGCCCACGTCAAGTCCAAACCCATATCCTCGTGGGCCTAGCTCCTTTGTACGTGAGTCTGGCACTCTCGCGGTCTCGCCTAACGATTAAGCACATGAGTCAACAATCTTTGGTACAGTTTATATTCATTTTTTTGCAGAGATGGTTGCGATTTATAGTTAGGGTAAAAAAATTACTCATTGGACCACCCTGTCTCCTCCTGACTACCGATGAATAAGCAATAAGACTAACTCAATAACTGATGAAATGGGCAAAAAATTGGTTTCATCGTATCTACTTTCTCCATCTCATGTTAAGAGATAAAATATTATGTATCTAAACGTTTTTGGACAAAGATGCATCCATATTTGAGCAAATTTGATTCACTTGATACATGACGAGACTGGTGTGCTTGAACTGATGAACGGCACCACCTACATTTCTCAGTTTCACAGCCCAAACCAATGTGCCCGTTTCTGGCAGCAGAAAGCGTTTGCAAACCTCAGTACCTAAACAACTCCATTACTGAACCATCAAATCTCTGTCAATAGAGAGAGAGAAAGAATATAGGACGGTCAGAAATCTTCTGGAGATAACAGCAGAGTTTCTGTAGAAAGCTAGCTCAGCTTCTCATTCGATTTATCAATTATCATCGGTGCCACCCTCTCTGGCTTCTCCATGTAGAAATAACCTGGGCTGATTCGGATTGAGATTCGCTTCTGATTCGTTGAGATAGAAGGGGGAGCTGTCTGGCGGGACGCGGTTGGGGGCCTCCAGGGTGGGCCGGAAGTGGACGGCGTATGGGCTTTCGCACGAAGAAGCCGGCGAGAGGAGGAGGGTTCCGGTGGCGGCGGAAGCGGCGGGTGAAGCCCGGGTCGGCGCCAGCGGGAGGGAGGACGGCTGCGGGGGCAGGCGGAGGAGGATCTCCGAGAGCAGCTCCCTCGTCGCCCAGCGGCGCGGACGCCGGCGACGACCGGTGGCCGCCGCCGCCGCCGTTGCTCATCTCGCTGATGCGGGTATTTGGGCTGGAACAACGAAGAGGGCCAAGTCAAATCAAGCCCAAAACTAGAGGCTACTGGGCTGCACACTGGAGCCCATTTCCCCTTTTTGTTTTCACAGAGCTCTTCTCCTTTGCAGGTCTGCCTGACATTCTGTATCAACAAGAAGTGCTCATGTAGCTACTGCTTTGTCAGGCATGCAGTTCCTTCTTTATCCTTGAGCTCCCACCACAAGCAAAGCAAAGAACCAACCAGCGTGCCTTTAGCTTTTGTTAAAGCGTCGGAAGCCTTAAATCCAAGGGCAAAGCTACCTATTGCGCCAGATGCTCGTTGCAGATTTGCATCAAGGTACAATATCGACAGTTACCAAGTTCCTCGCCCGCACTACTATTGCCTTCTCTGTCAACATTTCTGCTGTGGAACCGGCACTGGATATGTAGCTGCTAGCTCCAAAGGTATATATCGTTCCTTCCACGTTTAATGTTTCTACAATTTTTCCCATTAATTATCACGTGTCAGATACAAATGTTGAAAGAGATCGATGTTGATATCGTGTATGTTTTCTTAATGCTTTTCCTTCGATGTGCATGCAGTTATTTGATATACTCGTACTTGTGATATTATGGAATCTGACTCCGATGACCCGGACTCGGATAACAACTCTGGGCACCAGCGACTTGGTTGGAAGGTAACATTCCAATTATGAGTGGAGCCATCCATAGATCTCTTCTAGTTCGACCTAACGAACTATAGGTGAAGATGAACTAGAGAGGAGATGAGATCAATCGGTGCCCTGTCACAAGCAGTTGGTGACATCATATGTAGTAGTATTTGACTGTTCGATGGCTCATTGTTATTTAGAACCAAATTTGAACTCGTTACCGACTGCTTCAAATATTACAACTAACTAATTATTAATGCAGGGTTTTCATGCAAATTCTTTCGAAGAGGCGGTACAAGAAATAATATTTTATTTGGAGGACACAACGGAGCCAAATCAGGTCATCTACTTTGATGGATGGGATGGCCTCGGTGCATCTGCCCTTCTTACATCGGTAGCTAAAAACCCTCCGTCGTATCTAAGAAGCAGATATGATAGTATCATCCACATTGACTGCTCTAGGTGGGAAAATCGGAGAGCACTCCAGAGGACAATTGCAGAGAAACTAAGGTTTCCTCAACATGTCATGGATATTTTTGCTAGGCAGGATGAGGATGATGATTTTGGTGGGGTAGCACAAGGTTCTCGCCTGGAGATGAGAGAAGTTGGAAGACAAATCCATCAAGCCCTGCAAGGACAGAGTTGTTTAGTAATCTTCCATAACGGGGGCGATATGATGGTTGACTTCAATAATCTCGGCATTCCCCGAGCTGCTGCAGATGAATGGTCAAATGTCGTTTCTAAGGTATTGTGGACGTTCCGCGGGAGGCTGCGTGTGATCCCAGGATTGGAGCAAAGAGCACAAGGAGTGGACAGTTCTCATATTTCTCTGTTCGCAAACTTTTATGAGAATGTGCTGATGAGTAGTGCCAAGAAAACTATACACTCGACTGAAATGCTACCTGAAGAGGCTAGAGAAATAGATGAATACACGAATAAGGATGGTATCACCCCAGGAATAGCTGAAGCATGTTGTGGGTATTTGTTGTTTCTAGAGTCCAAGGGAGTCGACACCCTAGACTACAACTGGGCCACTCATGCCGCAAACTATTGGGTTTGTGATGGGATTATACAAGAATGCCAACAGGACAAAGCATGGGAGCTTGCCACTGCTCTGCATGAAGAGATGAGACTAGATAACTTCTCATCTTCTAGATGGCCCTATTTTTCATCTTACCGGTTGCCAACTATTGGGAATTATAGGAAACGGTGGATTGTAGCCACCAGCTCTGGTAGCAAAGAAATTGTGCCGACTGAAAACCAAAAGGCAACATCATACTTTTTGGCAAATGAAAGAGGACATAACCATCCAATAGCTTCATTGCCCAATAACATGTTCCAAAGATCGCTGCAACTTCGCGTATTGAAACTCTGCGGCTGCATCTTCAGTTTTTCTTCACCTCCTTTTCGTCACTGCCATAACCTAAGATTCCTTGGATTAGATAACTGCAAGAACCAACCACATGTATCAGATGAATACAAAGAAGAAGAAAAGGAAAAGGGAAAGGGCAGACCAACAATGGAATTTTTTCGAAGCCTATGGGTGCTAGACATATGTTGCACAGATTGGGAATTGACTTTGCCTCCAAATATAATGGAGCAGATGGCTACAAATATTAGGGAGATAAATATAAAGAGAGGAAGAATCTGGCATAACAAGCCTGCATGGACATGGAGGCGTCTACACAACATTCACAAGCTTCGATTGATTGAGCCTACATGCCCTTGGGAGACAGGAAGTATGAATGAATTCATAGGTATGGTGAAGTTGGAGTTCCTTGACCTGTCAGGGAATAGCACAATAAGAGTTTTGCCAGGCTTGTCAGGTGCAACTGTACTCCGTACACTGGTTCTAGATGGTTGTACCAGACTGGAACATGTTACCCCCGAGTCACTTCCTCCATTGCTTGAAACATTTAGCTTCGTTGCTGGGGCAGGAAAGGACTGCGACAAGGAAGCTCAAATCTCCTGTATCTCCATGGCCGGTTGTGCAAGACTTGTGAACTTCAGACTGGGTGGGTTACTCCCAAAACTTGAGTTATTGGACCTCTCAAATACAATAGTCAAATCAGTTGACCTCGAAGATGAGGTGGTGCAGGTCCCATGTCTGCAGCGAGTCATTTTGTTGGGATGTGAGCGGCTTCGTTCTGTACTTTGGCCAGAAAAGGGGATGCCCAAACTTATGGTTCTATGCATTGACACTAGAGGAGTTGGAGGAGGAGAAGCGTTCATGAAAACAACACATGACTATTTATCGTGTCAAGAACAAGAACAATATTGCTGTGCACGTGTTGCTATCACGGACATGAGGTTCCTACAGTCATTGGTGCGGAGAATTGGCAATGAGTTTTGCTGGAACACTGATAGATTCAATCTGAATCTCCGCATGTCTTGTAGTAGCAAAGATGATGGACAAAACTACAGCAAGGATAAGATGGGCCTTTACAGCACTAAACAATTTGATGAGTCACCTCCACACAAGTCATCAATGCTGAAGACTGATTGTAAATACACTGATGTCAACTTTGACAAGGCAACCAGCGATGATCAAGAAGGCATGATCTCATGGCAGTTTCAGCCACTGGACCTCCATGTAGACATTCGAGAGGGAATATGCAACACTAATGTGGTCACTGCACAAGCAATTATGGCTGTAAAGTTCTTGATGAGTAGAGTCAAGTCATTGGTCGTGCATGACAATTCTTCCCTCTCCATTGTTGTTCCTGAAAGAATGATTCCTTCAGGTTGGAAAAGGGATACAATTAATTGGCCTTGTCTAAAGTGGTGCCGCGTTGAGAGATGCCTCAAGCTGGACACTGTATTCATCTTACACGATAATATCTCCAGCTTTAGTGAATTGGAGACCTTTTGGGCCTCTGAGCTTTTGATGGCCCGTTGCATCTGGAGCTTTAGAAGTGACATTGCCTATTCGTTAGATGATAAAACCTTTGAAAAACTGCAGGATATACATCTGCAGTTCTGCCCCAGGCTCACATCTGTCCTCGTACTGTCATGGAAAACCTTGCCCAGCCTGGAAAGACTCCACATCGTCTGCTGTGGTGACCTCAGTCAGGTCTTCCCCCTGGAGAAATATTTTCTCAGAAAAGAGGTGTGCTGCGATTCCCAAAACTGAAGCACATCTACTTGCATGAGCTCCCCAAGCTGCATCAAATATGCGAGGCCAAGATGTTTGCTCCCGAGCTTAAGACCATCTGGGTGAGGGGATGCTGGAGCCTGAAGCGCCTTCCAGCCACCGACAATGGCCCCCTTGGCCGCCCTGTCGTGGACTGTGAGAAGGACTGGTGGGACAAGCTGGAGTGGGACGGGAAGGAGTCTCGCCACCACCCCTCTCTCTTCGAGCCACGGCACTCCAAGTACTATAAGAAGACCCTGCTCAGAGGCTCAGTTCTCCGGTGACGTAATTGCTGCTCAATCACTGGTTCCCAGGTATGTACACGCTCGTGATCAATAAATTGTTTCCTCTCTCTAGCTAGCTTGTTTGCTTTTCTCCTTTCATGTGGTAGTATGTATCATATGCAGTACCATGTTCTATGGCTCTCATGGAATATCTACCAGTTATCAGCAAGAATCCTGCATGCTAACAGAATTGTAACTTGGAATACACAGTGATAGATGTATAGCAACCAGATTGTCTTTCTGAATAGAACCAGCTTGTAAGTTCCGGTTATTGATCAATTACTCTCATTATCACCTCTGTAGATTTGGTGGTGGATCGACCGGTGGTGTCTCCCTGTTGCTTTCTACCACGCCGAGTGTTTCCACTGATCTGTCAAGTCCTTAATTGGTGTGTTCCCTGAAGAATAAATTTGGTGTTTTATGCTACTTGCATTGATCCACCAAGCTAGCTATATCGGGTTTGGTCGATATACCCTGTTAGTTTGTGTGCTTCTCTCATGGGATGGGACTGACGCACCATATGCTCTGTATTTGTTAAAGGCAAAATTTGTTACTCCCTCCGATCCATATTACTTGTCGAAATATCAAATTTGCTCAAATATGAATGTATCTATGTTTAAAAAGCGTCTAGATACATATAATATTTCGAAAGTAATATGGACAGGAGGGAGTACTAGTTTTATGTGTGCTGGAAATAAGAGAGGGTATGGCATCTGGTGTGTCTGCCCCTCGTGGTGTGAGTGTTGAATAGCAAAAGACTGAAGACTGTTTGTATGTGTGGTCAATGCAGCAGCATGCTACAGCTACGCCGAGTGTGAACTATTTTGCTCCAATGCTACATATATATTGCGCTGCTACATGTCAGCTATTTCGTCACAATGAATACTATGCTACGAAGGGGCCACGGTGATCGTCCGGGGCCCGGGCGAATTTCCAGGGTCTGCAAAACTGCGAGAAGCTCGGCCACATTACTACGAGATACAAATCGGGGCCGGACGTCGAGACAAGAGAGCCAAATGAAGCTCAAAACTACTCTCTCCAAGTACAAAACCGTGCCGATCTATATGGAACGGAGGGAATAGAGGACTACAGGTGGGCCAAATTTAGAAAACTGAAAAAAAAAAGAATTGGGTTGGGCCAGAAGAACGAGAGAGCTGGGCCAGACAAAAAACTAAACTGGCCGGGCCACCAGCCGGGCCGAGCGCCCGAGCCCGTCTCGGGCCTGGTAGCCGTGCTACCGGGCTGCCCGAAAAGGCCAAGGGCTGCAACCTCTCCGTTCGCTCCACGCCTCTACTTCCCAAAATCCCTAGTCCCGACGAGCCGCCGGTGGTTTCCTTCACTTCGGAAAAGGGACGCAACCACCTCCCTGTTCGCTCCACTTCCCAAATCCGTAGCTAGTCCCAGCGACCCGCCGCCGCCCAGCCGGAGGAGACAATGCCGCCAGGACGGCGAGCGCAAAAGGGAGGCAACCACGGCTCCACGGAGCAGTACCACCACCCGCAGGCGACCGGCCGCGGCGAGGTCGCCCCGCCGCCGTTCCCCGCCCCTACCGATGCAGCGTTCGAGGTACTGTATTTCCCCCCTCTCCTTCCTTAATCCTTCCTTCCTTCCCCCAATCTTCGATCCAACCAAAGAGAACCAAAACCCCAAACAAACCCTCTCTTTCCCTCTGCTCCGACCCTGCCATCCGCAAGCGCTCCCCGCAGACCCTCTCCGGCTTCTTCTTCAACAGGACCCGCGGCGGCCTCACCTTCCGCAACCTGTCCGTCGGAGGAAGCCGCAGAAGTACCCCTCTGATCGACCCCAAACTCCCTTTCCTGCGCGGCACCTACAAGCGCTTAGAGGTCGAGCAGGGCTGCGGCAGCGTCCTCCTCCTGAGATGCTGGAAATCGTACACGAAGCGGAACAAGGACAAGTACGACCACGTCGTGTGCAACCCTGCAACCGAGGAGTGGAGGGTGCTGCCTCTCATAGTGTTGCCGGACCAGGAGAAGCCGGACGTCCTTGTGTTCTACGATGGTGATTAAGATTTCTTCCTGGGTTTCGAGGCGGCCACCCCTTCCCGATTCGTGGTATTTGCGCCCCTGACGAACTCTTTCTGCGAATTCGGACAAGTCGCGGTCTACTCCTCCGAGACTGGGCGATGGACTGCTCTGCCGAATGAGTGGGGGTGGAAGACTGTCCTTCTTGGTGGTCCGCAGTGTGTCTTCCTGAATGGCATCATGCATCTGAGCACCCATTATGCTTCGATAGTCACTGTCGACACGGAGGGGAAGAAATGGGGGGAAATCGATTGGCCAAAGGACATGGTGGGCACATCTGAGGTTGTTACCATTGGGAAGTCTCAGGGACTTTTGCATGCTTGGCAGATAGATAATGACAATGATTCCCAGCTCTATGTTTGGGTCCTTGAGGATTATGCAAGTGGGAAGTGGACCCTGAAGCATGCTGTCAAGGTGTTGGAACTGTTTGGGAGGGAGTGTTACAAAGATGAAGAGTGCTTTACCATGTTTGTGATTCATCCGGATCGTAATTTGGTTTACATTACTGACGAGTAGGAGATGACATTGTCTTACGATATGGATAGCGGGAAAGTGCAGGTTATGTGTACTGCTAAAGAACTTGCCTGTGGCGTACCGTATACTCCATGTTTTACAGAATGGTCATCAGCTGGTAACTGAAAGTCACTGCAGCTTATCTTTGGGCAGTAAGTAGTAGTTTTTTTAGATGGAAATGGGCAGTAGTGCCTCCTGAAAATATCTGTTGTTGGGTTTGGGCTTCATCTTGTTGTTTTGTGGCTCTGGCTTGGATATGTGGGTACTCCTATGTCTACTTTTATCTGTTAGTGTTCGGGTACATGCCTTTTTGTGGCTTTGAACAATGCTGGTTAGCTGTGGAGAATTGTGAAGGAACTTGTTTGGTTATATGATTGAACCTAGTCAGTTATCTATTTGCTTCCATGTGCTAATTATTGAGGCCACTTTGTTGTGTCCATTTTACTTGACGCAAGTGTCTTCAGTATGCAATTTGCTATCCACCAATGGTAAAGGTTCATGTGGTACTGCTTTTGTGCATTTAGAAGCAGTACTCTCTCATTTGTTCTATTGTTTGTTTGCAGTAAAATAGTATACTATTGTGGATTGAACTTCTTATATTGCTGTATGTATGGAGGTAAAGAAATCTGCATGGTGTTCCACTGATGATGTCAATCAATATGCAGATTAATAGAGCTAGAGAACATAACTTTTTTCTTTCTTTTCTGTGGGGAGGGTAACTCTGTTTTCTGATTTGGTAAAGAAAAACATAACTTAAACATAGTTTGGACTGGGGTAGTACCACATAAGTTCAGCAGTTATTCTTGCTGTCATGAAGCTGTCCATGACCGTTATTTTCTACTTGAATTCTGATAGACCATAGTGTCGACTTACTGATTGTCTATTGCTCTCCTAATGTACAAATTGAGTTCTTTAGTGACTTTTAATCGATGACTTGATGAATCTGACTTGATTCGCTACAAATACGGCTAGGTTTATTTAATCTGGAGAAAAGAGGATATTTCAGGATATGCTGCAACACAGGTAGCACCTGTAACTTCAGCAGGCACTGGACAACTAAAAAGAATTATAACATACTACTGTAATCAGTAAGCATATTTAGCATTTTTTTATTAGCATCGGCGAGCTTTAGCATGCACTGGACAACTCATGCATGTTAACTGTCATTTGTTCTTGAACTTTATAAGGATATGAAAGGTTCCTAATTCTTTTTCTGTCAATCATAAAACTGAAACTATGATGGGCCAAATCTCTGTCCGAGTTACCCTCAGATTTATCTTTCCCTTGGACTGAACTCCATTCTGAGCAAATGGAGCCCGAAACTGGAGTCCAGTGGGCTGCAAACTGAAGCCCATCATCCATTTCTCTCTCCCTGCCACTATCATTTGTACGTACTGCTTGTGCTGCCATTACAGAGCCATGCACTCATGGAATGTAAAAAAAAGAGAGAGCGTCAATTATTTAATATCACCGTCCAAACTTAGAAGAAAAAAAATCGAGTACAAATCTAAACCATACAAGATTTAGAATTTTCACAACAATTTTAGAATGTGGGCGAGGACAGAGTGAAAGTTAACCAACACGGTCGATATCAAAGGGAGATAGATATATATGGTGATTTTTATGCGCATGCAAGTTGTGTTGTCGGCCAGAGATCGAGTAAAACAAGAGATCTCAGGGTAATTAAAGCTCGACCGCATGCATGATTGTCTCTACGTTGCAAGCAAGAGGCGCGGCTGCCTAGCCAAGGAGTAAGGACGAAAGCTCAGCTCCTTGGCTAGCGGCCTCTCTTGCATTGCCTGTGGCTGTCGGTCACGGCTCAGCTGGGCTCGGCTCGAAGTGTACTTGAAGCTTTTCGTGAGTCTCAAATGGCGCCGGCCTTTCGTTCGTGGTTAACTCCTCGCATGTGGCAAGAGGCCGCGGGGGGTAATTAAAACAGCAAGGACTGAAAGCTCTAGCTGTTCGATGTGCCGCTGATAAGGGAAGAGATGCATGCCGCCCATCGTTTTCAATTCCCTCCTGCACGCGATGATCGATCTTGCATGATCCCCGTCTCGATCGATCGATCGATCGGTAAATGGACGGCCAACAAAGCATTATTTATCGGTCATATCGTTTGTTTCCCTAGCTTGGGCATGCAGCTAGCTACCAGTACAGTATTTATACATATGTATAAGCGGACATATGCAGCAATCGGTAAAGAGCTAGTGGCCGTACTATACAACATGGTTTGATGATTGATCGATCATGTGGCCGTATATATATGGCGGCCAAGCTAGAAACCGAATGGTTTTCCTTCCCTTCTGCTATATTGCCCACCCAGGTCTCATAATCAGTTGAATTAATCTTCGCAGGATGGAACCTACGACTCGTGACGTACGGTTTATATACAATGTTGATCGAGTTTATATATGCGCAACATGCATGCACGCATGATTACACGTAGACATTCGTTAATCCCTTTTTTTTTTAACACGGTCACAGACACGTACTGAAACTCTCACCCCATGCATAAATGAACATGTGCATTGACACACACCCATTTTCGAGATACTAAGTCAGTACGGAGGAGTAGATCTTAAGTTTCACAAATCACAAGAGACACCTCTCGCTTGTTATATATGTCATGCAGCATCGAGAATATCACTGGCTAAAATTGTAAAAAAAAACATTCAGATAAATACGATTACCCAAACTCGAACTAAATATATACTGAAAGAAGCTAACGAACCTTCTCTTCATCTTCTGAATTTAAAGCTGCATGTGTGCAGTGTATGTATTATACGTACGTGTGGCACATGCAAGCACGTATATGTACTCGGACGTGTCCGCATGCATGCATGGTTCATTCATATTGATTATACGTACTCTCTAGGCGCCCTCTGCCTCTAGCTAGCTACTGTATATATATCGATCGTCAAGCACGACAAGAGTATAATTTATCTTATCCATGTTATCCTGCAGCACATGTCGGGAAAAGGAAAACAGAAATGCACCCATGCATGAAATGTATATGTTCCATGCTTTCCTGCTGCCTCTGATATACTATCTGCCAAATTATAATTTACTTAAATTGCATCTTGATCTAGCTAGATGCCTAGATACGTGCCACACTGCATAGATCGGCTGCATGTAATTAAGATTCTTTCCAGGAATGGGAAAGATAGTTTCTCCGAATGAGGTAAGGAGAGAAAGGCAACGTTTATCGGTGGCCCATCCGGGGGAGAGAAGAGAATGATCTAGACCGATCGAGAAGAAAGATATGTCATCCGGCCGTTGCATGTATAAAAAACATTTTCTTTTGACACTTCAGCTTCTCTACTACGGTGACACGAAGATGTTTGAATCGTTTCCGATGATTTACCTCAACGGCAACTTTCTTTATTCCAACAACGTACGAGAAGTGAGTGAACATGTTGTCGCCCAGTGTGTACTTTTGGGTGCGTTTTGCACCGTGTACCTTTGTTAAGGAGTACAGGGTTTGATTGCCTGGCCTTCCGTTTTTATTGATGGGCAATTTTTTTCCTTTATTAGTGTATTGAGTCCCTCTCACTCAGGTTTTTGTTAAAAAGAAAGTATTTATATCAAAAAATTCTTTTTTATTTCTCTACGCGTATATTAAAATTTGAGTTTGGACTAGTACAGTGCCCGTGCGTTGCCACAACCGCTTAAACATGTGCACACGAAAATTCATGTTTATACAAAACATAACAATATAATTGGACATTCAATCAAAATGATCTCGGGGCTGATGCTAGCAGCAGCGGCCACGGACATGGCACCCAGTCCACACCGCCCGTCGGCCGTGGCTGGCGTCAGAGCACGCGGTGGTGCAGTGCACGAGGAACGGTGGATAACATCGATCAGCCCTGGACCCCTTTGCTCATCTCTTACACGATAATCTAATCCGGCGCCGACATGTATCGAGAGCGGTCACTGCAGGGAGGTGCTGCGCGGGCAGTTGAGTCGGCAGCGGCGGCCTGGGAAGGCAGCGCTGTGGGAATAGGAAAAGGAAGGTTCAATGGAGTGTAAGGAGACACGAAAAATCAGAACATGCACGGAAATTGATGCACGGCGGACAACGACGAAGGAAACCTTACTGCTTTTATTATTAGGGATAGATAGATACGTCTTCCATGTACTTCCCCTGTCCCATATTAAGTGACTTTGTATTACATGTATCTAGACGTATTTTAGCATATAGATATATCCATATTTATGGAATTTTGAGTTACTTAATATGGGACGAAAAATATATTAAAAAACCATAATTATTTGGAAGTGCTACCGTACATCGGTAGCAGTTGATGAGAGCGTGAAGAATTAGACCGAGAAAAGATACGTCCAACCGACCATCGCATATACTACTGCAATGATGGTGGCCGAAACATCACTTACGGAGTAACCTTTAAATCTAAATTCAAATCAAAACTTTAATATAGAGCAAATTTCTTAAAACTAGAGCAAATTTCTAGAGAGGTAGCAAAAACAAGACATATATAAACCATCAGTTTCAAAATAAGTGACGTGGATCTATATCTCGGGACCGAGGGTGTAATTGGAATCAGCTTGCATCCAAGTAATCGGGCTGGTCCAATGCCACTCGGATGATACCTTTGTCTTAGTTGTCCTGAGTTTTTTGACTAAACGCAGAGCTTCTTCGCCAGGTTCATCGCATGCCTTTGGCACGTGCACCTGGGAGCAGTCACACGATGACAGGTGGGCCTCCCTTGCAGACGCTCGTCCGAAGCTGACTCAGCCTGGACCCACCTGCAAGCGACCCGTACCCGATAACATAACAAAACCGCCTTCCCTTCCCTTGGCCACCCTTGCACCACAAAAGCGTTACTCCACAGTTTCCGGCCCAAACCAGACCACGAGGGGGAGGAGCGCGAGAGGCCCGGAGAGACGCCAGAGAGGATCCGGGATCTCGCCGGCGGCGGGGCGCGATGCCGGTGGCGGGCGTGGGGGGAGGAGGAGGAGGACGCGGAGGGGGAGGTAGGATGGTGCTGGGAGGGTGCGGCGGCGCGGGAGCGGCCGTGGTGGAGGACGCGGTGGTGATGGAGCTGGCGGCGGCGGAAGGGGAGGACAGCGTCGTCACCGTCAACTGCCCCGACCAGGCCGGGCTCGGCTGCGACCTCTGCCGCACCATCCTCGAGTTCGGCCTCCGCATCACCCGCGGCGGTGAGCAGCGCCTCCCAATCCGACCCCCTTCTTTTCGCTTCCGCCGTCGCCGCCGCCGCCCGAATTCGTCCTCGTTTCGATTGCTGCTCCCTTCTGCGGCCGTGCTAGAGGGCGCCTGTGCTTGCCGCGCCCACCGGCTCGCCGAATCCGGAATTTCAGGATTGCGTGGCTTTATTAATTTTTACACCGGCTTCTGGATTTCTTCCCGGGATTGGGGTGGATTTTTGCTGTTTTCGCCTCTCTTTTTTTTCTCGCCTCCTGCGTGTGTGTGTGAGCTATAGTGGTGAGGACGCCGATGGTTTTCCTCTCTTCCGACAGACTTTTCACCCACCTTTCCCTTCGGCGTGTTTCTGGACGAAAAGCTTTTGAGATTTCTTTGGCTGCTTTCTGTTCGTCGATTTCCCTAAATTGGGTATACAGCTACTAGTACTACTCACGTGTGGTCTGTTTCAATTTCATCATTATCTCTTCTTCTTTTTAGTTTCTGGAAAAGCTTGGCTTCCTTTTCTCGGGCCAAGTTGCCATCTTCATCCGACTTCTCTGTCCATGTTACTGTATGCTCACTGTCAATCCTTCAGCACTTCAATTTTCATGTTACTGTGTGCTCGCTGTTGATAATTGGCACTTCTCTTTTCATGCTCTTGTTACTGTTGCCGTGTTGCGCACTGTCAATCATTAGGACTTCAATCATAAGCATGAACACTCACAAAACGTTGCCACCTGTTTGGTTCTACAGCACCCTGTTTCGTCTGCGCCTCCACAATAATGTTACTCCATGTCGTCTAAAATTTCAGCCTTGTTGAATTTAGCAGACGTGTCAACGGACGGGCAATGGTGCTACGTGATTTTCTGGGTGGTGCCACGCTCGCCTTCGATCAACGTCCGGTGGGGAAGCCTCAAGAATAGGCTCATGTCAATGTGCCCTTCGTCATATGCAATCCCTTTCTATCCTGAAATCACCCAGCCAGCTCCCCCGCAGTTCTACCTCCTCAAGCTCTTCTCGACCGACCGGAAGGGGTTGTTGCATGGTGAGAACATCTTGCCCTGCCTCGTGTTCTGCATACCTGTGCGTCCTAATTTTTTGCATTACTTATACCATGCAATTCACAGATGTCACACATATACTATCAGAGCTAGAGCTTATAATCCATAGAGTGAAGGTGTCGACCACGCCTGATGGAAGAGTTGTGAACCTCTTCTTTATCACTGACGGCATGTAAGTTGCTATCTTAAAGTTCAGGTATTTGTGCAAGTTGCTGCTTCAGTTTCGACGCTTGCTAACTGGTGCTTTAATGTCAAAATTGCTGCTTAGTCCCAATGGCGTTGGTTGGTTGCATGACATAATAACTCTACTATATACATGACAGTTAATATTTCTATCTGAAGGGAACTGTTGCACACGAAGGAAAGGCAAGAAGAGACTTGCTCCATGCTCATTGCTACCTTAGGCCCCTCCCTAAGCTGTGAAATCCTATTGGCAGAAGGATTCCAGCAAGGATTCTCTTCTCTTCCACCGACAATTTCTGAAGAACTGTTCAGGTTGGAACTAGATGACTGCGAGAGCAGTTCAAGGTCTCTTTGTGCAGAGATGAAAAAGATGCAGAAGGCCAGCATCAACTTTGACAATGCACTGAGTCCTGCGCACACGCTGCTCCAAATCATTTGTGTTGATCAGAAGGGTCTCCTTTATGATATGTTGAGAACACTAAAGGACTGCAGCATTAAGGTACTTGAAGATGTATATATGCATGAGTTCTGCTTAGCTAATAATATGTTACTGCTTCTTAATCTTCAATAACAATCCCTGTGCAATGCTCAGGCTGTGTCAAAAAATAGTACTCCCTCCGATCCATATAAGTGTCGGGGATTTAGTACAAAGCTAGTAACTTTGCACTAAATCCCCGACACTTATTATGGATCGGAGGGAGTATAAAGGATGACTTGAGATATTCTGAATATCTGAAGATACTGGGAATTAAATGGTTAAATACGTTTTCTGCTAGCAGTCAGACTATTCTCATCTCATTAGTTACTCTTAATTGTTGTTATCTGTTGTCTAGTCTTCAAAGTCTAGATAGCTTACAAAGAAAAGTAGTTACATACTTGCATAAATATACGTACTTATTACCTGTATATAGTTATATTACTGTGCCCATATCATGTTTTGGTGCTCTATTTTAGGTCACTTATGGGCGGTTCTGGTCAAACAAGAAGGGTTTTCGTGAGGTGGATCTTTTTATCAAGCAAGCAGATGGCAAAAAGGTTATCGATCCTGAAAAACAGGAGGTTCTGAGGTCCCGCATGAGGTCAGAGATGCTCCATCCTCTCAGGGTGATGATTGTCAACCGTGGACCTGACACAGAACTCCTTGTTGCCAACCCTGTTGAACTATCTGGGAAAGGGCGGCCACGTGTATTTTATGATGCTACTTTGGCTCTGAAAGCACTTGGGATCTGCATTTTCTCTGTAAGAATTACAACCTAATCAAGAATGTCCAAAATAAGTTCACAGTGGAGTTGTGTTTACTGTTTCTCTTTCTTATTTCAGGCTGAAATCGGGAGACAGACAGCATCAGAGCGGCAATGGGAGGTCTACCGATTCCTCCTGGATGACAGCAAAGAATTCCCCTTAGCAAACAGCCTTACTAATAGGAATAATATTGTCGATAGGGTAAGGAAAACACTGATGGGCTGTTACAACTGAAGACTCCATTTCTCTCTCCATGAATCAAAAGCTTAAGAGCGACTGCTACAGTACGCACACAGTGTATCGGCTTAATTACCTACTGAAAGCTAAAGCTCAAAGATGATTGGCTGCAGTTGGTATCCCCATGTATCCAGTTAATTTACCTACCCAAAGCTCAAATTACCGCTACTGGTCCCACTCAGTGGTAAATTTGCTGGCCAAACTGGTCTCGGTAGTTACCCGGTATCTCACATTTGCCAGCTTGGACAGTGTTCTGGGCGTGTGACCAATTTCTCAACATCAGTGGTGGTGGAAAATTGCAAAAGGTTTCCTCTATGTTGCAGAAATTTCAGCCCTGGCAATATATGATATTAATGAAGGAGCACGGGAGATGTTGTTTGGATGTCCCATAAAAAAATCATGCTCCCTGGAGCTGCATCCTCTGAGCAGTGTTGTAAATGGTTACCGGGAATCAAGATATGAAAGCTAGCGTCTTCATACACTGTCCTGCTACCAAGAAGGAAAGCAAGAAAGGAGAGAAAAAGAACATGTTTGGTAGGAAGGTACAATCATTGTGCTTTGTTTGGGCCAGGGGATTACTGGATGCTGACACAGATACTACATCAGTTTGTTGTAGATTAATGCAGAATGTGCCATCAGCCTCACCTGCCTTTGCCTTCTTGTATTATTGCTGCTTTGTCAAGAGATTAGGCCTGTCTCGTGATGTAGGGTTTAGTACTAACTTGTCACCAGACATGTTGTTGTATTTTATATACAGAAAACAAGGCACTTCGTGTACAAATTTGTGAATGAACAAAAGCATGTTGTACTTATTGCTACCTTGTCTCTGCACTGGACAGTGTAGTACAGTACTTTGAATGGGACCAAACACCTGCATAATTTGCTTGGTCTTCATCATCAGCATTCTCTCTGGATTTCCTTGTTACACGTGTCGCTTTTGTATTGTTTGCTCCAGAACACTCACATGTGGGTCCATGTGTCAGTCAATAATGTCTCAAGTACAAATCGGCAATAAGGTGATTTCCATTATTTTCCAGTAATTGCTGGGAGGAAGGATCAAGAGAAGGCTTGAAATGCAAGACAAATTGAACATGAACTCACTGGTGGATGGACTCAGAGCTGTGATGATATCTATCTAGTGTGGTGGAGGAGAGTAGAGAGTGACTTGTGCGGCTGATGGTTTTTCAGATAGTGACGTCTAAACTTGAAGCTGTGGATGATTGCTGTTTGTAAAGTGCAACTTGCCCAACTACCAGGGGATTAATAAAGTCTCATGACTTTGTTTAAGCCTTCGGCATTGATGATAAATATAGTATGATTATGATTAAGGGGGCCTGCCAATATGATTAGTGTCTGATAAAACACTACTAATTTATATGAATAGCACGACCATTGTTCCTGCAAGCAGGTTAGTAGACTCATCAAGTGGTCATGTGCCTCCAAAGTGGCTTTGCACTACTTATTCTTCTGAGCCTGTCTTGTGATATTTCTGAGACGTAAATACACCCGCGGTCCTGCTATTATGGCCGCGGTACCATTTTAGTTCCTAATCTATGAAACTGGACACGTAAGTCCTAATTTTCTTGTAAGCCATTCACGCGAGGTCCTAAACACGCTCGGGCGGGTCTGACCAGCCTACGTGGCACGTTGACCGCGGCCACGTCGGCAAAGGGGGCGTTGGTAATTTTGCACAAAACCCCCCTATAAAAACAAGGGTTGTCCTCTTTCCCTCTTTCTTCTCTGTTGGAGCTCCCTCTCTGTTACTGTTCGTCGTCCTCCGTACTCAATCGCCGCCGCCGCCGCCATGACAACGAGGTCGATGGCCAGCTTCTCCGCGTTGGGGAAAGAGAAGAAGGAGGATTTAGATGGGAGGCCTTCCTCAGATGCTACCCTTCCTCTGGTGAAGTGTCCGTGCTGCGGTTCGAGGACGGTGGTGAGGCTAGTCTCTAGATCTACTGCAAATCCAGGTCGGGTGTTCTTCAAGTGCCCAAATCATCAGGTAATTGTAGTGCATTTTGGTCTATTTTGTTTCCTTTGGAAGATTTTGATCGATTTTGGTCAGTCCTTTTCCGTTTCTGTTTTGTAATTCCCGCGTTCGATTTGGGCAGAAGGGACCTCAAGGCTGCAATTTCTTCCACTGGGAAGATGGAGAAGATAGCTACATGGAATATTTAGCTTTAATTGGTGTCAGTTTTGGCAGTGTGGTTGTTTCTGCTGCTTTCACAGCAACTGAAGTGGAAGAAGCAGTTGGGGGAAATACAGCAGGTAAGAGTAGTGGCAATGATATTTTGATGAGAGAGTTGCTGTCAAAGATGGAGGAGATAATCAGCTTTTGTAGGATGGTGTTGGTTGTGTTTGTGCTGTTTTTGGCCATGATGTTGTATGTTGTGTCTCTGAAATGAGCTTTATGTAAGAGGAGATTGTGAGAAGTTGATGAATAACATCACATTGTTTAAATTTAGCAGCAATTTGTTTGTATTTTTGAAATTTGACAGCACTTTGGGGCTTGTATGTTATCTGTGAACATGAAATTTGACAGCACTTTGGGACTTGTATGTTATCTGTGAACATGCAATTTATCAGCATTCATCGTTGTCTACATCCATAGATGAAACCCATAAAAGATCCATATAGCAAGCATAACTGAATTCTTACATTCATCCATAAGGTTCATGCATTCATCATACATCCATAGATGAATCCCATCCCATTAAAGATCCATACAGCAAGTATAACTGGATTCTTACATTCATCCATAAGCAAAATAACATAAAAGGTGAATGTTTCCTGGTCTGGGTGAAACCTACAACAACACTTCAGGCATGAGGTCTAGTGCACACCACATTTCCTACTGTCCAAGAGAAAAGCATGTCATATGTCCAAAAAGAACACCCCCCCCCCCCCCGTTATGTCCAAAATGTACCCTATCTTCTGTCCACCACATCTACTGCTTCCCCTTCTTTCCTTTCTCTTTCCTGTAACAGCAGTGTTGCTGTTGTAGCTCTTGGTTTTGGGAAAGAGTCTCTCTGGCTAGCAATGAATTCATTCTCAGGAAGAGGTCCAGGTGCTTGAGAATGTTGAGTTGCTACATTCTGTAAAGAATAGACAGAAAGTAAATTTACAGCTGCCATCAATCCTAAAGTAGTGAATGAAAATTGAAAATACTTACAGCTGCCATCAAAATCTCAATGACTGATTTGTTTTGGTCAAGTACTTCAGAAAAATCATAGGTTGTTGCACCAGCGGCCTTCAAAATAACAGGAGAAAAATCATAGGTTGTTGCACCAGTATACTTGAGAAATATGTTAAATGGAGAGAAATATACCTTAGTATTAGCCTTCTTCTTCTTGGTAGGCCTCTTTTTGGTAGCAGGTCGACCAGGAGATTTTCCATGGGTTGCACTTGGAGCAGCATCTCAAGAAGCAGGTGGTGCATCAGGACCAGCATCTTGAGAAACAGCTTCTGGTGCAGGTTGATCTCCACCTCTCCCAAGCTCTGGGCACCTTCTCTTGTTGTGTTCAGTGGAGTTGCAGGCACTGCAATGTTTCTTAGTACCATGTCTGCTCATGCTTCTTCCCTCTTCCATCTCAAGTATACTCTTCTTCCTCTTGAGAGTAGGGCTACCAACATGTTTCTCATAAATAGGTGCGCTCACTGCCAGTCCATTCATTTTCTGCCACTCCCTCTGGTCTTTACATGGCATTATAACCTGAGCATATGCCTTCTTGAATGCAGCCACAGTGTAGCAAGGAAATACTTTCTCTTCTGACTTTATTCTTTCATGCCTTAGACATGAGATGACATGCTTGCAAGGGATTCCTGTGAGCTGCCACATCCTGCATGTACACTCTTGCTTCACCATGTCCACTGTGTACTGCCCAACAAGTCCAATTACTTGGAAAATTCCTTTGCCAGCAGGTAATGTAAAGCAATTGTTGGCCATGTTAGCTTGCTTGTCCAGTTTCTTTCTGATGTTGGGACAGATGGGGCCACACCACTCTTCACATTCTTTGTTCTTGCTATAAAACCTTGTCATGAGCTGGTTTTTTATCTTCTCTAGCATGCTCAGAATACACATTTCTCTAGAATCAAGAATATATCTACAAGACACACATCAAACATATATTAACTCATGTAACCAATTAAATAGTTACTAACATATTAACATAAGAAAATGAAGGATATAGTTGCTAACCTATTGAATACTTAACAATGATTGTTGAGAAGCAGATCACACTTGGGGAAATCATGGAAATAAGCCCTGCACCAAGCACTTGGGTCAATTGCCTCAAGATAATCATATGCTTCTTGGCTCAATTCCTTCATCTCATCCATGTTTCTAGTCTAGTCAGCAACAGTGGATGACCTTGCAATAGCCCACAACTTGTTCTTGAAATTCTCTCCTTTTCATTTTTTTGCAAAGTTCTGATAGAGGTGCCTGACACAAAATCTGTGCTGTGAGTCTGGAAACAAAGCATTGATCAACCCTTTCTGTGTTGGAGATATGCCCTAGAGGCAATCATGTAATGATGTTATTTCCTATGTATTCATGAGTTATTATTATTGTTCTTGAACATCATCACTGATATGTATCAAGAAATACGTGATTTGTTTGTGAGACTATGTATTCTATGATGTTGTTCTAATGGTCCTTGGTCATTGAGGTTATGCGGACACATAACCTAGACTAGCAATGTGAATCAGTATGATGACTATGTTTCACAAGTCATAAGGCAAGGTGTTGCCGACTGATAGCATGGACTCGACAATGAGATTGTTGAGTTGGACAGACCCGCACTGAGACACAACGAGATGATTGTCATTTGTTAGTTTCAAGTACGATGTATATGCCAGTCCTAGACCTGAGGTCATCGCATGAGCTTGGGATGTGAATCGGCCTACTTAGGGGTTGCCAAACGCTACTCCGTAACTGGGTGGTTATAAAGGTAGCTTTCGGGTTTGCTGAGAAGCATGCTGCGAGTCATGGTTGATCAAGATGGGATTTGCCCCTCCTATTCAGAGAGATATCTCTGGGCCCTCTCGAGTGATCAGATTCGGAAAGCATGGCCATGCGACTTGGGTTAAGTGTTAACCCGTTCGGGAATCTGTATCACAGGAGCGAGAAGAGAGTCGAGCTATCCACGAGAATGACAAGCACTCGCCTTGAGCTCGACACACATATCGTGAGGCAAAAGGAATGTTGATATGACACATTGTACGTCAATATACCTTGTGGTCACTCAGGAGTTGGCACGTGCTGCTAGGCGCCGCTACCAACTGTCAACTTGAGTCGGTGCCAGTGGACGAGTAAGGTGTTACTCGGGCCCGCAGTCCGAGCTCGTAGTCGTGTTCGACTGACCGTGAACCTGAAGGGTCACACGCTTAAGGGGTGGGGACCAAGTTGGATCGGATCCAACTCGTATCGGGCTTAAACTCCTAACGGGCCTCAAGTGTTGAGCCCACTAGGAACGTCTATATAAGTGGAGGAGACCAACCCGGCTAGAGTTACACCAGTCCAGATGCGAGTTATACTCGGCCGTCACACCTCCACACCCAAAACCTTGTGATCGGATCTAGCAGTCCGCCGCACGGAGTTCCTCCCTGTACGTGTGGATACCTCGGAGGCACTGCACCTGCGGTGCTTGGACGAACTGCTCGTGGGATCGGCAAGGAGGAGCAGGCTGAACGACTACTCGGCATCGACACGCATCATCGACTCTACTTCCGCTACGGGTCTGCACGTCTAGTGGTAATCTCGTGATCCATTATCTACAGCATTGATCCGGGCATAATTGGTAGAATTTTTATTTTGTGCTAGCGTAGCCTACCGCGTTCCCCAACATTCTGCCTATCACTCATCACTGTCCAAGCTGCTGTGTTGTCTATCCCAAGATCATTCTTCAATAAGCCAAGAAACCAGGTCCATGTTGGGGTGTCCTCTACTTCAACAACTGCAAATGCCAGAGGGAAAATGCAGTCCTTGGGATCCAAACCAACAACTGCTAGTAACACTCCACCATACTTGGTCTTGAGATGACATCCATCTATGCATAAAAAGGGTCTACAACCTGATAGAAACCCTCTTTTACATGCATCTAAAGCCATGTACAACTTGTTGAAGCAACCATTGTTCAATGTCAGTAGCATGGTGCTGCCAGGATTGGTCCTTCTAACTTCCTCTGAATAGTCCCACAACATCTTGCACTGTTTCACTTCATCACCTAGGATCTGCTTCATAGCTAATCTTCTTGCTCTAGCTAGTTTGGTCCTAGATGGAGTCATGTTGAACTCAAACTGCACCTTTCTTGCAAAGTTTTTAAGTGACATCTTGTCATCTGCCCTAAATTCTTCTAGATACTTGTTAGCTAGGTACTCGGCAGTAAACTGTTGTAACTCCCATGCTCTGCTGCATGTGTGTGTCCCCACATAGGTCTTAGCATACTGTATTTGAACTCTGTTAACAACAATGTACTCTTGAATTGCTTTTCTTAGTTCAACCACTGTAGGAAGCACTATCCCTAACTGAAACTTTGGATCCTTCATATGTTCAGGCTTGAAGAAGGTTAGCTTAACCTTCTTATTTTTTTTCTTCTTGCTTGACCCTGCACCTTTGTCATCCTCTTCTTCCTTTTCTGATTCAGTAAGTTCTTTTTCAGAATCTGATACATCAAGCTCTTCTGAATCATAATCACTGTCCCTCTCATGTTCTGAAATCTTCTTCTTGCCTCCTTTTCCATTCACATCTGGATCCACCCATTCATCAAACAAATCATCATCATCCTTCCCAACTTCATTGTCAGAATCTATCCATTCTGACCCACTATCATCAGTGTCATCATCTTCAACAAATGCTGCTGCTGCCTCTTCCATTGCCCTTGTTGTTGCTCTGGTCTTTCTTCCCATTGGACTGACTGGCAAGCCCTGATAGAATTCTGGAAGCTCATCTCTGTTCCCTGTTCCTTTCTCAGGTTTACTTGGTGACAAAACAGGCGGCAGAGATGGAGATCCTATAATGCATACATCATCCAACTCTATCCCACTCCACATGTCACTGCGGTCCATATATAGTCTGAAATGCCTGAATTTTGGCACCACTGCAGTCATGCTCAAAGTGTCGGCATCTCTGTCAACAATGCGCAAGCCATCATCTAACCTCTTCCCTGGAAGCAACCAATACACTTGTACTTTCACTGGATCATGACCAAGCTATTATAAAAAATCCTTAATCCACAGAGTTGACCAGGACTCAACTTCACAATGATCAAAAATATCAATTCGGCCATCTACATATGCCTTGTTCCTTCCATGACCGCAAAAGAACCCCCCATGATTAATTTCAACAGAGAACAACTCCTCTTGATCCCCTAGTATGAAAGAAATATGCATTTGTAACTACAATATGGGGCATTGCAGATTGTAATTCCTAATAGAGGCCTCTTCCTAATAACAACATCCATCAAAACCCTAAATTCCAAAATTGAGCATTGCAGGTTGTAATTCCTAATACCAGCATCCATCAAATCCATCAAAACCCTAGATTACGACACCAGACGACACCAGAGCCATGACATCGAACAGCAACAACATTGGGGTAGAGGGATTGGGAGAAGAAAAGGTTAGGGTTCTCAACATAACGAGGGGCGGGATCTCCAGGGCGGCGGCGTGCAGGGGCCATTTGGACCAGCGTCTCCCCGCTAGTTGCCTCCACTCTCTCCCCGCTGGCTTCCTTCACCGTCTCCCCGCCGCCGGTCGCCACCGAGAGTCGCCACTTGGTCGCCTTCAAATCGCCGTAGGGAGAAAGGGGAGAAGGAGAGGAACGGACCGAAGGCAACTAATGAAGAAGATGCCAAGATTAGGGGGTTTTGTGCAAAATTACCAACCGCCCGCGGCGGCAAAACTCCCGCCAAAACCACCTTTGCCGACGTGGCCGCGGTCAAAACGTGCGACGTAGGCTGGTCAGACCGAAATTTGATCCAACATATCCAACATAGTCTCAGTTAAATGATTGACATAAAACGAATATGAAGGAGGAATTCCTATCCTTCTTAATTTGGAAGGACAAAACTCTTATGAGCTGTCCAATGCATGCCAAAATTACAGGTCATACTGGTATTGCAACATATGCAGCCTACTCATGACTTGCTGTATTTCTAGAGAATCAACTCAGATGTTCAGATCTATCAAACCATCAATTAAAAATTAGAAATGCACTAAAATTGTACTCCCTCCGTTTCATAATTCTTGTCTCAAATTTGCCCCAAAATGGACGTATCTATTTCTAAAATTGTATCTAGATACATGTAATATTTTGACAAGAATTATGGAACGGAGGGAGTATATTAAGAAATCAATACACAGGAAAGAATGCTAGGTAGTGGCTAGGAGATTCTGTAAGTCCATAATATGGTCTGTCAGAATTGAAGTAGAAATAATGTTAATGGAATTATGTTGTTCTCTACGCAATCAGAAAACAAAGTTATCATCCCATTAAGAAGAGAAAGAAGTTACGTTCTATAGCCCTGTTAATCTGCGTATTGATTGGCACCATCAGTGGAACACCACTGACCATGCAGATTATTTTACTCTCTGTACATGGAGATATAGAAAGGTCAACCCACAATAGTATACTAGTATATTACTGCAAAAGAGTACCATTTCAAATTTCAAATAAAACAGATGAGAGAGTAATACTTCCAAATGCAGAAAAACAGAACGACATAAATAATTAGTATCATCAACAATAGCAAATTGCATACTGAAGATACTTGAATGAAGTAAATGGACATAAGGAAGTGGCCTCAATAATTAGTACATGGAAGCAAATAGATTAACTGACTAGATTAATTCATACAACCGAACAGGTTCCTTACAAATTCTCCATGGCTAACCTAGCATTGTTCAAAGCCACAAAAAGGCATGCAGCCAAACACCAACGATCCGGAAAGTAGACAATACTCCCTCCATTTCACAAAGGTTGGCGTATTTTGTTTCGTTAAGACAAGGTTTTGACCAATAAAAACTCAATTGATATGTGTTTTTTCATAAATGAAATTTATATCAATGGATTCGTCTTTAAAAGTTCTTGCTAATGATCTTGGTTTCGTATCATATAACTTACATATTAATAGAGTAATTTCTGGTCAAAATCTTGTCTTAACGAAACAAAATACGCCAACTTTTGTGAAATGGAAGGAGTACATAGTAGAGAGGAATCGCATATCCAAACCAGCACACAAAGCAAGGAGATTAAGCCCATACTCAACAACTGGTTTCTTCGTAGAGGCACCGCCGCCTGTACATGAAGCTGCAGCGACCTTCAGTTACCAGCACCTGACGACCATTCTGCAAAACAAGGAGTATACGGTACACCACAGCAGAGTTCTTTAGCAGTGCACATAACCTGCACTTCCTGACTATCTGTTGGAATTTTGGGTTAGGCACAAGGCCTAATCTGAAATTAATTACTGAAAAATCTCAAAATCCCATTCATGAAGTGGGATGAGGAAGTGAGAATACTCTCACCTTGCTAGTTTAGCGGGAGTTGGACGAACATATAAGGTATGTCAGTTCTCACTTCTTTAGCAAGTGAGCAAGGACTTCATCACCGGCTTGCCAAGGACAAGGTCTGGTTATGATTCGATATGGGTAGTAGTTGACCGGTTGACCAAGGTTGCCTATTTCATAACTGTGAAGACCACCTATACAAGTGCTCAGTTGGCCAAACGCTACATGTCTAGGATTGTATGCTTACATGGAGTTCCTAAAGAGATCGTCTCAGACAGAGATACTCAATTTACCTCAAGATTTTGGGGACAATTGCATGAGTCTCTAGGCACGAGACTGGAGTTCAACACAGCGTTTCATCTACAGACGGATGGACAAACAGAAAGAGTGAACCAAATCCTCGAGGATATGTCAAGAGCTTGCGCTCTGGACTATGGTTCTAGTTGGGATGAGAATCTACCTTATGCAGAGTTCTCATACAACAACAGTTTTCAAGCGAGTATTGGAATGGCACCATTTGAAGCCTTGTATGGCAAGAAATGCAGAACACCATTACTATGGGATGGAGTAGGAGACCGTAGTCTATTCGGACCCGACATGATAAAGGATGCCGAAGAGAAGGTCAGGCTGATTCAAGACAGAGTTAAGATAGCTCAATCCAGGCAAAAGAGTTATGCAGATTCCAAGCGAAGGGAGGTCACCTATGAGGTTGGTGACAGAGTGCATCTCAGAGTTTCCCCGACACGCGGTGTTAAGAGATTTGGAATTAAAGGAAAATTAGCACCACGCTTTATTGGACCTTACAAGGTTTTAGCACGCCAAGGAGAGGTAGCTTACAAGTTGGAATTACCTGAAGTGTTGACAAGCGTCCACGACGTGTTCCACGTGTCGCAGTTGAAGAATGTCACCCGGAAATGGCCGATACGCCACTAAGGGATACAATTCCACTTGATGAAGTCGAGATTCAAAGCGACCTCACTTATGAAGAGAAACAATCAAGATCTTGGAAACAGCTGAAAGACATACCCGTTCCAAGACAATCAAATTCTGCAAAGTTCAGTGGTATCACCACACTGAAGAGGAAGCTACGTGGGAGCGCGAGATTGATCTTCGAGAAGACCACCCACACCTATTTGCTAACCAACAGGAATCTCAAGGACGAGATTCATCTTAAGGGGGTTAGGTCTGTAACATCCCAAATTTTCAAAACTCTTCATATGCATTGCATTTCATAAGCATCATGCCACCCTTGCATTTAATCACATTTAAAATCCCAAAGTTAACCCAGAAAACCCTTTTACAAAAGTGCTTTTATTTGATTTTGGCCCTTTTTCATGCTTTTGGTCAATTGCATTTTAACCCATGAGGGTTTTGGCATAAAAAGGGGTTTAATGCATTTATAAAGCTACCCCATGTTTTGGCTTTTGAATTTCTTTTGAGACACTATTTAAATTATTAGCTAAAAAGCCCTAAAGGCTAATTTATAGGCAAAAGTATTTTTAATTATTTTATTTTGAGCGAATTCTTGTCCTAAAAGTTGAATCATATGAAAATAATATTTTACAATTTTTTTTGCAATTTATTTGGTTTGATTTGGAGCTTTGAACCAAATTTAGTGTTCAAAAACAGAAAATAGAAAAAGAAAAAGGAAGGAAAAAAAACCGCGTCCGGCCCGGCCAAATGGGCCGAACCGGCCTGCTTACCCCGCGCCCGACCGAACCGGCCTGAGCCAGACCGTACCGGCCGAGCCCAGCCGTGCAACCGCCTGAGCCACCGACGAGAGGGGCCCGCACGTCAGCTCCGTCTTCTACACGAACTGCTCCCCGATTTTTCCGGCCACGCGCCCGTCCGAACCACGCAGGACTCCCTCGCGATTTCTCCGCGCACGAAGCTCAATCCCATTTTCTGAACGCATCACCCCGAAGCCCAAACCCCCTCTTACTTTTTCCCCAACTCCCGCGCCCAATTTCGCTCTCGCGTCACCGGAATTTCTCGCTGGAAAACTGTCTCTGCCGCCGCCGTCTTCTCGCCGCCGCGGTCGTCCCGGTGAGCCACTCGCGCTGCCAACCCCCTCTTTCTTCTTCTCTCTCTATCGCACATCATTTGACGCGCTTGGTTTTTGCTTTGGACCGCCGCAGCCTCGTGCCGTCGCCGCCCGAGCTCCGTCACCGTCGGCCGCCGTCCTCCGTCGTTCTTGGCGTCGCGTCCGTCGCTCCCGAGGGAAGCCGCTGCCACCATCGAACGCGCCTCGCCGAGCCGTGTCCGTTCTGCCACTTCCCCGAGCCCGAACCGCAAACGGAAGCCGCCGTGCCGTCGCCGCCGTATTCCCCGTAGCCGGCCAGAACCCTAGCCGCCGCCGGTGAGTCATTCTTTCCCTGCCGTTGGATCCATCTTGAACGGCTGAGATTAGAACCCTAGCCGAACCGGTACGGGCCACTCCCGTGCTGCCACGTGTCACAGTAAAAATTAAAAATTAATTCTCGGCCGAATTAACTGGTAACTTTGTAGAAAAGCCCCTGGACTTCAAACCATCATATCTTTTAAACCGTTTGACCAAATTTGAAGTTCTATACCTTTCTGGAATCCTCACAACATTTAGAATCTTTTGGCATAGTTTAATTTTGACTTTGAACAACTTTAGCAGAAGCAAATTACAGAATGCTTGATTATGATTTAATATTCAAATGTTAGCTTGTTGAAGAATATTTTGAGTATACTCTCTGTCCATTAGGACCAGAGGGGAAATTATTTTGTAAATAATATTGCCACACAAATTTAATCTTTCTCCATGCTCTACAAAAATCAAATAAGCTTTTAATTAAAGCCCATCTTTGTTTCATACAAAGTAATTATCTCTTTATTATTGTATAATCTGTCCAAATCTTTTGTGAAGCTTTTCAAAACAGAAACTGAACATGTTATATTTAGAAGCAACCTACGTGTGCATCATCATGACATTTGCATCATAGCATGTCTTTGTATTGAATGGCATGTTTATTGTGTGTATGTTTTCTTTTATTTTAGATTGTGTGGATTGTGAACCTTGTTGTTGCGAAGAGTGTGAGAACTACCACAACCTTGGACAAGGCAAGTTCACTTTGATCATCTCCCAAATAATTTTTACTATGCACTAGTTGTTTTATTAGTTGCACTAGGAATATTAATTGTACCTCTATGCTAGCTATAAATCCCAGGTAGTATAGTCTACCCTTGCCATTACCTGGCTACCAAATTGCCATCGATTGTAGTTGAATGCTAGGCTATGATAGTATCGTGGGGAAAATTACTACATTGTGATATTGTTATGCCTATGGAGAAATGAAGTGTTTTATTAGATTAAGGCAAACAATTAATTCAATGAACCATTCTGGGTGGGCGGCTTTGAGGATTTTGAGGTTATGCGGCGTCAGGTCCATTTCTATGGGTCCCTCTGAGTCGACTCCCCGTGGATTCGGGGAGGGATCGTCCATGGACGTAGCTTGCGTTGCAAATGTGGAATGCCACCTAGGGTTACCGAGACTGGACTAGTTTCCTATTTAGTAGCTTTAAGTACAACCCCAATGCTAAATGGGCTCTAGCGAGACAAGAGTATGTTGTATGAACCTAGACCCGAGGAATTGTACTGAGGTAGCATGTGTAGGGGGAGCGTGATTCTCTCGTGGTTTAGGGAATTACCTCTGAAAATCTCGTAATCGACGCCGTTGCTACTCTACCCTGAGGACAGCAAGGGATTAACCCGTCGGTTTCTTGTGGGGAATGTGTACAAACTCTCGAGAGCGTCAAAACTAAGTACTTAGCCGTGTCCCCGGTTATGGACATTTATGAGCAACTGGATGTGGAGCTGTAAGGAAAGTCTCACTCATTCTAATTTCTTAATAAAATGAATGGTTTGAACTTGGGTTTAGGAGCATTGATGTGTCTACTCATTGTCCTTAGTTTAATAGGAGCATGGGTGTGTCTACCCCATGTCCAATAATGATAAAATTTATTTGATTAGAAGATAGGATTAAACAACTAAGCTTTTATGCAAATAGCCTTGAACCCCACCTTGCCACATTATGCATATACTTGGTAGGTTCTGTTATAACTCCTAGTGATCTTGCCAATACATTCAATGTATTGACCCCAGTGGCTGCATCGTTTAATGATGCAGGAAGCTCCGACGAAGAGTAAGAGTACGTTCTGGTTCTTTGGGTTACGGGCCTATATTCCAACACGCTCTCACCGTGGTGTTGATGTAGCCCTTGTATATTCCGTTTTCCGCTGTTGAACAATTGTTTTATTTCCAGCTAACCCGTGAGGTTATGCTAGTTTGTAAGTACTTTTAAATTCTGGATGATGCGTTGTAATATTGAGACCTTTGTTCTATGATATTACATCTTGAAACGGTGTGTGCTAGTGAGTCGATCCAGGGACTAGCACTAAAAGCACAGAGATCGAACCCGTGTACGGGGGCGGTCGCTTCACGCGGCTTGTGGCCAAGGGTTTTACCCAGAAAGAAGGTGAAGATTTCTTTGATATTTACTCACCTATAGCTCGATTGACCACAATCAGAGTATTACTATCACTGGCTGCCTCATATGGTCTGATCGTCCATCAAATGGACGTTAAGACAGCTTTCCATAACGGAGAGTTGGACGAGAAAATTTACATGAACCAGCCAGATGGATTTGTAATAAAGGTTCATGAAGGCAAAGTGTGTAAGTTATTAAATTCTCTATATGGCCTGAAACAAGCTCCTAAGCAATGGTATGAGAAGTTTGACAAAACTTTAACATCTTCCGGCTTTCTTGTAAACCAAGCTGACAAATGTGTATACTACCGCCATGGTGGGGGTGAGGGAGTTATACTTTGTTTGTATGTCAATGACATACTAATATTTGGGACTAACCTGAAAGTGATTAAAGAGGTTAAGACTTTCTTGTCGAAGTGCTTTGACATGAAAGACCTTGGTGTAGTTGATGTTATTCTGAACATCAAGCTCATGAGAGGCGACAATGGTGAGATCACTTTGTTGCATTCTCACTATGTGGAGAAGATCTTGAGTCGTTTCGGCTATACTGATTGTAAACCTTCTCCAACTCCTTATGATCCAAGCGTTCTGTTTCGAAAGAATCACAGAATTGGAAGAGACCAACTGAGATATTCTCAGATTATTGGTTCACTCATGTATTTTGCTAGCGCAACTAGACCTAACATCTCTTTTGGTGTGAGCAAACTGAGTCGGTTCAATAAGAATCCGGGAGATGATCATTGGAGCGCACTCGAGAGGGTCATGTGCTATCTAAAGGGCACAATGAGTTATGGTATACACTATACTGGGTACCCCAAGGTACTTGAGGGTTATAGTGATTCAAACTGGATATCTGATGTTGATGAGCTAAAGGCCACGAGTGGATATGTGTTCACACTCGGAGGCGGCGCTCTTTCATGGAAGTCTTGCAAGCAAACGATCTTAACCAGATCAACCATGGAAGTAGAACTTTCAGCATTAGAAACATCCACGGTTGAAACCGACTGGCTTCGTGAGCTCTTGATGGACTTGCCGATTATTGAAAAACCAATACCGACGATTCTTATGAACTGTGAAAATCAAACTGTGATAGTCAAAGTGAAAAGTTCTAAAGATAACATGAAGTCATCAAGACACGTCAGGAGACGTCTGAAATCTGTCAGAGCAATGAGAAATTCCGGAATAATAGCATTGGGATATATCCCAACGGCTAAAAATCTGGCTGATCCCTTTACAAAGGGTCTATCAAGGAATGTGATAGAATCTGCATCAAGGGAGATGTGGTTGCGACCCACGTGAGTTACCAAGGCGGTAAACCAACCTATGTGATCGGAGATCTCGTGAATTAGGACCTGGGAAACAAGTCATTGGATAACTGAGGAGAGTGTACATTCTTTATCAAACTCAGTTGACGATGCATTACTCTCATCTACTGTATGGTAGGTTGTTTAACTTAATGTGTTCTAACGCGTTGCATTAATTTGCAAGTGAGATACTGTCCTACAAAGTAGTCTCTAAAGAACACACCTATATGAGCCTGACTGTTGGTCGCAGTCTATGAGATTTGGGTGGTCTCTAGTAAGCTCATGAAAAAGCCTGGAGAATGATTTATATGCTCCACGCTGCGGGGTAGCATTCGGTAGCCCAGTACCAGACAACAATTTAGTGAAGCTCTAACTTAGAAAACTGACAATTCAAGATTTGTCCATTGTTCAGTTGTGCGTGAGTGAAGCTATTTGTTTAGGTGGATGTTCAACCTTAACCGGTCTCCACTGAAACGTTGGTATATCAAAAACAGAGTTTTGGATCAACGGCAATTTTATGTGCTTATGAGATATTGTGGGGGCTTGTTGGAATTTTGGGTTAGGCCCAAGGCCCAATCTGAAATTAATTTCTGAAAAATCTCAAAAACCCATTCATGGAGTGAGATGAGGAAGTGGGAATAATCCCACCTTGCTAGTTTAGGGAGAGTTGTACCAATATATAAGGTATGTTGGTTCTCACCTCTTGAGCAAGTGAGCAAGGAAAATCCCCACGTGCGCTCCTCCTCCTCCTCCTCCTCCTCCTCCTCCGCTCGCCTCGTCACGATGCGCGCGCGGCGCGTTTCGTGGATCGATTTCGAGTTCGGGTCGTGCTTATCTTTTTGGCAATCAGAATCTGTTGTGGACGCGTAACAAATTATCGAGTTTTGGTTTCCTAAACCGGACCGAAGTCCGCCTGCGTGTCTATATAATAAGACGACCGCGGCCTCCGGACGTACCACGCCACAACCCTAGCCGTCACGCCCATGATCCAATCTCGCTGTTCGCCGTCAACTGCTACTCCATCCCGTTGACTGCGTGCACACATCGCCGGGAGAGCAGGCCTCCGGAACCCCGACCTTCGAGATCCTGCCCGGGAGATGGTCGATAAGGTTTTGGGGGAGCGTTCTCACGCGACTGCTCGCTTCTTCACGTCCCTGTTTCGTTGGCATCTTCATCACCAATGGCCGACGACCTCAGAGATCCCGCGGCTTAGGCTGGCGCTCTAGCTCAGCAGCAGCAGGCTGCACAACTTCAAGCACAGTAGCAGTCTGCCCAACTCCAAGCCCAGCCAACTGCTGTTGCACAAGCGCAAGCGCAGGCACTGGCCGCTGCCCAGGAGTTTCTTGTTGATTTTGATTAGTAGTTTTATTATTCATGCCGTGAAATTAGATGAGTTTTATTGTTGTGCATTGCTATTTAATTTGTCTAGTTTGCATCATATAATATGCTACATGTTTTACACATTGTTTTTCTGGATTAAATATTCATCAAAATTACCTAATTATTCAACACATCCATATCTTACGACACCGTCATCTCCTCCTCGTCGGTGAGTAAATAATATTATGGTCCGGATGAATCGCAAACAGCGTAAAGCACTCTTCATCTACATAACTCTCCCTCCCAAACAGTTCCAAGACTTTGACAGCATGCTTTAGGGTCACTTCTTCCCACTTGATGAATCCTCAAGGACTCAAACATAGAGCTGGGAATCATCGTCGTTATCTATTCGCCAAGCATGCAAGAGTCCCTGAGACCGTCCAATGGTAACAAGATCAGTTGTGTGCACCATGTCTTCAGCCCAATCAATTTTCCCCCAGTTCTTCCCTTGAGTATCGACCGAGACTATGGAACCATAATGGGAGCTCAAATTCATGGTGCCATTCAGGAAGACACACTGTGGACCACCAAGAAGAACAGTCCTCCACGCCCACCCATGATAAACGCCAGTCCATCGTCCTGTCTCAGAAGAATAGATCGCCACTTGTACGAATTCGCCAAAAGAATTCGTCAGGCACTACGGGAAAAACCGGCGTTGCCGAAGGCCCGGAACCTTCGTCAAAGTCTTTGTCGGAGGCTTTTTCTCAGGGCCACCGGCAAAGGCCGTCGGCACGGAGCCCTACCGGCAAAGCCTTCTTTGCCGGCGGCCTTATCTCGTGCCCTTCGGCAAAAGCTTTGCCGGAGGCCAAAAGAGAGGCCGCTGGCAAAGAAAAGGCAGTCACGGCACGCATTAAGGAAAACGGATGGCCACGTAAACACAGCTTTGCCGGAGGCCAAAAAAGAGGCCGCCGCAAAGAAAATCGGAGAAAGAAAAAAAAAGAAAAATCCCCCCCGCCGCTTCACCCCGCCGGCCGCTGCACCCCGCCGTGCACCGCCCCCGGCTGCATCTCGCCATTGTTGCGCCCGCCGCTGCATCCCGCCGGTCGCTGCACCCCGCTGCGCACCACCGCCGGCTGCTGCACCCCGCTACGTCCCGCCCACCGCTGCACCTTGCCGGCCGCTGCATCTCGCGAAGCCGCCGGTTGCCCCGGCCTTGATGCCGCGCTGCTGCCGCCCCGCGCGCTCGCCCGTGCATCTGCCGCTGCCACTTCGGCTCGCCCCGCCTGTAGCTGCAAGCCAGAAACTGCGACGCCCTGCTGCCTCTGCTGTTGCCGCTCCTCCGGCGACGGCCCGCGTGGAGAGGGAGAGAGAGGGGGGTGGGAGAGGGAGCGACGCGCTGCTGCTGCTGCTGCTGCCGCTGCCGCTCGCCCCACACTGCCCCAAGCCGCTGCTGCCGCTCGCCCCACGCCGCCGCGCGCTTGCCGGAGGGAGAGGAGGAGCTCCAGCGCCTGGACGGAGGGACAGAGGCCAGGCGCACAAGGAGAGGACGGGCTGCTGCCTACCTGCTGCTGCGCACCGGCCGCAGAGGGCGGAAGTCGCCGGCGGAGGGCGCCAACATCTGGAGAGAGGAGAGAGCAGGGAGGAGAAGGAGCTCTGTGCGGCTGAGAGGAGAGAGCAGGGAGGAGGGAGGAGGCGAAGGGATAAGAGATGAACGGCTGGGATTACAAGAGATGAGCGGACCACAGCCTGCCATGTCATCAATCCGCGCCGCAGTCACCTGGATCGGTGACGTGGCAATTTTCTTTGCCGGCGGCCAAGCCTACGGCAAAGATATTTTAGTCTTTGCCGGAGGCAGATTTTATTTTTTGGCTGTACACATTTGATAACGTTTGTCCCATTATAATTTCGTGTATTGATCTGAAATTTGTATGACAAGCTTATATAGCCATAATGTAGCACCATGCCAAAAATTGTTAATTTTTGATAAAGTTTTAATATTATTCATATTTTCCTATTAAATGGCTCTAGAAAATGATAAGTAATTATTTTACATAAAAGTTGGTGGTTTTAATTCACATTAGTCATCATTAATAGTAAATGTAACCATAGTAAAAGAATAAACTCAAAAAGTGAAAAAATATTGCAAAACTTGGTTCGGGTCTCAAATTAGACGTTTGAGTGCTCATTTCAGGAACTTATACGAAGATTTTGCAATTCGTGAATCATGTACCATTTAGATTTGCGTTTGGACCTGTAGTTTTTATCCCAAGTTTATATACCTATAAAACAACACCTTGCCAAAAGTTGTTCTTTTTGGACAATGTTTTAGTATTATTTCATTTTCCCCTATTAAACGGCTATAGAAAATGATAAGTAATTACTTTTACACAAAATGTGGTGATTTTAATTCATATGAGTAATCATTAATGAGAAATGAAACCACAGTAAAAGTTTCAACTCAAATTTGGAGGTTCACTCTTGAGATCGTACATTTTGTGAATTATGTACTATTTTCCATTTGTTTATTGACTTGTAATTTTTATCCTAGTGTTGTATACCTATTAGTTGGCACCATGCCAAAAATTGTGAATTTTTGACAAAGTTTTAATATTGTTTCATTTTTCCCTATTAAACGGCTCTAAAAATGATAAATAAATATTTTTACATAAACATTTATGATTTTAATTCATATTGCTCGTCATCAATGCTAAATGAAAGTACAGTAGAAATTTCAACTCAAAAAGTGGTGGTTTACATCAAATTTGAAACTAGAGAGGAAAAGGATACAAAAGAAAAAATATTGAAAACATCTTTGCCGGAGGCCGGCCTCTGGCAAAAAAGCTCGTCCGTTTTCTCATCGTTAGGCAGCGGTCAAGTCCACGTGGGCCACCTTTCTTTGCCGGCGGCCTTTTTATTCTTTGCCGGAGGTTTTATTTTGCCAGAGGCCTTTTCTATTCTTTCCTGTAGGCATTTTCTTTGCGGCAGCCTCTTCCTTTTTGCCGTCGGCAAAGTCTTCTTTGCCGGCGGCCCGAAAAAAAGCCGCCGGCAAAGGCCCAGGCCGCCGGCAAACCGGGATTTTCCCGTAGTGAGGGGCGCAAACACGAAGAATCGGGAAGGAGCGGCGGCGTCGAAACCCAAGAAGAAATCATACTCTCCGTCATAGATCACAAGGACGCCCTCCTCGTGTGGGTCCAGCAACACTATCAGCGGCAGCACCCTCACTCCTCGGTCACCGGGTTGCAGACGATGTACTGGTACTTGTGCTTCTCCCTCTTCGTGTACGATTTCCAGCACCTGAGGAGGAGTATGCTGCCGCATCCCTACTTGACCTCGAAGCGCTGGTAGGTGCCGCGCAGGAAAGGGAGTGCGGGGTCGATCAGAGGTGCGCCTCCGCCGGAGAGATTGCGGAAGGCGAGGCCGCCGCGGCGCGTGTTGAAGAAGAAGCCGGAGAGCATCTGCGGGGAGCGCTTGCGGATGGCCGGGTCGGAGCAGAGCGCCAGCCATGGCTTGGAGACTCGTAGGGCACCCGCAACAGGATCTCGACTAGCGCGTTCTCTGGTACGGGCCACGGCTCTTCCTCCTCCGGCTTCTGCTTCTTCGAAATCTCCGAACGGAAGAGAGGGCCGCGTTAATTTGGGTCGAAGATTGGGGGAAGGAAGAAGAGGGGGCGAAATATACCTCCAAGGATGCATCGGTAATGGCGGGGAACGACGGCGGTAGATGGGGCGGCGGAGCGTCCACTTCAGGGCCGGCCGCCGGCGGGTGGTTGTGCTCCGTGCAGCCATGGTCGCCTGCCTCTCCTCGCACTTCTCCTCCTGGCGGCATTGTGTCCGCCCCAGGCTACTAGGTCGCGGCGGCTCGTTGGGACTAGCTAGGGATTTGGGAATGGAGTGAACAGAGCGGCTGCGGCGGCCCTTTTTGAACGGAAAAGAGACCACCCGGCGGGCGGCTCGTCGGGACTAGGGATTTTTGGGAAGTGGAACCAACAGAGGCAGCGGTTGGTGGGGACCCTTCGGAAATTGGGCGGGAAGTCCAATGGGCTTTAAGATTTCTATATTTATTTTTTTTATTTTTTTTGCGAGTAAATAATTTTGTATGCTGTGGAACGCCTTACATTTGATCAAGCAATCTCTAGGAAAATAAGCTCCAAAAACCATGTCTATATATAACATGGGAACAATTTATAGCCAGCAGCACTTGGTTATACTATTAATCTTGTTCTAACCCCGTCGGCATCATTGTCTGTTGACCGGCTCCACTGACTCATCGTGCCGTGCGTACAGTATGCGATAGTAGCTCCGACCGAACCTTTCCGAGAATATAATCATGGATATAAGACCTCCTCTTTCTTCAAAATTCGAGAGAAACGTCGCTTGCTGTAATTTTAGAGACTCGGACTAAGATCAAACTAGAATCCCGGTAGTTTTATAGATTCAACAAATTAATGATTAATCGAGACTTGCATCCAAGAATAGGTAATTAACTGCAGATTCAACAAATGAAAGGCAGCGATGGAAATCATCTCCTTCCCTTGAGTCTCGTGCGATAGATATACTCCCTCCGCCTCAAAATAAGTGATTTACTTTCGGACGGACGAAGTATATCACTTCAAATCCACATCACTTATTTACAGACGAAGCAAGTATATCACTTCAAAAGTATTTGTGCAATTAGGTTTTTTTCATGACAATCAAACAAACCACGTCCTAAGGGCATCTTCAACAAGGTGATACTTAGGCCATTACTAAGAGGAAAGTGAATATTTTATTTTGCACTAGTAACAACACCTCCAATAGATGGTTATTAAGATCTAGTACTAAGATTGAAAAAGAAATAGACGAATGTGAGAGGTGGGACCCACAAAGTGAGGTTTTTATAACAAGAGATCTCTCCAACAACTGTTTTGTTGTTATTTATGTCTTGGTACAAAAGCCAAAGCAGTTTCTTATACAAGTAATCACTACTTCACTTTTCATACCTTTTCCTTTCCACATCATGAAAAGTCTTACATGGCACACCCTTAGTACCTGCTGACATGTACTATTGGACATGCTCTAAGGGCATCTTCAACAACAAAACATATGAACCGGTACTAAGCCTCCCTCTTCTCCTCTTACTTGTTTTCTCTCTCTCTCTCTTCAATCAATTATTTAACAAAGCAACTTTTTCAGTTTGGATCCACATGACATACTCTTATCTCCATTGAACTAGATTTTCTCATTCTTGGTCCTATAGCCAATGTTGTTACTTCTGCAGCTTACCATTACTTCACTTTTTTGCTCCACCTCAGCCAAAAAGTAAGAGAGAGACTATTAGTACCTGCTAAGTATCTCTCATTGGAGATGCCCTAAGCGTGCTAAGGGCATCTTCAACAAGAGGCACTACACGGGTACCAAAAAAATAGTGGCCAATGTGAAAGAGAGATGAACACCACAACTAAGTAATGGTTACAGGTACTACATGGATACCAAGACACAAAAGAGAATGACATGTGGGTCTATCAAAAAAAAATGTGTAAGAAAAAATAAAACATATTAAAAAGGAGAAGAAAAGAAATTTAGTGTCAACCACCATTGAAGATGCCCTTAACTACGAATATACCATTGAGTGGATTATATGTTGGTCCTTTAAGTTTTTTTCCCTTGTGTTCTCTAGCTCTATTAATCTGCAAATTGATTGACACCCACAGTGGTACACCATGCATACTTCTTTTCCCTCTCTCCCTCTATATATATACATACACAAATATACAAAGGTCAATCAACAATATTACATTACTGCAAAAAGTGTAACCATTTCAAATAAAACAAATGAGTACTCCATAATACTTCCCAATGCGGAAAAACAATGCGACATGAATATTCAACGTCACTGGATAAGTTGCGTACTAAAGACACTTGCATGAAGTAAATGGAAATAAAAACTGTTCCAAACATAGCTAATGTACTGTCTCAAAATCACCCCATATGAGGACCTAAAGAAAATGGCCTCAACAATCACATGAAAGCGAATACATCAACTAACTGAGTTCATTCATATAACTGAACATTAACCATTGGAGGGCTGCTTACAAATTCTCTATTGCCAACCAGCATTGTTCAGAACCACAAAATGGCATGCACCAGAACACAACAGATAGGAGAAGTCAGCAGAAGATTTTTGACATATCAAGCCCCGGTGCCACAATATCACTAGATTAAACCCACACCTCGCTGTGGATTTTTACGAGGCAATTCTACAGCCTGTTCATGAAGCTGCCGTGACTTTCAGTTACTCATCTGATGACCATTCCGCAAAACAGGGAACATAAGGTAGACCTTCCAGGAAATCTTGAGAAGTACTCATAACATGCACTTTCTGATTATCCATATCATAAGACACTGTCATCTCCTCCTCATCAGTAATCTGGATGAATTGCAAACATGGTATAGGACTTGTCGTCTTTGCGAGAAGGCCTTCCGAACAGTTCCAAAACGTTAATAGTATGCTTCAGGGTCCACTTCCCACTTGCGTAATCCTCAAGAGCCCAAACATAGAGTTTGCAATCATGGTGATTATCTATCTGCCACGCATACAAGCATCGTTGAGACTGGCCAATGGAAGTACTGTCATAACTGCTTGGCATGTCATCTGGCATTTCAATTTCCCTCCAGACTTTCCACTCCATGTCGACTGTGACTATTGAACAATAATGTGTACTCAAATGTATAATTCCATTTAGGAGCACAAATTCTGAACAACCAACCAGAATAGTCTTGTAACCCCACTCACTCTGGACCGAAGTCCATCCTCCAGTCTCCGACGAGTAGATCGCCAGTTCCGAGAACTCGCAGAAACAATTTCTCATGGGCGCGAGCACCACAAAGTGGGTCGGAACAGCCAGGTCGAAACACAAGAAGACATCGGTCGTGCCGGAATACAGAACGTGGCCGCCCTCTCTGTCCGGCACTATCACAGGGGGCAACTCGGTCCACTCCTCCGTGGCAGGATTGCACACGACGTAATCGAAGTCATCTTCCTCGGCACCCGGCTCCCATCATCTTAACAGGAGGAGGCTGCGGCAGCATTGCTCGACCGAGAAGCACTCGTAGCTCCCGATCAAGAAAGGGAGAGAAGGGTCGACAGGAGGGGCCCCTCTGCCGGACAAGTTGTGGAATTTGAAGCGTCCGCCGTCTTGGTAGAAGAATCCCGACAGGGTCTGCGGCGACAGCTTGCGGATCTCTGGGTCGGAGCAGAGGGCGAGCCAGGGCTTGGACACGCACTTGAAGCGGCAGAGAGACCTGTAGGGCACCCGCGACAGGATCTCCGCGAGGGGCCCCTCCGGGAGGCTCCCCAAAGGCTGCTGCTCCTGCTCGTCGTCCTTCCGCATCTGCTTCGTCTACAAACGGAAGAGTCGGTTCGATTCGGCTCCATTGATTGTTGGATCGAAGATTGGAAGAAGGAAGAGGAAGGGAAGAACAGAGCAAATTACCTCAGACGCTTCCTCGGAGGCGGGGAACGGCGACGGGGAATGGGAATGGGGCGGAGCGTCCTCGTCGCAGACTCGGCGGTCGGTTGCCAGCGGTCGGGCATGCCCTCCTCCCCCTGGAGGCATCCCCGGCTCGCGGCGGCTCGCCGGGGCTAGGGTTTAGGAAGGGGAACAGAGCGGCGGCAGTTGCGCTTCAATGAGTTTGAGCGGCAACCGGCGCCAGAAGAATGACTTTAGGACTTCCTCTTGGCCTTAAAAAAACAATTTTTCCCCTGGGAAGTCGAACGAGCTACTCTCCGGGAAAAAATAAATACGAGAAGTGGAGCATTTGGATCAGATAGTTTCATTTTGTTCCTCGGTTAACAAAAACGTTCCTTGTTAAACTATTTTCTCAGTTGATCTAGCCTTCTTGTATGTCAAACTTTTTAAACTTCGTCTAAGTTAAAACTAAGTATTGTTGTCAAATTTATGGACCCGTCATGCAATTTCATGGATTCTCATAAATCAACGGTACTATTTTTATGGATTCACAGACTTCGACACGAGCGGTGTGATCGATGAAGCAAACCACTTTGTATTAGTCGCTATTCAAAACACATTTTTTTTTAATTCACGGTTGGGACGAAATCAGTTGGTGCTATGACGATGCCTCCACATGTTGCAGCCACGCACACAAGCCGCTGTCGCCCCAGCTGCATCATCCCCTGCAAACACACAAACAAAGAAATCCTCAGACAACCACAAGGAGATCAGAATGACAAGAAATTAAACAAATGCCATGGGTTGTTCGTCGATCTTACTGTCCGGCGCCGGCCCTGCAGGCTCCAACGAGTTGCAGATGCTGTTGACGCTGCAGGCCCTGGTGCACGGGTCACCGCCGGCGCCGGCGCCGGCGAGCAGCTTCTTGTTGGGGCTGCAATCGTCGAGGCACTTGGCTGCGCAGACAAACCGCAACGCCCCCGGAATGGTTTTCCGGCACTCGGTGTAGCACGGCAGGTAGCACTTGCAGAAGTCTTTCGCGGCGGCCGCCTTGCCCGGCATTGTCGTCGACAGCATTAAGGCGAGAAGCACGCACAGGGCGGCCATGGCGGCGGCGGCTCTCGTCGTCGTCTTCTTCGCCTCCATCTCTCCTTCCTCTCGCCCGGGCGATGGGTTGATCTTCAGAAACGATGGAGAAATGGAAGAGAATTGCTGTTGTGGTGAGACTGTACTGTGTGTGTGTGTGCGCGCGCCTGTGTGGTGTGGGCTTTTTATAGTACAGCGCCGGTGCTAAGGAAAACAAGGATCATGGTGAGCAATTTTGCTAACAGATAAACTCGTTTTAAATGGTGGGTCTTGATTGCCCTGAATAGAGAAACTACTGAATTACGGTATGATCAGCATGAACTAGTTTTGGCAAGTAACAAATATTACACCTTGATTGCCGTGGATTATGTGACGGAAAGAGAAAGGTCTCTGAACGGCGTGGACAGAACCGGCAAGAGGTTGCAGAGAGCTACTTCTACGAGCTAAGTATGATCCAACCGGTGGACATTGGTTATGATGGTAAGACTCGTGTCTGTCGAGTTCAGGACATGATGCTTGAACTTATATCATTACGAAATCCAATACAGATCCCGTATATATCCTTCCATCGTGGTGCCACAACCCAGCCACCATTGCTCCGGCCACCCAACCCCATCGCCTTCTTCCATGGCCTCTATGCACATCACGTGCTCACCAGCGCGCCCTCCTGTCTGGTTCGCCGACACAAGCTTCCTTCAGCACGAGCGGGTAGTCCAGAGCAGCAGCTGCGGCATCTGCAGGAGCAACGCAGCCGGCTTCAGGACCCAGCGGAGGAAAACCAGATCTTCGCACCGTCTTCTCCAACTCCGGCCAGGCCCTCGATTTTTGCCATCTTGATCGGTGCATCCAACTCAACTGCAGTGTGTTGGAAGGGAGTATGGCAGCGGCGGTCTGCGGTGAACCTCCGGTGACGCCGGCGGGTTGGTCGGCGGCGAACATTCGATGGTAGGGTGGGGGTGGTGGCTGCTGGTCCGTCACCAAGTACTCACTTCGACGCATAGTTGGGGAAGAGAAAGAGTCAATTCCACCCAATACGGAGGAGTCGAGCTGAGAAGGGCTTTGTCTATGTTTCAAAATCTATCTTTTGAAGAGTAAATTACAGAAAACCACCGCAAAGGGTTTCACACAAGTACCATTTTACGTTTTAGTTGCTAAAAATCACCAAATTTATTTAAACCGTCGTTCGCAAGTGTCTAAGCCCATTTCTGACGTGGCGGATCCACCGATTAGACCAGCGTTTCCTGACAGCGTGGAAATGACTTCCTGACTTTTTCTTCTGTCTCCTCGAGCTCTGCCTCGTCTGCTTCCTCTCGTTCTTCCCCCACCGAAACTCCTTGCCTCCATGTAGAGCCGCTGCTCCGGCCGCCGCTCCTAAACGCCCCCCACGCGCCGTCGCGCCGCGCCAGTCGCTCTGCTCGCTGCTGCGCCTCGCACCTCGCTCTTCTCGTGCTCGCCGCCCGCGCCGCGCGACTATCCGGCGGCCCTCCTCCTCGCGGATCCGGTCGCTGCGGCCATGGCAGCGAGCTGGGGACCTCCTCCTCACGGATCCCGTCCCAGGGCAACATACACGCGAGCGGCATGCCACTGTGTCCGTGCGCGCCCGCGATGCGCCGCCGCGGCCATGGCCATCCCAGACCCTCTGCGCGCGGCGGTGTCCAAGCGGAGCGGCGGCAAGATCGCGCGGGTCTACAGACTGCAGAGCGGCGACTGCGTGCGCATGCATATATGCGATTGCAATTTGCAAGCCGGTTGGCAGTTTCATATTTCCCCATCGTTGCAGCACACAAAACGTACGTAGCCGGCTCAATTGAGATCGAGCAGGAAGCAAACGGCATGAATTCTTCCGACATCATATTTCTGGCCGTTTCCCTTCTTGTCCTCCTCCTGTTCATGCCCAAGCGAGAGGGCAAGAGGCCTCGCGCGGACATGCAGAGCGTGTGCGTGCGGACTACGGAGGCGACGGCGGCCTCTCCCAGTCCATGGCCGCCCGTCAGTCTCCTTGCCCTGGAATGGTTGCCCACGTGGGCTCCGGCGGGGGCGAGCAGAGCGACCGCAGCGCTCGCGGTGGGCGGCTTGGAGCTGCTGGAGCAGCGGCTCTGCACGACGGCGAGGAGCTTCGGTGGGGAAGGAGAGGAAGCAGAGAAGGAGGGAGAGCTTCGGGAGAGAGAGCGCGTAGAAAGTCAGAAAGACGGACCCATCTGCTCAGTCAATGCCACGCTGGCACGCCGCATGGCCTGACCAGTGGACCCATTCCGTCAGAAATGGGCTTAGACACTAGTGAACGAGGGGTTAAATAAATCCGGTGGTTTTTAACAACTAAAACGTAAACTCGTACCTACGTGAAATTGAAATTTACTCGTCTTTCAAATATTCACTAAAAAGCTAGACAGCCCGCAGGTCTCTTTGTATGTCTTGTCTGGAAAAAGGAGGGAAGACTTGATTTTTTTATTTTTTTTGAGCACCCAGGAAGGACTCGATGATTATTCGTTCGCGGCAACCGGAAGTAAAAATTGTTGTGGACATGAATCCTGTAAATCTTTTGAGGCTGGCCATTTCTCACAAACACTGGCTAAGCTAAGGGCCCTGATGCTACCATTTCAGACAGGGTTTTTTCCCAGAGGATTTGTCTTCTTTTTTTAAAACCCCAGAGGATTTGTCCGGAGAAAGAAAGAAGCTGGGCCCAAAGGTGTTTCAAAAAACAAAAAAAGAACCTGGGCCCAATGCAGATGCAGCCACGCACGCAACCTATCTATCTAGCCCATATTCTAAAGAAAATCTATCTAGCCCATGAGAAGCCCACCGGCCCATTAGTCCATTACGACTCTCCCCCTTCACCGTCGTCGCCGACTCGCCCCCCGCCGATACGGACCAACAACCAACACCGGACAGATTGATCGGAGATGAAGTCCTTCGACCCGTGGCCATTGATCATCCGTCGGGAGTCTGGGAACCCTTCCTTGCCGGATCCGCCGTCACCAACCTCACCGCCGGCTTCAGGGAGGAGGAGCTCAACCGATGCTTGATCCACCGACCGATCGCTCGCCAGGGGACAACCTGAAAGACAGCATCCCCCAGACCCCCATATACCCAGCCCACCATCCCCCCGTCGCCGGGTGCATTAGACACCAGTCCCCGCCGTCGGAGATCCAGAGAATCACCGGAGAATGAGATGAAGCCCTTCAACCCATGGCCGCTGTTCTTCTGCCGGGAGTGGGTTGGGGCCGCAACTGGCGCTTCCTCGTCGGCTTCTCCGTCACGGGCATCCTTGCCAGCAAGCACCCCGCCGGCTTCACCGATAGATCGACCGCCAGGTGACGACCAACCGCGTCCTAACACCCGTTGACTTGTCTTGCATAGATCTGTCTCTGGCGTGCTACAATTTCTTTCCTGCTTTATGCTGGCGTGTCATGATGTTTAAATCGAAGACTTACGATTGTTATATGTTAGTGTGCATCTGTCACCGTTGACAAACTGAGCGTTAGTTTAAGTGATATACTCCCTCCGTCCCATATCAAGTGATTCAAATTTACCCAAAAATGAATGATACATGTAATATTTCGTCAGTTAATATGGGACGGAGGGAGTATTTGATGAGGTTTGCACAAATTAAGGGCGCAATAACTAATTAAAATGCACAAATTGAGGGTATACTACTAGTAAGATTCTTCCTGTCTGAAACTCTGAACTCCAAGTCTGAGTTATCTTGTTCTTAATTTGCTTACACGCTTCCCCAGTTGCTTCATACACATGCTTAGGTGAGTCAATGAGAACTTGCAACCAGTATGCACACAGCCTCTCCATTCCGCACTCGTCTGAGTTCTCTCCTTTCCAAGTAGGAACCCAAACGGAGATGGAGTGCACAGGCAAGGAATAGCTATAGACGCAGATGGAGGTGGTGAGCGCTTCTCATGGCGCGTTGGGTCCCCTCCTGGGGAAGCTCACCGCCTTGCTTGTGAATGAGTGCGGCCGTCTGAAAGGGGTCCGCCGCGAGATCCGCTCCCTCCGGTCTGAGCTTACTCACATGCATGGTGCGCTCAAGAAGTATGCTAAGCTTGAGGATCCTGATGACCAGGTAAAGGAATGGATATCACTGGTGAGGGAGCTAGCTTATGATACGGAGGACTGCTTCGACAAGTTCATTCACCACCTAGGCAAGGACGGGCAAGGTTCCGGCTTCAAAGAGTTCTTCCGCAAGACGGCTCGCCGTCTAAAGACGCTTGGAGCTCGTCGTGGAATTGCCAACCAAATCGACGACCTGAAGGTTCGTATCAAGGAAGTGAAAGAGCTCAAGAATAGTTACAGACTGGATGACATTGCTTGTGGAACCTCTGGCCAAGCAGCCTTGGATCCCCGGCTGTCTGCTCTTTTTGCTGAGGAGACACACCTTGTGGGCATTGATGGTCCCAGAGATGATCTTGCCAAGTGGATGATGGAAGAAAAAAACAAGCATCATTGCAGGGTGTTGTCTATTGTTGGGTTTGGTGGATCGGGGAAGACAACACTGGCGAATGAAGTCTATCGCAAGATTCAAGGGCACTTTCATTATCATGCTTTTGTCTCGGTCTCGCAAAAGCCAGATACAAGGAAAATTATCAAGGATGTGATCTCGCAAGTGTCTTGTAAGGATGAATTCATAAAAGGTATAGAATTTTGGGATGAAAAGAAATCCATTGCAAAGCTAAGAGAACTACTACAAGACAAGAGGTATTTTTTTTTTTGCAAAGTATGCTTGCATTATTGTCATTATTTGAGGTAAAAATATTTAGCATGCAATTTTTCACATAAGAAACAACATTGCACCACTAGCTGTGCTTGTTATCACACGGGCTTATCATCATTTCTGACACCTTACTGCACGTACTAGGAAGTTTTCACGCAAGTGGAACAAGCTACAAACATGGTAAACCCTGGTAGTTATAAATTACATTTTGCAACTTCTCTTCCATATTTTAGCTAAAATGCTTAGCACAAGAAAATATCTATAACCATTTCATGTGTTTTTAATTCAAAGTACAATGTAGAAGGACACAGGCAGACATATGAGTGTGTCCCCCTCCCTGAACTAACAGAGGCTAGGGATAAATCTGCTATCTCGTCCATTGGGGCACCCTATCACCTCCATAACCGCAGAAAGAGTGTAAAAATGTTAGTTCGGTTCTCTGCAGTAATAATCTATTGACATGAAAATTAAAAGAATGTTGATGTTTATTACAGAAAATTGCTTCACCAGTTTTCTTTTCTTTCCAAATTGCACAAATTTGTCTCTCATATAACAAATAAAAGTAATGTTTCTAAATGAAAATGATGAAAGAGTGAAAGGTAAATAATGTCATTTTTCTAGCTGATCAGCTTTCTGTGCTGAAGGCGCTGCGAACTCAGTCCAACCGTTAGCAGGCGCTATACCAGATGTTGCCTTTGACAGATGCGTGCTTTGATCTATACCCCTCTTTAATTATTTATATAAAAATTGAAGTTCTGGAGATGCTGTGACTCGGTGCAGGCGTTACGCCGCATGCCGCACATTGAAACATAGAAAAAAAGAAAGCTAGAACATCACACAGGAAATCGAACTGGAGGTAGACACACCTATCCCCCAGACGCTCCCAACTCACAAACCTAAGAAATATAATTGTTGGAATTTTACGTTTGTTTAGTTTTTTAGTTACATATGTATATCATAACTGACTGATGCTATTTACTTACATGTATTCGGTATCTTGTCATCATTGATGATATATGGTCTGTATTGGCATGGAATGCTATCAAGTGTGCTTTTCCAGAAAATAATTGTTCCAGCAGAATTATAGCCACCACACGCATTTTGGAAGTAGCAAGTTCTTGTTGTCCAGGTCGTGATGATCAGATCTATGAAATGAAACCTCTAAGTAATCTTCACTCTGAAAAACTCTTTTTCAAAAGAATTTTTGGCTCACTGGATTCCTGCCCTGATATGCTGAATGAAGTTTCATATGCAATTCTGAAAAAGTGTGGAGGCTTACCATTGGCAATTATCAGTATATCTGGATTGCTGGCAAACAAACCATGTGTCAAAGAAGAGTGGGAGAAGGTGAAAAGGTCAATCGGTGCTGACTTGAACAAAAGACAGAGTCTAGAGGGAATGAAAAATATATTATCACTGAGCTACAATGATCTTCCACCAAATCTCAAGACGTGCATGCTGTATTTAAGTAATTTTCCCAAGGATTACGTGATTGAGAGAGAAAGGTTAGTTAGGCGATGGATAGCAGAAGGATTTATATCTGAAGAACGCGGTCAGAGTCATCAAGATGTTGCAGAGAATTATTTTTATGAGCTTATTAACAAAAGCATGGTCCAACCAATAGACATTGGTTACGATGGTAAGGTCCAAGCTTGTCGGGTACACGACATGATGCTTGAACTTATCATTTCAAAGTCTATTGAAGAGAATTTCATCACAGTGGTAAGCGGCAACCAGACTGTTTGGGAAAATTCCCAATGTTTTATTCGACGACTATCTATCCAGCACATTGACCAGCATCTTGCATCCGAATTGGCCAAGAAAGATCTAAGCCATGTTCGATCACTTACAGTAACATCATCAAGTTGCATCAAACATTTGCCCAGTCTTGTTGAGTTTGAAACTTTACGTGTACTGGATTTTGAAGGTTGCAAGGGACTGAAGAAGTATGATATGAGCAGTATCGACAAACTATTCCAGCTGCAGTACTTGAGCTTTAGGGGCACGGAGATATCTGAGGTACCATCAGGAATTGTGATGCTACATGATCTTGAGACACTAGATCTTCGGGATACTTTCATTGAAGAGTTGCCTGGTGGAATTGTGCAGCTCATTAAACTACAGCATCTACTCATGAAAAATATGTATGGAACAGATGAAACAAGGATACCAATTGGGATTGGGAATATGACAAACTTGCTAGGGATCTCAGGCTTCAATATTACCTCGAGTTCAGTACATGCAGTGGAGGAGCTAGGGAAACTGATCAATTTGATCGTACTCCATGTACGGTACATAGCGGACAGTGAAGAATCTCACAAGTACAGGAGACATGGAGATATGTTACTTTCCTCCCTATGCAAGCTTGGCAGCTTCAAACTTCAGTCCTTGTGTATAGATGGTGGTAATTCGTGTCCATTCGAGTTATTAGATTCTTGGTCACCTCTGCCGTCTTACCTCCAAAGTTATAAGATGTCTACACCCTACTCCCTATCCAAACTTCCAAAGTGGATCGCACCACTCGCCAGCCTTGCATACCTAGACATTAATTTGAGTGTATTAACAGAGCAGGATCTTCGTATTCTTGGAGTGCTGCCTGCTTTACTTTCTTTGGAACTTCATGTTGACAATGTCCAAAAAGAAATGCTTCCTGTGAAGGGTGTAGGGTTCCGATGTCTGAAGGAGTTTGTTTATGCACTTTATGAGGGAACCACGGCAAACCTTCTGTTTGAGGAAGGGGCGTTGCCAAAGCTCGAGAAGCTTGAGCTTCCGTTTTTTGTATCAACGGCAAGAGCCTATTGCTTGTACTTAGGTATTGAGCATCTCCCATGTTTGAAAGATTTAGATATTGTCATTTACAACAAAGGTGCCACATCCTCTGAATGCGAGGCTGCAGCAGTTGCCATAAGGAAGGAAGCAAGTCAGCATCCTAACCATCCAAGGTTAATTCTCAGTCAAATATACAAAGGGAGTGACACTGATGATGATGAGGTCAGCAGGGGGCAGAGTGACGCTATCGAAGCAAGTTGAAGTATTGTGAGGGCATTCCATTTCATTTCCGATGCAGGATGTATTATTGCTGTTATCATATATTATTACGAGTTTTAGTAGTTTATTCTTTCTCCTTTAGTGCATGGATTTTCTCCATATCTTCAAGAAGCTTCCTTAAATATGTATTTTCTGCTACATGTTTACTCTCATTAGGGATGTTGTTCTCATTAAAGACAAGTGCGGATGTCTTCATTGTACTGGTATGCCCAAGCCTGAAGCCACTGAACATTCTGGTTGCCTTAAGAAGATGGGAACACGTATGTGGAAGCTCAAATAAATTGACCCAGAACTCCAGAAGGAGTTGCCTTAGTTGTTTTTTCTCTGTGTGCACGTGTCATGTGTGCATCAGATTGTTTTCCATTTGTTTGTTACTCCTCCAATCCATAGTAAATGCATCAGATTTAGTACAGCTTTGCAGTAACTTTGTATTAAATCTGAGAAGTTATTATGAATAGGAGGGAGTACTGTGGTTAAGATTGACATTGTGAGTGCAGCTTAAATGGACAGGCATATGTTGGTTGGCTATTTTCCATTTGTTCCTTACTTTTGATAAGATTTATTGTCGATCCAAGCGTATCAATTGTGTGGCAGCGTTTTTGGCTCCCCGGTACAGTATGTTTTTTCTTCCTCATCAGCCAAGGTATGTCCTGTTGTTAAGAAATGAGAAGTGTTCCCCTTCTCAATTATTTGGTTTGTAAGACCTCTCGTCGTCTTCTTGGTGTACCTTTCTAATGAAAAATAACTCACACTCAGCGGACGTGGACGTGCTGGTTCGGTGTGATGGGCGAGGAGGCCGGAGTCGTAGATCCCGTGAATGTCGTGGTTTTTTGACACGTCGTGGCACGGTGACACGTACCTGCTCCCGTGCGAGATCCAACGAGTAGTAGTAGTTAGCTCCCAGTACATTATGGGACGGAGGACTCGATCGGATCCAGTGGTGGCGTGGTTGAACTATACTCCACTCCACTATCAATGTAACATGTTCCCGGTCAGTCAGCGTGCGTGAGTTTCTGCAAACAATAAATAATTTGACGTTGTCCTTGACGACAAGGGCAACACATCTTCAGGATGCAAGAAGGCTGCTACTGTTGCCATAAGGAATGAAGCAAATTCCGTGCACTGATGATGAAGTGAACAAGAAGCAGAGCGATGCCGATAAGGTTGAAGTATTACGAGGACATTTCATTTCCAATGCCAGAGGTATTTCTACTTTTAATTATCATTATGAAATTTCGGTAGTAGGTGTCTGATAGGCGAGGAGCAGTGGTTGAATTGACACCTGCTCCCGTCCCGTGCGAGATCCAACGAGTAGTAGCTCAGTACATATCCCAGACTCTTCTGCAAACAGTACTAATAAGGTTGGAAATGCTGCTGCTGTCGCCATCCTCGCAGCCTGACCCATGTGATGTGAGAGTTTCTGCAAACAATAATAAGCAGGATGGAAATGTCATGCGGCAAGTTTCTGCAAGCACATGATATGTCTCCGTCCTCCTCCTCTGCCTCCTCCAAGAAGATCATGACCAGCTGCTGCAGCTTGCTGCTGCTGCTGTGCCTGGTACTCTCTCAGACCGCCGCCGCTGCCGCCGCCGCCGAGGCCTTCAAGGTGGTCACTCACCTTCCAGGGTTCCAGGGGCCTCTGCCTTTCTACTTGGAGACCGGGTAAGTACTCTACTTACATCCCCTGTTAACTGCTTGATTCAGGAATTACATCCCCTGCACACCATCGATCCATGGAACCTAAGTTACAGATCGATCGAGGGAGAAATACTGAGCCAAACTTCAGGTTCCGTTTATTCTGTCCTTTCAAAAGAGATAAGTGTCTTTTCTGTCACTCAATTATTGCGTCTGTGCCGATTTCGTTCCTCAACTTATTTTCGGTGCGAACTTGATCCCTCGACTCACCATACCGGGCTAATCTCGTTCTCTCACTGGTTTAGAACGGTCAAAATCAGGTTTGACCATAGCGTGTCAGGTTACGGGCTGTTTTAGTGGACACGTAGGCATGTTATGTGACAAATTACTGCGGCCCCATCAGCCCATCCCTTTCCCTCTGTCTCTCTCTCCTCTCTGTCGATACATTTATGCCATCTCTCGTACCAAAAAAAAATCCCCACATGATCTCCTAGCAGCTGGTGCGGGGCTGTAGCGACGGCGGCCAGTCCTGGGATTAAGGTCACCCGAAGGATCACTGGCCAGAGATGGAAGATGCCATTTTTGGCTATCAGCAGGCAATATTTTCTCTGATGTAGCAGCAGGTTGTTATTCAACATTGCAGTTCAGCCGCTGTCCTTCCGCGGGCCGCACCAGCCGTTGCCGCGGTCCACCACTGCCAGGGACCAGGCGGCGCAGTTACGTTAGGTCTCGTCGAGTGAGGTGGGGATTCTCATCTCCTTGTTTTTTCGTGTATCTCGTGCAGGACGGGGAACTGGGGGGTTAGGGAGAGGAGATCAGAAAGAACGAGAAAGGAAGAGAGTCTCGTGCGATAGAAAAGGAAGAGAGAATGAGAAAGGAAGAGAGATTAGTTCGTGGGCCCTGCTCTAATCTGCCGTCTAAGCCACCTACGTGGCAAGTAAAACAGCCCAAAATCTGCCACGTCATGGTCATACCCGGTTTGGACCGCTCTAAACCAGTCAGAGGACGAGATTAGCCCGGTATTGTGAGTTGAGAGACTAAATTCGCATTGGAAATAAGTTGAAGGACGAAGTCAGACACTTATTTCTTTTTTTTATAATTAGTCAAATTTTGAAGGTTTTTATTCTGTACTACTTCATTCATCACATGATGGGGACTTGGGGGTATCCTTTCCTTTTCTTACTTTCCGTAGCCACTGTTTCGGGATGATTTCAATTCTCTTTTCCTAATGAAACTCGAGACGAAAACGGTCCCTGCAGATACGTGGAGGTTGATGAGCAACACGATGGTTCCATGTTTTACTACTTCATCGAGTCGGAGAGAGACCCTGCGGAGGACCCGCTTGTGCTGTGGCTCACCGGAGGGCCAGGCTGCTCGGGCCTATCAGCTCTGCTCTACGAGATAGGTATGCATCAACCAGGTTTTTATTTCTTTACCGGTATAAAATTTCGGAGTTTTCTTTTTCGATTTTAGTACCAATATTAGTGATTAGTAGTAGTACCGCTGCCTCCGTTCCGGTACATGAGGCCCCAACGTATATCTAGGTTGAAGATTTAACTAATGTAACATTGTTTTTATATCACAAAAATATATTATTAGAAACAAATATTTAAAGTTTTAATGGTGTAATTTTTGTAATACAAAGCTCATGTTAAATTAGTTAAAATCTTCAACCTAAGGATGCGTGAGAGCCTCATGTACCGGAACGGAGAGCACAAGCCGATAACAAGAAAAACGCAACAAGCAGAAGAAGTCACGGCCTTGCCAATCGCCACCACGGGGCGAAAGGCTAGGTCTACTAGGGAGGAGTAGATATAGGTCATGTTCGGAGCCATCGACCGTTGCTCTGCTGCATGCACTCTGCACGGGAAGCCGACACTAGCTACCCAACGAGGCTACCGTACCGACATCCATCACTCGTCCATGAGTTGTAGTGTCATGCTATCTCAAGTCCGCGACCCTATCTGCACCAACTCCTGCCCGACCCCCCATGACGAAATTACCCTATTAGGTCGTGTTAACTACCAGATCGACCACCTTGCCGCACCAGCACCATCCATGGCATGCTAAGTTGCGACTCTGCCCGGCCGTTAAGCCACTACTGCACTTTCCGGGACCGTCATCCCCGCTTCCACCGTTTTGCATGGGAAGATGACCCTGTCAGGGGTCAAGGCCTTCAATACGATACCTCCAAGGAGAAAACGACGTAAACGTTACTTTGCCCGCTATGGAGAAACTGGATTTGGGGGTTTCACCCCAAGAGCACAAAAGACACGAGGTGGGTGAGCCAGAGCTACATGACAATGCCTCGAATGAGAGAGACAACATCCTGGATGTTGTTCTCACCGACGTCGACCAAAATGGAAGCAGGAGTTTCACCGGAAGCACCACATGTCATTAGCAAGCCGCCTAATTTGGACCACCAAAACTCCCTCGCCCACCAGCTTGCCTTCCTTGGCACCTCTCCCTCCATAGCCCATAGCGGCTAGCAAAGTCAAAATTCCAGACAATTCATGGTGGGTGCTCACAGCCACCGGGCGGTCAATAAAAATGGCGGAAAGGGCTAGGGTCTTCATTTTTGCAAAAAAAAAGGAAAAAAAAAGATGTGTCATGATATGTTGAGTTTCTTTTACCACGTAAAATACCTCTTTATTCATTATCGATAATGGTTACAAGGAGCTACGGGGCGCGTAAATGCATTTCAGTTATCGACCGTGATGGTAGGACAATGTGAAACTTTCTTCTTTTCTAAGAAGAGAAAAAAAAACGTGATTTTTTTTTTTAGAGGAAACGTGAAACACGTGAATCTTTTGGTGTGAGCGGGTTTCATACACTCCTGTGGCCTCGGACCGGTTATAGTCGGGCTTCAGGGACTTGGGCCAGGCATGGCTCGTTTACTGGGATGCCGGGCCGAGGCCAGCCCCGTGGCCATGTTTGTCTCGAAGTGGCATTCTCGTAAATGATCCCGAAAGCCCAAAATCGCTCTCTCCCAAATTTTTTCGAAATCTCCTCACTCGGGGTCTCTCCGTCGTCTCCGACCTTCGATTCCCCACCGGACCCTCCAATGGCCGCTCCGGCGCTGGTGCTCACGCTGGCGGTGGAGAGGGGCTCACGCAAGGGAGAGATCCGGCAATGCCTCCCCCAAGTCGTCGGCCGCGTCTCCAAAGGCAACGACCCTCGCCGTCTCGCCATCGAATTCCTGCCACCGCCCGCCGCCAGGTGGGTCGTCTCTGATCTAGGCGCCTGCAACGGTACCTTCCTCAACGGCGCGCCCCTCGTCCCCTCCTGATCTAGGGTGGGCGAAAGAAGGCGGCTGCAGAGGCCCCGGAAGAAACGGATGGCGAAAGATGGCAGGGGAGCCCCCCCTCAACCTGAGAGGGATGACGAGGAGAGAAGGAGGAAGTAGCGCTGGCGACCCGCCGTGGCGGGCGGAAGAACCGAAGAAGGCTGCGGAGCCTCCTGAACCGGAGAAGAAAGAGGAGTTTGCCTCGGTGGTGAAGCTCCGTGGCGGGAGGAAGAAGGATGGCAGGATGCAGCGGCAGACGCCCTTCCGCCACTACCTCCAAAGACGAGGTTCATACTCATCCTAGCCCTCCCGTGGAGCTTATTTTGTGCTTTACTTTCTGTAATGCCGAACACTCAGTGTCGCTAATGCAGTTGGGAGATTGTCTCCTTTCTTGGGGGAAAAAAATTTGTCATGACTTTTCAGAGTTCTGCAATTCGATAGTAGAAAGCTTAGAAAAGTAAATTTCATGGGCATAACTCATTGACTTCACAACATGGACGCTCCATCTTGCTAAATGCTAGATTGGCACTCTTCAATGTTTCTATGTCTTGCAGCAACATGAGAAACAATTAGATTGCAAATTTGCAAATAAACAAACTGCCCCACTATAACAATTGTAGGTCCCCTAAGTTTCAACATGCAAAGTCGTTCTTCAACTGTGCCTACTTTGGCGTATAGAGCAGATTCCTGGACTAAGGTATGGCAAGTTTACAGCTTTTCTCTTGGTCCATCACTTCATTTGTACTTTTGCGCATTCTTCTGTTATTGTTGTCAGGTAAGCAATATCATCTTCATTGATGCCCCCATCAATGCTGGGTTTTCCTATTGTCGTGAAGGTGATGCGTACCATTCAAGTGATACCCAAATGGCTTCACAGATCCTTGAATTTCTTAGGAAGGTATGCGATATTCCTCTTGTAGCTCCTTGCAGTCAGTTGGTTTGCATTTAGTTTTACACTTCAAATGAAGGGATAACTGAAGACTGACAAACTCAACTGGTTTTCATTTTGTATGCAGTGGCTTGATAATCACAATTCTTTTAAAAACAATCCTCTCTATATCGCCGGCGATTCATATGCTGGTCTGATTGTACCAGTTGTCGCATCAAAGATAGCTAATGGTATAACTTGGGTGCCTTTCCTAATAATTTTTCCTCCTAATAGCTTTGGTACCTTTGCTAATATTGGCAATAACATAAAATTCTCAACACATGTTTGCAGAAGATGAATTTAGCAACATGCCATTTTTCAATCTAAAGGTTTGTTGGCCTTAGAAAACATACTCCTTTACTCTACAGATATAGGTAGGGTACCACCTTATCCAGTAATATGGTTAACTCAAGTTATTATATGTCTTACTCTATTCAATAATCTGTCACTTTGCAGTATATGCCTTATTATCTTAGTAGACAGTAATCACGAATTGAAACGAAGTACTTCTTAAAGAATGTTGAATATAATAACTTTTTGTTACGTGTTAGGTTTGAGTTGAAATTTAGAATTCATATAATATTGTAGTACATTTAAATGTTCTATTTTTGTGATTTACTCCCTCCAATCCTAAATTCTTGTTGTTTTAGTGCAAATTTGAACAAAAACAACGACAACAATTTAGGATCGGAGGTAGTAGCATTTTTCTTCTTCTAATTCCTGCGAAAAATTTACTCAACTAATGCCATGTCATTCTACACCTCCCTAAGATTAGGGAGTCCTAGGACATTATATGATTATGCAAGCCAACGATTATATACTCCATTTTTTATCTGACTTGATCTAGATAATCTCATTCTCATTCAGGGTTACGTTGTTGGCAACCCAGTAACTGATGACAACTTCGAAACCAATGCTCAAATTCCATTTGCTCATGGCATGGGTCTCATTTCTGATGAGTTATATGAGGTGTTAATGCAGCTTTTCTTCATGTTTTTTTGTAATTTCTGAAAGTTTCTTAGTACAAGTTTCCACCATGTGTATATTTTTGGATAAGCATGTTCTGTTCTGAATAAGAACAAAACTATATTCCTGACATCAAATACGTTGACGCTTTCAGCTCCAAACTTGTAATAGTGACCCCAGACTTGTAGTACTGAAGATAGTAATAAACATGGTTTAGTCTGCTAAAAAAATTAAACCCCAAAAGTTGTTAAAAGCTACTCCCTCCTTTTCAGTTGGCAAGGCCCATCTTCAAATTGTAGATGTTTTAGTTTGTAAGGCTCATTTAGTCATTTTCATTTCTGCATTAAAACTGCAACCTATATATGCTTTGTAATCAGCGGGCGAGTTAATGGGCCTGTATGCAAGCATTAAACGAGCGAAGAATTTTTGACCCAACATGCGAGGGTGTTAAAGAAATAAAATTAGTTCTAGGGGAAAACGGGAACGTTTATTGGCCAGTTTTTTCATGAATTTGTTTCGTTCTTCCCGCACAACTGTCTCTTGGTTAACATGATTTTAGAGATGGACCTAACAAACTGAAAACGAGGGAGTACTATGTTTTTGTAGTTGACCATCTAGAGATAGCATTGTCGAACAGGTGGTACATGGTATTATTGTTGACTAAACCAACTTATGCCCAATGATGTACTTATAGGTTTTTATTACATGTATATGCATGTCAAACATATTCTTTTATGTTCTGGGAAGCGAATGCATCTTAAACTTTCTTTTCGCTATATTGCATGACTCAGAATTTTCAACTAAATTTCTATAATCAGAAATTTTTTTGGTTGCACTTGCACCGTCTGTTGTTTCCATTTTAATAGTCGGCGAAAAGAAGTTGTGGTGGAGTCTATTTGGATAACAAGAATTTTGAGTGTCAGAAGAACATCCAGTCTTTCGACGAGGTGTGCTTCTGTTTTCTACATCACGTCTTGCAATTTCCTTTTCCTGTGTCTTTCAAGCTTCAACCTGTATGTAGTCCATCAACTACTATGTGTGATATGTTCCCATATTTACCATGACATTGCAGTGCGTAAAAGATATAAATAAGTTTCATATCTTAGAGGCGGACTATCCCTTGGATTCTACAAGATCTGGTGAACTCTATGCTCGAGTTAGAAGGGAGCTTTCTGTAACTGAGGAAAATGCTGAAGTGATTTCCTCAGCTGTCTCCACAATTCCTTCAAGATCTAGAGTATGTGAAGATTTATTCCCACGACTTAACATGTGCATTGTTCAGAAGGAGATGCTGAATTTGCAAGTTTATGGTGTTAAATCTCAGCTTTCTTTGATTGGCAGTACTTCGGTTACCTCCTCTCACCACTTTGGGCAAACAGTGATGCTGTTAGACTGTCACTTGGCATACGCGAGGTACTTGTATGTTTTTATGTTGGTTTAGCTGTCCTGCCTAACCAACTACACTAATTCAAAAGCTGTGGTGCAGGGATCAATTTCCAAATGGAAAAGATGCAAACGTTATGACGCATCCTGGTACACTAGAGACATCGAAAGTGCAGTCCCGTATCATCTCATTTTGATAACAAGGGGTTACCGTGCACTAGTATACAGGTAAGATGAAGTGCTGATAGCCATTTGACTTGAATTATTGATTTAGTAATGGGCAATCGCACTTAATACCTCATATATTTCTTTAGTGGCGACCATGACATGGTCGTGCCTTATCTTGCAACCCAAGCGTGGATCAGGCAACTTGATTTCTCCATTGTGGATGAGTGGAGGCCTTGGTATGTCACCGGACAAGTCGCAGGGTGAGCTCCCTGTCTATACCATCACATTGTGTCGATTTGGTTTCAAGCGGCTCTTGGCCCAATTGTGTGAGGTACATGTGCATCTGATATCACAAATTTTGCAGGTACACAAGGATGTATTCCAACAATCTCACATTTGCGACTGTGAAGGTCTGTTGTTTCTTACCATTTAATTTCCCCGTCTTTTAGTAAGTGGGTTTAGTCTGTAAGATTTGAAAATAATTCCACTTTTATGACTCTTCACAGGGTGCTGGACACACTGCTCCTGAATTCAGGCCGAAGGAGTGTTTTGCTATGTTTCAACGGTGGCTAGATCAGTATGCTCTTTGAATGTTGGAATTCTAGAGATACATTAGTTAGTGAGAAACTACAGTGAGGTCTGTCTGTGGAATAGATTTTGTTGGTTTTTTTATGGAAATAAACATAACTCTTTGTTTCTTCAGCATTTTGCTCCGCCTGAAGCTCAATGAAAGTAATAAAATATTAGTAATTAGAGACAACAAAATGGGACAGACTCCGAGCGTTCTCAGGCCATCACCTCTCTCAGCCGTCCGATCGGTTTTTTTTTTCCATATTCGGCTGTCCAAACGTGCCTGGGGCTCGTGCCTGCTGGCTGGGCCGCTGCTCCGTCAGGAAAATGGATGCAATCTCAGTAGTTGGGCTGAAATAGCCTCCCTCGCTGCATCTGGCCCATGTCTCCGTGAAACCCCCTAGCCCTCGGGAAAGAAAAAAAACCCGCGATCGATCTCAGGACGCTCGAGTCGCTTCTCCTCCCGGCCCCCCCCAACCGCGCAGCGGTGGCCTCCATGCCCCTCGCTTGACGGCTCGAGTCGCTTCTCCTCCCGTCCGCCCCAACCGCGCAGCGACCCGATGGACTCCATGCCCCCACCTCCGTGCGCAGCGGGCGGAGGTGAACGGGCATGCCGGGACCAGCCCCCCACGCCCGGAGGAGGTGGACAGGTGTGTCCCGTATTCAATGTCATGATAGCCCTAAATCGTTTTAATGGTGGTAATGCGTCTTCACTTCAATTGCTTGCTGCTACTTTCCATTCTCCTCCTCCATTACCATTACTCCCTTATTTAGTATAAATACACATTTATCATCATTGGACTGAAATCCGAGTGGGTGCTGCCTAGGTAGGCTCTTTGGTTATCCCTTCTATTTATACCTTTTCTGCATCTTTGTTAATCCCGTTTCTTCCACTTCCCCTGCCGGCAGCCATTGTTGCTGCCTAGGTAGGTTCCTCCTTTTTTCCTATGGACAGATGGCAGCTTAATTTTTTCTTGGTACGGTGGCTATTTGTATGCTTCATTCTTTTGTTACTGTTATTGCAGTCAGTTTTGCGGGAATTGCTACTGACCGGCTTCCAAAAGCTTCCGTGACTTCCAAGTTTGCAAATGGCTCCTGCTCAGGTTAGCTTGCGCTTCTTTGCATCCATCTTTGTTAATTTTTTAAATTTTTTAATGTCCCTGGTTTATTTCCTGCAACTATGAAATTGTGATATTCATTAGTTCATACTTCTGTGTATCTATTTTTCTGCATGATTTCTTGCGTGATATCCATTGGTGTGTGATACCCGTTGGTGACACCTTAATCAGGATATATAGAACGGGCTAACAATAAGATGGATGCAGAGGAAGCTGCAGCAACAGCTCTCATAGAGGTACTGAAAAAAGAATACATGTTTCAAATTGATGACATGAATTTTTCTGAGAAGACTATGAATGATCACCATAAAGAAAAACTGAAGATCGAGAGTAGTTATCTTCAAAATAAATTAGAAGAACAAACTACACTGACCAAACATTCCAAGGAAGGATGGAAAGTACTACTAAATGACATGGAGTTAGCTGAAGAATCAATAAGCAACATATGTGGAAGCGCACTTGGTACCCTATCTTACGAACTATGTCGACGGTACTCACATAGATATGATTCATGCAACAAACTGTCTGCATGAATGGATTGAACAAAAGATATTTGAGAGCACCGCCAACTTTCATCAGAAAACCAGTCGGCCAACTGAATAAAATGCTTCCATTCTTTATCTCTACATGCAAAACATTTGATAGCAGTTTATTCCCATGGTGCTTATCTTACTTCTCAAATCCATGTAATGGCATGTTACTCAATACAATATAATTTCCATTCCAAATGCATTTGTCATTACAATTTCTACATCCACTGGAGCATCCTCTTACAATCAAACCTTTTCTTCTCAACTATAAGGCCGGGCGCGTCGTAATAATCAAAATCGGTATAAATCTATCACATCTGCGGTGAACTCTATACTGTGTACTTTATTCGGAGAAGAAAGCAGGTGGGCCCAATACAGATCCAGGCACGCAGCCCATGAGAAACCCACCAGCCCATTACCACTCTCCCCCTTCATCTTCGTCGCCGGCTCGCCCCCCGCCACACCGGACAGAGGGGGCAGAGAGAGAGGAGATTGGTCGGAGATGAAGTCCTTCGACCCCCATATACGGCCGTGTACCCAACCCGAAACTGCTCCTCCGTCGCCGGATTCGCTGTCTCCGGCATCCTCGTCCCCATGCCTACAGGGCACAGCCGGCTTCACTGAGGAGGAGCACAGCGATCAATCTATCTCCAGGTGACAACCGACCGCTGTTTAAATTAAACCCATTGGTGTGTCTTGGCTAGATCTGTGGTTCGCTACGGGGCGCAAGATTATTTGGCAGCCTTCTGTAACGGGATCATTTGATATAATTATTTCTTCTCAGTTGCTGCTTGATGCAAGTCAAGTATAGGAGGAGTTGGGAGAAATGTTAGTGTAGAGCTGGTGTCGTTGTCAAATCGAGGTTTGAATATAGTCGAATTGCGCAAGTGGCCGGCAAGATGCCGTGTTGATGTTTTCTTTATGGCTTGGATTTTGTTGACCTGAAATTTATTACTGCTAACGAGTGTCTATCCCTGTCCTAGTTTGACCTGAATTCTGAGTTTGCTTCTATGGTAGCATGCGTCCCCCCTGCACATGCCAGCCATCGTTAGCTGAGCGGAAGAAAATATTATTGCAGCTAATAGTTAAGCCAGATTGCTTCTTCGTTCTTGCACCTCCTGAGTTGTCTCCACTTGAAGCATACAAACAAAAACGGGAGATGGAATGGAATAGCTAGAGGTATCCATGGAGGTGGTCAGCGCTTCGGAGGGTTCGTTGGGCCCCTTCCTGGGGAAGCTCACCACTCTACTCGCCGATGAGTGCGGCCGCCTGAAAGGCGTTCGCTGTGAGATCCGTTCACTCCGAGCTGAGCTCACGGGCATGCATGGTGCCCTAAAGAAGTATAGCAAGCTAGAGGATCCTGATGACCAGGTGAAAGCATGGATATCGTTGGTGAGGGAGTTGGCGTACGATACCGAGGACTGCTTTGACAAGTTCATTCACCACCTCGGCAATGGCAGCAAGGGCAGTGGCTTCAAGTAGTTCTTCTGCAAGACAGCTCGCCGTCTAAAGATGCTTAGAGCTCGGCATGGAATCGCCAACCAAATCGACGACCTCAAGGCTCGTATCAAGGAAGTGAAAGATCTTAAGTCTAGTTACAAGCTGGATGATATTGCTTGCAGCTCCTCTGGCCAAACATCCGTGGATCCCCGACTGTCTGCTCTATTTGCCGAGGAGGCACACCTTGTTGGAGTTGACGGTCCAAGAGATGATCTTGCCAAGTGGATTCTTGAAGAAGAAAACAAGCATCATCGACGGGTGTTGTCTATTGTTGGGTTTGGTGGATTGGGAAAGACGACATTGGCGAATGAAATCTATCGTAAGATTCAAGGACATTTTCATTGTCATGCCTTTGTGTCAGTCTCGCAAAAGCCAGACACGACGAAAATTATCAAGGATGTCATCTCCCAACTGTCCTCCAAGGATGAATTTACTAAAGATTTGGAGATTTGGGATGAAAAGAAATCCATTGCAAAGCTAAGAGAACTACTACAAGAAAAGCGGTAATTTCCAGTGTTATTATTTTGTGCAACATATGTCTTGTGCTTTAATTGTCATTATTCGTGGTATAGATTGTTTCTAGCATGTTGTTTTATTTTACTTACATAAGAAAACAACATTGCATCACCAGCTGTTCTTGTGATCACATGGCTTAGCATAATTCAGGAACCTATTAAAATGGAACGAGCTACAAATATTGTAACCTGCTAGTTGTAAATTAGTATGTGACATATTTACTTCTAAAACTTGGCTAAAATGCTTAGCATTGGAAAATATAAACTATTTCTTGAGTTCCCAATTGTTTCCAGTTACAAGGTAAACGCACACATGCATGCCAAGAACTAACAAAGAACTTGTGTGTGTGTGAATTTGAACACCAGTACCCTGGTGGGCGCTGTCAGTGTTGTATGCCTGCTCTGTTGCCCTTGTAGGAGTTCACAATGTTATTTCTATTCTCTGCATTAATAATCTGTTGAAGCAAACAATAAAGAGTATAGTTATTCTTATAAATAAAGGAAGTGAACAAAACAATTTACAATGTATGTACAGGGATAAAGTGAAGAATTCAATCTACTAAATTTTCTCACTCATATGACGGATAAAAGTCTTACACTACCAAAACTATATCAACTCTTAGCGAACATATGATTGTTTTAATATAGTTTTAGTATCTAAGTATTATATGATTTTGGAGTCTTACAGTTCTTTCATTTTTCTTCTGGAATTCCATATACTATATCACAGCTGATGCTATCTACTAACATGTATTAGGTATCTTGTCATTATTGATGACATATGGTCTACATTAGCATGGAACGCTATTAAGTGTGCTTTTCCAGAGAACCATTTGTCTAGCAGAATTATTGCTACCACACGCATATTTGAAGTAGCAAGCTCTTGTTGTCCATGTCCTGATGACCAGATATATGAAATGAAACCTCTAAGTAATTCTCACTCTGAAAAACTGTTTTTCAAAAGAATTTTTGGCTCAGAGGACTGCTGTCCTGATATGTTGAAAGAAGTTTCTAATGATATCTTGAAAAAGTGTGGTGGCCTACCATTGGCAATCATCAGTATATCTGGTTTACTGGCAAACAAAACACGTGTGAAAGAAGATTGGGAGAAGGTCAAAAGATCAATTGGTTATGACTTGAACAAAAGCCAAAGTCTAGAGGGAATGAAAAGCATACTATCCCTGAGCTACAATGATCTTCCACCTAATCTCAAGACTTGCTTGTTGTATTTAAGTAATTTTCCTGAGGATTATGTGGTTGAGAGAGAAAGGCTAGTATGGCGATGGATAGCAGAGGGATTTATTTCTGAAGAACGTGGGCAGTGTTGTCAAGATGTTGCAGAGAATTACTTTTATGAGCTTATCAACAAAAGCATGGTCCAACCAGTGGACATTGGCTATGATGGTAAGGCACGTTCCTGTCGAGTTCATGACATGATGCTTGAACTTATCATTTCGAAGTCCATTGAAGAGAATTTCATCACGGTGGTAAGCGGCAATCAAACTGTTTGGGAACAGTCTCAATGCTTCATTCGGCGACTATCTATCCAACACATTAACCAGCAGCTTGCATCTGAATTGGCGAAGAAAGATCTAAGCCATGTTCGATCTCTGACAGTAACATCATCAAGTTGCATCAAATACTTGCCTAGTCTTGTTGACTTTGAGGCTTTATGTGTATTGGATTTTGAAGGTTGCGATGGTCTTGAGGAGTATGATATGAATAGTATGGACAAACTATTCCAACTGCGGTACTTGAGTTTTAGGGACACGGACATATCAAAGGTACCTTCACGAATTGTGATGCTACGTTGCCTAGAGACACTAGATCTTAGGGATACATTCATTAACGAGTTGCCAGCTGGAATTGTTGAGCTCATTAAACTACAACGTCTACTCATCGAAAATTTCGATGGACCGGAGAAAACAGAGCTACCAATTGGGATTGGGAACATGACAAACGTACGGGAGTTCTCAGGCTTCAATATTACCATGAGTTCAGTATGTGCATTGGAGGAGCTAGGTAGTCTGATCAATTTGAATGTACTGCATGTACGGTACACATGTAACAGTGAAGAATCTCACAAGTACAAGAGACATGCAGAGATGTTACTCTCCTCACTATGCAAGCTTGGCAGCTACAAACTCCAGTCCCTTTGTATAAATGGTGGTAATTTGACTCTGTTTGAGTTATTAAATTCTTGGTCTCCTCTGCCATCTTGCCTCCAAAGATTTGAGATGATTGCTGACTACTCTTTATCCAAACTTCCGAAGTGGATTTCACCAGCACTCACTAGTCTTGCATACCTAGACATTAATTTAACTGAAGTAACAAAGCGGGATCTTCACATACTTGGGAAGCTGCCTGCATTACTATCTCTAACTCTTAGTACCGACAAGGTTCAAGAAGACAGGATTCTTGTGCAAGGCAGAGGATTCCAATGTTTGAAGGAGTTTTCTTACAGAACTTTTGGTGGAGGTGCAGGGACCTTTCTGTTTGAGGAAGCGGTATTACCAAAGCTCGAGAGGCTTGAGTTGTGGTTCTGTGTATCAAGGGCAAAAGTCTATCAGTTCTACTTAGGTATTGAGCATCTACGATGTCTGAAGGATGCAATTGTTGTTCTTGACAAGGGTGCCACATCTTCCGAATGCAAGGCTGCTGCACTTGCCATAAGGAATGAAGCAAGTCGCCATCCCAACCATCTCAGGGTAACTCTCTATGTGGAGACATTGGAGGGAGGTTTGAAAGTGGAGCATTGGGACGAAGAAAGTTGAAGTATTACAATGCAAGAGGTATCGATATCATTCTTATTACAAAATTTCAGTAGCTCATGCTTTCTGTGATAACTCTATTGTTTTGTCCTTGAACTTACACATTTTCTCCATATCTTCCAGAACCTTTCTGACGGTCTTATGGTCTCTCCCTTTCTCCCTAAAAGTGGCCCACAACGAGTGGTCTTAGTTGTATGAACTTGGCATCAGAATGTCTCCATCTATTTACTATAATTTGTGAAGAATTGTATCATGATGCTCGCCCTCTGCGTGGACTGGAGCTTCGTGCTTATGTACTTGATTGTAACTTAAATAAGCAGACAATATGCTTGTTCAGTACTTCAGTCATAGTCATGAGTGAGTACGATTTAATTACCTGCTTTTTATTTGCAAATACTTCTTTTGATTCAACTGCTCGTCCTGGAGCCAATAACAAGCCAGAAATACATCTGGATAATTGCATTCATTGTAGCTAGCTAGGCAAAACTGAAAAATTGCATTCATGGTGATCCACCTGATCAAGGCAGCATACTTATGTGCCATAAATTTTTATGAAGTGTGACGCATAACCAACTTGTGGTTATAAGATGCTCCTAACGGGATTGCAGATTTGCAGATCTTTTGGTTGCGGACTGCCCTTCTAAAAAAAAAATCTTTTGGTTGCGGACTGTAATCCTGTTCTTTAAATAATAAAGTTTCCATATAAAAAATGAACTCCAGAATTCAGATCCGAGCTAATTCAGTTCATACAGTCTGGGAAAAAGTAGAAGAAGCTGCTCATAGCATTTCCCTCAAAGAAGAAGCAGAAGCTATCCGTTTCTTTTAACCAACAGCCTAAAAGTTACCGATCACTCGAGCAGGCCCAATTGTGGCCCATACCTCCGGTCGGACCCATCAGAAGCCCACTATACCCTAGAAAAAGTTCAGAAGCCCACCATACCCTAAAAAAGACTCAGAAGCCCACCACGATCCAATCCATAACCACTCTCTACTCCTCCCCGTCATCGCCGCCGGCCGCCGAACGAAGCAACACATCGAGAAGACGCCGGTGTTCTTCCGGCGGGAGCCTCGCCGTCACCGGCATCCTCATCACCAAGGACGACCTCAAGAGCTCCAATTAGTTGGTCCAGGTGAGGAGCACAAACCCTGGCCATGAAAGCGAGAGAGATAAAGCGGAGATTCGAGGACAGATCGAGGAGGAATTTTTGGGCTGGGTTGGGTCCCCTGCTCCCGGGTGCTCGTTGGGTCCCCTGAGGCCTGAGCCTCCCACATGGGGTTCACCATCAAGGCATCAATCATTCACCTTCGACTACAATCCTACACCTACCGGGCCGAGAGCCAAAGCAATCGACATCATCCATCGAGGGATCCCGCTCCAGTCAGTCTCCGCTGCCGCTGCCGCTGCGGCGGCTCTGCTGCATCCAGTTAGCTTGTGGCTGCGGCGCCGTGGCGGAACCTTTGCGTGGTGATTCGTCTGGACAGTGCGGCGACGGTGAGGCTGCTGATCCTTCTCTTGAATCCTCCTTCTGCTGCTGCTGCTGCTGATTATTGATTATTATTCTCACTGATTATTCTTGTTTGTGCCGCTGCCGCTGCCGTACGGTCCAGTGGACGGCAAGCAAACACGCCGGGACCAGAGGAGGGACCGATGGAGGCTGCAGTGAGCGCTTCACTTGGCGCGTTTGGTCCCCTGTTGGGGAAGCTCACAAATCTGCTCGCCAATGAGTGCGGCCGCCTGAAAGGAGTCCGCCGCGAGATCCGGTCCCTCCGGTCTGAGCTTACCAGCATGCATGGTGCGCTAAAAAAGTACACGAAGCTGGAGGATCCTGATGACCAGGTGAAGGAATGGATGTCGCTGGTCAGGGAGCTGGCCTATGACACCGAGGATTGCTTCGATAAGTTCGTTCAACAACTCGGCGATGGTGGCCATGATGGCGGCTTCAAGGAGCTCTTCCGCAAGGCGGCTCGCCGTCTAAAGACGCTTGGGGCTCGGCGTGGAATCGCCGACCAAATCGATGACCTGAAGGCTCGTATCAAGGAAGTGAAAGATCTCAAGACTAGTTACAAGCTGGATGATATTGCTTCTAGCATCTCCAGCCATGCAGTTGTGGATCCCCGCCTGTCTGCTCTTTTTGCTGAGGAGGCACACCTTGTGGGTATTGATGGTCCAAGAGATGATCTTGCCAAGTGGATGGTGGAAGATGAAAACAAAGACCATCGCAAGGTCTTGTCTATTGTTGGTTTTGGTGGATTGGGAAAGACAACACTGGCGAATGAAGTCTATCGCAAAATTAAAGGGCATTTTCATTGTCATGCTTTTGTTTCTGTCTCGCAAAAACCAGATACAAAGAAAATTGTCAAGGATGCGATCTACCAACTGATCTCCCAAGTGATACCCAAGGGGCCTTGCCAGGATGAGTTAAAAAAAGATATGCAAGCTTGGGACGAAAAGAAATCATTTGCAATGCTAAGAGAATTACTACATGATAAGAGGTAATTTCAACTTATTGTTTCCTTCAAAACATATCTCGTGGGCATACTGCTAATTTCAGTTAACTGGTTCTGCATGTACTTTCAAAATTTCATAGAAGAAACAACATTGCACCACTAGTTGTATTGTACCATTTACCACATAATTAGCTGTGTGAGGTATTCCTTTCCTGGAGACCAAGGGCCAGTATAAATACACGCACATGCATGGTAAATATAGAGGAAACTTCTTATATAATGCGAGAATACACAATAGATATATGGAAAAAGATATACAACTCAACTCCATCCCCCACTCAATTATGGCATACCAAAGTAAATCTTAGATTTCCACCATTGATGCCCCCTCTAAATTATATTATAGCTGCTTAAGAGTGTCTAATTGCCCCCTCTTAATTTCTTTCCTGGCTCTGCCCCTGAGGCCAACGGCATGTATAATTATAAATACACATACTGGTGTGGTAATCATGCAGGAAACTCCTTATACAATGGAGAAAATACACAGCAAATGGAAAACATATACAACTGTAACTCTAACAAACTGAACTTAAATTGTACTATAGATTTGAGTTCCAGTTGTAACTAAAGAATTGTACTTCAATTAAATGGGCATGATACATGGAAGTATAAGCATTAAGTTGTGTTAATATAGTTTGAGTACTTAAAGACTTTTTTAAAAGAATGGGTAAATTGATTTTATTATCGCTGTGGGAGTTTTACGATTTGTCAAAAACATTCTAGTGGAATTCCATATTTATCACAATTGATTGATTTTATCTCAGTTAAATACTAACATCCATTAATTAGGTACATTATCATTATTGATGACGTATGGTCCATATTAGCGTGGAACGCTATCAAGTGTGCTTTCCCAGAGAACAACTGTTCTAGCAGAATTATAGCTACTACGCGCATATTTGAAGTAGCAAGATTTTGTTGTCCAGATGTTGATGACAAGATCTATGAAATGACACCTCTAAGTAATCTTCACTCTGAAAGACTATTTTTTAAAAGAATTTTTGGCTCAGAGGACTGCTGCCCTGATATGCTGAAAGAAGTTTCAGCTGAAATCTTGAAAAAGTGTGGAGGCCTACCATTGGCAATTATCAGTATATCTTGTTTATTGGCAAACAAACCACATGTGAAAGAGGAGTGGGAGAAGGTGAAAAGATCAATTGGTTCTGACTTGTACAAAAGCAAAAGTTTAGAGGGCATGAAAAACATACTATCTCTTAGCTACAATGATCTTCCTGCAAATCTCAAGACTTGCTTGCTATATTTGAGTACATTCCCAGAGGATTATTTGATCGAGAGAGAAAGGTTAGTGAGGCGATGGATAGCAGAAGGATTTATTTCGGAAGAGCGTGGTAAGAGCCGTCAAGAGGTTGCAGAGGGTTATTTCTATGAGCTCATCAACAAAAGCATGGTTCAACCTGTGGGCATTAGTTTTGATGGTACGGTTCGTGCTTGTCGAGTTCATGACATGCTGCTTGAACTTATTATTTCAAAATCCGTTGAAGAGAATTTCATCACGGTGGTAAATGGCAGGCAAACTGTTTGTGAAAATTCTCAATGTTTAATTCGACGACTATCGATCCAGGACATTGACCAGGAGCTTGCATCTGAATTGGCAAAGAAAGATTTAAGCCATGTTCGATCTCTAACAGTATCACCACCTGGTTGCATCAAACACTTGCCCGGTCTTGTTAAATTTCAAACTTTACGTGTACTCGATCTTGAAGGGGATGGGGAGCTAGAGGAGTATGATATGAGTAGTATGGGCAACCTGTTCCACCTAAAGTACCTGAGATTTGATGACCCATACTTATCAGAGCTACCATTAGGAGTTGTGATGCTACATAATCTAGAGACATTAGATCTCTGGGGTGCATGCATTAATGAGTTGCCAGCTGGCATTGTTCAACTGATTAAACTACAACATCTCACTGGAAGCTATTATGGAGAAACAAAGCTACCAGTTGGAATCGGGAATATGACAAACTTGCGTGAGGTCTCTGGCTTTAATATCACCATGAGCTCTGTTGTTGCAGTAGAGGAGCTAGGGAACTTGATCAATTTGAATGTACTCGATGTACAATACATATCAGACGACGCAGAAACTCACAACTACAAGAGACATGGAGAGATGTTACTCTCCTCACTATGCAAGCTTGGCGGCTACAAACTTCAGTCTGTTTTTATAAGAGGTGGTAATTCAACTCCATTCGAGCTCTTAGATTCTTGGTCTCCTTTGCCATCTTCCCTCCAAAGTTTTGTGATGCGTGCTAACTACTCTTTCTCCAAACTTCCAACGTGGATTGCACCAGCACACACCGGTCTTACATACCTAAACATTAATTTAAGTGAAGTAACAGAGGAGGATCTTCGCATACTTGGAGAGCTGCCTGCGTTGCTATCTCTGATACTTTGTACCAACAAGGTCCAAAAAGACAGGATTCCCGTGCGAAGCAGAGGATTTCAATGTTTGAAGGAGTTTGTTTTTGAACCTTTTAGTGGAGGTGCGGCAACCTTTCTGTTTGAGGAAGGGGCACTGCCAAAGCTCGAGAAGCTTGAGTTGACGTTTTTTGTATCAATGGCAAAACCCTTTGGGTTCTACTTTGGTATTGAGCACCTCTTATGCCTGAAAGATTTTGAGGTTGACCTTTACATTGAGGGTGCTACATCTGCGGAATGCATGGCTGCAGCAGCCGCCATAAGGAAGGAAGTAAATCTCAATCCCAACCATCCCAGGTTAACTCTCACTGGAGAAATCAAAGAGGATGACACTGATAATGAATTGAATCAGGAACAGAGCGACGCTGATGAAGAAAGTTGAATACTACGAGGAGATTCATTTGCGATGCACGCAGGAGGTATTGCTATGAAATTTCAGTAGCCCACGCTTTTTGCGAGCACTTTATTGTTTTCTCCTTAAACATACAGATTTATTTCCCCCATATCTGCAAAGAAACAAACTTACTGGGTGTGATGTTCTCCCCCTGTAGGGAAACCATCATCCTTAAATACAAGCGGGATGCTGAAGCCTGAAGCTACTGTTCTTGTTGCCTGAAGCTGAAATAAAAGTGACCCACAGGAGTGGTCTTAGTTGATGCTATTCTTGTGTGGACTTGGCAATTGGCATCAGATTGTTTGATATATTTAGAGTAAATTTCACAAAACCACACTTATTGGGACTAGGGTTTCAACAGGACACAGTTATGACTAATAGTCTCACAAAACCACATTTTTTTAGGCAGATCTTCTCACAGAACCCAAATCAGGTAATTAAGAGCGTTTGATGGTGTTTCTGACAAGTGGGACCCACATGTCGGATGCCAGGATCGAGTCGGGATTTCCCGGGTAGACAGAGGAGCTTAACAGGGTGTCGGGCAAAAGCTGACGTGGACAAAAAAAGTTTGACACATCCGACCTGGCATCCGACATGTGGGTCTCACTTGACAGAAACACCATCAAATGCTTTTAATTACCTGATTTGGGTTCTGTGAGAAGATCTGTCCGAAAAAGTGTGGTTTTGTGAGACCATTAGTCATAACTGCGGCCCGTTGAAATCCTAACCCCAAGAAGTGTGGTTTTATGAAATTTACTCATATATTTACTATACTGCTCTCGTTATGAATTACGTTATGAAGCTCGCCCTCTGTCTGGAGTTTCTTACTTGCTTATTGCTTATTGCTTGAATCCTTTAAATAAGCAGACCCATATGCTCTCCACTCACGAGTAAAGTTTGACTAATCTTATCTTACCTAATAATAAAAGCAGTAGTGTTTCTGTAGTTGGGTTTCGTCCGTGGTGGCAGTTTTTCGTCTTCGCCCTTCTCATTCCTCTCTCCCTACACCGACGCGCGCCTCCTCCAACCAGCACCGCCGCCTCCTCCGTCCATAGCGCCGCCATCCCGATCCGGATCCGCGCGGCCCGGTCTCCATCTTCAACGCCCCGAACCGTCCCGGTACTCCACCTACAAGCAACGGCGGCCTCCCCTGCAGAGGCTCCGTGGTCTCCAGGTGGTGCGGCGGCAGGCGGCCTCCAGGCGTCGGTGGCTTCCCTGGCGCGGCCGCCTCCAGGCGCGGCGTCGGCGGGGAGCAGAGGCTCCGTGGCCTCCAGGTGGTATGGCGGCCTCTCCAGGCGCGGCGGCGGCAGGCGGCCTCCAGGCGTTGCTGGCTTCCCTGGCGCGGCCGTCTCCAGGCGCGGCGTCGGCGGCCTCCAAGCAAGCTGATCGCTGCGCATGTAGTGGGAATCGGCTCGCATGAAACGGGATCGAACTGCTCGCTGCGCCTCCGTGGAGCAGAGGGAAGGTGGACGGACCCAACTCCGTGCAGGAGAAGCAAGACGCCATGCCGCCGGGAGCAGCCGTGGAGGACGTCTGGAGCCGTTGCGTCCCCGCCCATGGGTTGACTGCACCGAAGGTGTAATTTTTGTGCTTATTTAGTGGGGATTTTGGTGCTGATTTAGTGAGGATTTTGGTGCTGAGCGCTTTGCCTTCAGAATTGGTTCACTTATGGAGAACAATAGTGCTGAGCGTTTTGCCTTGAGAATTGGTGCTGAGTGCTACAAGTACAAACTGTCAATGTTATGCTGTTATGCATAACAATAGTCTTTATACCTTCAGTTTTTGTTACAGTTTTTCGTACAGATTTTCCCCTCATAATCTGTCCAGTTATATAGATTTTCTCCTCATAATTGGGTCAGTTTTCCCCTCATGATTTGTTCAGGTTTTTCTTTCATAATCTGTCCAACTATCCATATTTTCAGGTGTTAATCGAAGGCAGATTGCTTCAGGTGTTTGAAACACTGAAACTAGCCAGTCTCGACGTTTTCTTTGCCTTTGTGCACTGCTGGCCGTTAGATATGGATTGAATGGCAGATGGAGGTCGCTAAGTCTCTCGGTGAAATTGCTAACTTCACTGAATCCCGGTCCGTGTGATGTATGCTGACACTTCTGTGTATAATGATGTATAAAGATGGTGTATGTATGTGTGTGTGATATGAAGTAGATGTACACAAATTAATCACACTGCAAGCTTTAATTGGTGCTATTTTATTAATCCATAAAAATCACCACTGACCTGATGTATAAAAAGCGTCTATATGTATTTCTGTAGCAGTGTGGCTCGGGAGCAGCGAGTATGAAAGTAATTCTTACTTTGACGGAGCTATTCGCGACGGTGTTCGGGTTCTTTGCCCGAATTTCGTCCTTGTTGAGATCATGCCTAAGGTAACCTACATAGAAGTGTATGTTGAGAGTGGTAACTATCTGGTGATACTTTCTCCGCCGTGGGTAGAGTTATAGAAGTCCAAGTCAATTTTAATCAATGTCAAATCATATTGTTGGTTTTCTACAAATATGAATTTTCGCATGCATTATATTACATGTGAAAGGGAATGAAATTAAGTCCGTGGCAACGCACGGACATTGTATTGGTTATCTCCTAATATTTGCAAACATTTCCGTTGATTCAACCGCTCGTCATTGAACCACTAACGACCCCCCAGACCTACATGCTGGATCTATTTATCTTACATCCATTAATTAGCTCCTTGTTGAAGGAAAACAAAAAAGAAGCTGTACTAAGTACTGTAATACGGAGTATCAGTTTTTTTTAATCTAATTCAGACAATTCTCTCGAACTCTTTTTTTTTTGAGAGAGTTCTCGAACTCTTCTCAGCTGAACTCAATTAACGCTAGGAAAAGAAGAAGAGCCCAAATTTCAATGAACGCTCTTCATCGGGCCCAACTTTCCACACCACATCCAGGCCCAATATGGCCCACAAGTCCCAGGCCCAATCTGGCCCGATCCAATTACCATTCTCTCTTCTCCCTCTTCCCGTAGTCGCCGGCCGCTACGAACGAAGCAACACATCGAAGGAGAGAGAGAGGAGCTGATTCGCGGACTGAATCCAAAGGGAGGAGAGATCGGAGATGAAGACCTTCGACCCGTGGCCCGTCTTCTTCCGCCGGGAGTGGCGCCGCAACTGGCCCTTCCTCGCCGGCTTCGCAGTCACGGGGATCCTCATCACCAAGCTCACCGCCGGGTTCACCGAGGAGGACCTCAAGAACTCCAAGTTCGTCCAGGAGCACAGGCGCTGATCCGCCGATCGGCCACTCGCCAGGTGAAGCACGCAAATCCCATCCTTTTAACTCCTGTTCGCTCGATCCGTCCATGGGTATTGGTAGATGGATCTGTGGGCTGATAGTTCTCGTGGTAGATCTGGGTTTCTGGAGGGGGCGTGCAGGTTAGAACAGTTTTTCTGTGGTCATTCGCTTGATTACTCCCCGTTCATGCCGGCGTGCGATGAGGAATCGGTAGAGTGGTTTGGGGAGATTGGGAGTAGGATAAGGGGCGAATGAGCATGAGTGGGAAACGGCAAGAGAGCCTTGTTGAGGGAATGCTACATGTAATTCACTGGTCTCTGCGTGCTGTGTGGAACATCACAACTGGCTTTGCGCTGTGGTTTGGTAGAAAGTACTCCCTTCGTTCCACAACACAACGTGTATAGATTTTTCTCATTTGTTTCACAATACACCTCATTTTTCTCTTGGTACCCGCACCCGGCCAATAACTAATCACATCCATTTATTATTAACCCAATATGAGTGGTCAGGCACTAAAAACGAGAGCTGCTTTGGTCCAAGTGAACAAATCTATATGAGGTGTATTTTGGAATGGAGGGAGTAGTTGACTGGACAAGCTAGTTCATCATTACCTGTCTGTGCCTTTATATTGTGCATTGGCAGGTTATGCCAATATTTGACTCTAGCCTCCCGGTAGCCATTGCAATTCTGGCAAAAGTTGTCTTTCTTCGGTGTTAAATACAGTGTATCTATGTTCTTGGGGAGTGTAAACACCGCATCCATTACCATGATAACCAAAATTGTCATCCCTAGTGTAAACTTCCATTGATACTCCAGAACTGTAGCCTTGTTGTTTAAGATCCGCTGCTAGTTTGTGTGTCCCCTGTTATTCCTCTCAAACAAAATGTGCAAGAGAATGATTCTCTCAATAAGATAAGAGCTACTTTTGTCCAGTAATTGTGTTGTGATGTCAGCACTGCTTGGCCCACTGATGACAACAACTACAGTTTTCCGGAGGTTTTCCTTATGATAGTGTCTCTTACCACATCATTGAGTTGGAGCACTATCATCTACTTCCTCCGATCCATAATAAGTGTCTTGAATTTAGTACAAAGCTAGTATAACTTTGTACTAAATCCAAGACACTTATTATGGATTGGAAGGATTATAAATTTGCTGGCAACTATACACCATAGTGTTGTTATCTTGGAGAAACTACTAATTTTATGGCACTATCATTGAGCTCGGTCTGCTACTATTGTTATCAACTTATTCATAGGTGCAGGGTGGAGAAAATTCACCACTTGTCTCTTTATATTATCTTGGAGAAATTATCAAATTATTATATGCTATCAAAACCAAGATATGGCAAGTAAAATATCTTCTAGGTGGCAGATGTTGGATTGTTGCACTGGAAAGAATTATCTGTATCTGACATATGATAGTCTAATGTTTTAGTTAGTACTCCCTCCGGTCCATAATAGTTTATATATGAACATCAAGCAGAATTATATTCTTAAGAACATATGACCATGTACATGATTTCTTCAGAGAATTTTAGCAGTGACATCATTGAAATTTTCTCTCTAAATGTTTAGTCAGCAAATTGCTCCAGAATAATTAGAGCACCGGCAATGTTATTTATCTGTAATGATCTCCAAAACTTAGCATTGCTTTTGATAAACCCTGACACTGGAGGCAACATGTATTTGTGATAATAAAACTCAAACAGTGTTTGGCGCTTTTGCTTATTGCAAGTATTTGCAAAATTATGGTTTTGTAGCATTCACAACATTCTATATTTTACATCGTGTGTGATATGCTGCGCCTGCCCTTTACATCGACGACCAAATTACTAACTGCTCGACCTTACTCTCCCTGCAGGCCACAGGAACAGCACCAGTGTTGCCTGCGTCTGTCCTCAATGCGGCGAGCCAGTTCTCTACTTCGCCTTTCTAATTGAACATTTATCTTTTTGTTGAAACACAATCATGCACACTTTTTGCCCCAGTTTGTAATCTAATAAGTGGCTATTGAATTGCTGGCTTCAGGTTAAGTATGATACATGGTGCCATTGTTGACTTGATTCCTTTTGGTATAACAGAGCTCAGAATTTCTTTTGGAGTATTAAAAGAAGTTCATTCGAACTTTATTACTGTAGTACAGATGAGTTAACGGAGTCAAAAAGTCAAAATACAACAAGCTGCTGCGGCTATATATATAGTCTGATCTGTTGATTAAACAGAAAAAGGAGATCGAGTTGAGTGCCCGACACAGCAAGGCGGCGACCTAACGTGTTGACCGGTAATGTGCAGCGTTAGTGTCGCCAAGTCCCAATTGATAACCGGCCAAATCCAACACCACCTCAGTCTCCATGGATTGATTCTTTAGTTCTTTCAATTCACTCAGTACAAGCTAGCTAGCGACTTGTTTTCAACAGAGCTTAGTGGCGTGACACGTCTGGGTTTAACAATTGCCCAGGAGACAAAATTTTAATTATATGTACCTAACCAAGTTCACGCAAAAGCTATAAATGTTAGAGACAAGTGCTTAATATATTTCAACACTTATTCTCACTTCAGTTTAGGATTTAATTTTTAAAACCATATGAAATTGAGACCTTGAATTTGGTAGTCTTTGAGTTTAACCTATCTTGGCTCTAATATCATATTGAACTGTTGTACTCGGCCAGTTAAACCAAAAGCTCGAATTGTAGGAAAAGATATTGAGTATATTTAACAGAGCCCATATATGACCAGGTTTAACAATTGCCCAAGAGAAAAATCGCCTAAAATTAACATTTGGATTAGTACGCTGGTTTCAGATCGATCCGTGACCCAGCTATCATGCATGCATGCATGCATGACCATTCTCTATACGATTGATCTAGAAGTTGACAGGATCAAGCAGTTAATCAATGCTAATGTTGAATGAACAGAGCAATCGACGTACTAACTAGAGCATGCATGCATGTTGGGTTACTTAATTTGCTTGCAGTTTCGGGTATTGACCTCAGCGAGAAGAACTTTTGATCGATCGCATGCATCTAGAAGTTTGACAGAATCCAGCAATGCTGCATCCGGGCGCCGGCAACAATTAAGAGGCAGGCACTTTGTATGGTCAACCATGTCTGCAATTTAATGTCCGGATCGGTCGCTGGTTGATATACACTTTGTATGACCGGCCTGCTAAATCTAACACCAGCTCAGTCCATATGTGTATTTTTCTTCTTCTGAAGCATATATAGGTAGCTAAACGTTTCAATTAATTAACAGATCGTCCATCGATCGACTGCTAGAACAGTTCAGATATTGACCTAGCCAGCTAGCTCAGCGAGAGGCGTCCTTTTGGCTGCATATATAGATGACCACTAATTCGATCTAGAGTTCGACATATAAATCAATCCAGCAATTAATACCTAGGGTTGAATTATCAGTTCATCTAGAAATTAATTGGAGTATGCTATAGCTCACCACGAGGCCTTTTGGTTGCATGCATGGCGTACGTGGACCACTCATTCTCGATTGATATATCCACGATCTACAAGTTGACTAGGTCAAAGTCAAAGTTAATGCTACGGCCACAAACAAGAGTCATCCCCATCACCATCAACGTCGCGGTCAGCCATGGCTGCCTCCATGCACGCGCACATTGCAATTTGCCCAACTAGCAAAATAGTGCAGCATGGGCCGGGCTCTACTTATAAATCACATTGCATCAAACACCAGTTAAGCACGCAGCACGCACAACACAAAACATGGCAGCTCCGGCAGCCCAGCTCCCGCCGCTCCCGCTAGTGATCCTCCTGCTGGCGGCGGCCATGGCGGCGCCGCGCCCGTGCAGCGCCGTGGACCCGGTGGCCACGTACTGCGCCAAGAACGGCACGACGGCGCAGACACAAGCCAACATCGACGCCGTCCTGGCGTCCCTCGTCCCGCGCGCCTCGGCCGCCTACTACGCCGTCTCCACCTCCGGCTCCGGCGCCGACGCCGTGCACGGCCTGGCGCAGTGCCGCGGCGACGTGCCGCGGCAGGACTGCGCGCTCTGCCTCTCCGCCGCGGCGCGCGCGCTGGCCTCCTCCTGCCGCGGCAGCGGCGACGCGCGCGCCTTCTACGACTACTGCCTCCTCCGCTACCTCTCCGGCGGCGACAACTTCATCGGCCTCCCGGACACGGGCTACACGCTCATCCTCCTCAACACCCAGAACGCGAGCGGCGTCGACCTCGGCGCGTTCGACAGGGCGCAGAGCAAGCTCATGGCCCGTGTCGCCGCCGAGGCCGGGGACGTTGACCGGAGCAAGCAGCAGGGGCTGGCCAGGGAGACGGCGAAGCTTGGAAGTAGCATGATCTTGTATGGGCTGGGGTGGTGCACGAGGGACATCACGCCGGCGGACTGCGGGCTGTGTGTGGCGCAGGCCGTGGCCGAGCTGCCGAATTACTGCCGGTACCGGCGTGGGTGCCGGGTGATCTATAGCAGCTGTATGGCGCGGTATGAGACGTATCCGTTCTTCTTCCCCGGCGACGGCGGCCGCCAGGGGGATGACTCTGCGGAGCATGCCGGCGAGTACGCCATGGTCGTCCATGATCCGTAATGGGTGGACTGGGTGTGTGCTTGTGTGTTGTGTTGTGTTCTGTCTACAGCTAGCAGCTTGTTTTGTTGTGTCAGTGTGTCGTGACAGTGGCTCGCTGCACGTGCATATTTTGTGGAAGTTTGATATGCACGTATGCGTCCAAAAAACTCGCAGCCAATAAAGACCAAGTTTCCTTGTCCATGTTTGTTTGCTTGTGGAATTAAAATTTTGAGGAAATTTAACGTACGCCTTTGCTGCTATATGACTGCACCGGCGTCTCGTTTCGTGTGTGAATGGAAGCTGTTTGTTCAAATGCCCCCCGAGATGAAGGGAAGCAGTTCGATGAAATGTGGCCGTGGGAATATTTAAAGTGTTATTCTAAATATCTTGCCATAGGAAAAAAACGTATACTCCTATTAATTTTCAATGCTACGTTTGGTTTAGAATTAAGTGCAATGTTTTGAAAGGTTATCTTTCTTTTATTTTTCGAGGAAAAAGGCAGAGATGCGTACAGATGTCAGAGAAAGAAAAAAAGGCAGAAAACATTTGGTACAAGGAAAAAAGAAAACAAATATACGGCAGAAACATTTGGTAAAAAAGAAAGCGAAGAAAGAAAGAAATAAAAAAAAAATTGAGGGGAAGAAAGAAATCAAATAGGGCAGAAAACAAAAGCGAAGCTCCCAACTTTGGGCCGCGATTCATGGCCCAGCAAGCAACGGCGGCTGAAGAGGCCTGTGGGCTGTGGGCGTTTGTGTGTGTGTGTGTGTGTGTGTTTGCCCCTCTCTAGGAGGGACCCTAGCCGCCACACCGGCGGTCGGCTCTCTCCCTCGTCGGCGCTCACCCCGGCCGGCTGCGGCTGCGCTTCCTCCCTTCCTCCACGTCAGTGCTAACCCCTGTGGGCTGCGTCGCTCCACTCCTTCCTCGACGGCAGAGCTAAGCCCAGGCGGCTGCTCCGCCGCTCTGTCTCTCCCTCGACGGAGCTCTCACCGGTCCGCTCTCTCCCTCGACGGCGCTAACCACGGCCGGCTGCGTCGCTCCGCCTCTTCCTCGACGGCAGCGCTCAACCCATCCCGCAAAGCTGTAAGTCAAGCCTCATCCCCTGGGATGCAATGTGTTTGCTTAAATGCCTCTGAGATGTAGGCAAGCTGTTCGATGAAATGCAATGTTTGGTTTTTGCGTCACTCTAAGGTTGAATCCAGTCTTAGAATTCGTAACTTTGTAGCTGCTCTATATCTTGTGCTGGGAATTTGGGATCCAAAACGTGGGAGTATATAATATGAAAGGGTTGACATGCTTCGTTTTTACCATGAACCAGGTTAATTCGTCCATCATCGAACCACAGAAAGAGGTTGTCGTGGTAGCATCGAAATGAAGTTCAGAGTTGTCTGCAGGAAGTTATATGATTACGTGAGGTATGATCTTAGAGAGATCGCGTTCCCGTCTTCTCTGCCAGACCCTCCGGGTTACAAGCCGCGCCCTAAGCTCACGTTGAACGAAAAGTGGTGTATTCTCAAAGAGGCTACCAGGCTCTATGCGGCTTCCTGGGTCAGGGACATCGGCCCTGAGCTCAGACCGAACGACTACAAGAAGGTCAAAGAGGAGTCCAGCTCCAGCAAGTCCGAGGAAGGGAAAACTACAAGTGAGCCTACTGTGCTTGAGGACCTCGCGGTGGCGGCGAGGGGTGGGGCTGAAACCCTGAAGCCTGCGCTGCGGCGCATATACATGACCCGCGCCTCGACCTACACGAGTGCGGTGAAGAACTATGTGGAGACCTATCAGGAAGGGCTGAAGGATGTCCTGGATGAGAAGGTTGCTGGTAAAGGTCACCAGCCAGGCAGTGAGCCAACAAAATCATCAACGTCGCCACCTCCTCCGCCGCCATCATGAGTTTATTTCAGTTTCGGATTTTTCATTAGCACTCAGCACCTTATGGTTTGTATGTAGTGGATCAGAGTTAATGGCTGTGCGCTTGGGTAGAACAGACAGCTGTGATTTGCTTCATTTCCCAAATAATGCAGCATAAGTTGGTCCCTGATCTACTACTAGGGGGGGTGATCACTGAACTGTATATTGTTGCCATGGAGATCTTTCTTGGGATCAAAATAAGTGTCTTCTAGGCTGTGTACTTGCCTTGCTGCTAGAAATAGAGGCCTATTCTGTCCTTTTCTTGGATGTAATTCTGTACCTAATTTGTTTCTAGGTCACCAAGCTCAATGTTTCAATGAGATGTGTCGATTGATGACGATGGCTTTGTATGTCTGCTTGGTTGTGTTTTATGGCAGCAGGAGCACATGTTACAGATTGATGCATACTCTCAAGGCTTCAGGTGTGGTTTACTGTAATGGTAGGTCTAACAAGCTCCTCTCTGCAGTGTCTGATAAGTGACAAGCCACCGGACAGCAACCTGCCAAAACTGTACCGGAACTGCAACGTGGTCTAATCTGTGGTTAGGACATGCTATTTGTCCTTGCAGCAGGAGGTCTAGAAGCTTAGTCTTTTTAACACTAGGCTGGAAACAGTACATGATTGATTGGTGTCGTGTCGCTTCGGCACGTGCAGATCACAGCTCGGAAACTTCTTGGGGGTCTCGACGTGAGTGGGAGTGTTGAGTACGACCGACCCATAGAATTTGCACCATCTTTCGGTTGCGCATAGTGGGTTTGTTGGTGCATGAAATTGTGAAGAAGATCAATTTGAATGTAAGCAAAGAGAAAGATGTATCATTGCGAATATCTCTCTGTTGATTCAATTATGCATCTTTAAGCAGTGTGACAAGTTGACCCATGAGCATGGGGCATGGGACGGGGGCAGGATGTTGGCTAGTCAGGTGTAGCATGTGTTCCGTGGGCCGGACTCAGCCCATCCAATTCATGGACCCACATCATGATTGCTGAGTTCTCGAATAGGTGGGCCGGGCCCATCTGGAGTTCTATATGCTCCAAGGATAACGACGCTGCTGCCCACATTAAAGAAAGAAGAAATCATGCCAGCATAAAACCAAAAGAATAGTAGAGTGGGGGAAGTAGAGAAATGCATGTATGATGTTAATATTGGATAAAGAGAATGGCGAATAATTGGAGAAAAATGTTAAAGAGTGGGGGAAGTAGAGAAATGCACGTATGATGTTAAATTGGATAAAGAGAATGGAGAATAATAATTGGAGAAAAATGTTAAATATACAAGTATTATTTTCCTTTCACTTCATATTGGATAAAAGCCATGGACATTCATATGTGTAATTTTTAAGTTCTATTCACAAGTTGAAGTATTTTATATAGATTTATTGTTCCTACCAGAAGCCATTTTGTCGCATCCATGTTAACTCATGTGATAGAACCGTTCTTACATCCAGAACCAAACTTTCAGTGCATGGCAGCACAGCATCCCCATGAGTTGAAGTATTTTATATAGATTTATTGTTCCTACCAGAAGCCATTTTGTCGCATCCATGTTAACTCATGTGATAGAACCGTTCTTACATCCAGAACCAAGCCTTCAGTGCATGGCAGCACAGCATCCCCATGTGCTCCAATAGACCACACTCACAGTTGTACGAATTACCCTTGTCATCCACCCTGACCTGATAGTCGATGCGGTACCATTTCTCACGTGGCTCACCATGGACATGTCGTGCTTGGTATAACTTGTTGGGTAGTAGCTCTGTCACTTCGTATATGAACCAGACTCATACAGGATTTTTCCAAAAACCTCGAACATCGCACGTGTGTACACCCTGCTAGCATGTTTCTCGATCGGCAAGTTCATCCTTAGGACAACTCCACCCTGGGTGTTAGTAGGGTCATTATCACACAGAAGTAGTTAAAATTTTCTATAATTTAACAGTTTATCTTGTGTACATACTTACCAACTTGGTACGCCTTTCTTGGAAACTCTCTTCAGACTCTCGGGCGTGCTAGAGCTTCCCGTACTGCATCACGAAAACATGCATCGGGGATCTAGGAGGCACGTAAACCTTCAACATATGATTTGCACTCTCACTCCTTTGTGTGCTGGTCTGCCTAGCACAAAATTTTCCACTGAAGAATGGTTTAGCCCACTTGGACCGGCATTCATACACCTGAATGAGGTACGGGTGGTTCTCTAGGTTGTATTGCCTGAGTAGTAGGTGCCATGCCCGTTTGAATTCATCGACCGTCAGCATTTCATTCACCACTTTATGGAAAGCAGCCCTGAAGTAGCTCTGCTTCGTGTAATAAGGCCCTAGCTGCTCCTTAGCCTTCCTTAGGACGTGCCACTTGCACCATCGTTGTGTCGTGTCTGGAACACCTGCCGGATAGCCACCTCCATAGCTCTCGCTTGGTCTAGTAAGAAAAATAGATGCACCCGACATTAGCATGGCGTTAATATATTTCTAGGGGCACATGAATCACATCGACACAGGCTTACCAGTGAGGATGGTCTCAGGATGCTTCCCGCCCATCATCCGGACGAATTCCCGGAAAACCCATACGAAACTTTCTATCTTCTCTTCACGCATGAGAACCCCTCCAAAGATTATACTTTGGAAATGATTGTTGACACCCACAAACAGCCTGAAAGGCATGTCATAGAGATTTGTTTTGTATGTCGTGTCAAAAGTAACCACATCACCAAAATGATGGTACTGATGCCAGCTGCGGCCGCTACTCCAAATTAATGTCTTCACACGACTGTCTTCATCCACCTCGACAGTGTAGTCGAAGTCCGGATCAGTTGTTTTTAGCCTAGCGAATTCTGCAATGGTTTTCTGGACATCATGATCTGCTTGTTCTCTCCCCATTTTGCCGCACAGCGTGCGCAGCGACCTCTTCGTGAAAGGTACATTCTCCATCCTCCCAAACATGGAACCTATGATGCTGTACACCTTGCCGAGAGGAACGTTGTTCTCCCTAAGTTGTTTCACCGCGTCCTTACTGTACTTGTCAATGTGCCTATGAGATGGCCAATGCAATTTCTCACCGCACGTTCCTGACAAACCATGGTTATGCTCTTGCCTGTTCTCCGATACATACCAGGTCCCGTCATCCCGTCATTGCTGCGGAGTAATCTTATGAGAGCGGGGCACATTGACATGGACGACCTTGTGTTAGGCTTTGGCCGACCCTGTAGGAGTGCGATGAACTGGTTAGATAAAGGTGGCTCATAATCATCATCAACAGAAGCTTCAAATCCACGAACACTTACCGCACAGCCACAGACGATTTCCTGCATACATTTTGATCCCTTCACATTTCTCCTGCTCTTTCCGTACCTTATCCCGAACCCAACCTCCCAGGAGAACAAATTATAGAAATCATAGGCTTCCGCGAGCGAGTCGAACTTTGTCCTGACCACTGGATCGACAAACTACGTCGGATTTCTTCTCTGCATATCTCGTCAACGATTCTTCCAGAGCTGAAATCCTCACCACCGTACGTTCCTTCGAATCTGGCAGCACTCCAATCCGGGGCCTGGCATCGTGTTCGTAGCGGGGAGAGCATAACAAGTTGCAATCCCATCAGAAAGAATGTGCAGTTTGCAATTTACTCAGCGTCGCAGCAAATTTGTTCCTTACCTTTTTTTCCACGCAGGTGGGGGCTCGTCTGAATCAGTTTCTGGCCTGTCCGTCCGCGTTGCGCTTTCCACGACTCCATGCTCGATGAAATCTTGTTCGCCCGATAGGTCGTTGCTCCCTTCCACCGCCATCGCCGCCGTGCTTGAATCAACGGACCGAGTGTCCGACTGGACGGCCCCTCCCCTGGAGTCTCGGGCACCTTCTTCGTCCAAGGCGAACGAACTGAGTTGCGCGAGATAGCTCATGTTTGCCAAATCGATCCCCAGATCTCGTGCTCGACTACGGGATTCGAAAGGTACAGATACATTAGGAATCGGTGATCTGAAACCAGGGGGCGTTACTGAAACGGCATCGCGAAGGCCGTACCTGTACACATCGACGCCGATTTCCTCCATGGCTGCTCGCCCCGTAGCCGAACCCCTCTCCTCCTCCACCGGCGTATGGACTGAGGGGATTGTGGCACAGGACTCATGAGGGGCTTCGCGGTAGGTAATAACCGAGCGGCCATAAATTTCCCACTAAATACAGGGCCCCACGCGCAGTACTTACTGAATGGCCTGCCGACCAGTCCCTTCTGCAAGAGTGCTTTCACTGCTCTCCGATACTACCAGCTCTCTATTTGCGATGTATACCGCGTTTCTTGGTTTTCCTGGCATAAATCTCCGATGGACGGGATTTCAAGTGCGGTCGCCACCGTGTGCGGGAAATCCACTCTCAGCTTTTTCCCTCTGTAATATCATAACGAATCTGGCTTCTGAGATGATTGACCATATATTAATTCGATCGACTAAAAGAAACTTTAAGTCGATCGATTGTGCCCAGCAAATATTTTAATGATTATAACTTGGTGATATGGGCAAGCCTGTAACTGCCTCAGCAATGGTCCTACTTGCACTTAATTTGCAGCGACTTTGATTAAGATAACCAAGATACTAATTGTTGCTGAAGCAGAGGCTTAGCAGGGAAGCTAGTTAGCTGCACTGCTAAAGGATGTGACAAGAAACGACAGATCCATCAGACGCACATGCATAATAGAGGCAGTGCTATGCTTAGCTGCTTTAATTTCTTTTTTCCTTTTAGGGACCAGACTATGGCCGCAATCTGATTGACCATGACTACTGCTCTAAACTCACTATGGCTCATCGATGCATTGCCTTTATTTATTTTCCAAGCAATCATCTCCATGCATTTTTTTCACTTTATTTGCACAGGAAAATACTTTGATTATTCCTGTTTGCAGCTGCTCGAATCAGCACACTCCCAATTAGCTAAAAACATTCTCAGTGACCAGCCTCTTGGTGGACAAGTACACGCTTTTGTCCTTGCTTCGCGCGACGCGGTTAATTCTTAAGGTGATGGAACACTTAGAATAGTCCAAAACTAGCATCCCAAGTACTTGTCATGTGGGGTTGACACGTATATACTATTCCCTCATTCCAATTGATAAGATATTCTAGTTTTGCCCTAATTCAAATTTCTTATTTTTATTAAGTTTATGAAAAATGTACTAATATATATATATATATATAATTAAATAAAATTAATTTAGAATTGTAGATGTAGGTAGTATATTTCTATAAACTTAATTGGTCAAACTTTTGCCTATTTTATTTTTTTGTCTAACTCAAATTTTCGTTCTTTGGCATTTTCTTTATAATAGATTGTAAAATAAGTTCAACACAATATAGTTCGATCAGCAATCGCGAGCGCTTTTGCTTCTATCTTTCCATTAACGCTTGCTATTTTCTTGGCTACAAACATACTCAATGTTTCATATAGTATAACACAATGGGAAAGTAGGAGAGGACAATAAATTTGTCAAAGCTTGGATCATTCATCTTTTGTCATGAACAGTGGAGTAGGTAGCTAGAGCAAATTACAAGTCTAGAAAAATGGCTTGTAACGCATATACGTACAGAACTGTCACATATTGATGTTGTTTGCATTTGAGTTCCAGAATCTTAATTTTGGAATTCCGATCCTTTCCGAATCCAATCCAAAAAATGAACGAAACTCAAGCAGCTCGATCGATCATAAGCCTCGATCGAGATCTGAAACCTGTCCAGCATTCATAGCGTAAAAAACTCTTTCTAATTGGGGCATCTGAAATACCGATTGATGTGCATTCATGGATAATTTAATTCCCTTTGTACAAGAGAAAATCACACGCTTCTGTTGGCTAAACTGAATATTAAAAAACTTGACTAGCTACTCACGAGGATTATTCCTTGGTTCTTGTGATCCCCTTATTAATTAACACAAAAACCGGTGGGGCCGGCTGTCGCTCCACACACACACACACACAAGCAGCAGCAGCACCAGAGAGCTAGAAGAAAAAAGCCACAGTATATCACAAATTAAACAGGGCCACATAGAAGGTACAAGGCTACTTTTTCGCTGCTTTTTCTCCCTCATCCCACCTCACCCCTCACTAATCCTGTCTCACTCTCTCATCCCTCCTTTTCCTTTTTCCTCTTCCTCTTTCTCAGCTGATTCCCCATATAATTTTTTCCAAATCCCATGAGGACCATGAGGAGGAGGCTTAGCTAGCTCTCTCGTCTCCCACTACCAAGCCTCTATCAAGCACAACCTTTAGCCACACAAGAGGCAGCAGAAGCTCTTGCTAGCTTACACAAGGGAAAGGAGAAGACAAGAGAGCTTGCCAAACCCTAGCTAGCTTAGTCTGCCTTGCAAGCCAGCATACAAGACTGAAGAAGACTCACTTTCTCCGGATAACATCTCCCCCCACCATGATCTTCCCCCCTGCTTCCTTCCTGGATTCCTCAAGCTGGAATGATAATAACCAGGTAATCTATTCAATTTCATTGGTTCCTCTCCAAAGCTTCCCCTTTTCTTTTCCGAAGATTTTGTTCACTACTCTTTCTCTTTTGCACAAGCAAAAATAAAAGCAGAAAAAAGAGAAAGTTCTTAGAAGAGTATTAATACTTTGGATAAATTATTCTGATCCAATTCACACACTATGTGTGTGTGTATAATCTTGGTCTTGGTATATACTGGACCACTAGTACAACTTAATTGGCATGCACAAATTTCCATTTTATAGCTAGCTAGCCATAAAATTTCAGCTTTAATTTTTTTTCCCTTTGATCAGTTCAGTTCTTGATTAATTCTTCTTCCTCCTGAATCCTGATCGATCTCCGGCCAGATCAATAACAATTTCCAGCGCCATCCTCATCACCAGCAGCAGCAGGTCGTCGTCGCAGGATCAGCCAGTGCAACAGACGGCAGCTGCCATGAGCAGCTCCTGCAGCCGTCCATCATGCAGATGCAGCAGCAGCAGCAGCAGCTTGCAGAAGGCGGCGGCCATGGAGGAGCACAGCAGGCACAGGCGGCGGCCATGGCGGGGAAGCCGATGTCGATGTCGGAGCGGGCGCGGCTGGCGCGCGTGCCGCTGCCGGAGCAAGGGCTCAAGTGCCCGCGCTGCGACTCGGCCAACACCAAGTTCTGCTACTTCAACAACTACTCCCTCTCCCAGCCCCGCCACTTCTGCCGCGCCTGCCGCCGCTACTGGACCCGCGGCGGCGCCCTCCGCAACGTCCCCGTCGGCGGCGGGTACCGCCGCCACGCCAAGCGCGCCAAGCAGCCGAAGCAGCAGCCCGCCACTTCGTCTTCCTCGGCTCCGGCGACGGCACCGACGAGCGCGCCGCCCGCGATGCTCCCGACTGGGAACCACCAGCAGCTGCCCTCTGGCCTGCTGCCGCCGCTGCTTCGGCTGGCCGACTTCGACGCCATGAGCCTCGGCTCGACCTTCGTCTCCGGCGCCGGCGGGATGGGGAAGCCGCCGCCGCTGACCTCCTCCGGCTCCGTAGACGTACCTGCAGGATGCTACTCATTGGGCGGCGGCGGTGGCGCCATGGAGCAGTGGAGATCGGTGCAGCAGATCCCGGCGGGCTTCCCGTTCTTCCACGCAATGGCGGCAGCCGACAATCATCTGGCTCCAGCAGCGCCGGGGATGTTCCATTACCTAGGCCTAGACCACGGCGGCAATGGCAACGGCGAGGTGGTCGGAGAAGAAGACAACCAGTTCCATCATGCTTCTGCAACGACGATGCCGTCTTCAAAGAGGGAAGACGGGTTTACAAGGGGCGGCAGCAACATCATCAGTATGTATGGTAATGGTGATCACCACCACCAGCTCAATGCAGGCTACACAAGTTCGTATAACTCCAATACTGCCGCCAGAGGTAACCATCTCTTGTAATGCATAAGCTAACTTGATCTTAACTGCCTTTTAGATCGATGGAGGGGTGTTATGTGAGATATAGATCAAAAGCTTTGCATTGGTAGTTCGTTAGTTTGCTCATGGTGTGGATGCATGCCCCATGCATGCATGGAGGAAAGGTGTGGAAGCAAGGATGCATGGATGGATGGTGTTGTGTGTGTGCTAGCTTGTTTGATATGATCATGCACAATTATTAGTGTCAATTAGCTAGTTTAGCTGGCATGATCGATCACTTGCTATGTGTTTTCTTCTTCTTCTAGGTTTTCTCGCGCATGCATTTCGGGGTGAAGTTAATTATGTGTGTACTTGGTTTACTAGTACTAGTGATGTTCATTTTGTTTATGAAGAACTCCTTTTATTATATGTCAACTGATCGATCTAAACTTTCTTTTTTAGATAATCAATTATGAACTCTCTCTACGTATAGTAGTTTCCATTCAATTGTGCAGAAATGTCAAAATGTTTGACGACGCCTTATGACAAATCGTTCGCAGAATCATCTGTCACGGTTAAAGTTCAAAATTGTTAATACATACATGCATGTAGAGCTTTGGCATTGATCTTAATAATAACCGGTGTGAAATTAAATTGATTTAGCAGTTAGGATGCTACTTAGTTCCCTTGATCACCGGATCAGCCTGCTAGGAGTTAATTAACACGTGTAAGCACAAAGAAAAATAAAATTGAAATGCGATGCATATATGTGTTGCGTGCATGCATGGCTCTAACAAATAAATTAACATGCAATACCCAGCGATGCATGGATCGATGATCTGTGTGTACTGTGTAGTACTATATGGAGTATATGTTAATCTCTCATTGCAGTCAATGTTGATCACGTACGGCTGCAAATTAAAGGCACCTAGTCAAAGAGAGGTCCTGCATGCACTCAATAGTAAGGGTCGGTTCTTTAGTTTCTACCTTTCCCTTTCTCCCCCTCTCTTTTCACATTGTGACAGAACGTACGAAGGTAAGGAGATTATAAATATATATATATAGCTGTTATATACTCCATCCGATCCATAATAAGTGCCGTTGATTTAGAACAAAGTTGTACTAAATCAGCGACACTTATTATATGGATCGGAGGGAGTATATATATATATATGCTAGCCCAAAATCAGCAGCGAACCTTTAAGACATCAATTCACATGCTCTAAAAAAACCGTTGTGAAGACTGTTGCAACGCACAGGCCACTTAGCCAGTATGCAATTAAATTGTAGTAGCACTACGCTACCTCGACCGATCGATTCTCTTATATGGTACTCCCTCCAAAAGTGAGGGACAATTTTTATGGACCGGAGGGAGTATAGCATTTGGCTAGCTAGCTAGCTAGTTTCAGTTGCATGGATGCATGCATCTATATTATTCATGAGAAGAACTTTAGGTGCTAGCCAGATATATTTGCAATTTCTCTTTTCGAAAAGGAGGATGTTTCCCCAGCTTCTGCATGCATTTGCAATTATGGATGGAAGAACGTAAGCAGCGATTCTACCGGCACCGCTACGTAGCTGTGCCAACAGAAGGAGACACGTGGTGTTGGCCCGGCCCATCTTTTTATTATATTTTGTTATGGGTAAATGGTATATGATATTGGTACATGATACCGGTCAATGACATACGGTATCAGTCAATATATATGTGGTGTTTGTACATGGTGTCAGTCAATGATATATGATATATTTAATTGTATATGGTGCATAATGCCACGTGCCAGCGTGTGGTTGGTCGCATGCAACACATGGGTTCTGATGGCTCCGCTACATCGCGGAGCCGGTAGAAAAGAGTTTCCGATGGAAAAACCTCTATATATATACATATGTCATGCATGCATGAGGCGATGAAGATTTTATCCATGGATAGATATCGGTTACATAGAAGTCTGAGATCGATTGGAGGTAGCACTGAGATCAAGAGAAGACAGATGCTTTGCCTGCCGCTAGCTATAGCTAGGATCTACTGGAGAGCCATGGACGAGAAACGGTGCGCCCCAAAAGCACAAGCTGCTGCTGCCTGCATCAACACTGGTACTCGAAAAGCGAAAGAAGCGTACGAAAGAATGTAGACCATGACGAGAAAGAGGATTATGACGAAAGCTAGCCAGAGAGAGAGAGAGGGGATCAGTAATGCGAGCTTATTGGAATAGTCCAAGCAAGAGGTAGCAAGATCTAGAATCCTTGGATGTGGATTTTGATCTTTTTGCATGTTACTCTCTCGGAAGGAATCAGATTCTCCCAGCTGCTGCTAGATGCTTTGGCTTTCTTGTGCATGCATTTGCTTTGGCTTTGGCTTTGGCTAGCTTTGCTTTCTCGAAGGCCTAGGCCATCCCTCTCTCAGGCAGCTTGGCAGACCAGCTCTGTGTGTGTATCCCCCTTTGGGAGAATAAAGCAAACCAATGCACATGCACTCACACTCACACACTCTCTATCTCTCTCCTGTGCTATGCTTGTGATTGAACCCATGCATGCACATCATGCAATTCCGAGACGATGGAACGCGTACATTCTTTAAGGTATCTCATAGATTGTGTAGGACGTACGTATGCACATTTGGTGGTGGCGCCAATTCCCATGGAATGAATAGATATGTGACTGCCTGCACAGAGTAGAGTAGACTGCTGTTGAAAAAACATTTCAATCATCTATCTGTAAACATATTATATGTACATGGTTTGCATATATCGATCTACCCAGTGCACGTACGGTCCAAGTAATAAGAAGGCATGATCCATAAGGTACCCTGAACCATCCATTTGCCTCAATCCAATGGCTAATTTTATTTGGTACTCCATCACAAGCACGGGGGAGTACCGTCTAAAAAAATCACGGAGTGCCTAAACAAGAGGGACAAAAGCGTAATCATAGCACTTGCTTCTTTTTTTCTCAGCAGTTAATAATTGTTCCTCGTACAGAAAACACAAAACGATTGAAGAAAATGCAGAGACATAGATCCCTGTTCGACAAACCCTAAAATTCTCAATTGAGTCACAAGATATGGCAGCCAGGGATCCACTGCCGTGCGGCCACCAATATCTAGGAGTTAATCCCGAGCAGCCGGGACGAACTCAATGCCGTACATGTCGCTGGAGTCGCCGGATATGTCGCGCCCGCGGAGGACACGAGGAGCACATGAAGTTCAAACTGAATTGCACAAAGCCATTATCGGATTATTGAGATCTAACCAGATTAAGGTTCTAAATCCTGTTGTGGACAGCAACCACAGAATCAGCGTCAGCATAAATCAACAACTGACCCGATCTTATCTGTGATGCTATGAATTTCTTCCTCCATGGAGCGCCCTAGGGGCCTCGACCATGCTGGACTGGAGGCATGCGGTCGATCGGGAGTAGGCGCCGGCGTCACGCGCTATGCAAAATGAGAATACGAAGGAGCGGGAGGGTGAGAGGAAAGGGCGGCGACGGCTTGAGGACAGCCTGACAGCAGATGCGACCATGCAATCGGTGGGGGATCCAGGAGAGTCCGTGATTGATTCCGGCGGTGGCCGGTGGCACGATTGATTGGGGCGTCGGCCACTCGTTCGCTGGACAGGAAGGAGATACGAGAAGTTCGGAGTACCGTGCGTAAAATGTCTAAGTTACCCTCACCTATGGACGGCCAGATTTGCTTGGCACTCCTACCCATACTTATGGAGTACCAAGGTACCGTAAAAATCCTCAACTTGAAAAGGTTTGACTTAGGGACAAAGGTAGAACTTATTATATTTATTAACGGATTAGTAGTGAATAGAGAAAACGAATTTTAGCAAAACACAAGAGAAAACGAAGAGAGGATGCTAGTGCTTTCTTGCTAGCACATGAATATCTTGTTCTGATGCAAGATATACCACTTTCAACCAGCCTTGTGAATGGAAGAGTGAAAACAATGTAGATACATGATACTCACTCTATCCTGAAATAAGTGACATGGATTTGCATAAGAATCTATACAAATTCACGTCATTTATTTTGAGACAGAGGAAGTACTACACATATTTGACCTTTGTTTGAGAAGTGACATGTGTTGTCTCGAGAGAAAAGAAAAAGGAAAGGGGTCGGGGGATCGAGGAGAAGAAAGAACGCATATCTCTCTTGGGTTTTTTTAGCGAAACGCACATCTCTCTTCTGGCTTCCTTTATTCTTGCCAGCAGGCCCAAAGTATATACCATGCGTTTGTTGGGCTGGACGGGCATTTCACACCCTCATTACTGGCCTGGCCCAAAGCATTCACCATATGGTGATCCCCATTTGGAGATGTTTTAGCAGCCGGCCTCTCAAGTGGTGGATATATATGATTTGTTGTTTAACCTGTTTATACTTCGGCCCATGAATATTTGAGTTGCATTTCAGCCCATCGCAAGTCAATAAGAACTGGCGTCAAACTCCCCGGATTTTTCATATATTTTGGTTAAACAAATGGACTAAAATTTTAAAATCGCATCACATCTTGAAAAACTACTCCCCCGACCCATATTACTTGTTGAAATATTACATGTATCTAGACGATTTTTAAACATAAATACATCTATATTTGGATAAATTTAGACAAGTAATATGGGTCAGAGGGAGTAGTTCATTTGTTTGAACTAAAAAGTTTGGAGGGTACCTCAAGGTTTCCTTTTTTAACCTCTAACCTGGCTACAGCGTACGTGTAGCAGTGAAATCTGAAATGCCATTGAATTAACAGTGAAAACTGGTCCGCCATGCAATCTCATCCCAGGGTCCCATGACGCGTCAAGAAAAGCAAAGATATTTTAGACATCACATTGCATGACGAATGATCCATTAACACGCCGGCTGTGCTTGATTACATTGATTAATCACTAACCTCTTAATTAACGGATGTCTTGATGCTCCCAGCTGAATTTCAAGATACCATTGGCCTTTTAGCTAGCAACCCAACTGTTTAACCTCACATGATCAAAATCACAACAACAATAACAAAAAAACAACAACTCCGCAAGTACCATAATATATGTACTGACCCCAGAAAAAAGAACGATTAAATATATGTGTTGTGAAACTTGCACCAGCAAATGCCAAATATCAAGGACGATCTATCAAGCACCCACAGGACAAACCAGAAAGGGGTGATAACAGATTTGATATCAGCACAATTCTGTGCATTGTATATTTTCAGTCTCAATCTTTCCCGATCGATCTCTTTTACTATTCCTAAACCCGATTGATCTCGATTACTGCAGCGAGAAAGATCAGAATACCAGGTCAACTCGAATCATAATAACGATAATTTTGAACACTTGATGATCTCATGAGCAGAGTATCATTATTCACAGACAGGAGGAAATGGTGCTAGCTTCTGCTTCCCCTGCTTCTTCTTGAACTACTTCTATTAGTAGTGGTAGTAGCCGCCGTGGTACCCTGCCATGGGCATGGGCATGGAGGAGTTCGCCACAAAGGCGCTCCCGCCACCACCGACGGCGACCCCGTTGAGCCCCGTCCGGCCCTGCATCCCGCCCTGCCTGTACTGCGCCCACATCCTCTGCTCCTGCGCCAGCAGCTCCCGCTTCCGCTCCATCTCCGCCATCTGCACGTACGCCGGCGGCGGCACCGCCAGCGACGCCGCGAACGGGTCGCCGCCGCCGCCATGGACGCCGGGGCCCGGCAGCGCCAGGAAGCCCGCTCCCGGAAGCACAACGCTGCTCGCGCTCCCGGACGCCGCGTGCTGCTGTTGTTGCCGCACGGCAGCGCCATGGTCGTACATCCCCTGCAGCAGCAGCGCGTCCATCCCGCCGCCCGGCGCCGCCGTGCCGCGGGTTGACAGGGTGCTGGCCGTCTCCACCAGCGCCAGCTCCCACCCGGGCTCCGCCGCCGGCGTCTGCCACGCCGAGGCGGTGATCGCCGCCGCGTCGTCGTCGTCCTCCGACGGGAAGGCCACCCAGCCACCGTTCTTCGTCTCCGGCGCCGGTGGATCCCCCGAGAAGAGCGCCAATGCCATCTTGTTCCCCTGCTCCTCCGCTGACTCCCTGAGATCGACAAGCTCACCCTGTTCCTGAATCTGTTCATCCCCCATGGGTGCCACCGCCGCAGCCGCAGCTTTCGTAGGCGCAAGTTTGTAATGCTCTGGCGCCGGGAGCGCCCTGATGCCGTTCACGTCGCGCTCGATGCCGTCCATGACATGCGCGTTTGCGGGCGGCGGCGAGGGCGTCTGGGCTGCCTCTGCCTGGCCGCGCTCACGCAACAACTGCTCCAGAGTCTCGAGGAACTTGTCATCGACGCGCTTGACCTCAGGGAATTCCAGGTCGGACGATCTTGCGACGCCGGCGTGGTCGCACCAGGCGTAGAGAGCCAACAGGCCGTCGGCGAGCCTGGCGGCGCTGACGTGGGCCTCGAAGGCCTCGGCGCAGTCCTCGTAGTCCTCCATGTCGAAGAACCTGTCGAGCAGCGCGGCCAGCACGGCGGCCATGTCGGCGTAGAGCGCCGCGCTGTCCTTGACCACGGGCCAGAGCGCGGCCAGCACGACGCGGCTGCGCCTCGCGGCCCCCGCGGGCCGGCACGCCAGGCACCGCTCGATCAGATGCCGCAGCTGCCCCGCGCGCGCCAGGAGCGCGGCCGCGTCCATCTCGTGCGCCGGCCTCGCCGCCATGTCCGCCGCCGGCGCCGGGGAAGAAGAGGGGCCGTCGAGGGAGGCGAAGCGGACGGTGCGGGGCGGCGGGAGGAGGGAGAGGAGGAAGCGGGCGCGGTCGTCGAGGTAGAGGGCCAAGGCGCGCACGAAGGCCGTGTGGTCCCACGACGCCGGGTGCGCCTCGTCCCGGAACTCCGCGGCCATGGCGCCGAGCACGCCATGGCCGGAGAGCTCGTGGCGGAAGTGCGGGTCGCCGTCGGCGAGGAGGCGGTGGAGCAGGGCGAGGCACTTGGCGGCGACGACGTAGTCGCGGGTCCTCGCCAGGCGGCGGGACACGGCGGCGACGCAGGCGGAGACGCGCGCCCGGGAAGACGGCGAGGACGTCAGGCGGAGCACCTCGCGGGCGTGCCGGTCGTCGGCGGCCACGTCCAGCTCCGCGCCGGAGACGGCCACCTTCGCGATGCCGATTCTCGCCTGGTCCTTCACCGCGCCCAGCGCCTTCCGGATCGACATGGATGCTCGGCAGACTAGGTTCGATCTCAACTCCGCGATAGAAACCGAAGCCTTTGCTTTGGTGGGGATTTCGCGGCGGGCAGGAGAAGGAAGACGAAAGGGTTCTACGAGGAGAAGAGACGACCAGACGACGCGGTTTCACGAGGAACAATGGACGGACGGTTGGGATTGTTGGACGGGGTAGATGGAGGGCTGGGATGGGTTTGAGGGGCAAGTCAATGGTAGGCCGGCGGCGGGCGCTGACGTCGGGGCCCGCGGAGGGTTCGAGGGAACTGCGTTCTGCTGCGCGTTTTCCGATTAAACTAATTCCTGGTGTTTTCTTTGGGTGGACCGAAGGATTTGGATTTGATTTTGATTCGAGAAAAAATTGGTACCACTAGCTTTTAAGGGAAGGAACGGAGAGTGGCATCAAAACTTCTCGATTGAACCAAGGAAAAAATCTCAAGGAACAAAACAATGCTCCACGTGGAATCAGTGACAGGATTTGATTTGTTTTATTTTTCCATCAAAACGTAATTTGTTTTAATTTGGTTTTTGATAAGGGTAATATATTAATATCAAGAAGATATCATATACACCCAGACTCTGCAACAACAAGATGTCAACAAAAACATGAGAATGCACACAGCCAAGTGTGTGATGTACGTGGAGTTCAGTCAAGAATAAATCTCATCTTGGATCTTTTCTGATGCTTGCATGCGTCCTCAATTATGCATATGCAAGCAAGCAATCCTGCCTCCATTCCATTGTAGAGATTAATGTTTGATTGTACAAACCCTGCATATTGTGTCCCTCTAGCAACTTTATGCATGTCTTGCCAATCTTGATTGATGATTTTATTTAAGGCATTCTCTTCTCTCTATTCATGTCGATGCTGGATGTGTGGTCGATCCTTTGCTATGAAAATGTCAAGTTTAATTACATGCTTGTTGTTTGCAGATTGTGTGATGTGACTTGTGAGTGCAACAAACCAGAGATATCAACCCGCCTTTCGTGAATGTGAATGTGACGAAGAAAGTGCCAATCCCCACATTCCGCTTGATCAGACAGCCGGGAAGGCGACATGGACTAGGATGAGATTTCCAAATAATCTTGTTGTACTAAAATAAAACCCTTATGTGGGCCGGGCCGTAAATCCTACGTGACGACGACTAGGTCAACATTTTCCAGCGCGAGTCAAGATGCCAACGTGACGCAGTCAATCCTACATGGCAAATGAAGACAAGTCAACAAGTCAAGTCTCTCATGCCATGGTCAAAATGTGGAATGAGTTAGAATAGGGGGCAAGAAAAGTGTCGGGATGAGGCTTTTGGCCAATGGGGGACCATGGACCAACCTTCACTTTTCCCACATGGTGCACACAAAAGTTATGGACCAAAGAACTACTTTTACCGCTTTACCCCACTTTTCTCTCTCCCGTAAGGGTCGTCATGGTCTTTTATCATGTACCCCTAGGCTATAAATACCCCCCCAATGGGGGCATGTATCATTCACTCTCAACTTGAATAAACTCAACGGGAGAGGGCTAGAGTGCTCCCTCTAAGGTTTGCTCTCGAGCACCGCTTTCGACTAAAAGTCGACCAGACTCGAGGAAGCCGTCTAGGGGACTCTAGTTTCAAGGCTCCGCGCTAACCTTGGTTAGCACGGGCTCGAAGGAGAAGGGGTTGGGTTAGAGTTCCAAGGGTATCCTAATCTCAATACTTGGAAAGACGCGTTCGGTTCAAGTACGAGGCGGCCCCGACGAATCTCTCGCTAAAGGTGTCTTGGAAAGATCCGCTTGGTCCAAGCACTTGGCTAACAACCCCCTCGAAACTTTTTCTAACATAGGACTAAGTCGCACCCGCAGGGTCGGCTGAACCTATTCAAAAAATATCGACGTGTCAACTTGTCCAAGTGTACGGTGACCTTCGCTATAAGGCCGGCGTACACGCCCTACTTTCAGACAAGCACTTGTGACATCGAGCATTGGCACCCCTTACTCTAATTGTTGTCGAGAACAACAACAAACCTAAAATAGATTCTAACAGAGCTGACTTTCTAGCCGTCAGATCTCGATCAACAAAACCCACACCCACCCCGTATCCCGCCATGCATAGCCGTCCGATCTAGTTCCGTCAGCCATCTAGATGAGCATCGTGTTTGCTATATATAGAAACCCGCCAAAACCCTAACACGACCCACACCCACCTGCGCCCCGCCACACATAGTCGTCCGATCTCCATCACACGGCCATCCAGATGAGCCTCCTGATTGCTATATATAGAAACCCATCCAAACCCTAACACGGCCCATAACCACCCCACGCGTCGCCATGCATAGCCATCAAATCTCGATCCAACCGTCTACGGCCAAACCCTGACACGACCCACACGGCCACACTCACCCCGCACTCCCGCATATAGCCGTCAGATCATGATCCAACCGTCTCCGCGCAAACCCTAACACGATCCACACCGCCGCCCGCCGCCACGCGCATCGCAGTCGGATCTCAATCCAACCATCCAGAGAGCATTGTGGTTCCTATATAAAACCGGCAACATGAACCGATGACACCCACACCCTGCGCCACCACCAACACAAACCTCTTGCGGCGCCCTCCCCCGAAACCCTATCTCGATCTGACACCCACCCAACACGCCGCCACAAAGTACCAAGCTCTTGCGGCGTCCTACTCCTTTCTCTGTCCTCAGTCCTTGCGTTCTCGAGACAAATCTTCTTCTCCGGTAAGCTTATTGTTGTCTCCGACGATGGATTTTAAGTTTCTTATTCGTTGAGTTTTCTCCAAATCGTGGTGTGAAGATTTTGTTTAAATCATGCATGGACGCTGGAGGGAGACGCACATCTGGTGACGGCGCGCATGCGGCCATCATGTCGCAACCTCCCACCGACAGGGAGGAAGATGGTCGGGTTATATCGACATCGTACGGTAAATAATTTTTACCTTATTTTGATCTTCTGCCATTACGAGTTTTCCTTCCATCATTCGCAAGAATATTTTAAGATAATAGTTGAGTTAAGTGATGTTAATCATGTATTCATGATAAAAATACATGCTTTTGTGTTTGTACGTAGATTGTGAACTATTGAATTACTTTTGCTAGTGTACCATTATTGCAGTTGGCTCACAGGTCTACATGGAACAGAAACGGGGTCGGGGAAAAATTTGTCCCCGTGACTGGAGACGGTTTTGGGTGGGGCGTGGTCAAGGTGGAGTAACAGGGACAAACGTGTATAAGGATGGGTTTCTTTCCTAGCTTGCCACCCATAATTAGGGGTGGGCATAAAACCCGAAGAACCGAAACCGATGACTGAAGAACCGAAAACCGAGGCCGATTGGACCGAAACCGATGAACCGTTTAAATTTTCGGCCACCACACCCCGCTCTCGTCCTGGACCCCGGATCTCTGGCTCTCATCCATCTCCGAAACCTGCCTTAACTTCCCTACGCGAGGACCGGCCAGCTCCCAGTACGGCGAGTTTTCTTCACAATATGGTTTCTCGTGTGCTATCTGTAATTGATTCGGTTATAACCGAGAATCGAACCAAATTTTCGGTTCTAAAATATTCCGGTTCTCATTTTGTCAAAGAACCGATCGGTCATGATTTCCGAAGAACCGAAATCCAGCAAAAACCCGAAGGAGGCTACCCCGTCCCATAATCGTGATGATGGCAATAGATGGCCATTGGTCGGAAGTCGCAACATGCGAAGAGTAGCATGGAAGGCGACAAGAGGACCAAGAGGGCTTAGACACATCAACAACGATGATATGGGCTCCGGAACTCGATCCAATTGGACAGACGACGAGAAACCCGAAAACAAGATCAAGAAATTGGCTAATTGACAAAGAAAATTGATGAATTTTGCACTATTTAGATGAATTGGAAGTGAGATGACTTGGATAGACTAGTACTGGAACTAACTAGACCACTAAATAAAGACACAAACGAGACTTCCCCGATAACAAAGTAGCATGTAGAGAGCAGCAGTAGACAAATATGATAAGATGATGGGCTAGCTAGACTCCAACTCGAATGAAAGGTAGTTGGTGATTGTGGAAAGGTAGCTGCTAATTGAAAATCATTGGAGTGCACAGGCAAACAACAGCAGCTTGATAGGCACACAGAAGGCTCATTCCAAATTTTCCAATACAGCACAAGTAGAGTGCACGCGCAGCCTAACAAGGCCCAAAGCAGCAGCCCAAAGACTTGACAGAACAAACCTGAATAATAACCCATCATGGTCCATTAGCAGCCATGGCCTACGAAGGGCACAAAAGCCCAAACGTGGCCCATTAGCAAAGGGGGCCGCTGCTAGGACTCCTTCCTCCAGAAGGAGGCGGCGGCTGCAACAAGCAACGAGGGACGGGATGGGTTTAGTAGGGGGCAAGTCAATGGTTGGCCGGCGGCGGCCGCTGATGTCGGGGCCCGCGGAGTGTTCGAGGGAACTGCGGTGATTCTTCTGTACTGCTGCGCGTTTTCCAGATTAAACTAATTCCTGGTGTTTTCTTTGGGTGGACCGAAGAAATTGGATTTGATTTTTATTCGAGAGAAATTGGTACCACTAGCTGTCCGATCCGGATCCGACATCCATCTACATGAGCACGTGTTTGCCATATGTAGAAACCTGCCAAAATCTTAACACGACCCACGCCCACCCCGCCTCCCCGCCACTCATAGCAGTCCGATCCTGATCACGCGGCCATCTAGACGAGCCTCCTGATTGCTATATATAGAAACCCACCCAAACCTTAACATGGTCCATACCCACCCCACGTGTTGCCACGCATTGGTGTCAGATCTCGATCTAACCATCTGCGCCCAAACCCTGACACAACCCACACGGCACCACCCATCCCACGCCGCCACATAGAGCTGTAAGATCATGATCCAACCGTCTCCGCACAAACGCTAACACGATCCACACCCACCACGCCCGCCAACACGTGCATTACCTTATTGATCTTCTTCCATTACGAGTTTTTCTTCCATCGCAAGAATATTTATTTAATTTCTCTTACTAGTGTACCATCATTGTACTTTGCTCACGGGTCCACATGGAACAGACACGGGGTCCGAAAAAATTTGTCCCCGTGACTGGAGACGGTTTTGGGTGGGGTTGTCGTCAAGGTGGAGTAACGGGAACAGGAACGTGTATAAGGATGGGTTTCTTTCCTAGCTTGCCACCCATAATTTCCTTCCATTTATGGCCAGATTCCTCCGTTCCCGGATACCATGGACCTTCCGCCACCGGACTTCGGCCCGCATGGCGGCTTCTTCCTCCCAGATGGTGGCTTCTTCGGACCACCACCCTAATGTAGAAGAAGAAGAAGAGAAGAAATCTATCCATCTATCCATCTATCCTTAGTCCGAGTCTGAGTCTTCGTCGATCTTCCTGCATGCATGCATGCTTGGACGGCGAGATCGAATGCCACACCTGACATCGGTCCTGTATCTTTAATTTCAATTATTTCGTCAGCTGGCCAGTCTAGCAGCGTGTCTGTCCCTGTCATTTTTAGTCAAGTCATTACTGAGTACGAATACTTATGGTATGCACATCGTGTAAATATTCTCGTACTCTAGTCCAGGTCATGTCTCCTTCCATTTATGGAAGACTTGTATTTGTGTTAAATGGCATTATTCTTTAATGGAGATCTAAGCCTCAGTTTTTTTAATTTACAAAGACATGTGCCTCAAATTCTTAACTATATATGGAAGGAGTATGATGCAATGTGTGATGTCTTGCTAATTAAAATATTTCCTTCTTTTTCAAATTCAGTATTATTTAGACAATTATATGAAATTCCTGATCTGTATAGTCTCATATTAATTGTCAAAAAATAATAATGAATTTAAAAAGAAGGAAATAATTTAATTAGCAAGACAACACACATTGCATCATAGTCCTTCCATATATTGTTCAGAATTTGAGGCACGTGACTTTATAAATTCAAAAACTCTGCTTAGATCTCCATTAACGAATAATGCCATTTAACACAAATACTAGTCTTCCATAAATGGAAGGGGACACGACCTGGACTAGAGTACAAGAATATTTGCACGATGTGCATACCATAAGTAATCCTACTTAGTAATGACTTGACTAAAAACGACACAGACATACACGCTGACAGACGGGCAGCTGACAAAATAACTGAAAATTAAAGATACACGATCGATGCCAGGTGGCATTCGATCTCACCGTCCAAGCATGCATGCATGCAGGGAGATGAAGACTCCAACTCGGACGCACGACTCAGGATAGACAGATAGATTTCTTCTTCTTCTCTTCTTCTTCTTCTTCTTCTTCTTCTTCTTCAGCAGGGTGGTGGGCCGAAGAAGCCACCGTCGGGGAGGAAGAAGCCGCCGTTAGGGCCGAAGTCTTGCGGTGCAAGGTCCATGTTATCCGGGAACGAAGGAAGCTAGCCCGTTCCCGGTGGCGGCGGAAGTTCTGTGGTCTCCGGGAAAGGAGGGATTTGGCCCATTCCCGGCATCGACGGAGGAATGTGTGGCCCATGAGATCCACCTGCTGCAGCATGTTGTCCATCTGCATCATCTCCTCCATGGCCAGCCCTCCGCCATTGTTGCTGTTGCCGGAAGAAAAACCGCTGACCTCATAGACGCTGTTAGTGAATCCACCATTATTGTTGCCGGAAGAAGAACCGCCGACCACGTAGACGGTGTTAGCGGATCCGCGGAGCCTGGGCATGGGCATGGCGAGAGGTGGAGGAGTAGGGGCCATGTTGCATGCGGCGGTGGCGAGGGTCTCGCGGAGCATGTCGTTGGCGTTGAGGTCGACGGCATGCTTCACCTCCATGAGTGCCGCCTTGAACTCCACGAGCTTGGCCTCCGAGAGCTCCGCCGGGTCAGCGTCGAGCAGGCAATGGTGGGGCACCTGGCCGCCTCGCGCTCCCTCTTCATCTCCTCCTCCACGTGCTCTTGCGGAGCTTCTCCTGCTCCATCATCGCCCTCAGCTCCCCATATGCCCTGTTCAGCTCCACCAGCGCCTCCACCGCCACTGCCGTCGCCCGTCGGAGCCGAAGAAGACGAACTTGCTCCGCCGCCAGCAGCAGCAGGAGTGGCGTTGTTGTTGTTGGCGAAGAAGGTGGCGAGGAGGCAGTTGACGATGATGTCGACGAAGGGCTGCCAAAGGAGAAAGCCTTGCCGCCGGGCGAGAAGATGATGGCTGCCAGCTCCGCGCCGCAGAGAACCGAGAGTTCACTCGCCTTTTTAAAAAGCCCAACACGGTGCTTCGAGAAACTCACCTGGCAAGCCTCCTTGTCTTTGATCGGTAAAATAGATCATCGGCCATCCCTATCAAGTGAATACGTCCCCATACGACGACTTTCGCTGTAAATGGATCCGTGCTACACATATGCGTGAGAAAATATGTGAGAAACATTTTTGGACCTGGATGTAAAAGGGCAAAGTGACTCTGGGCCATTAGTTGTCCTTATTTAGTGTGAGTTTGATTATGCGGGTGGGGCCCACAACTTATCCACGCCAGCTCGGGGAAAGAACAGAAACCTGACAGGTGGGTCCAACAACTTATCCATGTTAGCATGGGGGAACACGAAATAACCCTTACATGTGGGACCCCAACAATTTCCACGTCGTCGTCGGACCCGTAACAATGTGCGTGACCGGAACGTGCCACCGCTATCCCGTGGCCGTTTCCCCTGTTCTTTTCCCCGTTATTTTCCGCCCCCTCTTCTAAGGTGACGGCGAGGGTGACAAGCGCGGCGGCTACGCCAATTGTTGACCAGAACCATGTCGCGCGAGAGCTCATCTTCTCTGTCCCACACCTGGCCTCATTACGGTCCAGTTCCCCTGACCTGCTGTCCCGAGTGCTCGCGGGAGGAGCAGGTCGTGTGGCTGACATGGAAGAAGGTGAACACCGAGAACTATGCCTGCGAATTTGTGAAGTGCGAGAGCTGGCCGCAGCCAGACAAGGTATGGTTGGGCATCTATCATGCTATTTTGCTCGACCTTGGCATGTCCGTTGCGTTCACGATTTCTAAGGTTCGCCCCCTTTTCATTCAGATCTTGAAGCAATGCAGCTACTTTTCTTGGTTGGATGCGTACGTCAAGAAGCTACAACCCGTGGGGAACGACAGCGCAGGGCTCTACGTCGACATGGCCGCCGTGCTCACGGTCCTCCTAGACAGGTTCTTCGACATGGAGGTGTACGGGGACTATGCCGAGGCCTTTGAGGCCCACGTCAGCGCCGCCAGGCTCGCCGACTGCCTGCAGGATCTCTACGCCTGGTGCGACCACGCCGACATCGCAAGCTCCTCGGACCTGGACTTCTCGGAGGTCAAGCGCGTTGACGACAAGTTCCTCGAAACTCTGGAGCAGTTCTTGCGCAGGCGCGGCCAGGCAGAGGCAGCCCAGACGCCCTCGCCGCGCGCCCCACATGCACATTCATGAACGGAATCAAGCACGATGTGAACAGCATCATGGTGCTCCCGACGCCAGAGCATCACAAGGCTGCGGCTACGCCGGTGCCCATGGCGCGTGATCAGATTTAGAAACAGAGTGAGCCTGTCGATCTCACGGAGTTGGCGGAGGAACAGGGGAACAAGATGGCGCTGGCGCTCTTCTCAGGGAACAATACCCCACCGGCGATGGAGACGAAGAGCGGCGGCCGGGTGGCATTCCCGGCGGACGACGACGACGTGACGGCAATCACCACCTCGGCGTGGCAGAAGCCAGCGGCAGAGCCCAGGAAGGAAGCTAGGGTGTGAGCTGGCGCTGGTGGAGACAGTTAGCACCATGTCCCGCAGCACGACGGCGCTGGGCGGCGGAATGGACGCATTGTTGCTGCATGGGATGTACGACCACCACGGCGTCGACAACAATAGTACGCGGCGTCCGGGAGGGCGAGCAGCGTGGTGCTTCCGAGAGCGGCTTCCATCAGCTCACTGGTGTTGCCCGGACCACTGCTACAGAAAGGTTTATCAGTAACGGTCGAAAAACACATCAGTAACGGTCGGGGCCGCCGTTACTAACTTCGTGTTACTGATGATGAGTATTATCAGTAACGGTCGCTTCCGTTACTGATGTACCATCATCAGTAACGGTCGCAGTGACCGTTACTGATGATATATACATCAGTAACGGGTATAACCCGACCGTTACTGATGTATATATCATCAGTAACGGTCGCGTTGCCACATCAGTATCGGTCGAGCGACCGACACTGAAACATTTTCGGTATTTTAAAAAATAATTAAAACCACAGAAAATACACTGGAAATACACAGAATGTATATACAACACAACACAGAATGTATATACAGCACAACACATAAAAAATACATATAAAGCCGCATCACATCACAGCACATTACATCATTTAAAGAATACAAATGTATATAAAGCCGCATAATTTAAAGCATATAAAGAATATAAAAGTATCTCACTTGACGACATTGACTACAAAGTGTCAAAATTTCATAGAATCATATAAAGAATACAAATGTATCTCATTTCAAGTTTGAAGCTATTTTTGTGGGTGAATCCTAAACACCACTTGTTCCACGTGTTCGTAGAAGTCCTCACTAGGCTTGATGACCTTATTGTTGATGAGATGGACGAACTCCCTTTGAATGTTATACACAACCCATTTAGGTCGGTGTCCCATTGTCATTCAGGGCCGCCAGTACTCTTCCATCGCCGCGACTGACCCCTTCCACTCAGGCTTGAACATGCTGGCATTCTCCATAAGAATGTGACAGCAGTAGTAGCCACAGAACACACTGTCGGGCGGCTGTTACTGGCAAGGGAACCTGTGGTTGTGGTGAGTCTCGTCTTTATAGCCTTTACCAGTTAGTTTTCTCTTGGTCGCCACTTTCCAGGCAGTGTTAATGAGTGATTTGATGGGTTTCCAGAACCTACCTCGAACACCCTTCTTCGGATGTAGTGAATCAAGTAGTACACTACGGACCAAGGCAAACAAATGAGTAATGTGACCCAATGGTCTCTGTTTTCAAAAGAAACAAACTTTAGTATCTAAGAGTGTATAAGAAAGACTAAATTAGAAAAAATAAACGGTTCCATATATAAAATTGAACTTACTCCAAATTAAGGAAGAAGAGGATAAAGTCGTGGTCCGCGTATTTCTTGAGACATGCCACCAAGTATTTAGATACCAGAGTTCTTGAGGGATCCTTTTCTGGCTCAAGACCGATGTCACCGTAGTTGAACATCGCGGGGTCTAGAATGGCTACTTTTTTTACCTCCATTCGCCGCAGTTCTCTTATTTGGTAGGCAGACCACAGCCTTAAGAGGTTGATATCAAGTTTTTGGCAGTTGAAGAGGTGGAACAGTTCGTTGAACTCCACACCAAAGGTGATAGAACGTTCCTGAATGTTCTCGGTTTCTTGGTCAAAGAAGCCATATCTTTTGGGATTTGAATATTGATTTGTTGGGCATGCTGTTGAGAACCAGCTGATGCTTGCATGTAGAACTGATGAAGCTTTTGCATCTCTCTGGACACGACATGCAGGGAATCTTCGGTGACCATCGATCTTTCAGGATAGTAAAGAAGCACCCGGTCAAACTCCCTAACCACGAAATAGGATCCATCTTCGAATCTCTGGCCTTGACGGGGGTTCTTTATAAGAATGTCAGGCCTCTTGTCCTCCCAGACTCCAGTTATGTCAGACACATAGTGCATCTCATCTTGAGTGACATTGGAGGACTCCTTGATGGTCTTGCCGCCGCATCCCCTCTTTTTATGCCTCCTCTTATTGTCCCATGCCTTCTGCTCCTCTGCCTTATACTTGTCATCGATCTTGCGGCCACCCATGGACTTAGCGGCACCCAAGAGAGAGAAGGTAGGAGGGACGCTTCCAGCCTGTGCTGACCTGGTGGTCTGGCTATCTTTGAGCTGTCGAGGCATCGACATTGCCCGCTCTTCATCTCCGCTGGCATCGACGGGAGGAAGTATCCTAGGGGAAAGGCCGAGCGGCGATTGAGAAGTACCTTTGTGGGCAGAGGGAGATGGAGTCATAGAGAGCCAGCGCTGGTTGTAGAGAAATACCAAGCTCCTAGGCCACATAATGCGGTAGTTTGGACAACCGCCTAGGATATCCACGCCTTCCTCCGGAGGTAGCGGGATAGCATAATCACGATGGTCGTCGACGACGGAGTCCACCATCACACTCACTTGTGCGTCGTTCATAAGAATGCCGTGCACCAGTGGCGGTGATTGTCTGGGCATCAGGAGGCCAATGGCGCCTACAGGCTTCCCAGGCTTGTCTACGTGGATACGACACTTCACCGGTGCCTGCGCGTAGCAAGAAGAAGGCATATGTGTGTAAGATCTTTATTCATGAAGGTAAGGAGTGAGAAAGAGTTTGAAAAATATGCTTACAAGGATGTTGTTGCTCGGACCCGGATCGTTATCCCGGATGCCCTCGCTTGGGTCCGGTTGGCTAGCGGGGGGGTTGTCCATGCTAGGAGCCGGGCTGTAACCTGGGGTGTAGGTGTCTTCGTCGTCCATACGTGTGTCGAAGGTGGCGCTGCTCTTCAGCGAGGTGCTCTTTCACGGGGGAAGAGGAGGAAGAGGAGGAAGGAGGTTCCTCAAACCTTCCACTCCTCTCCCGAGTATGGCGTCAAGGGCGGGGTGGTCTTTGGCCAATGCCGACACCAAATGACTGACGGCTTGCACTGCATATTCTCACGACACCTCTTGAGACACGATAGATGCCTGCTCTCGTGCCTCTGCGTTAACTTGTTCTATTATTTCAGCAGAAGCGGGGAGCTTTTTCTGGACCCTGTTTCGCTTCGGAGCAGGCGGGAAATAATCATCCCAGCAGGCCCCTTCACCTTCCCCTAGAACACGGCCCGTGTGCTCCGCCTTTTGCAAGCCGGCGGTCACAGCCGACTCCCACCTCTTGCTCTGCACGGAGTTGTCAGAGGTTTCTGACCTTTTGCTCTCCTCCCATTTCTGGGCACTTTCCTGTTATCATATAAGACAGGACGTGAGTCTATATGGATCAGGAGTGTCATAATTAACGCCGAAAAGAAATAAATGCACGTGAACCCTTACCGTAAAAATTTTAACAGCGCATTGGCTCAATGCCCGCCCACTCCTCTGGTGTCATGTGCTGACGTGCATATTCTCTAGCACGTTGGTCCTCCAGCATGTCATGCACTGGAGGCACCCTGCCTGCCGCCTCAAGAATTCAGTCCTGCTTGCGCCAGACCTTCTTCTTCCCCTCTTTCCCTGCACTCCCTAGCCTGTGGTTCAAGGGCTTCCTCACGCGCAACGACCTCATACGTTCACTCTTCGCAATGAAGGCAAAGTTAGATGATTTCTTCTTGAATTTTTCCCATTCGGCCTCATCAGTTACCGACGGCCATTTCTTCTTGATGATCTCGTAGGGTTTGTCCATCCACTTTCTAGCGGTGGTTTTCCAATTAGCAAGTCCATTGCGCACTGCTATGTTGACGGCCGTTAGGAATCGCTCGCGCCACTCGTCAGTGACTTGGAACCCCCTTGCAACGTCCGCGATGCACGTGTTTCTAATGACTTCGGAGATGTCACTCCACTCGTCGGTGATCTTGCAATATTTACATGCAACGGCTCCACAAGTCGTTGCGAAGGCCTTCTGTGCCCTCTCAGGCGACTCCGGGCGGCCTCTCTCAGAGTGCCGGGTGACCACGTAACAGAACTCCTTCAAGTTGTGGCTCCCCCTCGGTGTCTTCTTCCTTAGCTTCTTAGCATGAGTTTCAGAAGGCTTTGGGTTACTCTCTTCCACCCGTCGCTCGTTGTCGCGCTCTTCTGAACGAGAGCTAACTGAGCCAGAGCTGGCAATTTGCTCTCTCGATGAAGACTCTTCATTGACACGATCTACCTCCTCCCGATCAAGAACTGGTTTCTGGCTACTCTTGCCCATTTCGTACCTATGCCATCAACACCATCAAATATATATCGGCCGAAAATTTCGGCATGACCTATGCTAAAAAACTAGCAATTTTTCTCTACTAGGAGCTCGAAACCTGCGTAAAAAACCCACCCGCATATGTACCCCCCGGCACGATGCCCGGCCCCTTCTCCAATGACCCGACACGATGGTCGTGCCCACAATTCACATAAATGAAGCACTTGATGTATTCCAGCATGTATATAGCTAAAATCATAAGTAAACAGCGTGCATATCCCAACATGTATATACCAACTTATATAGCAACCGAACCAAACAACATCAGTTAAACATGTATAGCATATAAACAACATTTATATAGCAACCGAACCAACAGCAGCAGTTAAATATGTATGAAGCACTTTCCAAAGCAAGGAATATTCAGTTAAGCCCTAACATATAACCAACAGCATGTATATATCATATAAAACACCTAAGAAGCCAAGAAAAACAGCAGCATATAAGATCTGAGCAAGGAGAAATGGCTCGAGATTTACTTCGCTAAAATAGCATATAAGATAGCATGTATATATGACAGCATCTAATAATCATCTAATACATGACAGCATATAAACAACAACTAATTTGCTAACCCTAACCCTAACAGCAACTAATTTGCTAAATTAACAACAACTAATTTGCTAAATTAACAGCATATTAATTTGCTAATCCTAACAAGAGCAACAGAAACTAATTTAATAACCCTAACCCTAACAACAACAACTAATTTGCTAACCCTAACAACAGCAACAACAACTAATTTGCTAACCCTAACCCTAACAACAACAACTAATTTGCTAAATTAACAGCATATTAATTTGCTATCGACGGGTTCGACCGTGCTTTTTGGTTGGGTTCGGCCGAGTAACTACGCATCTAATTCTACGCTACCGTTAAAAGTTATTGGTGTCGGGAGCACCCAACGCCTCTATGGCAGCTCCGCCCCTGTCCCGCGGTCGCGGGAGAATTAGATCGGCACGGTGACGGCTGGCGACCGGACTTGGAGAAGATGGCTCGATTGCGGCGATTCCTGGCACCGACGATTCCGTTAACTGGGAGACTGATCAGCGTGCTGAAGCGGATCTAACAGGCAAGGTTAACATGACGTACAGGATCGTATCAAGCATTATCAACGGAAAAAGAGATCAAGATGGGCCAAATGGCCCAAAAGTCCTCATGGGCTCTACCATCTTGTATTCATATATCAAAATGCAAAATAACTAGTAATTGAGAGGCCGGCTCACTGGCAGAAATATCTCTACATCAACATTTTATATAGAATACGTGCCAAAAACAACTTTTTGCATAGAAAACGAATCTTTTCATCACAGATGATTTCCTTCGTGCAGCTGCATCATGCACATCTAATGCAAGATGGCGTGAGTTTAACCATGCAATTTCCATGCAAGCTAGGGCGGATATACAGATCACAATCCTATGTAGTGAAGGAACAATCGATTCATGCAAGACCATTAATTTGCATAACTAAAACATGAATAACGTATCAATAAGCAGAGTTAGCTGGGCCAGTGGGCCTATAAATTAAGGTCGTGTGTCTGTGTCTGTGTCTATAATTCTATATACACCCACAATTCATAGTTCGATGATTTATACCTACGCATGTAAAATAGTCAGACACATGTGTTCTTTTAAGGCAGGCAGGCAGGCAGGCAGGCAGGCATGCATGCATGCATACTCCCGGGTGTATTTACCCTCTCCTAATCCACCGTCTGATCGCTTGTTGCAATGGGTTCGTGCTAACGGGCTTGTAGATGTGGGTATAGCCACCCGTTTACAGTAAGGAGATAAAATTAATTAAATACCTAATTAATTACCTTGCAGCATCATTATCTCCTTCGGGTTGTTAAGTTGCAAACTAATTTTCGAAATTTGAGCCATCAGGCTTTATCTCTTTGTTTATTTTAGCGTACCCTATCTGCCAACTGACCGAGCAGTCAAGATTTTTTTATTTTTTTGCGCTGGAATTCTAGATTCTTTTTCCCTTAAAATACGAGCACGTATATTCTGTTCTTGTAGCAACATAACATCTTGAATTGGGATTTTTTTTTCTTCTGCTGCGAGCGACTAGGCGCAAGGAACAACTATACTCTGTCGATCAATGTCTCACGTCTGAACACAGAATATATACGACGGCATGCTTTTTCTCTTATTTTCTCCATTATTAATCCTATGGCTAGTCGGCCATCTGGGTCATCTGCATGCATGCATGGATGCGAATTAGAGCCAGGGCAACAAGAAATCAAAGCTAACGTGAGATTCTCATGTATTCTTGCTTAATCCCTTTGCACCAATAAAAATCTTCATATTTCACATTTGTTTGGCTACGTGTATTCAGACTTGTCGTGTTCAGCTGCTTCTTGAATTTTCTTAGCTGACCCGTGCTCTATTTTGAATCGCGCCGAGGCTTGTCGATATGGATCCGCGAGTCAAATTAAGTGGAACATGACAAGATTTTCCAAACGTCCTCTATTCACGCTCCTTTCTTCGTTATATACAAATTATACAACCAACATTCTACCTTCTATCTTCTGTCTTCTATATGCTATATTCTATCTTCTATATATAACTTTCTACATACAACATTCTAGGTACAACCTTCTAGAGTAAATTGCACAGAACCACCACATTTCGGTGACTTGTTGCGAAAACCACCGGTTTTGCTAATTTTTGTGCAGAATCATCACAATTCAGTGAAGTTGTTGCACATAACACTGATTCTACCGATTGCAGCGTATAAGCGCGTTTCTGACACCTCGGGGCCACATGTCGGGTTGACCAGCTCAACACGGCGTTGGATGTCCGTTAGCCAGTTATGTCTAAGCCTTTCTCTTCACCCATTGACTGCGGCCCCACCATCATCCTCCACCCCCCTTCCTGCTTCCGCCCGCCCCTGCTCGGTTGCTCCCCATTAATGCCGGCGGCCCCTCGCGTGCCTCTGCTGCGGCCCCCTACGCTGGCCCTGCTCCACCGCCCTGCCACCCCGTGCGCGGCCCCTGCTCCACCTCCCTCCGTTGTCTCACCCCGCCCTGCCGACCCTGCTCCGCCGCGAGCTCCCCCCCCCCCCCCCCCCCCCGTCTGCCCCCTGCCGCCCTGGTCCACGCGCCGCCCGCCCGCCCTTGCTCAGCCGCCGCGAGCGCCTCCGCCGCCGCCCGTGCTCCACCTCCGCCGCGCGCACGCCTCGCTTCACCCTCCATCCTCGTCGTCTACATCCCCATCAGTGCTATGTCAACAACTTCACTGAATTGCGGTGGTTCTGCGCAAACATTAGCAAAACCGATGTTTTCGCAACAAGTCATCGAAATGCGGTGGTTCTGTGCAATCTACTCCAACCTTTTACAACCTATATCCAGTATCCAACCTTCTACGTACTGCACTAGGGATGAGCATACTACGTCCTAGATTCTAGATATTCTATCCTCGATTCCTCGTATTTCTCGCATACTTTGATTACTTGAAAGCCATCGGTTGAATTACTCACAAGTTACAATCTCATTTCCAGACAGAATGCAAATTACTCTGAATTAATTTGGAAAAACACAAAAATAAATAGATAAAAATACATTTCGAAAGAAAAAAAGCATACAATTTACTACTAGTTCACCTAAACAACACACTAGCAAAAGACTAATTCGTCTTAGATTGAGATACGCATCCGTGGGTGGTCATTCCGGCCGGCAGCCTTTTTGTTAGCGCGTAATGGTCTGTTCTTCCGGCGGTCATTCCACGATGAATATGTGAGATTATTCCGCAATGCAAAGTCTGACTAATGCCTCGATCCTCCAGTTCTATTCATCAGTCCGGCGTAGATAGATCTGTAACATAAGCAATAAGCAAAAAGCAAAAAGTATCAAAACAACAATATTCATAGAAAATTTTACAAGCTAGCACCAATACGATTACTAGTACTCACGATGTACAACACGAAGGCCAGTAGTGATAATTAAATTAAGAATCTGCATGTAGAACTTACTGATAAGGTGAACCGATGCATTGGCCGAATCTTCCGATCTTGTACCGCACGCGTCCCGATCTTCATACTGGCAGTATTCTGCCACCGATCCCCAACTAGTAGTATTCTACCAGCTCATATTCTACCAACTCAATATAACCAATCGACTAGTAGGAAAAATATTCTACCAGCTCAAATAAACAATCGGCTAGTAGTAGTAGCCTGTAGGAGTATTTGGTTAATCGGCCGATATTTATAGCCACCGCAACCACACACGAGCATATCCCTCCTTAAAACCAGGACCGTTCAATACGATAATTCATTGATTTTTTAGGAATGGATAATTACTAGTCTAATATGGTTTCGTGGGTTTGCATGCGTGACCCGTTAACCCAATTAATTAGCTGCCGATTGAACGATTCATGGGGGAGTATTATCAGGTCAGCTGATCGTCCGTTCCAGCGCACATAATTACCAGGTTAACTGGGCGTGCTTATCAGGATAGCTCTTCATCCTTACCAGGTTAGCCGCACATACACTACTACAGAAAATTCCATCCGTGATCTTCCTCCAGTGGCGGTTAAAACGAACCAAAAAACACACCGCCACTGGAGGCCTCTCGAGGCATCCACGAGCGCCAACAGTGGCAGTGATAATAACCGCCACTGTTGCCCCACCACCACTGGCGGTGAATATTGTCCCGAAACAAGTCACCGCCACTGGTAATGGCCATGAAAACCCTAACAACCACCGGTGGCGGCCGTAAAAAAGACCCCCCACTGGTAGACCACCCGATACATGATGGTACTACTCAGTCTCAGTGCCCTTCCCTGAACCCCTTAAGCACCGCCCGATCACTCGTTTAGATCTCAACCGGAACGGGGAACGCACTGAGCACTGAGTAGTAACCACCGGTAGGTGGGGCAGCGGAATCCCTTTTATGCTGGTCGAAACTTCTCTAAACTAGCGAGGTGGGACTAAACAGGGGAAACTGGTGGGAGAGCACCAGTGGCGGGCCTAATGTTACCCGCCACTGGTGAGGCCTCCAGTGGCGGTTTATTTTTTCGCCCGCCGCTGGAGATCACCAGTGGCGGTTTATCCGTAAACCCGTCACTGGTGATCCGTCTACATATAACCCCTGCACGAGCCCCAGCTGGTCGAGCTCGCACGTCTGTCTGGACCAGCTGCGGCTCTCTCCTCACTGGCTCCGGCAAAGCCCTGCCAAAATTTGATGGCAGCGGCCGGAAGGTAGCTCTTCCCCCTTCTCCTTCCTCTTCCTCTCCCTTCTTCCTCCTCCTATTCTTCTCCAATTTTGCAAAATGGCCATTAATGGTGCCTTGGCCGCCGGTGGGATATTCGGTCCCGATCTCTCTCCGGCGGCTCTCCCGGGCTGCCCCCACTGTCTCTGGAGCTCCCCCTCACCCTAGTGAAGATCCTCCCTCTTTCTCTCGCTTTAATTTTGCTCGGATGAGCTTCCTCTCTCTCTCTAGCTCTCTCTCTATATAGCTGCTTATGGGGGAGCTTAGCCCCTGGGGGTTAGCCCTAGGGTTAAGCTTAACCTTGGGACCGGTGTACGTGCATGTTCAAACATATTAAATGTGTGTTGACACCGGCCTTCATGCCGTGTATTTCTTATGTGATGTGATACCGGCCGTCGTGCCGATGTGGGTGGGGGTAATTTATTTTTGATGCAGGCATCGAATTTCGTAGTGCAAAATGCTATTTTTTTAGCAAATGTCATGGCGAAATTTTCCATTTTTGTCGATCAAGCTGATTTGTTTATTTTTAAAAAAAATTGTGTTGTAGCTCGATGGGCCATGCTTGGATGTACGAGGACAGGTTACGTGTTGAGTGGATAGAGCGGCTGAAGACTTTTGTCGATGCCAGCGTGGAAGATATGCATAGGAAAGGGGGTGATAAGATGTGTTGTCCCTGTGTGAGATGTCGGAACAGCAAGCTGTACGAGCCAGAGGATGTCGAGATGCACTCGCTCATGCGGGGATTTGTGTCAGGTTATTCAAGGTGGACTTCTCATGGGGAGGATGGCATTGAAGTCGATGACGGCATTGAGATGGAAAACATGGAGTCTGACGACCAGCCTGGTGAAGAAGCATACCGTGGCGAGGATCCAGTACAGGACGTTCCAACCGGTAGGATGGTTGAAATGTTGGATGATCAGCATCTGCAGAATCAGTTGGATGACCCCGAGGATGAGAGGGTGTCCCGTAAGTTCGAGAAGCTGAGAGAGGATGCCGAGACACCGTTATATGAAAATATATGCCGGTGTGGATAAGAGTGTGCTAGAAGTAACGCTCGAGCTTTTGTGTATAAAGGCAAAATACAACATCGTGGACTCAGGATTCACGGAGATTCTGAGTTACCTACGTACGGTACTTCCTCCGGGCAACAAGTTGCCTAAGAGCACGTACGAGGCGAAGAAAGTTACATGCCCACTCAGGTTAGAGGTCATCAGATACCATGCTTGTCCGCTGGACTGCATCAGATATAAGGGCGACTACAAAGACATGCACAGCTGTCCAGTATGCAAAACATCCCGATATAGAAAAAAAGACCCAAATCCTGACGGCGGCGAGGAGGAAGAATTGAAGCATGGTGCGGCGGCAAAGACGGTCTGGTATCTCCCGTGTGGCACTAGGTTGGAGCGTTGGTTCCAGAACGAGAAGGAGGCCAGGTGGTTCATCTACCACGACGCGACTCAAGCGGATATCGATCCTGAGGGCGTGTACCGCAACGATGATGGAGTCCTCAGACACCCCGCAGATGCGGCTCAATGGAGGACTCTGGACGACGAATTCCCCTAGTTCGGCGCAGAGCCCAGGAACATCAGGTTCGGAATGAGTACGGACGGGATCAATCCATTTGGAAACTTGAGCAGCAAACACAGCACATGGCCAGTAATCCTGTTCATATACAATCTCCCCCCGTGGCTTGTCATGAAGAGGAAGTACATCCCCCCTAAGCAGCCTGGAGCTGATCTGAACGTGTATCTAGAACTATTGAAGGATGAGCTCAAGGAGCTTTGGGAGAAGGGTCGAAAGGTTTGGGACGCTCATAAGAAGGAGGAGTTCACCCTTCGAGCAGCTCTCCTGACATGTGTGCATGACAACCCGGTGAACGGGAACTCATCGTGCCAGTCAACACATGAGTACAAAGCGTGCACAAAGTGCGGGGACGAGACAGACGGGTTGTTCCTGCCCGAATCAAAAAAGATTGTGTACATGGGACACCGTAAGTGGCTGGAGATGCAGGACCCGTGGAGGGCTGATAAGAAAAACTTCAACGGGAGGGCAGAGAGGCCGCACAAACCGAGGGAACTAACTGGACACGAAGTATACGAAATTGTCAAGGACCTCGAAAAAGTCGTGGCCGGGAAAGCACAGCCGGCTGCAGGTCCAGATGGTGGCGGCCTTACGTACAAGAGGAGGTCCGTGTTCTGGGACCTGCCTTACTGGAGGTTCTTACAGAGCCGTCACACCATAGACGTCATGCATGTCGAGAAGAACGTGTGCGACAGCCTGTTGGGCTTGATGATGCACCACGCGGACAAGTCAAAAGATGGACCAAAGGCACGGAAGGACCTGCAGTGGATGGGGATAAGGGAGAAGCTGTGGCCGATAGAGGAAGAGGCGCCGCAAGAAAACAAGGATGGTGAACGCACGATATATACGCGATGCAAACCTGCGTGTTACAGTCTGAGCAAAGCCGAGCTGCATAGAATGTGCGAGTGTCTCCATGGCATCAAAGTTCCATCGAACTACTCATCCAGCATCAAGAAACTCGTTGACATGAAGAGCCACAAGCTGGTTGACATGAAGTCTTATGACTGCCACGTGATTCTCACGCAGCTACTTCCGGTTGCAATAAGAAGCTGCATGGAGCCATGGGTGAGAGAGACGGTCATGAAGCTCTGTGACTTCTTCGACACGATCGGCCAGAAGTCCATCACGGTTGACCGTTGCCTGCAACTGAGGGACGCAATGATACAAATATTGTGCGAATGTGAGATGTTCTTTCCCCCAACGTTCTTCGACATTATGGTCCATCTGATGGTCCACGTCGCCGATGAGATCTTGTTGTTAGGGCCATCGTTCCTGCACAACATGTTTGGGCCCAAACGATACAACGGGGTGCTGAAGCGATATGTTCGTAACAGAGGGCGTCCCGAAGGAAGCATCATGGAAGGCTATCATGCAGAAGAGTGCGTTGAGTTCTGCACTGATTGGTTGGCGGACCGCAAACCCGTAGGGGTTCCCGAATCACGAAATAAGGGAAAGCTAGAAGGTGAAGGTGGGCTTGGCCGGAAGGAGCTTGATGTGCATGCCCGCCAAAGAATGAACGACTTTATAAGAGCACACACAATGGTGCTGCAACTCACGCCAAAGGTCGAGCCATTCATCGACATGCACATCGAAGAACTTTGAAACCTCAACCCTAACAGGAATGATGATTGGATCCAGCGAAAACACAATTCTACATTCGCCATGTGGCTCAAGGATCTTTGGTATCTGGGGGCTGCGGTGAATGAAGATGAGAAGATTGTCCAGAAGTTGTCACGGCTTCCCGACCGCAATGTCGTGACATACCAGTCGTACGCAATGAATGGGTATACGTACTACACCAAGGCTCAAGACCGTAAGAGTACGTACCAAAACAGCGGTATAGTGCTCGTAGCTGAGACGGGGACCAACAGCGAAGGCCAGACTGAAGCGTACTACGGCGTGGTCGAAGAGATCTGGGAGCTTGACTACACCTTCACCACCATCGCCATGTTTCGCATCATGGGCACGCGATGTAAGGCATGAAGATCATAGGTTCACAACAGTGATTCTGCCAAAAGAGATTCCCCGTCATCAGGTGAACGTCAAAAGAATCTCGGCACTGCATGAACCATGGCAGTTTGCTTCCAAATGCAAACAAGTCTTCTTCGTAGAAGACCCGATAGCGAAAAACCGTGTAGTCGTGAGGAGAGGTAAAATGAGCATTGTTGGGATCGACGGAGTAACTTCACAACAAGACTATGAAGGTTTCCCCGATCCCATGACCAGGCAAGAAGAAGAGGTGGCAAGACGGACGATCCAGACAAGAAAAAAGTCAAAATTACCCACACAAGACAGGGCCTATGCCAGAAGCAGCCACGATGAGGTCCAAACGTATAAGAGGAAAGAGAAGACAACAAAGAAGAAAGACAAGATTGTCCAATAGTTCACTATTTGTGTAATTTTGATCAATTATGCTTGCTGATAATTTTCAGTGTAATTTGAATTCTAACGAGGTTCGAATCTTAACTTGTTCAAATTTGAAAACAAATGCCGTAAATTTGTTCGCAATATTTTTCTACTATGAATGTTTGTTTCATCATTATAAAGGAGAAAAAAAAAGTTTTTAAGCCCGCCCGGGTCAACTAGGCTGTTCGGATTCGGGCCCAGCCAGGCGAACCCGGGAGCAGCCTACTACCTACTAGGCCAGAGCGGACCCAGGCCAACGGGGCTGTTATCCGAGTCCACAAAGAACAGTAAAGGCACCGGGCCCACAGGCCAGGCGAGGAGCACAGGAGACAGGCGAGAGGATTAATCGGAAGCTGATGGGAGAAGGCAGGAAAGCCTTATATGCTGGTCAAACCGCTTGTAAACTAGCGAGGCGGGACTAAACTCCCACCTCGCCTCGCGCGGAGCCCGCAGAAGGACACCAGTGGTGGTTATTACAAGAAAAACTGCCACTGGAAGGGGACCAGTGGCGGTTATTACCAGGAAAACCGCCACTGGAAGGAAGACCAGTGGCGGTGATTTCCGTGAAACCCGCCACTGTTGTGTGCTACCAGAAAAAGAGGCAAAGAAGTTTTTTAGCCCGCCCGGTCAACTAGGCTGTTTCGGGTTCGGGCCCAGCCAGGCGAGAACCCGGGAGCTGCCTACTACCTACTAGGCCAGAAGAGCACGGGCCCACATGGCTATAATCCGAGCCCACCAGTGCACACAGAGGGTACCGGACCCACAGGCTAGGCGAACGGGAGTACAGGAGAGAGCGGCATGTGATTTTATTCGGAATCTGCAAAGGAAAGGGGAGTAAGCTATTTATGCTGGTCGAACCGCTCGTAAACTAGCGAGGTGGGACTAAACTCCCACCTCGCCTCGCACGGCAGCCCGCACAAGGGGTACCAGTGGCGGTGATTACAGGTAAACCCACCACCGGAAGCAGCCACCAGTGGCGGGTATTCCGCGGATACCCGCCACTGGTAGGAGCTACAGGACTTAGGGATTTCCCAAATCTTGTCCAACTCACCAGTGGCGGTTATTATTCTGAAACCCGCCACTGGTAATGATTTCAGAATGCACTATTATAATCCTATTATATTCTCTGCGTTCCCAAAAAATATAGCAGTTGTACTTTTGAGTGTATAGTAATATTGTTTGTTCATAATACAAGTTTTAGACATTAGTTCATAATATTTCATACAAATTTCTGTGATTATGTCTGGCTTTGGTGCTAATTTAATTTCATAAAATTCAATTTTCATCAAAATGAGCTGAAACTTGGCATGGGAACACCTCTCAGTCCAATAAAGCCACATGGAAAAAATCAAGCCCAAAGTTGTTATAATGTTAACATTTGGATGTTGGCTTAGAAGGTATCAGAGATATCTACCTAGATGATCCCAATATGTTATTCTTATTGGCTTCATTTGGAATTTTGACACCAAACTTCATATACAGGCATATTGTTGTGTGAGCAGCCTCCATGCCAAATATCAAACCATTCTGAGCAATTTTGTAATTTGTAACAATTTTTAACCATAGTAACACTACAAAAGCATAAATATTTGAATTTCAGCAATGTATTTAGCATTGAAATCTTTAGTGAGACAAGAAATAATTATTATACACTTGAAAGTACAGGTGGCATAATTTTCAGAGAGACACCGAATATAATACTAGAGGCAAAATAATAACCAGTGGCGGGTATATGCAATACAACCGCCATTGGTGCTTCGAACAGGGATGTGGTCACCCTCATTCCTGTTCCAATTACCAGTGGCGGGGTTTTCACATACCCGCCACTGGTGGGTCGCCAATGGCGGGTATCCGGGAATTTTGTAATTTGCCAAATATCCAGGAATACCCGCCACCGGAGGTCTCCTGCACCTGTAACCCTAGGAAGGTCTCCAGTGGCGGTATCTGCGAAATACCCGCCACTGGAGACCCTCCCCATATATATTACAGGAAGAGACTTGGCAAAAAAATTCGTATCCGACGCGCGCGTCCACTACTCTAGAAAACCCCTCCAGTGGCGGTCAAAAAATGCGGTTGGTGGCGGTGATCACGCCCGCCACCAACTACGCGTCACTGGAGATTTCGGCACCGGTGGCGAGTAAAATACCCGCCACTGCCGCTCCGAGATCAACAATGGCGGGTAAAATACCCGCCACCGAATACCCACAAACCACCACTGTAAATCCCTCCGGCACCACCCGAAAAGTGCGTGGAGTACATTCGTGGCGGGCAAAGTACCCGCCACTGGACAATTTCCAGTGGCGGTCCTGCCTAACCGCCACTGCTATGTGTTCAGTGGCGGTGGTTCTTAACCGCCACCGGTACTATTTTTTCCCCAAAAAAAATAAATGAGGTATTTATAAAAATAAATATTCCTGTAGCACAGAAATAGCAGGAATACAGCACAGCACAGATAATAATAGCAGCACAATATACAACACGAAAGAAACAGAAATAGCAGCAAATATATTACAAAGTTTCACACGAGTTAAACATTCAAGTCACATGCATGTGTATACAAAGTGTTTGAAAGAATGAGCCACAAATAAAAGTATTCCACACAATTTAGCCATTTTTGGCGACAATCCCGCCGCCGTAATAATCCCCGCTCGATTTGAGGACCTCCTTGTTGAGCATTTCGCCGATGTCCTTCTGGATCTCGTACACGAGAATTTCAAAGTTGTGCCCTAACTCGGCGTTGGCCAAAAACCAATTCCTCATTTCTTCGAAGGTTTTGTTCCCCTTCAGTTGGAAGTCGTTGATCATCTGCTAAATAGTGTGCGCGCAGTAGTAACCGCAGTAGACGGATCCTTCAGGCTGTTGCTCGCAGGGGAAGTTGAAATTGTGGCTGAGGGGAGCGTCAGGATTGCAGCTGAAGCCAGCCATCCCGTACCATTTCACCACGTCGCGATACGCTGAGTTGTGGTTCATTCCCCTTGCGTCTTAGTGGATCAAAAATATGTGACCCCTCCCATATTGAGGCAGATGGCGATTGTCACCCAATGGCCGCTGTTTTACAAAAAGACGCACATTGTATTAGCCAAATAATATAACAAGCAAGTCTTCCGACGGAAAAAGATTTATGTATTCACGCGAATTGAAAACAACTTACTGTAAATGGTACAATATCAATACGAAATGGCGGTTTCTGTGCTTCAAGATGGTACAATATCAACTTACTGCTGGTGTAGACTATCACCGCCACTGGTAGCCCTCGTGGTTGCCTCAAGAGGCCTTCAGTGGCGGTGTATTTTTTGGTCCGTTTTAACCGTCACTGGAGAGGGATCACGAATGGTGTTTTCTGTAGTAGGGTTTCTTGGAAGCATACACACATGAGTTTGAGATAGTAGAGGATAACTGAGATGTTACATCTTGACACAGAACAAATCTTAATACATCTTGATACAGGCTGGGCTGTCACACCCTGCCTCAAGGTCGTCGCGTCGTAGGGGGGAACTCCCTAGTACCCGTTTATGCTCAACGCAGGAAAACTATGTTATGAAGTCGAAGGCTCTCGATCGAGCCACTTTAGCAGTTGTTGTTACTTAGCCACAGTCCACGGCCATCTGCTCTAACAGCTCCACCACACCCCCAATTAATGACTGTGGAAGCCCAGCAGGTGTTGCACCGTGATAGGTCCTTCCGTCCTTGACGTGAGTCACCGCCTTCTCACGCTGATCAGGTAAATACGCCGATGAAGACATCCACCCCGACATGGACGCGGCATGTCGCCCAAGAGGTAGCTTGGCTCGGCTCGTCAGCAGCCTCATATCTCCAAAGGAATCGAGGGTTGTAGCGTGCTGTATCGTCCTCGTTGAAATGCGTGGATGAAACATGCGTTCTGCTTGAACACGTTGAAGCGCCTCGACTTCTCACCAAGGTTGCGCTCTATCGTGTGTGCCTCGTGCGGGCACCACCTCTCGTACAGTTGAACGGGATCGATAACTGATCTGTTGTGCCAAGCTTCTTCTTCTTTTTTAACTGAACGGAAGGGGAGACCCCTACCTTAAATTTATAAAAAAGGTAGTCAAAGACCAGTACGTATTTACATGGATGGATCAACTCCAAAGGAGAGATCATAGAATAGGAAGGGGACTAAAAAAAAGAAACCATCAAATACTTTTTTTTGAGAACCTAGCAGGCGCTCTGCTGTTTCATTAAAGAGGGCAAAGAAAAATACAACAATCCATCAAAAAGAACCAGACCAGTTACAGGCAACCGGCTGGTTAAAAGGAGAAAAGAGATTACTCCCAACTAGCCTCCTTCGGAAGGTCACACTCCGAAACGATTAAAAAAAAAACGCTCGCCGGCCAGGATCGGCGGTTCTCCAAAATTCTCTGGTTCCTCTCCTTCCAAACACTGCAACAAATATGTCTTGTAGAGACATTTTCATTGAGTCAATGTATTTTTTGTCTCTATCTAGAGATAATTTTGAGACAGAGTTTCATGTAGAGACATTTTATGAGACGCTATGAACAATGTCTTAAATATAGAGACACTAGTTGAGACATTATGGTGTAGAGACATTTTTTGAAACATTTAATAGATTGTCACAAAACTTATGTAGAGACATGGTTTTGAGATACTTGAGAAAATGACATTACGGTATAGTTAGAGACACTATTTGAGGCACATATTATGTTGTGTAGAGACATTCTTAGAAGGTTTGAGACATGTAGCAGACTACTCATAATAATTTCATTAGAAGTTTAAGCAAGAATTGGTATCAGGTTGAGATGGTTAGGTGAGTGTGTAATTTTCCTTAAGGTCTTGAGTTCAAGGATTGGTTTCAATATGATTTTTTCAATGCATATTTTCTAGCACATCACTGTAGAGACACAATTTAATGTCTTTACAAAATGTCACGTTGAATGTAAAGACAATATAGTGTCTCTATGAAATGTCTAAAAAGTATAAAGACACAATGCAATGTCTTTATGAAATGTCGTATTAAACGTAGAGACGGTATGGCGTCTCTATGCAATGTCTAAAACAATAGAGACGTCTTCTTAGTGTCTCATCACACATAGCGACACTGTCCATAGTGACAGCTTTGTGGCATTGTACCAAGCGTGTCTAAAATTATATAGAGACATTTATAGTGTTTCTACAAACCAAAAATATTATCTCTACGGGCTATTTCTCTTGCAGCGAAATGTGCCAAACCACCGTACTTGCCCACAGGATGTCAGCATTCGCCTTCTAAGGCTTGATCCTCAGCAACCGGCTCCACCACCCACTAATAGTGGTGCTCATGGCAGAAATGCTTGCCAGCTTCGGCCTCACCGCCAAAACGGATGCCCAAACTATCAAATACTAATCGGGCCATTCCTCAATGAATCGATCTACAGTCAGCTTTTCTTTCTTCTTAGAGGCTCAACTTCCAGAGTTTCAAAGTTTCTGAGCAATGACGAATTAACATAGGGACAGAGCAGTATGTATTTTCAAAGACTTTGCAGTTTCTTGAAAGCCACAGATTCCATAGAACTCACGGTGCCAAGCTTCTCAATCAAGTAGTTCCTGAGGAGGATGTTAATATTAAGCTCGTTAGCGGCAAGTTGTTTTTCGTTTCTGCTATGTTAATTCTGCAGTGAATAACTTGTAGAACCTGACTCTGAGCCTTGTTTGTTTGGATTCGAGTTGGATGCTGCTTGCATGTAGGCCGGAAGCGTGCTAGTTCACGTTGAGACGTTTTATTCCGTTTCAGTGTTTGTAACGGCCACGATCTTAGTCCGTGGGATGGCGGGTGATGTTTGGATCGTGGCCGATAGAATAGGGCCTGCTCGTTGTGGGCTTTGTCAAAGGAATAAAAGGAAAACAGAAAAGACGCATGCAGGTGCGCGTCGCAAAAGAATCTGAGTCCTGCGTCGTGAGTTCTCTGTGTGTTTCCTCCTCCCAGTTCATCGCGTGTGTGCATGTGTCCAGATAGCGTTGAGTCGAACCTGGCCTGAATCTATCACTTGGTATCAGAGCCACGGAGGCGAATCGGCGGCGTGGGTTTCTGGAGAACTTGGCGGCGGCGCTTGGGGACATGTCGACGTCCCCGAGGAGAGGCGGCGATCTCACTATGCCGGCGGCAGGGAAGTACATGCCACCGGCGAAGCGGCCAGGAGATGGCGATGGAGCTGGGAGCAGTGGGAGGCGGGGTAGCAACGTCCCGATCCAGTACCCGCAGCTCACGGAGGCAAATTATCAGCTGTAGGCTGGGAAGATGAAGATCCTCCTCTGCCACCTCGGCGTGTGGCAGGCCATTGAGGGCGAAGGCGCTGTCGATGAGGAGATGGACCAGGGCGCGATGACAGCACTGTCGCAATCTATTCCTGATGACGTGATGATGAGCATCATGAAGTACGAGACCGCGCGGGAGGCGTGGGCCGCGATCCGGACATCCTGGATCGGCGAGGAGCGCGTCGTGGAGGCGCGAATCCAATCCCTGATGAGGAGATTTGATCGGCTCATGATGCAGGAAGGAGAAACGGTCACGGCTTTCTCTCGCAGGCTAAATGCACTTGTCGGCGAGATTCGATCACTCGGGGAGAAGTTGGCAGAGAGGACCGTGGTTCAGCAGCTTTTTTTCTGCAATGCCGAAGCGATTCGCGTCGATCATCGGCACGATTCGGTAGTGGGGAGATCTCAAGACCATGATGGTCGCTTCGGGCGCCTGCGGGCGTTCGAGGAGACCGAGGACGAGTATCAGGAGGCTCATGGAGGCGGAGAATATCAGTTGATGCTGGTTACTCGTGTGTTGGAGCAACTGATGCACAAAGGCAAGGGCGGGGGCAGTACCTCATCCGCCAGCGCCGGCAAGAAGAATGCCGGGCGCGACCGTGCCCAGACGGGGCGTGGTGACAAGGCCGAGTCCTCAGGCAAGAAGAAGAAGGATAGGAAGTTTGACAAAAGCAAGGTCAAGTGCTTCAATTTTGAAGAAATGGGTCACTTCGCGTCGGAGTGCCGCGAGCCAAAGAAAGAGAAGGCGCACCTCGTTGTGGTAGAAGATGACGACAAGCCGGCGCTGTTGTCAGTCGAAGTCTACTCACTGACACCCGTCGTCAAGCCGGCACCGCAAGAAATTGTGATGCTGAATGAGGAGCGCTTGGTGCCGAAGCTGACAGGCACACGGCTCATGTCTAGGTGTCTGGACACCGGGGCAAGCAACCACATGACCGGATCCAAGGAAAAGTTCACCGAGCTGAACACAAGGGTGGGAGGCACAGTGAAATTTGGCGATGGGTCAGTGGTGGAGATCCATGGACGTGGCATCATGCTGTTCGAGTGCCAGAATGGAGAGCATCGTCTCCTAACAGAGGTATATTACATTCCAAAGCTCAAGAGTAATATTGTCAGTGTTGGGCAATTAGATGAGATTGGGTGTAAGACTGTTATAGAGGATGGTGTGATCACAGTTCTAGATCGGCAGAGAAAAGTACTTGCTCAGGTCAAGTGGGCGCGTAACTGTCTGTACATACTCCGGGTAGCACAGGCTTATCCGGTGTGTTTGCTTGCAAAGAGTGAAGATCTGGCCTGGCAGTGGCATGCCAGATATGGGCACCTGAATTTTTATGCACTGAAGAAACTAGGGCAGCAAGGTATGGTCCGTGGTATGCCTGTAATTGATCATGTGGAACGTGTCTGTGATGGATGTATGGTTGGAAAGCACCGCCGTAGTCCGTTCCTGCAGAAGCAGCCTATCGAGCAGAAGTGCCACTCGAATTGATGCATGCTGACGTATGTGGACAAATCACACCAGCTACGTTCAGTAGAAAGAGGTACTTCTTGTTGGTTGTTGATGACAACTCGAGGTACATGTGGGTCATGTTGATCCGCACAAAAGATGAGGCACTGGCCGCGTTCAAGAAGGTGCAGTTAGCAGCTAAATGGAAGCTAAATCTGAAAGTAAAAGCTCTTCGGACAGATAGAGGTGGTGAATTCACCTCAAAGGAGTTTGAGCAGTACTGCACCAAGCATGGAATAGAAAGGTTCCTCACTCCGCCTTACATGCCTCAGCAGAATGGAGTCGTGGAGCGCAGAAATCAGACCGTAATCAACATGGCTAGAAGCTTGCTTAAGGCCAAGAACCTGCCGGGGACATTTTGGGGCGAAGCTGTTAGTACAGCAGTGTATTTGCTCAACCGTGTGCCGACGAAGAGTCTGATAGGAAAGACACCATACGAAGCACTGTATGGGAAGAAGCCAAATGTTGAACATATGAAAAAATTTGGCTGTGTTGGGCACGTGAAGAAAGTTGGAGTACATTTGCCAAACTTGCTGATCGCAGCTCGCCGATGATCTTTATTGGGTATGAAACGCCATCAAAGGCATACAGGATGTATGATCCGAAGAACAAGCGCCTCGTTGTGTCTCGAGATGTGGCCTTTGATGAGCAGATGGAGTGGAAGTGGGGATGAGAAGAAGCTGGGATGAACTCCAGCGACAGGGAGGTATTCACAGTGTCACATAATCTCACTGAAATCTATGCCGCGACAGAGCCTGCCTCGCCTATGAGTTCTGTCGTGACAGAACCTGCCTCTCCCGTCTCACCTGCTGCAACATGTACCGTGGCAGAACCAGCTACTCCGATGGCACTGAAGAAGCAAGTCAATACGGCATCGCGACTGCAACTCTCACCACCAGCGCCCGCAACTGCAGCCTCACCGGAATCAACATCGTCTGCAGATTTCAGTGGACAGAACTTGCGGGTACGTGATTTAAATAGCATTTATAATGAAACATCAGAGGTTGTTGCTCTAGATGAAGAACTGTATTTGCTGGGTGTTGAGGAGCCAGCTAACTTTGCTGAGGCAGAGAAGGAGAGTGCTTGGCAGATTGCAATGAAAGAGGAGATGGACTCCATTGTTAGTAACGTCACATGGGAATTCTCTGATCTGACGAAGGGGCACAAAGCTATTGGGCTCAAATGGGTGTATAAATTAAAGAAAGACACTCAAGGCAAAGTTGTGAAGCACAAAGCAAGATTAGTAGCCAAGGGCTATGTGCAGCGGCAAGGAATTGATTTTGAGGCTGCACAAGAGGGGTGGAAATTACATCACATGGATGTGAAGTCTGCATTCCTGAATGGTGATCTTGTTGAAGAAGTATATGTTTCACAGCCTCCTGGATTTGAATCAGCTGGACATGAAGTTAAAGTGCTCCGGTTGAAGAAGGCATTGTATGGCCTTCGACAAGCTCCAAGAGCCTGGTACTACAAGCTGGACCAGACTTTGGTAGCACTTGGGTTTGAGAGAAGCCCATTGGAACATGCTGTATACAAAAGAAGGTCTGACACTTCATCGCTGATAGTGGGTGTTTATGTAGATGACCTCATAATCACTGGAGGAAGCAATGAAGAAATAATTGCTTTCAAGAATGAGATGAAGAAAGAATTCAAGATGAGTGACTTGGGGCTCCTGAGTTATTATTTGGGCATAGAAGTACAGCAGGAGCATGACACCATATCACTTTGTCAGTCTTCATATGCAGCAAGAATTGTAGAGAAGTGTGGCATGGGAAATTGTAATGCAACTCAAGTTCCCATGGAGGCAAGACTGAAATTGAGCAAAGTAAGTGACAATCCTTCAGTTGATGCAAGCCTCTACCGAAGCATTGTGGGAAGCTTAAGGTACCTACTTCACACCCGGCCAGATTTGATCTATTCTGTCGAGATGGTAAGCCGGTTCATGGAGAATCCTACAACTGAACACATGGCAGCCGTGAAGCACATATTGAGGTATGTCAAGGGCACTTTACAGTATGGTTGTATCTTCACAAAAAGCAAGATCGGCATGAAGTTGCATGGGTTCAGTGACAGCGATATGGCTGGGATTTAGATGGTAGAAAGAGTACCACCGGCGTTGTGTTTTATCTTGGTGAGAACCTGATGTCTTGGCTGTCACAGAAACAGAAAGTGCTGGCGTTGTCATCCTGTGAAGCTGAGTACATGGCGGCATCTGTAGCGGCCTGCCAGGCGGTGTGGCTGGGAAGATTGCTGGGCGACTTGATGAACAAAGAACCAGAAACTGTAACTCTGAAGATTGATAATCAGTCGGCAATCCAGCTAGTGAAGAATCCAGTCCATCATGAGAGAAGCAAGCACATAGACACGAGATTTCATTATATTCGTGACTGTGTGGAAGAGGGCTTGATCGCGGTCGAGCACGTCAGGACCGAGGATCAACTTGTTGATATTCTCACCAAGCCGCTCACGAAGCAGAAGTTCCTGGAGATGAGGGGAAGAATTGGAGTTCACTTCGTGAGGCCGCAACAAGCTTAAGGAGGTGAATGTTAATATTAAGCTCGTTAGCTGCAAGTTGTTTTTCGTTTCTGCTATGTTAATTCTGTAGCGAATAACTTGTAGAACCTGACTCGAGCCTTGTTTGTTTGGATTCGAGTTGGATGCTGCTTGCATGTAGGCCGGAAGCGTGCTAGTTCACGTTGAGACGTTTTATTCCGTTTCAGTGTTTGTAACGGCCACGATCTTAGTCCGTGGGATGGCGCGTGATGTTTGGATCGTGGCCGATAGAATAGGGCCTGCTCGTTGTGGGCTTTGTCAAAGGAATAAAAGGAAAACAGAAAAGACGCAGGCAGGTGCGCGTCGCAAAAGAATCTGAGTCCTGTGTCGTGAGTTCTCTGTGTGTTTCCTCCTCCCAGTTCATCGCGTGTGTGCGTGTGTCCAGATAGCGTTGAGTCGAACCTGGCTGAATCTATCAGAGGACCTGCTCTGGAGTGATTTCGTTCTTCCATACACAGTTCTTGATCTGAGGTCCTTGATCTAGGAATGGTGTAGCAGGAGGAAGCACGAGGACTCACGGTGTCTTCGTGGTGCCTTTATGCTTCTAGACATATCCATTTTTGCTGAAAAGGAAATAGTAGTGATTTTAAGCTTTTTGACGTATCCATTTTTGCTGAAAAGGAAGCCAGCCTCCGAGGCTCCTGTAAATTCTCTGGAGCAACGATGGTTTTATTGAAAAATAAGTTATAAACATTGAACGGAGGCCATCTTCTTTCATCCTTCATGCGACGGCCATCTCTCTCTTTTTTTCCTTTTTTTTTTTGCTAAATCTCCCAAGCCTCACAAAAGAGGCAGATATCATCACGGATGTAGTTTAGCACCGTATGATAGAGCATGTTCTTGTTCTGTGGTGCTGAACTCGCCAACGACATGACCTGAAGTGTTGATCATAATTATGCATTCGTGCTTCTTTAATTTTTTATTAAGAAACAGCCGGAGCAAGTATATATTTTGGATGGAACTTTAAGCTAATATTTGCCCAGTTCTATAAATAAAGCCCGGAAAGATTTTGAGATCGGGGGTAACTAGTGCATCGATCATATTCGTTTTCCGCACATATATTTCCCTTTACTCATTCTTTTTAAGCCAACTTTTGTCATGCTTAATGTTAAGTAAACAACAAGAAACTCATATTAATGAAGTGCGACAAAACCGAGTTAATTATAATCATTTTTTTTAATTTTAATGAAGGTGTGGCCCTTGTATCTAAGAAATACTAGGTGACTTTTATCTTGAAAGGAAACACCCCGGTTACGTTTCATGTCAATTAGCTGCTCAAGGAGTATGCAACTCCATCTTGTATGTATGACACCTAGTTACTTGCTGTGAATGAAAACAACTTGAGGCATGCAGTGTTGATGAGTGGCGAATATTGACGGACCAACTTCTATAAAGGCACAAGTAATGTTAATGGTTGGCAATTAATTTGAAGAGTAGCAGAGTCATGATCGACTATAACGGTATAAACCCATTATTTTGGTCTATAAATTAATCTAGGCAGTGCTTACCTATATATATGTGCATCAGTTCAAATGAAATGCTATGTGCAACCAGTCATGCACAAAACAAATGGGCGGCATATCATGAGATTTTATTTTTGTTTGGAAAGCTACGTACACACGGGTTGGGATATTAGAAGATAACTGAGGTATACAGGGTTGATAGAAAATAGGTCCTTAGGCTTGATAGTTGAAACGAAATGGATGCTTTGTGCAGCGTGGCTCTACGCACCCACGGTGCAATCATTCTTAAGAAACCGCTATAAATGGTACCGACTTGTGTAGACAATTCTCTTTAGTAGGTGTGGAACCATGTCATCTAAGCAAATTAAGTCCGCAAAGGTAATCACGTTGTTTTTCTATAACCATCACCATGTAGAGTTTCGACTATTTTTAAGTAATTTTATAAATGTATAATGCACATGCATGCCCAGTTTTGTGAAAAATAACATTGTTCAGCTGTCAAATTCTTCTGCTGAGTTGACATGATCCGTCTGTAAACTGTGTGCACCCATTTTGCAGCTTTTTGTTGTGGTGCTGAACTCAGAACTCAGATCGCTTTATTAAAGGTGTTATATATGGCAATTGCACATTTCTGTTTCCATTTTTGGAAGTAACAAGTGGATAAATTTTTTTTACTTGGTTCGCTTGACTCAAGTGTAACTAACCCTACCGGAGAAAAACGCCTTTCCGAAGGCTAAAGGAACTCGGCAGAGGATATATACCCTTTGGCAGAGTCTTTCCCGAAGGCCTTATAAGTTATTTTGACCAACGCAATGTTCATGCATGACCATTGACGAACCATCGTGCATGCATGAAGCAACTCTCCATGGTGTGAAGTTTAGTTCATGATCATGCATGACCATTAGTTTGCATAACAAAAGCATGAAAATAGATAGCACCCTGATCTTGTTTTGGGTGTGTATAAAAACCGTCAACCCCTCTGCATAAATAGGGAGGATCCATATGTTAGTGCTAGAGGTGCAACTTGGTGACCCTCGCGGTACCCTTTGACCCTTTTTAGTTCAAACAAATGAACTATTTTTTCAAAAAGTTATGTCATTTTAAAATTTTAGTTCATTTGGTTGAACTAAGGAGGGTCAATGGCTACCCTGAGGATCACAAACTTGCAGTTCTAGTTAGTGCTATGTTGTGCGCATTGTTTATGGTCATATACATATGGACATACATAAACACAAGTTGAGATATTAGAGGATAACTGAAATGTCGTGCCAAGCTTTTTTGTCCTATGAGCGACGTCCTTTGTTAGGGCACCGTTCTCCCATGCGCAATTCTTGATCCGAGGTCCTTGATCTGGAGTGGCGTAGCAGTGGGAAGTACCAGGAGTCACCGATCCAAGCCTCCAACATACTAGGAACCTATCGCCGGGGGCCAAAATCCAAAGGCAGAATTGCACATGACATAGCAAAAAGCCCAACAGAGTTTCTTCGAGAGGTGATCACCGATCACACATTAATGTCAAAAAGATTGTCACATCTTATTTCAAGAACAATTTGGTGCCAACTTCGTCGACTGGCGTAGACTCATCTCTGTTTGTGCATCTCATTGTGTCTACAATGTGGACTTTCGTATGAACTCAGTAGACAAGACCGGCCGAGATGTTATTCGAAATTTTGCAGTTGTTACGGTTTAAACCCAAATTTTATCATAGAAGAAATAAATTACTGACGCTAAATATGAATGACTCGTTTATCGGCAAGCTAGCAAGTAGAAACGACACTTGGTACAACAATTAGCTAGCAGGACCGACAAAAAATGCATGTAGGGTATGTGAGAGTTATGTTGGGCCGAGACTTGTGCTGGTTGATTATAATCATTTCTATGTTGGGCCGAGGCCTGTATAGAAATGTTTTTTTTTGCGAGAAGTATAGAAATGATTATGTGAGTATTTTCTCCGTTCCATAATTTTTGTCCATTTGCGAGAAGTATAGAAAGAATTATGAAACGGAGGGAGTACGTGAGCATGTACTGCCCATCTTCAGTGCTTGGAGGCGAACCTTGGATGTATTTCGTCCTTCCGGAAGCTGTCGGCGGCCGACGGCATCATCCTCGAGGGACTCGATATATATGGCCTTCGTTGATAAGCCCATGGTGAGCCTCGAGGAAGGCGACGTGGTCTGCTTCTGGTATCATCAACAACACTGGTAAGAAGGAGCTGCGAGGTGTTAATCACTTAATCCTCTTCGTGTGAGGGGGGAGGCATACAAGGATATCCTACAGCACGATCTCCAATCATCAACAACACTGTTGCAGATCCAAGAGGTAATTCATTACAGTGGCTGTTCTGATGCAGAGACCGGGCGGTTTCAAGAAGTTTCAACCTTCTTTTCGAAGAAAATAAAGGGTAATTCATTACTTTATTGGTGTCCATGATCAATGATCATCAATTGAACCGTACTTTAATATGGGCTACAGTGATGTGGTAATGCTAATTTGTACTGAATATTGTTCATGTCACTTGTTGCAGACGACTGAAGTACTGAACTTCATCTGACAAACAATGGTCTCATTCAGCAGCACTACTTCTTTTCTTGAAGGGGAATAAGCAGCACATTTTCACCCTTACATGTATGATGTACTCCGAAAGAAAGAATACCGAGGTTTGATCTTTGGTGCTGGCCTAGGTAGCTTTGCTTTTCTTAAACTTATGCCACAGTCTGGTAAGACCATTTTTTTTGTGTCAGTCCTTCAGAGTATCAGGTCAAACTTATTTGGGTTCACTATATAATGACGGAGAAATCATGTGGCGAAAACTGATCACAATGGGAAACATGCAAACTGCAACATGTGCCTGCCTCCTGGGCTCCTGGCCATGCTTTTTGCAAAAACAAAATAACGTCCGCCTCCCTCATTGTTATTTTACACATATCTCATCTCCCTTATTCTGTCCACAATCTAGGTTTTGATGTGCCATTTCTAGCAACAATTAATTAAATAATGATGAATCAACGAACTATCAATGATGCATCAATGAAATGAAAATATCAATAAGATATTTTATGTTCACGAATATCAATGAAGTTTCAATTATGTATCATTGAAATTTCATTAACATATATTATTTCATTGATATATTGCTGAAATTTCATTGACATTCCATTAATATTTGTTATTTAAAATATTATTTCGAAAAAAAGAGCATTCCAGATCAGGAAGGAGAAAGAAAGAGCTGGCAGGGTGTTTGTTGCAAAAAATAATAGGATGCGATGGAGAGAGACAGTGAGGTTGATCTAGACCGAACATTTCAAATCCAACGTGGGTCTTCATGTTTCTGCCGAAAGAGTGGTTTTCAGGAGATACGTACATATACTTTCTCATATTGACGGGGCAATCGGCGAACCCTGCATTTTTGTTCGAAGTGTAACACATACAGAAATCAGGATGTAACCAAAAGAAATGCTGAAAGAAAATACTCAGCATTCCAGCTTAGAGTTTAGAGTACATTGTAGTAGGCATTTCTGCTCTCTTGCCCCCCTTCCTCTGTTTTCTTGTCTGCTATACTTTGACTGTGACAGCAGATTTTCTGAACGAATCAAATATTTTGGACTCCTGACTGCTGATCCTACGTATCAAGTACTCCCTCTGTCCCATACCAAGTGTCTCAAATTTTTTCTAAACATGGATGTATCTATAACTAAAAAGCGTCTAGATACATGCAATATTTTGACACTTAATATGAGACGGAGGAAGTAGATCAACCGAGGCTCAAGCAATATAATGATACTGCATCTAGTGGTTCAGGTGTACACCTGATCCATGTGCAGGTACAACAAACGCTCTAAAAGAATACAGGCTCTAACTAACCTTCATCCCGGCCAATTATACTAGGTTAGCGATAGTAATAAGTAGATACCATGGGAAAAAAGTATATCTACTGGGCTTGTACCGATCGGTTGCATGCATAAAAGTTTCAACCGGATAGATTGTTTGTGGAACAGAGCGATCATTGCCACTGATCATTGCACATGAAACTTTATCTGACTCATTTGATGAAAATATTGTCTTAGAGGGAGTAACAATGCACAATCACTTCTACTATTATTGCCGAGCGGAGTCCTACTTTGTTTAGATTGTTTACGGCTGGTCCAACTTACCGGAGAGACGTTGACCATATCATGTACTCCCTCCTAACAAGTATTCCTGATTTAGTACAACTTTGACTGTACACATCTACAGAAAGGTCTTGACGGGAGATATCCCATTAGAAGTTGGCTCATAGAAGACCGGGCATGTGGCAACGGTGACGGCTGCTCTGTTCCCTTCTTCTTACCTCTTTTCCCAACGACGAGCTAGCTTGGGAGCTCCAAAACATGACAATAGTGATGCTTGACAAGATCCATAGGAAAGAAGAGCTAGAGAATACAGTGGAGAGCATCGAGAGGGAGGCGTGCCTTCTGTATGGTTTTCTTTTTCTTTTTTCTTTTTTACCAACTTTTACCAAAGGGAAAATCACCCGCCAACTCCCCCGATGACGTGTTCGTGGTCAAAGTGCCACGTGAGACAGTTGGCATCTCCCGAGTGAATCTAAGACTTGCACTAAATAACTTAACAAAAGTTGCATAGATACGTAGTTTTGTAATTTCGAGACTAACTTGACATATCAACAATAACAATAATACTCCAGTAGGATAGCGGATGGATTTTACTCAACTTGAAAACATACAACTTTTATTTAAAAGATCAGTAAAAAAAATAGCTATGATATAATCGAAATTAAAATTTACCATGACCGTCCACTGAGATGAGTGTAGAAGATGCACCCCCACCATTTTGGTGAAGTATATACCGAAAGCTACAAGCAATGATTTGCATTTCTCGCGCCCAACCAACACCAAACCGTACCAAACCCCACGAATGCATCCAACAAAATCGATTTCCCACCACACCCATAAAAGTGCATGATTGCCTCCTCTTATATTATAAGTGCCTAGTCATCGTGAAACATGGTGGCACAACTTTCTTTTTAAGATCTATTTCAGCATTTTCGTGTTTTTTTCATTAATTTAATTTCAATACTTTTAACAAGAATTGAAATTTTGATGATACGAAGAGGACTAGGGGCTCACTCGGTTTCGAGTTTTTCATAAGAAATCCGAAAGATTGACAGTAGATGCATTCGGTCCAACCTCTATTTTCCATAGGATATTTCACATTATGCATTCGGTCCAACCTCTGTTTTCCATAGGTATGAGGCAAGACAATTTCTTAGGATGGCAAGTATCATCCTATCATCCCATTTCCCTATGTTTTGTTTTCCTCAAACCGAACGAGGCCTAGAAAATTTATGTGATCCCATTATGGCAGAAAAGTAGAAAAGGTTACAAATATTTAACGTGTTTGGAATTTGCTACTACGTGGAGCGAAATATTGCCAGCTTCCTTAATTAATACTACTCCCTCCAATCCAAAATTCTTGTCATGTTTTAGTTTTTCAAAATTTGAACTGAAACCTAAACAAGAATTAAGGATCGGAGGGTTTGAAATAAAACCACAACAAAAATTTACAATCGGATGGAGTACATCATATACTCTCTTCGTCCAACAAAGGGTGTCTCAACTTTGACTTTTTGAATGCATCTATAGTTCTATACACTAAGTCATGTCTAGATACATCCAAATTTTAGCAAACTTGAGACATCTTTTATTGGACGGAGGGAGTACTAAGTTTCATTAAACCAAGACGTTTCATTAAAAAAGTGATTTTTATGACAAGATTCATCTTACTGATAATTGTGGAAATAGTGGGTTCGTATCGTATGTATGAATCGTATACCAAAAAAATAATTATCGGTCAAAGTTTTTTTTTTGACTAAATGTAAATGGGTCCGAAATAGTCAGGTTAATTAGCGTTTAATCTGACCCGCTGCTTATGCGACGAATGTTCCACGGAAAGAGCAGAGAGAGAGGGGGGTGAGACTTCCGAGAGAAGGAAGAATAAGAGGAGACTTCATTTTCTGGTCAGGGTTACCAAAAGACACCAAATAAAAAAGATTACGCACTTATTACGAATATATAGTACAATGTTTTTAATCAAAATTATCTCTTTAAAATATGTTGGATTTTTTTTTCTCGTCACATGATGACGAGTTGGTCCCAAATCCCAATGACCATCCTTAATTGAGTGAAATCACGAGATATTTCGGCTCCTTTTCTTCTTAAAAAAAAAGAAAAACAGAAGAGAGAGAAAGTTGATTGAAACAATAAAAAGGCGTCAGGCTCCGTGTTTCCTCCCCATTGCCCACTCTTCAGTGCTCCCCCCACTTCGCCGGCGGCGGGAGGAGTCGTCTCATCGCCGGTGCCTCCCCCGCCGCCGCCGCCGACGCTGCTACCGTCACCAACTTAGCAGAGGCGCCGGCCATGGGGCACGGGGTGAGCTGCGCGCGCACCGGCGACGAGCACGACTTCTTCCGCGCGGCGCAGCTCGGGGACCTCGACGCCCTGGCCGCGCTCCTCGACGCCGACGCCTCCCTCGCCCGCCGCGCCACCCTCTACGACCGCCTCTCTCCGCTCCACATCGCCGCCGCCAATGGCCACCTCGAGGTCAGCCACCCACCCAGCCCCCCTTCTTCTTCTTCTCAGTACAGTGCCTCACCAACCACGCCATGGATCTGTCTCTGAACCTTCTTATCCTTCCTTGGCTCGCAGGTGCTCTCCATGTTCTTGGATCGCGGGGCGCGGCCGGACGCGGTGGATCGGCACAAGCAGGTGCCAGATCCCATTTCAAAATCTCCTCTCCTTTTGTTTTTTGAGTGCATCTTACTGCTGTTCCTCCTTACCAACTCCCTAAAAAATCTCCCTGTTTTTTTTCTTTCTGTCTGCTGATTTCTTCTTCGCGTTGCTCCAGACTCCGCTGATGCTCGCCGCCACGCACGGCAACATCGGCTGCGCGCTCAAGCTCCTCCAGGCCGGCGCAAATGTGAGCCACAAATCTGCAATTCCGCTTGCGAATTCCACTCGCTGTTCGCTGACCATGGCCGGATTTCATCTGTGCATTATCAGATCTTGATGTTTGATTCGGTGAACGCGCGGACCTGCCTCCACCACGCGGCGTACTACGGCCACGTCGACTGCCTGGAGGCCATCCTCTCCGCCGCGCGGACCACGCCGGTGGCCGATTCGTGGTGAGATCTTGATCCAGTCCGTGGCTATGTAAGAGCTTGATGGCTTGGCCGGCTTGGTTGTTTGCAAGACTGCTCACCTGCTGCTCTCGTAAGCTTTGCAGGGGTTTCGCCCGGTTCGTCAACGTCAGGGACGACTATGGAGCCACGCCGCTGCATCTCGCAGCCAGGCAGGGGCGGCCGGAGTGCTTGCAGGTGCTGCTGGAGAAGGGCGCCATTGTGTCTGCTTTGACAGGATCATACGGGTAATGTTATTGATCGGTGTTGTTCCTACCAGTCTGGGATTGGCTCCAATTGGTCCTTGATAGTGCAAATGCTGATTCATGTGTTGCTGCTGCAGCTTCCCTGGTAGCACTTCATTGCATCTGGCCGCTCGAAGTGGGAGCTTGGACTGCATCCGGAAGCTGCTTGCCTGGGGAGCTGATCGGCTCCAAAGGGACTCGGCCGGGTGAGCACTAGATCTCTAAATTCAGCTCATGCCTAAATGCCCCTTTGTGTATGTAGCAGAACAATTTCTGGCGCGGTTATAGAAATCACTAACGGTCCACATTTGTCACCAAGTGTCAAAGTCAAATGGAGTAGTATATTTAGTGAACTCACTAAGCATTATGAATCCACATTTGTGAGATTCTGCAATCCTTGCTGTTATTCCCTATGTTCTTTTAATGAACTAGCTGGGGTGTTCGGCATGATTGCGCGGGAAACTTGTTTAACCCTCTTACCCTCTTTAAATTTTCTTCATATTTGTATGCATTATTACACTAGTTGTAAAACCATGGGGCCTTTAATAATTGAGGTGGCCAGATCGATTTGTCCGGGTGTCATGTTCCAGTCATAATAAAGTACATCAGGTCAACAGCTGTATGCATGTAAATTATCAGTTGAAATATGTTCAGAGACAATTTGAATCTGTGATCGTTGTTTTTTGTTCTTTGCCGACTTTCTTTTTAATGTAAACACATGCAACACTTATGCATGCTCTAAAAACAGATACGGTTATGAAGATCAATCGGCTATGATCGGTTTGGGTACCATGCTTATTGGTTATTTCTCTCATTAATGAACATTAGAACTTTTTTGATATAAATTTTAGATTGAAGTATGAATTTATTTGTTTGTATGTTGTATAATAATTGATGATACATTAGTCTTTGCTAGCCTTCAGTTACCTAATATGAGGAAGAAAATATTTTCTAAACACATATTAATCAACTTACCGATTTACCGGATGGTGATATGTTCGTAAAGAGATCTCTCGTCTATGTTTGGGCTTTTTCCTTAAATGGTAGGTGTTGCCTATTTATATTTTATCGTTTACGAAAGATTTAAATTCCTACTTTAATTACAAGTATGAGCACAGGAAGGCTACAATTAATCGTCTCATGGGACAATAGTTTCTCATGTTGATATTATTGTGCCAAATGTCCCTTGACCGCAAGCTTTGTCATGGCAACCTACGTGACCTTTGAACCATGATGCTAACCTACTACCTAGGACTCGACGACAAACATGTATGCATGAGGTCGCATCATCGAACACATGATTCAAGCATGAATCTATCTTGTTTAAAACGCATTGCAATTAGTAACTGGCAGAGGCAGTGCTGAACTTTGGAGTCATGTACTTCTAATATATATAGTAGATTGCCAGTAGTTGTTCTGCTAAATCTGACGACAAATGTTATTGTTCCCCCAGGAGAATTCCCTATGCCGTTGCGCTGAAGCGCAACCATGGGGCCTGTGCAGCTTTGCTAAACCCTTCTTCGGCAGAGCCCATGGTTTGGCCTTCCCCTCTTAAGTTCATCAGCGAGCTTGATCCGGAAGCAAAGGCTCTCCTGGAAGCAGCCCTCAAGGAAGCCAACAGGGAGAGGGAGAAAAATATCTTGAAGGGCACAAAATATTCCATGTCATCCCCTACACGTCACGATGATATCATCGATGATGAAGACGCATGCTCGGAGGTATATCAGATGCTTAATTTCCATATAAACACATCAGATGATTCATTTTCACATCTTTGGGCTGACGGATAATTTGGGCACGGACAGGTGAGCGACACCGAGCTGTGCTGCATCTGCTTCGACCAGTCCTGCACCATAGAGGTACAAGACTGCGGGCACCAAATGTGCGCCCCGTGCACACTTGCGCTCTGCTGCCACAACAAGCCCAACCCGACGACCCTGACCCTGCCCTCACCGGCCTGCCCATTCTGCCGTGGCAGCATCTCCCAACTGGTGGTGGCCCGGACCAGGACACCCAGCGACCCCGACAAGCCAGCCTCCCCGACCTCCCCGCAGCTCACCCAAAGGCAGTCTCGACGCTCTCGCAACCTCAGCGAGGGGAGCGGCAGCTTCAAAGGGCTGTCCTCGGCCATCTCGAAGATCGCCCGTGGCTCGAGCCGGATGGCCGGCAGCGACTGCGGTGACATGGACAAGCCCGAGCATGATCCGTGAAGCAGAACGAGTGGACATCAACCTTAAGATCAAATCTTCAAAAGCACTCCAGCTTCTGAAAACCCCACATGAAAAACAAAATCCAATACCTGTTTAGGGTACTATCAGGGCGTGATCCATGGAAGGCAGCCATAGCCTCATGGGTAGGAGAACTAAATAAGTTTATCCTCCATTTCCATCTATATATATCCTTTCCTTCTGCCCTAGTACATTTTTGGAATCTCCAGACTAAGTTTAGCAATGCATATATAGAGCTGAGCTCTGGTAATGAAAGAACAACCAGTGAAGAGCTATTCATCATTCATTTTTGGTGTCTCTGGTGACGGATATACAAGGATGTAGTGTATGCACAGATCTGAGTGAGCTACTGCTTCATGAATCATCGGTGCGCCATGATCTCTGAAGCTTAAGCCTGCTGCCATTCCATGGGACGGGCATTGGCTTGTGAGCTCTGCCTGCCCCACCCTAGGCTAGCTGTGCAACGAATGGATGACGCCCATTTTTGACGCGGTTCGTGCACTGGCGCCGCAGTGGTGGTGGTGGTCCTTGGATCGCCACGAAATTTGCTGCTGCTGCTGCTGCCCCCTAGATGCATGACACTGTACTGGCTCATTAACAGTAGGGTTCAGTTCACTGCAGCTTACTTTGTCAGTCTCATCGTAATTGCTGGTAATATTGGCTGATTTCTGTTATAACTGCAGTGATCTTATGAGATCTGTATATATACCACGGTATCAGTAAGGATAAAACTTGTAATGTAGACTCTTAGGACACAGGAACTGTCCAAATCATCCAACCAACAGAAAATGACTCGTGATGGGCTCGTGTTAGTCGTCCACTTTTTTTTAGAGCATCGACCACTTAGTACAAATATTTTTTATGGATCGTAGGGAGTAGAAAAGAAAGGAGCCATCTGGCGATCGAATCCCTGAACATGTTCATGTCGGGATATTTAACACTGGGGATGCATTGGGGTTTGGGGATCGGTGAACCTCCCACTTCTGGTTCAATTCTTAAATCTTGTGTTTAAAATTTTGAACAAGAAAATTGAATAGAAATGAAAAGTTGACCAGGGATCTTGCTTGCATCCCTAACTAACACAGTAAAAAACCAGTCAAGTATACATTTATTATTTGAGCCGTCTCCTTGCAAAGATCTTGGTAAATTGTTAGCCACACTCTAAATTCACCCTCGAAATTAAACGCCGATGAGTACATAAATCGATCTGCAATAATAAGTGCGCATGTGCTACCTTACCTATGTTCATACATATATGAAGTCCCAACTTTGTTGTAATTCAAACTTTTTAATTTTAATCAAATTTATAAAAAATATATAACGGCATTTACAATGTCAAAGAAAAAAGAAGTCAACCATGACGTTGATCATTCTACTCTGAAGAGATGACCACGGGCTTTCGATTCGGAGTTAGCGGTTAGGTTTTAGAGTTTAGGTTAAAAAAGCAACAAATCTGTTTACTAACTCCATCCCATTTGTATGACACTACTTACTAGCCGTGTGTAGTAACAACGGTTTTTGGTTAAAGAAAACGGTTTCATGCGTGGGCGCATGCCCATTAACGAAGGCATGCAATGTTCATGCATGCACGCATGGCCATTGATTTTCATAATATAAGCATGAATATACCACACCCATTGGTTCTATAAATCCAGGGAGTGTCCACCTATATATACGCATCAGTCGGAAGAATGAGTAGTGCTCCGTTTCATGTACTGTTATGCTATATATCTACATGTAATCTTGTACAAGTTTTTGTATTATATACATATATGTTCTTGGAAATTCATTAAAATGTGAGATATTAGAGGACAACTGATATGTTAAGATAGAGCTTGACTAGGAGGCGGTTCATGCGGCCGACAGGAGATGCCAAGGTACCGGATCTTGTTGCTCGGTCCTCATGCCCTAGAGATGAACAGCTCGTGGGTGTCGACGGTGTCACGATATATCTCGACCATTGTGGCCATGTCCAGTGGACTAAATGACGGTGTGAGGGCAACGTCTGGCAAGATAAGTGACATGAACACCTATAACTGTTGTCGAACAATACTTTTACACTGAAAAAAAACTAACTCAGTGTTGTACCACCCGATCAAAATGCTGGATTGATCTCAGTTATGCGTTCGTGCGCTCTCCTATTGTTTCATTTGAAAGTAAATAGACAAAGCCAACTGTCGAGATATTGTTAAGCTGGATTGAGTAAATAAGAGATTTTGCAACCAAACGTTTGTAGCCAAGATGTTAAAATTTGTCTTCTAAGAGTCGAAAGATCTTATAATATTACATATCAACTAATACATAAAAAAATGTGGTGGTGTCAATCGCATGCGTATGGTTGCTGAACCATGAACGATGAATCCCCACATTAGACATACCCCCACACAGTGACTGAGGCGGAAACCGTGTGATTTAGGCAATTCGAATCGTGTGGGAATGTTGATCCGTACTAGTGATAATTTTGAATGGATAGCGTTGATTTGAAATTGACAAAGGGTTTTCATAATTGATTAAAAGAAAACTAATGAATTGATTTGTAATTAATTGATTTTTCAACTTTTCACAGTTAATGGGGCAGTGTAATTGGTGGGGAACTAAAATGTGTTGTACAACATATGCCACTAAAACGACGTAGGACGTCTGATCTAGCCAGTTGGATGGTTGAGATCTTTCAAATTAATCTATCACAACCCGTGATTTTATAGTACGGAGTACTATAGATATAGATGTGAAACATTACTTGCCATGAACTAAAATTAGGTACTTTGGCCAATGTAATACTAATGTTCATGCATTGCCATTGGACGAACCATGCATCGTGCATGCATGAAAGCAACTATCCATGGTGTGTAATCTTTAGCTCATGCATGGCCATTAGTTTTCATAACAAAAGCATGAAAATAGATACCACCGGGGCCATGCATTATATGGGTGTATATATTAACCGAGGTAGCGTCCACCCCTGTGCATAAACAGGGGATATAGTTTTGATGCGACCTTGTGTCCATGTAATCTTCTACTGAGTACAATTTTTTTTTGAGGAAATGTAATCTTCTACAATTGTTTTAAGGCATATGAATCTCTTAGGCATGTATACATGCAAGTTGAGATACTAGAGGATATAACTGATATGTGGTGCCAAGCTATTTTCTCAGGAAGTCCTTGTGGGTGACATGCTCTGCCGGGGCGCCGGTCTCTCGTGTATTGGTGTCAAGTATGAGGTGTCACTAATAAGTAGACAATTATTTGTTCTTCTTCACAAAAACGGTCCATTCTTGGCGCACACGGTGGTAGCTGGTTTCTCATTTGCTACAAAATTTATCACCCCTGCTGCTCTGGTTGAGCGTTCCAGTACTAGTGTTCTGATTGAGCGTTAATATGCATGTCTGATCACTAGCATTTGATCTCAAGTGTTTGGGTTGTACTGTACTTCTCATTGTATCTTTTTCTGAAAAAGAAAGTCAAAGCTAGCATCTGCATCTCCCCGACGTAAGGATGTAATTGTATTTATTGAAAGATACTCCCTCCGTTCATAAATACTTGTCGCTGTTTTAGTGCAAATTGAGGTCTAAAACAGATACTCTCTCCGTTCCTAAATACTTGTCGCTGTTTCTATTGACGTCGTATCCTGTGAATCCACCATCTTTGTGCATCCCTGCATCCAGCCCTCCTCTGCCTTCCGATTCAGATCCTGCCACCTGCGTCTGGACGTGGCAATTTTCTGAAAACACGCCCGCGTCGTCCTGATTTAGTTGGCTAATTATCCAAAAACGCCCCCAGCAATAGTCATCTTCAAAATAATAATTGAGGTCATCCTCTTCCTTAGTGACAACTGACCCAACAAGCCGAGTCGGCCTTTTAGGCTCGTTTGTGTCTCGGCCGAGCCAAACTCGGCGAGCCAGTAGCTCGCAGGAAGCCCAAGTACACGCTCGAATTTCTTTCTTATGCAGCCCATTAGCCAGAATCCCTCTCTGTCTCTCTTTAATCCCCACGCACGGAAGCACAACCCGGCCGGGACAGTCCTGGCAGTAGCCTGGCAAGCGACCTCATGGAGCACCACCACGAGTAGCCCGGCCCAGCTGTGCAGCCTTCATGAACGCTGTTCTTGGCACCTGGACCCTGGTCTCCTCCGCCTCGGCAGTCCGCTGCTTCTTTTGAGAATTCCTAAAGAAAAAAAGGCATATATATGCACGTTATGTTCATGAATGACCAATATTAATTTGCATAACTAAAGCATGAGCAACGCAATAATTAACTAGCTCATGGGTCTATAAATTGATGTTGTGTCTAGCTACCTATCTCACACATCCTATATATATATATATATATATATATATATATATATATATATATATATATATATATATATATATATATATATATATATATATATATATCGAGTTGGGATATTAGATGATAACTGAGATGTTACATCAAACTTGACTGGGAGGTGGTCAATGAGTGTGATGTGTGCAGTAACACATAACATGTGACACATGTACGTGTTTATTGGCTTCAGCAAACTGTAACCTTGCATATCAGCTGGCTTAAATCAGAAGTTTGCCGTACCTATAGGTTTTAACTTGAGGCACAAATCTCACATCTTGAGCTGCCACAGGCCTTTGCTTGGATCTGGTCTTCATGCTGCCAACTGAAACACAAATTCTTCTTCTGGCTCCTACTATCATCAACTGCCTCAATACAAGAGCAATGCTTCAAAAGAGAAACTTCCAAATACCTGCATATGATTGTATCCTTGTGTGATGGTCACCATCTTGAGACCAAGGGCCATCTCTTTTTCCACTTCCCCTTTGCATTGGCTTGCTGGAACTACATTTTCCCGAGTTTTGTTCCTCAGCAAAATGTGCACCATAATGTTGCACAGCTGAAAAAAGAGCTCAAAGTCCCATTCTCCATGGAAATTACCACTCTGGTTACCTGGAGCATTTGGAAATCTAGGAATGACTTCATCTAGTTTATACAGATGCAGACAGATCTAAGGTGGAGCTAAATCTTGTCGTCCACCAAGCCAGAAGAAAGGAATACTCTGAATTTGCAGATTGGCTCAATGCCTTTAGATAGCTTTTTTTCTCCTACTTAGGGTGCTTTCTTTCATTTATTTCTGCACACACACTTTATTTTATTAATATAAGTCTGTAGGCATTTTGCCTACAATCTTATCCTTAAAAAAATAGGTTTAACTTGAGAAAAATACTGAAATCTCATATTGGCCGTCAAGTACTGGTAGTCGGTAGATCAATGTTACTAAAGATAATACAAGGATCTAATTAATCTTCATACAGGCCAATTTTTTTTTGTCCAGGCCAATTATACTACTCCTTCTCTAATCCATAATAAGTGACGCTGATTTAGTATAACTTTGTACTAAATTAAAGACATTTTTCAAACTTCACCGCACGTCGAGTTTTATCGACTCGGTGAAAAAATTGTCTTAAATGAAACTTAGAGTAAAATACATTGGCCTATTATTACCAAGATGTAAAACTGCTTTTGTTTACATTGCTTACGTGGCTCCTAAACCCGTCGGAGATTTTCCCTAAAAAAACCTCATCGGAGATTCTTCCAAAAAAAAAACTCGTCGGAGAGGCATTAACCGTCTCACACGTGGCACTTTGACCGCTCACACATTGGCAGAGGGGGGAGATTTCCCCAATATGCCTGCTCCGCTAGCTCCCTTCTTCTTGCCTCTTTCCCCACCGACCAGCTAGCATGTGAGTTCCTGGACATGGCAGCAGTGATGGATGATAAGCTCAATAGGCGAGATTTAAGGAATTACTCTCCAAAGGCGTTCGACGAAGTATACCATAGCAGTACCAAGAATTCAACGAAAAACACCCGTGTGTATGATGCATGTGTGTGGTGATCACCATGGCTTCCCCTGATCACTTATCCAGAATGATCAACTCTGTCATGCATCCCGTGTGTATACATGATGCATGTTGAAAAAATGACTCTAGGCCTCTATGTAGTTAGTTAACCATGCAGATCCAGTGATATACACTATATGAAGGCACGTCATGTTCATGACTGTCCTTTAGAGTTATTTGCATAAGGAAACAGCATGAGTAACACATTAGCTAGCTGGGTCTATAAAATGAGGTTTATGTCATGCCCAATACTAATTTGATCAATTGTATATGTTCTGTGCATGTAGCCAGCTGCTCCCACAACTACCGGAAAACCGGCCGTTGCCGGCGGCAAGGCCCTTTGCCGACGGCTTTCTATCGGGCCGCCGGCAAAAAGGCACTATGCCATGGGCTGCCGCCGGCAAATATTTCGAAAAGCCGTCGGCAAAGAGACCCTGCACGTGGGTCCAGCCGTTAACGGCACCGCATGTCGTGATTTTTTTTTTTGCCGGAGGCCGTCGTTTCGCCGCTGGCAAAGGCTTCGCCGACGGAGCCGTGAGAAAGCCACCGGCAAAGGCTTTGCCGGCAGCCCTGGCCCCCGGCAAAGCCGCTTTCTCCCGTAGTGCACTGTAAGAAAAAAAAAGTTTGGCACTTATGTTTTTTCAGATCATAGTTTGAGATATTAGAGGATAACTGAGATGTTAATCTTGATATATACTGAGGTCATCTTGATACAGGCAGGTTTAGATTCCAGTTTGACATTTATTCCAGTCTGACATTGATTCCAGTTTGACATTGATAGAAACCTCTGATAATTATGTTACAGTATAATGGTTAGATAAAGTGCTCTCGATCTAGCTTGTGGCCACTCCTGGGAGGTCCTGGCATCGTAGATAATGGCGTGTAGGTGGCCGGAACGGATGGTGGCAGCAGGCTGCAGGCGGCGACCGACCGCGGCGGTGCCGTCTCCTGCCTTCCCGTGGGTTTTTTTTTTCAGGGAAGCTCTCACCCGATCCGTATTTGGGATTTACATGGGCCCCCAAAACGGGAGCATATCCAAGTAGGCTGGGCTTGGGCCTAGGCCTTCCAACTCCCGTTCGTACGTCCGAGGCGCCCATCCCGCACGGACCCGCTGGGCTCTTCCTGGGCTTGTCAAGGACCAGAAAGGCCATCACTGGACACAAGATTGATATCGGCCCGACTGCAGTTGGGTGAGTATGATGAAATGTTTCTCTAAAAAACAAATAGTATGATGAAATGTGGACAATAATATCCTCTCAGAAAAAAATGGAGAATAATAGAGTTCGGCGCCAGCTTTGGAAGTACATAGTACAGATTTAATCGAATCGAATTCAATTCGAACTAAGCCAGTTTGGATCATCGGACGTGCACAGATATCTAGCCTGACCAGGGTTTTCGCCGGCAAACATGCAAGCCACGCCCACGGACGATGGGATCGAACAACAGCTGTACATATCTCAAAACTTGTTTGAAATATGTAGATCCAATCCCAGAAAGACTTCTATATATATAGATCCAACCATTTTCTCCTTTTCACAATTTCACCATAAAAGACATTACTCCTTGTACTAGTAACTGTGTATATTGCACTCGTAAACCTATACAAAAAATATATTATTGGTGAGATAAACTGTAGTTTAGAATAATTTTAAATTTCTCGGATTTTGATTTGCAACTAATTGATGAGGATTTCCATAATTGATTGAAATTTTCCAAAAATTAGTTGCGACTTGAAACTCATGGATTGATTAAGTTGGTGTTGTGTATACAAGTGGTATTGGTGCATAATTGAAACGTAATGTGCATCATAAATCATCGAATTAAACAACATTGGATTTTCCCGCGATAGGATAGCTGGGATCTTCTGAAATCCGCTACGACTCGTGCTTTTAATTAATAAATTTTAAACAATAATAGACGTAGATCGAATTTAATCCATAAACATCAAAATCAGTAAAAGGGAATTGAACCCTCGAACACTTTGAAACCATTGCATTCACCGGTCTCAACTGAAATCGTGGTGATTTTGGATGATGTTTGCCCCTTCATGCTTACTTTTGCTAGCACCATATCCACGTGGACAAAAGTGATCGACTCAACATTTGAAACAAAAAAAATGAGGAGGTGTCTCATATCTATGAATATCACTCTCCACTAACGAGGTAGTGTGGTCGAAATATATTCCTTACAACCTGAACACGTTGACGAAGCTAGCTCAGGTGGAGGCGAGCTGCTCAGCACGTTGGTCGGAGTTCAAGAAGAGTGCTAAGTACATGGTCATCGTGCACGTTTGGCAAATCAATCCATATCTCAACAACTTAATATATGAGTTGCGCGGATCACATGGACGCATAAATAATTACCTTACCAATGAGTATATATATACGCTCCTTGCTCACCCGAATGAAATCATCCACAGCCAAGAAGCATTTCGATCATCCCTAGCTAGCTTGCAAAAACCAAAAGAGTTTATCATCATGGCGAAGCGCAACGAGAAGGGTCCTCTTTCAGTTCTCCTGGCTTTGGCCATCGCTGTGGTCCTCCTCGCCGCGCAGGTGAAGCCGGCGGTGGGTGGCGGCTACACCGATCCTATGCAGGCTGAGGTGAGGAAGATAGTGGGGGGCAGACTCTACGACGCCCCTGGCCTCATCCGTCTCCTCTTCCACGACTGCTGGGTCCAGGTAACTAAACCTGATTTTGACACACATTGCCGAAGTGATTATTTACAAAAGATGTTTTTTTTTCTATTTCACTACCTGGATATTGTAGATTTATTGCAATCTAGTTATAGACTTATAGCGCGTTGATGCGATAATATGTTACATATTAGGGTTGCGATGGATCCGTGCTGCTAACTGAGACACCGTACAAGAGCAAAGACGGGAAGACGGAGCAGGACGGGCCGGCGAACATCGGCCTCCGGGGCTTGGACATGATCCAAGCGATCAAGGACAAGCTCTACGCCCACGACAATGCCGTGACCTGCGCCGACGCGGTCGTCTACGCTGCACGTGAGGCCACATACCTCCTCAGCAACAAGCAGATCATCTACGACGTCGCCGGGCCGGGCTCCCACAGGGACGGCCTCGTCTCCTCCGCGGACAAAACCAACGTCCTCCCAGGGCCGACCTCCGGCTACGACGACCTCGTGAAGAACTTCCATGACAATGGCGGCCTCGACCACGAAGACCTCGTGGCCCTCTCCGGCGCGCACGGCGTCGGCAAAGCCCACCTCTCGACCTTCGCCGACCGCTTCGGCCCGGCCGCCGACGATGAGATCAACCACGCCTACAGAGATGCCCTCAAGAAGCGCATCCCCAAGGAAGCGTCAGATGATGCATTGGCTTTGCACAACTTGGGCTTGTTGTCCTTCAACCCGGCGGCAAAGAACGACGCCGCCGGCAAGCTCAAGTCCAACCCGACGGTGGAGAACAATGTCCGTGACATGGACGATGTCCGGAGCGAGTCCGGCTACGACGCCACCGGGGTGAGCCTGGCGCCCAAGGGTGCCCTGGACAACAGCTACTACACCGCCAACCTCCAGAACATGGTGCTCTTCAAGTCCGACTGGGCGCTCACCACCAACCACACCGCCAAGGCCAAGATGGTGGACTACAAGAAGGACGCCAAGGCGTGGTACGCCCGCTTCGGCAAGGCCATGGAAAAGCTCAGCAAGCTTAAGGACAATAACGCCCGTTACGAGAATGAGCCTCGGACCAACTGCAGTGCCACCAACAAGAAGAGCTACTAATAGCCAAGCGTGCGCGCCAAGATTTGAACCACCACAGCAAGAGCGTTTATGAATCATTGTTTTCTTCATGTATCATTTGTTTATTCCTGGTCTATTACATTTTGATTATATTTTTCATACACGCATATGTGTTCCAAATATGTACGTCACCGTCTAAATCAAGGCGCGCGGTTACCCTTTTTAAATATAATATATGGCCATTCCATTTGTTTTCTGAATACCTATACTTGCATTTTCCTTTGTAATCACCTGCTCGAGAACAATTACGAGTATAATGTTTTGGGTCAATATAGACTAATTAATAGAAAACTCTTACAATTGAGAATCACAATGTAATATGATTCAAAGACATTTTCCGTTGTATGAATATATTGAAACTACTGCCAAGGCTGCTCCGAGTGCGAAACGGCAATGCCATATATATCTTACGGTCTTCCATGTCACCAGTTAACCCTAACAGATACGACCGTCCCAATCGATCGACTTTTGCCTACCGAAACATTTATTTTCTCTGTCCTCACAGCCGAACAGGAGGAACAAGTGATACCCAGCCAAGGTTTCTGTCCTTCCCAGATCTGAAATACCCATACTTCAAATCCTCAAAAATCCATCCAATTGATCTAACCTTTTAACAAATCAACTTCAAAAATTGGCTTGTTGCCTTCCTATAGCCTCAGTTTTGCCTTCCTTTCGTCGATTATTTTGTCCCTGAAGATGACTTGGTAGAAAGAGATGCCAAGGTGGAGGGTGAAGAACTGGCTGAGTGGTGCGTGACCGGGGTAGAAGAAAGGTTGGGGGGGACACAGAAAATAAATGCTTCGGTAGGCAAAGAGTCGATCGATTGGGACGGTCGTGTATCTGTTAGGGTTAGCTGGTGACGTGGAGACCGTAAGATACGGCATTGCCGTTTCACACTGGGAGCGGCCTTGGTACTTTGGACTCTCGAGGACCACACATAATTTGCCAGTCAGCCTGTATTTTCATTTTAGTTATCACACTGCAAACAAATTGATGGCAAGAAATAATACCACATTGAGCAAGAGGGATCGACAACGTACTTTAGCATCATGCAAGTTGATGAGAATTAATTAATGGCCAATTTGGCTGGAATTCCTGGAATATTTACAGGCTTGCACACGTTGACCAGGCTTACTTAGCCGGCCGCAGCTGCTCACCACGTTGATCGATCGGAGTTGAAGAAGAGTCACCATGATTACTGTGCATGTTCGGCTGATCGATCCATATCTGAACAGCTACTTTAATTATCCCCTCCACGGATCACAAGGCGCATAAACAATCTTTGTGCTTGCCTTATTCAGCAGTATATATACGTTCATTATTTGTGCCGAAACAGTAGTATCCACAACGATTGAGAACTTCAAGTTTCTGATTCATGACGAAGCGTGGCGGGGGGTTGTCCTTTTGCGAGCTCGTGGCCTTGGCCGCCGCCGCCGTTCTACTCGCGGCGCAGGCGAAGCTGGCGGTGGCCGGCGGCTACTACAACCCTGCAATTGAGGACGTTGTGAGGGAAGAAGTGCAGAAGGGCATAAAGACCTATCCCGGCGTCGGCCCTGGTCTCATCCGGCTCCTGTTCCACGACTGCTGGGTCAAGGTAACATATAGGCTGCCTTTTGGCTTTACAATTGCGGTGCAGGTCTTGTAAAAACATTTTTTTTAATCTTTCTGTTAGCATATTGTAGATAGCTGCAAAACTTTTACGTTTAGAAACATCAACAGCAAATCATCTGCTGAAATTGGTAACACGTCTCATTATTTCGGGCACTTCAATGCATTGTGGTTCAGCAATGAGAATGGAATTTTACCTTTTTGTTCAAACAATCTCATGACGGGTTTTCTCTATCAGGAGATAACGGAAAGACAAAGGTTCTAAAACAATGAAAAACTTTACCGATTTAGATGGCTGTTTGATGTAGAGGACGGGGGTATTCGCTCCTTTTCGAGAAAAATAAAGCTGACCTTAAAATATTTAATGTCCTTAGGGTTGCGATGGATCCGTGTTGCTGGAGAGAGCTGACTGAAAGGCCGAGAAGTACGCGGCAGCCAGCATCGGTCTCCGCGGCTTCGAGGTGATTGACGCCATCAAGGCCAAGCTCACCGCCCACGGCGTCACCTGCACGGACGCCATCATCTACGCGGCGCGCGAAGCAACCATCCACCTCAGCCGTGGCAAAATCAAGTACTACGTCGCCGGGCCAGGCCGTAAGGACGGCCTCGTCTCATCCGCAGAGCACGCCAACGAGTTCCTCCCGCTCCCCACCGCCAGCTTCCCGGACCTCGTAGAGATATTCAAAACCAAGGGCTTCGACGCCACGGAGCTCGTCGTCCTCTCCGGCGCACACGCCGTGGGCGTCGCAAACTACACCTCCTTCAAGCACCGCCTGCGACTGCCCGCCGTCGGCAAGATCAACACCTTGTACCAACTCCAGCTCGGCGTGCAGACAGCGAAAGACGGTGTAACGACGCCGAACCCGAACGAGAGCAACAACGTCCGCGACATGGACAATGTCCGGAAACTGTCCTTCTATGACGACCAAGGGGTTAACGTGGCGGACAAGGGTGTCCTGGACAACAGCTACTACACGGCCAACCTCCAGAACATGGTGCTCTTCAACTCCGATTGGGTGCTGACGCAGGACAAGGCTGCCAGGGACGCGATGGAACTGTACAAGAAGGACGCCGACACGTGGTACGACCTCTTTGGCAAGGCCATGGGTAAGCTCAGCGAGCTTCCCATGGACGAGGGCGCCGGTTGGGAGATCAGGAAGAACTGCAGAACCACTAACGATGCCAGCTGGTACTAGCTAGGTAGAAGTTCGCGTGCCGGGATTTTTCTCTTCTTCGAAAAGGAAAAGGAGGGTATCACGAGACATTTATATCGTTGAATCTGAATCGTGTCCCTAATGTGTCCTCATGTCACACCACGTGAACTGGCCGAACAAGTTCGGTGCAGCCGTTTTTTAACGGCTGAGTCCATGCATCCATGCATAGGAATTCACCACCTTCAGGAGGAACGGGGGGCATCGAAAAGAAGAAGAAAAGAATACGTGTGTTTGTCAAAGCCATCGGAGATGGAAAATCATAATATTGGAGATGCAAGGGTAATCAATAATATTGTAGGACATAACATGGGGGGTCGCAGGGTTGCGCGGTGAACGAGCTTAGGACCTGTCGTGACCCATTTAACAAAAACGGACATAAATATGCAGTTTAGTAAGTGTAGGACTAACTTTGCACATCGTCAATCATATTAGGACTGTGGGTGCATTTTTCCTTGCGTCAGTTATGTCTAGCGGGCCCTTTAGCCTACGTGTATTAGGTCAACGTACCACGTAGGCCGGCCAAACACTCATGTCCGAGCTTAGGACCTGTCGTGACCCACTTTATAAAAAGTTGGGACCTAAATATTCAGTTTACTAATTTTAGAACTAACTTGACACCTTGTCGATAATATTAGAACCGCGGGTATATTTTACTCAAGAACGAACTAACAACAACGAAATTGGCCGGGTTATTTTCAGGCTTTCAGCGAACCAATAGTTTGCAACTTGGAGTTGGGACGACCAAGAGAAATAACAAAACCGTGCGGTTAATTACAAAACAAGGGATTAGCTAGCTAGCTAGGCTCAAAGCACAATTGCTTGATTAATCGATCGTGCAACTTCCACGCACGTTCGTACACTGATTAATCAATTGATCGACAGATCGTGGCAACAATTTCCACGTAACTACAACCCCCAACGCGCTCCGGCCAGCTGATAGAGATATCGATGATCCAGAGATTAAGCTAAGCCCTATGTACAGAGATATATATTAAGCTAAAGTCCTATGCAGTACTCCCGTGTTTACCATTTGCTTGGCTAGCTCGCATTCCTGGCATGTAGCTACTGGAATCTATCCAAACACCGACCGTTAAACGCCAAATGCCTCCGTGGCACACAGCAAACAATCATGTCAGTGCATGCAAGCTAAGCAATCATTGTGATCAACGTCAGTGTACCTACGCGGGTGCTAGCTATATATACACCTCGATCTCAAACTCCATGGACACACACACACAACAATCAATTTATATACCATTCCATATCGATCTTAACCTCGAACTATATTGGTATTGGTCTCGAGGTTGACGACGATGGTGAGGCTTAACTCCGGCGCCGTCGTGTTGTTTCTCTGCCTGGGGCTTGCATTCGTCTCCGGGCAGCCTGCAGAGGCCGCCGGCAGCAAGAAAGATGTTGACGTTGAGGGAACGGTTAGGAAGGAAGTGGCCAAGGCCATCAAGAGCAACCCCCGCGTCGGCGCCGCCCTGGTCCGGTTGCTCTTCCACGACTGCTGGGTTCATGTAAGTTAAGCCACCGTTGCACTTGCATCTGATTACCTTGCATGCACTAACTAGTTAGTGTACAATAATCTATCATGCACTTGTGCTTAAAATGCCTAAATGCCCTTATGCTAGAATTATCAATCATTCTACATACTAGTACCTATTTAAAATACCTAATTGCTCTTGTTGTGATTTGAAAAGAAGACATAAATCACCTAAATTACATCTTTGAAATTAAAAAATTGTAACAAATTACAAATGTAACCACATAATGCATGGCCCATTCCACTAGCTTCATAACTAATGAAGAGTATATGCAGGGTTGCGACGGATCAGTGCTCTTGGATAGCAACGGCAGCAACAACAGCAGTACTGAGAAGAGGGCGGAGAACAACATAGGCCTCGCTGGCTTTGACGTGATCGACACGATCAAGGCCAAGCTCGGCGACAACATCTCTTGTGCCGACATAGTCGTCCTGGCCGCCCGTGACGCGACCGACATCCTCAGTCGTGGCAAGATCGTGTACGGCGTCTCCACAGGACGAAAGGATGGCGTCATCTCAACAGCCGCCGCTGCCGATGCCGTCCTCCCGCCCTCTACCCTCAACTTCGACCAGCTCAAGGCCAACTTCGCTGCCAAGAACTTCACCCAAAGAGAGCTCGTCGTCCTCTCCGGTGCGCACGCCATTGGCGTTGCCCACCTTTCGTCCTTCATTGATCGTCTCAAACCGTCCACGTCCACCCCGATCAGTGAAACCTACCAGAAGGCGCTCGGCGACCATGTCAAGGCCCAGAAAAAGGTGCAAGGAACGCCTGACCCAGCGGAGATGAACAACATCCGCGACATGGACCTGACCTTCCAAAATAAGTCTGGCTATCATCCCACTAGGGTGAACATGACTGCGACGGCCGTCCTCGACAACAGCTACTACAGCGCCAACCTCCAGAACATGGTGCTCTTCAGGTCTGATTGGGAGCTACGTAACGACAGCAGTAACGCCGCCGGGGACGCAATGGAAGAGTTCATGGAGAATGCTTCAAAGTGGTTCCTCCTCTTCGGCAAGGCCATGGCCAAGCTCAGCGAGCTCCCTGCCGAGGGCACCCGCTTCGAGATCAGGAAGAACTGCAGAAAGACCAACTAGAAGAGCTGCCACACATCGAGCCAGAATGTACTTTGATTCTCTCTATTTCTATTTTGAAAGGTTCCTCAACTGAATTTTTTATTACCCCTACTTAATAACAAACAAGTTCATAGTAGTTGCATGCACATGGTTTTGGTTACTGGGCGGAGTTACCGCCCGGTAACCGCGTTTACCACCTACCCACGGTAAATGGTCTTACCGTGCAAAAAATTCCGGTTTGTTTGAATTTTTTGAATTCAAACACCTAAAGTGAGAATAGATAGGCTTGTGTCACATACTAGATGTTATGGAGCTGCTGGCGGAGTGGTGAACCGTAAGATTGTCCGTTCGCATCGGGAGGTGACTGGTTTGAGTCCCCATTGTGCATTTTTTTTTGCGAAAGTTTGAAATATTATCACAAGAAAGTGAATATTCTGTGGGAGTCAAAAACAGGAACTGGCGAGATGGTCAACATGACCAGGAGCCTTGCCACTGAGATAAGAGTGCGATCATGTTAAATGAGCGTTATGGTATTATATATCACCTACAGAATAATTTGAATTCAAATATTTGATTTAAATTTTTCCGGTAACCATCCCGTAAATTTTTGGTTACCGCGGTAACCGCGTTTACCAGTCCCCCCCGGTAAAAAATCGATGCTCGGTAGCCAAAACCTTACTTGCACTTGCATCTTCATCTGTGTTAACACTTGTAACGGTATTCTCAAGTTCCGAACATCCTTAGATCTCTTTGATGAATCGATCACATGCATATTCATGCAACCTGGTTGCGTTTTCAGACATCGATCGCTTCACATCATACCTGATTAAGGGAGCGACTCAGGAGTAAACATTTACCATTAAAAACAAACATGATATACACCCCTTAGAGTAAGCGCTCCCGCTATTACTTGCAAAACCCAAGCGCTCTCACATGAAGAAATACTCATGTTTTTTCCCATTGGCCTCTCTGGCCATGTTTGTTTTCTCCTTGACACCCCCCCCCCCCCCCCCGGGATTGAGCATTTGTACAGTTTTCCCCCCCTCTTTGATCAAATGACGGAAGCGACCGCCTTTTCCTAAATAAAAAAGTGCAGGAGAATTACAATTGAGAAAGTGCAATAGAAACCAATAAAAAAAGTATAGTCCAAACAAGTGCAAATGTGCAGTGGAGAAAAAGAACAGTAAATTCAGGTTCTCTAATAATCAAATATGGCAACATCATATAAGCAACTGATTGACTTGCTAAACAAACGGAAGTAACAGTGTGAAAGTCGCTCTAGTCTTTCTCTCGTCTTGCTGTTCTCCTCCTGAAATCATGTTGTTTTTGTGTTTGTTTGTTTTTTGCACGAATGGGCTTCTGTAAATTCCAGCTCTTAAATAATAGAAATGGCGCTGCCGTTATCATCAAAAAAAGGCCTAGAGTTTTAGTTTCTTGTTAAATATGCATATACTAGTATGTAGCTAGCAACAAACCGTACTAGCGCTTCAGTTTGACTGTTAATTTGGAGCCAATAATAACGTGCTACTCCAGACGACGACCAAATCTGAAGATGACAAAAGTCAAGCACCCTAGAAACAGCAAAACCGCGAGAGGTAGATCAACTACAAAACACGAGAGCTCAAATTAAGCGCATGCACTACTTAATTATTTAATTAACTAATCTATCCACCGTGGCAACTTGCATGCGCGTCGCGCGATCGCAAGTTGACTAATAATAATAATCAATAAATCCTGCAAACGACACCAACGCGCTCTCCGTAGTCCTGCTGACGAGCTGATGGTCATCCAGGGATTAAGGTAAGCCAATTAAACTAAGCTGTTGATGCGCTGTGCTGCATAGATGTATACCGTGCCCATTGCTTGGCCTGCATTCCTGGGACGCAAGTGAAAATGTATCCAGAATTCCAGATCAGGCCGAGCGTAAACCGCCAAATGCTTCCATCCCACGCCGACGCGCCATAATACACTTATTTAATATTGCATGTGGCTTGAGTGCATGCAAGCTAATTAAGCATAGCTAACGGAGTAGGTGCTATATATACCCCTCGATCTCGGTCTCCATTGGACACACAAGCACTAAGTACACACAGTTAAGAATCATCTTAGCAGGTAGCTAGCGATCAGTCTCGAGATAATTAATAGACGAGATGAAGCTCAACTCTGGCGCCCTTGTGTTGTCTCTCTGCCTGCTGCTCGCCTTCTTGGCCGGGCAGCCTGCAGCGGCCGGCAGAGGCGACGGCGGAAAGAAGGACGGCGACGGCGGGAAGAAAGGCGGCGGTGATGGCGGCAAGAAGGGCGGTAAGAAGGATGTTGACGTGGAGAGCACGGTTAGGATGATAGTGGCCAAGGCCATGGAGGGCAAGCCCCGCGTCGGCGCCGCCCTCGTCCGGCTGCTCTTCCACGACTGCTGGGTCCACGTACGAGATTAATCAAGCCACGCCATCATCTCGATCATAGTATTATAATTTTCTAGTATTAGCACTAATTACTATATGACGTGGATGCATGCATGTGTGGCAGGGTTGCGACGGGTCCGTGCTCCTGGACACGGTGCCCTACGGCAGCGGCAGCGGCGAGAAGGACGCCGAGAACAACATCGGCCTCGAAGGCTTCGAGGTGATCGACGACATCAAGGCCGAGCTCCTCCGCCTCGCCGATGGCTACGACAACGTCTCCTGCGCCGACATCCTCGTGCTCGCCGCCCGCCAAGCCACCGCCATCCTCAGCCGCGGCAAGATTGTTTACGCCGTCAAGCGAGGCCGCATGGACGGCGTGGTCTCGTCCGCCGCCGACGCCGACGCCGTGCTTCCACCCTCCACCTTCAAGATCAAGCAGCTCAAGGACAACTTCAAGGCCAGAGGCTTCAACACACGGGAGCTCGTAGCTCTCTCCGGCGCGCACGCCGTCGGCGTCGCCCACTTGTCGTCCTTCGTCGACCGCCTCAACACCGCCACGCAGTCCCCGATCAGCGGAGCCTACCAGAACGCGCTCCGGAGCCACACGGAAGCTCAGAAGACGGCGCAAGGGACGAATGACCCGATCGAGTTCAACAACATCCGTGACATGGACAAGCAGTTCCAGAACGCCGCCGGCTACGTCACCACCGGGGTGGACGTGACGGCCAACGGCGTCCTGGACAACAGCTACTACAAGGCCAACCTCCAGAACAGGGTGCTCTTCAGGTCCGACTGGGAGCTCCGCAACGACACCGACACGGGCGCGAACAACGCCGGGAATGCCCTGGATGAGTTCGGCGACAACGCCGGCAAGTGGTTCCTCGCCTTCGGTCAGGCCATGGCCAAGCTCAGCGACATCCCCGCCGACGGCCCGCGCTTCGAGATCAGGAAGAACTGCAGAAAGATCAACTAGCAAGAAGGGCCACGTACCGCGCGCGAATTAAACCGGCTTGTAGTGTATACAAAGCCTGCTTGTAATGTAATGGTTCGTATTTGAAAGGTTTTATATATGGATCTGATTTGTATTACTCATTTACTCCTCCCTCCTATTATAATGGTAATAAAAAGTTGAAACATTTTTACCTACGTCTTCATTAGTGTTCATAGTTGTGTAAATGTGTCATCGGATCCAAACAGATTTAGACACGTCCATGTACCATTTGGACGTGAGCCGAGCCGAGTTCAGACTGCCTTCGGAAGCTCGTCAGTTCCCGAGCCAAGCCATCCTCGGCTCGTTGCTCCGACGAGCCATGAAAGAAGGCTCGGGCTGATGGGGATAAACCGATAAAGAGACTGAGGGGTGTCGGGTGGGCTGATGGGCTTCATAGAAAGGAAACAAGGCTATAAAAAGGAAACTTGGCTCGGGCTGAAACCTTGTCGGGCCGAACTGCACCGGGCCAAGCCCAAAAGCTCGAGCACAGCGTCCGCCCCGTACCAAACTCTACCAATGACGACAAATTCGCTCAAAGAAAAATAAGCAATGACGACAAACGACAGAACATGAGGATTAATTTCTTATATATACAAGTTTATAGTTCAGTTGGGAATTTGTCTTCTTTTTGTTCGGTTGTTTAAGCAGGGTTGGCATTTCTCATCGAAAATCGAACTAGTCAAACACACCGATTATTGAGCCAATCTCAGTTTTAATTTCTCGGCCCAATGATATCTCTGTACTCTTTTTATAGGTGAACTGTGTCAGGCATTAACCTGCCCGAATAAATTCCAACTAAATGAACGAATAGAGATCACCAGCACCATGGCAGCGGGTGCCAAAAAGACAAAGAAGAAAAAAGCAAGAACTCTTTAAGCTAACTACCCAAGGAAAAGGAGGAGGAGCAGCTAGCAGGCCAGCACACAAGGGCAAGGCAAGCCACTACACGATCCAAGCACTGTCAACAGAAAAACTAGACGACCTTAATAGTTAATCAGTTGACGTTGGATCTCGTGGCAACTTGCATGCGCGCGCGCTCAGTAAGTTGAGAGTAATTTGACCAACGCAACAATTCTGTGGTAGAGTAATTTGCTTGCCAAAATTAATAGAACTGCAGTACCAGTACTAGGAGAGCTAGTGGAAGACTGGAAGCACAGTATGGACTGAGGTAGCCTATGATTTCTCTCCTAAATCTTGGCCACATTTCTAAATCTTTGGGATTATCATCCAACCAAAATATCATATCCTCCCCCATCTCTCTACATATATAGCACTAATAGGTACTCTTTCTGATTCATAATAAGTGTCGATCTCACGTTTAGTACAACACTTTGTACTAATTAAATCCGAGACACTTATTATGGATCAGAGGAAGTTCTATATAATTTGTTTTGTTAAAATTGCATATTTTCACAACTAATGGAGAGGATTGGGGCCAATATTGTGCACTCCTTTTTATTAGGTGAACTATGAGCTCTTTTACGGTGATTGTCGAGTACTTCTCAGTACTTTCCAGTACTCCCGCAAGAATTAATTATGTCCGTTGATCTGTACCCAAGAGTTTTATTTTCATGGGCCACAACTGGCTAACGGGCTGGTTTCCTGGCCCATACCGGCTTCTCTCTCTCGCTACGCCTATCCCTGCCACTGGCATCGATCCTATTCCTCGATCGGAGAATAACACAGGAGGCCACACGTGAGGAGTCTCATCGGAGAAGAACATCGGATCTCATATCAGAAGCAGTCCTACCGAAATCAAGAAGTCTTGCTAGCTGCTGGATTTGGACTCCAATCCAACTGCCGCTGCCACACGTGAGGAGCCTCGTCGGAGAAAAAGACAGGAGGCCAGGGGTGGGCGCAGGTGCAGCGGGCGGCGGCTGCGTCGACAGAGATGGTGCTGGTCTGCTGGACTAGTGGAGACAGGTGGGAGAGACTGGGAGAATGGAGATGGAGGGGACCAGGAGTATGTCGGGCGAGTTTGATGTGCGCACCGCGAACACCAACGGAGCGCACCGGAGAGATTACGCGATAAAAAAATTTGGTTCAAAAATAAATCAATAATTTTGTACTTTCTAGTACTTTCCAGTAATTTTGTTTTAGTACTTTTCAGTACTTCCTGTTTTTTCACCATTGGATCAACTAGGTTGGACAGTTCCTAAAATCGCCAACCATCGTAAAACTTGTAGGTGAACTATATATGGCACGCAGCCGGAATCAATTTCAACTAAAAATGAGAGAATAGAAATACAACGACTACCCGCACCACGGCCGTGGGTGCCAAAAAAGACAAAGAAAAACGAACCAACTTGATCATTAAGCTAACTACGTACCCAATTAAGAGGAGGAGCTAGCACCAGGATGCCAGCAACACAAGGGCAAATGACTACACGATCCAAGGCTCCAAGCACACTGTCAACAGAAAAAACTAGACGACCCTTAATAGTTATAATCAGTTGACGTTGGATCTCGTGGCAACTTGCATGCGCACGCGCTCATAAGTTTAGAGTAATTTGACCAACACAATCATTCTGTGGTAGAACAATTTGCTCGCCAGGCGCCACGCTTGCCAGGGGCCAGCTAATTATCCAGATCCAGTGGCACATAAACATAGTTGCAATTTGCATGCATCCCACGTTACCGCATGCAATTGGGCTCGATGATCAACGTCGTGTGTACATGCTATATATACCCCTCGACCTCAACCTCCATGGATACAACAAACACACACATCTCGATCAATCTTAATTTCTTGCATAGGTCTTAAGACTGATCACGATCGATATGGTGAAGTTCAGTGCTGGCTGTGTCGCGTTGTCTCTGTGCTGCTGCCTTTGGCTTGCATTCTTGGCCGGGCTGCCGGCAGAAGCAGCCCGCGGCGGCAAGAAGGAGACCGTGGAGGAGACGGTTAAGAGGGTAGTGGGCACGGCCATGGAGGGCAGCGGTCGCCGCCTCGGCGCCGCCCTCGTCCGGTTGCTCTTCCACGATTGCTGGGTCCAGGTACGTGCTATATATATACTTCAAGCCCTCGATAATAAATCTAGTTTATCTTTTCTGCGAACAGGTTAATTAATTATGTGATCCATGTGACCATGCGTTCTGCATGCTGTGTACACGTACGATAGGAGTAATTAATAGGGAGTGTTTCTAAGTTGACTTGGAAATTCATATTGAGCATTCATTCGAAAATTAAAGTTGACTACTCTGGTTCGATACACACACCCCCTCCTCTAAAGAAAAACACAAAGACGGTCCATATTAATCCGTACCTCTTCATAAAAAAGGGCACACGACATTAAACAATATTTTCTTTTATCATTTTTCGTATGTCTTCGAACAACACTCGGTGTTTTTAATTTTTCCGGAGATTGCACCATTGGATCGTCATCAAATTTCACGCTATAGTAGTGGACACAATTCCAAACAATCTCACCGAAGGGATCGACAAAATATTTTTCTTGAGCCAGCGGGAAACAGACGAACAAGTCGGATGTTCATGCTGTCCCGCACAGCCGCGAGAATTCAAAACAGCACTCAGTGTTTCGAAGCTTTCCGGAGATTCCACCATTGGATCGCGATGAAATTTCACATTGTAGTAGTAGACAAAATTCCGCACAATCTCACTGAAGGGATCGGCAAAACACTTCTCGAGGAATCGGGAAACATGCAAACAAGTTGGATGTTCGTGCTGTCCCGCACGGTCGCGAGAAATACAAACAACACTAGGTATTTTGATTTTTTCCGGAGATTCCACCGTTGGATTGCAATGAAATTTCACACTGGTAGTACACAAAATTCCGCACAATCTCACCAAAAGGATCGTTGAAACATTGTTTGAATCAGCGGGAAATCTGTGAACATCGTGCTATCCCGTGGGGCCGCAAGAAATCCTACCCTTTTCCGTTTGGAAATATATAGTTTTCCTAATTGCCGTGAGGATGACAGGGTTGCGACGCTTCCGTGCTCTTGGATACGGTGCCGGCCGGCAGCGGCACCGGCGAGAAGGACGCCAAGAACAACAACGGCCTGGACGGCTTCAACCTGATCGACGACATCAAGGCCGAGCTCGTCCGCCTCGGCGAGACCAACGTCTCCTGCGCCGACATCCTCGTGCTCGCCGCCCGCGACGCGACGGCCATCCTCAGCGGGGGCACAATCAACTACGCCATCAAGCGAGGCCGCGTGGATGGCGTGGTCTCCTCGGCGTCCGACGCCGACGCCATACTCCCTCCCTCCACCTTCAAAATAAAGCAACTCAAGGACAACTTCGCCCTCAAGGGCTTCACCACGCGGGAGCTCGTGGCCCTCTCCGGCGCGCACGCCGTCGGCGTCGCCCACCTGCAATCCTTCGCCGACCGCCTCAACTCCTCCACGGAGACGCCGATCGACGGAGCCTACCGGAACGCGCTCCGGAACCACACCGAGGCCCAGAAGACGGCGCAAGGAACAAACGACCCGATCGAGTTGAACAACATCCGTGACATGGACGGGAAGTTCCAGACAGACGCCGGATACGACGCCACGGGGGTGAACACGGCGGTGGTGGGCGTCCTGGACAACAGCTACTACAAGGCCAACCTCCAGAATAGGGTGCTCTTCAGGTCCGACTGGGAGCTCCGCAACGACACTGACACCGCCGCCAATGCTGGAATTGCTCTGGCAGAGTTCGGCAGCAGCGCCAGCAAGTGGTTCGTCGCCTTCAGCAATGCCATGGCCAAGCTTAGTGATCTCCGTGCCGAGGGCCCACGCTTCGAGATCAGAAAGAACTGCAGAAAGATTAACTAGACCAATACGTGTGTATTGTGATGATTTGTATTAGAGATTAAGGTTCTATATATACATATTCACCTCATTGGTCGGTTTGTATTATCCAATTGATAACATGTCAAATAAAAGGGAAACAAAATCATATATTTGTATTTACGGCTTCATTTGTGTTCGTACTTGGTAACGTGTTTGTTAATTTTGGGATGATCAATAGATAACTATTTCCAAATTATTAATAAGAACCATCTCATTTAAACATGTGATCTGCATAACTGTAAATATGACGAGACGATCTTTTTTTGAAAAAAAAAATATGACAAGACGATCTTACATTTTTTTTTTTTTGAGAAAGGCAAGGCAATCTTACATGGCAGAAGAGAGATTGGTAGGGTTTGCTTTACACTCGGTTGGCATTTGTCAAAAACCGATTTCTTGGGTCATGAAAATCGAACAAGCCGGAGCAACCGCGTTATCAGCCCGGTGATTTTCACAGCTCAATCGTAGCATAGGCCCAAGCCCATTACCAGGCCATGATCTCAGGTGACAGGAGCAAGCTGGCCTCTCGGTCCATCTGTGGCCGACCGATTTAAATTCAGCTTCTGAGTCGTGAACCGTCGTCTGGCTCAATCGTAGCATAGGCCCAAGCCCACCGTCGCCTGGCTCTTGGCTGGAGGGTGTCCGGTCCCCTCTGGTCTCGTGGCCGCCGGCGCCCTCGCCCTCTGTCGGCTGCCGCTGGTCTTTTTGCCCAGCCTGCATCCTATTATTGCTATTTGACAGAAATAGGCTGGCACATTAACAATAAAATTTATTTATACAGTATAAACTGAGGAGCTGATTCCAACCATTTACCCAATGCTGTTACTTTGTACAGACCATATCATCTGCTTGCTGTTATTTCATCAAGTTAAAATTTGAGTAGAAAACGCAGAAAAATAATTTGGGGTAGACCCTGAGTGAGAACTCCAATAACTATGACTGACATTACTGTGGACTACTGAACTGACTAAGGCACTCAGACTAGTGAACTGATGACTCAAACTTAAAGTTAAAACAGAAACTTATACTTCAACTTAAACTTTGGGTACTACCAGCTGGACATCGTATAACACCGCGAAAACTGCAGACCTTGCCTAAAAGAAATCGGACTACTAATCAGTATCGCTTACAGAAACTTCAATTTCATGCTACAGTCATAAGGGTTTAAACCAAAATCGCTACAAACTGGACAAGAAAATGAAATATTGGGAGGCAAAAATTCCAACAAATTAAGGTGCAGCATGAAGGGGAGTCGTCTAGGAATCACACACGAGTTGTACAATTATTCATTGATCACTTCCTCCAAAGAAGAAAAAACTAAAACTGCAAAGAAGAAGAACTGAAGTTCTTTTGTACCAAATCCCAACAAATCAAGGTGCAACATGAAAGGGATGACCAGAATTAGAACTAGGAATCACATACAGGAGTACAACTCATGTCATATCGTTGCAGTTAAGTCAAGGCAGAAGTAAGATGCACTGGCTGGGACTACACATTGCATGTCATCGGAGACATGATTCCTAGGGCAAGCAATTCGTGGAACATCTTTCGTGCGCGGTCGGTGAGAAGCCTAGAACCAGATCGAGGGTGAGGAGGAAGGAGTCCGGCGGCGTGGAAGCAGGCGCTCGACGGCGGTGGGCAGGTTGGTGTCAAAAGCGTAGCGGTAGCGTCCCGTGTCGGACGAGGGGAACTTACCGTTGTGGGACTGGCTCTTGTCATAGAAATAGAGGAAGGCTGGGGTGTCCTGGCTGGTGAGGATGACGGAGGAGCACCCTCGCTCGAGGAAGATGCCGCAACCGCGAAGACATGGGAGTTTGCGCCATGCCCCGCGGCGGCGGCGGCGGCCACTGACCTCCTCCACGCCAAAGATTTCGAAGTTGACGCTGCTCTCGACGAGATCGGTGTGCCTATGCACCCTCAGCAGCTTGGCCGGTGGTGCGGGTCCTGTGACGAAGAGGTAGCGTGCGAGGTAACTCTTGGCCGACGGTGGGCGGGGTCGAGAGTATAGCCGACGATGTAACCGTCGAGCACCACGCTGAGCCTTCCATCCTCTCCGATCAGTAGCGAAGCTGTAACATCCCAAAAATTTTCCATTTTAGAATGTTATCTAATACTCCCTCTGATTCTAAATTCTTGACTCAAATTTGCCCAAATATGGATGTATCTATTCTTAAAAGGCATCTAGATACATGTAATATTTCGACAACAATTTAGAATCGGAGGTAATAAATATCTTATTTGAATCATTGCAATTTTCAATATTTTGGTTGAGAGTTTGTGAAGAATTTAAAATTTTCATGACTTGTTTGAATTTTTCTCGCCATGTTTGAATTTTTGAAAACAAAAGAGCGGATTAATATGACTATCCAGCTACGTGGTTGCACAATTTATACAAGTTAAAAGTATTTAATTCGGATCCATTTGGCATGTTATTTTATTACATAGGACCTCAAGAGACTGAATGAATCCTATTCCTTTTGGAGAACCGAATAAAGGGTTTATGATATACCCAATTCCCAATTTGGATGCTATAACCAATTGAGAGCATCGTTCGAATTTTTGAATCGATTATAAATGTTTTCCGACATTTCTTTAAAAAAGCCTCCAATCATCATCAATGGCTAACGCCCTTAATTCCGGCCGTCGGTACCGGTCGTACCAGTGGCCCACGGGGTCACACTGATACGGGACGCGTGGGTCGCCAGTGACGAAGCCCAGTCAGGAAGACCTCCCGGGAAGCGATGAGTCCGGGAGTCCTGCCTCGAGGAGACGACCCTTAGTGAAGGCGAAGCTAAGGGCCGAGTACAAGAAGCCCCTGGGAACCCCGGTCCCGGGAAGCGTTCCTTCAGCTTCCCGCGCTCGGGCATGCAGGCGGGGCCCACAAGAACAGTGAAGACAGGATGAGACGACGGGCGCAGTGCATTTAATGCACTGACAGGAGTCTTATCAGCAGGCCTAGGGCGACTACCCTACGAACCATTTTTTCTACTGTGTATAATGAACCGGGCGCTGCACGGCGTCCAGCATGGATGACCAAAGTTGTACCTCATGTGGCTGTGACACGCGTCTGGAAAACGTGTCACGCTGCATGCATAGGCACCTGTGGTATCCCCTTGTCTATAAAAGGAGGACCGATGCCACCGGTCAAAAGGTTCGGTTCCGTCCAGTTCAGGATTCACCCAAGTAGTCAAGCCCTTAGAGGGACAAGTAGCAAAGCCCGGGAGCTCCTTGGCAACCTGTAACATTCATACTAAGAAATACAACTCTCAAGCATGACGTAGGGTATTTGAAAGATCGAGAATGTCTTCAAGAGGGGGGGGGGTGAATTGAAGATTATCAAATTTTACTTCAAATTAAAACAGATTTTTCAAATATGATGAAACAACTGAAGACATAAAGCAATTCTGAGTCTTAGCAGAGTTACAGCGGCGGAATACATTGAAGAAAAATAGTAACTGAAGACAGTTCAGAACAGTTCAAACTGAAGCAAACAGTTAATGAAGACTGAAGATAAATAGGTGAGGAAAGGTATCACCCGGACACAGAGACACGATGATTTGTTTCCCGAAGTTCAGATTGTTGGCACAATCTTACGTCTCTGTTGAGGGGGTTGAATCACACAAGATTCGCGGACACACAAGTCCACCCAATCCTTTTGAGCTAAGACCAAAGTCTCGCCCAGTTACTCGTGATAGATCTTTCTTTGCAGAGGCGATCTTTCGGCCTTCACAGACTGTTTGAGGCAAATCACACTTTGATTGCTCTTCAACGACACCTAGCCGTCTAGGTGCTGCCAAACACCAAGAGTAACAAGTTCTTCAACGTTCAGCTAGGAGGGAGAGATCATTTTCTTCAGCTCAGCTTAGCTCTAAGATTTTTCTTCACAAAATCGTTTTCGAGATCTCCATCGAATGGTAGAGGGGGTCGGCCGCTTATATAGATGGGCTGAAAAAACTAGCCGTTACCGACCGTTGGACCCCACTGAAGAATTGTAACACCACCGGTCTCGAGACACCTACAGTCTCCGTCTTCCACCAAAGACATTTTTCTTCAAGTGCCAACGGTCATCGTAACAAATAGTTTGACTGGTCAGACTAAAAAGCAACACCACGTTTTTTCAAACAATTTGAATTCAAACTCCTTTTGAAAACAAAGCAAGTCTTCAGTATGAAGAAACTGATCCAGGAACATTCGAGCTCTTCTTCACACATGAAGACAACGAATCTCGAAGCATCCTAGACTCAATTTTCTTTGGAACGAAGACACACCATTTTTATCCTAAGTTGAGCATTGAGGAAAATGAATTCTTCACAACCAGCTTACCGCTTGAAACCCCTCTTAATAGTACAGCTTGTCCTATACTCAAAGTGAAGACAATTCTTCACAGAAATTCTAGGAAACATCCTTAGCCTACCCGTAAAGCTTGATGCTTCAAGCCTTCTTCCTATTTTCAATTTTGAGGGATCACCAACACCGGTTGGAACTCTTCATTCATGGGACTAAGCATCTGGAACACTCAATTTGCACATTAGTCCCTTAACCAATTTTTCATGAATCATCAAAACCCATACGGAGGCACATGATTCGCTTTCAATCTCCCCCTTTTTGGTGATTGATGACAACACTTGGTTAAAGCTTCACAGATGAATAATGAAGAGTGTAAGTTTTAGGGTTCCAAGCTATATGAAGACTCCCCCTGAATGTGTGTACTATTTAAAGTTGCGTTTGAATGCAAGTACTCAGATTGAGGATTGTGAGGAATTCTTCACATAACTTAGAATCCAAGGGTGTGCATCGTGTTCAAATAATAGGTAATGAAGTAAAACAGATGCACAGTGACATATGATGCATGAGGAACTAAAATGCATGAAGAATGATACTGATTACAGGCATCCAGAATCCTCATGCAAGAGGCAATGTTAAGTTTAAGTCACACAAAATACTTCAAAGTCTTCAGACACGGAACGAAAGTCTTCAAAAAGAACGAACGAGAAAACCCCTTGAAGAACTGCCCTTGAAACTAACCCAAAACTCCCCCTAAATCTTCTCCCCCTTTGGCATCAAGACACCGAAAAGGGAAAAGGCACTAAGCTTGAGGCGGAGATGAAGACGCAACTGCAGGTGAAGCCAGCAGTGGAGTAGAAGCCGCTGCAGTGTCTTCAACATCTTCGGGAGAATAGTCATCAGAGACTTGCAGGGTTGCTTTAGGAGATACATCAGAAGGTGCAGGGGCTTCAGCTGGTACAACTTGAGAAAGCTTTTGAAGAACCAACTAAAGAATGTCTTCAATTCTCTTTTCTGAAGCACAACGATCTTCTTCTATCTTCTATTCTCGTTCCAACCTTAACTTCTCAGCTTCATCAAATTTCTTCTCCAGGAGAATCAAATGGGTCTTCAATGAATCTTCAAAGGCAGAGGAATTCGTATTGGTGTCCAGAGGCTTACGAATAATTCCTTTGAGAGGAAGATTCTGGTTGACATGATGCGGTGAAGACTCCTTTGAATCAGTAGCGTGAGTAGATGGAGCAGAGGGAGGTTGAAGTTTGAAGCTTGAATGAACACTTTCTTCAACAAATTTCTGCTATGTGTAAACATTTATGAGCTGTTGAACCAAATGAGCAAAAGGAAGTGGGCTGAACTTGTGGGCAGTAGCACCAACAATCTTTTCAAGAATGAATTCAGCATAGTCCTTTTCTTGCTCAAGATACACAGAGAGCAGCAGGTTGCTATGATACCCTTGAAGAGAGTTTGAAGAAACTCTTGGTGGTGAAATAGTGTGGCGAAAAATGGTGTTAATGCAAGATGCTTCAAAGTTTAAACCTTCCAAGCCACCAATGGTACCAGTGAAGCCTTCTTCATACAAGACCTTCAAGTCTTCATCAGAAGCAATGTCTTCATCTAACAGAGAAGGCAAGTTGTCGAAGCCATGAAAATTCAGAATTCTGCGTACTGTCCTTATGCCATAAGCATGCTTCACTCTGTTTGTCATCCAGTGAAAATTGAAGCCAATAGATCCATCCTTGCGAGTGCATTCAATACGATGAAGTGTTGCATAAAATTGAAGAATGGCTTCTTCATTCCAATTTTGATTCAAGCAAATTAGTTGGTACAAGCCAACAATGAGGAACTTGTGGATGACATGGTTGAAGATTGGATTCTCCTCAGCCATTTTTCATCTAGCCTTTTGTGTGCAAAGATGCGCACAGTCTTCTTCATCAATACTGAACTATAGAAATCTTGCTGAATACAGGACCAGAAGCGAATGTCTTCGGCATTTTGTTCATCTCTGTAAGGATTTACTTCAGGAAATCTGAGATTTGAGAGTTCTTTGAATGAAAACTTGAGATAGTCGGCAGGAACTCTGTCACCTGATTGAGGCAGAAATGGGACAAGTGCAGCAGGATTCACTTTGGAGATTTTCTTCATTCTTCTATTCAGGGCCCTCTCTTCAGAGGTAGAAGGTCCTCTCTTTTTTTTTTTCTCCGTCCTGTGAGATGAAGTAATAGGATTGACAACTTCAACCTCATCATCAGCAACAGCAGCTGAGGAGGAGCGGACAGGTGGAATGACTTCAGTTTGCATCACATTTTCTTTAGCTTGAAGAGGTGGAGCTTGCAGTAAAGGCAAAACAGGTGCAACTTCTTCAGCAGGAGCTTCACGTGATGCTTCTTCATGATGTGCTTCATTCTGTTCTTCATTCTGAGCTGGAGTAACTTCAGCAGCTTTTCGCACACTGATCGGCTGAGGATCAAAAGGCGACACAGACTGAGGATATTCTTCACCTCTTCCAGTGACTTCAGCTTCAGAAGTAGTTGTAGGAAGAGTTGACTGAGAAAAGGTCGGTGAAAACACTGCTTCTTCTTCATTAATAACTGCTAGCTGAAGAGCAGAGGCCTTAACTGCAACATTCTTCATAGCTCTTGAAGCAGCCCTTTTGGCTTTTGTCTCAGCTTTCTTCCTTTCTTCCTTATCTGCAAGAAATTTCTTCAGCTGTTCTTTGCGAGCTATAGTGCTAGCTTGCAGTTCTTTCAGAAATGCTTCATCTTCAGTTAGCTTCGCTTTTCTAGCTTCAAGCTCTTCTTCAGTCAGGTGTTCAATCGCTTTAGAAAGGAGCTCTTTTTCAGCTTACTCCTTAGCCATTCTGGCTTTCTGATCAGCAGCAAATTTGCGCAGAGCTTCCTTCTGCTGAAGCAACATCTTCTTGTTCTCTCGCATGTTGGGGTCTAAATAGGTGAGGAAAGGTATCACCCGGACACAGAGACACGATGATTTGTTTCCTGAAGTTCAGATTGTTGGCACAATCCTACGTCTCCGTTGAGGGGGTTGAATCACACAAGATTCGCAGACACACAAGTCCACTCAATCCTCCTAAGCTAAGACCAAAGTCTCGCCTAGTTACTCGTGATAGATCTTTCTTTGCAAAGGCGATCTTCAGGCCTTCACAGACTGTTTGAGGCAAATCACACTTTGATTGCTCTTCAACGACGCCTAGCCGTCTAGGTGCTGCCAAACACCAAGAGTAACAAGTTCTTCAACGTTCGGCTAGGAGGGAGAAATCATTTTCTTCAGCTTAGCTCTAAGATTTTTCTTCACAAAATCGTTTTCGAGATCTCCACCTAATGGTAGAGGGGGTCGGCCGCTTATATAGATGGGCCGAAAAAACTAGCCGTTACCGACCGTTGGACCCTACTGAAGAATTGTGACACCACCGGTCTCGAGACACCTATGGTCTCCGTCTTCCACCGAAGACATTTTTCTTCAAGTGCCAACGGTCATCGTAACAAATAGTTTGACTGGTCAGACCAAAAAGCAACACCACATTTTTTCAAACAATTTTGAATTCAAACTTCTTTTGAAAACAAAGCAAGTCTTCAGTCTGAAGAAACTGATCCAGGAACATTCAAGCTCTTCTTCACACATGAAGACAGCGAATCTCGAAGCATCCTAGACTCAACTTTCTTCAGAACGAAGACACACCATTTTTATCCTAAGTTGAGCATGAGGAAAATGAATTCTTCACAACCAGCTTACCGCTTAGAACCCCTCTTAATAGTACGGCTTGTCCTATACTCAAAGTGAAGACAATTCTTCACAGAAATTCTAGGAAACATCCTTAGCCTACCCGTAAGCCTTGATGCTTTAAGCCTTCTTCATATCTTCAATTTTGAGGGATCACCAACGCCGGTCGGAACTCTTCATCCATGGGACTAAGCATCTGAAACACTCAATTTGCACATTAGTCCCTTAACCAATTTTTCATGAATCATCAAAAACCATACGAGGGCACATGATTCGCTTTCAATATTACACCTCCGGGTGGCCCGAACCTGGGTAAACTCTCGTGTCTACACTTCGTGTCCATCGCCACGCCGGCGATCGCCAGAGCGATCACCTCGCCCTCCACCGAACCAAAAAAGGGGTTGCTCGGCATCCTCGGTGCCGGAGACCCGTGCTCCCTCCTCGGCCTATAAAAGTCGATTCCTATCGCGTCACATCGAGCCTTTGCCTCTCTTCTCTCATTCCCATATGGAAATTGTTGCCTCTAAACCTCTGTACAGCCCGGTACTCCGGCGCCCTTCCCCGCCGTTCGTTGCCACCATTGTTGAAGGTGAGATTGCTCCGAACCTCCGTTCTTCAATTGCTTTCACCGGTATACTCCTATGACCTGCGTCTACCTCATTGACAAGGTTATGCAAGCCATCTACGTTGTTGTCCGCGTCGCCCCGAGGACATGCCAACGCCGTGCCCCGGAGCTCCGTCCGTCGCTGTCCAGTGACGACTCCGACCCCTAAAGCCGCGTCACGATGTCCGCCTCGATGCCGTGCACGTCCCTAGCCACCTCACCGACGCCGAATCCCGCCGGAACGACGACTCCAACGACAACCGTCACCGCCGATGCCGTCTCCATGTCGCACCACCGCCTCGGAGCACCCCGGCGACCACCACGACCAACCTTGGCTTCCTCTCGTCACCCTCGACGTCTTCCATGACCACATCGAACCCTCTGACGACTTTTTCGCCATTTTCCTTCCATACTCCGGCGAGCACCTTTTGTCAAACAACCAATGTATATAAGTTATAAGAATTCCTATAGACTAAAATCCAGATTTAGCCACTCTAGTCTTAGCCCTAGGACCTGGAACTTTGTTTAGGGTTAAAATAGTACTAGTTACATGTTAAATTAGTACTGTTATTGATTGCATTTCATGTTGACTCGTGTTTGGGATTCATTTGGAGTTATATTTGGAGTTATTTGAATTGTGTGGATGGTGTATTTATATTTGGTTATTCGTTCTCTACACTAGATCACACGGAGTGCGATTGTAGTGATTATGTGTCGTTTAAGAAGAATGCTTCAACAACCTTAACCAAGGCAAATTCACTTTGACTATGAGCTCATGTTATTCTTATTTTAAATTCCTCTGCATTAGAGTTGTTGTAGAATGATAGGATTACTATTGTATCTATGCTAGCTATGATGTCCTAGTAGTATAGATTATCTTTGTCATTATCTCTCTACAATAGCCGCTGTGTGTAGTTGAATGCTTAGCCATGCTATGTTAGTATACGTGGGAGGAAATCACTATACCATGAAATTGTTGTTGTAAAGTATTTGAAGTAACGTGTCGAAGGCGTTGGAGGCTTAGTTTATTGATACATTATTGTTGAACTAATATAAAATTTTGTTGATATATATAAATAGATTTTTTAATATATAAAAATATTTTCACATTATGATTATTTTTGACAAATATTACATTTGATGATTACATGTTATACATGGTATATCATATTATATAGTTGTATGTATATATACTTTTTGCATAATTTTGTGTGTTGAAAAATCAGAATTATCTAGCACAATAGACAATCTTATTTTTTGTATAAAAGATTTATTTAATGTGATGTTTTTTTGCACATGGTCGATTTTGTACAAATAATAAGTTATTGATTAAGTGTTATATTTTATATCATATTATATAGTTGTGTGTAGGTGCATGACTGCATTAGTGCCTCTGAGTAATTAAGATTTTTGTAGTACACAACAAATTTGTTAGAGCGGCTTCTAGAGTATGTTTCTCTCACAAATATCACAATTTTGATTTTAGAACATACAAGTGTCTTGGCGTGCTTTCAATATTTCTTTTTTTTTTCTCTCTTTTCGACCCACTGGACTTCAACCTTCTTTCCCGACACTTCTACTTATCTGCTCCGACTGGCAACTGGTGAGACTCCCTCTCTTCTTCTCTACTAGCTTTGTTGTCGTCTAGAGGAGATTCAGAAATTGGCTCGGTTGATACTCCTACTCTCCATGAACCGTCTAGACATCCTTGACCCTAATGTGTCTCCGACTCGTTCTGTTCTAGTTCAAAGTCGTGCCAATCTTTATGTAACAGAGGAAGTATAATTTATTGTGCTTCAAGATCCATTCTTGTATCTTATCTTTGGAGAGTATATCAAAATTATATGAAAACAAGTGTATTTGTTCACAAGATTTTTAATGGCAACATGGTTATTCATATCCTTCTCTCCAAATGGTACAGAAGCTATTACACTTCAGATTTAAATTAAATGCTCAGAGGCTTTTCCCTATTTTCCAAAGAACCACCACCCATTTGGCCAGTAGCTGTTTTGACTGCTTTATACGGTTCGCTAGTCAAACTAGGGACTATTTGATTCGCAATATTTCAAAACAGATGATGAATAAAAACGTAGGAATTGAATGTCATCATGTCATGGCATGTGGAATCCTATAGGAATTCAAGAATTTGCACAAAAAAAAATTGTTCAAAAATGCACAGATTTTAAATCCTGAAAATCAAATGAGCTATAAAACATTCAAATGAGCTATGTAGGAAAAGATTCTCAAGAATAAAAACCTTCAATTTCCTACTACCTCCATCCAACAATATATAGTAGGCAATATTAATTTTTTCTTTGACTAAGCCTTTGACCAGAAATTATTCCATTCATACATAAGTTATTTGACATAAAATTGTTATCATTGTATTCGTATTGAAAATTACCTTTTGATGGTTATAATTCTGATCACATCAGTCATATACTTACAAAGTAATTAATGGTCAAGCGTTGGCTAAAAAAAAGCTAATATGCCTACTATTCTTGGACGGAGGTTGGTACGAACTAAATGGCAGTGCCAGCTGGATTTAAAAGAAACTTACGAAAAGTTCAAATCCCGTTAGAACTTCTCATTTTAATGTGTTTGCTAAACAAAAGGTTAAAAGTCACATTGCAGTGACTGAAACTTCTGAAATTTCAGAAAGAGAGAACAAACAAACATAGACATAAAAATGGGTATGTACTCCTCCGAAGCAGGACAAAGTACAGCTGTGGCGAAGAAGATGCAGCACCAAGATGATTCAGGAATGATGAGAAAAAAAGGGGTGGTCTGAACTCTGAACACGAGCACGTACAGTAGAGACTCGACACATAAATACAAAATACATGCATGTGCGATCGATCATTGAGGTTAATGGAAGGAGTTGTAGGCCCGGCCACAAGTATGGATCCAAAGCAGGCTCTCGGGAACCTTCACTTCACATTGTACCACATTATTGGTCAATCAAAGTGCCAGAAGCTCATCATCTGACCCAGACAGACAGACAATCCAAAACTGGAGCACTGCTCTTTTGAGAGTTTCTGACAGGGGAAAAGGAAGATGCTACCACAGTTCTCTTGTCCAAAGTTGGGTGGATCCTTCCTGCACGGTCAACAGCTGACATCGGAGTTTTTTTCCATTCCATGGAGCCGATCCCGATGAAGTTAATTAACTTTATAAGTAAAGAGTTCCTCACTGAGATCGATCGAGCTCTCCACGATCTGCCCGCATCTGCAGGGACCATGGAATTGAATTAGCCTGGTATCTTAATTGAGTCCGGGCAGAAAAATGTCAAGGTTAAGCACTTAAACAGGGGAATCTTGGCGTGTTGTTAATTGCACGGGGCACATCACTGCACATGTACACACGTTCTAATTTGGCCTAATTAGCTTGGTGCGTAAAGGGGACATGGGAGCAAAACATGCTACACGCGTGTTAGCTATAGGTTAATTCTCTGCCAACCCAGGCCAGATACCAAATACCATGTGGCTCCTCGAAGTTGGCCTGGCCTGCATTATGCTCGTGCTTTCTGGCTCTCCAGCGTTCTTTCTGGCTCTCTAGCGCTTTCTTCTTTCTCTTCTTATCAACGAGGCTTTTGGTTGTGTGCATTCTATATGACTGTTTTTCAGAGAGTTCTGCTTTTTGGTATATCTAATTAAGAAAAAAGTTATACCTTTTGTTATCTAAGAAAAAGGTTATACGTACCTTTTGTTATATCTAAGGAAAAAATCAAACCTTTAGTTATATCTACGAAATTACATTGAGAGATAGCATTATTGATGTTTTAGTATTATATGGTAAAACTGCGCAAATCAGGGGTTTATGTACTTCATGTCCGAATTATATTGCAATGACAAATCGATGACCCAACATCCGTTGATTTGCAGGTTATTTGTACACAATAGTAGCGATAGTAAATATTATGAAACAACCAATTAATACACTGATCTCATTATCATTCTTGATTCATTCATTTCTCTCCTAATAACCAAGTATAGCCCCACAAAATCAATCAATGGAATTTTCCGACAATGTGACAACTGATCTACCCTTAGGTAGCATGCACCTCGGAGCCAATTAAGGCAGAATCTGGCGATCGATCATATCATGTACAGCTAATAGCGGCCGGATCAGTACACATGTGCATGCATGCACAGAACTCTGAATCGAGAGAAAAAAATAAAACAAAAGAAATGTGTTTGATGCTGTACTACTCCACTAGCTAAGCTAGCTTTAGTTGACTCTGCTGCAGACTTTCCTGATCTCCCCTGGCGGTCCGGTGAGCACGTCGGCGTAGCCCATCTGCACCATGGCCTCCCCGAACCGCCGCGACCAGAGCTTCCGGTTGCCGGCGTACGCCGCGACGAGCCTCGCCGTGTCGGTCCTGTCCGTCAGCGCCTGGTCGGACCCGAAGAGCACCTCATGGTTCCCCACATTGACATAATACTGCGTGTCCAGCATCAACGGCGTGACATGGTCCAACTGAACCACTCTATCCAGCCTCCCCGTCGCCGCCGGGCACTTCCCGGCACGAAGAGCTTTCCCCAGAGTGACATTCAGCGTGGCGTCGATCCTCGGGTAGAGGCGCGAGGTGAAGGAGGAGCAGTGGGATCGGCCGATGGAGTGCGCCCCGGACAGCGTGACCATGTCGTCGGCGGTCAGGTTCTTGGACTTGAAGAGGGAGACGAGCCGCGTGATGTTGGAGCTCGCGGGTGGGAGGTTGTTGAGCGCTTCGGCGGACCGGGAGACCCGGCCGTCGAGCCGTCCCGCGGGGACGGAGTACTTGACGCCCCCCATTATGCGCGACGCGTCACGTGCCGCGAAGGCGAGGATGTCGGCGCAGGAGACGGTCCCCGGGCACCGGCGCTCCACCACGCGCTTCGCGCGGTCGATCACGCCGAAGCCTCGTAGGGAGGGGAAGTTTGGCGGCGCGTCTTTCTCCGCCGTCGAGTTCCCCGTCGGGTCGTCCAGCAGCACCGACGCGTCGCAGCCCTGGAATCAAAGATCGAGTTAGCACTACTTAGCAATGGAAACTTGAGGAGTTACTCAAATTAACAATAATGGCGTGTGTGTGTGTGTGTGTGTAATGTAATGTACCCTGACGAAGCAGTCGTGGAAGAAGAGGCGGATGAGGCCGGGCCCGTTGCCGGGGTCCATGCGGATGGAGGCGTGGACGATCGTGGTGACCAGGTCCTCGGCGTCCGGGCAGCTGCCGTTGTAGTAGCCGACATCCAGCTTTGCTTGGGCCTGGGCCTGGGCCTGGGCGTCGGCGCCGCCCAAGAAGGAGCAAGCCCACGCGAGCAGGACCATGGCATTCAGCACTGAGCTGACACGACGAGCATCGCCGACGCCGCCTCTGGAATCCATCTCCGGCGGACCAAGCTAGCTAGTTAGAGCTAGTTAGAGAGCTAGATATGGATGGATTGTGGAAGTTAGTGCTACCGGCCTCTGGGTCTGTGCAGAGGATATATCGGTATGCGTGTGTAACAGCAAAGTTCAGTGCAGTGCCATTTATACGTGGGTACAGCTAAGATTCGAGGGTGATAGAAAATGGAAGCTAGCTAGCGGCTAGTACTAGTGATCGACATGCATATAGAGGAGTGAGTGACCAGCTGAGCACTGATTAAAGAAGAACATGGCCAGTGTGTCCATCGATCAAATGGGGAAGAGGTGATCGAACATGGATGCATGGGCAATGGGGGATCCCTTTGGACGTTGACCTGCCATCGGTCCAAAGCACACCAATTAGCCACGATTTTACTAGTACATGCGTGCTAGCTGTACGCCTGTACGTTACCAAGTGTTGTTTCTTGGCTTTTTTCCTTCCTTCTTTTGTTGTTCCGAGGTCGGGATCGATCGAGTACAGACTAGAATTGTTACAGTAATTGACTGCGGTTTAACGTGTGGCAAGCGCGTTTCTCAGTAAAGCGCAGGCCTGCAGCTCATGAAAGCTCCGGCTGCAACGTCAGTTATAATTTGACGGCCGGGAAATCGAGTATGCTCTGGCGACCTACGGGCCTCGAGGCTGCAAGTAAACTGATGATCCGGATACTCGGGATCGGTGAGTAAATTCGTCGGGTTCAGAGTCCCACTGATGGTACTGGCCGGCTTCAGATCCGGATCCTCGGGACTGTTTAACCGCCACACATGCCTCACTTTCTTAATTTACCGCGCATCTTCGTCGTTCAGCAACATCCAGAGTAAAACTACAAACACGCACATAAATGTCAGCTAGGGAGAGTAACGAGGGAAATGTCCTGGGAACTTTACAGAAAAGACCCCTAAATAGAAAAAATATATATAAGGCCTCAGGGGCACTTCCCCTTTTCGAAAAAAAAAGGCCTCAGGGGCACTTAGCACACATCGAAATTAGAAAGGCTTTCGGAGCTGAAGAAAAATATATATACGTACCTAAAAAACACGAGCATAATGCGAGGAGACACATGGTATATATGTGGTCTGGGTTGGCAGAGAACCTACCTAGCTAACACGCGTAAGTGTAGCATGTTTGGCTCCCGTGTCTCCCTTTGCGCATCAAATTAAAGCTAATCTGGCCACAGTCGAACATGCTTGCATGTGCAGTGATGTGTTGGGTCAAGCGGCCTGTGCAATTAGCAACACACCATGCAAGATCCATCCATCCCATGCTTAAGTAACCTTGACATTTCTGTGACCCGGGCTCCATTAGATACCAGGCTAATTCCATGGTCCATGTAGATCGTGGAGGGCTCGATCGATCTGACCGGGCGAGAATCTCTTTACTATAAAGTTCACCTTCATCGATCGGGATCAGTGGTTGACCGTGTTAATTAGCTCCAGAGAACTTGAACAGGATCACAAGAGAACTGGTGCAGTATCTTCTTCTTTCTTTCTCCCAATCAGAGTAATGAGCATGTTTGTTTACCCTTTTCTCCCCATGTTCTTAATTATTGGAAGAACATGGCCTTAAAATATACTCTTGTGGTCAGGGCTGCGAAGGTTCTGCTAGCTCTCCCCTTTCCCTTCTCTGACAGCTTTATGACGGGGCAAAGCAAAGAAAGGTGAGAATCTTGTGCATATGCAATGTCTATCTGACAGAAGGAAGAGCAGTGCTCCAGCTTTGGATTCTAGTGTCTCTCTGTCTGGGTCAGATTAGCTTCTGATCGACCGCTGCATTGCACAGCCGCAGCATGTACTTCCATTCCTCCCCTTTGATTGAACAATGATTAATGTGGTCTAGTGCAATGTGAAGGTTCTCTTGCCGGCTTAATTTGGATCCATCCTTGTGGCCGGCCCGGCCCGACATGGCACGCTAGTTTGATCACCTCCCGGGCACGCTAGTTTGATCACCTCAATGATGGCACATTCATGTGTCGAGTGTTCAGACACTTTCCCCTTTCCTGGAATAATCTAGGTACTGCATCTTCTTCGTCACAGCTGCACGTTGTCCTTCAGACGAGGAGTGCGTGCCCATTTATGTCTGTGTTTCTCTCTTTCTAGTGGCGCAAACCATATATCATGAACACCAATTTATGCTTTGCAATAATATTGATTGACACACCATATCCCTTCTGCCAAAATTCGTCATTACTTTTCCCATGATGAGGTAGTCAAACTGCATAGAAAACACAATTGGAAGTTTATCCAATATTACTTGACACCTTATAAGCTATAGGCAACACTGATTGATCAAGGACTCACCTTTTCTTCCCCAAGTCTTCCTAAGTTCCTTTTCATCCTCCTCAGGAAGTGGCTAACAGCACAATACAAAGAAGTCAACAACCAGAATCTACTATTCTCAACACACCGAGGAACTATATTAGAGTGCAAACTGAATATGCAGTAACCCGCTGACAAACTGATATAAGCGAGGTTGAGAAAAAAAATTGTGAACTTGACAATCCAGTGCATTTTTCTGAAGGGCATTCAAGAAGAATGCTACCGGCTACCGCAAGCTGGGCCCTGGGGGTTATACCGGCCTCAGGATAGACAAACAGCTAATTCAAATAAGGGCAAGCCCACAAGTTCTATTCTGGTGAAGAATCCTTTTCGGCTGCTTAGGGTGAAGTCCCGGTCAACTGTGTAGAACAAACAACAGTTGTAACTGTGTCGTGTGTAGATCATTGACTTTCCTCCACGCCGTTCTGTAAGGCCCACAAAATTGCTGCGCAAAGAGAAAGTCAATAGAGCAAGATATGTAAATCACTGTGTCTGATAATATGACACTATTCCATTCCCAGATTATGTGGTGCTTAATTAGAATTTTAAAAGAATAGGCTTCTGCTATTCACCAACATATTCAATCTCCAACGCAGTTGCTTTATATGCATTAATTCGGTTGTACTTTGAGCATGGAAGCGAAAGAGACCAACCTTCTTGATAAGTCTTTGCATGGTCAGGGTTGATATTACTGGACCACAGTGCTGAGAATACTGACGCAGAGCATTGTTCAGTTAAATGCAAGTCCAGAATCCAGATGCCCTCACAAAAGGCCAGCTTTGAAAGTCTATCTTCATGCCGTTGTCCTCGACTCCTCATGATGCTGCACTGCTATTTGGTTACATTTCTTTCTAGTTGCTGGAAGTAAACAACAAATATAAAATTAATGACAAAGTACAAACATTGGTCATAAGATCTATGTAAACGGTATTTACATATGCATTTACTGTGATAGTCTAAGACAAAATGAGGCAAGATTAGCCAGCTATAAAATGACACTTCCTTTTCATTCCAAGTCTTAATTTACATACGAGTGGCACATATCAAGTCATACAGAAAACAAACTGCTGAAGAAAGTAGTGGCAAGAAGAACAAACGTACAGAAACACATTTTCGGAAATCTCTTGAGCTCATATAGAACCTGCACCGTAGCATACAATAGAACTAAAGGGTACATTAAAATCCCAAAGTCTTGCATTCTAGACAATGTGTAGTATATGCCGTGAGAAAGCATAGTAATTGCATTTGAATCTAAGAACTATGCAAAAACTTATATTTTCTGGAAAACAGAAAGCCTTATATCATTCCTGATTTACCTTTCCTAATACATCATCCCAATCTCAGATCCGTTCTCAGACAATTTCTATATAGTGAAGATGGAGTTGTAAGAAAAATAATAAGAACAGAATAACTTGAATCATGACAGCAAGTATTTCCGATGAGATCAACATCTATTAGAAAAATGACCAAGACCATCAGCAACTAACATACAGAGTATATGTTTGTTCATGCTTTTATCCGATGGCAAGGAAAAGTAATTGCACATGTACATAGTTGGATAAAACACAGGGCATTCGTGGTTAGCAAACACTTCCTAGTAGATTCTCAAATTGTACCAAGCTTGTGCCAATCTCTGAAAGAATTATTTAAGAAATAAAGTGATCTTGCAGTAGCCATTGGGAGGGTCATCCATTACACTGCCAGAAGGTAGCCTCCTATATTAAAAATTGCAGTTGTAGATGTTTTCAGAGAATTTTGTTCGCTCACCAATCCGTAGATGGGCATATCTAGTACTGCCCATACATCCCTAGCAAACCGCTATTAAAACCTGAGAAATGTGACCGCCCTTGTACTAAAAATTGGTGAGAGCTCCTGTAGCTCAGACTTCATCTGCTGCAAGAACCATAATAAAAATTAACAACTCATGTCACGTACTGCTACGTTCAGACATACGAAAAACGTTGCAGATTGTCAGGCACTTCACCTCCAGCAATACACCGTTTCTCCATGCAGAATAATATAGCAAGTGACCTTCTCCTTCCATAAGGAGAATCACATGAGATTGAGTCAATAATACAGTTTCAGATAACTGAATATCTGACTCTATTACTTCTGAGAAAAGGTCAGGAAGTCATCCAAGTAAGAGAAGCAACTCAACATTAAAGTATGTTAGCATAAAGGCGAACTGATGCTATAGCTTCTTTTTTGGAATTATAATGTACATTACTGGAGTTAATCGTCTGAGGAAACTAAGACATACCATCCCCTACATACCAGAGCTGAGCATCAACTAAGGAAGTTACATCAGATCGCACACAAACTGTAAATTAATACTCAAACTGTGCTGCCAATGGCTTATTTGTGTCGGAGCATGGTCGGCCAATTAAAGATGAAAACTCATCATGGAACTTCAACAGAGGACACTTCTCAATAAGGTTTGTGTCATCATAGGCCTCCTTGAGGAAGACGGTGCTTCTTGCTCCCTTGTTAGTGATGTAGAAAATCCCATGATTTTTTACTAAACAAAGAAGTAGCTTGCATGGCAGCCTGTACTCATTGTGGAAGACTTCTAGCTTATCAGATGTCAGTCGCTTCTGTGTTGTCAGGCTCAAAATCTCATGTAGAACAGCAACAGATCGCTTCCTAGCCTGTGGAGTTGCAGGCTCCACTCGCCTAGCATTCAAATAAGGTGAAGGAAATGCCATCTTCTGCCACCTGACCACCTCCTCAAGGTACTTCCGGTTGGGCCTAAATCCTGCTGGATACTTTAACTTGAAAGCAAAAGGGCCCAGTATATTTCCATCTTTAGGGATTCCTCTGTAGTCCATCTGAAAGCCATCAAAATTCAATTTTTCTTCTCGCACTGTGACTGCTAGTGAAGAATCCCAACTCTCCAAACACAGATGGTCCAATCCTCTCACATCACGGATTGAAAAAAAATCAGGGTAATTAGGAATAAAGTTGTTCTTGAAGTTCTTAGGTAAACCTAATTCAGATTGGATGAGCTCAATCTTCTCTAAAGGGATCTGGCAGTCCATTGACATCATTAGCAGCTTCCTGAGATTCCTTACCAAGATTGGCTCCATTAGCTTTTGTGCTTGCATCTCTTCACTGGAAATAATCTTGGCCTTCTCAGTAAGCGTGACAGCAATGGGCGCTCGTGACGTACTTCCACCAGAGACACGGAAGATATTGGGGTGGCGCTCAATAAGCGACACAAAGTTCCATTTTTGGACAAAGCCAACCTCCTTTTCAAGGTCACGTACCAGCAGCGAACCTGTCTTTTGGGCCAAGATGAGCTCGCGGAGACGAAGAAGGAGAGCAGGCTTCTTTTGGAGGTCCATGGCCTTGTCGAGGCCAGGCTCACGGTGATAAAGCTTCTTCTTTGGTCGGCGCCCATGACCAGCCGAGAATGAGGACATAGCCTTGAGTCGTATCAAGGGAAGAGTTCGGTGAATGGAAGATGAATGTTCTGCCAATCTTCTATTCAACATTTCTGACTTAGATACCAGTCTTCGCAGGCATCACATTCAGGAGCGCAGGATAAAGAATTGTACTTCAAAATCTGCAAGAGAAAAGAAAGGTAGGAAATATTCTCAGCCATTCCAAACAACAACCTAAGGCATGCAACTAAGGAATCAAATCCATATGTAGTACTTTTGAGGAAATCCATATGTACTCCCTCCGTCCAACAAAGCATGTCTTAACTTTGACTAAATTTGAATGCATCTATATACTAAGTCATGTCTAGATACATTCAAATTTTGACAAACTTGAGACATCTTTTGTTGGACGGAGGGAGTAGTACCTAAACTGTTCCTCAACAATTCACATTTTAGAAAAACAATTCACTGGGGTACTTTCTTAAGGTGTGCTCACAGCCATGATTCGGACACCTAACTGGCTGAAAACTAACGCCACAGTGTACCAAAGCAGGAGTATAGAACAAAGAGAGAATAGCCAAAATACCGTTAGTCAAAACCGAGAGTCCCAAAATACTCCCTCCGTCACTAAATGCTTGTCGTGGTTTTAGTTCAAATTTGAACAGCCAAGATACCATTATACACTAAGTGACACTAACACCCACACAAGAAGACATATATGCCCCTGCCTCTTCACTGAAAAGGAGTCTTTCATTTCAACGTCTTCTAAACAAGATTTCGGCAATTTTTCCACAGTTCCGGCATTTGACAGATTCAGCCGCCGACAACAAAACATAATCTGACAGCTATTCAGCAGCATTCGACAGCAAAATCCGAGAGCAATCAGCAGCCGAGCAGAAGAGGAGAGGGCGAACTGGGCGGGCAGGGAGCTCACGAGTCGGGGAGAGGACGGAGCAGCCGGGTGCCCCACGGCCGGCCTGGCTGCGATGGGCTCGTGGGCGGTGGAGGGAGCCCCGCGACGGGCTCTTGGGCGGCGGAGGGAGCCCGCGTCTTGGCCTGGCCGCGACGGACTCGGGGGCGGCGACGGGGAGGGAGCGACGGAGGGGCCGGGCGCCGGGGGGAGCGGACTATGGGAGGGATTCAGAGGGGAGAGAAGGCAGCAACTGGGGCGAGACATCGCCGCGCCGGCGGGTGCGCGCCGCCATGCTTGGTCGAGAGAAGAAGAGTCTCTCAGAGAAAAGGGAACGGGAGGGCAAAGAGACCGAGGCCTCGTACTGGTGTTTTGAACAAGGGTAGTTTTGGCATTGTGAGAAAGCCCATCAAAGCGAGGATGTACTTCAAGGGCCCAGCTCTATGGGCCGCATTACTCGAATGGGCTAGATTAGTCCGTCAGTCAGTCTTTGGTAGTACTAGAAATTACAAGCCCAACCAGTGTTCCAAAAGCCCAGCTACTTTTATTCCTTAGACGATGTTCTCAGAATCTCACATTTGCTCGCTCCTGCTAAAGGAGAACCAGAAATTCCTGATCTGATATGCACACACAATAATGTTTCATTCTTCCCGTCAAAATATTGTTTCATTCTTAATTATTACTCCCTTCTTCTTTGACATACACGAACAACAACAAGAATTCACATCGGCAAATTCATCACTTGCAAGAAATTTAAGGACCAACATGTACACGTACACACGTATATGACCTACAATTAACGCATCTGAGTTGAATTTTGGATTAACGGAAGGAAAGACTACTAGTGTCTATTGATGGCGAAGCATTTCTCCCTGATCTCGCCCTGGTGGCCGGTGAGCACGCCGACGTTGCCCATCCTGACCATCGACACGGCAAACTTGGCCCGCCACGCCTTCTCGACAGCCGCGTGGAAGACGACGATCGCGGCAGTCCGCTTGCTGGTGATCAGCGTCTGGTCCGAGGTCAGCGGCACCTTGTGCGCCAGCACGTTCTTGTAGTACTGGTTGTCGAACTCCGCCGGCGTCACCACATCGAGCGGCACGACGGTGGGGTCGTTCGGGTCATCCGTCGCCGGCGGGCACCTCCGTTTGAGGTCCGAGGCGTAGGCGGGCTCGATGGAAGGGTCGGTGCGGCCTTGGACGCCGGTGAAGTTGTGGATCCGCTGCGTGAAGGAGGAGCAGTGGGAGCGGCCGATGGTGTGGGCCCCGGAGAGCGTGACCATGTCGTCGGCGCTGAGCCCCTTGCGCGCGAAGGAGGCGATGAGGGCGGCGACGTCGTCTGTGGGGGGCGGCACGTTGTTGTCGAGCACCTCGGACTCGAGGGAGACGCGGCCGTCGCGGCGGCCGGAGGGGAGTGGGTAGGAGATGCCGCCCGCGAGGTCGGCGCTGTCGCGGGCGGCGAAGGCGAGGACGTCGGCGCAGGAGACCGTGCGTGGGCACACGGATTCGAGGATGGCTTTGGCGTCGTCGATCACCTCGAAGCCTCGAAGGCTCGGGGTGTTGGCCACCGAGTCCTTCTCCGCCCGGTTGCCCGGGGTCGAGTTGATCAGCACGGATCCATCGCAGCCCTATATACACACACACGTGGCAAAATCAACGGTCAGACCAGATATTACATGCATGGAAGGTTGGATTTATTAAGCAAAGCAATAGAGTGTAACTAATAAGCTTCTTCTTGCTTGCTTTGCTTACCCTGACGAAGCAGTCATGGAAGTGCATGCGGATGAGGCCGGGGGCGAAGCCGGGGTTACGGGCGATGCCGCGGCGGACGGCGTCGCGCACGATGGCCTCCGCCTGCGGGCACGAGTGCTCGTAGAACCCAACCTTCAAAGTCTTGGACGGTGGCGCATACGCCGTCGCCGAAGACACGGCCACGGCGAGCGCTGCCGCCGCAAGAACAAACCACGGCAACCTCATGGTCAAGCTTTAGCTCCGGGAATTAGCTTATGGGTCAAGCTCAAGCAAGCTCGCTCGGGCTCGGCCGGAATGGCAAGATATATGGAATTGGAATTTGGATGTTGGTTTGATGTGGAGATGAGTTGATATGGCTCAAGGGATCAGTCCGGGCGTGTTTATATACATTTACCCGCCGACTTAGCAGTTGGGGAAGAAGGTGTCCGGCTACAGCGGGTGCGTGTTGGGAAGGAACACCGAGTCAAAAACAAGACCCGATCGTCGTCGACTCGTCACTGCAAATTTGCAATTGAATGGCGACATGTACACATTAACCGCCTGCCTGCTGCTTTCCCTCGATTTCCACCTAACAAAAGCAACGACAAGATAAAATAATTTGCTAGCCTCCTGCCTCCAGCGCACTATATATGATCGAGCGTGTTATACGTACGCACACGACGCCATCCAGTTTGGAAACCTGGCCCTAGTCAACGCGTACATGCATATCGCCCACAAGGAAATCCGCGATGGACGGTGATTGATGCGTGTTATTAATTGGCCGTGTAGACAAATCAGCGTTTCTACTCACTGCACTTATGTTGTCAAATAGTAGTACTAACGTGTAGAAGCAAGCGGACAAGAAGATATAAATGAATAAAAATCATTAGATCAATTCTATTTTTTTAGGAAACCCAGATGCAGACGCTCACGAGTACGCACGCACACTCACACACTACCCCTATGAGCACCTCCGAGAGACTTGTCCGGCACATCATCTTGAGATTGACGAAGTCAAGTCACCACAGGCGCCTCGTAGTTGACGGGTACGTCACTCTCACTGAAAGCACAACACCGGTTAGTTTTTGAAAATTTCAGGAAAATGCGAGCATCCACGTCAAGTCGGAGACTTGAATCTGGGTGGCACCACAAGGAACCAACCACCTGAAGTGGGCTCAGTTCGCATCATTAGATCAATTCTAAAATATATGTTCACTCGATGAAGTAGGCTTCGTTGGTGCCGCATTAAATATTCAATTGCGGCAAGGGTTCCCACGGTCGGCGCCACTGTTGTTGTTCTAGAAAACAAAAGGAGTAAGGGTGCCAACGCTCGATGTCACAAGTGTGAGAATTGTATGTAGGGTGTGTACGCTGGCCTTATAGCGAAGGTCGCCGTACACTTGGACAAGTTGACACGTCGATATTTTTTGGATAGGTTCAGTCGATCCTACGGGCACGACTTAGTCCTACGTTAGGCGAGCCTTCGAGGGGGTCGTTAGCCGGGTGTTTGGGCCGAGCTCGTCTTCCCAAATCACCTATGACGAGAGATCTCTCGGGGCCGCCTCGGACTTGAGCCGAACTCGTCTTCCCAAGTGGCGAGGTTGGGATACCCTCGAGACTCTAACCCGATCCCTCTACTTCGAGTCGAGGCTAGGCTCGACCCAAGCACTCGAGAGCTGGCTCCTTAGGTTGCTCTAGCTCTCTCCCCTTTGATCTTATTCCAATTGAGAGTGGATGATACATGTCCTCCATGGGGGTTATTTATAGCCTAGGAGTGCATGACAAAAGACCATGGATACCCTTGAGGGAGAGAGAAAAGTAAGGGCAAAGTGGTAAAAAGTGATTCTTGGTCCATAACTTTTGTGTGCACCAAGTGGGAAAAGTAGGGGTTGGTCCATAGTCCACCATGGACCAAAAACCCCATTTCTACACCTTTCTTGGCCCCTACCCAAGCTCCTCCTCCCCTTTGACCATGGCATGAGAGGCTTGACTCGTTGACTTCTTTGACCGGCGCCTAGTTGGCATGACTATGCCATGTTGGCAAATTGACCGATCCTTGGACTTTGTTAACTTGGTCGTTGCCACGTAGCATTATGGGTCGGCCCATGTAAGAATTTTATTATATTACAACAGTAGCCCCCTTGAGCCGGAGGTATTGGGAATGCCTTCAGGTCAACTTCAACGTTGATGGCATGCTGGGATTCTTCTTCCAATGTTTGGGTCATGCCCACGTAACTCTTTTAGGGATGAGCCACCGGCTAGGTAGGTTTCGCAAGGAAACAAGACCAAGCTGGGCTTTCCTGCGAGATACTTGTAGTTTCGGAAGCTTTTCCCGTGGAGTTGAGACCTTCGAGGCTTTTCGCGAGAGGAGCCACTGGCCAGGTAATTTTTCTCGAGGAGAAAAATAGTCCTAGGTGGGCCTTTTTGCACAAAACTGCGGTCTTGTGAGGTTTTATGCATCCTAAAGGCTTTGGAATTTTTCCTGCGGAAAATTAGGGCCTTAGAATTTTTTGCGTGGAGAACCACCGGCTAGGCAAGTTTCTCTATGAGAAAACTAAGCCTAGGTGGGTTCGCTTGCAAACTTTCGCTGGTCTTGAAGTCTGTTTCCGAAGAAACGAACATCTTTGATATCTTCCTTGTGGAAAACCATGGCCACAGAGGCTTTTCTAGCAAAATTTTGAGCCCGAGTGACTCTTCTTGCAAGAATATGAAGCTGCAGGAGCATTCTGTGGACAGCCACCAGCTAGGTAGGTTTCTCGGTAGAAAACAAAACCTAGGCGGGCTTTCTTGCGAGAATCATATTCTTGTAATGTTCGAGGTTCTAGATAATTTTCCGATGGAAAACTTAGAGCTCTGGAATTTTTGGCATGGAGAACCACCGGCTAGGTAAGTCTCTTGATGAGAGAACTAGACCTAGGTGTGTCCTGTTATGAAAATTCATGGTCTGAAGTCTTCTCTTGAAGAAACAGATATACTTTTAGGTCTTTCTTGTGAAAAAATGGAGTCACGAGGGTCTTTCTGGGAAAAACCGGAATCCCACGAATCTGTGTTCGAATGCCCTGCAAATATTTCGGAATTTTCCCAAGGTGCAAGGACCTCTCTACAAGATTTTGGATATAGTCCGAGCTACTCCCGATTCATTATTTCGCGGGAATGCGCTCGCTGCCAGGTGAGCCATGGGCCGTCGGCCCATCCGTGCTTCCCACCTCTGCTTTTTTTGTCTTGGGCTGAGTTGGGCTGTGGACTGCAGGGGCCTTGTCGGGAGAACAAATGTCGTGGCCGGCCTAGCTCACGAGTGCTTCGCGGATCGAACGACGCGGATCCCTTCATTCACGATTTGATCGGAGGGCTGCTCTTCGGTTCGCTCCTGGGATTACGTTTTCCCTCGATTAATGGCACTGGCTGGCGGCGGCTTCGTCGTTTTCTCCACGCAGAAAGGGAAGCGGGTCCCATGATCACGGATGCTAAGACGCTGTCTCGGCCTATAAAAATGGGGGCGATGCGTTGCTTCTTGCCACATGGCAGCCTCGTCGCCCACCCGTGGAGCCGTTCGGCGGCCCTCGGCCGGTGGCGGTGGGGCCAAGCCTAGTTAGGGCAGGGCGCCGGTGGCCTTGGCATGGCGGACTGCAGGTTCGGCGGCCATGGCGCGGCGGGGCTACGCAAAGGCGAGACGGGTGAGGCTGGGGCCCGAGGGCACGACGCGCAGCGGGATGGCGACGCAGAGCACCACGTCGTCGGCGCCTTGGCGCAGATTCGCAGGGGCCCGATGGCACGGTTAGCAGGCGGGCGGTGCGAGGGTGAGCACACAACGCAGCAGCACGCTCGCGACCATGGCGGGGCGGAGCAACAGATTCGCCTCCACGGCGTGACGGAGCAAGGGTCTGGCGGAACTGTGCGCAGCGTCCGAGCCTTGGTGGCAGGATCACAGCACAAGGTGGTGCCCAAAACAGCAGGTGGCGGGTCGGAGTTGTGGGCGACAGCGGCGTTGGTCAACTCAACGAGCATCCTTGGGGCACGGCTGGGGCAACACGGGCTCGCACGGGACGCAGCACGGGTGGGCACGCTTGGTGTGCCACCGGGCGCGAGCGCGGCAAGCTACTGAGTCCGACGCACGCGGCGCGAAGATGGGCACGGTGCGAGGGGCGACACTGCGAACGGTGCGTGGGCGGAATGCATGACGCGTCAATCATTTTGTCAAGGAGCGCGGCGGGTGTGCGTGCTTGGTGCACTGGGGGCACGGCCACGATGTGCACGGCGTCGGCAGGAACATGCCTGGTGCAGGACGGCATGCACGCGAATGCGGAGGGCGTCGTTGGCGCGCGTCGTGACTGGCCCGAGGTGCCGATCATTCGGTCGAGCAGTTCGAGGGCGGGACCTGCAGCACGAGGGGCGCGCACGGCCCGGCGTGGGCGCAGACGGCAGGGCGCCGAAGCCCGCACGTCAAGGCGTCGCGTCAACACATGCATGGAGAGGCATGTCCCGGAGGTGAGCATCCTGGCGATGGCGAACACCTGCACGGCGGAGCGCAGATACACGCGGAGCGAGGACAGATGGCACATGGACTTGGCGAGGGCGCATCCGGGGTGCTGGTCATTTGACCGAGCTCCTTGCGTGCTTCTCCCTCTGGCCTCCCTTCTTCTCTTTTTTGCAGGAATCGGGCCGGCAGTTGAGCAACGGGCCTTGGGCCATCGTCCTTGTTCCGATGGAGTGTAGGCCGATGGGAGAGCTAGCCCTTTGCGACATTTTTTCGTCGTAGATTTTCCATAGTTGCTCTGTTAGGAGTTTTTGCAACCATGTACTAATCTTTTGTGTGTCGCTTTCGCAGGCGAGATGAATGGGGTTACCTCTTCACGTTCGCTTGGCGAGGTGGATGTTTAGTCATCGCCTTTGGACCTTGGGCTCGTCATTGCCTCGACCTTAGCTCTCGGAGCCATGGTACTTTGTGATGGCTTTGAACCTCGGGCTCGCCTTGGAGCTTGATTTTTAGCGATGCCTTATGTATCTTCGGCCCTTTGCCACGATCATGGCTCTTGGAGCTATGATACTTTGCGATGGCCCAGAACCTTGGGTTTGCCATGCTAGCTCTTGGAGCTAGTCTTTAAGTGGTACCACGACCATGGCTCTTGAAGCGATGGTACTTTTCGACGGCCGCGAACCTTGGGTTTGCCATGCTAGCTCTTGGAGCTAGAATTTTAAGTGGTACTTTCGTACCTTAGGCTCTTTGTCGTTAGTTACCATGGCTCTTGGAGCTAGGGTACTTTGAGACGGCCCCGAACCTTGGGTTCGCCGTGCTAGCTCTTGGTGCTAGACTTTAAGTGGTACTTTCGTACCTTAGGCTCTTTGTCGCGACCATGGCTCTTGGAGCTAGGGTACTTTGTGACCGCCCTGAACCCTGGGTTCACCGTGCTAGCTCTTGGCGCTAGACTTTAAGTGGTACTTTCGCACCTTAGGCTCTCTGTCGTGACCATGGCTCTTGGAGCGATGGTACTTTGCGACGCCCTGAACCTTGGGTTCGCCGTGCTATCTCTTGGCGCTAGACTTTAAGTGGTACTTTCGTACCTTAGGCTCTCCGTCGCGACCATGGCTCTTGGAGCGATGGTACTTTGTGACGGCCTTTGAGCCTTGGGCCCACAAACCTAACTCTTGGAGTTAAGATTTTTGTTGCAGCAACAAACCTTGAACCTTGGGTTCTTTAGTGTTGCTCACACGCTTCATTACCCATGTTGCAGGTAAGATAGAAGGTGTGGATATTTTATCGCCAAGATGATGGCACCCTGACTTGGTGGAGGTTAGGGTTTCCTTTTGCTCAAGGACCATCTCGATATAGTCCAATCCTTTGGGGATGCAGACTTTTGTCGACCACAGTCTTGGTGGTATTTTGCCCCGAAGGAATCAAGGTCTTGTTCGCCGAAGTGTTTTTTCAGCGGAGTCCAATCGCGTTGAAGCAAGGACCTTGATTGTTTGGCTACTTGGAGGTGAGCCCCCTGGCGAATCTTGGCGATATTCACTTGGTTTGTATGTTGCCATCGCAACTTGGTTACGCACCATGTGACGGGTTTTGCTTGCGCTTGGCAATCCTGTCAAAGATGGCGTTTCAATCATGTCACCAAAGCCTTTGCAAGGAGGAGACGCCTCTTGTGGCGTTCGAGTTATTGGTGCTCTTGGGCACGAAACTCGAACTCTTTTGCCCATCTTTGGTGAGTATTTCTATCTTTTCTTGCTTTGTCCACCTTTGGTGAATATTTTGACACCATACTTGTCTTCTTTTCCAGGTACCATGATAGTTGTATCCGGTGTTTCTAGAGTTGACATTTGTGCCGACGAAAAAAGGAGGAGGCCTCGGGCTCTCTCCAAGCCATGTAGGTTGCCGTGGGCTACCCACTAGCGGCTTTCTTGCTTCAAACTCTTGTTGTTGAGCCATGAAGTCGTAGCATGCGCCTTTAACCTTTGGAAGGTTCGAGGCTTGCTGGAGATTGTTAACCTCGTCGCACTTTTGTCACTCAGGCTGACGTGGCGAGCCCTAAGGTGTTGTGATGACCTTGTTGGGCGAGGAAGTTCCTCGGGAGCACGGTGGTACTCGTTCGTAAAAAATTCCTCACTTTGTGATGCGTTTCTGACCTCACCCTTCCGGAGGGTATTTGGGAGGTATGAGCTTCTGTCGTCCTTGGAGTCGACAAGTCACCTCTGATGCTTGCTTATGTGCTTTGCACACTGTCCTTTTGACATAGCCTTATGACTTGCGTGTAGCTAGCCATATGCCTGCAATGCATACATTTGTTTTGTTCCATGTATCACTATGTTGTTGACATTAACGGAAATGTCAACTTTAGCTCAACATGTGTTTGTGAGTACTACATTTCTTTCTTCGTGGAATATTATGTTTCCTTGAGTTTATATAGCTCGCGATCGATCGCTATTACTCGCACATTGTGATTTCAATTGCTGTCGCCGTTGGGATACGACTCGGCTTCGGTGCCTTAGGTCATGGTTATGAGCCATGGATCCTGGTACCCTTGTGAGGATCGCTATCGATATGCCGGTAGTGATCCAGACATTCTGACCTGCCGTTCGGGAAATTTCATGCGGAATTTTCCCTCTTCGGACTTCAGGAAGCTATGCTTTCCCGCGATTATTATGGAGTCTTAACTCGGTTACTATCACACCGGCCCGTGCACGACATCTCGCACACGGGTAACATGGTTCTTCGAGGTAAGTAAGCTCGTGCATAACTCGCTTATTTACGGTTCTACTTGAATGCGTTTTAAGGAGCTTCCGGCCCTCGAGGGACTTGGTTCTGCTTGGTGGATGGCCTCGGGGCACACTAGGATCCACCAAGGAACGGGTTGCCAATGAGGCAATTATGTCTGGAGACATTTTGGGAGATGCTTTGTGCCAACGTAGGCCTCCTAGCATTCCTTGGTGAGCGGCACTGGGCAGCAACTCTTTTTGAGGAGGATTTTCCTTTCGCGGGAGTACCGCTTGATAAGGTTCTCCTTTGCGATGAGCCCCTTTTGAGTGCCCACACATGCCAAGGTAACACATATGATAATGTGCTACCTTATTTTTCTTTCAAGGATGATTGTGCTCATATCCCTTTCCCTTATTTTTGAGGAGATGGCCCCGAGGGCACTTATAATCCCCCGCGAAGATGGCCGGCTTGGCGCTTATACTCGCCTGAAGGGTCGGAGGCGCATCCTTGGTTACTTGGGCCTTTTTAGGCATGGAAGTGGCAGCTCGTTGCCGGCTCCAGGCATTGAAGAGGAGTTTATCCCCTTATGCTTTCAGGATGGCATGCATACTCTCTTCAATTCCCTCTTGGCCGCGATACAGTAAGGTACTTCCCACTTGAGGCCGAGCTCATGCCATAGCTTTGGGTTGAGGTCTCCTCAGAGGAGAATCGTTTTCGGACCTTCCTGTGGAACCGAGACCCTTGAGGCCTTTTGGTGAGGAGCCAACCGGCTAGGTAATTTTCTTGATGAGAAAACTGAACCTAGGTGGGCGTTGTTGCGAAAAACTAGGGCCTCAGGATTTTTGCGAGGAGAACCACCGGCTAGGCGAGTTTCTCTACGAGAAAACTAAGCCAAGGTGGGTTCCTTCACAAAGCTTTGTTTGTCTTCAGACCCATTTCCGAAGAAGCGGACATAGTTGAAGTCTTCCTTGTGAAAGACCATGGGTTTGGTACAAGCAAGTAGCATTCTGCTTATAAGTGGCACGCTTCATGAGGTCTCTGTCGGGAGTTTCCTCAATTTGATGCTCTTCGTTTTACGCGAAGGCGAGGGCGATGGTATCTTGGACCCCTTCCTCTTGAAGTGAGCGCATGGCGCTCGACTTCGGCCGAGAGCGTTGCTTTTGCTCCTATACACCAAAAATGAAGGTGTCCGGCCTGTGGAGTGGCTTGTAGTGGTGCGTATTCCTCAAACCGCAGCCTTGAAGAGCCTAATTGCTTGACATAAATCCTTCAGGGAAGTGTTTATGCCTTGATCTTCTTTGAGAAGTGGCAAATTGTTGCCATGACATGTTCCCAGCCCCCGTTGCGTGCGAGGGGAGGGCCCGAGAAGGTCCGTTCCCTTGCGGGCAAATAGCCATTTCGTCAGGATATTTTTTGAATAGGTTCGGTCGACCCTGCGGGTGCAACTTAATCCTATGTTAGGAAAGGCTTCGAGGGGTCGTTAGCCAAGTGCTTGGGCCGAGCTTGTCTTCCCAAGTCACTTAAAGCGAGAGATCTTTTGGGGGTGCCTCGGACTTGGGCCGAACTCGTCTTTCCAAGTAGCGAGGTTAGGATACCCTCGAGACTCTAACCCGGTCCCTCTACTTCGAGTCGAGACCATACTAGACAGCCCGGAACCTCGAAACTAGGCCTCCTAAGGTGCGTCCACAAGATCGAGTCGAGACTAGGCTCGACCCAAGCACTCAAGAGCAGGCCCCTTGGGATGCTCTAGCCCTGTCCCCTTGGGTTTGAGCTTTGCATCATCGTTGGCCGATGGAAACTCTAGTGCAAGGCTTTTGTCATGGTCGCGCTTGGCTCAAGATGGTCGTCACATATTCCCGAGTGGACCTTGGGTAGGAGTTCGGCTCCTTGGTCAAGGGACTTGCGCTTAGGCAAAGCGACGACACCTTTCTTGTGTGAGACGTCGCTAGGTAGGACGTACACCTCGGCTTTTGCAAGTAGAGTTTTTGGCATTTGGGCCTTCTGCTTCTTTGTCCACCTTGCCTTTCTAGGCGTGGATAATTGGAGTCATCGACCATGCTGGTCATTGAAGATTTGTCTTGAGTCTCGGCTTCTTCCTTTATGGACGGGGCACGAGTCACTTCGAAGAAAAGCACCGGTGGCAGCGGTTCCTTGGAACCGGCCGTTCGGGCTAGTCCATTGGCAAGGTGATTTTCTCCTCGTGAGACGCGTCGTGCCTCCATACCAGCTGTCAGTCCCCTTCGATGAGCATGTGTCGAACGCTCATGGCCTTAGCCAATTGGAGTCCGAGATGGGGCGCCTCATACTCTGCCAAACTATTGGTGGCATTGAAGTCGAGATGGGCGGCTCCAAGATCTTCCCTTCGGGGTTGACGAGTATAACTCCAGCCCCCGCACCGTCGAGGCGCTTGGAACCGCCGAATCGCATGACCCAATGGGGTTTTGTGGACTCGATCTTGGAAGAAGACCCTTCTCGGCTGATCGGACGAGAAATCGTCCCAATGCCGCCGTCCTTCCTGCAAGGCATCGCACATCTTGGACGGAACGAGGAGCTTTCCATCTCGAGAATGGCCCAAATTTTTCTCGGGTGGGCCTTGATCCCAAGTTGGGAGACGAGGAAACCCAAAAGCTTTCTTCCTCGGACTCCGAAAGCGCACTTCTCGGTGTTTACACCGTGTTTCCGGAGGTCGTTGAAGGTTTATTGCAAGTCCTCACGATGGGTCTTTGCAAGTTGGATTTTGATAATGGCGTTGTCCACGTAGACTTTGGCATTTCTCCCCAATTGCGCCTTGAGGATAGGGCCGACGAAACGTTCGAAGGTTGTGTCGGCATTCCTCGAACCGAAAAGCATTCTGCGGTAGCAGAAAGTGCCGAAGGGAGCAATGAAGCTGGCCTTCTTCTCGTCTTCCTCGGCTATGTGTGGACTTGATGATATCCTGAATATAGGCGTCCAAGATGCTCAACCTTCCGCATCCCGCTATGGAGTCCACCGGTTGGTTGATCCGGGGGAGAGGGTAGTCGTCCTTGGGACATGCCTTATTCAAATTGGAGAAGTCAACACACGTTCGCCACTTCCCGTTGGGTTTCTTCACCAAGACCGGATTGGCCAACCACTTGGGATGCCAAACCTATTGGATAAGTCTGGCCTTGGAGAGCTTCACAATTTCTTGCTTCACGACTTCGCTTCGCTCCATGGAGAGCTTTCGAAGTATTTGCTTCACGGGAGCCTTCCCAGGCCTTACGGTGGGGCGGTGCTTCACAATGTCGCGTGGGACTCCTGCCATGTTGGAAGGTGACCAAGCGAAGAGATCCGGGTTCATCCGGAGTAAGGTGATGAGTTCTTCCTTGAGTTCACTCGGGAGGTCGGCTCCAGTCTTCACGATGAGTGATGCGTCATCGTCCGAGAGGTGTACTTCCTTAAGTTCTCCCTTGGGGAGGGGCTTAGGGACGTAGCACTCCGGGTGATCGGTTTCGGATTATCCCTTGCCCGAAAGCATGTGGACACTATCGGAGAACTCTCCCTTCTTGGTGCACTTTGTCTCGTGGCGGTAGAGCATTTTCCCATCGGAGGATTGCTCTCCACGGACCGCTGTCCCGCCCTTTGGGCCTGGAAACTTCATGCACAAGAAGTTGTGGTCGACGGCAGTGCAGGGGCGATTTGAGGTTGTCCTCTCGAGGATGGCATCAAAGAACGCCTCCATGTCCACCACGTCGAAGCGTATGAGCTTGGCTCGGTGGTTTGTCGTATCCCCGACGGTCGTGAGGAGCTCGACTTGTCTGAGAAGCTGGATGGACCTCCCTGGCACGAAGGCGGTGAGTGGATAAAGTGATGGTTGCAAGGAACTGTTCTTGTATCCTCCTTGGGGTTCCATAAACTTCTGCAGCGTGCTCAAGTATAGGACGTAGGCGGGGCTTCGCCATCCTCGAGTACCTTCTTGAGCTTGCAATTGGTAACAATGGCCATTATGAAGAGGGCATCGTCGTGCGGGAAGCGCATTCCCTTGGAGTCTTCTTCGGTGAAGGAAATCGGCACGCTCGCCTACTTAGGTGGTGGTGTCGGGGCGAAGGTTCCCGCGATGTCGTTGACCTCACGAGCGTACTCCTTGCATTGCCGCTTTGACCCTCGGCCTGCGGCCGAGCCCCCGAGTATTACTCCGACATGACGTGCGGGTTCTCGGGCGTTGGGTTGGTGCGACAAGGACGTTGGCGGGCACGAAGCCTAGGCCGGCTTGTCGTCCTTGCGCCGGGCTTGCAGTTTTGCTTGGAATTCTTGGCGCGCCGAGATGAGAGTATTATACTCTTCGGTGTTTTGGCTCGCCGAGTTGTGGATAAGGCACCTTCCGGCGCCTCCCTCGGTGGGGCGTGGCGGCTTCTTGGGCTGCCAAGTCTTCTAGGACGAGGATTGTCCTTCGACGGCGAAGATCTTTCGAGCCTGATTGCCGGACGCCTTCTTCCCCTGCCTCCTCTTCTTCTTGGAAAATGATGCGGATGCCTGGGGCTTATCCGACGAGGGAGTCCCTTCGGGAGCACCGCGTGGCGCGTCGTTCTTGGCGATGTCTCCATCTTCGCCTCAGGCGTATTCTTGCAAGATTCGATAGAGCTCTTCGGTTGTCTTTGGAGGTGCGACTTAGAGCTCGATTTACTTCTCCTTGGAGGAGGCCTTACATGCATGTGTCGATCACGGTCGTCGACGGTGGGTTGGCGATTTGGCTTCGGACCTTCGCAAAGCGATGGAAGAAGTTTCGAAGAGATTCCCCCGGCTTTTGTTTCACAGCGTAAAGCTCGTGAGCCTGCATGGGTTCCTTGAAATTTCCCTGGAAGTTGGCGATGAAGACCTCTTGGAGGCGCTCCCACGAGTGTACGGAATTTTTTCCGCAGGTTATAAAACCAAGTTGGCGCCATCCCGATGAGCGCGAGCGGAAAAAGGTTGCACGTCTCGGTGGGACCTCCCCCGGCCGCCCGTATGGCGGTGGAGTAAACGTTCCGGAATTGAAAAGGATTCGACTCTCCGTCGTACGTCCTATCGTAGGCGGTTTGAACCTAGGTGGGAAGGCCGGGTCTTGGATTTCCCGCGTGAGCGGGTTGCAAGATGGTCGACCCTTCCGATTTCTTCGGCGGGGAGATCTTCCTTCGTCGGAGTCTCTATCGTCACCAGAGGGGTGGTTTGGATAATCTCGACGCCTTCTTGGTGGACCGGAGTATCGATGTGAGTTTGTTTCGCCACCTGCGGGGGCTCCAGACGCTGCCACTTGCTGGTTCTCACGCACGTGGGGTCTCGTTCTCCCGGGGTGCAACTTGGGGCGGTGCGTGGTTGCCGCCTTGCTCAGCCCTTGTGGGGGAAGCGAGGGGCGCTTGATTGGCACTCGCAAAGCGAGGCTGATTTGGAGCAAGTGCGACTTGGAGAGCGCCATGAGGCGGAAATCCCCAGTGCGGAGCTCCATGGGTGATCGTGGCGAGAGCGCCATGAGGGATTATAGACGGGAATCCTTGATTTTCTGACGCGGATCCTCCTGACGCACATTGTTTCCACTTGCAGGTTGCGAAGGTAGAGTCACCGGTGGTAGAGAAGGCGACGCGAAGCCTGTCGAGCGAAGTAAGCCAAGTTCTGCGTCACGTGCGGGCCCGGCAACTATGGGTAGCTTGACGATCCTTGCTACCATGTTGGTGGGTATCGATGGACCGCCTGCGACGGTTTCGAACACCTCTGTACCTTCGGAGATGGTCGGAAGCGGAGGTGCGACCACGACTTTAGTTGCGGTGACCTTGTCGGCGGCGACGGTCGAACCGGTGAGAATATCTTCTTCCTCGGAAGCTCCCGAGGCGTTTGTTTTCTTTGTTTATAGCCGTGTAGCCGCAAGTTGGGCACTCGATGAAGTAGGCTCCGTTGGTGCCATTAAATCTTCAATTGCGGCGAGTGTTCCCCACAGTCGGCGCCACTGTTGTTGTTCTAGAAAACAACAAGACTAAGAGGTGCCAACGCTCGATGGCACAAGTACGAGAATTGTATGTATGACGTGTACGTCGGCCTTATAGCGAAGGTCGTCGTATACTTAGACAAGTTGACACGTCGATATTTTTTGGATACGTTCAGTCAACCCTGCGGGCACGACTTAGTCCTATGTTAGGAGAGGCTTCGAGGGGGACATTAGCCGGGTGTTCGGGCCGGGCTCGTCTTCCCAAATCACCTATGGCGAGAGATCTCTCGGGGCCGCCTCGGACTTGGGCTGAACTCGTCTTCCCAAGTGGCGAGGTTGGGATACCCTCGAGACTCTAACTCGATCCCTATACATCGAGTCGAGGCCGTACTAGACGGCCCGGAACCTCGAAACTAGGCTCCCTAGGTCACGTCCCCGAGGTCGAGTCGAGGCTAGACTCGACCCAAACACTCGAGAGCGGGCTCCTTAGGTTCCTCTAGCCCTCTCCCCTTTGATCTTATTCCAATTGAGAGTGAATGATTCATGCCCTTCATGGGGGTATTTATAGCCTAAGGGTGCATGACAAAAGACTATGGCTAACTTTGAGGGAGAGAGAAAAGTGGGGGCACAGTGGTAAAAAGTGTTTCTTGGTCCAGAACTTTTGTGTGCACCAAGTGAGAAAAGTAGGGGTTGGTCCATGGTTCACCATGGACCAAAAGCCCCATCACTACACCTTTCTTGGCCTCTACTCAAGCTCCTCCTCCCCTTTGACCATGGCATGAGAAGCTTAACTCGTTGACTTCTTTGACCGGCACCTAGTTGGCATGACTATGGCATGTTGGCAAATTGACCGATCCTTGGAGTTTGTTGACTTGTTGTCGCCACGTAAGATTTTATTATATTACAACATGACCGAAATACCCCTGGTCCACAGGTCAGAAAAAACAAAAAGAAACAAGAAAACTAAAATACCCTCTCGGTCTCTTCTCCCTCTCTCTCTCCACAAATTATGATGAGTTTTAGTATATTAATTTGCTGAATCTATTATGAATTTTGTGATGTTAATTAAAATTAAGGGAAGTGCTATTGAAATTTTACAATTTTTCATGCTAAAATCATTATTGCTGAAACTTACTCCGGAAGGTATTATGGGCATCCTAAAAACCTTGAAAAGCTAAGTTTTCGAAAATGAGTAATTTGTTGTAAACGGAACATCAACATATTACATAGGGGCAAAATTGTCTTTTCATCTTTTACTTAACGGTCAACTAGCGGTCAACTAACAGTAGTGGCATATTTGTACTCCGTGCAAAATTTGAGTGGCATATTTGGAATAGGGAAATTCTCAGTGGCATCTGGGCATACGGGCAAATTCTCAATGGCCAATATGGAATTCTCTATTTATTATTAACCCAATATCAGTGGTAAGGCACGAGAAATGAGAGATGGTTTGGTCCAAGTGCACAAATATATATGAGTTGTATTTAGGAATGGAGGGAATACTTGGTAGTGTGGACAAATCAACGTATTTGCTCTCTGCACTTACACATGTACATGGCGAGAAAGGGGCCATTATCAGTCGATCCATGGAAATATAAATCGGGTTTGCCATTGCAAACTCAACAAAAATTATTCAGTTTATTTTTCTGACAGTTCGACTCGGCCAAGCACTACTACAGAAAACCCCATCCGTGATCCCCCTCCAGTGGCGGTTAAAACGGTTCAAAAAACACACCGCCACTGGAGGCCTCTCGAGGCATCCACGAGCGCCACCAGTGGCGGTGAATATTGTCCCGAAACAAGTCACCGCCACTGGTGGTCCATCACCAGTGGCGGTGTTTGCCACCGCCACTGGAAAAGCCCATGGAAACCCTAACAACCACCAGTGGCGGCCGTAAAAAAGAACCGTCACTGGTAGACCACCCGATGGATGATGGTACTACTCAGTCTCAGTGACCTTCCCTGAACCCCTTAAGCACCGCCCGATCATTAGTTTAGTACTCAACCGGAACGGGGAACGCACTGAGTACTGAGTAGTAACCACTGGTAAGTGGGGTAGCGGAATCCTTTTTATGCTGGTCAGAACTCGTGTAAACTAGCGAGGTGGGACTAAAGCAGGGAAACAGGTGGGCGATCTCCAGTGGCGGGTCTCTGGTTACCCGCCACTGGTGATGCCTCCAGTGGCGGTTTATTTTTCTGCCCGCCGCTGGAGGTCACCAGTGGCGGTTGATCCGTACACCCGCCACTGGTGACCTTCCTACATATAACTACTGTGTGAGCCCGAAACTATTCGAACTCGCGCATCTGTCTTGGACCAGCTGCGGCTCTGCTCCTCACCGGTGGCGAAGCCCTGCCAAAATTGATGGCGGCGGCTCCAAGGTAGCTCTCCCCCCTTCTCCTTCTTCTTTCTTTCCCTTCTTCCTCCGCTTCTTCTTCTTAAATTTGGCCAAAAAGCCATCAATGGCACGGTGGCCGGTGGTGGAAAATCCGGCCCCGATCTCTCTCCGGCGCCTCTCCCGGGCTGCCCCCGCTATCTCTAGAGCTCCCCCTCACCCTAGTGAGGGCCCTCCCTCCCGGATCCCTCTCTCTCTCTCTCTCGCTTTAATTTTGCTCCGATGAGCTCCCTCTCTCTCTAGCTCTCTCTCTGGAGTCCATGGCCGCTGCTTCTAATGGGGGAGCTTAGCCCCTGGGGGTTAGCCCTGCGGTTAAGTTTAACCTCGGAACCGGTGTACGTGCATGTTCAAGCATATTAAATGTGTGTTGACACCGGCCTTCGTGCCATGTATTTCTTATGCGATGTGATATTGGTCGTCGTGCCGATGTGGGTGGGGGTAATTTGTTTTAGATGCAGGCATCGAATTTCGTAGTGCAAAATGCTATTTTTTTTAGCAAAGGTCATGCCGAAATTTTCCATTTTTGTCGATCAAGTTGATTCGTTTATTTTTTAAAAAAATTGTGTTGTAGCTTGATGGGCCGTGCTTGGATGTACGAGGACAGGTTACGTGTTGAGTGGATAGAGTGGCTGAAGACTTTTGTCGATGCCGGCGTGAAATGGGGTTATAAGATGTGTAGTCCCAGTGTGAGATGTCGGAACAGCAAGTTGTACGAGCCAGAGTATGTCGAGATGCAGTTGCTCATGCGGGGATTTGTGTCTGGTTATTCAAGATGGACTTCTCACGGGGAGGATGGCATTGAAGTCGATGACGGCATTGAGATGGAAAACATGGAGTCTGACGACCATCCTGGTGAAGAAGCATACACTACTAGAAACTAGAGTTTTCCCTAGAGCCGGTTTCCCTCTGGTTGGGATAGTAAAGGTATGAACAGTGAACTCTAGCTAAAGAATGGTTTTTGTTCAAATTTTTTTGATAAAAATACTTTACCTAGAGCTGTATATACCGTGGCGAGGATCCAGTATAGGACGTTCCAACCGGTAGGATGGTTGAAATGCTGGACGATCAGCATCTGCATAATCAGTTGGATGACCCCGAGGAGAGGGTGTCCCGTAAGTTCGAGAAGCTGAGGAACGATGCCGAGACACCGTTATATGAAAATGCCGGCGTGGATAACAGTGTGCTAGAAGTAACGCTCGAGCTTTTGCGTATAAAGGCAAAATACAACATCGTGGACTCGGGATTCACGGAGATTCTGAGTTACCTACGTACGGTACTTCCTCCGGGCAACAAGTTGCCTGAGAGCACGTACGAGGCGAAGAAAGTTACATACCCCATCGGGTTAGAGGTCATTAGATACAATGCTTGTCCGCTGGACTGCATCATATATCAGGGCGACTACAAAGACATGCACAGCTGTCCAGTATGCAAAACATTCCGATACAAGAAGAAAGACCCCAATCCTGACGGCAGCGAGGAGGAAGAAGTGAAGCGTGGTCCGGCGGCAAAGACGGTCTGGTATCTCCCGTGTGGCACTAGGCTGGAGCGTTGGTTCCAGAACGAGAAGGAGGCCAGGTGGTTCGTCTACCACGATGCGACTCAGGCGGATATCGATCCCGAGGGCGTCTACCGCAACGATGATGGAGTCCTCAGACACCCCGCGGATGCGGCTCAATGGAGGACTCTGGACGACGAATTCCCGAGTTCGGCGCAGATCCTAGGAACATCAGGTTCGGGATGAGTACGGACGGGATCAATCCGTTCGGAAACTTGAGCAGCAAACACAACACATGGCCGGTGATGCTGTTCATATACAACCTCCCCCCGTGGCTTGTCATGAAGAGGAAGTACATCCACCTATCAATGCTCATACAAGGCCCTAAGCAGCCTGGAGCTGATCTGAACGTGTATTTAGAGCTGCTGAAAGATGAGCTCAAGGATCTTTGGGAGAAGGGTCGAAAGGTTTGGGACGCTCATAAGAAGGAGGATTTCACCCTTCGAGCAGCTCTCCTCACATGTGTGCATGACTACCCGGCGAACGGGAACTCATCGTGCCAGTCAACACATGGGTACAAAGCGTGTACAAAGTGCGGGGACGGACAAAAGGGTTGTTCCTGCCAGAATCAAAAAAGATTGTGTACATGGGACACCGTAAGTGGCTGGAGATGAAGTACCCGTGGAGGGATGATAAGAAAAACTTCAATGGGAGGGCAGAGAGGCGGCACAAACCGAGGGAACTGACTGGACACGAAGTATATGAAAATTGTCAGGGACCTCGAAGTCGTGGCCGGAAAAGCACAGCCGGCTGCTGGTCCAGATGGCGGCCTTACGTACAAGAGGAGGTCCATGTTCTGGGACCTGCCTTACTGGAGGTTCTACAGAGCCGTCACACCATAGACGTCATGCATGTTGAGAAGAACGTGTGCGACAGCCTGTTGGGCTTGATGATGCACCACGCGGACAAGTCAAAAGATGGACCAAAGGCACGGAAGGACCTGCAGTGGATGGGGATAAGGGAGAAGCTGTGGCCGATAGAGGAAGAGGCGCCGCAACAAAACAAGAATGGTGAACGCGCGATATATACGCGATGCAAACCTGCGTGTTACAGTCTGAGCAAAGCCGAGCTGCATAGAATGTGCGAGTGTCTCCATGGCGTCAACTTCCATCGAACTACTCATCCAGCATCAAGAAACTCGTTTACATGAAGAGCCACAAGCTGGTTGGCATGAAGTCTCATGACTGCCACGTGATTCTCACGGAGCTATTTCCTGTTGCAATAAGAGGCTGCATGGAACCATGGGTGAGAGAGATGGTCATGAAGCTTTGTGACTTCTTCGACACGATCGGCCAGAAGTCCATCACGGTGGACCGTTGCCTGCAACTGAGGGACGCAATGATACAGATATTGTGCGAATGTGAGATGTTCTTTCCCCTAACGTTCTTCGACATTATGGTCCATCTGATGGTCCACGTCGTCGATGAGATTTTGTTGTTAGGGCCATCGTTCTTGCACAACATGTTTGGGCCCGAACGATACAACGGGGTGCTGAAGCGATATGTTCGTAACAGAAGGCGTCCCGAAGGAAGCATCATGCAAGGCTATCATGCAGAAGAGTGCGTTGAGTTCTGCACTGATTGGTTGGCGGACCGCAAACCATTAGGGGTCGACATAAGGGGAAGCTAGAAGGTGAAGGTGGGCTTGGCTGGAAGGATCTTGATGTGCATGCCCGCCAAAGAATGGACGACTTTATAAGAGCACACACAATGGTGCTGCAACTCACGCCAGAGGTCGAGCCGTTCATCGACATGCACATCGAAGAACTTCGAAACCTCAACCCTAACAGGAATGATGATTGGATCCAACAAAAAAACAATTCTACATTCGCCATGTGGCTCAACGATCTTTGGTATCTGAGGGCTGCGGCGAATGAAGATGAGAAGATTGTCCAGAAGTTGTCACGGCTTCCCGACCGCAACGTCGAGACATACCAGTCGTACGCAATGAATGGGTATACATACTACACCAAGGCTCAAGACCGTAAGAGTACGTACCAAAACAGCGGTATAGTGCTCGTTGCTGAGACGTGGACCGACAGCGAAGGCCAGACTGAAGCGTACTATGGCGTGGTCGAAGAGATCTGGGAACTTGACTACACCTTCACAACCATCGACATGTTTAGCATCAGATGGGCACGCGATGTCAGGCATGAAGATCATAGGTTCACAACAATGATTCTGCCAAAAGAGGTTCCCGTCATTAGGTGAACATCAAAATAATCTCGACACTGCTTGAACCATGGCAGTTTGCTTACAAATGCAAACAAGTCTTCTTCATAGAAGACCCGATAGCGAAAAACCGCGTAGTCGTGAGGAGAGGCAAAAGGAGCATTGTTGGGGTCGACGGAGTAACTTCACAACAAGACTATGAAAGTTTCCCCGATCCCACGACCAGGCAAGAAGAAGAGGTGGCAAGACGGACGATCCAGACAAGAAAGAAGTCAAAATTACCCACACAAGACGAGGCCTACGCCAGAAGCAGCCACGATGAGGTCCAAACGTATAATCCGGGCCCAGCCAGGCGAACCCGTGAGCAGCCTACTACCTACTAGGCCAACGCAGACCTGGGCCCACGGGGCTGTAATCCGAGCCCACATTGAACATTACAGGTACCGGGCCCACGGGCCAGGCGAGGAGAGGCGGTGACAGGTTAGAGGAATATTCGGAAGCTGATGCACACAGGGGAGAAAGCCTTATATGCTGGTCGAAACGCGTGTAAACTAGCGAGGTGGGACTAAACTCCCACCTCGCCTCGCGCGGCAGCCTGCAGAAGACCACCAGTGGCGGTGATCCAAAGAAACCTGCCGCTGGTGCACGTACCAGTGGTGGTGACCCCAGGAAACCGGCCACTGGTGCGTGCTAACAGAAAGGACGGAAAAAAATTTAGCCTGCCCGGCCAACTAAGCTGTCTCGGGTTCGGGCCCACCCATGCGAACCCCAGAGCTGCCTACTACCTACTGGGCCAGCAGAGCACGGGCCCATAGGGCTATAATCCGAGCCCACAAGTGACCACATAGGGTACCGGGCCCACAGGCCAGGTTAACGGGAGCGGAAGAGAGAGCGGCATTTGATTTTATTCGGAATCTGAAACAGGAGGGGGAGGAAGCTAATTATGCTGGCCGAAACGCTTGTAAACTAGCGAGGTGGGACTAAACTTCCACCTCGCCTAGCGCGGAAGCCCGTAGAAGGCCACCAGTGGAGGTGACGTCAAAGGAACCTGCCACTGGTGCCCGGTGGCGGTGATTACAGGGAAACCCACCACCGGAAGGGGTCACTAGTGGCAGTGATTTTCCTGAAACCCGCCACTGGTGATTGCTACAAGGCTTAGGGATTTCCCAAATCCTGTCCCACTCACTAGTCGCGGTGATTTGTGTGAAACCCGCCACTGGTAATGATTTCAGAATGCACTATTATATTCCTATTGTATTCACTGCGTTCCCAAAAAATATAACAGTTGTACTTTTGGGTGTATAATAATACTGTTTGTTCCCAATACAAGTTTTAGACATTAATTCATAATATTTCATACAGATTTCTATGATTATGTGTCGCTTTTCTGCTAATTTAATTCCATAAAATTCAATTTCATCCAAATGAGCTGAAACTTTGCATGGGAACAACTATTAGTCTAATGAAGCCACATGAAAAAAAAGCAAGGTCAAAATTGTTTTAATGTTACAATTTGGATGTTGGCTTAGAAGGTATCAGAGATATCTACCTAGATGATCCCAATATGGTATTTTTATGGGCTTCATTTGGAATTTTGACACCAAACTTCATATGCAGTATATTGTTGTGTGAGATGCTTCCATGCCAAATATTAGACCATTCTGAGCAATTTTGTAATTTATAACAATTTTTAACCACAGTAAACACTACAAAAACATACATATTTCAGCTTCAGCAATGCATTTAGCATTGAAAACTTTAGTGAGACAAGAAACAATTATTATACACTTGAAGGTACAGTACTATAATTTTCAGAGAGACAAAGAATATAATAAGAACATAATACTAGAGCCAAAATAGTTTGCAGTGGCAGTAATTTAGTAAGTCACCGCCACTCGTGTGTGGAACAAGTGTGTGGTTTACCCTCACTCCTGTTCCTAGTACCAGTGACGGGTCTTTTCTTATACCCGCAATTGTAGGGTCACCAATGGCGGGTATGCAGATAACCCCGCCACTGGTGGTCACCTTTACCACAAACCCTAGGACGGGTCACTAGTGGCGGGGGTTTATGAAATAACCGCCACTGGTGTTCTTCCCTATATATAAGAACCGAGCGGGACTTGGCAAAAAATTTATATCTGAAGCGTGCGTCTATTTCGGACCAGCAGCACTTCCTCTCCCTCCCCGACAGCAAAGCGCTGCCCGATTCTCACCCCGCCGCCGCAGTTCTCGCCGCCTCCGCCACCGCCACGCGCCGCCAAATGCGCCGCCGCCTCCCTTCTCCCAAACCCTAGCCGCCTCCATGAGTAGCTCCGCCAGCGGCTCCGAACACATGACGCGGAGTGGGAAGCCGCTGGCCGCCACGGCCTCCGGATCGGGATCCGGCGGCGCTGCCTTGCCGCCGAGCGGCCCCCATCGCAGGGGGCGCGGTCGGACCCGCTCGGCTGCAACTCCGCTGCCTCCCGCGACGGACGGGGCCGCCGACCCAGCCTCCACCACCGACCCTGCCTCCGCTGACCCCGCATCCACCGCCGACGCCACCACCACGGCGCCCACGACCGCCTCCACCACCGACGCCACTACCACCGCGGCCATCCCCGCCGCCGTCACCGCCCCTGCCCAGGTAAGGGTTAGGGTTAGGGTTCAATATTTGTGAAATTTTCTGTTAAATGGGTTCAATTTCATGAATTTGCTGCTGTTTAGTGTCAAATTATGGTTCAGTTTGAAGAATTTGGCGTTAAATTGGTTCATTAGATCAATTTGCTGATGTTTAGTGGTGAAATATGGTTCAATTTGATTAATTTGCAGCTAAATGGGTTCAATTTGTTCAAATTGTTGCTGCTTAGTGTCAAATTATGGTTCAATTTGATTAATTTGCTGCTAGTTATGGATTTGTTTGATGAAATATGATTGAATGTGATCCCGACCATCGTGTCGGTTGATATGAGCAATGTGGGCCCGGCCATCGTGCCGGGTCGTTGAGAAGGGTCCAGCCATAGTGCCGAGGGGGTATATGTGGGTTGGAGTTTTTTTATGCAGGTATAAAATTCGGGTAGACTCATTTGTTATTTTACAGCAATGGTCATGCCGAAATTTTCTTGTTTTACTGCAGATGTCATGCCGAATTTTACCCTTTTTTTAAATTACTTTTATAAGTGTTGGATACGAACCTCGGGCTCGCGTTGAAGAGGTGCCTAAGCAGCCACCGGTTGTGGAGGGAGAAGTCCAAGAAGAAGTGGGGGCATCTTCCTCGGGCTCGGAAATTGCCATGAGCGATGGCTTCGAGCACGGCGAAGAAGGAGCCGAGGAGCAGCTGTTCCTTGAAGGAACCGAGGAGTTGCTGCTCCTTGAAGTAGCAGCTAGCGAGGAAGAAGTCCAGGGTGCAACGTCTCAGGCTACGGCGTCGACTACGGCGTCGACGTCCCAAGCGCGGGAGGGGGGGTGGGGGTACAAGGTGCCGTCGGAGTCGTGGGTCGTCACCAAGCTCAATAAAGAAAGCTACCCGGAGGAACCGGTGGAGGCTGCAGAAAGATTCTCCAACACATGCAACGCCATCGTACGGGTACGCACTCAGATCTATCAAAGATGGAGCGACGTCCCGGAAGCTGTGAAGCTGGACTGTTACGAGGCGGCATGGAAGCGGTTCGTGCCTGCCAATGATGAGATCTACGTACGGTTGGAGTGGCGGATGCACCAAGTCATGAGGAAGGGCCAGAGCACGTGGCAATATAACTGCAGGAAGCTCATCGACAAAGACTGGAAGACAGTGGTTAACAAGCACTGGAAGGGGATCTCGGAGGAGGACTGGGAGAGGTTCAAGGTGTGGGTCAGGTCCCTTGAATTCAAAGCCAGCCAAAATGGTACAAGGAGCTTCGTGAGAAAAGGCCCTTTGACCACCGCCTCGGCAGTCGTGGACGCCCCGGAAAGGAGAAGGTGTGGGCGAAGGAGGACGCCGCATTGGACCAAGCCGGGATATAGCTGAAGGTCCCAACTTTGCTTCGCGGTGAACGCTCCAGCAAATGGCTGCGGTCGTCCATGACCGCAAATCAGTGGGCGGGCCTGGAGCCTATGTCAGAGAAGCAAGAGGCTGCACTCATAAGGCCTCGTCCTGACATCTTCTTTTATCGGTTGGGTTTCTTATACTCACATATAAGATTAACACCGAGCATGTTGTTTTTTGTATACAGGGTGCAATGAAGAGTGGGAGTCGGATGGCTCCCACTCGTCTACCAACAGTGGGATGATGCCATCAGCTACGCTCTGCAACAAAATGAGCACGGGGGCCATATGCGAGGTGTCGGTTCCAGGCCCTTTCGCAGGCAGATGGCGAAAGAGCAAGGTTCCCGGAAACGCAAAAGGGCATCCAGCACAGAACAGAGCTCAGAGGAATTAGATGAGAAGATCCGGGTGTTGGCGAGGGAGGAGCTCAGGAAGCTCATGCGGCACGCAAGGGACCAGCGTGACGTCGACAACTTCATTGATCACGGTGTTTTCCCGCCGGCGCCCATCCAACCAACCCCACCCACACCGGATCCGTCCCCGCTGGGGAATAAGAGCACCTCATGCTCCGGCACCGAGTGCTAGCTTGACCCTCTTGGGCCACCCGACGAGAACCTCACGGTAAGCGTCTTCGCGCACTACGAAAAATAGTGAAATACCACTATCATGCTCCGATCTATTAATGATGTTGCCATGTTTGTCATGCGCAGAAGGGCGTCAAATGCCGGCTACACATGCCGACGGTGGGGAATCCTCTGGGCGCGCGCGGGTTGCTAATGCAGCGTATGGCCGTGGTGCACCACGTGACCCTGCAAGACGACATGGTCAGGGTGCAGGTGGACTCCGTGCTCAAGGGCTTCGAGGACGAACCGGTCCCTTATCCTCCGCACGAAGAGGCGACGACCCTAAGGGATTGCGCCAACTCCTACGTCATCTAGCCTAGGAGGTTGGTGGTCCTCGCTACGGAGCCTTCTCCGTCTCCATCTCCATCTCCATTGCCCCGCCTCGGTCCGTCTCCACCCGCCCGACACCTAACGTCTCCGTCACTGCTTGGCGCCTCACCCGGTCCTTTGGACTACGAGCCCGCGGAACGAGACTTCTCACCTGCGGCGGAGTGCAGCGACGACAATGCAAGCCAAAATCCTCCGTCGCCGCCCAAACCCGAAGCCCCGAAGCCATCCGTACCAAGACCCGTCCCTCGGAGAGCCGTAGCACAATCGGCCCCGTTGGAGCCCCGTCCAAGTGCCCTGGGATGCAGGTCTCCCATAAACCGGACAATTCCGGTTTCCTGAGATGCTGGAAAAACAAGAGGGGGACAGGCGGCAAGGCAAGCAAGGGCTCCTCCAGGGAGGGGGAAAAGTCGTCTTCTACGGGAAGACAACCAAAGACCGCGCCGCAGATAGAAGGGATTTGGGAACAGCGACCAGGCATTCTGAAGATGCCCACCCACCCCCGTGTTGCAGATAGATTGCCTAATGGATCTTATTTCGTGGACAGGCGATTCTCCCAATTTTTGTTGTTCCACCCCAGACAACCGATGGTGTCCCAGGATGACCTGTATCGCCTGACACGGGAGATGCAAGAGCTCCATGAAAAATACATGAATGTGGCATCATCAGGCGCAGACCTAACAAATCTGGAAATTAGGGTTCGATTGCCAAAACATTATGGCTTCTTCGACTCCAATATGGGGGAAATCCAGAGGCAAAATGACGTTACCTTTGGCATTGACTTCCTCGACTTGTTTCACCTCTTCAACTGCAAGTGCCTCGACAACGCCATATTAAGACTGTGGTGTGTACACTACACGAGGGAGGCCTATAGGGTGAAGCAATATGGGATGGCCATCGCCGACCCCCTTCTCTTCAACACCACTTTGCTTGGTCCAGACGCATTGTTGGCCGAAAGTAGAAGGTTGGCGATTGAATACCTCACTCAATTCATGTTGAAGCACCAAGGCTGTCGTACTAGTGGCCCACGGGGTCCCACTGATACAGGACGTGTGGGTCGCCAGTGACGAAGCCCCGTCAGGAAGGCCTCCCGGGAAGCGATGAGTCCGGGAAGCCTGCCTCAAGGAGACGGTTCTTGGTGAAGTCAAAGCTAAGGGCCGTAATAGAAAAAGCGCCCGGGAACAGTGGTCCCGGGAAGTGGAAGAAACGCCTCCCCGGCAACTGGCCGAGTGCGCTAGCCGGGAAGGGGCACCCCAGCAGCCCACGCTCAGGCCTAGTCTTGCTTAGCAAGGCTAGGGCGTCTACTCTACAAACCATCTTTTTCTACCGTGTACAATGGACCGGTCACTGCATGGCGTCAAGCGTGGATCAGCGGGAGTGTATTTCATGTGGCTGTGACACGCGTCTAGGAGACGTGTCACGCTGCATGCATTGGCACATGTGGTATCCCCTTGTCTATAAAAGGAGGACCAATGCCACCGGTCAAAGGGTTCCAATCAGTATTAGTTCTAGCCCTAGTTAGAGCCATCGCCAAGTAGCTCCTCGGTAACTCTCGGGACACCTTGTAAGCCACATACATAATCTTGAATATAACAAAAAGTAGGACGTAGGGTGTTACACCTCTGGGTGGCCCGAACCTGGGTAAATTCACGTGTCCACACTTCATGTCTATCGTCACGCCGGTGATCGCCGAAGCGATCGCCTCGCCCTCCACCGAACCAAAACGGGGTGCTCGGCATCCCCGGTGCCAGAGACCCATGCTCCGACAAAGATCGTCGTTTTGTATTGATATTGTACCATCTACAGTAAGTTGTTTTCAATTCACGTGAATACATACATCTTTTTCTATCGGAAGACTTGCTTGTTATATTATTTGGCTAATACAATGTGCGTCCTTTTGTGAAACAGCGGCCCTTGGATGACAATCGCCATCTGCCTCGATCTTGGAGGGGTCACATATTTTGATCCACTACGACGCAAGGAGAATGAACCACAACGCCACTTTGAGCCAATCAAATATGTCATCGACGCAGCCTATCGTGACGCGGTGAAATGGTACGGGATGCCTAGCTTCAGCCGCAATCGTGACGCTCCCCTCAGGCACACTTTCAGGTTCCCCTGCGAGCAACAGCCTGAAGGATCCGTCTACTGTGGTTACTACTGCGCGCACACTATTTAGCAATTCATCAACGACTTCCAGCCGAAGGGGAAGAAGACCTTCGAAGAAGTGAGGAATTGGTTTCTGGCCAACGCCGAGTTAGGGCACAACTCAGAAATTCTCGTGTACGAGATCCAAAAGGACATCGGCGAAATCCTCAACAAGGAGGTTCTCAAATCGAGCGGGGATTACTACAGCGGCGTGATTGTCGCCAAAAGTGGTTAAATTGTGTGGAACACTTCTATTTGTGGCTCATTGTTTCAAACACTTTGTATACATGCATGTGACTTGAATGTTTAACTCGTGTGGAACTTTGTAATATATTTGCTGCTATTCTGTTTCTTTGGTGCTGTATATTATGCTGCTGTATTCTTGCTATGTGTTGTATTCCTTCTATTTCTGTGCTACATGAATATTTATTTTTATAAATAACTCATTTATTTATTTTCAGGAAAACATAGTACCAGTGGCGGTTATAAACCACCGCCACTGAACATATAGCAGTGGCGGTTATACACCACCGCCACTGGAACCTTTTCCAGTGGCGGTGGCCACAGACCCCCACTGGAAATGTCCAGTGGCGGGTACTTTGCCCGCCACTGATGTACTCCGCGCACTTTTCGGGTGGTGCCGGAGGGATTTACAGTGGCGGATTGTAGGTCTTCGGTGGCGGGTATTTTACCTGCCATTGGTGATCTCAGTGCAGCAGTGGCGGGTATTTTACCCGCCACCGGTGCTAAAACCTCCGGTGACGTAGAGTTGGTGGCGGGCGTGATCACCGCCACCAACCCCATTTTTTGACCGCCACTGGAGGGGTTTTTTGGAGCAGTGAAGCCACCTGGCCTGGCCAACCGTTCGTCTAGGGCCCGTAGGGGCATCGTCATCAACCCTGTATCTCCATTGGGAGAAATGCAGATATAAATGAGGAGACACGAAGAACTTCTTAATTTGTATATCTTCCTGGAAGTTGATTTTAGATCCTGTCTAAATTAGATGATCACTGGTACTTTGAAAATGTAGCTCTGAGAAGATCCACCGTGAAGGTGGTTGTTTCATGTCCGGAGTGAAAAACTCATTATATGACCTTCATTGTTCGGATCAACAACAATATACTTGCAACGTCATCTATTGAGGGTGTTTGTCTCAGCCCAAGGGATTTTACCCCATTGGGGAACGGGGATCGGTAAAAGTTAATCCTCATGGGTCAAAGACTCAAGGTGAAGTTCCAAAACCGGTCCAGCACTCTCCAAACCCGATGTCCTATGGGTTTCACAAAACAATTAATGTAGCCCATCTAGATCAATGGCACAATTCATCCCGTACCCATATGCATCCAAAATTATACTCTATCGTGGGCCTGCCTTCGTTTAGTGATGTTGTCCTGTTATATGTGTGTGTGAAATGATGATGAAATATGTTGTTTTGTTGTTATAATGCTGCTGAAATGTGATGCTTTGTTGGCATGATGCTGCCGTTTTTTCGGGTTGGGCCATGTATTTTCGCGGGTTTTGAATTCTCTGACGGGAACAAAAAACCCGATGGGGATGGGATGGGAAAAAAATGAAGCCAGTGACCAGAGACGGGAATGTGGACGGGACTGGGATCAGGGTTGGGTGGACAGTTTTGGGCGAGCACTACCCGGTGGGGTTCGTCTCCGTTGCCATCCTTAGTTTCAGGCTGATGTTTTGGCCTTAATTGGTTGTAACCGACCTCCTCCTGTATCTAGCATGCAACATCGGCGCAAGTATGTATCTCCTTTTTGAAGGCGTTGCTTCTGAAGAATGGCAAAACGTGTATATAACATTCATGTCAGCAAGGAGAAGTTGTCCAAGTGTCCAACGAGTGAGCGGATTAGCTTGTCGCTTGCGCATGTCCTTTTTTTATCCTCAGGTTAAAATCACTTTTTATTGGTTCATCCGGGCAATTGATGGACTCTCAGAACAAAGCAAACTTGCAGGCTACTCCAGCGCCCGGGGACAATGATTAGGAATTAGTTCGATTAATTTTTATACTGCAAGATCAGAGGAAGGTTTTGGACGTGGTAAAAATTTGACTTCGTAACAATGTTATTTTGCAATGTCTACTCTCTCTCTCTCTGCGTGTGTGGATGGTGCCAAGATTCCATCATCGATCACGTCAAATGGATTAACCAACACTAAACCGCGTAAGTGTACTTCTCCAGCTGCAGCCTTTGGGGAATAGTCTCCAACTATATCCAACAACCATCAATGCATGCGATAACCTAAATAACCTTTTTCTCTGACTGACTATCTGCAACAAGTTAAGGCAGGCCAAAGCGTACGTAATTAAAGGAAACACGAAAGGGACTAGCTCTTTGTATGATTAAAGCATTAATATCTTGTATATGTCACACGACTTAGCCCGGGTCGATCGACGTTGTACAGTGCATACATCGCAAAGAGAGACGGGCCGGGTCAAGGATTGATCGAAGTTAGGCTATAGCTTAGCTGGTTTCCTCAATAAGAAATTTCATGGTAACACGCACCCTCTTCTTCTTGTCCGAATTTATTTATCACCGTGTTACGCGAATGATTGGTGCAAATTAAAGGTCTAATGGTGAGACATGCATACGTAATGTCGGCCAGCGTGTACATTATACTATTATGTACGAGTAAATTAAGAGCGCTTGGACCAGGCATGCGAAGAAATTTGAGTCCTAGCTACTCTTGCGTCCACAGAAAATAAATTTATAAACACAGGATTTGAGTCATACTTATAGAATATAGCGAGAAAGTGAGTACAAGTCTGGACATATGGATCGGACCAATGTGCCATAACCACAATACGATAATAATACTTTAGTCTGGTCCGTCAATGCGCTGCAGGCAACCAAAAAGAAAAGAAGCTTTCGGTCCTAGCCTGTCATTTTGTGGGGATCGACCGTTTGATTATAGAGTTGATTATATATGTACATCCTCACAATGTATTTAGTACTACGACGAGCGTCGATCCTATAAAAGATTAGGCCATCAGGTATATTGGGAAAACACATGTATAACACATACTTCCCTCCGGTCCATATAATAAGTGTCGGAAATTTAATATAAATTAATACAATTTTATAGTACTAAATTTCCAACATTATTATGGATAGGAAAGAGTACAAGTTGTTGAATAATTAGGTAATTTCGATAAATATTTAATTAAAAAAACAATGTGTAAAATATGTAGCATATTATATCATGCAAACTAGACAAATTAAATAGTAACGCACAGCAATAAAACTCATCTAATTTCACGGCATGAATAATAAAATTACTAATCAAAATCAACAAGAAAGAGCAGATTACGTACGGTGTTGTACACTTTTCTTGTGTTTGTTTGTCGGTGACGAGTCCGGCGGCGTCGATGTGCACGCCGGCAGCAGCAACAGCCTTGACTACCTCCTGAGCAGCGGCCAGCGCCTGTGCAGCAGCAGTTGCCTGGGCTTTGAGTTGGGCAGCCTGCTGCTGCTGAGCTAGAGCGGCATCCTGAGCCGCGGGATCTCTGAGATCGTCGGCCACTGGTGATGAAGATGCCAACGAAACAGGGACGTGAAGAAGCGAGCAGTCGCGTGAGAACGCTCCCCAAAAACCTTATCGACCGTCTCCCGAGCAGGATCTCGAAGGTCGGGCTTCCGGAGGCCTGCTCTCCCTGCGATCTGTGCACGCAGTCGACAGGATGGAGTAACAGTTCGCGGCGAAAAGCAAGATTGGATCGTGGGCGTGACAGCTAGGGTTGTGGCGTGATCCGTCCGGAGACTGCAGTCGTCTTATTATATAGAATTTCTGGAATGGGCTTTTGAGATTTTTCAGGAATTAATTTCAGATTGGGCCTTGGGCCTAACCCAAAATTCCAACAATCCCCCACAATATCTCATAAGCACATAAAATTGCCATTGATCCAAAACTCTGTTTTTGATATACCAGTGTTTCAGTGGAGACCGGTTAAGGTCGAACATCCACTTAAACAAATAGCTTCACTCACGCACAACTGAACAATGGACAAACCTTGAATTGTTGGTTTTCTGTGTTAGAGCTTCACTAAATTGTTGTCTAGTACTGGGCTGCCGAATGCTATCCCGCGGTGTGTAGCATATAAGTCCTTCTCCAGACCTTTTTATAAGCTTACTAGAGACCACCCAAATCTCATAGACTGCGACCAACAGTCAGGCTCACATAGGTGTGTTTTTTAGAGACTAATCTGTAGGACAGTATCTCCCTTGCAAATTAATGCAACGCGTTAGAACACATTAAGTTAAACAACTTACCATACAGTACACGAGAGTAATGCATCGTCAACGGAGTGGGATAAAGAATGTACACTCTCCTCAGTTATCTAATGACTTGTTTCCCAGGTCCTAATTCACGGGATCTCCGATCACATAGGTTGTTTTACCGCCATGATAACTCACATGGGTCGCAACCCCATCTCCCTTGATGCAGATTCTATCACATTCCTTGATAGACCCTTTGTAAATGGATCTGCCAGATTTTTAGCCGTTGGGATATATCCCAATGCTATTATTTCGTAATTTCTCATTGCTCTGACAGATTTCAGACGTCTCCTGACGTTTCTTGATGACTTCATGTTATCTTTAGAACTGTTCACTTTGACTATCACAGTTTGATTGTCACAGTTCATAAGAATCGCCGGTATTGGTTTTTCAACAATCGGCAAGTCCATCAAGAGCTCACAAAACCAGTCGGCTTCAACCGTGGATGTATCTAATGCTGAAAGTTCTGCTTCCATTGTTGATCTGGTTAAGATCGTTTGCTTGCAAGACTTCCATGAAACAGCGCCCCCTCCGAGTGTGAACACATATCCACTCGTGGCCTTTAGCTCATCAGCATCAGATATCCAGTTTAAATCACTATAACCCTCAAGTACCTTGGGGTACCCAGTATAGTGTATACCATCGCTCATTGTGCCCTTTAGATAGCGCATGACCCTCTCGAGTGCACTCCAATGATCATCTCCCGGATTCTTATTGAACCGACTCAGTTTGCTCATAGCAAAAGAGATGTCAGGTCTAGTTGCACTAGCCAAATACATGAGCGAACCAATCATCTGAGAATATCTCAGTTGGTCTCTTCCAATTCTGTGATTCTTGCGAAGCAGAACGTTTGGATCATAAGGAGTTGGAGAAGGTTTACAATCAGCATAGCCGAAACGAATCAAAATCTTTTCCACATAGTGAGATTGCAACAAAGTGATCTCACCATTGTCACCTCTCACGAGCTTGATATTCAGAATAACATCAGCTACACCAAGGTCTTTCATGTCAAAGCACTTCGAGAAGAAAGTCTTAACCTCTTCAATCACTTTGAGGTTAGTCCCAAATATTAGTATGTCATCGACATACAAACAAAGTATAACTCCCTCACCCTCACCATGGCAGTAGTATACACATTTGTCAGCTTCGTTTACAACAAAACCGGCAGATGTTAAAGTTTTGTCAAACTTCTCATGCCATTGCTTAGGAGCTTGTTTCAGGCCATATAGAGACTTTAATAACTTACACACTTTGCCTTCATGACCCTTTATTACAAATCCATCTGGCCGGTTCATGTAAATTCCCTCTTCCAACTCTCCGTTTAGAAAGCTGCCTTAACGTCCATAGGAGGCAGCCAGTGATAGTAATACTCTGATTGTGGTCAATCGAGCTATAGATGAGTAAGGATAAAAGAAATCTTCACTTTCTTTTTGGGTAAAACCCTTGGCCACAAGCCATGCCTTGTACTTCTCAACAGTACCATCAGGCCTAAGCTTTTTTCTTGAATATCCACTTGCATCCTACAAGTTTGCACCCATACGGACGGTCAACGACCTCCCAAGTACCATTAGCCATGATAGAATTCATCTCACTACGAATAGCTTCCTTCCAATAGTCTGCATCCGGAGATGCAAAGGCCTCATTAATGGTTTTAGGGGTGTCATCCACAAGGTACATAATGAAATCATCACCAAAGGATTTAGCAATCCTTTGTCGCTTACCCCAAATAGGAGCTTCATTGTCATACTCCTCAGAAATCTCAGCAAGTGTTTGTTCAAGATTTTCCACTGGGATGGTAGGTTCAGGAGCTACACCATGATCCTGATGTTCCTCTAAACTGACGGGTTCAGCAGGTACATCATGATCCTTTCTAGATGTGCTATCCATATCTCTCATGGGAAATATGTTCTCAAAGAATGTAGCATCCCTGGACTCCATAATTGTACCGACGCTCATGTCAGGTACTCCAGAATTTACAACCAAGAATCTATAGCCAACACTCCGAAGTGCGTAGCCAACAAAGACACAATCAACGGTTTTTAGTCCAAGCTTACGTTTCTTGGTAATTGGCACATTGACTTTCGCCAAACAACCCCAAATCCGTAAGTAAGAAAGTGTGAGTCTTTTCTTTTCCCATAACTCGTATGGTGTGACTTTTTTATCTTTTGTGGGAACACGATTTAGGACATGACATGAAGTCAATAGCTCCTCTCCCCATCATGCCTTGGATAAACCAACAGTGTCTAACATGGCGTTGACAAAGTCAGTCAGCGTACGGTTTTTTCTCTCAGCAACCCCGTTTGACTGGGGCGAATAGGAAGGCGTCCTCTCATGGACTATGCCATGTTCCTCACAAAATGAATTACACTCACTGGAGAAATATTCTCCACCGCAGTCAGACCGCAAACTTTTAACTTTCTTCTCAAGTTGATTCTCGACTTCAGCTTTATAGATCTTAAAATAATGCAATGCTTCATCCTTTCATTTTAATAAATACACATAACAGAATCTAGTCGCATCATCAATGAAAGTCATAAAGTAATGTTTTCCACCTTTGGTTAATACACCATTCATCTCACAAAGATCAGAATGTACGAGCTCTAACGGTGCTAGGTTCCTCTCCTCAGCAGCCTTGTGAGGCTTGCAAAGCTGCTTCGCTTGCACACAAGCTTGGCACTTCAAACCTTTAACCACAGTGATTTTAGGGATTAAACTCAGATTTGCTAATCGTGTCATGCAACCAAAATTAATGTGACAAAGTCATGAATGCCAAACATTAGACTCATGATTAATAGAATTGACGCTGTTCACGACCTTATTACAAAAATCTAAAAGGGATAAGCGGAACAAGCCTCTGCACTCATAACCTTTACCAATAAATTGTCCATACTTAGACACAATAACTTTATTGGACTCAAACACTAACTTAAATCCGTCCTTGCAAAGGAGGGATCAACTAACAAAATTCTTCTGAATGGAGGGCACATGCTGCACGTTCCTCAGCTGCACGATCTTTCCTGAAGTAAACTTCAGATCCACCATGCTAACACCATGAACAGAAGCATGGGCGTTGTTCCTCATCGTCACTGAGGAGCTGATGGTCTGATATGAAGAAAACAAGGAAATATCAGCACACACATGAATAGTTGCACATGTATCGACCCACCAATCGGTGGACTAACATACAGAAAATACAGTAAATAAATTACCATACCCGCCTGCATCTTCATTGTTGCCAATGGTCAAATTAGCAAACTTTTGGCGAATCTGTCCTCCTTTGCGCTCCTTTCAGTTAGTCGCCCAGTGGCCAAGTCCTCCACACACAAAGCAAGGATCCTTGTCCTTGTTGCCTCCTTTCTTCTTCTTCTTGAAAGTGGTACTGTTTTTTGGACCAGCATTGTTGAATGCCTTTCCCTTTCCCTTGTTGTTACTGTTGTTGTGGTTGTTTCTCTGAACCATGTTGGCAATGAACGTACCCTCTTGTGTGTTGCCTTTGGGGTCAGCAGCTTTTGCTCTCACCTTCTCCTCAACATCAAGAGTCCCAATCAGGTTCTCCATTCTTATTTCTTGTCTCTTGTGTTTTAGTGAAGTAGCAAAGTTCCTCCACGAGGAAGGAAGCTTGGCGATGATGCCCCCGGCGACAAACTTGTCGGGTAGTGGACACTTGAATTGATCAAGTTCCTTAGCCATAGTCAGTAACTCATGAGCTTCTTCCACTACAGATTGGTTTGCAACCATCTTAGAGTCAAAGAACTGCTCCATGACGTACAGCTCACTGCCAGCGTCAGATGCACCAAACTTAGCATCAAGCGCATCCCACAACTCTTTGGCATCCTGATAGTGCAGATAAGCATCAAGGAGCTTATCTCCCAGCACACTACAGATCGCACCGACGACTACAACACAAGCCTCAACATACAACTGTTGAGGAGCAATTGTTTGAGTCTTCCCGTGTTGTACCGCCCACCATGCGCCCATAGCCACGATCCACATATGACATTTATACTGCCACCTCTTAAAGTGCAGTCCAGTAAACACAGGTGGTTTCAATGCGACAGCAAATTGAGACATCGAAAATTGCCTACACGATAAGGTTTTTGGATTGCTGAGTAATTAGGTAATTTCGATGAATATTTAATCCAAAAACAATGTGTAAAATATGTAGCATATTATATCATGCAAACTAGACAAATTAAATAGCAATGCATAGCAATAAAACTCATCTAATTTCACGGCATGAATAATAGAACTACTAATCAAAATCAATAAGAAACAGCAGATTACGTACGGTGTTGTACTCTTTTCTTGTGTTTCTTTGTTGAGGTCGGTGACGAGTCCGGCGGCGTCGATGTTCACGCCGGCAGCAGCAGCAGCCTTGACTACCTCCTGGGCAACGGGCAGCGCCTGCGCTTGCGCCTGGGTAGCAACAGTTGCCTGGGCTTGGAGTTGGGCAGCCTACTGCTGCTGAGCTAGAGCGGCAGCCTGAGCCGCGGGATCTCCGAGGTCGTCGGCCATTGGTGATGAAGATGCCGACAAAACAGGAACGTGAAGAAGCGAGCAGTCGCGTGAGAACGCTCCCCAAAAAACTTATCGACCGTCTCCCGGACAGGATCTCGAAGGTCGGGGTTCTCGAGGCCTGCTCTCCCAGCGATCTGTGCACGCAATTGACGGGATGGAGAGCAGTTGGCGACAAACAGCGAGATTGGGTCGTGGGCGTGACAGCTAGGGTTGTGGCGTGGTCCGTCCGGAGGCCGCGATCGTCTTATTATATAGGCACGCAGGCGGACTTCGGTTCGGTTTAGGAAACCAAAACCGACTCCGTAATGATCAGGATTTGTTACGCGTAAGCAATGGATTCCGACTGCCAAAAAAATAAGCATGACCCCGCCCCGCCCCGCACCTACCCGGTGCGGCTCGAGCCACGAAACGCAGCGCGCGTAGCGTGGCAAGGCGAGCGGAGGAGGAGTGCGCGTGGGGATTTTCCTTGGTCCTTTGCTCAAGAGGTGAGAACCAACATACTTTATATATTGGTCCAACTCCTCCTAAACTAGTAAGGTGGGACTATGCCCATTTCCTCGTCCCACTTCATGAATGTGCTTTTGAGATTTTTCAAGAATTAATTTCAGATTGAACCTTGGGCCTAACCCAAAATTACAACACAAGTTACAAATACACGTAGGAAAAATCTAGGATAGAAATAATAGAAGGATATATCGTGGCGAAGATTGAACTGTCAGATAAATCGACTGAAACTTGATTTTGTTATTCAGGTGACTTAATTTGCAATAGCAAACCCGATTAATTTATTATTATATATTTGCAGGGACAAGACAATGCATGATACTCACTCTAACATCCCTCTCTTTTTTCCCTTTCTCACTACGTACAATTAAGAAGTGCCGAGTAGCGCGACAAAGTCGACCTTGATTTGTCTCCCTTAACGGCCCTGCCCATCAGACGCCGTCCATTGCTGCCTCGAGATATGCACAGCTGGTGGTGACGCGTTGACCAGGGACAAGGTTCCGAAGGGAAGCAATGATCATTACTGTATGCGTACGTAGTACACTCTTTGATCAATGATCATCGTATAGTTTGCTGGGGGGTAAGCAAATTAGCTTAGTCATTACTGTACTAATTTAGTTGCTGCCTATGTAAGGTGGATGGAGGGAAGCAGCAGCCAGAGCAGGTGACCTGTAATAAATATGTAGCATTCATACTATTAACGATCGATGATCGGGTCTAGTTTTTGACTTGGTGTTGCAACACTGGCCCGCTGGCCAACTTTTTCTCAACCGCTACGTAGGCGCGTCGGTGCATGCTTGTACTACATAAACATGCCCCCATTAATCCCTTGAGCCATCAACTCTACTATTCAACTCATCCTCACATCTCAATCCAGTTCCAACATTTCTCGAGCTAGCTTGTCATCAGAAGCTCCGGCCGGTCATGAGGTCGCCGTGGTTGGTTCTTGCGGCGGCGGCTCTCGCCGTGTCCGTCTCATCGGTCACGGCATATCCGCCGCCGTCCAACTCTTTGAAGGTTGGGTTCTACGAGCACTCCTGCCCGCAGGCGGAGGCCATAGTGCGCGACGCCGTTCGCCGTGCCATCGCCCGTAACCCCGGCTTCGCCCCCGGCCTCATCCGCATGCACTTCCATGACTGCTTCGTCAGGGTAAGCAAAGAAGAAGAGCTTTGCATGCATGAATCTGGTCTTGTTGGTTGTCGTTGACTATGATCTGACCGTTGACTTTGCCACGTGTATGTACAAATACAGGGCTGCGATGGATCCGTGCTGATCAACTCGACCCCGGGCAACCGGGCGGAGAAGGACTCGGTGGCCAACACCCCGAGCCTTCGAGGCTTCGAGGTGATCGACGACGCCAAGGCCATCCTGGAATCCGTGTGCCCGCGCACGGTCTCCTGCGCCGACATCCTCGCCTTCGCCGCCCGCGACAGCACTCTCCTCGCCGGGGACATCGCCTACGCCGTCCCCTCCGGCCGCCGCGACGGCCTCGTCTCCCGGGAATCCGAGGTGCTCGATAACAACGTGCCGCCGCCCACCGACGAGGTCGGCGCCCTCATCGCCTCCTTCGCACGCAAGGGGCTCAGCGCCGACGACATGGTCACGCTCTCCGGCGCGCACACCATCGGCCGTTCCCACTGCTCCTCCTTCACGCAGCGGCTCCACAACTTCACCGGTGTCCGAGGACGCACCGACCCTTCCATCGAGCCGTACTACGCGGCGGAGCTCAAACGGAGGTGCCCGCCGGAGACGAACGACATGAACAACCCCACCGTCGTGCCGCTTGACGTCGTGACGCCGGTGCAGTTTGATAACCAGTACTTCAAGAACGTGCTGGCGCATAAGGTGCCGCTCACGTCGGACCAGACGCTGCTCACCTGCAAGCGCACCGCCGGGATTGTTGTCTTCCACGCCGCTGTGGAGAAGGCGTGGCGGGCCAAGTTTGCGGTGTCGATGGTCAGGATGGGCAACGTCGGTGTGCTCACCGGCGACCAGGGCGAGATCAGGGAGAAATGCTTCGCCGTCAACAGACGCTACTAAGCCACTCGCAGGCTTCCAATATCTGTTAATCCAAATTTCAGTGCAGTACACATGTGTGTTCATGTTGGTCCTTCAGTTTCTTGTGAGTTCATTTCCCAATGTGAATTGTTGTTGTTCGTTTGTGTCAAGAAAGGAGTAATTAAGAAAGAAACAATCTTGTGTGCAGATCAGACCAGAAATTTCTGGTGCTTCGTTAGCACGAGCGAGCAGATTTTCTCTTGAGAGCGTGCAATTTTGAGAACATCGTCAAAGGAATAAAGCTAGATGGGCTTTTAGAAACACTGGTTGGGCCTGCAATTGGGAGTGATTTTTCTGACCACGTAGGTGAGTACCCCGCCTGTCCTGTCCATCGGAGCAGTATTTCATTCCTCGGGATTTGCGCCAGAATCAGGTTTTAAGGAAAGTCATTATGGCCATCGACAACTAAATATCTGACGCAGCCTCTTGTTCATATCGTAGGATACTGTAGGTGATATTGCCAAAGTCACTGTAGTTCCCATGACTACTGTTTCTTCTATCTCTTCGAGTATTGCGCTCTCTCTACTGATTTTCTTGTATTTTATATTTTCCAGCACTGTTTTCTCTCCAGTCATTTCTTCTTTTTGTCCCATCCCACAAAAGGCACAAGGATAGCAGGCTTCTGTTCACTAGGGACCCACCTGGAGCCGGAGGGTCTAGACTTTCGACTTCAAAATTACTCCGCTAGCTCACGTGAAGTTGGACAAGATAACTTTAGGATTGTGCAGTGGTCAAACTGACCGTAAGGACTGCTACTCGGTTTGTATTTTCACAGGAACGACTGAGTTTTCTTCATGCGATTCACATGCGTACTCATGGTGCTTAAAGCATTGAAACACACGAAAAAAATATCTATGAACAAATGCATGTGTTATTCAGAGTTTCAGAGATGCTTTTGACATCAACGAAACACTAGAAAAAACATTGTTTGGCCGAGGACACTACAAAACATTGGGAAAAACAATGTTCTGACGTCCAAACTAGAAAAACATTGGAAAAAACAATGTTTGCCATGCACAGTAAAACATCTTTAAGCAAAGCTTCCCAATATTGCTCACATCTTTAAGCAAAGCTCCTCATTACTCCTATGCCCCCCAATATTACTGCTATCAAGACTAGTACTATTCAGACTACTGGTACTCCGAGTGAGTCATGGAGCAAGCGCTACAGTGGAAAACTTGCTGCAAGGGTCTGTCAGTCTCTGCTAAAAGCAGACCTACGTGATGCGCCCTGCAGTGCCCTACCACCCCTATGGACCGTGTTCAGTTAATGTGACTGTAAATCCTGATCGGCCACCTAACATGGCTCGGATCCCTATACAGGCGACGGTGTGGATAATCTAGGCAGGCACCCACGGCGTCAGCTAGAAATTTCCCGCCTGCAATTTCAAGTATCAAGTGATCAACGACTGACAGGCTAATCTAGCCCATTTTAATAATTCGGACCAGAGAACTGGACCATTGAAGTTGAAACCCAGCTCCTAGGCGACTTTTTTTTACATGGAAAAGGATTTCCATTTACCCGCAAATTTGCCAATTATGAGAATTTCCATTAACCATCATGCCCAACCAAATCGCTGGCGACCAAAGACCACAGAATGTCGACTTGCGTGGCCAAGATCTGTGCATATCAACGGAATGTGGAACGCATAGATGAATAAGGCGGCATGTTGCACTACCAGGATCTCAGAGTTTAGTAACGGTGCAGAACCGTCAAAAATAGTCCAAAAACCGACACGAAAAAGAAAAAAAAATTGAAACATCAACGGTGGGGAAGGCCTGAATCAAACTTCTTTATTGAAAAAAAAAGGGAAGAGTTTACAAGGAAGGGGAGGGGGAGGAGGCAGAATACAACGCAAGGCGCAGGGAAGAACCAAGATCTACAAAGGGCTAGGGGGGGGGATCGACCGGGGAGCCCAGGAGGACCAGAGAGCAACCAGATCACGGATAGAGCTCGCCAAGAGCAAGTCGGAGTGGGGGATGCCATCGAACACACGCCGGTTCCTACTCTTCCAGATCGCCCAAAATAGCAAGAGCATGAACGTGTTCGCTTGAGAGGGGCGAAGCCCATGGAGTGCCGCTGTGCATCACACAGGCCACACAAGTTCAGGGCGCCCACAGCAGCGGCAATGGGGACACCCAGCGCCTGCCACAAGGAGAACAGCCGCGGACATCCCGCCAGGAGGTGGAGCAGATCTTCGTCGACGTTGACGGGGCAGAAGGGGTAGGAGGGGGTGGGGAGCAAGCTGTGACGGTGCAGCACCACCCTCATCCTGGTGTTTCCATGCCGGGCAACCCAGAAGAAGATCTGGACCTTCTTTGGGGCAAAGTTGTCCTAGTTGATGTCACCATGCGGCACATGAGACGCAGGTGGGTGAAGAAGCTTGTACAGACGCCGAGTAGAGGGCTTCGCACCATTGGGCAGGAGCCGAACAGCCGAAACCGCGGAGAGCAGGGGAAGCCTTAAGCGACGGAGATCGGCGAGCGCGGCGCTAGCCGTGGAGGTTAGGCGGGGGCGCAACGAGAGAATCAGGCCACTAGGGCCGATCGAAGAGGCCACGCTCGCAGCAGAGGCCAAGCACTGGGAGAAGAGGGCGGGAAACCTGAGAGCAAGGGCGCCGCCACGGACCCAGCGGTCGAGCCAGAATGACGCGCGCTCACCATCGCCGACGTGGACAACGGAGAGATCCCGCACACGGGGGAACACGGACTTGAGCGCGCGCCAGAAGGGAGTGTCCGACGCCACAGCCGGATCGGCGATCCCATAATCACCGTACCACCGCGTAACCCAGCGCGCCTAGGGGGGATCGTCTCCGGCGAGGAGCCTGAAGATGAACTTCGCGAGGAGGCAGTCGTTCTGGACAGCCAGGTCCTTGAGACCCAGGCCACCATCGGAGCGCGCCCGACAGGCACGCGACCAGGCCACGCGAGGGGGTGGAGGAGCCGGGGATCACCGCGCCCGGCGGCAACCAAACGTTGAAGGAGGTCGGCAATGATGATGAAGAGATACGGCGGGAGAGGATCGCCCTGGCGGAGCCCACGCTTGTAGTTGCTCCAGCGGCCTGGGACACCATTCAAGAGGACGGAGGCGCGTCCGAAGGCAAGGATGCAGGCCATCCAGGCCCGCCAGCGTTCACCGAAGCCACGAGCGGCGAGGATGGCGTCCAGGGCAGCCCACTCCACGGTGTCGAAAGCTTTCCGAAAGTCAAGTTTCAGCACCATGGCAGCGGTGCGACGTTTTTGGCAGCACTGGATTAGCTCGGCCGCGTAGGCAAAATTGTCGGCGATGTTCCTCCCGCGGATGAACCCAGACTGGTCCAGCGTAACCAGATCGGGAATGCGGGGTTGAATCCGGTTCGTCAGCACTTTGCACAAAATCTTGAGAGCGCACCCCTGAAGGGAGATAGGCCAGAACCCGTCGGCTGTGACGACGTCCGGCTTCTTATGGAGCAGGGTGATGTAAGCCTGATTTAGCGGCGCGGGGGAGACACCACCATCGCGGAAAGCAGAGATGAAGTCCATAAGGTCACCCTTCACAAGCGGACAGAAGGTTTTGAAGAAGGCCGGACCAAAGCCGTCGGGGCCGGGAGCGGCGTCGGAGCGCATACGAAGCACCGCCTGGTGGACTTCGTCCACCGAGAATGGCGCCTCAAGCTGCGACAAGCCCGCGACCAGATCATACAGCTCCCCGAGGTTAAAGGCGAACCTGGGAGGAGCAGAGGATCCCAAGAGATCGGAGTAGAAGTCGGAGAGCAGACGCTCTTTGTCATCATGGTTGAAAACGGGGCGAGCACCATCATGCAGGACCTGAATTTTGTTCTTGCGAAACCTGACCGAGGCGCGGGCGTGGAAGAAAGAGGTGTTCTCATCTCCCAACTTGCAGAAGCGGACGGCGTTACACGAAAATAAATCACCGTCGTCACTAATCTCTGAGTTCCTTGTAGTGTTTGACGGGTGGAGCGAGTGGTCATTGTGGCGTGTTCACCCAACATAGATGGCGGTTTGATCTCCGGATCATCGATCGACCATCTCAGGCGTGTATTTTGCTTTTAATTCGATATCACATTACATACGAAAAATGCTTACTCGTACGTCTATGCAGTGTGCATCTAGTTACGCGGAAGACGGGTGCTTGAGCACTTATGCTGCTATGGCGACAAACAATCAAAAAAGCTTGTCTCATCTTTTAAGATTGTGAAATTTTTTGACTGACCAGGTCCTTGTGATTTGCGTGTGCGTGGGGAAACCTGACCGACCAAAACTGATTGCTGCATTTCCAGTCCAGGGATAGTCTTTCTTTGGTTAATGTTCGTGTCAGTGGGAAACTCTCGAGCAAGAACTTCACGTTCCTTTCGCCATGTAGATCATTACACTGGCTACATGGAGCATTTGGAAGACGAGAAACGACTGCATCTTTAATGGGATTACTCCATCCTTATATCGCTGTAGAAGAACTTTTAAAGACGAACTCAATCTTGTTTTTCATAGAGCTAGAAAGGCCTGGATTGATAATTTCATGTAACTTCCATGTACATTTTCCCTTTTTAATTATATATGCAATAGGCCTTGTGGCCTAAAGCTTTCCGTAAAAAAAATGTTCGTGTCAGCAGTGACACACACAGCATGGAAAACGCGGTCAGCTGGCCTCACACAACACACGACCTCGAAAGCTACGGGCCACCGCGTTTGCTTTGAGCCCAAATTAAGCTTTAGCTGACCGATGGCGACCTGGCCTCCGTGCCGTTGGATGGCAGGCTGGCTGGGGCGATCTTAGCCGTCCATGGGCCGTGCGAGGATGCATGTGCATGCTTGTCCTTAATTAATTTTTCTGCTCTTTGGAAGCTTTACACTTGGACTAGATTTTGCTTGTGTACTTGTCACCGGCCCGTAACGTCATGTCAGTTGGAAATTAAGAAGATGACAACTGAGCAGGTGGTACACTTGACCCTGCCTCTCTGAAGCTTCTGAAGCTAGCTCTAGCCAGCTATAAAATGGTCCAAAATTTATGCACGGGAAGCCTTCTTAGTACTAGCAAAACAAGTCATACGCCTTATAAAATGGAACAGAGTGAGTACTGTGCATCGTGGAAGGTGCATGCTATCTAGTCTAGGCAGACAATGAGACCAAATTAGCCTTAAAAAAAAAGACAATGAGACCAAATGTACATGAATAACCAGCAGCTGGCCTTCTTGTGCTAGCTCAAACTACACCAAACTTTGTCCTGGCTGATGCATTTTATGAGGGCACGTACATTTCACATAAGCGTGGATCTATAATTTTGCACCTTCATGCTAGCAGCTAGCTCGACCCTGTTGATTATGCCCTTGACGACATGGAAAACGTGGACTATTACATGGCATCAATCATCCACGCACCGCACCAAATTAAGTGCTTTTGCCTTGACATCAAAGCTAGCTAGATCATGATGACCACCGGCCGGCTGCGCGGTGCGTGTCGTCTGTCTGCGCCGTTGGATACTTGGATGGCAAGAGGGGCAGGATCTCGTCCGTCAGAAACTCCAAGCCATTTTGCTTCTGCAGGGGGAAGCTTCCAACTTTGAACAACAACTCGGTGACCTTGTGTCAGGTTGGAAGAAGATGCCATTTGGGCAGGTACTTGCTTACACGTGTAATCATGCATTCATGCGTACTACTACTTGGAAGGTAAAGCCGTCCATCAAGGTTTATATATATATATATACGTATGTATGTGGAGATCGACTTGTTCTTTTTCTCGCAAAAGGTGATGAGCCATCCTTGTCCTCTCTCGTTGGCCCCGATCAGTGATGTATCATTTTCTCTTCTTCTTTGATTGCTTGTTAGATGCATTGTCAGATTATAACAAGAAGCCGTGTTGGCAGTTTCTAAGTGTACGGTGCAAGGTACTACCGTAGCTTCTGCGAAAATATGCACGCATTGGCTTGGCTCAATCAAGATCGACCTGCTTTTTGAGAGGCATTGTCGATTTTACAAACAGAAATTAATTGATGGACCGCCCCTGGCCAGTGACAACTTTGCCCCATCTCTCATGAATCTGGTTGATTAGTGGGAAACGGGACTAAAAATTGCCATGAACACGTCCACAATTAATGTCATCATGCAACATGACTGCACGTATATACATGTTGGGTATATATGCTAATTAAACTTTGAAAAGTTTGACTTAAGAAGGCTCAAGACAAATTAAATTTTAAGAAGTTTGACTTAAGACAAAGATAAAACTTCTTATAAACAGAGGTAATATGAATTAAGGTCACTCCCAATGCATCGTCCAATGGGTGCTGTCTTTTAACCCATAATAAATGCTAAGAAACCATATTCCCGATGCATCGTCTTTTAAGGTGGTATCTAAAATAGCAATTATTTAATACTTTGCGAGAGAGAATTAATGACTTTGTGTTGGTTTGCGTGAAGAAACGATCGCTAACATAAGAGACAGGCTCATCATTAAGAGATTGACATGTCAGCAAAATGGCTAAGATGACTCTAAGAGATTAGCAATGCGAGTGGCCTAATCACTACGGATGGACAAAAGAGGAAAAAACACTGTTCATTGTGCCGATAAAAAATCCAATCTAATCAATCAACCTACCTAGATGCTAATATTTCCTCTTGCAAACGGAAGAACGTACAGCTTGACTCCTTAATGTGATCACGCGGGCAATCGATATCTGCACCGACCGATCGACGATGGATATCACCCCTGCAAGGCGGGAACGCAAAGCAAGGTACGACGGCCGTGGATCACCAACCAACCAGGAAAAAACACACATATACGATCAAGCTAATATGATTGATTAAAACAACTAGACCATGCCGTGTTGGTGTGCACGAAAACGAAATTAATCGAAATCGAGATCAGCGTCGATCGTCGTCGACAAGCTCGCGCCACCCACTGACCCACCCATCAATGGCGGCACCACCACTACTACAGTATACAGTTCTAGTACTACGTACACGTACATTTCTGCTACAAGCTTGAGATCGGATTAGGTCTTTCGCTTTTGTTTCTATATAACACCCCTCCTTGGCGTTTCTGCCTTGGCGGCACTAGCTAGCTAAGCACACTGGCCAACTTAATTAGCTAGCTCCTACGCTAGCTAGATCGATCACATTTTCTCCGGCGATGGCCGGCTCGTCGTCGGCGTTCAGCTTTGTCCTCCTCGTGCTGTTGCTGGCGGTGTGGTGGCCGGTGGCGGCGACGGCAGGGTCCGGACTGTCGGTGGGGTTCTACAGGGAGTCATGCCCCAAGGCGGAGAAGGTGGTCAGAAGAATCATGGCCAAGGCCTTCAAGAAGGAGCCCGGCACCCCCGCCGACATCATCCGCCTCTTCTTCCACGACTGTTTCGTCCGTGTAAGTTTCTGTTCATCCTTGGAGCTGCTTAACTACACACTATGTACAAAGATATAGTGTCAATGTACATATGCGAAAATTGTTAACAGTTCTAATTCAATGCATCCCTTTATCGAACTCAAACAGAAGGACGGCTCAGATCCCATCATAACTCTTCGATAAGGAGGACATGATTGTCAATTTGCAATTTGTAAAAACTAATTAGATCCCTGCAATTTTATTTATTTCCTACATCGCGCGTGCGTGTCTCTGCGTTGGGCCAGGGGAAGCGGAGGCAGAAGTGGCCAAACATGGGCGCAAACTGCAGGCACGGATCGATCATGTTGGTGCAGTCGGTGATACTCGTAGTCTCGTACTGGAACAACGGGGTAGTCAGACCCGCCGACGGGATCCGCCGCCGCTGATGATGTCGACGCGGAGACGACCTCGTTGACCCGGTCGCCGATGCCGTCGCGTGCCCCGACGAGACGCAAGCCAGGGATAGGAGAAACTGCCCCCTCCCGCAAGCTGGCAACCGCCCAGCGCCGCCCGCTGCGTAGGGGAAGGAGGAGAAGGAGATGCCTTGGTGAAGGCCGTGGAACTGGAAAGAGATGGCCCGCCGGTCTCCCTGCTGCGATGGCGGCCTTGAAAGTCGCGAGCAGCTTCAGGTCATCCTTGAAACTCGCGAGCAGCTGCAGGTTGGCCGGGTCCCCCTACTGTGATGGCGGTGGCGGAGGAGGCGAATGGATGCTCCGTCGTACGCGGCGGAAGGAGGAGGGTGAGGGGTCGCGACGCTTGATCTGGTGGCAGGTGTGGGTGTCTTGGTAGGTGACGTCGAACATGGCAAAATCGGCGTTGGAACGCTGCACCTGCTTCGTGGCCAATTGAAAAAGACCACGGTACTCTTTGTTGAGAAAGGGGGGTAGGGGGGGGGGGGGCGTATCGAATCAGACCTCAATTGTTAATTGCATAGTGGTATTGATATTATATAGTTGGACGTGCAAGTATTTATAGAGATGTGTTACATGTATATGTTTGTTAGGGTTGTGATGCATCGGTACTTTTGGAGTCCATGCCGGGGAGCATGGCGGAGAGGGACTCGAAGCCGAACAACCCTAGCCTAGACGGCTTTGAGGTCATCGCCGACGCCAAGGAGCTCCTGGAGAAGTTGTGCCCAAGCACCGTCTCCTGCGCCGACATCCTTGCGCTTGCCGCCCGTGATGGAGCCTACCTTGCCGGCGGGTTTGACTACGCCATCCCCACGGGCCGCCGTGATGGCCTCGTCTCCAAGGAGGAAGATGTTCTCCCCAATGTCCCTCACGCCGACTTCAACCATGATGAACTTGTAGGAAACTTCACCGCAAAAGGTAAAACAAGCATCCATGATTCGTATATACTTCCTCCCCTTCCGTGCATAAAAGATGTCATTTTCGATATTTACAGTCTCCAAAGCACAAGTGTGACCACTAGTTATATATATTTAAGACAAATTCCTAGGCATATCATTTTCAAGTATCCGGTAGACATATTTGTAAAAATGTTAGCTAGCTAGTATATATATTCAGAAATTTGAAAATTGTCCAAAAACAGTATATGCATGCATGTGCCTATTAGTTTGTACGAAACAGAGCTCTCATACCATGTTCAAGCCGCATGTTCAGGTTTCACGCTGGAAGAGATGGTAACGCTTTCAGGGGCACACACCATCGGCACCTCGCACTGCTCGTCATTCACGGACCGTCTCTACGACTATTACCATGATGGCGTGTACGGCACGGACCCGGGGATGCCAGTGGCATACGCGGCAGGCCTCAAGAAAAAGTGTCCACCCGTGACATCGGCACATGATGACCCTACGATGGTGCAGTTGGACGACGTGACACCGTTCGCCATGGACAATCAATACTACAAGAACGTGTTGGCTGGCACGGTGGCGTTCGGCTCCGACATGGCGCTGTTGGAGAGCCCCGAGACGGCGGCGATGGTGGAGCGCTACGCTGCGAAGCCAACTGCTTACTGGCTCCGGCGCTTCGCCGCCGCCATGGTGAAGGTGAGCGAGATGGCAGTGCTCACCGGCAGCAAGGGGGAGATCAGGCTCAACTGCTCCAAGGTGAACTAGCGATGTTGTATGTTGGGGGAAATGATATACAGATACATACTGTTCCTTCATTTTCATGTCTCTTCTTCATTAATTTTTCATGTGTATGTTGGTGAGAAACATATATGCAGTGCATACTACAAGTTTGTTTGTTTAATATAAACTGCGTCGATTCACATATTACATCCTTGAGTATGAGTGCGGTTGACTCATGGGTCACCATAAAGATTTTGAATTATGTATCAAAGCCCGTGAAATTTGCAAATGCAACCCTACTATTGCAATGTAGGGTGCCACCACTCCTGATTGGTCAGGTGCCACAGGTTTCGACACTGTTCATCAGTGCCTTAAGTTCATAATTTCAAGAAAAACTACTGGATATTGGTCGAGAAACAGAAACTACTGAATAATTAGACCCTTTGGCTAATGCTCAATCGGAATCAGCTCGTGCTAAATAAGGTGCAATGAGTTGCATTGGTTGGAAGTATACAGTAATGTCATCGAGATATGGTCAAATGGATTGAAGCTTCCCATTGAGGGACTTGGCTAATACGGTAATACCGAACCCAACAAAATAAAAATCAACAAGTAGGTACACGGAATAGCAACAAGGCAAGACAGATGAGATGAACAAAAGAAGGCTACGTTCAAAAAAAAGAGAGAAGTTTTGCTTTGGCACCGCTTATTACCTGACGAGACACCCGTCCCAGCGTGCTAATCTCATCTGACAGCTTAATTTGCATATGCTTACTCACTTTCTTGGTACAGCGCCTCACATTCTCCTGGATTTGCAGGATTTCAGAAACACAATCAGAAAAATGCAGTGTGATTGAAAAGTCTACATACGTCCTACGATCCATAATAAGTGTCGCCAACCGAAGGAAGTATGTTCTTTCATTTCTAACTACGGTTCTGGCGGCCAGACTTTCTAAACCTATACGTGTGTTCTGAAGCATTGCGACGACACGGCCAGGTGAGGCGAGGAAGAAAAATTCCTTGACCTAAGTTACAACTTATGTTTTACTGCTGGTACTAGTAAAATCTTTTGGACAGGTAATCGTTTTCCTTGCCGGTCAGGATCTTCGGGTAAAAAACCTTGGCCGTTTCCATCCCTAATCCTGAGTGTAAACCTAATTGTAGAACGGCCCACCGAACCTCAATTGTCGAAAAGGCCCAGCCACAAGTTTTCCCATCCAGGACCTCGGCCTAAATAGATCTCATTCGCGAAAACAGCCCCGCGGAATCTCCAAACTACCCCCGAGCCCTAATCCCCTCCTCCTTCCTCTGGCGACGGCGGCGGCCATCAGCCACCGAATTGGTTCGTCCCAACCCGGATTTCCTCTCCCCGCTGCCCGATTTGAGGTCAAAACTCTCCCCTCGTTCCCAATTCAGGCGTATGGTTCGTGCGGTGGTTTTTCTCGAGTTCTCGTCGCGTGTGGTAGGAATCTGTGCGTGTGGGTTGGGGGAAGGGGGTCTCCACCAAATCGGTTCTTGCAGAATTTTGCTCTTTCGACAGAGGTAGGGGCCGAGTTTTCTGTTTGGGGTGTGGTCTATTTGCTTTTTGGCCGCTGTTGCTCGTGTGATTTGCGTAAGTTTCAGGGGATTCCTGCGCAAAAACGATTTTTTTTCTTCTTTTTTAGTTCTTACCTTGCTTTTGTTGGGTATTGTCGTCGCGGCCCCGCGAGTAGGAAGGAAGAGAGACCTTCAGCGGCGGTCCGGCGGAGGCCATGGCAACGGCGAGCGAGCGGAGGTCTGGCAACGGCGTGGTTTGTGGTCTCTGGTTTGCGGGGGCAAGGCGGTGCAGTGCATCTATGCGTGTTGCTGAATTGGGGGGGAGGGGAGCAGGAGAGATGCTGTTCTAGCCTTGTAGTAGTAGCATAGAGACGATTCGTGGAATTGGTATTACCATCTCACTGGAAGTGGCATTCACAATCACAATTGTTCTCCCTATAGATTTGCAGTGGTGAAGTAACCAGCTTCGGATAACTGTTCCAGACTCAAAACTTTGCCCTGCCCCTAGCCAAGGGTTTAGCACAAATTGACAATGGGGGCCTCCCCTCCATTTTCGTCCTGGCATTGCCACTACTCCATGACCTTTTGTAAAGTTGAGTTTTATAGAAACGGAAAACTATGTTTTGAAGCGCATGGGAGTTTGACAGGAATCACTGATGTACATTGCACTATTTGCTTCTTGTTTGTGTGGAGCCTAAGCTCTATAATTTGTAGTACATCTGATGATCTTGTTTCTGATCATGATGGATGGACTAGTTGTCGTGTTGGGTTTTTTGCTTTGGCTGGTGTTGGTCCATAAATGAGTATTCTTTGTCTACTTGTTATACAATTGATGAGCTGTGTGAACTTCCATGTTCAACTTAAGCTGTGTTCTAGAGTTCGTATTCTTGTTAACCAGGAATTTGGTTTGCATTTTGTTTTTCTTGTGTTCTTGGTTAAGCGAAAATAATTACATCTGTGGAGTTAAATTTGATGTAACATCTTCTAAATTATAGTGTCATTGCAGAACCACTCAGGAGCATGGCAGAGGGTGGTATTGTGGTAGCCATTTGCCAATATGGCGGGGAGTTCACTTCGGGCCCCAATGGTAATTTGATCTACAAAGGAGGAGAAGCGCATGCTGTTGATGTCTCTCGGGAGATGTCACTGGACAGCTTCAAGGATGAGGTGTCCAAGGTGTTCCATGTCGATGTCACTGATATGTCGTTCAAGTACTTTCTTCCGAACAATAACAGAACACTCATCACAATATCATGTGATAAAGATTTGCAACGGATGGTAGATTTTACTGCTAGTGCTGCACAAGCAGATGTTTTTGTGATAAGTAGAGTGGAGAACAGGTATATCTCGTTCCACCTTTTCTTGTAACCTTAAGATTGCAAGAGCTAATGTTAGACATTTCCTGATATGATGGAAAATTTTCTTATACTTGTTAACTACTAGGAGTATTGTAACATACTCTGGAGCTTTGACTGTTAAACCTGGATCTAGTGCAAATGGTGACAAAAGGAAAAGGCCATCTCCGAAAAAGAAGTAGGTGGTATTGTGCAGTTGTCTTTATCTAATGTATTGCTCTTCCGTTTTACAGTGAATGTTCTCTCTCTTTCTCTCTCCAGGGCATCCAAAAGTAATACGAATACCCCCACTGCTACAGCCACTGCAGTTCAAGCTAATACTAATGATGTGAATCAACCAAGACCGGTTGTTACTTTGAATGACTACAACGGGTACAGAACCAAATTTTCTATAATTGCTACATCTTTGCATTCTTTCTCTGATCTGGATGTACCTTGGTTACTATATATTGTGCCCTTCAAGATGTAAAGCAGCAAATTTAGAGCCGTCATGTTTGTCCCCCAAAAGTAGCCTTTTCTGCAGTCAATTAAAAAACATGCCAGCTTCCAAGAGGAGCAGTTTGTTCCCCCATCATGGTTCTCATATAAAATTTTACGTACCTTATGTGCTTGAGCTCTTAGTTGTGCCAGATGTTTTCATTAATTCATATTTAGTGAAAATAGGTCCACTCTAGAAAAATATAGGTCCTCTCTAGAAAAATCGCGATTTGGATTAACAAGGCTGCTTTCGCTAGATACCGCTCCGCACGCCGGCTCGGGGTTTGATTGCATCTGGAGGCCTGCCAATTGGAAACAATGGCATTAATTGGAGTAATCAGAGGGTTAATCCATTTAAGGAAGGGGAAAGCCGCCTCTTCTGTTGCGGTAGAGATCGATCAGGGACGCATTTAAGGAAGGGGAAGGCCAACAGAATCGCCAAGACATGCACAGATCGAGGAATAGCTGGCACGCGATTGTTGACCAGCAAAATTTTCTGCCCCGATGGCTCGCCCAGTCTTGGTTACAGCGTTTTCTGAGAGTGGCTATATACCCGAACGGAAGGAGGGAGTACCTACTACTCCCTCCAGACAATGGAAACACAGCATTTTGGACATAGTTTTTGTCAAACTTGTAGAACTTTGATCACCAATATTTTAAAGTTTTTATTGAAGGTGTGAAAATCGTATGTGCATATCTCTCTTTAAAAAAATACCTTTTTAATATTTCTTTTACTAGGTTTTTTAATCATACTCCTTCCCAGAATATAAAGCGTGCTTGACTTTTACGGTCTCCAAATGCCTGACATTGACTATGATTTTCACTTATAATATGCCTACAAGACATGCCTATAATATGCGTGATCTTTTTCAGCTGTGTAAATTTTGTTGTTACTACTACTTTACTTATTCCTTTGTCATTTCAAGGAATTGTAGATTTCCTTGTATGAACCCTACTCAGTGCTATCAGTTCATGCACAATGAACACGTGTTAGTTCATCCTAGATGTCTCTCTTACTGTGACATGATACATGTATGGTTTTCCTTTATTTGAACTCTCTTGAACTATTACTTTACTTTTGGATTGGAAGGGTCAATAATTCTATTTGGTGATACCATACTGTCCAATTATTATAATTTCTATTTTCCATGATGAAACTAGGGATTTTCAACTGGAATTTGGGCATGATGTTGCCTTAGCCACCACAGCTGAAGCTGTTTCCTCTGCTCCGGATGTTCTGAATCAGGAGAAGCTTGCTCTTGTTGATAACACACCAAGGTAGTTTATTTATTCAGTTTCTGAATTTTGTACACTGCAAAGTTTGTAAAATTGATAAGTTTCACAGATGCTGGCATGGATTTTGCAGGGACCCGGTTGGGCTTTTTGATGATGCAATCAATGCATATGATGGTTCTGAGATCATAATAGATCCTCCACAGGAATTTAACGATAATCCTACTGTATCTTGGGATGACATTATCAAAGGTGTCGGTCAAGAGTTTGATAACGTGAAGGATTTCCGTGCTCAGTTGTGCAAGTATGCCATCGGGAAAGGATTTGTGTACCGATTCATTAAGAATGAAACTACTCGTGTTACTGTTAAGTGTGTTGGGGATGGCTGCACCTGGCGATTGCATGCATCCGAGTCATCTCGTAACAAGAAATTTGTTATCAAGAAAATGACTGGTGAACATACATGTGGAGGAGGAGATGGAGAAGGTCAGCGGCGAGCAACAAGGCAGTGGCTGACTACCGTCATTAAGGAGAAATTGAGCAAGAACTCACTTCTGAAACCAAAGGACCTCGTCAATGAAATATATGAAGGATATGGAGTCCTGCTAACCTATTCACAGGTTTGGCGAGGTAGAGAAGTGGCACAGAAGGAGATGTTTCATGTTGTCAGGGAAACGTTCGGCCATTTGCCCTGGTATAAGGAGAGGCTTTTGCAGACCAACCCAGGGAGTATACTCGACTTGTCTGGTCTGGCAGATACAAAATTCCGCCGCTTTTTCTTTGCATTCCATGCTTCTTTGTATGGATTTGCAAATGGGTGCAGGCCTCTCCTATTTCTTGACAAGGTTCCACTCAAAGCAACAAATGAGTACAAGTTGCTGGTCGCTGCTGCAGTTGATGCAGATGATGGTGTCTTTCCAGTGGCATTTAATGTGGTTGAAGATGAAAATTTCGATAGCTGGGTTTCGTTCTTGACAAATCTGAGGTTTGCTCTCGAACATCATAACTACCCATTAAATGTTATGACATTCTTGTCCAATGGGCAAAAGGGTCTGGATGCTGCTGTCCCTCATGTGTTTGAAGGCAGCCACCACGCCTTCTGTTTGCATCATATCATGGAGGAATTCAAAGGAGAACTGAAGAAGGGACCATGGTCACAACAGATAAGAGATGCGATGGTTGAGGATTTTACTCGTGCAGCCCAAGCATGCAGCATTGATGATTTTAATGCATCAATTGAGAGCATAAGGAATATATCCACTGAAGCTGCCGACTGGATCATCGCAAGTAAGCCGGAGCACTGGTCAGACGCCATCTTCGCAGGCTGTCGGTATGACCATTTCTCCTCGAACATTGTTGATGCGTTTAATAACTGGATACCAACAAAGAAGGAGGGTTCGATGGTTCTGATGATGGACTCGCTGAGAATAAAAATAACGGAGACAATAGAAGCGAGGCGTGAAGCCTGCATGTCATGGTCAGGGCCTTTAACACCTTCCATGGATTACAAAGCACAGGACGAGATGGCGAAGGCCGGTAAGCTGATCGTGCTGTGCTCATCTGAGACTGTGTTTGAAGTACGGGGCAGTGGTATTTTTGTTGTTAATCTTGCAAATTGGGAATGCACCTGCCGAAGGTGGCAACTTTCTGGCCTCCCTTGTATGCATGCTGTTGCTGTGTTCAATAGGATTGGGCGATCTTTCTATGACTACTGCTCAAAGTTTTTCAGAATAGAGAGCTACCATTTGACATACTCAGGAACAATCTTTCCAATTCCTGACATGGATAGCTTTGATTTTACTGCTGGGGCAACGATCCCACCTCCCAAGCCACGGACATCAGATAAACCGAGAAGGAAGAGGATTAACCCCAACAAGACAACTACTCTTATACGGCTCTGTAGCAGGTGCAAACAAGTAGGCCACAATAAGGCAACGTGTGAAGCTATTTTGTAGACAAAGCAAACCCTTCATCTCCAGTATGTATAGCAGGTATAGCCTATCTTTTGTCCTGCATTTTGTCCAATAAGATAACCTCTTTCCTTGATTAATCAAGTTAGGAATATGCCATGTTTGAATTTGACAATCTTGCTGGAAATTTGACATCTTAAATTGTGAATCAAAATTTTCAATGTCGTCTCAAATGATTAATGTTCAGTTAAATGAGCTTTGCGTCGACCCATACATCTATGTCGAGTACGATTGCTTTTCATAGAAAAAAAATTGATAGGAGAAAGTCTGCTTTATTTGGTCGCTCAACTTTTTTCTTGGTTTAGTTTTGACCCCAATTCTAATGTTGTTTAACTTGCACCCTGAACTCCTAGAACCAGAATACTGTACGTCTGTACCCCCTGGTCCAACTTGAAGTGGTTCTGTCCACCGTGTACTCCTAGATGGCTTCCTCTCCTTTCCCCCCTCTCTCTCTCAAACGGATGATAAGGACTTGCTCTACTCTCCGTGCTCCTCGTTACTGTCAAGCTAGCCGCCTACTCCAATGGCCGTGGATGAGTGAGACTGGCCCGATCTATGGCTAGCCGTTGCCGTCCACGTGGAGGGAAGGTGGCAGTGAAGTGTTCATGTGGAGAGGACGGGAGTCTACGATGCAGGGATACCCCAGAGGCCTGCCGTATCGGTGTAGAAAATGGCCCGGGACGGGGATACACACCAATACGGCTGGGATACTTGTGTCCCGTGCCAGCCCCTTTTCCCGAATTAAAAAAAGAAACAAAAAGAAAAACAGCTTGGATGTGCACGAGATATTTCACTAGGCCTGTTAGTAATCGATCCACGGCCATTGGGAAGCCTACTCGATAGGATGGAAATTGACTCGATTCTCAATTTTCACATCTATAGTATTGTAGTATAACTGATGTTTATTTTTTATCTTTTTATATGTATACTCGTGTATCCCCATAAGTGTATTTTTAGAAAATGCCGTTTTCCAGTATCTCCGTATTCGTATCCCCATACCGTGTAATGTAGACGGGAATTTTTTATTCTTTTTGCCAGTGACTCTGCTGCCTTTTATCTTTATGGGATGAGGTGGCAAAACTGATATTTTTCAGCCACGCCACAAACGTAACTGCCCGCATCCCACTTTGAACAGTTTTGATCGTTGAGGGTGCACATTTTAAATGCTATTGGAGTTAGACCGAGGGGATAGTCAGAGGGACCGAATGGTAGAGTTTGTAGTATTTGATCAAGTTTATTCTGTCACCTAGAAAGCCATGTCCTAGGTTTCAGAGGGAATGGAAATTTACAAATAACATTTATCAACACTATTTGATGAAATTAATTTGATTTCTCGAATTTGAACGCCGTGAGATACTAACCAGTACATTTTCTTGGAAGTAAAACACACTATTTGCTGGCACACCATTTCTTTTTTCTTGTGGCAGAGTCATACTGCTGAACTAACTACTTTCCGCTGGTAGCATGTAGGGTCATACTGATGAAAAAGAATTCTGGCTGTTGTTCTTTGTTCCCATCCAACCTCCCTGTTTGTGATCTGAGACAACATGTTTCTGACCATTGCAGGTTCGCTTCGAGGCCTAGTGTGGTGAAAGAGATAGATAGAGGCTTTTGGTGGTGCCTGCTGTATGTAGTAGATGGAATGTGGGAATGATGCAAGACACCGATTTTTATGATTATCATTTTGTTCATATGAAGGTTTGAGCTGAAAACAATGTTTAGCAATTGGGACTAGAGATGATGAAAAACGCTAGCTTTGCTAGCTTTGGACAGTGTCAGCTGAAAGCAGAGTAGACGATGGTTTTAGCAGTTACTTTAACTTTATACTTTATAGCTGTAAGTTGGTGTTTGAAAAGTCTGGTTCATGATTACTATTTTCGTATTGTACAAGTATACTATGCCCTGCTTGGGTACAGTCATATATATACCCATGTTAATGTTATCCCGGTGTCAAATCGTTGTGCATGCCGTAGTTATCATAATTTGAAACGTTTCGGTAATTTAAAAGTTATTTGTGTAGGATTTTTAATCTTTAGGGGAAAAAAATAGGAACATAATGAGTCAAAGTCAACAATGACAAGTATAGACACAAATCAAGGTTACCAAACCAACCAAAGCTGAGCTGAGCTGACCTGACGGCGCGTCTGGTGAGCCAAATGAAAAACCTGATTGCCAGCTCAGCGCCTGCCTCCAATCAGTACCAACCTCAAAGCCAGCTCAGAAGATCCAAACCTTGCATATGCATATGCATGATTGAGACCACCAATATATCTAAATCTAGAGATATTTGGTGTCTCTAGTTTGTAGGTTGACAGCTTCTACAAGATATCTCTAGGTTCTAGCAAAAAGAAAGAAAAATGATCTCCCTGCTTTGGGTCTTTGTATGTTTAATTAATTAATTAATAGGCCACCTCGTGTTTGAAGAAGACAACAAGTTACACACATACTATATAATTCTTCTTTCGGAACACCGTCCCTTTCGATCTTTACCCCAAAAAAATCATATTTGGATGTGTGAATGCGTGCCTTCTTTCTCGCGGCTCTTCTTGCTAGTTTTCAATTTCACCACACCAATTATTGTACTACCAGGAGTAGATACTAAGCACACCTTGCTATGAATTAAGAAGAATGCACTATGTGTATAAACACTAATCCTGCAAATACACTCTTATGTGAAAAAATTATTCTGTTTTATGATTTTTCTCACGAATCTGTACTGATTTTGCTAAATGGCTATGTGGTCCTTCGCCACTGTTTAAAGGAGATACTCTCTTTTGCCAGATACTGACGGTGGTATTTTCTTGTCGGTTCATACGATCTGTACCTCTCGTCGTTATGATCAGGAGGTCAATTCGGTCGTTTATGCTTGGAACTTGCTCTCGTTCACATCCAAAAAGGCACCGGAATTTGCCCACCGATTCGTCACAACTTAAGGCTTAAGCTTAGATGCTGGTCTAAAGCCTCCGCCGAGTCAACGCTGTTGGTGGTCCCGAATTTTTGTTTTGACAAAGTCCATAGTTATTACTACATGGTTCTATCAAGACCAAGTGTCCAGGTCCAACGTACCACTCGAAACTTGATTACTTCCGGAACCCAATCTTTTTATTTTGTTGGACAAAAGTCTCAATGCATACAGTGTATTCTACTGTACTGCTCCCGTCCATCTAGGTTTGTCCTAAGTCAAAGATATTAAACTTTGACCAATTTGTTTGAAAAATGTATCAACATTTATGACACTAAATTAGTATCATTATATCCATTTTGAAATGTAATTTCATAATATCCCAATTTGATGTAATATATGTTGTTACCCTAGAAAAGTTTAACTTATGACAAACCTAAAAATACAATTATTTGTGGATGGAAGAAGTATTCTTGATAAATAAACGCATGACAGAGTAAATAATTTTGCCGCATCATAACGGTAATGGGATTTTACAATAATAAAAAAGGAAAGGAGAGGAAAACCCATAGAGAACGCTTCTTCTATTTTTATTATGGGGAAATACTTATTTATTTGGCTGTTTTTGCCTGTTCAACGGCCCACGCGTTCTGACGAACACGCGGAGACGACGTAGCTGCGACCGGTAGACCAGCAGCAGCCGCTTCGCTCTTGCTTCCCCAGTGCGAGTACTACTAGTACATAAGCTCGCCGCCGCGGCTGACCGGACGACAGCTCACAGTCGCCCTTCTTCTTCTTCTTCTTCTTCTTGCTTAGCTTCCTTCCTTCTCTTCGTCCTCCCCTGCGCCGCCGCCGCCGCCGCCGCCGCCTACGTTGTCGCCGGGACACACGCCCAAGGTGCGATCTTGACGCCGGATTCGGCTACCCTTTTCCTCCACCCCACCACCTTCTTGCTCTGATCTGCGGGGTTTTATTGTGGGATCTATTCTGCCGTGATCTGTGGTTCGAGTTTTGGGGGGACGGGTGATTTGGCTGGTTTGGTTGGTGGTCTTCGAGCTCTGAATCTCGACGAACCGGGCCGGTCCCCCCTTTCTTTCTTTGATTTGGTCGCTGTGTCTATCGCGTTTCTTTGATTTCAGTTCTTTCGATTCGATTTTCTCAAGCTATTCGTCTGACTTGCCGCGAAATTCGTAGACGACTTGACTTGAGCTTGGTGGAAAGGGGAAAAGAACGACAGTTTTTTTTTTTGTGTGTGTAGTTCCCCTTTCCGTTTCCCTTTTCTTCAGTGTGAAGAAACGCTGTAGCGTTATAATCGGTTCTTGCGTCTGTGAGCAGTTAACTGCATGTATTTGGACGGCAATTGGCAGCATCTCGTCATCAGAAATTTGCACGATTTTGCGTCAGCATGATGAATCAGTGGTACAGCTGTATGATGATGTTTCGTGTAGGAGTTGGAGATTTAGGGGTGAATCAGCTATCTGATCATGGGGGTTGTCGATTGTGATTCACATTTTGGATTGGCCTTATTTAGTGTGTTCTGGGAATTACATGACTGGATGAGCTGTGGGCAGGAGTGGCTGAGTGAGTGAAGAAGACCTGAGTTTGTTGCCATCATTTCTCCGTGTAATTTCGGTCTAGTTGAGTACAGAAGTTTGAAGTAGTTATGATTAAGATCTATAGACAAGGTGGAAGTAATGTAGTCTCAGCCTATCGTAGTTACTTCGCAACCGTCTGGTGTGTTTTTTTTTTAAGAACAAGACCTCATAATTTGCAAGAATTCGTCTGGTGCAGTGGGCCAACTACTGGTGGATTGATGAATAATCTATACACGCTTCCAACTGCTGTGCATTATTGGGGTTTGGACTAATGTGGTATGAACCTGTAGGATATTGAGAAGTATCAAGGATGTCGATGCAGAATGAGCTGTCTTTTGATCAGCTATATAATAGCAAGTGGTGGTTGTTAGTTCCAGCCTTTCATGCAGACTCCAATCTACCTGGGCAGATGCGAAACAATAAAGCACAGAGGAATGACACCATAATTTAGGGGTTTTACTTGTCGGAGATTGTTTGCACATGAACTTGATGGGCTGGTCCAAATTTCGGTTTATAAGTGAAGGAGAATGTGGAACAGCATGGGAGAAGAGGTGCAGCAGAGAGTTCATATTAATGATTTCTGTAGCTCCACATGCAATGAATACGTTGCAGTAGCAAGTGCATCAACAATCCCTTATAGGATTAATTTCTCCATTTTGGATAGATACAAAGCAGAGAAAGTAACACAAAAATTGAAGCAATGTAGTGGGATAAAATGAACAAGAAGGAGAAATTTAGTTGTACATCTTTTAAGCACTTCCTTCACTTATTTCAAAGTTCATTTTTTTTTTGCTTTCCCTTTAGGCCTTTACGCCATCTGCATTGTGAATTTAGTTATAGATCTTTAAGTTCTCCCTTCAGTTCTGCTTATGTTTCCAACTGAGTGCTCATTCATTTGTTTTTTGAATGACTGGCCTAGCTCGCTGTAATCTGTATGCATTAATGCCTGGTTCTAATGAAAGGATGCTTGGTTCAGGACTTGTTTTTGGATAGAGTATGTCGTGCTTTGGATGCTGTGGTGATGAAGATACTCAAGGAGCACCAGACAACAGGAATCCATACCCAGGAAGCCATCCAGCAAGTAATAGCTTTGAGCTCTTTTATCCTAATGATATACATAGACCGATTTCTCATACTGTATTTTACTTCTGTTGCTCGATAGTAGTTATTTAATGAATTGCTACTGATCTGCAGGGAATGATGCATATCGCACTGCAGATCCAACTCCCAGAGGTCCTCAACCTGCGAAAGTGCAACCAATTGCAGTCCCCACCATTCCCATGGATGAAATTAGGGAGGTGACTAAGGGTTTTGGTGATGAAGCTTTGATTGGTGAGGGCTCCTTTGGCAGAGTATACTTCGGTGTTCTAAGAAATGGTAGAAGTGCTGCAGTCAAAAAGTTGGATTCTAGTAAGCAACCCGACCAAGAATTGTTGGCACAGGTCCGTTCTTGTCTCAGTTTAGGAACTCTGCATCTACTATAGTCTTCTGTCTCACAAAATACATCCACAGGTGTCTATGGTGTCAAGGCTTAAGCATGAAAACGTTGTTGAGTTGCTTGGTTACTGTGTTGATGGGAGCATCCGTGTCCTTGCGTATGAATTTGCAACTATGGGTTCTCTTCATGATATGCTTCATGGTACGGTTCTGTACTGATTGAAATCTTGAACATACTCGCACTTCTTATTGATCACTTGGCGCAGTTATGTTTTCTTGTAAGATAAACCTTTACTTTAACTGTTTACAGGAAGGAAAGGTGTCAAAGGAGCTCAACCCGGTCCAGTATTATCATGGGCACAGCGGGTGAAGATAGCTGTTGGTGCAGCGAAAGGCCTAGAGTATCTTCACGAGAAAGCACAGCCTCATATCATACACAGGGACATCAAGTCCAGCAATGTTCTTCTTTTTGACGATGATGTAGCTAAAATAGCTGATTTTGATTTGTCAAACCAAGCTCCTGACATGGCAGCTCGGCTTCACTCAACTAGGGTTCTCGGAACGTTCGGATATCATGCACCTGAGTATGCTCTGGTTTTCTTTCAGTTGCTCTGTAAAGCTTCGGAACCATGCCAAACTTAACATCGTTTAAACTTTTGGATCAGGTATGCAATGACTGGACAACTTAGCTCTAAGAGTGATGTGTACAGTTTCGGAGTTGTTCTTCTGGAGCTATTGACTGGAAGGAAACCTGTCGACCATACGTTACCGAGGGGGCAGCAGAGCCTTGTCACATGGGTAACCTTTTCTACTCGTGCTCTGTTTACCCCCATGAGATTGTTTGGATGTGTTCTGTTTGGTGGATGGAATTTTGAAAATGGTTTGTTCAACATTGGCAGGCCACTCCAAGGCTGAGTGAAGATAAAGTTAGGCAATGTGTTGACTCAAGACTTGGAGGGGACTATCCTCCTAAAGCTGTTGCAAAGGTATCATAGATAACCTTTCTTCTGTTTGAAACTATGCATGATATATAAAGTAGGGCTGTATCAGATATCAGTATTTTGACATAGTAAAAAGTGAGGAATGCAAAGCAAATTGCACCGGAACTTTGGAAACTTGCCATTTCGTGTAGAACAAATTTAAAACTTAACTAGATGTTCCTTTCCAGAAACTGTGTTTGTAGTCATACATGGTTAGAAACTTAGAACATCTATAGCCGGCCTTCTGCTCATAAAATATCCTGCTACTGTATCTAACTTCATTCTTCAAGCATGCTTGATTTCATCTGCCTGCCATAACTAAAAGTCAGGTATTCTTCGGAGAAGACACTTGTAACACCATTTGTTTCTCTGTATGTTGTTTGAAACAGTTTGCAGCCGTCGCCGCATTGTGCGTGCAGTATGAAGCCGATTTCCGGCCAAACATGAGCATTGTCGTCAAGGCGCTCCAGCCCTTGCTGAACGCACGAGCACCCCATGCTGGTGAACATGCTGGGCATTAAGCTGCCCTCCCAACCTTTTGTATGATATAGATAAGGAAAATGAGCCATCAATTGTTGTTCTTTCGGGGGCGTGGTGTCAGGAGGCAGTGTGTGTACATTTGTGATTACTATTCTTAAGTTGTAACCATCAAGATTCATTAGTACCAAAAAGTATTTGATTCTTTTGTATCGGATGCAAGACAGGCATACCTAATGGTTACTTAGCATATATCTACATGGTACACTTCAATCATACAGAGAAAACGAATGAAAGAATCGTGCATTGCTTAGCGTATCTTTGTGATGATTCAGATTCCAGGCTGGTAATCAATCAACCATTTTTTCCTGCCTTGTTTGGAGCATGAATCTTGCAAAGATTCCACAGGAATCATCTCATTTCGTACATAAACACAATGGTGAAAAAAAAAAGACCCACAATCACAAACCATGAAGAAAATCACATACTGGACCCAAGAAGCTGATATTAGCCATGTATAGACGCTACAGATTATAAGCAAAGCAGAGTGAAATTAACTACAGAATTCTACTATTATTACCTTACATGAACTAACAGCTGCACTACAGTCTAGAGGACTACATAAACTTGGATGTCGGCAAATTTCAGTTTCTAAACATCTGATCATCTACATGGAGGTGCAGTCTACAGTCTACACCTAACTTTTAGAAACGCTACTTGAGTAGCATGGCTGGCTTCTTATAAACTACAGAGCAGCGAGCTAGGTGCTCTCCTAACATCTGGAACCTCCTCTCAAAGTTCTCTACACGGGACCATGCGATGTTATTCCTTTTCTCAACGCTTGGTGAGGATCACCAGGGCCAGCATCGACATGGATGCGACGAACTTGAAGCTCTGGCTCTCCCAGAAGTTGTGCCTGTCGTCACCATCATCGTGACGAGGGCCGTTGGGCTGCTTCACGGCCACCTGATCCTTGAGCTCCTTGAGTTGTTTGTCCCTCTTTTCCCCCGCCTGCAAATGATGAAGCCAATCAGTTAGTAAGATGTGCTTCCAAGTCCCAACTTATCAATGAGCACTCCGAAAATATTTTCAAGATTTCGGCAGCTGTTACTTGCCGTTAGTTCGACAGTTCGGTGTGCATCATTCAATGTAGAGGCCAGGAGTGTTTGATTTTTTTGACATATAAAAAGGTTGCACATATGCATAGTTTAGTTGGTACCGGAGAGGATGAGATCACTGATAATAAAGAATAGGGTTTTCCAGAACGCATGAATCAGCGATCAGTTTGACTTTGACCTGAACATTTTCCACACATAATTATGGCCAACTGCAGTAGCAGGGATGCTCCATTCACATGGTACTGGTTATTTGATTTGTTAATTTTAACTACTGTAGAGCTTTCTTTGATGTTCAGGGATAAGGTGGCATATGTATTTAATCTCAAGTGCCCCATCCCCAATTCAAGTAGGCCATAAATGGATATGGATAATGATGCTAAAAGAGCAGGCGAAAGAGAAGTCATGTTTCGTTCTTCACTTGTTAAAGGAACAAGGATAGAGATGTACATACCCTCTGAAGTTTTCGGATCTGAGATCGTGATTCTTGAAGGCAGAACTCAAGTTTAAGAACCCTCTTTTTCAGCTCCTGGTCAGTTCTGCGCTGCTTCTCCAACTGTCCAACACAAAACATATGTCAAGCAAAATTATAGCGCTTTGGCTTACATTTTGTATTTTTGTGGGTCAAGGAAGATGACTTACTTGTGACTCTAGTTCCTTTGTTTTATTTGTCCAGTGAGCAGACAATATCCTGATTTCATCTCTCAGCCTGGCAATCTCTGCATCCTTAGCATTCAAATGCTTGCTAATATTCTCGATATTCCTTGGTGAAACATCAGATAAGATCTTCAGAAGCTCATTATCTTTGTTAGACCCAGCTTTGACAACTGTATCCATGATATCGGTCTCGATTCTTAAAACTTCGTCCTTAAGTTGCCTCTGTGAGAGCTCTCTTGCCTGAAGGTCCTTCTGGAGAAGACCTAGCTGCTCGCCAAGCTTATTAACTCGAAGCTCATGTTCTTTCAGCGAGCGGTCCTTCTCATTCAGCTCTTTCAACAATGAAAGGCATTGTGACTGAGCTGACTTGGATGATGCAGCGCTAGCTTCTGCTGTAGCTTGGGTAACTGACAGTTGTGATCTAAGATCATCCAAATCGTGGAGGTACTGCATATTATTACATAATTACAGAGTTATTGATGAAGTGCATTTGAATTGCAAGTAGATCAACACCCCCTATGTTCTATTGCATTGAACTGAAGTTAACCAAAATGTTTGGACTCCAGAGTACAACATACTAGTAGGAGTTGATGCCGAATAAAACTGTTAGCAAATAATCAGGCAAGGACCATGGAGCAGAAATGAAATACACAATCCTAAAATGGAGAATAGAGGGAGCTCCTCACCTTTTCAGTGCTACCAATTGTCGCAAGAAGTTGCTCATCTTTGTCCAGTAAGCACTTTTGCAGCTTACTCACTTCCTCCTCCATGGTCCTTGCCTTCGTCTCTGCAACCTGCGAAGTTCTCTCACCAGTCAGAACAAACTTGTAAGCGATGCTGAAGGCGGCAATTAAAAAGAGTTAGAAACTAGCTAACCTTCCTAGTTTGGGATTCCCTGGTAAACAACTGCTCCTGCGAAGCAAGCTTGTTTCTCACATCCTTGAGCTCAGATGCCAAAGACGCCACGTTTCTTCTAAAGCTCAACTTCTTCTCTGTAAGATCCTTCAACAGCGGATCCAAATCCGACGAAGACGCCGAGCATGACCGCACCGCCTTCTCCGAAACTGACATAGCCAAGCCCAGAACAAAAAGGCAAGACTACACCCAAAAGGGCAGAACACAGATCCTGGGAACACCGTTCTATCCTCTTGATGAACAAACAGGACAGCTCACAGCAAGCATGACATGTACAAGACAAAAGGAAGGGAACTGGGAGCTCTTCTTGACCAAACCAAACTCCCTGGCTGCCTCACAACACACCCTCTTTCACAGGTCAAGTAGGAGCCAACCGGTAGCTTTCACTGCAAAAAAACAACAAGACAAGTTTTAGGGGCAGAAAAGATAATGATGCTTGCTACATGCAACGCGCTGCGCCGCTTAAGTTACCGATCCAAACGCATCCGTTTTTTCCTTTGGATCTTGTGGTGTCAGACACTTGGCAAGCAAGTGACAGAAATGTAGCTTTCAGCAGTCGACCTAGTTTTTGTATATTGGCAATTGATGGAAAGCAAAGCAAAGTAAGAAAATGTTGTTCATAGTACAAGTGACTTGTTCATGTCGTCGAAACGAGGGATCAAATCACGCATCTAGTTAGTCAACTTTAGCACGTTCTTGGCGGTGGTTCTTCAAGTCAACCTGTTCCGCAGTATAGGTTTTGTTTTCTCTACTGCTGTGTCAAAAAACAATATTTTTATGTTAAGAGACCAGGCCTTGAGGAGGAAAAAAATTATAGGATAAAACAAAAGCATCTTCCGCCGAGATTCCAACGAGACGAGGACAAAAAAGAAATTGCGCATCTGCAAATTTTCAAATGTGGCGAAGAATCCGGCAGAGACCTGTACTATTTAATTCAGTCTCACACCAGAGGCAACAAAAATTCTGCGGTTTCTTTCCGAGGATTCTCATGCGGGAAATACTCAACTTTCGCAGATTGCTGAGCAAAAAAAAAATCGAGGTTTTCCTCCAGGTAGGAGTACGATACAAACACATTTGAAATAATTCAAACAGGGGGAAGGGAAACCACCACCATCTCAAGAAACGCCGCCAGATTCCAAAGATGTCCCGTGAAGAAACAAAACCAGGCAGGGGGGAAGATAGAACCACGGGTACCCGCCGGGTCAAAATCTACGGGCTCGCAATAACCATCGCCGCACAGAAGAGTAACTCGGCGCAATAATAACTATACAGCGGAATTTAATGCGACTTCACAAATCACATCCAGCATCACTCGAGGGAGCATAGACTCACAGAAGACCAACCAGCAGGGCGAGGAAGGGATTTAATCTCTCACCTTCTTCTCCGCCGCCGCCGCCGCCGCCGGATCCCTTCCCAACCACACACGAGAGCGGCCCCTCCTCTTTCTGCCCCCGCCCGCGGCAGAGGGGATCTCACTGCTCCATGGCTACGCCGCCAAGGGCGGAAGGTTTCTCCCTGATTTCTCTCGCGTTTCCGTTGGGGGAGGCGACGTCACGAGATTGATGAGGGGAGGGAGAGAGAGAGAGAAGCGAGGAAAGAGACGAGGAGACAGGAGAGAAATGGTTGGGAAGCCAGCCAGCAGGCTGCGGCTGAAGGGGGGTTTGAAAACGGAAGCTGACGCGTGGGCCCCGCCGTGTCAGCGCGCGGCAAATTCCAAAATTTTCGCGAGGCACGTGGCTGTCCGCCGGCTGGGCAGTGGGCCAGGAGTAATTGGGCCAGCTGTGAAGCCCCACTCGGCGGTGAGAGATCACGAAGCGTGCGTGAAGGTTCGGCCTCAGTCAATGCGTTTCGCGTTGTTCCGAGAAACAATGGCCAGTTTTGACCGAGTAAAATCGAGGGCCCAGTCCATTTTACTCCCTCCGTACAGGCTCTAAATCGTTAATTTAACTGTCTAAATATAAATTAAATAATTTTATCATTGAAAATTTTCTCGATAATGAATCTAATGTTATAATTCTTGTTCAGAAATATACATATTTAATTAATCAAATTGAGAATCTAGAGATGCGTGCGTGCCTCGTATTATGGAACGGAGGAAGTAGTTTTTAGACGCTCATATTAATATTGATTGTCGAAATATTACATGTATCTAGACTTGTTTTTAGGTAAATACATCCATATTTAGGTAAATATGAGACAATTCATATGGATCGGAGGGAGTAATTCTCAGTTATACGATGCCGTCTGATACTTTGATATACTTTGTGAGTACTATCTTGCAGAGTATCAAATATGGCCATTTATCTTTTCTTTTTTACTTAGGTTTGCTATTCACCTCGGCGCCACGTCAGTATAACCACGTAAGAATGATGATTTTTTGTGTGGTTATATTTTTACATATAGAACTGTCATCGCAAAACGTGGTATAGAGCCGATAAAACATTTGTTCTTGCATTCTCGTTGGCAGGGTTGACACTAAGGGTTAGAGATAAGGAATAAGATGAATGGATGATGAACCACGATGCCATGGTTGAGGAGGATGGGTTGCGGGCGATAGGTCTGTAACGCGCATCATGTGCTCATGTTAATAGGTCAAATTGGGCGGTGATGCGATATTGCTTGTTGGTTGTAGAGGCTACTAGCAAATGTAAAATCACCACATGCAATCCACCCGTCCCCTCTCCGTCTCTTCCTCTGGAAACCGCGATCACCGCCGCAAACCCGTCAGTAATCCAACACCCACCGTGTATTTTTTTCTTAATCATCACACCTAGCCGTAATCGTACCTTCACCGCCAGCATCCCTGCAAGGCCTCCCGCCTTGTCCCGGCACGACAATGCTTATCATCATGGTTTTTGAGTCGGCGACTTCGAGCCGGTGCGGTGATGGCGGCTTGCTGCTGCGACCCGATTAGCAGAGTAAGTCGCCCGATTCGTCGGCTAGGACCGGGACTTTCTCCGACCAGTCGTGCGATTAGGAACACCAATACTAGCGAGTCGCGACTAGACTTGGAGAATAAGGTGAGGGGGGGAGAGAGAGAATAGAGCTGCAGTGGTGGCGCTGACCATTGGTGCGAGACTGCGAGGTGAAAGAGAAGAAGACGTGGGGGAGGAGAGAAGGGTGGAGAGGCGGCTGCGAGACTTGGAGAGAAGAGAGTACGTTACAACCCTCAAGTCATCACGGACGGTTTAGATGACTTCCAGATGGCTGGACGGTATGGATGGTTAGATGAAAGTTAGGGTTTTTAGATGGGGCCTTCATGGGGCGGGTATGGCTTCCGTACACTTCATACCAGCGCGGCGCCTCCTTCTTCCTCGAGATGTCTTCTTCCTCGAGGTATCAAGACGACGGCCCTGCCATGGCAGACCTTCCATCTTCCTCCCTGATCTCTCCTTCAGGCTCCACCACCTCGGTGACTATGCAATCGAGCCTCCCTCTACCACAACACAACCTCCTCCCTTGCCTCTCATACTCTCTGCTAAATCCCACCCGATTACTAAGCTCGACTTGAGTTGATTAGTCCAGTCTCCTAGTCTCTGCTGAGGCGTGACTCGACTCGACGACTTAAAAATCATGCGTATCATACAAACCGCTTTACAGGTCTAGATGAAAGAAGTCAACATTACGGTCTTGATTTAAAAATACAACAAATTCAGGGAAAGAAAAAACTCAACCCAGCCACACACCCATTATATTTTTCTTTAAAAACAAAACAAATTCAGGGAAAAAGAATATGTTTTGGCTTGTTTAGTCCCAGCATACCTCACTCGCTCGGTCTCCTGTCTCCACCGCTGCGAAAGCGCAGACAGAAAACCGGAAATGTTTTTCCTCTTCCATTTCATAAAGGACAAGAAAGAGAGAAAAGAAAACAGAGAAATCCCAGGAGCCGTTCGGTTTGGGCGGCGTTGCGTTGTCTTCCCCATCAGAAAACCCTAATCTTCCCCTCCTCCTCCTCCCCCTCTCGCCGCCATGACGCCCCCCTTCCGCCCGTCCCCGACCTCCGCCGTGCCCCCGCACCGCGGCTGCGTGGGTGACCACTGCGCCTCGGGCCGCGACGCCTGGCCGCTCCACCAGGTCCGCCACGACGGCGTCTTCTGCCGCCTCTGCTCCTCCTGCGTCCTCCTCTACCACCCCTCCGCCTTCTGCTCCGCCTGCCTCCACCTCCTCTCCCCCACAAACCCAAACCCCGCCGCCCGCCCCGACCCGGCCTTCGCCCCGCCGGGCCCCACCGCGCCCTGCTCCGGCTGCGGCCTCGCCGTCGCCCACCTCTCCTGCGTCCCGGACCCGGCCTCCTTCCTCTGCGCCCCCTGCGCCGCCGCCGAGGAAGGCCGCCCCTTCTCCTACGCGCCCGCGGGGCGCCGCGTCCTCGACGAGCGCGCCGCGCGCGTGCTCCTAATCGCCGCCCGCCTCGCGCACGAGTCCGTCGCCCGCGCCGCCGCCGCCGCCCGCGCCGAGGCCGACCGCTGCGTCGCGGAGGCCGCCGCCGCCAGGAAGCGCTCCCGGGAGATGCTCGACGCCGCCTTCCGCGCGCTCGAGGAGGAGGCCAAGCAAGCCAAGATCGCCAAGCTAGCCAAGCCTGCCCCCGCACCCCCGGCTCCGCCCCCGCCCCCGCCCAAGAAGAAGACTCCCAAGAGCAGCGAGGCCAACAGGGACAGGGACAAGATGCTCAAGTTCAACGCCATGCAGCAGCCCGCGCTGGCCTTCGCCGCCGTCGCGGCCGCCGCCGCTAGCTCCATGCCTTCGAGGGAGGACAAAAAACAGACGAAACATGATACACAAGGTGAATAATATCCACTGAACAATTGCAAAATGAGCAGCCAATAGTTCTCTGCATTAACCAGCATATATATGATTCTTACAGGTTCCGTGGATGCTCCAGCGGATGGTGAACCGAAGGTGCTCTTTGGGACATTGCAATCGTAAGATTGGGGGTGGTATCACAATCATCTTTGTTGTAGCTAAGCGTTCCGTCGTTCCGACAAGGAACCGTGAGTTCTGGCCTTCTGGGGTAGTTTATGCCTGCTTGAATATAAGAATCCCCATATTGGAGAGTCTTTGCCGTAAATTCTAGCCTTGACATGTTATATGATCCTGTTATCTATGTAATGTAGCTGCTTCGCTTCATGTCTCATATTCGTTATTATTGCTCTTTGAGATGATAATTGTCCGGTGTTCAGACTTGTAGATTGAGAAAACATGGTGATAAAACTTTTTTTTCCTGATTCAGAAACCTTTGTGAGTCAAATGTTATTCTTCCGAGCTATCGTACAATTTCTCCCTTTTTTTTGTCATCTGGCGTAAACCTTGTTGAATGTGCAAGTTCTTTTCCGAGATTGGGGAAATGCATAGTGGTTTTGTGATCTTTTCCCCCATTTCCAGTACACAATGGAGATTAAAAAAAAGTAGGCAGGCAGTGCATAGTACGACTCTATGAACATTACTTGGTCTGATGGCTTTTGCATTTGCCCTTGGTTGAACATGTACAGATCTCTACGTCCTTGCGCAGCACATCCAAATGCTGTCTGTATTTGAGCACCCTTTCAGCCATGCAAAATCTTGCTGTAACATTTTATCAGGTTCTTCATGGCTTCTGATTGGGCATGTCTCACTGACTGTTTGTAAATAATTCTAAGGGCCTCTCCAATAGTGTTCAGGGCAGAGGTCTGGACCTCCTCATTGTCATTTAGCTTCTACATGATCATCATTTTTCTTCCATGCAAACATAGTACTCTATCAGTTTCATAATTCTTGTCGTTGTTTGTTTTAAGTCGTTGTTTTAGGACAAGAATTATGGGAAGAAGGGAGTAGCAATTAAAAACTGAGAGTTGAGGCTCGGTCAAATTGCGGAGTAGTACAACTGTTGAGATGTGTCTTTGTTCCTTCGCTTTCGTTTCGCCGGTGAAGGCAGGCACAGATTGTCTGACACTCGATCTCGAATCTCGCGGGAAAATAAAACGGTTGCATAGAATTTGAAACCAAAACACGATGCACGACACGCATATTTGTTGGTACTCTTTTTTTTGGCAGTTCACACGGCTCTCGCACATGTCTAGATCATCAGTTTGATCAGCGAAACATATAAATCGACGAGCCATGTAAGAAAAAAGGATGGAACAGAAGGCGAATGTTCGCTCCCTCGTCATTTGGCGCGACGTGTAATGTTGTCTTACACACAGAATTAAAGTTGCCATCCCTATAAAACTAAAGTTGCCACCCTCGTCGAATTAAACTCCACGTCCTAGCCTTCTGGCACGACGGGGTGAAGTTGCCACCCGTACAAAACTAGCATTACCAGCCTCACAGACCAAAGTTGTTATGCCTACAGAGTTGAAGTTGCTATGCCATAGAACTGAAGTTGTGACCCCAAGACACGTTGCGCGATCTTAGAAGTTGCCACGCCAAAGAAATGAAGTTGTGACCCCACAAGACACGTTGCGCGATCTCTCAAGATGGCAATGGATAGTTAAAATGTGGATATCGATGGATATCCAGCTCATGGATCGCGGATATGGATCGGCTTTTCGATCCATGGATATCCACGCATGGATACCCGCCAACTTGTGGAGCGAGCACGGATATCATATTTGATCCACGCATATCCACGCATGGATACCTGCCAACTTGTGGAGTGGGCACGGATATCATATTTGATCCATGGATATCCATGGGTACCCGGTATTTATTAAAATAAATAAATTACTGACATGTGAATACACTACTCGATAGATGTATTTTCGTTACTGCAATAAAGTACAACTTATACAAATCCACATTACTTATTTCGGGACGGAGAGAGTACTTCGTAATTTTATATGGTCTTTCGGTTAATATAGATTATAAATCGGTGATCGGTCCTCCACATAACTTTCATCTATTGAGGTATTTTGAGCAGCAATATCTTATTTTTTGATTATTATTATTATTGTTGAACACAAAGTAATATATATATATATATATTTAGTAATCCAATGAGTTTTTGCATAGTTATGCATATGATTTTTTTGCCGTGCAAACTCCGCCACACCTTAAAATTTATCCTGGGTCCGCCACAAATTTGAGTCATTTAATATTGAATGGAGGGAGTATATTGCATGGATATGGATAATCCATGGATAGCCGGCTACCCGCTGGATATGAACGTGGATATTGTTTTGCATACATGGATATTTTCGTTGATGGATAGTTGGTCTGACGATGGATATGGTATGGGTCTGATTTGGTCGACCCGTCCAGACCCGTCCCGTTGCCATTCTGAGCGATCTCAGGCCCAATCTTCTCAATCGAATCACCAGTAGATCGTTTGTTCCGATAGACTAAAGAGCAAATCGTTCGCCCAATATAAGTTCCGAAAAGAAAAAACTCGTGTTTGATCGGTGGTCGGTGTAGTTCTAGCAGAGCAAAAGGCCCTGGCGGCTACACGTGTCGCGCCCTCGGCCCCTACACGCGTCAAGGCTCGGGACCTGGGACTTCCACGCTTCTTCCCCCACTTCACACATCTCGCGCGCTCGCTCCCCAAGTCGAGGAGGCCACTCCAGCAAGGTCCAAAATCCAAACCCCGATAGCCGCCGTCTTCGCCGGCGAGCAGCCGCCCACCCACCCATCCCGCGTCACCGATGGCGGCCGCGCGGGGCGCCGCCTTGTCACGGCCCACCATCCTCCTCCTCCAGCAGCACCACCGCAGCCTCCACCAGGTCAGTACCCCGCTCAACCCCTCCCCTCCCGTTCCCCATCTCACCCCCCGCAAGCTAGCCGCAGGAGCGTCTCACGCCACCGTCCCCGGGCTCGCGTTTCCGGCGTGAGGGAGTCCTGCCGTGGATTGATTCGCGGGCGTTTTTGTTGGCCTTGTCGCAGGTTCCAGCCGTCGGGGGAGGCTTGCTGAGGGTGGGCGCCGGACGACGACGGGTCCGGGCCGCAGGGGTTAGGGTTCGCGCGCGCTACTCCTCCTCCTCCCCCTCCCAGGCCCAACCCCAGGACTTCCCCAGTCGCCTCCAAGGTAATCCAATCAATCAATCAATCCGCTGGTCCAATAATTATTTCGCACCCTGCGGAAAATGGTGATTTCCATACGACTACGAGTGGTTGTGAAAAATGGGAATAGTGTGCTGTGCTGTTGAGAGTGTGGAGTGCTCGGTGTAAGGTGGACGAGTGGTTCTCTAAGGCCGATTTTAGGGCGGAGTAATCTATGAGAAACTAACTAACCTTTGGGGCATCCGATTTTAAATTTTGTAAGTGCAGATAGAGCTGGTGAATTGCCTAAATTGGTCGAGGATCTTCTCCAGACGTCGATTAGCACGGGGCCTCGAGGTGCCTTTAGGATGGCGCAAGGGATCCAGGCTGTCCTTGGGGTTGGTGGGGAGTGGCTAAATGACTTCTCAAAGGTTATTTCTCGTTTTATCCTTCTCTTGTCTTTGTGAATCTTGGTGCGTCTGAAAATATAAATGCTCCTGTGAGTTGTGACATCCAAAAAAGACAGATCATACACCCAGTTGCAGACCGATGCATATACTGCGTTTTCTGATGCATTTAGTGGCATAAAATTGATCCTACAGGCATAACTTGTAACTCTGTTATGCATCAGGAACAAAGCTGTATATAGATGAGTCCATATGATCCTGGTTAGTTCATTGTGACTTGTAAGATCACATCCATGTGCTGAAATACTGATGGGTTGAGTTGGGTTAGGTTGCAACCTGTAACGAAAACTAGTAAGGCATGGTTGGAGTGAAGCTTGATCCTTTTAGAAGACGATGATGTTAGCTTTGTGTTGGTTAAGTAATATGGTTGTTTATCAATGGTTTTTGTTTCAGCACAAACATAATACTGTGCTGATAATCTAATGCAGACAGCTAACACATCAGCCGGAATTCCAGCTCAGATGCGGCTTGGTTTGCTTTCTCCTCTTTACCTCAGAAGGCTTTTTGAACGCATGGGTGCAACTTATATCAAGCTTGGTCAGGTATGGACATGTTTGTACATTATACTGTCACATCAACTGCAATCTGTGTTATGCGTCCAAAATTAATGTCATGTCTTCACATGTATTTCTCTGTCCTATTTGTAAGACCTTTCCAAAACGTCTTATACAGGGAACTGGGAGTATTAGCTAGTGATCTATGCGGGTGAAAAGAAAATCTTGACTCTGGTTTACTGGAGTTGACAGTGTGCACATAGTAGTACCTACTTGATTGTACAACCGGGAATGAAAATATACATGCCAAACTTCTAAACACCTAATGAAGTTTTTTTTAGAAAAAGAGGGCATAGCCCCTGTTCCATTCATCCACCTAATGAAGATTAGAACATTGAAGGAGAGCATAATGCAAATTTGAGAAACATGTGAGCCTTTTGGAGGTGGTGTTTTGGGCAGGTGCCGAGAGGGTGTCTGTCTTCCATGCTTTGTTTTCATAACCATATGTTGATTCCGCATAGTTAACTGACTTCGTGGTTGTGCAGTTCATAGCGTCTGCACCAACTTTCTTCCCTGCAGAATATGTTGAAGAATTCCAGAACTGCTTTGACCGAGCACCAGCTGTTCCATATAGTGAGATTGAGTCAATATTGCGTGAGGAGTTGCAGCGGCCATTGGATAGTGTATATGAATACATCGATCCCGTGCCAATAGCCTCTGCTTCAATAGCACAGGTGTCTGTCTATAACATCTGAATCACATTCTAGTTCTACAGCATAGCATCGAAGTATTGAAATGACTTTATTATCATCCAGGTTCATGCGGCTAGGTTGAAGAGCTCTCAGAAGGATGTGGTCATTAAAGTCTTAAAGCCTGGTATTGAAGATACTTTGGTTGCCGATCTGAATTTTATCTATGTCGTTGCACGTGTTTTGGAGTTTTTAAACCCTGAATTAGAGAGGACATCACTGGTAAGATATCTCCTAATATATTTTCACATTAAAGGATATTCTTCACTCTTTCACAACCATAAAATTTGTTATTGAAATATGGGTTCTTTCTTTTTGAAGATTTGATATCCCCACTCTTGGCTAGCGTTTGATAATAGAGTATAATAACCCTAAAGTTTGTTGGCCTTTGATCTTTTCTTTATCACGAAACCCTTTAATGAACATGCAAAACTACAGCTTTGCCCTTCAGGTTGCGTTGTTCCCACTGAACGTGAGCATGGGGAGTATGGGGTTTGGTCCAGCCTCACTCCACTGGTTTTCTCTTTCTCAAAAGCAGAGAGCTTCAGTCTGTCTTGATCTACTTCTCTCAGTTTTAGTGCTCTATTCTCTTGATTCTTTTCATAAAATGGTTTGCCTGATGGTAAAACCTGCTGATGCATACATGAATTCCATATGCATGCATCAGCAGGTTTTACCTTCAAGAAAACTAGGGTTTAGGAGAGAAGAAGAAAAGGGGGGAACTATCTGCCTGATCATTGGAGGAAACACTGACCACCGGAGTGTGCCAGTGGTCTTTGCTGGTGTTTGCTTACGCAAAACACATGCATTGTTCAGGAGCAAAGGACATAGCCTAGTTCACTGCTACAGAAAATGGGTCCGAGGGCAAATTGTAACTTTCTTATAGGGCATGCACATGGGATGGGAAATAATTTTATTTCACAGAAGACCCCCTCTGGGGGGAAAGGTCATTGGCGGATGAACTTTGGGGATGCTATCAAAGGGTAGCCAAGTTTGGGGGAAATCATCAACCCCCCATTGTAAAATATTAAGTATGTATTCAGCCTTGTGTAGACCTTATCTTTTTCTGTGGAATAATCGTTGAACCAAGTGGTTCTTGGAGCACAAGAGGCAAAATTTCACCAAACTGAAGGTTGTGTGTGTTTTTGGACAAAAGGCCCGACGAAATCCTGTAAAGGTTGTTTGTGTGGTATAAACTAAATCAGTGTTTGTTTGATTATGCAGCTTGCAAAACATGCGATAAACAAACTTGCTCCCATGAGCGTATGCTTGTTTTGTTTTTTGGTGGCTGAGTCAAGATACTTGTGCTTGTAAGACTATTTGTTTGAATTTATTTTCTGACAGTCATGTAGCTGAGTATGAGAGTGAAGTTGGTAACTAAAGTAGCGTCATTACATTTAGGTGTTATCAAACAATACACTTAACACCAACAGATCTAGAGTACTGCCATTAATCTGAACATTACAATGGTGATTTTTTTTAGGAAGATACAATTAGGATTGTGTCCAGAAGGAAATTGATTCTGCAAACTCATCATATAATTATTTTCTCCATATAGATGAACATTTTCTTGTTCATGCTTGTCAAGATGACACATATAGCTTTGGGAAGTCATCTTCAAGTATGCTTTTCTATTTTCCGGAGTTCCGAAATTTGTGTCAATGAGTGAATTAGATAATGCAAATTGTAAGTATATAATTCACAAATCTTTGATGCACTGCCAAGTTTTTTAGATGCACTATTTTTAAAATTTTAGGTAGCTATCATCAAAGATATAAAGGAATCGATGCTTGAAGAAGTTGATTTTAGAAAAGAGGCTGTAAATATCGAGGCTTTCCAGAGATACCTAGAAGCAATGGGATTTGATAGGCAGGCCAAAGCTCCATTTGTGTATCAACACTGTAGCACAAAGCGTGTCTTAACTTTGGAAAGATTGTATGGAGTTCCGCTCACTGACCTTGATTCTATAAGGTCTCTTGTTCCTGATCCTGAGTTGACTTTAGTTACTGCACTCAATGTCTGGTATGTTCCACCAACTGTGCCAGTTTATCTTCTGATATAATAACCAATCTGCATAATTTTGCTGTGCTTGCCATTAGTCAAGTCTCGGTACTAGAATGTTGAAAAATGTGCATAATTTGCAGGTTTGGAAGCTTGATCTCGTGTGAATCCTTCCATGCTGATGTGCATGCAGGAAACCTATGGTTGCTTCGTGATGGACGTGTTGGATTTATTGATTTTGGTATGCTTTAAGACTTGACTTCATCCCTACAATTGTCCTACTATTGCCATGTTGACGGTCAATTATGTTAAACTTAGCCGAACATGCATCACATTAAACAATTTAGCTGGAGTCCTTACCTACCATACGCTAAATATCAAACATTCTCGCTGCTTAACTCATTAGCCATAACATCTTGTCAACAAAGTATAGTAATACTAGTTAATATGCTTAACAGGAATTGTTGGTAGAATATCCCCAAGGACTTGGGCTGCTATGGAGATCTTTCTGGCTTCTTTCGCGACGGAGGATTACAATGCTATGGCATCCGCCCTTTCTGAAATGGGAGCTACAGGGACTGATATAGATGTTGACTCTTTTGCAAGGGACTTACAAAAGATATTCTCATCAATACAGGTAATGTCCACCAACAGCAGTAGCATATTTGATTTGATATTTGAATGGCTTGATCGACCTTGTTGATTGTGGATATGGTGTGCTTTCATACAGCAACATTCTGTTGAAAATCCCAACGAACAGTTGCAAAACCTCAATTAGGATGTGTGGGCTTAGGCAGATGTATGCAGTAACGTTTGTAGCCAGGCTTGTATTTCTGTAATGCTGGACATCTTATGGTTACTAGTTTGTTTCACAGTGAACAATACTAATGCATTCTAATTTGCGGAGCAGGAGTTGGATACTGAAATCATAGTCGCAACAGCAAGAGGTTCTGACGCTACAGCTGTATCTGCTAATGTTGTTGTAGACGAGAGGCAGATGAATGCACTGTTTCTTGATCTGGTGAGCTTCCCTGATTTTCTGATCATGTCTGGAGCACAGAATGGTAGAACTACAAACAATTAAAAGAAACTATTCATAGTATCTAGCTGATAAGTTTATACACTAAATTCAGTAATTACATAGCCCTCTGCTTTGCAGTGCAAACTGGGAAGGCATGGGCTCTTTTCTAGGTTTTTTTTTTCTTTCGAAACATCTAAAAAAACATAGCTTCCCCCTGTGAAGGGTCAAATTTAAACTGGATGCTAAGCCGAGATGCACATGCTGTTTAATGTTTGGATTTTAAGTCACAGATTTGATCCCCAAGCAAACTGTGGAGCAGGTTATATTGTTCATGGAGAATAAATAAAAAAATAAAGCTAACATCTTTGTTGTTGCATCTCCCAGGTGAGGGTCAGTGAGTCGTATGGGCTGAAATTTCCCCGGGAGTTTGCTCTTCTCATGAAGCAGCTTCTGTATTTCGACCGGTACACAAGACTGCTGGCTCCCAGCATGAACATGCTGCGGGATGAGAGGATTAACATCACCACGAACCAGCAGACCAGAAGAATGGACTGAACATTCCAGTGTCCATCATTTGAGGATAGCTCTAATACAGGGACATGTATACAAGCTAGAATTTGTATAAATTCTTAAAACCAGCATAGAAGTGAATCACGTACAAGAAAACCTTGTACCAATTGCTCCTGTTAGTAGTGGAACTCGGGCAATTGATACTGCCAGTTTGGGAAAATGTAAAGCTGTACGTTGATATGATGTTAATTGAAGTAAAACTGGCTAGAGTGAACTGTTGATGTCCTAGATTTGGTTCAACTGTAATTCGTGTTGGGTTCCATGTGGCATGTGTTGTGCAGAATTTACCATGATTTCCTTATCTACTATAAGGACATAACAGGTTGATTTCCATGCTTGCCTAACAGATACATCGGCAGCTTACTAAATTCAACCGCTGCATCATAGTAATCTGAAGTTTTGATAGCTACAAATATATACAGACCTCCCAACACGCTGGGGGTTTCAGACAAGAAAGAGGAATAGCTTAAGGCGTCATGTCACTCGCACTTATCCCATCAACTAATCTAGCCTCAAAAGAAGAATCATTCAGTTCCAGAAGGCTGAGTGCTTTGCCGCGCTGCAGCTCCATCATCACCATCGCAAGTTTCTTTGCAGTCTCTTTCCTGACGAGCAGGGTTATCCTGATGGCACTCGAGTTCCGGCACACAAGTTGCTTGGCTGTTCTCAGTTTCAGAAAGTTGCACTATTTGTGTGGCTTCAGTTTCTTTGTCGCCATCAGAAGCTTGTGTAGCTGTAATTCCTTCATTGCCATCAGGAGATTCTCTGTGTTCGTTTTCCTCGTGAGCAGGACTATCCTGGCGGTGATTAGGTTCCTGCACACAAGTCACTTGACTGTTCTCAGTTTCAGAAGGTTGCGTGATCTGCGTCGCTGCAGTTTCTTCGTCCCCATCAGAACCTTGCATTGCTGTGGTTCCTTCATCACCGTTGCAAGTGTCTCTGCACTCTCCTTCCTGGCAAGTCGATCGACCGTTGTCAGTTTCAGAAGGTTGAATGATCTGCGTAGCTGTGGCAGCTTCATCTTCATCCAATGCTCCTCCAGACTTTCTTTTCTTGCAAGCAGGACTGTCCTGATCACTATCTACATCAATGGGAACTTCATCACCATCACCTGACACAGCTAGAGACTGACTAATTACAAATGCACCATTTGTAATGTTGGTTTCCAGAACACCGCATCCTCTGGGCTCACTGGTTGCCTGGGGATCCTTGAAAGCTGATGTATTTGGAGAACTGCGATTGGCAGCGCCAAACAATGCATCTAACTGTGTTCTAACAGAAACAGCCACTGCTATTGCATGGTCAGAAACCACAGAGTCACTCGGTGGGCAATGAACGACATTAGCCAGTGCCTGGTAATAGCGAAGTAGGGCCAAGGATGGTGGTGCCAATCCCCTGTCACGGCAAACCTTAGCCGACTTCATTGCATGTTTGCAAAGGTTTCCCTTCCTTGACCAGCTACAATCGCACAACGCAAGCTCAGAACCTGGGTTCAGTATGGCATGTGACTTCTCCTTGTCTTTCTGGCAGATCACTCTAGCACAATTGCCTTCGATGACAATGTCAGAATCTGGAATTTGCATTCCCTGCTGCCACTGGTTTGGGCCATTTTTCCACTCACTCCTCCAGTAACGAGAAAAGCTGTCCTTCCCAGAAAATTCATCCAACCAGTAGTAAGAATGAACTGTTGTACCCAACTTATGTACCAACCAATCTGCACGTTGGTAGATGCTTTCATCTGCCTCATTCAACAGCCGGAGTTTTAGCAGGTGACGGTAACTCTCAATTGCTGATGCTACCTCGGCAGTAGCCAATGGGGTGGCCTTCAAGACAGTTGTCCACGCCCCTGCAAGACATTGAGCAGTTGGCAGTAACAGATTAAACAGTCGAATGAGAGAACTCATAAAACACCCTCTAACAAGTAAAATCCAGATATGGCAAGTAAATCAGGGTACATGAAAGGGATATGGACCAACCAAGTCTTGGAAACCATATAGCTTTGAAGTAGTCCAAAAAGCCAGAGCAATCAACAAAATCTTCCAGGAAGGCTTGAAATAACTCCATATCACCATTTCCTCCGCAGATACTGGATATTACCTCTCCAAGTCGTTTAGCCAACATTGAACGCTTCTCAAAATCTGAACACTTGTTCATCAGATTTTTATGCCAAGCGTGCCGGACACGCCATAAGGTAATCAACACCGGGCATTGAAACACTTCCCTGTTCAGCATGCTACAGACTCAGGCAACACAACCCTGGGGAAGAGTACACTAATAGAGAGGCATCAGTTACCTTATAGTGCGCACATCGGTTAAGGGATCATCAATAATGAAGCCACCCAATTGCCATGTCGGATCTTTTGAGCGAACTCGATCATAAAGAGCACCCATCCATCTATATATTTCACCATGTGTAAAACTGGGAGTTATGATCCAAGCAACAGGAATTGCATTTTTCTGCTGGTCGAAAACAAGGATGCTATGTACAGGATACTGCAAAATGGTGAACAACAATGCTACTATGAAAACAAATCAAACTTTGAGATACTACAAAAACAAGAATGCAAGAGAAATGACATTGACAAACCTTTAACTTGTTTGTTCCAAACTTTGAATCGGAAGCCAGTAAACTGCGGTTACCATACTGAATCATCTGCTGTAGCTGCCAATCTGTCTGAATGCCCAAGACAAAAGCATCCTTATCTGAGAAATCTTCATAGAAAAATGTATACTCCTGGTGATTTTCAATCCACATGTTAATACTAACAGCATCGTCATCATCAAGTTCATAAACAGAACGCCGTATTTTCCTTTCCAGCCTCCTAACATATCTGTGAGTAAGAAGATCATCACGATTTGATGGTCCTCCTTGCCTTTCAACCATTTCATTATGTCTCTGCATTATAGTCTCGACAGGAATACCAACATGGAGTAAAGACATAACTTCAAGATGTAATTCATCAGATATGTAAGGTGCAAACATTGCTTTCGTCCCTATAGCCATCTTGTCCATGGGACCATGACAGGGTGTGCCTTTCTTATCTACATGCTTATTGTGGTTATATATCACAAGAGCCAATGATGGTTCAGCAATCAAACGCTTCACAATAAAATGACAAACACATCCCCTCTTTGTGTTAGGGCGACCAGCAGGTGTTTTTCTCTTTCCACAAGAGGACCTGCTAGGCCGGACAGCACCATTCTTTCTATAATCATCTGGGCCAAAAGAACACCAATACCTGCATCCAATGATGTCATCGCATCCATTAAACATTCTGTTTAAACTCTAGCATCTCTGTTTAAATTCTAGCATCTCAAAATGGAAACAGCTAAGGTAAAAAAAACTAGGAACAAACAACCAGCTACTCACACAATACATATGCAGTATAATAAAACAGCAGTGACCTTACTGCCCTTTGCTAAGAATATCTCAATTGCAAAGATAGAATACATTTCAGTTGACAAGATGAACAGGTTAAAAATATGCCTTAGTATAAACACTAGTCATGCCTCCATTTACTTACAAGATATACTCGAGTATCCCATCAACTTTCGGTTTGCAATTCATGGTCGGAGGACGCCTTCTCCGTGCTTCAACGTGGAATCTCGTCGGACATACTTTGTTGTTTGATTCTCCTCTGACAAAGTCGTTCACCCTGGAAAATGGAATGAGTGCAAGCCTGTCCATGGAGTCCTTCCAGCCCTCGACCATGGACCACGTGATCTCTGCTGCTGAAAACTCCAATGTGGTTGGGTTCTGAACTGGAAGGGTCAAAATTTCATCCCACCTGGTCATCTGCATACACATAATCACCAACAATAAAGAATAAAAACAGAGGCTCATGTCTATTTACACATAGATGGAGATGTTCAGGTCCATTCAAAGAGGACAGTATAGATGAAAGAGCTATGTGTGTTACAGTTAACTGCGGCTTTTAAAATTAATTGTGATTGCATACAACAAGAATGTAGTTGCATTCCAAATCCAAGAGAGCCATGCCCTTAAGCCATAGGAAACGGAAAAGTATGCAACCCCGGTTTAGTTCTTATGCTTAGATATGAATGATAATCAACCTAGTAGCTTGTCCATTGTTGTCCCTTTTATATGATTCAGAAAACGGTTTCCCAAACATAGCAATCAAGAAATAATCTCCCAAAAGTCCACAAAAGCAGAGACAAGTTTGGAATTATCATAAAACGTGTCTCTCTTTTGTATGACCTAGTACCGTGGGTGGCAGCATCCCCTGCTCCGGTAAACAGAGCACAGAGGTCCAAACAGCGTCCTTGGTTGAACCGTTAGAGGGCGTGTTGAACTTGTTATCATGTTGACATAAGCTTACCTTTTTGACAAGTCTCATATCTAAGCCTAGCCAGCCTACCTTACTTAATCTGCCCTCAGGCACCTGAGACGTTGTGATGTGATGACAGCTTTAGATTTATGCTTTTAACTAGTTGTTTTTATGATGCGGTCGTGACATGCATGTCCCAGACTAACTAATTCGAATTTAACCTCATGTACTAGAGAGAAAAGAGGTATTTTGTTAAGCATGAAGCTCAAATCTCCCGTACTGTTAATTCGATTCAACCTCAATGAGAAGAGAAGAACGTATTTAGGGCGTCTACCTTGAGAGCGGGAGGCGGCTGTTGGCGCGTGTCGCGAGGCCGACGAGGCCACCGGAGGTCGGGGGACGAGGCTGACGGCGTCGGCTGAGGTCGGGCACAGGCGTGGCGGCGGCGGCGGCGGTGATGGCGTCGCTGCAGCCGGAACGGGGCCGCGCGTGGGGCGGCAAGGGGAGGATGGCTCGCCGTCAGACGGCGGGAGCTGCTTGCGGGGGAGCAGGGGAGGTGAGGTGGCGGAGGCGGGCGGCGCACGAGGGTTTAGTTTAGGTCGGGTCCGTTGGGAGACTACTGGAGTCCGGAGAGAAGAGATGCCAACGGCTCGTGTGAGCTGTGTTGAGGACGCCGCAGGAGGGTTTTGGTTGAACTAATTCTGCAGGGGTTTTTTAGATGTAACTGCAAAATTTCATTTGTCAACGTTTGTTCAAAAAATCTGAGCAAATTTGGAAATAAGAATTTCTAAGTCGGCTTAAAAGTAGACTAGACCATTACTTCTGGTCTGTTGTGTCCAGTTTTAATCCGGTACCGTGCCAACACAACACATACATGACACATCCCCTCTCTCAGAATTTGATAGCTCGGCTGTTTTGGCCGTGGTGCCACGTCGTGACCAACTAGGCCAATGCTATAAGAGATGAAAAAAATGACGTGGACATGATTACGCGGCACCAACTAAGCCAAAACAAGTTGGAGACGGTGTTTATTTTAACAGTTTTGCTATGACCAACTTGCCCGATTTTAACTTTGGGATCAGTCGATTGTTCAATCGTAAGATCTGGTTTGTATTTTAAGATTCCAAACGAACGATGGAAGAGGGAGACATAGGTACACCCTTGTTTTAAACGATTTTGAGAGGTTGTAAATTTATACTCCAGCGTTAGTTCAGGGTGTACCGTGGACTTCTCTCCACATGGGACATATTCCTCCGTTCCTAAATTGAGGGAGTACCATGCAGTTATGCAGGAAATTGCCTTAACCAACAGTATAGTTCTAGTTGATCAGTATTTAGCCTTTCAGAGGACCTTCACAAATGAATCAAGAACTAACTGCAAAAAATCTGGGCATGAGGAAACAAATACAAAGAAAAATGTAATTTATCATAACCATGGCTGGTTTCAGAACAATGGCAACACATCAATGATCTTACAACTGACCAACCATAACCCTAGATGACTATGATCAGAAAAACTTTTGAACTCAAGAACAGGAAAAATAAATAATGGGCATTGGATCCCAAAGTTTCCTGTCTTCACAGTGGTTTATTCTGTGTGTATGACGTGGTTTGCTGCTCCAGCAATCCACAAAATTAGGGCTTAGGATGTAAATGAAGCAATTGCATCCATCTCTTCTTGCAGCAGCAGTGCGTCGATGAATACGTCCAGGCTCTCCCCCTCCATAACGTCCTCTATGGAGTGGTGTGTGATCCCGACACGGTGATCAGTGACACGTCCTTGTGGAAAGTTGTATGTCCGGATACGCTCGGACCTGTCACCACTTCCAATCTACAAGCAAGTTAGGGCTTAGAGATCCCATCATCACATTAATAATATGTGATACGCAAATTAAATAGTGGGGTACCTGCTCTGATCGGAGCTTTGACCGGTCAGCGTGGAGTCTATGCCTTTCCATTTCATATAATCTTGCCCGGAGAACTTTGAGAGCCTTGGCCTTGTTCTATACAGAGGTAAATATAACATTAATGGCATAGACTCATTTATCTAGATGAGCATGAGATGTGGACTCGGGTTGCTGGAAATAAAGGCAACAACTATTGAATTGAGTGAATAAAGATCAGACAAAATACAAATGAATGCCATGGCAATACATTAATAAAAATACAGAACTGAGTCATCTAAAGCATAAATTTTCTGATTTCAAAGGAAATCCTACAACAAAGGCAATAAATCAGAGTGTATTGCAACCTGATGCTGCGATCTCTCATCTTGTATTGCAACCACTGTTCCAGTTGGAACATGAGTTATCCTAACAGCACTATCAGTCGTATTGACAGACTGACCACCAGATCCACCTGATCTATAGGTATCAATTCTCAAGTCCTCATTACGAAGTTGGACATCAACCTGCACTTGCAGAACCCTTTTTTAGAACTACTAGTCATGCCATAAATGTAGAGATGAAAAAAAAGAGCAATCAAAATGATATATCCAATTCCGACCTCATCGGCTTGAGGAAGAACAGCAACTGACACAGCACTAGTATGCACACGTCCAGATTTCTCAGTTACCGGGACTCGCTGCCATGGAATGGGTTTAGTAAAAAACTGAAAGGGAAAGTACGGGCAATGTGATAGATATCCGGAAAATGACTTGTTATCATACCTGAACTCTATGAACACCACTCTCAAACTTAAGTTTCCCGTATGCCCCAGGGCCTGATATAGTCCCGCTAGCTTCCTTTGTATAGACAGAAAAATGCAAGTTAGGACTTAAAGGGGAGATCTGTATTACAACAACAGTTATGCTACAATGATAAACCACGAGCATTTTATAACAGGGAACTACCGAGAAATTCGTACCTTGTACCCTTTTGAAACAGACTCCATTAAGTCAAGAACATCAAATTTCCATCCATTCTTTTGGGAATACTTCTCATACCTATAACATCAAAGAATCAAGTTAGTTAATACCACAGACCAGCGATCACAGACATTTGCTCCAGAGAAACATGAATATCCACCAGACATTTTGAATATATCCATAGCAAACAAAGAAGCCTCTTCTCCTCCAGTTCCTGCAACAGTATATCATCATCAACAAATCCTGATGCAGTAAAACGAAAGCAGAAGCAGCCAGATAAAAGGACGGATTATGTTAATGGATGAAAATGGGACAGTCTGTCTGACCTGCTCGCACTTCCAATATACAGTCCCTCTCATCAGCTTCATCTTTTGGAAGAAGCGTTCTGAACAACCCATGCTGCAGTTGTTTCTCCTCCTCAATGGCCTCAAGGAGCTCCTCGGCAGCCATTTCACGCATGTCTTTCTCTTCGACAGAGTTTGTCACCAACGATTTCAAACCCTCAATTTCCTACAAACAATGAAGAGCCTACTGAAAATCTTTCATACGATAGGTTAAAGAACATACAAGATAATGAGATTGTCACCTTCTGCTTTGACTGCAGCTCCTTGATTAGTTCCATGGTGCTCTCCAGCTTGTGAAACTCCTTGTTAGCCCTCGAATATTCCTCGGGTGAGGCGGCCGGCTGACTTCATTAACACCACACCCAAATCAAACCAAGATGATCGTACTTTGTTTCAATACAGTAGCAACAAACAGAAGTGTGCAAGAAGCACCAAGGGCGTATCCAAAGGGGGTCATAGCCAATTTGAGAATTTTTGGACGCAGTTCAGCCCAATTAAAAAAAACAGAAAACCCAAGAAAGAACTAGCCCACAAAGAGCCTGACAACCACCCCAGCCATGTCCCACCACATGTCTTGCCTCTCCTGAGCGAAACGATCGATCCAGCACTCAGCTACTCTCTCCCTCTCCATGTACTCTTCCCCTGGTTCCTTTGGTCTCTGTGTGACTCTGCCTCACCTGCATCGGCCTAGGCTTAAGTAGGTCATAGCGGTAGCTGGGCGGCACAGACAGCGAGCGATCACGTCAATGCGAACTGCTGGCCGAATGCAAGGTGGCAGGCGAGACGCACCACGGCAGCGGTGCATACAACTACTAAACTTGTTGAGACACAAAAGGTTGTCATTTATGACTTGGTGTACTTCTCAAAATGGTATTGATCTTACCAGTGGCATGGGAGTGTTCAAAGTATTTTCTGTAATAGGTTTAGTGAAGATAAGGTGAGAAATAGCATTGGTGATGAGCTCTTGAAACTGCTTTCTGATTTATTGAGCATGCTATTTTCATAAGAATGACCTTATGGCAATGAGAAAGCATAATGTAGTCTGGTGCAGTAATTTTCTATTCATGCAAGACCATTTCCTCTTTGAATTATTTGTGTTCTAACTTTTACAAATTTCAAGCTTATAGAATTTATGATGTTGTAAGACCTTACTATTAAGCTATTTGCATGCTAGTTATGGAAAAATTTCGGTGTTACACCCCACTGAAAAATCCTGGATTGGCCAAGAGGCTTTTCATCCGAAATTACCTGGTTGATTTGCTCCTGGAGGTACGCACTCCTCTGCTCTATCAACTTCATCCTCTGCTCCATGATCTGCACCAAGTTCGCAGGAAGCTGCTGGCTCGTGTCTGGTACAAAATCGGGACAGAACATGTTAGTGCTTGGATGAAATAATGAGGAATATTTCTCCTCCTCCTGCAGCGGCGCAAATGTCACAAGAGAACTAAAAAATAAAGCTCGCCAATTCGTAGCGGACCACACGGCGCGGTTCTACTGTCCTACACAAATCTGGAGCTAAAGGAAAACGTGGAGGAAGCGGCGATGGATGGAGTCATGGAGCAATCGAGCGAGGAGAGATGCGGGAGGTGCTCACCGGCGGTGGAGTAGAGGCGGGGAGAGGTAAGGCGCCTCCATGCCGCCGGAGTGGCTGCGGCTGCGGCTGCGGCTGCTGGAAAGTGGCCGACCCGCCGGAGCGCGGCGAAGGCGACGCCGCCGCATCGCCGTATTTGGTGCTGCATCCCGGTGGCCGGGAAAGAGGGCTTTCAGGGCTTCTGCCCCTTTCGGTTCGGGGGGGTTTAGGCTTGTGAATTCCGCCTTCTACACGAGTTTACGTACTCCTGTAAATCCGCCTCGAGCAAGTTTGATTTTATTTGTAACTACTCCTTAGCGTATTATTTTGGAGACGTTTGATTTGTACTTAGTTTAGAGAAGCGTTATAGCCCCAAACTTCAAGAGAAATTCACAAAAATGCCATGGTTTCTCTAGTAGTACTATCTTACCCCAAATGTGTACTAAATTTATTGATTCTTGCACAGGCATAAAACTATGTTTTTGGATAAAAAAATTGCGTATGATTAGAGGATTCCAACCTTGACATGTACTCCTTCTGATCCTAAATTCTTCACTCAAATTTGTCTAAATATGAATGTATCTATTTTTAAAAAACGTCTAGATACATGTAATATTTCGACAATAATTTAGGATCGGAGGGAGTATGATTTTCTTCAATGAAATTTGACTCCAGGGAAATATTTTGTTTTCGGATAAAAAATTGCATACGATTAGGTGACCACCTTTAAATTTCCAACCCATACATGATTCGTCCTTTTTTTCTTTCTGATGAAGATGAAGAGGATGAGACTGTTGTGAGTCGAAGTTTAAATCGAAATTTATTGATATGGTGAATTTCAATTACTTTTAGATTTAAAATCTTATGATATGCTTCTGAAATCGGGTGAACCGGTTGAAGCAGTTTTAGATTTCCTGTCCCCACCAGGCACCAGCCACACCCTCTCCATGGAGCGCCGCCGCCGCCGCCGCCGGTCCACGGCTGGTGAGCCCGCTGCCAGCGACCATATCCGCCGGTCGCCGCCCTCCCTTGTCCCTAGCCGCGCATCCGTCGCTGCTTCCTGGTTCCCCCGACACCCCCCCCCCCCCCCCCCCCGCCGCCTCGCGTCGCCCCGGGCGAGCCCACCACCGCCTGTCCTGTTGTCACCTCCTGTGAGGCCACCCTCGCCACCTTCGCAACCCATGACGGCGATGCGGTCGCCGCCCACGCGCCTCCGGGAGCTTACCCGGTGCGCCGCGCTTGGCCCCTGCATCTGTCTTCATGAAAGGAGGACTACGACGCCGAGTCCCCGCGCTGCTTCCAACGTCGCCAGGTAAGCTGGCTGCTCCTCCTCACTTCGATGACAATGGGAGGGAGGGATCGAGTTCGTGCGCTGCAGCTTCGATTGACCCGAGATACGAGTTTCTGTTGCCCGATCTAGCTCGGATTAGCGCGTTTCTGTTGCCCGATTCTTGCGCCTAGAGATACGAGTTCGTCGAATTGGTAGGAACCATTTTGGGGTGTTGAATTTGTGTGCTGCTTTGTGGTGGTAGCTCCAATTTCGTTGTCTTCTTCTGACCTCACCGGCGTCTGAGGTCGAGAAGAAGAAATGGGGAGACACGTGTTAGGGGTAAGCTGATCATTTCGTGTTGAGTTTGTGCACCAGAAGATCCAAAATGATCAAAATACTAAGATGGGGCATTTTTTTTATTTTTTTATCGAAGTTGCGGTGTAAGATATGTCAATTTAGCAAGAGAAAGTAAGGTACTAGTACTAAGGTGTACTTTCCCAGGCATAGTGGAACAAGCTTGTCGTTGGGCTTAGCATGCCGGCTGTTGTATTAGTTAATTAACGGTGAGCTCGCTTGCTGTTGGTCGAGATCTAATCTTGTCCTTACACCAAATGATATATTCTAATGGCTCCATGCCTTGTAGTTGAAATCGATGGCCTGTTTAGCTTGATATATTTGAAGGAACGGCAGACGGCCAAACGCTCTTAACATTTTATTGAGGAGAAATCAAACAAACCAAGTACAGAATATCTACAAGAAGAAAGAGAGAAATAAAACAACTCTACTCAACAGCGACTACGTCAAGAAATAGGATTCAACGCCAGCCAGCACACTTTACGAGATACGCTTTGTAGGCCACCTCCAGCTAATGGTTTCTCTCCTTCCATACGTTCCGATTTCAAGAGAACATACAGGAGCGCCCCACCAAAACGGTTTCGCTGCTGCTTCTTCATGGCTCTGCTCATTGAATACACTAGTTAATTGGACATAAAAATCGCTGATATATTGGATTGCAGCTGCTCTTTAGTTCCCTTCGTGTTGTGTCGAACTCGAGTTATATTCCTCTCCTTGTGGCAGCCTAAGTAGGAGGTCCACTTATTGCAGGTAAGATCTCCCTCCAGTGCATATGAGGAGCATACAATTTTCTCATCTTTTCTCGCTTTCTTTTATGTCATGTTCTAGATAGTTAGCTAGAGTATCATCTTCTTCATCTTCCAAGACCCTTATATCAATAATTTGGAGGGCAGATCGATCGAGCATTCACATGCTAAATCATATTGAACTGACATCGACTCTTCTATCAGCGCAGAAGAATGACACACCATGCGAAACTTGTTGATGACAGCGGGTGGGCGGAAGTAATGTTTGCCAACAACTATGCCCTGTTCATCGGTTACCTGTCCATGGCCGTCAAGGGTCTGGGTTTCCTGGTGCTTACTTGGACCACCGTGGTTCTTCTCGGTAGCTTCGGCTCTGCACTGCAGAAGAGAGATTTTTGGTGCCTTATATTCATTACCCTGGTGCAAACAGCTGGGTTAGTCTTTTTACCATTGTATTCATGCATAACTACTGCCTAATTAACTTCTTCGTACTTCTCCTGAGTCACCTTCCAAATTTGTATATGGTCTTACTTTGTTCTTTCTTGCTTGCAAAGTACTCCCTCCGTCCGGTATCAAGTGTCACAATTTCTCTAGATACGCATGTACCTACACACTAAAACACATCTAGATACATGCGTATTTAGACAAAATTGCGACACTTCATACCGGATGGAGGGAGTAATTTGTCTTGTCAAATCTTGTCTTGTCCGTCTCTAACATGGAGGTACCAACCATAGGATCTTCGATGTCTTTCTGGCTGAAAAGCTGAGCTATATTGGGAATTCATTTTGGGGCATTGGGGCTGTTGGACATATGGTGAGAAGCAATACTTTGCAGCATCAGTGCCATGGATTAGAAAATGTTCTAACGTCTGTTCAACTAGTGGTGTTTTGGATTCTGTTGTGCCCTCTGGCAGCTGTGTACATGTTTGGGTTGTTAATCTCGGCCGGTATTTCAGTGTGGTGTCTGAGAAAACATGACTACGGGAGCGATGCTGATGGAGTTGTAAACCTGAAGCCAGCTCTGGAAATCCTCTATTCCCTTGCTCTGCTCCAGGCTGTGATTTTCTGCTACAAGGCCATCTTTGCTTGTGCAAAGGGATCTGTAGTGAATGCACTAATTGAACATAGAGGATTTAGTGACCGGACTCGTGTTCCTATTTCGGATTACGTACTGAAAATGACGATTGGATGTGAAAAGGACCCATCGTTCGCTACAGGAAGGAATCTCATCACGTATGCTGTGGACCTGATGGGGTCAAAGTCACCTAATGACTACCTTTCTGGGGTAAGGACCCTCGATGCATTCGCTAAACGACTGGAGACAGTCATCAAGAATTGGGAAGAGAAAAGTACCATATGCTCTCCGAAGGAGTTGAAGAGATTCATGCAAGAGCATATACTCATGAAACATCTGATCATGTCTGCACCCTCTACCGGTGTACTCCAGAAATTGCTGCAGACGTTGGGTCGCATAAGCGTATATGACAGAGAGACAAGGGAGGGTGCCGCGAGGATAGTAGCCAACATTGCTCTTGACATCCGTTTGGAGGAGTTCCCAAGGGCGATCTTCTACATATCTTCCCTCATCGACACATTCGAAATATACCATCTACTCCAACCATATCAGCGAAACTGGGTAGTCGAGACATTTGAACAAAATTGGTATAGATTAGCTCTCTATCTGGCATCATCAGATAGTGATAAGCAAGAGAACAGTGATGAGGATCAGCGACAGGACAGTGACATTGACCTTCTGAACTCCTACAAGGAGCTTGTGGGTCAAGGCCTTCGTATCCTTAGGAAGCTCGCGAAAAACGATGTAAACTGCAGAGTCATGCTCGACACCCCATGTCTGCTCCGAAAGATCATGGCACCAGTGACCACAGACCTACTCCACAACATCGATCATGGTGCATGGTACAGCATAGTAGAGGGTTCACTGAAGGTGATGTGCCAACTCACACTTGCTACTGGGCAGACAGGCAAGAAGCTACGCAGTGAAATCTCAAGCAGTAAGGAAGCCATCAGCATCATGGAGATGATTCTTGAGTGTGACAAATGCGACGAGAATGTGCAGAAACAAGTTATTTGGATTCTCTCAAACCTATATCAGGATACATCTTTGATTTTGGCGGCCGCAAGCAGAGAAAAATTTATTGGCATGCTGCTAGATACCATAGCTACCGATGATAACAAGGACAAGGAGAGAAAATGGGAGGTGGCTGCCAAGGCACTGCTGGCTCTATCTTCTCAAATGGAAACAAGTGCCATGATTATCTTGAAGGCAAATGATAATGTTCTTGCTAATCTAACTACAATGATTGTTAAAAAGAGCAGATACCGATTAGTGGCAGCAAACATCCTGAAATATCTGTGTATTCATTACACCAACGATGTTGAAAGTCGCATAAGGCTAAAGGAAGCTATAACCGATGCAGTTCCAAAGGTAATCCGGGCCACCATTTGTATTTACTCTCCTTGACAGTCAATGCAATATTAAAAAATGAACTAGAGAATGTAACAAATATTTTGGTCAATATCGTTTAACAGTCTTATGCGCAATGCTCTTGCATGCTCTCAGAAAAATATATATGCCGTGATCCTGCTTTCAATTATTGCCTCCTTCAAACTGAAAATATTCTTACCGTTGTAGGTGCTTGGAGAGATATTTTGTTGGGCATCAGAAGAAACACATACAGGAACAGCAGTAGACCAATTCAGGTCTAGGAAACAGGAAACTGACGTCGAAAACCAATGTGGTGATTCACAATATAATGGTTGGTGCAACAACTCGTCTTCCTCTGATCAGCAGGACTGCGAGCTGAATGAGTTTGCAGTGCCATACATGCTATCCTTTTGTGTAACAGTATGTGATGCGTTGATCAGTGCAGATCAAGACTTGGCTCATCAGTTTGATGCCATTAACCCTGGAGATGGTGAATATAGCTTTCCAAGGAAGCTCAAGGAGTTTGTAAGAAAAAACACGCACCCGAGGCCTGACTGCCTGACAGTTGTGAAGCTGGCCTGTAAGATGTTCATATCAATGATGAAACACAGAGGCAGCTATGTCAAAGAAGACCTGGAGAGCTTGATGGATGCATTGTCCAGTGCTTCGAAATGCATGTTTCTTCTTGACGGCTCCATGGTTTTCGACATCACAGAGGATGGCGCGATGACATCCAGGCCTTTCAAGAGTCTCGCTTCCCTTGTGAAAGAAGCACATGAACTTATGGATAAACACAATTCACTTTTAAGTTGAGACTTATCAACCGGTTTAAGTTTAAACTTCATTATTCACCTGCTGTTGGCAGGTTCTTTGCATTGTGAGTTCATCTTTGTACCTTATCTGAAAATTTCTGAGTACCAATGAGGAATTGAGGATATTTCTGTTCTTTTTCATGAGGGCGGGAATAAAAGAAAACCAGCTATTTATGCCAAGTCCATGTATGTTAGAAGAAATCAGCCCAACTAGCCTTGTATCGTCATGGCACATTTCTGAACGGCCCAGTTTGGTCATATATACTGGCAATACTGCTCACCTCCCTGAAAAAAAAATACTGCTCACGTGATGGACTAGTGTAGACTAAGCCCCAAGGTTTTGGTTTTTATTTAAAATACAATATTGATTTTTTTTCTTACCAATATTGATTTTTCTCTGAAAAAACATTTCTGTTCGTACACGGAGGACAAACCATAGCTAGCTTCCGGAGAAAAACTCACCGTTTCAGACTCTGCACTTCCTGTTGTCTCTGATTGCCTATTCGGTGTCGAGAGGACGAGAGGTGGACGAACCATGGATTGATGTCTGTCTGGGATATAGTTTTGATATCTTCAGTGTAAGGTTTTGTGTGTCTCCGACTGTGACATTCCGACGGTTGACGGGTTGAGACAATATTAAATGTAATATTAATGGTTTCAAGTTTCTATCCCTGTCTTGATGTGACTATCATATATGGTCTACTCTAGTGTCGTAATTTCAAGATTTGGTCCTTTACCTTGTCGGTAGAAGGACGATTCGACAGCATGTCTTGTGAGGGTCAGGGGTGCGTCCTCAATCAGGGCGCATTCACAATCTAATATTCTGCGGTTTTATCTAGGAACTTTGGATAAATATAAAATTCACTAACTTACAAGGTTAGTACGGATTGTGCAAGTTTGGTGTTCTGTTGTTTTATCATCAGAAATTTGGATAAATATATCGAGGTGCGAATTACAAGTATTTGGTGTAACTTCCGATTTATCCGGAATCTTTGTTATTGCTTAAGTTTCCGATCAGTTGTACTAAATTTATTAAATAAATATGTCAGATTGTTCTAAAGAAAAACACAATTGGTGGTGGGTGGCGTGTCACCTTTGGACAGCGTCACTATTTTTTGTATCACTGGTTGATTTGGCATCCAAAATGAGAATGTATATGAATTATAAATCTAAAATAATAACTAATAATAGTAGTACAACATTCTTTTTAGACGTTTAATTTTTTTAGTACGTAGCAATCTAAAGAAATTAGTACTGCTATTATCAGTGCCATACAGAATTACAGATACAGGTGCAAACATATTATTTCTTGTCAGTATATATCTAGCTAGACGTAGCCTATCCAGCAGTGGGATCCATCTTCAGTTGAGTAGCACGTACGCGATTCGGAGGTGGTGCAATCGTTGCTGGAGGAGGTAGCAGGTCGCTTTATAACTTAACGGAACAACGATATATAGACAGGAACAAATTACGTACCAGTAAGTAATGATATGGTCCATCATCCATCGTCCGGCCAGCTGCATCTAGTAGTACTATATTGGTCCAAAGTCCAAACTGATAGTCCATCAACAATAAGGATGGGTCATGACAACCGTGAGATCATTAATTGGGTTATTCGTTTAGATCATGTCTCATGTCCAAGCAGAGATTAGTTAGTAATTCAGCTGGGGTTGGAGAGGGCATCCCATCCTTTACCAAACTGTGCACGTCCGTCTGATTCATTACATGTAACCGGCTCATTGATCTCGATCTGTTTGGTGCGACTATTATATAGCATCGCTTGATTGCGACGAACCTATATCAATCATACGTCTGAGAACTGGAAAACGGAGGGTCGACAACAGCTTTTGCATCTTCTATGCAGTGGCGGACAAACAGCGTGTTTCAATATTGGGTGGGACAAATAGTATGTTTCAGTATTGGGTGGGACAAAGACATACTTTGGTTCTATTTTTTTTAATGAATTTTTAACATTATCATTTCTACTAGCGAAAAAGGATTTAAAAAACAATTGATGTGGCGAGCCCCACCCAGTCAACCGTCTAGGTTTGCCCCTACTTGCATGCTGGTACGTGGAGGTTATTTTCTCATCTTGTGACGTAATATATTAAGTGCATGGGATTTGATAAAAAATTGTACTTGTACTAATTTTGTACTAAATTTCTATCTATTATGGTTCGAAGGGAGTATTGTTTTTTGATAAAAGCGAATCCATCTTCAGGGCAGACTATGGGTCCGTTTGTTTGAGATTCTTGAAGCTGCTCCATCAGCTTATACCCAGTGAAATCCAAAGCCCAAACAAACAGCAGATTTCGTCCGGATTCTCGTAACCGTTCCTATAGAGCGCTCCAACACAATACACAGCGAATTGGAAGCTGGGGAATGGGTGCTTCATGCAGCTGCTGGGCTCCAAAATCGCCCCATGTACCGAAATACCCTCCCACCAATTCACATATTACGTACCAAATGCCACAAAACGGTTCACTTTCTAGTTTCTTCTCGCCCCGCCACATCCCGAACAGAGAGCCCGTCAAAATATCTCGCCTCTAGCGTCGCGCACCTCACCTCACCGGCGCGGCCTCCGGCCGATCTCCCCTCACCGGCGCCGCCGGACGACCTCCTCCTTCCGCCGGACTTGACGCCCCGAGCCCTCTCTCCTCCGGCCCCGAAGCCGGCGCCCCCCTCCCCTGCTCCTTCGGATCCCGAGCCCCCAGCTCCCGCCGGCCCTGACAACCCAGCCCCGGCCGGCCGCGACCATTATCCTGAGATCAAAGAAGACCCTAATTTTATAAAATTTTAATACAACATTACTCAGTAAATTAATGGCAGTCACATAGAAACAAAATGAAGAGCTTTGGTCTCTATACCACGTACAGAATAAACGGATTAGCAACTCATATCTAGGACGACTTTATTTTACCGCGTCAACAACATGCATGAATTTAATTTTACCACGTATTCTTCCAAAACACGCGAGAATAATTACTTAACCACATGTTTGCAGAATTTACCACACTTAATTATTTTCTCCATGGATAGTCCCTAGCGTGTGGAAAAATTTCTTTTACTCCCAGTACCTTTTGTTTTTGACCTGCAATGAAATTGTTTGGGCGCCGGACCTGTGGAAAAAACCTATTTCCTCCAAGTTGGACATGGAATTCTACGTATCTCTGAACCAACAATATTTTCATTACAATTTTCTACATGCAAAATTAAGGAGAAAATTAAATTCACTTCAAACAAAAATTAGGCAGGCTAGCAGCAATGCCATTTCATAATTAACCATATTACTTTTTATGACAAAAGTATAATTTTTGTCCTAAACTATAACTAAAGTATGTTGTTGGTCTCTTTTTTTTGAAACGGAAGGAACACCCCCGGTCTCTGCATTGATCATTGCACACAGTCATTATATTATTAAAAATCAATCATCTTACGGAACTCCAGGCACCATGAGAACCATAGGGGCTAACGTGTGGTGCCCCATGTGTTCCCACTTCCTAGTGGATGACTGGACGGTCAGGCAGTAGGCATGTAAAACTGCTCTATGTTGAAACCAATATCGTTTTCAGTGGGTGCAAGAATGTCTGGTTTTGACAATTAAAGGAAGAAACATCTAGAAAAAAGATAAGAGACAAAATGCATAATCTGGGAACGGAAAATATACTTTGTCTCTTTTTTAGTTGAATATATCCAACAAAACTAGAGTCACATAAAGAAAAGCTATAGTCAGAAATGGAAAAAGTGGAACAAACAAAAAGCGAATAGTACCGACCATCATCAAGTGAATATTATCAAGAGCTCCCATACATCATTGGTTCAATCAATGCACCAAGATTTTCTTGAATTCTTTTATCCATATAAAGAATCAAGATAAAAGTGGCAAATAAGTGATACAAATTATGTATAAAATATGTTTCGTCAAAAAAAATGTATAAAATATATAACTACTAGCTAGTGTATCCTAAAAGTAAGCTATATATAACATAAATTTGCAACTCCAGCAAAAATCGCATAGCAGAGCAGCTATAGGAGTGGCACTGCATGTCAAAAGTAATTAATTCCAAGGGCGAACTCCAAGTTCCAACCCTTTATTTGCTAGCAGATATGATTGATCAAATCGAATTCCATAGATAATTATCCAACCATACGTGAAGTAAAGTGGCCGGGAAGGAAAAGTCGATCATGACCATATCAAAATACTCATATTGAAGTGTCCGGGAAGGAAAAGTTAGTTACTTGTTTTTTTTTTTCAATTATACCCATATTGCTCTGATCCCTTTTGTACAATGCTTTTCCTAGTAATCGAATGACCGTCATTTCCCTAAAAAAACAAAATACCCATATTGCTAGCTCCAGGAGACAACCTTCTGCATCTTCACTAAGAAACACATTGTGAATTATATTGTGACTTGTGAGTGGATCAGGAAAAGAAAGTGTCCCTTCCCCCATCGTTTCTGATCTTGCTGCTGAATCAGGAAGCATCTAGCAGCTTTCTGCAAATTATTAACTTGTTCAAGGCAGGCATGTAACAAATTGATGCGTCAAATGAGATGGATATGTATCGATCTATCAATGGACAAGTTTACACGGCCTTGCCCAAATAATCTTGTGATCGACGTGTGCATGTACGTCTTCATGTGATTGATCCTTAGGAAAATCCAACATATTGACATAATTTGTTCTCTTAGGAAATTAAGAAAAAAATTAACATGAAATTTGAGTGCTGTTTAATTATAGATTATCACTCTCATAATTAATTAAGGTGTTTCCATTGGATATATACTTTTCTCATAAACATACGTGGTTCTTGCTTCTTAGTCCGGTCGATCGCTTGCTAAACCCAACCCTTGAGGAATCTTCTCCTCGAGAAGAGACTTAACCACATAATGTCATGATGGCTATAGCTGTTGGATTCTTACCAAAATTTCCAATAATACAACGACGTATACGTACACCTACGTCTTGGCCAAGACGACAACAAGACAGAGCCAGCCAGCTCGCTCCAACCAAGCAAGCGTGTAGAGACCGGCCGTAGTGCATCAGTGCATGCGATGTGAATCTTCTTCGATCCACATCATGGGCGCACGACAGTTCGTACGTCGTACCATATGCGATTCCATGTGTATATATGAAGGCTAGCTAGCTTTACACGCATGCGTGGAAAATCCAAGCTAGTCACCCTCTACCCATCACGACCGTTACCCACCCGATCGGACGGTCGTCTAACACACCGTACCAGATCAGCCGTGCGTGCACAGTGTCGATCTCCCCTAGTGTTCCTCCTTCACCTATCACGGGAAAACGGATCGGACAAGCTACTTTCAACTGGGTCTGATTCTTGCGGTGAAAACCAGCCCATTCAGATTCAATTTCTAAACTTGATATGGTGTCACATTTCACTGGATTATTTCAAAATTTAACAGACGCTTGACATGGGTGTCAAATTTCACTGGATTATTTCAGAATTTAACAGGCGCTTGACATGGATGTCAAATTTCACTGGATTATTTCAAGATTTAACATGCGCTATTTTTTCAGTGGTAGATGATGTACCCGTCAACAGCGAGGCGTCTGCGGTGACTTCATCAATTTCTTAAGATCTGCCGGTTTAGTCTTTCGGAGGTGCTCATAGGGGTAGGGTGTGCGTGTGTGCGTTCTTAGGGGAGAGTGTACGCGCGTTGCACTACGCCAGAATGGATTACTGGCGCACGAGGTCCAGTGACGGTTTCGCTGTTCCAAAAAATTCACCGTCATTGGACGTCATTTGAGGAATCCAAAACGAACACCAGTGGCGGTGAGCAACCACCGCCACTGCTAGTAGAGCACCAGTGGCGGTGAAAGCACTCGCACGACCAGCATCGCCACCGGTGCTCTAACACCCGTGGCGGTGGTCGTTCACCGCCACTGGAGCTCTTTAGTGGTCACTGGCGCACGATCCACAGTGGCGGTTAAAGTGGTCCAAAAAACACATCACCACTGGTAAGTCGTTAGAAGAATCTGAAACGAATACCAGTGGCGGTTAGCTTCCACCACCACTGATACTTGAGCACTAGTGGCGGTGCGAGCACTCATACGGCTGTCACCGCCACTAGTGCTCCTACTACCAGTGGCCGCTTCAGTTAACCGCCACTAGAGCTCTTTAGAGTTTCCCATCCCGGTTACCAGTGGTGGGCAGATTCTTTAAACCGCCACTGGTAAGTTATCTATAAAAGCAAAGTTATTGTGGCCTTATCTTCCTCAGCTCGCGTGTCTCTAGACCAGCTGCGGCTCCTCAACACAGGCGACGGCGAAGCTCTGCCAAAATTGCATGATGCCAGCGGCCGGAAGGTTGCTCCCTTTCCTTCTCCTTCTTCCTACTCTCCCTCTCCTTTCCTCTAGCTCCTTCCTCTCTTCTCTTCTTCCTCGATCTGCCTCAAATGGCGCCGGCGGCCGGGAGGAGCTCGATCTCTCTCTAGGAGCTATCCCGGCCGGCCCCCTTGCTCGGGAGCTCCCCCACTCTTCCCCTAGCTCTGTTTCTCCCTCTCTTTCTGCTGCTGGTTGCTGCGCGCCCCCTCCCATCTGTCTCTCTGCTCCCCTCTCTCTTTGTGATTAATTAAGATCTCTCTCAATAAAATATGTGTTGGATGTGCATGTTCCGCGGCCATCATGCCGTGTTTGTAAATTTTTGTTTGCACATGTATACGGGCCATCGTGCTGTGTGTGTTCACATGTGGGTGTGGGTGGGTGTTTATTTGGCATTTTTTTGTAAAATTTGTAAATTTCATAACAAAGGTCATGCCGAAATTTTGTGTGATACTATATGTAACTTGATTTATGTTTGTTTGTCGTGTTTTAGCTCGATGAGCCGCGCTTGGATGTACGAGGAGACAAGAAATTGCGAAGATTGGATAAGAAAACTGAAGGACTTCACTGACGTCGCCACGTGACATATGCTGAGAAAAGGGGACGACATGATATGTTGTCCATGTAGCAATTGTCGTAACACAATGATGCTTCTGCTAAGCGATGTGGAGTTGCATTTGCTCCTACACGGTTTTGTGTTAGGTTATTCACGTTGGACTTCTCACGGCAAGGATGCCATTGAAGTTGAAAGCGACCCAGAAATGGAGAACATGGAGCATGATGATCCACCTGACGAACCATGCGGTGGCGAAGATCAAGAAGTTCCGCAAGGCAGGGTGGCCAAAATGCTAGATGATCTGCACCTGTGGAAACAGTTAGATGACGCAGATGATGAGATAGTGTCCTGTAAATTCCAGAAGCTGAGGGAGGACGCAGAGATGCCGTTGTATGAAAATGCAGGGCTGGACAAAAGTGTGCTGGAAGTAACGCTCGAACTTCTCCGAATGAAGGCAAAATATAACATCGTGGACTCGGGATTCACGGATATTTTGAGTTACCTTTCTACAGTTCTTCCTACGGGCAACATGTTGCCTAAGAGCACGTACAAAGCGAAAAAGGTTGCATGTCCCCTCGGGTTAGAGGTTGTCAGATACCATACTTGTCTATTGGACTGCATCATATACAAGGGTGACTACAAAGACATGCACAATTGTCCAGTATGCAAAACATCCCGATACAGGAAGAAAGACCCCAATCATGAGGGCCTCCTGAAGGAAGAAGTGACTCGTGGTCTAGCGGCGAAGACGGTATGGTACCTCCCTTGTGGTAGCCGACTGGAGCGTTGGTTTCAAAACGAGAAGGAGGCCAGGTGGTTCATCTTTTACGACCCGACTCAGAAGGATATCGATCTTGATGGGGTGTACCGTAACGATGATGGTGTACTCAAATACCCCGCCGATGCGGCTCAATGGAGGACCCTGGACGAGGAGTTTCCAGACTTCGGCGCAGAGCCCAGGAACATCAGGTTCGGGATGAGTACGGACGAAATCAATCCGTTCGGAAACATGAGCAGCAAACACAACACATGGCCGGTGATCCTGTTCATATACAACCTTCTTCCGTGGCTTATCATGAAGAGAAAGTACATCTACCTATCCATGTGATGGGGTGCGTAGAGATAAACAAAACTTTTCCTACGCGAACTTCCAGGATCTAGCCGAGGTAGAAGACCACAAGGATTACCACTAGACGTGCAGTTGCGGATTATCGATGCAGCGCCTTGATGCAGTGCAGTCCCTCGATCCGATCCAGCCGATCCAATCCCACGATCGTCGAAGTGCTGAACGTACAGCACCTCAGCCGGTATCCACACGTGCGAGGAGGAGCTCCGGCAGTGGACTGCTAGGTTCGGTGCGACGGTTGGACTGAATGGGGCTAGGGTTCTCAACGCATGAGAGTGGCGAACCGTGTCCCTTGGGCATCCCACGCCCTTGCTTATATACTGAGTGGAAGTGGGCTCCAGCACTTGTGGCCCATCCACTCTGCGAGTCCAACTCGCATTGTCAGTCCATTTCAGGTTCGGGCCCAACCCGACCAAATACTTGCTCCCGCTCTTAAGTGTGTGACCCCGCAGGCTCATGGCGACTTGGACACGATTGGAGTCCGACTTTCAATCGATCAATCGGTAGCGGCTCCTAGCAGAACGTGCCGACTCCCAAGTACCATCAAGTCATGATGACGTACCTTCCAATGTGACATACGTCTTAGTCCCTTTTGCCTCACGATATACCTTGTCGAACTATAGGCGATTAATCGTCATCCCTTTAATAGTTCAACTCTCTTCTCGATCTGTAATATACGATTCATCCGACTAACTCTTAGTCGATCGACCCGGTTAACAGTTAACCGAGTCGCGCATAGCCATGCTTCCCGAATCATATCACTCGAGAGGGCCCAGAGAATATCTCTCCAGTCGGAGGGGCAAAATCCCATCTTGGTTATTCACATCACACAGCTTGATTCTCAGTCAACCCGAACTCTGCCTTTATAACTGCCCTGTTACGGAACAACGTTTGACAGAACCTAAGTTGGTGATTCACAACTCGGATTGTGCGATAACCTCAAGTATAAGGATTACATTGATTGAGACATGCAAATGACGACCTACTCGTTGCATCTCAATATGGGTCAGTCCGACTCGCTAAACTCTTTAGCCGAGTCCGTGTAAGCTGGAATGACATCACCATGACCATGACAAGTGGAACCGAGTCATCAGCCAACTTTCACATTAGTCTAGGTTATGTGTCCAGCACAACCTCAATGACTAAGGACAATTTAGTATGAACAACATGAATACATAGTTCCACAATCAAATCACATATTCAATGATACATATCAGATGTTCAAACAAGGACAACTTAATAATCTTTATGAATACATTGGGAATTACATCATATGTGATTGCGTCTAGGGCATATTCCCAACACCATGCTCATACAAGGCCCTAAGCAACCGGGAGCTGATCTGAACGTGTATCTGGAGCTACTGAAAGATGAACATGCGGAACTTTGAAGTACGGGCCGAAAGGTTTGGGACGCTCACAAGAAGGAGGAGTTCACCCTTCGGGAAGCTCTGCTGACATGTGTGCATGACTACCCTACGAACGGGAACTCATTTTGCCAACGCACACATGGGTACGAAACGTGTACAAAGTGCAGGGATGAAACGAACTCACAGAGGCTGCCAGTTTCACAGAAGATTGTGTACATGGGACACCGAAAGTGGTTGCAACCCGATGACCCATGGAGGAAGGACAAGAAAAACTTCAATGAGAGGTCAAAGCCTCGCTCGAAGCCCAGGGAAAAGACTGGGCACGAAATGTATGAAATTGTAGGAACTTGGAAGTTGTTGCCGGGAAAGCAAATCCGCAAGCGAAAGAGAAGGATTCAATGATACAAATTTTGTGTGAATGTGAAATGTTCTTCCCTCCAACATTCTTCGATATCATGGTACATCTGATGGTCCATATCACCGATGAGATAATCCTACTAGGGCCCTCCTTTCTGCACAACATGTATGGGCCCGAACGATACAACGAGGTACTGAAGCGGTATGTTCATAACAAAGGGCATCCGGAAGGTAGCATCATGAAAGGCTACCATGCAGAAGAGTGTGTGGAGTACGTCACTGATTGGTTGGCGGATCACAAACCATAGGAGTACCCGAATCACGACATAAGGGCAAACTAGAAGGTGAAGGTGGGCGTGGCCGGAAGGTTCTGGATGTGTATTCATCGGGGAGAGAGGTCGACTATATGAGAGCACATACAATGGTGCTGCAACATATGTGCGAGGTCCAGCCTTTCATCGACATGCATAGAAGAACTTGAAAACCGGTACCCTAACAGGAGTGTTGATTAATTGGATACACAAGACCCACAATGCAACATTCTCCATGTGGCTCAAGAGTTTTTGGTATGCCAGGGTGGTGGCAAATGAAGAAGAAAGGACCGCTCAAAAGTTCTCGCGGCTACCCGACGGCTGCGTAGTGACTTGCCAGTCGTACGCAATGAACGGGTATACGTACTACACCAAGGATCAAGATCGTAAGAGCAGTTACCAAAATAGCGGTATAGTGCTGGTTGCTGAGACTAGTTCTGATAACCAAGGCACTACAGAAGCGTACTATGGTGTCATCGAAGAGATCTGGGAGCTTGACTACACCTTCACCACCATCGCCATGTTCCGTGTCAGATGGGCACGTGATGTCAGACAAGAAGATCATAGATTCACAACAATGACCTTGCCTCGTGAGGTTCCTCGTCATAAAGTGGACGTGAAGAAAATCCCGGCAAGATGGGAACCATGGCAGTGTGCTTCAAAATACAAACAAGTTTTCTTCATCGACAACCCGACAAGCAAGAACCGTGTTGTCGTAAGGAGAGGGAAAGGAAGCATAGTTGGCGTCGACGGAGTTACTTCACAACAAGACTATGAAGGTTTTCCTGATCCAACGCCAAAGCAAGAAGAAGAAGAAGCATCACGGACAATCCAGACAAAGAAGAAGTCAAGACCTGAGGCAAGAGAGGGGGCATACGCTAGAAGCGGCCACAGCGAGACCCTAACATATAAGAGGAAGCAGAAGACCAGAAAGAAGAAGAAGGACAAAATTGTGGAATAGTTGAATATTTGTGTATCTTTTCGTAGTTGATGTTTACCGATGGTTTTGAATGGAAAATTGTAACTTGTATTATGTCAAATTTGAAATCAAAAGTCTTAAATATGTTCTGAATTTGAAATAACTTGTTCAAATTTGAAATCAAAAATATGTTCTGAATTTGAAATAACTTGTTCAAATTTGATAGCAAAATGTCTTAAATAACTTGTTCAAATTTCAAATCAAATGTCTTAAATATGTTCTGAATTTGAAATAACTTGTTCAAATTTGAAATAAATGTCGTAAATATTTTCTAAACTTCAAAATAACTTGATCAAATTTCATGGAAAAAAATTAGCCTACCCAGTCAACACGGCTTTTCGGGTGCGGGCCCAGCCCGGCAAACCAGGGAGCTGCCTATTACCTACTAATGCCGGTTTGATCGGGCCCACAGGGCTTTGACCGAGCCCACCAAGTACAATCAGACCGACAACCGGGCCCACAAGCCAGGAACAGAGCACAAGCAGGCCCACAGGCCAGGAGCAGAGTACTACGGGAATTTGAATCGGAAGTGATGACCGAGTTGGAGAATTCTATTTATGCTGGTCGAAACGGCTGTAAACAAGCGAGGTGGGACTAAACTCCCAACCCGCTTCGCGGAAGCTCGCACTGAGGAGCACTAGTGGGGGTGAAAACGCAAGCACCGCCACTGGTGTGAAGCAATGGTGGCGGTGAAACGAATTGAACGGCCACTAGTACTGAGCACTAGTGGCGGTGCGGGCAACTAAAACAGCCACTAGTATGATTTTTCTTTTCTCGCCTATTTTTCTGTCATTTTTCTTTCTGCTATTATTTTCTTTTTATTTCAATAATAGTAAGTTTGAGAGAGAATTCACCCAAAACTTTAGGAATTTTGGTATAAATTCGTAAGCCGCTGATACGCTTTAACCACTAGTGGCGGTGAGTACACAGCAAGCCGCCACTACTATTGAGCACTAGTGGTTGTGCTTGCAGCTAGACCCGCCACTGGTATGATTCGCAGGATCATTGGAGACCCTAAGTTTGTGTACCCCGTATCATTGGCGGTTCTCACGACAAAAACCGCCACTGGTGATGAATTTCCAACAAGCTATTAAATTCATATTATATTCTCTGGGTTTTAAATAAATACACCACCTCTTATTTTATGTGTATAATAATATTTTTTATCCTCAATAAATGTTTGAATCATAAATTCAAATTTTATATACCCTAATTTCTATGATTAAGTGTCATTATGTTTGGCTTTTGTGCTATAAAAATTGTATAAAATTCAGTTTTTCTCAAAAATTGTCGATTTTGGTGTGGACACTTCCCTATCGCTATAGAACACCCCTAAAAAAATTGAAGTTCAAACAAAGAAAACATGTCACATTTGGTTCATGGGGTTGGGTGGTTCTGAGAGATCTACCCTAGATGGTTCCAAAATGATGAACCAAAGTGAAAAAAAAAACCAATGTGTATACTTTTGAATTTTTGGACAAAAATTTATATGTAAGATTGTTGATTGATAGAAACTTTCCATGCAAATTTTCAAATCATTTTGAGCAAAATTCAATTTTAAATAAATTAATAACTTGAATATGAACAACATAAATATATAAATTGTTGATGATATTTCTGTATTTAGGTTTGAAACTTTGAATGGGACATGATATTAGTAGTTTACACTCAAAAGGACGGGTGTTTTAATTTTTGGGTGTACACATAATATAATATGAATTTAAAACTTGATTCAGAAATTAGTATCAGTGGCAGTTTTGCAGGTAAACCGCCACACTAGTGCTAGATCTAGGAGCACTGGTGCAGCGCCAGTGGTTGGTTTTGCAAATAGACCGCCACCAGTGCTAGCTCCAGTGCTATAGGCACTAAGGAGCACCGGTGGCGGTTGTCAGCACAAACTAGCCACGGGTGCTTAGCACCGGTGGATGTTTTGGTTGCTGAACCACCACTAGTGCTAGCGCAAAAATCCCCTTGACCAGCACTAGTGGCCCTTCTTTCGCTCGGACCGCCACTAGTGCTGCCGTGCTATAAGTAGATAGCGACGGGACTTGGCGAAATTTCGAACACTTGCCCGCGCGTCTCCCAGACCAGCAGCAGCACAGTTAACCCTAACGCAGGCGAAGCCCTGCCGCGTTGCCGAGTCGCCACCGCCACCGTTCCCCTCCCCCACCCGCGTCGCCGCTGCCGCTGCCGCCGTTGTTCCCCTCCACCACCCGCGTCGTTCCCCTCGCCCCCACCCGCGCCGTTCCCCTCTTTTCTTCCCCTTGTCTAGCGTCACCGACTCGCCGACGCGCGCCATGGTGTGAATGAGGGGAACTGGCCGCCGCTTCTCCACGGCGTCGGCCACGACGGATCTCCCACCCCGCGACGAGCCGACGGAGGAGGCGGCGCCACCCCACCGCACGGTGGAATCGGGCGCGTCGGACTTCGTGGACGAGGTCCGAAATCCGGCGGCCCCCCGCGACACACCATCGGGGTCCCCGGCCGCCGGCGCCGATGAGCGATTTTTTCCTCATGAATCTTACTGTTGCTGCAATTAGGGATTAGGGTTAGGGTTAGAAATTAGGTTTGTTGCTGTTGTTTAGGGTTATGGTTAGAAATTAGGTTAGAAATTAGGATTAGGATTAGGGTTAGAAATTAGGGATTAGGGTTAGGAAAATTAGGGATTGGTTGCTGCTGTTTAGGGTTAGGGATTAGGATTCAAATTTGGAAACATATAATAAAACTGGACATTTTTCACATAGTGGGAATAGCTTGATGGAAGTAACATGTTTAGGGTTTTGATGAACAAATTAATTATGTGATGATGTGGCATGCTTGTTGGAAGTAACATGCTTAGGGTTTTGATGAACAAATTAATTATGTGATGATGTGGCATGCTTGATGGAAGTAACATGCTTAGGGTTTTGATGAACAAATTAATTATGTGATGATGTGGCATGCTTGATGGAAGTAACATGCATGCTGTTGATGTCGGCCCGGCCATAGTGCCGAGGCCGTTGAAATTTAAGGGGCCGGCCATCGCGCCGAGGGGGTATATGTGGGTGGGTAATTTTTATGCAGGTTTCATTATCGGGTAGACCAATTCGCTAGCTTTTTAGCACGGGTAATGCCGAATTTTTCAATTTTTTAAAGTAATCCATGTAAGGGCATTGTATAGGAACCTCAGGGTCGCGATGGAGAATACCCTGAGGACTCATCTCAGGGTTCTTCGTTGTCGGGCACACCAATAGCCCATAGCCAAGACGACGAGCCTGAACACGGCGGCGGTGATCCTTCGGGCTTCAATGCAGGCTCTGAGGCTGCCACGTTGCAGGCTAGTTTGAAGAAGAAGAAGAAGAAGAAGAAGAAGGCGCCGCATGGGTCTAACAAGCCGACGAAGGAGAAATTCATCGTCACTAAGACTAACGACATGGGGAAACCTACGAGTCCAAAGAGGGCCGCGTCGTGTTTCGCCAACACATGCAATGAAATCGTTCGCGAGTTCACGAACATCAATCAGAGATGGACCGAGGTTCCTAAGAGCGTAAAGCAAGATTGTTATGGCAAGGCATGGGAGAGGTTCGAGGTGCTTGATCCCATGCTCCGTGAAGAAGTATTCAGATTGATGAAGACCAAAATGCGTAGGGGTCAGAGCAATTGGGCTACCAAGGCCAGAGCTTTTTTGAACGAAGATTGGGAGTCGGTGATTCATAAGAAATGGCCGAGGATCACAGAGGAGGAATGGGAGGAGTTCAAGGAGAGGGAAAAGGATCCAAGATTCATAGAAACCCAAGAGTGGTACGCGGCGCTACGTGCCAAGAGGAAATTTAAACACCGCCTTGGTAGTCGTGGTATGGAGGGAAAGAAGCCGGTGTGGGCGAAGGAGGACGCCGAGCTTGCGGCAAGAGGGATAGTCCCTCCTGTCCACACAATGCTCCGTCATGACCGGTCCACCACCTTTGTGCGGAGTACCATGACCAAAGAACAGTGGGCGGGCATGAAGCCTATCCGCAAAGACCAGAAAGTTTTAATCGTAAGGCCTCAACCGCCACTTTTTTTTCAGTTTAGCTTCTAACACACTCACTTATAAATTGGCACCGACTTTGTCTTATTTCAGGACAAGGTCGCCGAGTTCGAGTCGGAAGGCTCCCACGACGAGCTCCGTGCACAGTGGGATTCACCACTCAGCTATGCTCGAGGAAGAAATGAGCACGGGGGCCATATTCGAGCCTTAGGAACCGAGGCCCTTCGCCGCAAAGTCTTTCCTCAAGAGAAAGAAGCCCAGAGCCGTAAAAGAAAGGCCGAGAAGCACGAAGAAATAATAGAAGTGGCGAAAAAGGCGGCGAGGGAGGAGTTTTTCGCTTGCTTGAAAAAATCAAGGGACTCCGGCCAGACTATGAAGGAGTTCGTTGCTACATATGATGGCAACCGGGGTGCGACACCGAGGCCTGTGACTCCGAATCCTTCGCCGCCACCGTATAAGAGCAATGCTGGCTCCGGCACCGAACTCCCGGATGACCCTGTTGGCCCATCTGATGACATCCCAGTAAGCTCCTTACTGGTACCATAGTATATATACTCAGTTACGTCATTCTTCACACCATAACACTAACGTACGTATGTTAATTTGTTTGTCACGCATGTGCGAGTATTAAGTGCCGTATATTGATGCCATCCACCGGGAATCCGATAGGTGCGCGTGGTATGCTGATGCCAAGAATGCCGGTCATGCACAACACGCCCATGGCCCCGGATCATGTCAGGGTGCAGGTGGACTACGTGCTCCCGGAATTTGACAAGACACTGGTCCCTTATCCTCCAGAGGAGGAATCAGTGACTCTAGGGCTATGCCCGGGGCATAGGGGCTGGCTAACGAGCAAGCTCGGTTCGTTAAGAGTTCGGTTCGCTAAGAGCTCGGATCGTTAAGATCGTTATCGTTAAGAGCTCGCGAGCGCTCGTTAAGCTCATTAAAAACTCGTGAAGATAATAGATGATATATTGATCTAAATTTTTCGACATTACCTGTTTGCTTGGGATAAATTTTCGCAGCAAACAAAATATATCAAAAGTTAAACAACGCTATAAAGATTGGAAATAACACAAACAAAAGAGAAATAACAACACAATTCCAACAACAAAATAAGTTTCACAAGTGATGTACGAGATGAGCTCGCTAACGAGCTTAACGAGTGCTTGCCGAGCTCGCTCGTTAAGATCGTTAAGGTTAACGATCTGAAAAGGAAGTCCTATTTGGTTCTTTAGTTAACGAACCGAGCCCTTAACGAACCGAGTTAGCGAGCGTTTAATAAGATTATCGAACTTCGATCTTTTTGTCCAGGCCTACCGGGGCACGTACATCCAGTGGCCCAGGAGGTTGGTTGCCCTCGCTACCCAACCTTCTCCCTCTCCTTCGTGTCCCATAGCGTCTCCACCGGCTTCCGCTCGACGACTTCCCTCTCCATTGCCCCTTGGCCCATCCCCCAATAAGCCGGCACGTCCGGATTCACCAACGTCGGGGCAAGGAGGCTTCGATTTTGACCCAGTGAAAGACTGCAGCGATGATGACGCTGCCCCTGCTCATGTGCCGCCGCCTAATCCGTCGCCGCCCCACCGTAAAGACAACCAACCCTCACAACCACCACGACCTGCACCCGTGCCACGGAAATCTGTGGCGGGCGCGCTGGAGTACGCGTCTGGCAAGCAGGTCTCCCAGCCCTTCAAGGATCAAGAGGAGGCCGAATTTTTGAAACGTCGGCGCACCAATAAGAGGGGGTCCAAAATCAGCAAGAGATCCAATGACTCGAAGAGTAAAGAGTTGGACTCAACTGGCAAGCAACCCAGCAATCCACCAATAATCGAAGGGAATTGGGAAAACCGGCCAGATATTTTGAATATGAAGCCCCCCCTTAAGCTGGTGATTTAGTCGGCGGAGCCTACTTCGTGGCCAGGGAATTCGAAAAAGTGGTGATGTTCTACCCTGGACAACCGATGGTCAGCCTTAAGGACCTAAGGAGCCTGCCGCGAGAGATGCAAGAGCTACATGGCTACTACATGGCATCATCAGCTAATTCTGCACAACATGGTCAGCAGATGAATGTGAAGGTGCCAGAGTATTATGGCTTCTATGATGCCAAAACGGGGGACCTGCAGACAAAGGAATTTACCTTCGGCGTGGACTTCCTTGACTTGTTTGACGTCTTCAACCAAAAGTCCTTAGACCACAACATGTTAAGACTCTGGTGTGTATACTTCACAAGGGAGTCCTTCCGCCTGAAAGAACCACACGTTGCCATCGCCGATCCTCTCCTGTTCAGCAAATCAACCATCGGTCTAGAAGAATGGAAACGGGGTTCGAGAGAGAAGGCAATTTCATACCTATCTAAGTTCTTCGCAATGCACAAGCAACGCCATTATGTTCTTACACTCTACCATTTAGAGTAAGTTGTTCTCACAACCATTGCTTTCTTTCTCGTTCCACTAAGTTGTTCTCTTTTCGGTTATAAATGTGTGTTCATTTTGTAAATAACGAACATTGGGTGGTGGTGGCCTTCTCTTTCGAAGAAGGATCGGTGACATATCTTGATCCACTCCAACGGAAAAAAGGCTATGAGCAGCGCGACTTCAAAGCCGTCGGAACACTCTTCGAAGAGGCGTGGAAAAAGGCGGTGACTAATTATGAGTTGCCAAGTTACGACAAGAAGAAAATAACCCATCACAGAAACTTCCCATGCATACAACAACCGCAAGGTACGGTCTTCCGTGGATACTACTGCGCGTACATCATCCGCAATTGGATCACCAATTTCAAGCCAAGACGAAGATTACCTACCAGCAGATGGTGGATTACTTCAAGATGGAATCAGAATATGGACACAACTCAGCTGTTTTTGTGTTCGATATTCAGAGGGAGATAGCCACAATTCTCAACAAAGAGGCCCTGAAGGAAAACGGTGATTTTTATGAAGGCGGGGTTGTGCTGATGTATTGAAACTTTGATGTACAATGTGAAATATTGAATATCTGTGTTTTTTTAATAAGTTTTGTGAACGGATGCTATTATCTATCATGGATGTGTGATTTTATCATATATATATGTGCTGTGTTGTGCTGTGATACTATTGCTGTGCTGTGATATATTGCTGTTCAATGCTACAGGAATATTCTAATATAAAAAAAATATTTTTTTAAACCAGAAAACAGCAGTGGCGGTTCCTGTTCACCACCACTGGTAGAGTACAGTGGCGGTTGCATCCCACCGCCACTGGTGTAGTGCCAGTGGCGGTGACTGAGAACCGCCATTGGTGCTACGAAAGCATACCAGTGGCGGTCACTGTAATTTTTCAGTGGCGGTGTGTACGCACCGCCACTGGTACACTACTAGTGGCCGTGATGACACACCGCCACTGGTATGTAAAAGTGGCGGTCCTTCCCACGGCCACCGGTGCACTTTCTGAAGCTCCCTACGGGTTACCAGTGATGGTTTTGCGAACCGCCACTGGTGCTGGTTAGCACCAGCGACGGCGATAATACCTGCTACCGGTGCTCGTTAGCACCAGTGGCGCAGGCTTAGTGGCGATCCGCGTTACCGCCACCGGTGTGTAATTCAGACCGCCGCTGTTAACCTTTTCCCGAGCAGTGTTGTGAGTGTCTGTGTTTGTACTGTGTTTGTAAAAAAATGATTTTTTTTTCTTTTGTTACTATGTTATTCCAGTTTCACTACGATTTTTTTATATATTTTATTATAGTTTCAAATTTCATTTCATTTATGTTGTGTTATAGTTTCACTAAAAAATACCCTTGTTTTTACTAAATTTTAGCAACCCAGGTAGGACACGATACCATATAATTTTTGATGCGGAGGAGATAGAAATGCAAAAGAGAAAAATAATTTACTTTTTGTGTCGATCAAAAGTCAGCTAAGAGCCAACCTTGTAACCATTATACACCATCAGATTTAATGTGTTATCAAATTATGTAGAGTTAATTTAAAGACACAACTCATTGTATGTTTTATTTTATTGTTGACTCTAGATGACACAAAGAGTCAGTACTATAACTATAGATGCCCTAAATAAACATTAGAAATGGAGAAGATAACGATGGTAGGGCTGCCTTAATTATACCAGATGTGTCTTCCTTCTACGTTTTCTTGTTATCCGTATACTGGATATCCTGATCCCTACACCCTCGACCGTCATCGTCTCATTAATTAATTTCCCATTTCCTAACGAACTATAATTTCTAGTTTAGACTTTAGAGATGCAAGCGAGATCCCGTTTATGTCTCGTTTCTAGGATTAGTGACTTGCTAGTTCAAAATATATATTGGCTCCAAATTTGACTTGAAAATTATTTTAGCGATTGGTCTAGCTATAAACGGGACATCTTGCATCCCTTGGTCCTAGCTAGTAACATCATGGCTGTGGTAGTAGTACGTAGTACATGTACCTACGTTCGTGCATCCATTGTCTTGTCACAAGGCAAAACGAATTTTTGTTCGCTCCAAACAGTGTCGACATACAATCATGCATTAGGTGCAATTGTATTACTTGCTGTCAGTGTCTGACTGTAGCTAGGTCTGTCGTAGGCTATCTATCTATATATAGTCGCCAAATGCATCTTCATCTTCACTTGAGCAGCACGCGACGTACGTGGTGCCATCGCTGCAGGTGGTAGGTCGCGGCCTATCGATCGGAACAACGATGGACGGATAGACAGGAACATATTACGGAGTAATTAAATTGACCCATCGATCGCTCAACTAATTACTCGATCAACAGCCAGTTGACAGGGATCGGTCGATCGATCATGACAAACCCTGTTGTATAGTACTCTACATGAAGAAGTCGATGAGACGATGACGACTCATCAGGCCTACCACCTACGGTCTCCTGCACAGCACAGTCTGACCCGTTTCGAAAACAACATGGCGACTTTGCACCTAACGACTCCTTCCGTCTTGGAATAGCAGTCAGTTTAGATTTGTTCTGTATATGTTAAACTTCTCAAAATTGAAACAAGTTTATAAATTAAAATTATATATACTCACTTCAATCCATAGTAAGTTTATATTATCAGATTTCTACGTGGTTAGTATAAAGTTGTAATAAATCTGAGATACTTATATGAATCGGAGGAAGGGAGTACCGTACAACATCAAATTAGTTTTCAAACGTCGATCACGGGTGGTCAGAGAGTTGTTCAGACACATCTTCGATTAAGTGTTATTTTCTCTCAACTTGGTTAAGACCTGATGTTTCTTGGATTATCAGTGCGAGGGCTATATATGCGCACTCCCTATGCATTGGTCCGAGTCGATAAAAGCTTTCTTTATTGAAAAGAAAAGAACTCTCCAATTGCTAGCTCTAGGAGACGACAATCCTAGCTAATGCGTCGTCAGTCGTCACCAAGAGAAACCAACTGTGAATATATATTGTGAGTGGATCAAGATAGATGATGCAGCTTTCTTCAACAATGTAACTAACGCGTATTCCTCGCAAAAAGATTGATAACTAATGCGTAACTTGAGATGGATAGATGGACTAGTTTATGACATATATATGTTATGACCGCCTTTCAGTTTTTTCTTGCAATATTTCTATGTTGCCTTAACGTACGTCAACTGATGAACGCACAAGCTAGCAAACCCTTGATCTGATCTCTCTAGCTTGCAAAGTGGACTAACCAGCTACCCCGAGTTAAAAAAAGGAATAATTGATCCATCAGCTATATCCCTTGTCTCATCCCTTAGAAACCGCACAGACTATGTTATGTACTTTTCTTTTAAGAAACACGGTACAAACGTCAGACACTCACAAAATGCACGCACGCTCACAGATCGACACTCACAAACACGCTGTGACATGTTTAATCCATGCCGAACCTTTTATAGACTAAAGTGACATGGTAATCTCAGTTTAGGGTTTATTAAGTGTGCGTTTTCTGAATTCATGAACTAAAGTGTTCATTTTACTCTTAATTATTTAAACTAAATCAAGTGGTGGCACGTTCAAAATACAACGGACCACCACCACCGATGGATATCTTTTACCGGAGCAACAAAGACGTGAGCTAGAAAGCACGATAGGTGCAGCTTGCAAGATCTCTGAAAACATGCAAAACTTCTCCACCGCCACTATGATGACACAAGCGTGCCGTGTACGGCCGTAGTGGAGTTAATGACTACATCAAGCACGACGTCCGTATATGCGATTCCATGGAGGCCGGCTAATTTACTTTACATCAACGTATGTATTTGTACACATGTATATACCAGGAGGCTGGCTAATTTACTTTACATCAACGTATGTATATGTACACATGTATATACCAGTAAATGCAGAGATCGATATCCTTCTGATCCATCCTAAATTCTTGCCCAAATATGCGTATATCTATTCTTAAAAAACGTTTAGATACATGTAATATTTCGACAACAATTTAAAATCCGACAAAGAAGTAGTCAACACCGTTCAATTTATTTCTACTCTCACTCGATTGACCTAGCTAGTTCGAACAACCACGCCCACGTCTGGCCGTATATATCCAAAGTGCAACGTAGGGCCCACACGTGTCGATCTCATTTGCTCTCCCTTCACCTACTACCCGCGAAAACAAGTCCACACGCTTGACATTAATTATACGATTTACCATGAGTACAAGCAACGCACACCAAACTAAACTTAATTAACTGCCCCTAGCTAGCTGCATGCTCCCTCAAAAAAAGAAAAGTAAAAAATCACTCCACCTAGCTAGCTGAGCTCCGAAGTCCTGAACTAATAACCCAGCCCGTCTATATATACACAGAGCATATATATCCATACACTCATCGCAGCTAGAGCATGCAAGCTTAATTAGCCTGCAGGCCGTGGATTTGATAGAGAGAGTGCTTTACAATGGAGAAGAAGTTCACGGTGACTAGGACTAGCAAGTCCCTGGTGCCCCCATCTTCGTCTTCCCCAACACCGGCGGCGACAGAGGACGATGCACCAGTGCCGGTGATCATGCGCCTGTCGACGATCGACCGTGTTCCCGGGCTGCGCCACCTGGTGCTCTCCCTCCACGCCTTCGACGGCCATGGCGTCGTTGCCGGAGAAGACGACGAAGAGCGAATTAGGTGGCCGGCGAGGGTGGTGAGGGAGGCGCTGGGGAAGGCGCTCGTGGACTACTACCCGTTTGCCGGGAGGTTCGTGGTGGACGAGGAAGGGGAGGTGGGCGTGAAGTGCAGCGGCGAGGGGGCGTGGTTCGTGGAGGCCAAGGCGGAGTGCTCGTTGGAGGAGGCGAGGCACCTTGATGGGAACCCCATGGAGATGGTGATCCCCAAGGAGGACCTTCTCCCGGAGCCCATTCCCGGGGTCGACCCCCTCGACATCCCCCTCATCATGCAGGTATGTACGTACGTGCATCATTAAAAAACTAGGCCTGCCGGGAAAGAAACACCGGCGTATCGTTTGAAATAATAAGATCTTGTCACATCATAAAAAACTAGGCCGGACTAGGCCTGCCGGGAAAGAAGCACCGGCGTATCGTTTAAAATAAGAAGATCTTGTCACGTCATAAAAAACTAGGCCTGTGTATGGAAAAAATCAACGGGTTTATCAAATAGGCCTAGAAAATTTCCGAACCTTCTTGCCCACCCACGGCGGCACCCCAGCATCACGTGAGATCAAAACCGGCCTTAAACATGTGCTTTGGTGTGGGACAAACAAGTGAATTTTTTAACCCTTCGGTCTGAAATTCGTTCCTAACGGGGAGTCATATCCAAGACCAGAAAGGTGCTAGTAGAGCCTCTAGCCATTACGCTAGAAGTTTGTTCGCTACGTACGTACATCATGTACAATCTCGAATGCTCGATATCTCGTATTTTAGTGTACTCCTTATCTGTTTGCCATGCATGCATACTTGTTCACTTGAGGGAGTACTATATATCTCCAGGTTACGAATAAATGACGTACGCACGTACGTGTTATTGAGCAAGCCTTATGGTAATTTTAAATTCAAACATATATACGTCTAGCTATATATATATATATATATATATATATATATATATATATATATATATATATGCTTGTCTGTCTCGATTTATTTTTCAGGTGATAATATAACTTCCACTTTAAAAACCTTGGCAATATATGTCTAAAAATGTCACTTAATTGTCAATAAACGTCACTTAAATTGTCAATAAACTGGACTATGACCAACAACTGCGTGCGTACGTGTTCAGGTTAGGTATTTATCACTCATCTAAGTCTTCCTAATAAGACGTCACTTATTTGTACGTATGCATGATGTACACCGACTAGCTAGTTACGTACTAGTCGTGGTGACAGATCAAGGTGCTAAAAAATTGGCAAAAAACAAACACACACGTACGTACACATGGAGTATATATCGACGTCGTGGTTAATTAATTAGCTGGGGAACAGGTACGATTAAAGCGACCCTGCATCGACCTACCAAACAACAGAATTGAGACCGTTTCTCCGTTCGTCAATCGACAAGCTATATATATATGTGTATTCCTTGATTATTTCCTGCAGTTGTCGTGGACTTGTGGTGTATATATCGATCGGGCGAAGACCCTTCAAGCCCATGTTGCGTACATATATCTCCAATCATATATAATTAATTAATGAGAACGGTCGTCGCAAAAGGAAAAAAGAACACAACATAATCAGAACAGTGTACCGATCAAAGATACCCGGCCCCCACATGCACTCGCAGATTAAGGTGCGGCACACGGTGACAGGTGAATTAGTGATGAGCTAGGTAGCTTTTGATGTGGGCAGCACAGAGCATGCATAATGTAGCTCCGACGCCCATCTATATCGATCACCGGCCGGTGAGTAGCTAGCTAGGTATAGTGGACATCACTTGATCTTCACCGGCCGGAGTGGAGACTCAGACGACGTCGATGGAGCACCACACCACTCTTCACTTGCAATTAATATGCACCTTTAATCATATCTAGCTGGTTAATATTACATGCATGCGCATGGCAAGATAAAGCTGTACATAGTATCATGCCTGCATGCACCACCACCACCAGTGCATGCATGCGTGCATGGATAAGATTCCTAAAATTTGTTGTTTTACATGTAATCAAGTAATATGCTTAGGTTTATTACTACAGGGAGTAGTAGTATTTTTTTTACTCGCTCCCTTTTCACTAAAACCCCGTTTTGCATTAAAACCATGACAAATATTTAGAAACAGAGAGAGAGTACTGCGTACTTTATGTTTTACTATAAGCTTGTTAGGTCGTCTGTACTGGAGTCAACGAGACAACGAGTCAATAGAGTTTTACAGTACATTACTACTAGTATATTCTTGTTAGGTACCGGTGTTTGCGTCCCCGTACATGGATCCATGCATTGCATGCGGCACGAAGACGTCATGCTTACGTGTCGTTGCCTCGTTGCTGGTCAGACTATTGATCAGCTGTGGGGTCGCTGTCGTTGATTAGTTAATTCTAGCTAGGCACTGATGATACATGCTAGCTTGTACATATGCGTCTGTTTCTTCCTCTAAAACTAGCTAGGACTGAAAAAGACCCGATAAAAAAAAACTAGGACTATGAAAAATAGCTTACCAGATTTGTCTGTAAATCAAAATTTTACTGCTACAAACGATACACTGTCTATACTACCTCCGTTTCATATTTCTTGTCGAAATATTACGTGTATCTAAACATTTTTTAAAATAAATACATCCATTTTGGACAAATTTAAACAAAAATTATAGAACGGAGGGAGTATATATGTCCTATGTACCATCGGCTCGGAAAGAAGCTTTGCAGTATCATCAGTATGTGGGTGGCCTTTTATCTCTTTCCACCAACTTTGTTGCACCATATCTGCACTTGAATTGAGTGCCTTTTTTTTAGCACGTATACATGTCGCCTGTGGACCAAACAGATATGGTGCAACCATTTGTGGCCCGGAGAGGAACCAGTACTTGCTGCACTTTAATCTTTGGATGAGAAACACGCGCACCGAGAGCTAACAAAAAATGGCTGGACATGATCTAACCAGGAGAACACAAACATTGAGTAACTATATTCTTGTTAGGAGTACTCCCTCGATTCCAAAATATAAGATATAACGGTATAACTTTTGTTGACTGAGCTTATAGCAAAACATATCGAAATATACATATTGTCAAATTAAGATACTATGAAAATATATTTCACAATAAATATAATGATTTTCATTTGACACCGTAGATGTTGATATTTTCTGTATGAAGTTGGTCAAAGTTTAGCAAGGTTTGATAGTTATACATTCTATATTTTAGAATGGAGGGAGTAGAACACCATTTTCTTCTGAAAACAGCATGTAGTCAAAGGAAGATGATTAGAAAATTTAAAGGAAAAATAGTTTGATCGCGATTGCCGGATTGGCACTAATGACCATGCATGCATATCCATGTTTATCTAGCACATTCTTTACTGGATCTCTTTCTCTTTCCGAAAACGAAAAGGAAACTTTCAGGAAAACTTTACAGCATTACCTATAGATCGACCCAGATGCATTATGCCTTTGACTGTGCTGCAAAGTTGCAATTTTAGTACGAAACAAAGGGAGTAGCTTTGCTTGAATTGGTAATCAAGTAGTACTACATGCATGAAGCTTAGTGCACGTAATTAGTAGTAATTAATTAAGTGCGCAATGAGTTGGGTCAGTGAAAAGAACAAGATATTCACCAACCATTGATGGATCAGTTGCACACTAATTCTACTGATCCCCTGCAGTTCAGAAATGTCACATTCTTGAACGAGTCGGAGAGCAGTTAAGTCAGAGGAGTCAATCCATCGATATCCAGTAACTCTCAGGCCGCTCTCAGCACTGACAGCGAGTGCTCTTATCTGTTCCTACTAATTAAACGGAAACCAACAATTAACCTTGCACAGTACTGGAACCAGTACTAGCTAACTTGCTAGCTTGCCGGCATTTTGCACTTGTAGATTCTGCTCTGCGTGGTACATAAGTCAGATCTATATAGGTCAGATGAGTCAATCAAGAGCTAGCTAGCTCGGAATCCTCGGATCACTGTCAAAAGTGATCCAGTGATACTAGATCGATCTTAATTACCTGCTGCCTATACTATTACTAGCTAGCTAGCTGTTGCTGCATGCTGCTACCAACAATACCACCATATATAGCTACACCTATATATGGATCTAAAGAAATTACATGTCCTTAGCCTAAAATTGATTGATTTTACCAACATATACATGAAATCAATCTCTAGTCATACAGATAGTCAACGCCTCGTTTGGTGGCAAATATGCAAAATTAATAATTTTAGGCTAAAATTAATTAAGAGATGGCTGTGTAATTTGTTTGATTATTTTTACAGAAACATATTTGTTTAACTTATACGTACATGCAGGTGACAGAATTCACATGCGGCGGCTTCGTGGTGGGCCTGATCTCGGTGCACACCATCGCCGACGGGCTAGGCGCCGGCCAGTTCATCAACGCGGTGGCGGACTACGCGCGGGGCCTCCCGAAGCCTCGTGTGTCTCCGGTGTGGGCCCGGGACCTCGTCCCGGACCCTCCGAAGATGCCGGCGCCACCGCCGAAGCTGGAGCTCCTGGACCTCCGCCACTTCACCGTGGACCTGAGCCCGGACCACATCGCCAAGGTCAAGTCCCAGTACTTCGCCTCCACGGGCCACCGCTGCTCCGCCTTCGACGTCGTCGTCGCCGTCACCTGGCAGTCCCGCACCCGTGCCCTCCGCCTCGCCGGTGCCGGCTACGACGACGTCCACGTCTGCTTCTTCGCCAACACCCGCCACCTCATGCTCCACGGTGGCGCCGGCGCGGCGGGGTTCTACGGCAACTGCTTCTACCCGGTGAGAGCCACGTGCGGGAGCGCTGAGGTGGCGTCGGCTGACGTGGCGGGGGTGGTGAAGGTGGTGAGGGACGCCAAGGCCAGGCTGGCGGGGGACGTGGCGAGGTGGGCCGTGGGCGGGTTCGAGCAGGACCCCTACGAGCTGACCTTCACCTACGACTCCCTCTTCGTGTCGGACTGGACCAGGCTGGGCTTTCTAGAGGCCGACTACGGGTGGGGGCCCCCGGCCCACGTGGTGCCCTTCTCGTATCACCCCTTCATGGCTGTTGCCGTCATCGGCGCACCGCCCAAGCCCAAGCTCGGCTCCCGCGTCATGACCATGTGTGTGGAGGAAGACCACCTCCCGGAGTTCCGGGACCAGATGAACGCCTTCGCCTTCACCGCCGGGAAGTGAGTAAGCAACGATCCATAATCGTCCATGTATGAAACCCAATTGAGCGTGCAAGCGCTTAATTACTACACCTTTTTATAATCAGTAGCTCTTCTATGTCTGGTGTGTGTGCGTGCAATGTATGTAATTTGCTTGTTTGATCGAACTGGCGCAATTAGGCGTTGTGCTTAATTGTATCGTGGGTCCATCGAATGAACGATGATGAAGCAATAAATGACCATGATTTGTACTGCTTCCAAATGTATACTGGTAGTATATAGTACCATGTGTCATGTGCGTGTGTCATCTGGTAAAATTAAGACGGATTTTCTTCTGGCCTCGTGTGGATTGTTTGGAACGCAGGAATTTTCCCTAGAATCGTGTTGATAATGGATTCATGGTTCAAACATCTTTTAGCTGTAAAATAGATTGTCCTTGGTGATCTGATGTTTTGACACATTGGAGCAGGTAGACCAAGCGGATGCCGTACGAGTTGAAATGGATGTTAAACGGATGCAATATCATGCAAAACAGGGGAAAATAAGACGATTTCTCTCAGAAGAGGAGAAGAACAAATGGAGGTGATAGTCATATTTGGGTTGAATTAGGCCCATTTTCGCAGCCCAGCTGGTGGGGAAGAGAACGATGCCCAATTATTACTAGAGACCTCGGTGGCTACGAGAAACTTGGGGAGAGGGCTTTAGCTGGGCCGAAACAGAGAATTGAATCAGATGAGACCGGGAAACATAATCTGGTTTAACTCGGGCTAAATTTCCCCCTAAAGAAAACTCGGGCTAAATTTCAAAGCTAGGAGACACAATTTATTTGAGCCAGCAAAAGCTTGCTTGGTGAACAAATAAAGAGAGGCAATTCTGCTGGGCCTTGTACCTCTACTTGTCGGTTCCTCTAAAAAAAAAGAGGTACCAATACCAATAATGCAAGCCATGCACGGCCCACCAAACAGAACAACACACCATCACGTCGCCGCTCCCTAGTCCTTGGATCTCTCTTTCACTCTTTGCAATGCACGACACGCTAATGTGTAAAAGCTCCCAATTACTCCACTCTCTAACTCTAAACACCGCCAGCATGTACATCACGATGTAAATGGAAAACCGGACTGCTCTGACACGACTCACATATGTCCACAAGCCACAGCTCGAACACCATCTTCCTATAGTCGATTAAATGAACGAGCTAAGCCACAATCAATTCACCATTAACTGTTTAAGTTGGCTGATCAGTCTCTTCAATTAGTAGTAGCAGCAGCAGCTTTGATGTTTGCTTGATCCAGAGTAAGTGCTCAACAGTGACAGGCATGGACGGCGGCCCCTGCAGCTCTCTGAGCTGGCTCCAATAATTGCCCAGACAGAGGCGCCCGGCCCGGGCAACCTTTTTGAGCTCGCCAATTCAGGCCTGCAGGGGCACAAGCGGACAAGAACCGGAGATCCTCCTAGTAGTGTACAAGTACTAAACTACAAACGCAAATCAGCCGTAGTTACTCAAAAAAAGAAAAGCATATATAGTTCTCTTTCAAAAGACGAAGAGGAAACGAGGAAGTGGGAAATAAAAGGAAAGCTGACACTAGAAAAGTTACTGTCTATGTGGAGTAAAATCCAGAGAGCATCCCCACGGTCAAATGTTAAACGAGAAAGGAGGTCGTTGCAACCTAAGCAAGTTTGTGCGGTTAATTTTGTTTTCGGCCGTTTGCAGCAATTTCATGCTTTTACAATTATAAGCCTTCCGACAGATGATACGCGTGAGCGTGATCTTAGGCCGTCTTTCATTCGCAGGATTTTAAAAACACAGAAATATGAAAAACATAGAATTTAAATGTCATGGCATATTAAATCATATGAAAATTTAAAATATAGGAATGTGTAGTAGAAATTGTTTGATTGCACCACAGGAAAAATGTGTGCTTAAAGGAATTATTTGCTACTCACTGTTGTGATAGAGACAAAAAAAAATTCATAAGGTTAGACCTCTTAGAAATTTTCCTTTGAAATTACATACAAACTAGATCCTTTTGAGTTCAAATCCTGCAAATCAAACGAGCTACAAAGGAAAAATTCCTTAGAAATAAAACCCTCCAAATTTTGCTATGAAATTCTTTTGAATCAGAGGAGCCCTTAGCTCTGACATAGCCACACATTTCAAATGCTTCCCGCCTCCTGAACGGACTGGTTTCTTTATAAAGGTTGTTGGAGCACAGGATAGATGATAGCACTGCTCACTGTTAAGAAAACATGTTTGTTTGTTTTTTGCTTTTTTGCCGGTACTGTAAATGTAAACCATATGTATAGTACAGTAAGTGAATAACTAGGATTGGACAAGCCAGGAATCAGAAGAAACAAATGACTGGAAACAAAGGCACGTACCATCGCCACCATCCATCCATTCTCAACCGTGCTGACAGGCCAGCGTATGAAGAATGAACACCAGGGGCTCTTGGACAAGTCAATAAAACCAAAGGAAACATCGCCAGGCACGCCGAACCCCATCGCATAGCCAAAGGAAAACGCCGGAGAACTCGTCGCCACCACGTTCACACATCATACCAATCTTTTTCCACGTACGCACAAACCATCAATTCAATCCAGTTCACCACCGTTCACATGCTTTGGAACAGTACTTCCTGTCCTCTCACTCTCATCTCTTTTTCGGCCCATAGAATTGCACCAACCAACTACCAAGCATCTCCAACGGCATTTTGATTATCCAAAACCATCGTGATAGAGAAAAGAGAAAACATGGTACTCAAAATCCGTCCAGCTTTTGCATCGTACCTAAAAATGAATACCCATATGCATCAATTTGTACCGGACCCGTATAGGAGAATCTTCTTCAACATCCATCCACACGAAGAACAGCGGGGGCAAGGAATCGGCATGGCGGCACTGGGCATCGAACGGGGGCGCGCAGGGGCTGGGCGGCGCTAGCTTGGACTAGGCGGTGCTAGTCGGTTCCAGAAGCGGAGCGGGCTGGGTGGCGGCGGCAAGGAGTGGGCGCGACCGCGGCGGATCTTGATGGTGAAAAGGGCGGCGACAGGTGCGGGGCAGCAACAGCGAGGAAGACCGACGGGGGTCAAGAGGCCACGGGAGGAAGGCCGGAGGGCGTCGCAGGCTCGCTGGATGGCGCGACAGGGCGCACGGCGGACGGCGCAGGCGGTGGAGACGCTTGGCCTGGTGGATGAAGACGGGTGGCGGGACGGCGCGGCCGGCTGTGGAAGGGTAGCGGCGAGGTCGGAGGAGGCCCGTCACAGGCGCAGACGAGGGCCGCGGGGCGCCGGCCGATGGCCGCATCACCATAGCGGCCGCTGTGCCTGGGGCTTCGGGGCGGCGGACGAGGTGGGAGCGGCTGTAGGGGGGCAGAGTGGCCGGCAAAAGCGACGACCGGGCTGCAGAGTGGTCCAGCGCGGCAGGGAGGTCGCCGGCTGGGCTGCAGCACGCCGGCGGCGGCGCAATTTCCGGCGGAAGGCGAGGAGCAGAGGTGTCACGGGAGGGGATATGGGGAAATTTCAGACGGTTGGCTTCGCGCGTCCATTATGGGGAAATTTCAGACGGTTGGCTTCGCGCGTCCATTATGGGTCGTTTGGGTATACCCATATTTGGGGTATTGGGGGGCAAAATATGGGTAATTTTTAATTTTTTTGGGTATCTAATAAATATTGGTATGCTGCTGGAGCAGCTTTTCGAGAAAAAATACCCATATTGACAGTTTTTTGATATTCTTCTTAAATATGGGTATGCCGTTGGAGATGGTCTTAGCTGAAACCTCTTTAAGCTGACGAAGAAAACGGGCAATCCGTATTTTAACGGCCACTGATAATAACAGAATTCTGCTGGGATTAGGCGCCAAAAATAAAAACCAGGCTGGCTGGCAAGGAACTGCAAATTTGCTAAATGGTTAGCAAGAAGGAAATAGCTATAGCATTACGTACTCCTTCCGATTTTAAATTATTATCTTGAATTTGTTTAAATATGGATGTATCTATTTTTAAAAGACGTCTAGATAGATACATGTAATATTTCGATAACAAATTAGGATCGGAGTGAGTATGTAATTAGTATAGTATCATTTCTTGTGTTCTTTAGAATAGTAAAGAAATAACACAAGATTGATGATGAGGTACATCACTGTAATCTTCAGCCCTGATTAGCCTAAACAGACCAACTAAAGGAACTGCATCTTTTCTAATACTATGTATGTTCTAATCTCATCATGTAATCTTTTCCTTTGAAGTAAACATCATCTAGTCCAACCCCAGACGCAGAAGCAAGAGACCCAGATGGAAAGCAGAGAGGAGAGAGCTCTCGTCTCATTTGTCATCGCATCACTCTCGGCATCACGCCCCCCACATGCTGCCTGCCAGTCAGTCTCCAGCTCCAGACTGTGACTACCCGTGGACGCATGCCTCCGTGCAAACAAATTATCATCAGGAGTTCACAGCCAGAGACCACTAGAGACTTTTTCTACTCCGAATTTCTGCTCGTAGCAGCAGATTTAGGTGTTCAGTGCTCAGCTCTAGTACACACAACCATTGGGCCGCAGGCGGAGAGAGTGCTTGCTAATTGGCCACGCATTGATGCTGGCATGCTGCCCAGCTACTCGCAATAATGTGTTGTTGTTGTTGTTGTTCATCTTGACTCCGTCCGTCGGTCGGTCCGTCCGTCCGTCCACCACACGCATCAGTGCCCCGTACTACTCCATGCGTCTCAATGCTGCAGCTTGTTGTGTGACAGAGAGAGCTTCCATCGCCATACCATTCCTTGACGACTCGTTTCTTCCTTCTTGGATTCTCAATTTACACGCAGTTTGTGCTTCCCCCGAAAGCTGCTGCCAGCGCGGCGCTTCTTTGGGCTCCTCTTGCCTTTAAGCTGCTTCTTTGTTCTTTTCTTTTGTTCTACTAGCCGCTTTTTTCCTTTTGCTGCTTTTTTCGTTCTTGGTTTTCTTGATCTCCCTTGTTGATCTAATGCTCTTATCCTGAGGTGGTAGAAACCCCATTGGTTTGGTAGAGGGATGTTCTGATAGATGATTGCATCGGCAGACAGGTTCTTCTTGCGCCGCTGCAAATCTTGAAGAGGGCATGTCGGAGTCGAGCAGAGCGTTCGAGGTGAATGTGCCGTCCTCCAGCGAGCCGGCGGTCCCGGCCGGCGGCAAGAAGAAGAAGGGCGGCGGCGGGAGCGTGGCGTTCCACAGGCTGTTCGCGTTCGCCGACGGCGGGGACGCGGCGCTGATGCTGCTGGGCGCGCTCGGCGCCGTGGCCAACGGCGCCGCGCTGCCGCTCATGACCGTCCTCTTCGCCGGCCTCGTCGACGCCTTCGGCGGCGCCGCGGCCGGCACCGGCGACGTCATGGCGCGCGTCTCCCAGGTCTCGCTGGACTTCGTCTACCTGGCCGTCGCCTCCGCCGTGGCCTCCTTCGTCCGTAAGTCCCCATCACTTCCAAGCAGGCTCCAAAATTCCAACTGCCGCAGTGCATTGCAATGCAACCCCTTTGATTGATTCTCTGGAATCTCTGTCGCCGGTGATGAATGAACAGAGGTGACGTGCTGGATGATCACCGGGGAGCGGCAGGCGGCGCGGATACGGAACCTGTACCTGAAGACCATACTCAGGCAGGAGGTGGCCTTCTTCGACATGTACGCCAGCACGGGCGAGGTCGTCGGGAGGATGTCGGGCGACACGGTGCTCATCCAGGACGCCATGGGGGAGAAGGTCGGCAAGTTCATCCAGCTGCTGGTGACATTCCTGGGGGGATTCGCCGTGGCCTTCGCGCAGGGCTGGCTCCTCACCCTCGTCATGCTGGCCACCATCCCGCCGCTCGTCGTGTCTGGCGCCGTCATGTCCAGCGTTGTTGCAAGAATGGCGTCGCTGGGCCAGGCCGCCTATGCTGACGCCTCGGTCGTCGTCGAGCAGACTGTCGGCTCCATTAGAACAGTAATTGAGCTTCCACACTATAATCCAGAGCATTGCAGATTTGCAACTGTGTGCTGAGCCTGAAACTCTGAACAATGACAAGAATGTGGAACACAAATTAACACAGGTTGCATCATTCACCGGGGAGAAGAAGGCAGTGGAGAAGTACAACAAATCACTGAAGAGTGCTTACAGCTCCGGTGTCCGGGAAGGCCTCGCCGCAGGCGTTGGCATGGGCACCGTCATGGTGCTCCTGTTCTGTGGTTACTCCCTTGGTATATGGTATGGAGCCAAGCTGATCCTGGAGAAGGGATACACCGGCGCACAGGTCATGAATGTCATTTTCGCGGTGCTCACTGGTTCGCTGTAAGTTCATAATCGCCTCACCTTCTCCTGAATAACGATTCAGTTGCAGTAATGTCAATTTCATGATTCACAGACAGTCTAGTGAGTAATAGAGCAAGGAACAGTTTCAAAAAACAGTAAAGAGCAAGGAAGGTTTAGAAAACTGCAACCTTAGTCATGATTGACAAACAGCCTTATCAGTACAAGTTTATGTTCCTTTCTGAGTAGCTGACAAGGCAATCTTAGTCATGTATCTTGGATTTTTGCTGATTTTGACATGTCAAGGCAGGCACAGAAGCTAATTAAGCTGTTGTTTGACAGTGATAGCACACTGCTATTTCGTTAGCAAACAGCTAAACCAACTGTGCACGTATGGTTTTATTCAGTTGGTTGTGCATATCCACTTTATCATTTTTGTGTTAACACAGTAGCAGAAACTAATTTCTCTTGTTCAAAAAAAGAAACATGTGATAGATTTTCTGAGTTTACTCCAATCATATTCCCACCAACTAACCTCTTTCTGAGTATTATTCGCATCAACTTTTCCATGTAAAGGATTACTTAAGCAGTTAACTTTCAGCAGTTAAAATTTCAAATATTCACTGAATGACTGTTTTGTACCGGCGACCAATTTCCCAGATTACGTATGTATCTTTAATTGAACTGACCAGTGTAGCAATTAGTCTGATAAGCTGAGACTTCACTGTTATGTTTACCAGCGCTCTAGGACAGGCATCACCAAGCATGAAAGCATTCGCAGGCGGGCAGGCTGCTGCATACAAGATGTTTCAAACAATAAACAGGGAGCCTGAGATCGATGCGTACAGCACAGCAGGTAGGAAGCTAGATGACATTCAGGGGGATATCGAATTCAGAGATGTTTACTTTTCTTACCCGACTAGGCCCGACGAGCAAATATTCAGAGGTTTCTCCCTTGCCATACAGAGTGGCACTACCATTGCATTGGTTGGCCAGAGTGGTAGTGGCAAATCAACAGTCATCAGCTTGATTGAACGGTTTTACGACCCTCAGCTCGGCGAAGTTCTAATAGATGGAATGAATATCAAGGAGTTGCAGTTGAGGTGGATCAGAAGTAAAATTGGCCTAGTGAGCCAGGAGCCAGTCCTGTTTGCTGCTAGCATAAGAGATAACATTGCTTATGGCAAGGACAACGCGACAAATCAGGAAATTAGAGCTGCAGCTGAGCTTGCTAACGCATCGAAATTCATTGATAAATTGCCCCAGGTTAGAAGACTGCTGAACCCTTGAATTTGCATTACTGGTGAATAATTAATTGTAATGAAGTCAAGAAATAGACAATGCTATATATGGAAGAAATAAAGGGATCCTAAAATTATTCTGGATCATATATTGAATCACTACTGTATTTGGCATTCCTCAGGGTTTCGCTACTTCTGTTGGTGAACATGGAACACAATTATCTGGCGGGCAAAAGCAAAGAATTGCTATTGCCAGAGCAATTCTCAAAGATCCAAAAATCCTACTATTGGATGAAGCAACAAGCGCTTTGGACACTGAATCTGAAAGGATTGTGCAGGAGGCCCTTGATAGGGTCATTACAAATCGGACCACTGTCATAGTTGCTCACCGTTTGAGTACTGTCAGGAATGCTGATACTATTGCTGTCATACATCGAGGATCAATAGTCGAAAAAGGTATGTTCTGAAACATTGTATATGTTTATAGGCTATCTCATCAATGCTTAGTGTCTGAAACATTTGACAATCTCCAGGTCCACACCATGATCTTCTAAGAGATCCAGAGGGATCTTACAGCCAACTGATACGCCTACAGGAAACAAGTCATACTTCTGAAGGTGCAAATTACCAGAACAAGTCAGGTAGAAAGGGTGATTCAGGGATTCACTTTGGCAAACAGTCATCAGCAGATCGGTCACGCAGCCAAACAATTTCTCGGGACAATGGTAGCAGTCACTCATTCTCCGCGTCATTTGGTATACCTCTTGAAACTGATGTTCAAGACTCATCAAATAAGATAGTTGAAGAAATACCACAAGAAGTGCCTCTCAGTCGTCTTGCCTCACTTAACAAACCAGAGATCTCAGTGCTTATACTTGGTTCGATTGCTTCTGCTATCAGCGGAGTGATATTTCCAATCTTCGCAATACTTCTGTCGAATGTTATCAAAGCATTCTATGAGCCTCCACAAATGCTAAAAAAGGATGCCGAGTTTTGGTCATCCATGTTCTTGGTATTTGGTGCAGTATACTTCTTGTCGCTCCCTCTCGGCTCATACCTTTTTTCAGTGGCTGGGTGCAAGTTGATCAGAAGGATCAGACTGATGACTTTTGAAAAGGTGGTCAATATGGAGATTGGATGGTTTGATCACCCAGAGAACTCAAGTGGCTCGATCGGGGCAAGGCTATCGGCCGATGCAGCAAAAGTTAGGGGGCTTGTGGGTGATACACTTCAACTGGTTGTGCAGAATTCTGCAACTTTAGTTGCTGGTTTGGTAATTGCTTTCGTATCAAACTGGGAGTTATCTCTGATCATCTTGGCGTTGATACCACTCATCGGCCTCAATGGTTGGATCCAGATGAAATTTATTCAGGGATTCAGTGCAGATGCAAAGGTATGCCAGAAATAATAAAATTCAGATAATTATTTTTCTTAATCTATTGCCAGATCTCTTTACTTCTCATAATTACATACCGCTACTATTTTTTTTCACAGCCAGGCCACTGATTTCTCAATTATGATTGTAGATGATGTACGAGGAGGCAAGTCAAGTGGCAAATGATGCTGTAGGCAGCATAAGGACAGTGGCGTCATTTTCAGCTGAAGAAAAGGTGATGGACTTGTACAAGAAAAAATGCGAAGGACCCCTGCGAACAGGGATCAGGACAGGAATAATAAGCGGCATTTGTTTCGGGGTTTCCTTCTTTCTGCTGTTTGGAGTCTACGCAGCAAGCTTCTACGCTGGTGCTCGGCTTGTCGAGGACAAGAAAACAACGTTTCCCAAAGTTTTCAGGGTAAGTGTCACGTTCAGCATGAGATCTTTACAGATTTCTGCTTTCAATCATAAGCGTGCAATTACATTTTCATTAGATTAATCATAACCACATGCCACAGAACTGTAAACCACAAGATGGCTAGTACTTAAAGAATAACATTGCCTATGTCTAGTTAATCATAACTGCAGAGTGAAAGATCGTACGTCGGCCATGTCAATGCAGGTGTTTCTTGCGCTCACAATGGCAGCCATCGGGGTGTCGCACACTAGTACCCTAACTACAGATTCCTCCGAAGCGAGATCAGCTGTATCTTCTATATTCGCCATAATGGATCGTAAATCTACCATAGACCCAAGTGACGATGCTGGGGTGAGTCTGGAGCCACTACAGGGTGATATCGAGTTTCGGCACGTGAGATTCAGATACCCGACCCGCCCAGATGTCCAGATCTTCGAAGACCTGTGCTTGACAATTCAGTCTGGAAAGGTAGTGGCAACCCAAATTCCTCAACCTTTTTGTCTAAACAATTCCAGAACCTATCAGCTAACAATGTACAAGTGTTCCGAGCCAAACCTAACTATCTGCACTGCATTACGGATCTGTCTGTCAGACTGTGGCGCTTGTCGGAGAGAGCGGCAGCGGCAAATCCACGGCGATATCGCTGCTGCAGAGGTTCTACGATCCTGATGCAGGCCATATACTTGTAGATGGGGTGGACATCCAGAATTTCAATCTGAGGTGGCTAAGGCAGCAGATGGGGCTGGTGAGCCAAGAGCCGTCCCTCTTCAACGACACGATCCGAGCAAACATCGCCTACGGGAAGGAAGGGCAGGCGACGGAACCAGAAATCATCTCCGCCGCGAAATTGGCGAACGCCCACGAGTTCATCAGCTCGCTGCACCAGGCGAGGGCTCTCTTACGAAATTAACTACTGTATCTAGCTGCAATTAGTTCATCTCGACATATAATGGCTGGCAGATGGATCGATTAAAATTTTACCTGGGGGGTGATTTCCGCAGGGGTACGAGACGGTGGTCGGGGAGCGCGGCGCCCAGCTGTCGGGAGGGCAGAAGCAGCGGGTAGCGATCGCGCGCGCCGTGGCCAAGGACCCGAGGATCCTGCTGCTGGACGAGGCGACGAGCGCGCTGGACGCCGGGTCGGAGCGGGCGGTGCAGGACGCGCTGGACAGGGCGGCGGCGGGGCGGACGACGGTGGTGGTGGCGCACCGCCTGTCCACGGTCCGGGCCGCGGACGTGATCGCGGTGGTGAAGGACGGGGCGATCGTCGAGAGGGGCACGCACGACGCCCTGGTCGCCGTGAGAGGCGGCGCGTACGCGTCCCTCGTCGCCCTCCACTCGGCGGCCGATGCCTCGCCGTCGTCGCTGTAATGCCGCTCCGACGGAGGTCCGTCCGTGCGAGAGAGGGGGATGAAGATCTGGTGTAATTAATCCAGCTAATTAATCCGTTCAGGAGCCAGTCTCTGGGGCGATCAGGGTCTGATGAACTGCTCCCAAAACCTAAGCATGAAAGATTATTTGTTTATAGAAATAGCAAAATCCAAATGTAAATGGTACTACGTACTACAAAAGAAAATGTTCCCTCCAACTAAAAAAAAGACATTTAGCGCATGCCTCCGGTCAAACTTTGACCAATCGATATTGCTGAATTGAAGGCGGATTCCGGACTTTACAGGAGAATCATTCCAAAACTCAGTTGGAGGCTTTAAAATTTAAATCCAATCCTAAAACTCAACAACATTTAAAATAAGCTTCGAGGTGACCACTTTCGTCTAGGACGCCCAAACACCCTAGACAAATGAAATTCACGAAGAAAGCAATGGAGAATTAACATTTTCTCCGGTGAAACCGTATTTTTCTTTTACCAGGCGTGAAACCGTATATTGAGACATTTTTCTTCGATCAAATGATCAAAATCAAACCGTTACACAAAGAAATTAAGGGTGTAGAACTACCAGGGTTACACCCGTTACTACCAGTGGTCCGGTACAATCAGGATGGTACTGCTGTGGAGGCATAAAAAAAATAGTACTACCCCATCTGGCTGAAATTATTTGTCGAAATATTACATGTATCTAGACGCTTTTTAAACACAAATACATCCTTATTTGAGAAAATTTGAGACAAATAATATGGGTCGGAGGGAGCAGCATTTTTGCCACTCCGAAGCCACTCTGGTACCTTGGGCTACTATCAGTCTCAAGTACAACCGTCCAACTAACACCTAAAAATGTAACTCATCAAAATTTAGTGGTGAACTCTCCTCACACGTAAGGAAGGTTTTGGTGGGTGCAAAATATGATTTGTGTATGTTATATTGATTCTACCCATTGCTTCATTTGCGGATTCCCTGTTAATACCATGATTGTCCTACGACTCAATCAAACCGAAAAGGTCACTAAACACCGCTACACTTCTTCCATTTTGAGGACCAAAGAATCGTCTCGTGCCACCTAGATAAAATCTGATATTCTCAAACACGCCATCAGTCTACAATCTTATGTTGTCATTAACACTAGAAAACGAATACTATAGTACTAATTTAAGGGGTCTGTTTCGTCCGACGCAAATCGATACCCTAAAACAGTTTAAAGATTTACCGTATATGATTTTACGAGCCGGAGTTTTATGGAATCTGCTAGAAATGCCTAAAATTCATATATATATATAATATATATATTATATAATTTGGACGAAACAACTACAAAGTACATACACATGAGTCTGCACTTTTATACTCGGCTCCGTGCGTGTTGCCGACGCAGGACACATGTGAATAGGATGAAAGCCTGGGGATGGTGCGGGTTCGTTTGGATTTTTTGGTGCGGAAATCAACGTGGTTTTGATTGGATTGGGTTCAAACGGGTGGAGATAGAAAACGGGTCGGACTGGATTGGTTTTAGTAAAACTGCGGTTTGGTGCGGCCTGGTTTGGTCCGATCCCACGAGATGTGAATTGGCACTACTCGACCCCGATAATCCTTGCTAGGGGTTGCGCCCGCGCCGCCGCCGTCGCTCGGGCGCTCCATCGCCCACTGCCACCGGCCGCCCTCCAAGAAGTCCGCCCTTCCCCGTCCCCGCCTCCTGACCTTCTTCGCCGCCTCGCGGTAAGGGTTGCGCTCGCCGCCGCCTGCTTCCTCGCGAAGCTCCACGGCTGGCTGCCCTCCAAGAAGTCCGCCACCGTTTCCCCAAGGCCAGATCTGAAGGATATTCTCAACGGTAATTTATCTCACCTAGAATATCTTGGATTTCTTGATGTCACTTTGGTACTGTAAGCATGGATGATACTACTGTCTACTGCTATATTCAATTATTCAGATGATTGTACACTTTGTAACTCATTCTTGGTAGCATATAACTGATAATTGTTTCTCTGTAATAGATTACTTGCTTGCATGCATGTCTGGTCAGGTGTATATGAAGGAGAGCTAAATTGAATCCACTATTCTCTAGCACAGTCAATGCTTTTAGCTTGGCGATGATTTTAGCTTCAATGTTTTTGCTTGGCGATGATTTTAGCTTCAGACCTGGAAATGCTACAAGCATGTACTGGACTTGTCGATATATTCAAACTATCTCAATTTGGTAGGATTTATACAGGGACTTGTTCTTTTATCATTTGAACCAGCTCGCATTGTCTTGCATCATCATGAATGCAGCACAACTTTCTTCCCCTATCTGAAGTGAAGGCCTGTACCCCAATCAGTGTCATGGTCATGGAGTTCAGCCCTTCTTGTGGTTACCAGTGTCATTGGAGCTTGCGCTGCTTGATAATGACTTTGGAGCAGAGAATGATCATCTAGATTAATTGTAAAGTTGTTTTCTCTTAGATGTGTTTTATTTCTTCCGTTTTGGACCTGTATAATGATTTTTTGCCTCCGTTAATGCATCTGGGGATATTGCTTTGAATGTTTATGGGCTTGTTTGCAGATGCTATTTAAGATTAATTAATCATGTTGTATGGCACTTCATCGCTATAGTTTTATCTTTTGGCACTTAAGCCCAAGGAATAAAAAAAGGCATCAGGTCAGGTAGCGCCGTTAGTATTTCACAATTCACAGGCGTTAAGCCCACCTGAGGTCCTGAGCAGAACGCACGCGAGCGAACTGCGTCCGGCTTTTTTTTTAGCAGCAACTGCGTCCGGCTATTAGCATCCGTGGTTGGGTTCAAACCGCATATTTCATATGGTTTGGTGCGTGTGTGGTCGAATATCATGCGGTTTGGATTCCCTGACCTGATTTGTGGTTTGGGCTGGTTTGGTAAATGCGACCAGTAACTTCTGGTGAGGGTTGGATTCGGTGCGGGTCCTGCACCATTACCAGGCAATGAGTGGGATCCCACGTCCCGCTTTTCATTTGAAATTTGGTGTATTTATATTTAAAAAGCATCTAGATAATATTTCGCCAAGTAATATGGATCAGAGAAAATAGTTCAAAATTTTAACTTAAAATTTGAACTAAAAATTGGGAAATATCAGGTGAAAACTCCCGTCTGGTGCAAATCTGAAAACTCTCGTCCAAAGCCGTTGGATTGCGAAAGGACGCTTCAGATGTGAAGCGGAGGCAGCTGCACTACTTCATGCCCGCGTACCCTTCTCCTGCCTTCAACTGAGAACAGGCTGCCGTCGTAGTCGTGGCCGTCGGCAGGCCCTCCGCCCTATGTGACGCTTGATTGCCAAAAAAGTCTGCCTTCTGCGATTCCTCGATCCCTTAGCACAATTTGGTGTGGATTTGATGGACCGGCCCGTGACTCCAAGAAATTTATTCCCCATCTCCTGACCATGCGCTAGAAATCTCTTATGCCGAACAGAACATGGTGTAATTGGATGATTTCATTGTCCGTATATTTTGATTCATTCATGTTGAAAGTGGGCTTGCCTGGAGTCAATTTTGGGCGTGGGTACTTGTGAGCTTTGATTTATTTATTGTACACGGATGAGAGTTTGTAGATTTATTTCTTGGTTCTGCTCACTTTCGTTGGCATGGAGAAGCAATCACAAGTTAGCATAGCTAATTTGATTTCTGCCATTGACTGTTCTTGGCTCAGTGATTAGGGGCCTAGTAGTGATGAATTCGTAAAGTTAATTCACAGCTTAGAAATCTCCATCCGTAGGTCCCGTAGGACTGAATCCATTTCAGGGTCTAGAAACTTTTCTTGGTTCACCGCCTGAGGGTTCAGGCATCGGGTGAGAACAGCAGTTTCGTCGCTCGACAGCAGCAGCAGCCCGCAAGGCGCATCGCCATAGGGTCAGATTAAGTTTGGACGGAGGTAGACGAAGAGGGCAAGATGGGTTTTTCTTTTAAAAAAAGAACACAAGTACCGTAGCTGCCTCCGCATCACATCTAGACGTCCATTCTGAATCCAACGGTTCTGAATGAGAGTTTTCAGATTTGCAACCTTGGAGAGTTTTCACGTGATACTCCCCCAATTAAACTAGAAGCAGGATTTGGATCCCACACCTATACGCCTGGACTGGGGCCGCGTCCTGCGCCAATCGTGGGCCACGCAAGCGCATCGAAGCCTCTCACCCACTCACGAAGCGCCACGTCGTCAAGAAGGGTACGATACTAAAATCACAACCACGGAGGCGTGACCAAGCATCGCAACGCCACCAACGCGCCGCAGGATTTGGTAGCGGGAGAGGAAGGGGAAAACGCATCCATGGAGTTCACCGGCGCTGCTGCCCTCCGGCGGTCGCTCCCCGCGGCATGCCCGGCGGTGTTCTCGAGGGAGAGGAGGAATCGGGGGATGCCGGGCAGGGTCTCCTGCGTCGGCCGCGGCGGAGGCGTGGGATTCGCCGACGAGGGACACCTCAGGTACTACGAGGCGGCGCCGCGGAAGGCGGTGGAGGCGGCCGCGAGGGACCTCACCAAGCTCCGGGCCATGGGCCTCGTCGCTGGGGACCCCTCCAAGGAGAAGATCCTCTCGGTGAGCCCCCCCTTCCGCTCTCGAATTTCGGTTCTGTTCGGGTGTTCCCCCATTACGCTTCGGATTAGGGTTGACAAATCTTGACGCGCCGAGAATCATTGACCTATCTGTAGTTGTTTATTACGTTAAAAATTCGAGAGGGTTAGCTTTTCCGGAATGATTTTGAAATGATGATGGTGATGCGTTGTTTGATCTGGTCTCGAAGCACAAACACTGCTCATTCCATCCCCTGTAGTACTTCATTTTCTCTGTAGGTAAAGATAACGATTTGTTAACGCACAATGCTTGAGATGGACATGAATTCGGTGGTAAATTAGTTAGCTGAAAGTATTGCAGTGCACTTTTCCTGTGACTTCGGACTCAACTTGAGCTCAGGTTTGTGTGGGATTATGAATACAGGAAGCTACCGAGCTGCTACTGCTGGAATTGAACCAGATGAAGGATGCGGAGGACGACCTGAAGAAGAGGGAAAAAGAGGAGAAAGCTGCTATGAAAGCACTGAAGAAGCAGCAGAAGGAAGCGAAGAAGGCTGCAGCTGTGATGACCTGTGGAGATGGCTCCTCGGAATCAAGTGAGAGCGAGTGTGAGGAGGAGCAATCCACGGAAATGAGCTGTGTAGCCACCAAGTCGATGCCTGGAATTGCGCAGGGGATGGTGTTGCCAATGTCAGTACCCCAAATCACTGCATCTGAAATTGGAACAATCCCGGCAATAGAGTTTGACAAGGCTGCGATGAAGGCCATGAGAAAGATGGAGAAGGAACAAAAGAAAGCTGCAAAGAAGGCCATGAAGATGAAAAAGGAGGAAGAGAAGAGGATGGCCAAACTGAATTCCTGCAAGGGCGATGACAGCTCCTCGTGCTCATCGGAATCCAGCGACAGCGAATGCGAAGGAGAAGTCGTCAGAATGAGCCGCTGCGCCACCATCACGGCACCTCGAACACCTCCTGCAACCACAGTTTTCCCCATCATAGTGCCTCAAATCCCAGATTCCGCCGCACTGGGTGCACAGATCTCTTCTGGGCCAACAACTGCCATTCAGTGCACTGCTACCAGCATCGCAGTTGTCGAGAAACCAGCGTTGAACAGAATCGAGGTCTGCATGGGTGGCAAATGCAAGAAGTCAGGCTCGCTCACCGTACTGCAGGAGTTCGAGAAGCAGGTTGGCACGGGCGGCGCGGTGGTCGGATGCAAGTGCTTGGGGAAGTGCGGGGTAGGCCCGAACGTGCGGCTGCGGAGCGAGGTCCCGGAAGAAGGCTCCCTACAGAATAAGAGTACCCTCTGCATTGGTGTAGGCTTGGAAGATGTTGGCACCATCGTGGCAGGCTTCTTCGGAGACGACAGCGATCTGCTGGGCATGAACTGATGATGGTCACGTGGACAGACCTGGTGCGCATGAACTGACGATGGTCACGTGGACAGACCTGGTTGAAGATGTATTTTACAAACTTTGTCCTGGTACTGCTTACTGCCCAACTATAGTCTATACATCTGTAGATAACCAAACCTTGATGAGCTGTTGTATTCCACTGAGCCTACTGTAGGATGTAATGTATGTTACGTAACGAAGAGTCTGGCTCTCCGTGTTTTCAAGTTTTAAGCATCTGCTTTAGACTTTAGCAGCAAGAATTTGAAGCATTCTTGTGGGCTGAACGAGCTGCTGTTTGTTGTGTGACTGTGTCGCGGTTGAGCTACAACACAAAGGCATACGTCGTCCTGAATAAAACAGAGTTCGAAGAAAAGTAATCCTGGAGGAAGCTAGCTGGCTACAAGTAATCTTGGAGTAATCTCAGAGCATACCTCTGTCAGTCTCTCTATACTTGATTCTCTACATTTCTGTATAGAGATTCCATATAAAAGATTTCCTTGTCTTATCTATAGAAGAACGCTCAAATATCATTTTTTATTCATATTATATACTCCTTCCGATCCATATTAATTGCCTCAAATTTGTCCAAATATGGTCTAAATACATGTAATATTTTGACAACTAATATGAATCGGAGGGAGTAACTAAACAATAATACATTAATGGTACTAACCCATGTTCAAAACATCAATCAACATTATATTTAGTAATTACAAGATAGGATTTGATAAAATAACGCTAAATTGCATGTGAATAGCATTAGTTATCAGTCACACAGCTTGAGCAAAAAATATTATCAACAACTAGCTCAGTGTGTTAGTTTATGCAATTTACTTAAATTAGTATCTGCAAGTTCGAATAAAATACGAGAAAAAAAGAAATGCACGAACGCGCGTTCAGTTGGGGCTGGATTCGTGTAATCTGACGTCTACGGGCAAAGTGGGGCCTCCAGATTTAACACCTGCATTATCATACTTGCAAACCTGTCAGTCGCCCTACGGCTCCAATGCAATTTAAGTTTATTTTCAAGGAGGAGAGTGTCAAACCAACCAAAGCATCTCTGATTGATTAGTACTGGCAACGAAAACGCAAAGCTTTCATGGACTTGACCAAGTCGACGCAAAACCGAAGTCCAAAAGGCTCCGTCCAGGAAGAAGCAGGCAGGTGCCTGTATTAATAATCATCTGATTTCCGACACGGCTCCTACATTTCAGCGTTGGCGAGCTCCCCCGTCTTCTTCTTGCTTCCCTGCGTCCCTAGTTGGTTCTTTGAGCTCTCGAAAAGCAGCTCCCTCCAAGGCTCCAATCCACCCCAGCGCGCCGCTCTCCTGTTCGCGGCGCAGAGAAAAAGCTAGAGGAGGAGCTTCAGGAGCAGCAGAGGAAGTCAGGGAATTGAAGCGGGATCAGAAAAAGGGTCGTTTTTTTTTCTTTTTGCGGTTTTGGCTGGGGCAGGAGGACCTGAGGGAGAGAGAATGGCCAAGAGGCGGCGGCTCTTCTTGCTGCTCGTCTTGTGCCTCCTCGCTGGGTCGAGGATCGCTGCCGCCGACACCAACCCACAGGATGGTATGTATGCTTGCTCTCAAGTCTCAAGGGTTTTCTGCTTTTCCTTCTTTGTTCTTGTTCAGCTAGTTTGAGGTTTTATTTTTACCTTGTTATCGGTGAGATTATTATTATTTTTAGTTTGAGCGACACTTTTAGCTTGTTATCGGAGGTTTTTTTTTTAGTTTCATGAGTATTTTTAGCTTGTTGGAGGGTTCAATTTTGGTAGCATCTGGTTTTCGGATGAACAGGCATATACTGTAGAATTTTTGGCACTGCAATCATTTTCTGGAAAAGTTGTTGTGATACTTAAATTAGACCCTGTTAGTAAAGAATATTCTACTAGTAGCAATTTGCCCAAGATACCCATCGGAGTCCCAACCTAATTTTAGTTATTCCATCCATGTCCAGTCTTCTAATTAAAAAAATACTAGTACTACTATCCAAAAGTTGTCTGATCAGCTATCGTGTGTGTCTCTCCTCCTTTGCAGCGGCTGCTCTCAAATCCTTGATGAAGAAATGGTCAAATGTGCCTGCTAGCTGGAGGCAAAAATCGAACGATCCTTGCGGCGAGAAATGGGATGGAATTGCATGCGACAACACCTCAAGGGTTACATCGTTGTGAGTATAATTGATCTCTCTGCATTTCTTATGAGCTGTCCAAGATCCTGCTCTTGATGTCGCCTGACTCCCTTGAATGCTGTAGAAATCTATTTGGTATGAATATGAGAGGCACTCTGGGTGATGATATAGGAAGCCTGACTGAGCTGAGAGTCTTGTAAGTGCTTCCATTTGTTTAACTTTGCTAGAGTTCTGCTGAGCATTTCAAATTAGGTTCAGCGTTGAGATAATTCATGCTATGGATGCCTCTACGCTTTTGACTGTTTAATGGTCACACGATAAAGTAATATTAGGACACTTAATAACTGGCCTATGAATGCACTGCAGGGATCTATCCTCAAACAGAGACTTAGGTGGTCCGCTTACACCTGCTATTGGGAAGTTGATTCAGCTTAAAAACTTGTAAGTTGCAACAGTTTGCTTAACTGTCCAACCTGTGAACTACTATATAGTCTAGTGTTTTCACCCTAATCACTGACGTACCTTCTTCCATGTAACTTGAATGATTTTGTAGAGCATTAATAGGTTGCAGTTTCAGTGGTACTATTCCGAGCGAACTAGGCAACCTGGCACAACTCGAATTCTTGTAAGATTATTGTTGTTCCTTTGTACAATTCATAACTTTGTTTGCAAGAATTATCCATTTGTTGGATCTCAATGTGGTTTTGTGAATCATGACTCCATGTCCTTCCTCAGCGGTTTGAACTCAAACAAATTCACGGGCACTATTCCACCCTCATTGGGCAAGCTCTCCAAGGTTAAATGGCTAGATCTAGCTGATAACAACCTGATCGGACGCCTCCCAAACTCCAGGGACAATGGAGCTGGATTAGACCAGCTTCTTATCGCAGAACACTTGTGAGTGTCATAAGTAACATTAGTTTCTTGTTATCGTATTTGTCACTTGGTTATCACTCATTCATATATTGCTTCTGCCCTTTGTAGCCATCTTAACCAAAATGGTCTAGAAGGTCCTATCCCAGAATATATGTTCAACTCCAACATGCGCCTCAAGCATATGTAAGTTCAGATATTTAGGCTTTCCTCCTGTATCATTTGAACCATAATTTGTCTGACTGATGTGTTGTGTGCAGACTTCTGGACAGGAACAGGTTTAGTGGAAGTATTCCAGCATCTATCGGGGTACTCACAAAACTTGAAGTACTGTAAGTGTTCATACAAATTGCTCTAGAATTTTGTTGGAGAATTAGTGTTTTTGTGGCAAACTTATTGTTTCGATGTGCTTTTGGAGATCAGCCGTCTAAATGACAATTCCTTCACGGACCAAGTTCCGGATATGAAAAATCTGACTATACTCCATGTTCTGTAAGTTTTCACATCCTACATTTCCAAAAAATTATTAAGTTGGTACCTTCCAAAAAAACTGCTGTTTTAATTTTAATTTTATTTCTTGGAAATCTCAGAATGCTGTCAAATAACAAGCTACGCGGACCGATGCCTAATTTGACAGGAATGAATGGCCTTCAAAATGTGTAAGAACCTAATGCAATCTCAATCTGCATTCTTTACATACTTTTGCTCGCTAAGATTGACAAGTGATACGGAACTATGTGCACAGGGATCTAAGCAACAACAGCTTCACATCTTCTGGTGTTCCAACTTGGTTTACAGATTTGCCCAACTTAATTACCTTGTAAGTCACATTGCTATCTGAATTTCAATACTAAACAGGCTGTTTAAGAGCAGCAAACGACAAATTATTTTCTTTTGCACAGGACAATGCAGTCGGTAGCAATTTCTGGGAAACTACCACAGAAGCTTTTCAGCTTACCCAATTTGCAACATGTGTAAGAACATAAAACAACAATAGGACCTCTACCTCGTGCATGTTCTTTATTCGAGATTTACTAACCAGTCAAACATATGGCAGAATATTGAATGATAATCAACTAAACGATACGCTTGACATGGGCAATAACATCAGCAAGGAACTAGGACTTGTAGACATCCGGAACAACAAAATCACCTCACTTACAGTTTACAGCAGCCTTGACAGCAAAATTCTCAAGTAAGGATAATCGCTCATTTCAAGACCTATTTTCATGACTGGCTTTGACAAGGCAATGTGTTCCATTCCCTTCAAATTCTTATTCTCTATGTTATCTTGCTGCCCTGTTGTTGCCAGGCTTGAAGGAAACCCACTCTGCAGTGGCTCTCTTCTCTCAGGCACAATGCTCTGCACGGACCGGCTAACAGAACATCCACCTGTGCCTTCTTCCTTTGATGTCCAATGTGCAAATCCGTTTGTCGAAACTATGGTGTTCAGATCTCCTTCCTTTGCCGATGTCATCAAGTACCTTCCTGAACTGCACAAAAACCTCTCGACCACACTGAGCAGCTGTACCCCAAACAAGCTAGGCTTGGTACCATACTCCGAGGGCACGTACCTAAATGTGGATATCAGAGCGTGCCCAGTAAACAGCAAGAGGTTCAACTACTCCCAGGTGTTGAACTGCTTTAATCTGACCCTTCAGACTTACAAACCACCAGAGACTTTTGGACCTTACTATGTGCACGCACATCCTTATCCTTTCCACGACAAAGGTAATGATAATTGATCCAATTTTTTACTTATGTTTTTTCTACTAGGCTGATGTGTGGCTATTATGTTCCAGCTTCTCGAGCTGTTTTGATTGGTGTTGTGACCGGCTCTGTTCTCCTGGTGGTTGGGCTTGCACTGATCGGAGTTTATGCCGCACGTCAAAAGAAACGAGCTCAGAAGCTTGTCTCTATCAATAATCCTTTTGGTAATGCACTGTCCCTCATATATTTAATACTCCCTCCGTTCCATAAAGATTGGCATGGATTTGAACTAGCTATAGTTCAAATTCATGCCAACCTTATGGAACGGAGGGAGTACAGATGTTATCATCTTATGTTTCTTGACCTTCCTTGTGATCTTTCCGTTCAAATTTTCAGCTTCATGGGGATCAACGGAGGAAGATATTGGTGAAGCGCCAAAACTCAAGAGCGCTAGATGTTTCACACTGGAAGAGCTCAGGTTAAGCACGAATGACTTCCGAGAAATCAACGCAATTGGAGCAGGAGGCTATGGAACGGTAAGCAAAACAACCCTCGGAGAAATGGAGGTTCTTCTTATCTTTAGGACAGTCCAATAAATGCTCTGTTCTCACGGAAACAGGTGTACCGAGGAAAACTTATGGATGGGCAGCTCATAGCCATCAAGAGGTCCAAGAAGGGGTCCATGCAAGGTGGGCTCGAGTTCAAGACAGAAATCGAGCTCCTTTCGAGGGTGCATCACAAGAACTTGGTGGGGCTAGTTGGTTTCTGCTTTGAGAAGGGTGAAAGGATGCTTGTTTATGAGTTTATATCCAATGGAACTCTAAGCGAGGCACTATATGGTATGTTACAATGTTCTTCCATCTCAGTGTCACAAGTAACTTTGAGTTATACGAGGTGTGTACCTTTTATTGGCAACTTCTGAAACCAGAAAGTGCAAATGGAACTGGGCGGGGGCCTTTGGCTAAAAAAAATAAAAAATCTTTTCCTCATGATTACCAGCTGGTTTGATCATATTCGGTTATTGTAGGTATTAAAGGAGTACAGTTGGATTGGAGTAGGAGACTTAAGATAGCTCTGGATTCAGCTAGAGGGCTAGCTTACCTCCATGACCATGCCAATCCTCCAATCATTCACAGAGATGTGAAATCCACCAACATTCTCCTTGATGCGAAGATGACCGCCAAGGTCGCAGATTTTGGCCTCTCCTTGTTGGTATCAGACAGTGAGGAGGGCGAGCTCTGTACAAACGTCAAGGGAACGCTGGTAAGCTTGCACTTTGCAAGACACAAAAAAGGCATCTCCTTGTTGGTACCATTTGAGCTCTAAGCTAAACACTTGACATCAATGCAGGGCTACCTAGACCCAGAGTACTACATGACGCAGCAACTGACAGCAAAGAGCGACGTCTACAGCTTCGGTGTGGTACTAATTGAGCTCATTGTGGCCAAGCCACCTATACACGATAAGAAGTACATCATTCGTGAGGTGAAGACGGCATTAGACATGGAAGACAGCATGTACTGCGGCCTGAAAGATGTGATGGACCCAGTTCTTCGGAAAATGGGGGACATCCCGGGCTTCCCGAGGTTCTTGAAGATGGCACTACAATGTGTGGAAGAGGTGGGACCCGACCGGCCGTCTATGAACAACATTGTGAGGGAGATCGAGATGATAATGCAGGACAATGGGCTCACGCCCGATTCGATGTCGGCAAGCTCTTCGTTCAGCGTAGACTCGACAGCAAAGAAGTTTGTGCCAAGGTATCCGTACTCCAACATGTCAACATCGTCCACAACGTTTGAGATGAACAGCAGGGCCTTTGAATACAGTGGGGGGTTCCCTTCTCAGGGCAGCTTGAAGAACAGGAACAGTACATCATAGGAAAAGGGTTGAAAGGCTCATACGCTTGTAGCAGAATGCCAGACTGTACAAACTGTGAAGAGTCAGAAGAGTGATTAGAGACTTGCATAGTTGAATTTATAGGATTCGGGAATGCAACAAAGTACACTGTACAGAGTTAGTAAAATGACAGTTTTTGTTAAAAGTAAAAAAAATGTCTAGTGCTCTTCCTTTTTCTATTTTACGAAACAGCCACAGCGAGCTATTAATCTATTGCCAAAGAAGTTTGGACAGAATCCAACCGGAAGATTACAAGAGAAAACACAGAAAACAAAACTAGATCTTGGTGGTCTGCCTAATTTGGCCGGCTAGATTTGTCGGTTTTGAACTTACTACCGGATAACCAGGAAACAAGTGCCCAGTTGAGCAAGATAGTTTGCGTGGCAGCTTATATTGACTCTTTCTTACTGCAAAAGAAGAGGATCTACTAATTCCTTTTCACACAAACAAAAGAATAATCTAGTCATCCAAATGTGCGAGTCAACATGATTTTTTTTTACCCGAACTACGGCGGGCAATAGTCAGCCTGCACAACTTTATTAAAACCAAAACCATTACAACAGTAGTCGGCGGATATACAAGGAGGTATTTACAAGTTTCTGGCCAAGTGGGCTAACATGACTGCCCAATCATTTAGGAGGGCTTTTTTGGACTGCGAATTACAACGGTGAGACCAAAGATAGATGTCGGCAAAGCTTCTTTCCACAATCCGGAAGAGATCTTCAAGGGTATTCGTAAAAACCATAGCATTCCTTCTTTTCCAAATATTCGAAAGCACGGCGATAAGCACCGAAGCGTGAACCTTGTCTGAGGGTGAGTGAGCGGCCGGGTGAACTAAGCTGGGGCAGCCTGGAGCATTCGGGTGAAGAGGTTGAAGGGCGTCCCAAACAGGCCGGATGGAAGCACATTGAAGAAACAAATGCAATCTTGTCTCGGGAAGATCACAGAAAGGACACGTGTCTGAGTTCGAAATCCCGTGGCGGAACCGCCTATCATTGGTGTAGAGCCTGTTTTTGAAAGCTAGCCACGCGAAGATTCTGCATTTATTTGTGGCGAAATTCTCCCAGACGACAGGAGCAACCGGGTCATCCAAACGCGAGGCGAAGGAGGCCGAGTAAGCAGACTTCGTGGTAAGGGTCTTGTCGTCGAGTTGACCCACTCGACATCGGGAACCTGTAAATCCAAGACAACAGTAGACAACAGAATTTGCAAGTCGCCAAATTCAAGTTGCGCCGAAAGAGAAAGCCGAGGTCGATAGGTGGACAGGCCGTCCAAGGTGAGGATGGCTGCGTCGACAGGGATATTTGGCCTCAAGGAGTGAGAGAACAAGGCCGGGAAGCGTGAGGCCAGAGTATCAGTGCCAATCCAAAGGTCAAGCCAGAAGGAAGTAGCCCGACCTTTGTCGACAGCCACTTTAGTGCTGGAGCGTAGAAGATCCAAGCCGCTCGAAATATCTTTCCAAACCGGGGTGTCAAGGTGATGCACATCGCCAAGGTCCCGCAAGGGGGACCAACCGTAAGAGGCGGCGAAGCGGGACTCCCAGGGAGGCAACCCCGGGGAGTGGACCTTGGCGAGATGTTTGAGAAGCAGACAAATATTGTGGGTGCGAAGGCAGCGGAAGCCCAACCCCCCCCCCCCCTTGCTAGCCGGAGCGCACACGATGTCCCATGCCACTTTACAGTTTCCTCCGTTAGCGTGTTCCTCCCCCGTCCAAAAGAAGGCCCGACATTGCTGATCAATCTCTTGAATAGTGCCCGCAGGAAGAAGGACGGCGTCCATTGCATAAGTTGGCAGAGCCCTAAGAGCGGCCTTAACAAGGATGGCCCAGCCACCTATAGAAACCAATTTACCACGCCAACCGGTAAGGCGACGATCGATTTTGTCTATGATAGGGCGGAAGGTGGAAAGGCGAAGCTTATGCGTGGAGAGAGGAAGGCCGAGATACGTCTGCGGGAAGGAGGAGATTTGGCATCCTAACAAGGCGGCAATGGAAGCAGCCTCGATGGGGTCAACATGGATAGGTGAAAAGGAGCTCTTGTGGAAATTAATTTGAAGACCAGTAGCTTCGGAGAACTAAAGCAGAAGCCCTTTAAGGTGGGCGAGCTGAGAAGAATCCGCCCGGATGATGATTAAGGTGTCATCGGCGTATTGGAGAACCGGGCAAGGAAGAGACTCATCAATCGGATGGGAAATTAATCCCAGGGAAGATGCTTTAAGAATGAGGCGCTGAAGAACATCGGCGACTAGGATAAAGAGGAATGCGGAAAGAGGGTCTCCTTGGCGCAGGCCACGCCGACATTGAATCCAAGGTCCGGGTGTGCCATTGAGAAGGGCGGCGGATTGACTGGAGGAGTTTGGATCGGCTATCCAGAGACACCATTTGGATGGAAAACCCTTGGCCTGCAGGATGCGAATGAGAGCCTCCGAGGAGACGGAGTCGAACGCCTTTTGGAAATCAAGCTTAAGGGCAATCGAAGGAAGGTTCCGCTTATGACATGATTGGATGACATCGGCCGCGTAAATGAAGTTTTCAGAGATACTTCTTCCTTGAAGAAAACCGGTCTGGTTAAGGTGGATAAGAGACTGGATAAGGGTCGTAACCTAATTGCCATACATTTGGAGATAACTTGAGACAACAGTTTTGCAATGAAACCGGGCGGAAGTGATCGGGAGATGAGGCGCCTTGTTTTTTAGGTAGAAGGACGATGAAGGCTTTGTTTATCCGATTAAGATCGGCAGAATGGGATAAGAATTCGTTCATGAGGCAGCAGAGATCATGCTTAACTAAGGGCCAGAATTTCTTGAAGAAAGCCAGGCCGAAGCCATTGGGGCCGGGGCTAGAGTTGTCGTCCATGGATAGTAAGCTGCCTCTAACTTCATTGGCAGAAAAATTAGTAATTAAAGACTAAGCCTGCGATGGCGAGAGACTAGAGGAGGCAAGCAACTCGGAGATGTCGAAAGTAAAGCAGGAGGAGCCGGGAACCCCAAGAATAGAAGAGAAATAATCAGTAAGAATTTGTTGCTTAGCAGAGTAAGCGGAAACGATGGAGCCGTTTATCTCCACAAGACGGATTTGGTTTTTCCTCAGACGAATCGAGGTGCAGGTGTGGAAATATTTCGAGTTCTCGTCTCCTAAGGTGCAATCTTTGATTTTAGCGCGTTGTCTCCAAAAGGAAGCCAGGAGGGCGTTGTGACGATGAAGCGATAGTTTAACCACAGTCCGAAGCTCGAATTCACCGGGCGACAAAACCCTAGACTCTTCAAGTTTGTCAAGAAAGGAGATGACAGCGTGGCAGTTTTTGACCAAAGTGGCGGGAGTTCTGGTGTTGCGGCACCACTTCTTAGTTTCCTCGTGGACTCGCTTAAGACGGCGGCAAAGGAGAGCGGGCTGGCCGTGTGAAGCATGCGAGGGGCCGAAGCTGTTCCAAATCCGCTGGGTGAGCTGACAGTAAGCACCAATCGAAAGAAGATGATTATCAAGCCTGAAGATCGAAGGCACCGGAACATCAAAAGAGACCGAAAGGACAATAGGAACGTGGTCAGAAGTCGATCGAGGAAGGAAGGAAAGAGTAGAGTTCGGGAACAGGGAGCTCCATTGCAAATCAACGAAGGCACGGTCTAACCTAACAAGAATTGGGGAAGATTGCTGGTTGGTCCACGTGAAGGAGCGGCCGAGCAGAGGCACCTCCAGGAACTCCAGAGAAGAGATTGCGGCAGCGAAACGAGAAGCCTCCGCAGCGTTGAAATGGGAATTGGATCTATCGGAAGGCCAGATAGTCTGGTTGAAGTCGCCGATTAGGGCCCACGGCCCATTAGCAATGTGTGCCAAGCTGAGCAGCTCCGAGAGGAAGGCCGGTTTGGTGGGGGAGTCGCACGGGCCGTAAATATTAGAGAGGCAGAAGGAAACGTCGCTAACTCTGGACAAGAAGGAACAAGTGAGGGAGAAATCATTCTTGGCCAGGAGGGAGCAGTCCCAATCGCTATTGTTCCAAGCAATAAGGAGCCCGCCGGAGGCACTATCAGAAGGGAAAAAAAGAAAGGACCGGCAGCAAGGGGGAAGGAAAGTGCTAGCTTTAAAGAAGGAGACTACTAACTTCGTTTCCTGCAAACAAATAATTGAAGGAGATGCAGCGAGGAGAGCCATTTTAATATCGGTGCACTTAGCAGGCCGACCGAGACCGCGTACATTCCAAGAAATAATCGGAAAGGATCTAACCATTAAAAAGGGAAACACAATGAAGGAAGTACAGGGGGGACGAAAGAGAAAAAGGGGAAAAGGAAAAATGATACAAGGTGAAGGCCTGTCGTGCCCACAACCTAATAAGAGAGCGGCCTGAATTAGCTAGGGGATACAAAGTGGAGGCCAAGCCACGACCACACCAATAGCAGATAACGCGAAAGGAAACAGCATGCTTAAGGGGGGCAACATCTAAACCACTTCGTTCACCCCCTGGAGCTCGTCCGGGTTGACTCCGCAGATAGCGGCCAATAGAACAATGTCACGACGTGGCAGGGGGTCGCATCCTTCATCGGCAATCTCCAGCAGTTCAATGGCTGGAAGCGCACCTTTGGCCAGACGCCTACCGGCATCATGTCCTTCCATCTTCTGTTTCTTGCGCCCGGAAGCCTTGTCGAGGATGGAGGTGTAAAGCGGAGGCTCGATGGCCGCCAGCCTAGCACTATGGCGGGGAGCGAAAGGAGTGGAGACCGGTGAAGACGGCGTGGAGTCAGGAAGCAGCAGCAAGTTGACATCCTCCTGGGAGAGAGGAGGTTCGGAGACCGGACCGAGCGACTCGTCACGGCAGAGGATCTCCACAGTAGTCAAGGTATGCATGCAAGACCCCACCGTGGCAAGCTTCTTGAGTCAACTGATGGATCAAGTAGCGAGGTTGGCGACGAGCAGGCCGTCAGAGCCGGCAACCTGCTTGGGGAGACGGTAGAAGCCCTTCTCGCCGTGTGCGCCGGTGACGAACACGTCGAAGAACCATGGGAACAGCTTGATGGAGACGGATTTGGGCTTCGCATCCAGGGGTGCCGCGCGGACGAAAGGACGTGGAGTGGCCATCATGGCGAAGCCGCCTGGCATCCACGCGGCCATCGAAGGCGGAGCTTCCGACGGAAGCGGAGGGGGGGGGGGGAGAGGCGGCGCGAGGTTCGCGTCCATGAAGACCGGGAATTCGCCACCCCCGCCACCGCTGCTACCGAAGTCACTGCTGCCACCGGAGCCGCCGGAACCGCCAGGAGAGCGAGGGGGGAAGGGGTAGTTCTCGTGGATGGGGTCAAGCTCGTGGGAATGAATGATGTGAACTTTGGCAATGGTCCCCTCCTCGGTGCAACCGTGGACCGCAAGAGTCCTAGGGATGACTGAGAGAGACCTGGTTTTGACCGTAACCAGAACTTGGGAGTAGTCGACGCCGGAAATGCAGATAGGATCGATTTCAAAAGGATTGGCAAAAGGGGCAGTGGAGGTGAGAATGTGTGTAGGGTTCCAATGCTCTAAGGGATAATCGATGATGGAGAGAGCAGCCAGGTTACGGATGTCGAAAAGAAAGCAGTTCTCAGTGTCATTGTGGCGGTTGAGGTAGACGGTGTGTTCCCTGCCGATGTAAGGGGGGTTATGAATGGCGTACTCACGCTCGTAGGCCGATCCGAAGCAGACAAGAGCGGCGTCCTGGGAGGAAGGACGAAGCGAGGCGGTGGGGTGGAAGTTGCGGGATTGCAACGCGGCAGATGAAGAAAGCAGGGGAGGAGGTAGGGGGTAGACGTAGGCGTAAGCAAGTGTCGAAGTGTTCCATTGGAACGGGAGGCATAAAGACATCAAGGCAGTCGGGGCGGTGATCGTCCGCGGACGGAGGAGCATAGCCGGACCCCCCGCCGGACGAGTCCTCGTCGTCGCCGTAGCAGAACTCCTCGAAGTTGTCGGAGGCGGCAGGCTCATACTCGAGCTCGAACTCGACCTCATCAGGATCTTCTTCGTCGGGGATGGCCGCGTCGTCGTCAACGCGCAGTGGGGAGTCATGTACCGTGAACTTGTCCTCGAAGGAGGGATCCGAGTTGGTGTCGAATGAGATGATCTCCACTGCCGCGTCGAGGGGGATGAAATCCGACATAGTGTCGTGACCTAAGGAGTCAGAGATATGGGAGACCGAGTGAGAGTCAGAGGAAGAAGAGATTGAAGATGAAGGGGCGCGTAGAGATAAACAAAAAACTTTTCCTACGCGAACTCCCAAGATCTAGCCGAGGTAGAAGGCCACGAGGATTACCACTAGACGCGCAGTTGCGGATTATTGATGCGGCGCCTTGATGCAGTGCAGTCCCTCGATCCGATCCAGCCGATCCAATCCCGCGATCGTCGAAGTGCTGAACGTACAGCACCTCTGCCGGTATCCACACGTGCGAGGAGGAGCTCCGGCGGCGGACTGCTAGGTCCGGTGCGACGGTTGAACTGAATCGGGCTAGGGTTCTCAACGCATGAGAGTGGAAAAACCGTGCCCCTTAGGCATCCCACGCCCCTGCTTATATATCGAGTGGAAGTGGGCTCCAAGCCTTGTGGCCCATCCACCATGCGAGTCCAACTCGCATTGTCAGCCCAATTCCAGTTCGGGTCCAACCCGACCAAATACTTGCTCCCGCTCTTAAGTGTGTGACCCCGCAGGCTCATGGCGACTTGGACACGATTGGAGTCCGACTCACAATCGATCAATCGGTAGCGGCTCCTAGCAGAACGTGCCGACTCCCAAGTACCATCGAGTCATGACGACGTACCTTCCAATGTGACATACGTCTTAGTCCCTTTTGCCTCACGATATACCTTGTCGAACTATAGGCGATTAATCGTCATCCCTTTAATAGTTCAACTCTCTTCTCGATCTGTGATATACGATTCATCCGACTAACTCTTAGTCGATCGACTCGGTTAACAGTTAACCAAGTCGCGCATGGCCATGCTTCCTGAATCATATCACTCGAGAGGGCCCAGAGAATATCTCTCCAGTCGGAGGGGCAAAATCCCATCTTTGTTATCCACATCACACAGCTTGATTCTCAGTCAACCCGAACTCTGCCTTTATAACTGCCCTGTTACGGAACAACGTTTGACAGAACCTAAGTTGGTGATCCACAACTCGGATTGTGCGATAACCTCAGGTCTAAGGATTACATTGATTGAGACATGCAAATGACGACCTACTCGTTGCATCTCAATATGGGTCAGTCCGACTCGCTAAACTCTTTAGCCGAGTCCGTGTAAGCTGGAATGACATCACCATGCCCATGACAAGTGGAACCGAGTCATCAGCCAACTTTCACATTAGTCTAGGTTATGTGTCCAGCACAACCTCAATGACTAAGGACAATTTAGTATGAACAACATGAATACATAGTTCCACAATCAAATCACATATTCAATGATACATATCAGATGTTCAAATAAGGACAACTTAATAATATTTATGAATACATTGGGAATTACATCATACATGATTGCCTCTAGGGCATATTCCCAACAGAAGAGGTGTACGAGAAGCGAGGTTTGAGACCTGAGAGACGGGCAGCTGGACTGCCGATGGCCGAAACTCCAACAGCGGCGGCACCGCTCCGGATCGCGGCAGTCGGCAACTTGGTGGTCAGTAGCAAGGCAGCGGTGGCAACGTCTAAGGAAGTTAGGGCTTGCTGGAATTGGCGATGAGAGAGGGCGCGACGGGGAAGGCAATATATAGGGCGAGGGGGAGGCTAGGGTTTGGGCGTAGCTTAAAGGATTCACGGGTTGGACCGAAGAGACTGTGGCTTGCGAATCAAGTGCAACAACGTTTGGCAGAGGAGGATCGCTACCCGTGATGGGCGAATCAAACCTAGGAATCGGCGAAGAAGAGACATTGTGAGATAACCATTGGACCGGTACAAAAGGAGATGGCAGGATTCCTGGGGCGAGAACGTCGAGGGTGAGAGGGCGCTTACGGAAACTTGATGTGGGATCCGGAGCAGGGCCATGCAGAACGGAGGACACGTGTTGGCCTGGGACAGGGCCATGAGGTGCGCGTGAGCGGCTGGCGGCAGGAAGGGCAGAAGCAATAGCCGACATAGGAACTGACGGAGCAGCTCTAGGTCCAACAGACGAAGCACTGTCCAGACCAGGCACGGGGCAACCTTCCAACGCTTGACGCAGCCCAACAAGAGGAACCGGACAAGACAGCCGGGCGCTCACGTCAGGAACTGCGCAGTGAGCACAACCCGACATGGGTGAACTCCGTTGACCAGTAGAAAAGGCCGGGGCACCGTCAGAGTAAGCAGGCAAGCGTGTTGCACCCTCGGCGGGAGAACAGCGGGAGAACGACAAAAAGAAACAGGGCCCCTCGGGCCCCGCAAGAAGACAAGGAGAATTTGAATTTTGAAACCCGGCTTTTGGCGGACCCTCATGGAAGCCAAGAACGAAGGACCTGTTTGGTTGGTGCCCTGAAAAATAGTTGCCTGGTCGGGAGTCTCCCTGAGACATGACTGAGTTGTGTTTGGTTGTCGTCCTGGAGGATCAAATGCTTGCCTGGCCTGACAACAGGCAGCGTCGTTAGCCTGGCTCAGGCCTAGGAATTCGGAGGCCTGGACACAGCCGGCAGCAGCCTGAGATGCAAATCCCATTTAATTTAAGACGAGGGTGGGCGGCAGCAGCTTTCAAAGCTCTGCCATGTCAGAAGGCAGCTCCATTTATTACTAGTTAATATGTTAAACACTTTCAGCCACGAACCAAACGTTCATCTTGTAAGGCTGCCTGACCAGACAAAAAGACTCAACATCTCAGGTCCTATTCAGGCACCTGATTCAGGGTAGCAACCAAAACAGGCCGAAGACTCCATGACGGACACCTTGCAGCGAAACAATGAAATTGGCGACTTGCAAATTGGCTACTGAAATCGAGAATAAACTGGAACCAAACGAGCGAAGGATGGGGGATTCGAAGGCGGAGCCAAGCCAGAAGTTTACCAGGCTCTCAATCGTACCTAGAGGTTGCACCTGAGAGATCCAGACCGAGGTTGGAGAGCATCGAGGCGATCTCGGGGACAGCGGGAAGCACACAGGAGAGGCGAAGTTGCTGAGGGCGAAGTGCAGGAGCGCGTCTCCCGGAGACAGCATGGCAGGGGCTTCAAAGGCTTGCGGACGACGGCGCAGGATGGTCGGAGTCGACGGAGAAAGGAAGCCGTCCGCGTCGGGGGAGCCGCCAGAGGACGACATCTGGACTTAGCCGCAGAGCTTTCAGGGATCAAGGCCCCAAGGTGGACGGCGGTTGAGGCGGCCGGAGTGACAGCCGCGGGGCTGAGGTGGACAGTGGGTGGGGCGGCCGGAATGGCGGCCACGAGGCGGAGGAGCTGCCGCCTGCCGGGGAGCAGCAATGGGAGGGGGTGGTGGCCGTGGCTGCCGGAGTGGCAGCCGCGGGAGACGCCGGATGGAAGGGAGAACTATCCCATGGAATGGCGGAGCGGTTTCAAGGTGCCGAGCACCGATGAAGGACGACACGGAGGGGTGTGGCCGCCGGCGCCGGAGTGGCGACCGGCGCGGGGGGCTGCTCTCAGCTCCTCATGTGCTAGAATTTCCCGAGTCAACATGATAGCTACTTGTTAGAATCCACACGACATATGTTTTTTTCTTTCTATGACGGCCTCCTCCGCACTAAGAATCGTTGTGGAGGTGGGCTCACCTTGTCAGCATGGTTGAATAAGCCTTTGCTATCGTGTCTCCCATTTTTACGGCAAATCATCGGAATATACGGAAATAGAATGAATCTGGTGACTTGAATGGAACAAAATAAAACAAGCAGACAATCTCTCTTTCATCAAACAGGTACAAGATGAACTCAAAATGCTTAGAACCTGACAACAGCAGGCGAATAATAAGTCCTAACTCTTCGCAAAAAAAAGAGAGTAATAAGTCTTAACTTAAACAGGGTTCCACAATAATACTGTTAAGTCTCAACTTAAAATCCCATTGTTTATGTCCACAAGTTCCTGTGCTTCTTTCACGAGGGAAGCCAGACTCCTGAAAGGCTTGGATGTCGTCGCGCTCGCGCCATCTTCTGTGATGTCGAAAACCATGGAGCCGTCAACGATAAACATGTCTTTCGAAGCACTGGACAGTGCATCCATAAAGCTCTCCAGGTCTTGTTTGACGTAGCTGCCTCTGTGTTTCATCATTGATATGAACATCTTACAGGCCAGCTTCACAATTTTCAGGCAGTTGGGCCTGGGGTGCATATTTTTTCTTACAATCTTCTCGAGCTTCCTTGGAGAGCAAGATGAACCATCTCCAGGAGCAATCACATCAAACTGATGAGCAAAATCTTGATCTGCACTGAACGTGTCGCATACTGTCACACAAAGGGATAACATGCATGTTGTCCTGGTCATTATCTTGTGAATCACCACACTGGTTTTCTACGTCAGTTTCTGGTTTCGTGGACCTGACTTGATTAACTTCTTTCCGTATATGTTCCTCTTCTGATGCCCAACAAAATATCTCTTCGAACACCTACAACGGCAAGAATCGATCCAGTTTGACGAAGGTAAATAATTAAAAGTATGGTCACGCCTTATTTGATATTTTCCTAAGAATAAGCAAGTGTTGCGCATCATATCGTAATCAATGATGACCAAAATCATCATTAGATCCTCTAGTTTGCGGGACAAAGGCATGGCCAAGTAAAAGAAACATAATTACCCAAACAACAAGCAGGGGGTAGTTTCGATATATCCACCAATACAAGATTTGAAGGGAACCCCACACTTGGTGTTGACAATCGAGGAGAATAAAACAAATGGTGCCACCGATTACCCTTGGAACTGCATTGGTCATGGCGTTCTTTAGCTTTCTGAGACTTTCATCATCATCGGTGTAATGAATACACAAATATTCCAGGATTTTTGCTGTGGGTAATCGGCATCTGCCCTTTTCAACAATCATTGTAGCCAGATTATCAACAGCACGATCATTTTCCTTCATGATAATCGTGGCATTTGTTTCAATTTCAGAAGACAGAGCCACCAGTGCCCATCCTGCTTTGGTCCGTTTGTCCTCCTTGTTCTTGTTATCATCAGCCATGATGTCTACTAGCATCGCAATGAATTTTTTTCTGCTTGCAGTACCTAGAACTGAAGATGTATCCTGGTGAAGGTTTGAGAGAATCCAAATAACTTGTTTCTGCATCTTCTCATCGCATTTGTCACACTCAAGAATGATCTCCATGTTGCTGATGGCTTCCTTACTGCTTGAGATTTCATTACGCAGCTTCTTGCCTGTCTGCCCTGTAGCAGCCGTGAGCTTGGACATCACCTTCAGTGAACCCTCTACAATGCTGTACCATGCACCATGATCAATGTGGTGGAGTAGGTCTGTGGTCAAAGGCACCATGATCTTTCGGAGAAGACATGGAGTGTCGAGCATGACTCTGCAGTTTTTATCGTTTGCCGCGAGCTTCCGAAGTATACGAAGGCCTTGCACCACGAGTTGCTTGTAGGCATCCAGAAGGTCAGTATCACTATCGTCATTCGTATGATCATCTGATGGCTCCAGAAAGAGATCAGCTGCTGCGAACCAATCTTCTTCGAGTGTCTCTACTAGCCAGTCTCGCTGACAAGGTTGGAGTAGACAGTATTCTTCAAATGTGTCGATCAGGGAAGATATGTAGTGGATCCCCCTTGGGAACTCCTCCAAATGGATGTCAAGAGCAATGTGGGCCAGTATCCTCGCGGCACACACCCTCATCTCTCTGTTATATATGCTTCTAGAACTCAATGTCTGCAGCAGTTTCTGGAGTATGTCGGCAGGTGATGCAGACGTGATCAGATATTTCTTCAGTATATTCTCATCCATGTATCTGTTCAATACCCTTCGAGGTTGTACTATATTTCCCCCCGATTTCCAGACAACTTTCTCCAGTTGTTTGGCGAATGCGTCCAGGATCCTTAACCCGGAGAGGTAATCATCAGGTAACTTAGACCTCATCAGGTCCACAGCATATGTAATGAGGTTCCTTCCTCTAGAAAATGATGGGTTATTTTCACATCCACTCATCGTTTCGTTCAAGTAATCTGAAATTGGAATGCGAGTCTGATCACCAAATTCTCTTTCTTCAATTATTGTATTCACTACAGATCCCTTTGCGAAACCAAAGATAGCCTTATAGCAGAAAATCACACCCTGGAGCAGAGCAAGGGCTGAGATTAACAACCCAAACATGTAGATAGCCGCCAGAGGGCACAACAGAATGCAAACCACCAGTACTTGAGCAATCTCTACGACAGTTGCTAACAACTGGCGTTTACGCTGCAAAGGGTTGTGGCGCAACACGGCACGTCGTACAGATAGAACGGCCTCAATTCAAAGCATAATATAGCTCAGCTTTTCAGTCAGAAAGACATCGAAGATCCTGTTTTTCTTTTTTAGATCCAAATTAGATACGGGCAAGATAAGATTTGACAAACTATCTATTACTCCACATGCGTCCACGTAGGATAAATAATCTGGAGCAGACTATTGCTTATATAAGAAATTCTAATTTTAACGCTCAACATGGGCAATTGTTAATCTGGAGCACACAGTACAGCTCTTCTATGTAGACGTGAGCCAATCCAATCCGGTTTGCATGGGGACATAGAGTTATGTTTGCACGTTTCCAAGCGATGAGGTCATTGCTGATGTCAGCAACCAAAATTGATACTGTTCAAGTTTGTTGTTTTGCCTAGATTCAAATTAGGTCAACACCTGATGTATGTTGTTGTAATGAATCAACAAGACTAGAGACAATCAATTTTTATTGAGTGAATATATAGTTCAAGTTTATTAAATATGAAATAGAAAAATAGGGCCTGTTTGGTTCGTTTTCTGTAAAGCCCAAAAATAACACTAATTTTTTTACAAATTTGATTTATATACGAAACTTAAACTGACGCCAAACAATGAAATCAAAATTTAAATAAAATGATAGTCGGATTCCTTTCCATATCATAGAGTATATAGTGAAGTTTCACCGATGCTAACGTAGCATGACTCGAATATCAACATGCAAGGATTACTTACGTGGGTTTGTTGGCCGGTATTGGAAAAGATGCCAACAGGAGTAAAACAAAGACGAGGATAATATATATGTTTGAACTGGCAGTGCCAAGAAAGCTGATGGCCACTGGAAGCAACGACAATGGAAGGGCAGATTCGAAGGAATCAAAGAATACTTATGTAGGCATGCATGGCCTCAAATTAAATGAGTAGGCAGACCAAATCCAGTGTGATATGTGTGGCGATAGAATGTTTTAGCAACACTTGATGAATACACATGAAGTTGCATTGGCTTAGACGAACAAGTTAATTATATAGGCAATTAAAGTAAAATAATCATGCATGGAATAATCTATAGGCATTATATTGCACACAAGAAATACATCACTGCACCAAAGATGAGCATGATAGAGGAAGTCACCAACGGTAATTACAAGCCATGAATGTTCTGATTTAATTCTTCGTGAAAATTCTCACAAAGAATTATTGATGAAAACAAAAAAGCTACAGATTAGTACGGAAGTCTATCGATCATTTCCTCAATCTTCCGATCACACACCGAGTCCTTACCAACAACTAATATATATAATGCATTTTTAACCAAACTAAAATCATGTACGACCAAATTAAATCCAACATGAAGGAGAAGAACCGACAGAAAAAAGTCAAAAACAATACCAAATAAGTTTTCATTTAATGTATTCTACCTACATAGATTTTCTATAATTGAAATGTCTATATCTAACACCACACGAACATCTCCAAATCAATATTATATAAAATAAAAAAACAAATGTAAAACACATGAAAAATCTAGCAGCACAAATGTGCGGGTCAGTTAACTAGGTACTTTGTAAACAAGGGTGGAACGAAAAGACCATAAACAAATTGGAAAGGCCAAATAAGAGAAGTACAAAGAGGCTAGATAATAAGCAGGACTTATGCATGAACAAAATGGTAACAAGACTAACCCAGCCGTCTGCACGAGGGTAATGAATGTAAGACACCAAAAATCCTTCTTCTGCGGCATAGAGACGAAGCCACCAAGAAGAACCACAGTGGTCCAGGAAAGCACCAGGAAACCTAGGCCCTTGACGGCCATGGACAGGTAACCAACGAACAGGGCATACAGGTTGGCATACTGTACTTCCCTCCAGCCGATGTCGTCAACGAACTTTCCACGACGGCGTGGCATTCTTGCCCACTGATACAAGAGTCGATGTCAGTCCGATGTGATTTAGCATGTGAATATCTACCCTCCAAAATTATGGATATAAGTGTGTTGGAAGACGAAGAAGATGATACTCTAGCTAACTAGCTAGAACATTAAATGAGCTACCCTTCTTTGCACAAAAGAGAAAAGGCAGGAAAAGCTGAGAATATCGCATGCTCCTCTATGCACTCAAGGTATTGATCTCACCTCTGCACTGCAACAACTGGAGGTCCTCCTGCTCTTTGGAGGGAAAGCCATCATCATGGCATGTTTTATTAATCGAGGAATTACATGCTTCGTGATTACATCCAACAAGGAATCCCGAGTGTCATGATGACAGACATTAGTCAAAGACCTCTCCGTGCGACCGGCTAAATTATGAGCCACCATATTAAATTAACTTCCCTAGGACAATGTTCAATGTTCAAACACAACATCCACGAAATTATGACAAATAAACATGCAGATTGGGGCGAAGGTATTACCTCCCATCTTCATCGTTTCAGCCACCTCCATGCAGTCGGAATTGACTACCAATCTGACCAACTCAGCCAAGTTCAGGTTCAGGCCATCGCGGAGCGCTTGAGCTTCTGCCGGTGCCGCATCTTCTACAAAGGAGAATGTAGAGCTTGACGCTGCGAGGAAGAACCCATGGTCATCACGGAGGATGACTGATGAGTGAACGGTTATGAGTACGCAGGTGCAGCCAGCACCTGAGCGAACGAGCGACGATCTCCCCGAACCGTTCCATGCCAAGCCCCGATTGAAGCCCCCACCCGCACAGGAGGAGAACTCGGCCGTCTCCAGAAATGGTCGAAAAGGGAGTCCAGCGAAAACCCTAGACGAGGGCGTGAAGGAGGGGAATGGGAGGGGATGGGTACCTGAGGAGAGATGTGAGGAATATCCACACCCCGTTCCCCTGGTGAGGTGGCTGTGCCACGAGTCGAAGAAAGCACGGATGAACGTGGCGAAACCCTAGCCACAACCTGTGGATGTACCCGTCCGACCGCAGGGGGCGTGCCAAGGACGGACGTACCCCGCACAGGAATAGGAGATGGTATCACACGCACCAAAGGACGTTCACATGATCCAGCGCTACCGATCGCCGGCGACATCGCCGGTGGAAGGGGAAGCATAGTGCCGGTCCACGTGAGATTTCGATTTCGATTTCCTCCTGGGAAGTACTCCTGTAGTCTTGTTTGCTAGTTAATGTGAGTTCTGACCCTCTGAATTGCATGAAGGCTGTGTCGGACTAATGTTCGTTCTGTATAGGTGCACGTGATCATGACAATACTGGTGAACACTTCATTCTACTTCCTTGATCCATAAAAGTATCGCTCATGTTGTACTAAGTTAGTATAAATTTGATACTAAGTGGGCGACATTTTGTATGGATTAAGAAAAATGGAGCAAAATGACCATAAGAAAATTCGAAATGCGAAACAAGATAAGTACGAAGAAAATGGTAACAAGACTAACCCAGCCGTCTGCGCGAGGGCAATGAATGTAAGACACCAAAAATCCTTCTTCTGCCGTATAGAGGCGAAGCCACCAAGAAGAACCACGGTGGTCCAGGTAAGCACCAGGAAAACCAGGCCCTTGATGGCCATGGACATGTAACCCATGAACAGGGCATAGCTGTTGGCATTCGCTGCTTCACTCCACCAGTGGTCATCAACAAGCTTCGCACGGCGTGGCATTCTTCCCCACTGACAGAAGAGCATCGATGTTGATTTAGCGTCTGAATGCTCGATCGATCTGCTTTCCAAAATTTTGAACATGTAGGCGTGTTGGAACTTCGAAGGCGAAGAAGATGAAACTGGGTCTAGCTAACTCTAGCTAGAAAGAACATTAAACGTGCTATCTTTGCACAAAATTGTGCTCCTTCCTATCCTAAATTGTTGTCGTCGTTTTAGTTCAAATTTGAGCCAAATTTAAACTAAAACGACGATAAGAATTTAGAATGGGACAGAGTACTATGCTAACACTCACTCCTCCCGTGCAATCAGGGCCGATTGATCTCACCTGCACCAAGTGGATTATTGAGGTCGTCCTGCTTTCTTGTTTTTTGAGGGAACGGAGGTCGTCCTGTTTAGACTGCCGGCGCAAGAAGGAGAGGAATGCATATAACTCACTCAAGTTCGAGTCAACAACAAACCGTTGACTCCGGACGACGCCTTGCCCGTTCTGCTGATCTGGTCACGTGTGTCGGACGACCGTCCGATCGGATGGGTGAACGGTCGTGATGTGTGGAGGTCGACCGAGGGAAAGTACAAATTAACGGTGGCCAGTTGATTAGCTCGGATTTTCCACACCACACCATACATATGGTTTCGCATATACTCCGTGTACGTTAATTCATTCACACTAACGGCCAGCCAGTCTCTATAAGTTTCTCCTCGAATTGGCTCCTTGCAGCCTCTGTCTCGTTGTCACGTCTGCCAAGACGTACGTACGTCGCTGTATTGTTGGAAATTTTTGGTAAAAATCCTACAGCTATACCCATCATGTTGTTACAAGTCTTCCCTGAGTCTTTTCGAGGAGAAGAGTCCTCACAGCGTTTTTGGCAACACGTGGGAAGAGGAATGTGAGTTTAAAGGAGGAAGATTAAATGAGAATAGACATGAGAAACTGATTTTTGGTCTCATGATATGGGAAAGGGAATACAGGTGAGAATTAACGTGAAAGATCTATTCAGGTGTTTGGTTGGTGGGAGTTCACATGAAATTGATAAGATAAGTAATGATGAACGGTTGAGATCATCCCTATGAAGCAAATCCCTTCCAATTCCCACCCCTCCCCATGTTATTAAAATGGTGGGAATTAGTCCATCAACTCTCATTCCCAATCTCTCTTAAACTCCCATTCCCTCATACCAAACAAATGATTTAACATCACATACCCTTCAACTCCCATTCCCTCTCCCTAATTCCCTCTAACTAAACGAGCTAAGAAGTAAGAACCGCGTATTTATACGAGAAAAAAGTTTATATCCAGCGGAACAATTATTCCTAAGATCGATAGTGATGATCTATAATCATGCAAAACTTTATGCTTGGTTCTTTTTTCTTAAATTCTACAAGATACTACACAGTATGTTAAGAGAGCGATAATCTATATGAACATGCAAAATTTTAAGTTTAAACCCAAATGCGTATATCATTCATTGTTAGGGTTTTTTTTACAAAGAGTTCACCATTTCTCATCGATTAAGAATTTGTGAATAAAACACACTAGTGTTTTAATTGATAAAAAAAAGAGGGGTTTTGTGAAGGAAAACTAGGGATAATCTCCTCTAATCCCTCCCTACCAAACAAATATTTAGGGTTCCTAGTGTTTCATTTTGGAGTAGATAATAACCTAAAAACACTAAAAAAACACTAGTGCCAAATAATGCTTAGGAACGCCGGTTTTATTATTTTCAAAAGCAAAAGTACGATGAATCGATGGACTGTTTTGGTGCATACTCGCTCCGTCCACAAATAAGTGTACTTCTAGGTTTGTCCTAAGTCAAATGTTTGTAGGTTTGACCAACTTTGTTAAAAAGTTGTAGCATGCAACAGATATGACATCAAATCGGTATATTATGAATCTACATTTCAGAACGGATCTAGTGATACTAATTTAGTGTTCTAAATGTTGTCGCGTTTTCCAATAATGTTGGTCAAAATTGAATATCTTTTACTTCAGACAAACATAAAAGTAAATTTATTCGTGAACGGGGGAGTAAAGTGCAATCATGCCTAATCTCCAAATTTACTGCTCAGCATGGGCACACATCCGCAAAAGGACCAAACACGAAGGCCTACAAACCAATCGGATCAGATATTTACCGCCTACGTCTAAAATCTGGAGGACCAGACGTGAGAAAACGTGTTTAAATGTGGTGTTCATTTTTCGTCTACTACGGAATGCCTTGTCTAGATTAGATTCATCTTTTTTTTACCGTAATAAAGAAAAGAGATCTGGTTTGGGCCCGGCCCAGTAGACATGGCCAAGGCTTAAAGATGGGCCTGAACGTAGGCCCCACAACGAGAAAACGTTGAAGCCCAAACCCCTCATTTTCTTTTGTCTTAAAAAAGGCTAATTTTCCCCAATTTATTTTATCCAAGGGAAATGATCCGAATATCCAGAATAGAATGAATTCGGAAAACAAATGAAAGTGAGGAGGCTGATTAGGAGAGGAGGCGAACAGTTCGGATGATCAGTTCCTTGTGCTGAAACCAGCCACCCAGGTGTATGGGTATTTGTATTTTTCTTAATTTATTTTAGGACCTATGACCGGCGTTGCGTTTTCATTGAGAGTAACGTACTCGTCAACTACGAGGCGTATGTGGTGATTTCGCCAATCTTAAGACGTTGTGTCGGACCAGTCTCTCGAAGGTGATCATATGGATCGGATGTGCGGGTGTTCATAAAGGATGAGTGTGCGTGTGTGTTTGTGAATTATAAGCGTCCGTGTCTGTGTTTCCTAAAGTGAAAAAAAGAAAATCGGGAGTGATGGAGGCCTGGGATCGTGGGAGTCACGCCACGCAAGGCATCGGGTCGTGGGGAGACGTGGTCGCGTGGAGTTGGCTGGCCTGGACGAGGGGGTTTTGCTGGGCTAGATGGGCTGGGACAGAAGGTGTGGCTAGATGGGCCGGGCTGGATTTTTCTGGGTTATCAATATTTTTTGGTTAGTTCGGGTATTTTGGAACCAAGCCCAATAACCGAACTGACAAAAAAACTTCGGTTCTTTAGAATTCAGAACCGAGTTTTTGATCGGTTTTTTTGGTTTCGGCTCCTTCGGTTTCGGTTTTTGGTTTTTCGAAAATCGGATTTGGTTTCTTGGTTTTCATGACCACCCGCCTGTGACTGAAGCTTATCCGACGACTGTTTTGGCGTCTGGGATGTTTAGAACCAGCCTCTGCTGTTTTTGTTTTGAAGTACTATGGTTTCATTTCCTTGTAAGAATTAAACCTGTACTGTGCCTGTTTTTTTTTTTGACACGTTGTACTGTGCCTGGTGTCATTCTGAATGGAACCGGAAGTGTGGTTTTCCCTGTCGATCTAAAACAGAATAAAAAGGGGAGTTCTGATTTGGGCCCGGCCGAGTAGCTGTTGCCAATGCTTTGAATGGGCCTTAAGAGAGAAACAGCAACGAAACATACTACGGAGTATTACGAACGTTGCCCCACTAACGAACAACGGCTGCAGTGAAGTCCAAACCCTTCTTTTTTTGTTGTTGAAAAGGGCTAATTTTCCCTAATTTATCTAAGGGCGTATTCCTCTCAAAAAAAAATCTAAGGGCGTATGATTCGAATATCCTAAAAATAAAAAAGAATCTGGTGGCTCGAATGGACCAAAATAAAAGAAAAACAAATCGCCGCGTGCAACACGCACGCCCCCGCCAACCCCCGGTTGCTCTCTCGCCTTCAATTTTCTCCGTCCCAGATGGGCCCTCTGATCCGCTCATTAAACGACCGGCCCCACCGCTGACAGTGGGCCCGGAACCCCATCCGGCCCCACGAGCTAGTGACACGTATCGCGATAATGCAGACGCCTTTTATGAATTCAGCTGCTTCAGTCCAGAAGAGATGCCGCGCGCACTCTCTCTTCCTCTCACGTGATTGGCGGGTGCGTCTCAGTCTCCCACTCCTCTCTCTCGGTTTCTGTTTCTTCCCCACCTCTCCTTCCTCCTTGACTTCGCCGCCGTCCTACTCTCGTAACCTCCCCCCCCATCTGCTCCGCTCTGCTCTGCTCTTGGGACTTGGCCGGCCGACGCAGCAAAGCGAGCAAGGTATGGAGATTAGCCGATTAAGTAGTGCTCTACTTGTACTTGTGTTATCTGGCCTGCGGTCTCACATATCAGTTGGGGGTTCAGATTTTAGGCCACCCCTTCGAGTTCTTCGATTGAAGTCCACACTTGCTAGCACACTTCTTGGATGTATGTATGCGTAGTCTGATTTGCCTATATTTGGTTCGATTTTTTTTTTCTTTGTGTGTCTCTCGGTGTTGTTTGTGGAGAAAAAAAAACTTGCTACTTTCCGCAAAAACAAAAAAAAAAACTTGCTACTGACCCAATATATTGCTGAAAAAGGCCCTGCATGTAGACCTGATGATGCACATACTTGTCAATTTATTTCTCTGATATGGACCTGTTTTAGGACAAGTTAAGAAGCGCTGCCAAAGTTGTAACTTTTTTTTTGTTTCTTTGGGTTGTGTGTCCTGAATGGTACTATACAAGTATCATTGTTGGACTTCCAAATTGGCTTCAACTACACATGAACAAGGATGACTGAGTGAGGACCAGAGTATGTTATCCACTTATCCTAACTGGCTAATTGAGGCTGACATTTTCCATCAGGTGCTCTGAGTTTCCGAAACCATGGGGCAGAGGCATCTTTTCTTGGTGACCACTTGTCTGTGGGCTCTTTCGTGCGCCGGGCTCCTTCATGCGTCGCCTCCTGATGGTCTGCTCAGGATCAATCTGAACAAGAAGAGTTTGAACTATGAAGCTCTGAACGCAGCAAAATTGGCGAGGCAGCAGGACAGTGTCCATCTGAAGATCAGCAGTTCCAACAGCGACATCGTACCTCTCGTCGACTACCTCAACACCCAGTACTTTGGGGTGATTGGTGTTGGCACGCCGCCGCAGAATTTCACGGTGATATTTGACACTGGGAGCTCCAACCTGTGGGTCCCCTCGTCGAAATGCTATTTTTCGGTCAGTGTTCATGTCACAGATTGATCAAGTTCATGTGCTTTAAGCTGTGGCGGTCTTGTATATCATGGGATATTTTTTCTATATCTGATGTGAGTGCAATACACTGCAGATTGCATGCTACCTCCACCACAAATACAAATCGAGCAAGTCAAGCACGTACAAAGCAGATGGTACGTTTCGCCTTTTGAAATTACGGTCTGATGTATGTGCTATTCGCGAGGTTACTGCTGAAGGCCCGCTCTCTTGTCTAATAAAACTATTCAGGAGAGAGTGCCAAAATTACATATGGCTCTGGAGCGATCTCTGGTTTTTTCAGCAATGATAATGTGTTGGTTGGGGACCTTGTTGTGAAAAAGCAGGTAAGCTAGAAATTGAGTAAATAATTCCCCATGCTAACATTCGTGTATTGCATCTCTAATACTGCAATTTCTTTGCCTATCTCAGAAATTTATTGAGACAACACGTGAAACGAGTGCTACCTTCATCATCGGGAAGTTTGATGGCATCCTTGGCCTTGGCTTCCCTGAGATCTCTGTTGGAAAAGCCCCTCCAGTATGGTATGTCTTTGAGTTATTTAAACAGCCGGTGTAACATCATGTCATCTGCATTTCCAGCTTACCAACTGAACATGCTTTTTCTGTTGTGTGCAACAACAGGATGAGTATGCAAAAGCAGAAACTGCTCGCTGACGACGTCTTCTCATTTTGGCTTAACCGGAATGCTGATGCTACTTCTGGTGGTGAGCTCGTCTTTGGAGGCGTGGACTCGAATCACTATAAGGGAAACCACACCTATGTCCCTGTGAGCCGCAAAGGTTACTGGCAATTTAACATGGGGGATCTTTTGATTGATGGCCAGTCAACTGGTTTCTGTGCCAAAGGCTGTGCTGCCATTGTGGACTCTGGGACTTCCCTGCTGGCCGGCCCAACAGTATGTATCGGTATCTTGAAATTAAGGATCTGTTCATTCTCTCAATCTAGTACCATATTTTCATGATCATGGACAATTGACTCACAGAAACAAGAAACCACTACTAATAACTAACATCAAAATAATGCTACATGCATACATAATGTTTCATATATGTAAAAATATGGAGAAAGACCTGCAAGTATGTTTTTTAAAACATAGGGCCATAGGGGGAAATGCCCGCAAGTATTGATTACACTACAACTTATGGCAGTATCCATGACAACAAATTGTATCTTTTTGCTGTTTCCAGGCTATAGTTGCTCAGGTGAATCATGCAATTGGTGCCGAGGGAATTATCAGCACAGAATGTAAAGAAGTGGTGAGCCAGTACGGAGAGATGATCCTTGACTTGTTATTGGCACAGGTTTGCCTTTCACTGCATTTTCCATCTTCTGTTCAAACTTCCAACTATGGAATATACCTGCTGAGATGATCATGTTCTATGTTTGAGCAGACAGAACCACAGAAAGTGTGCAGTCAGGTCGGTCTGTGTTTGTTTGATGGTACTCACTCTGTCAGGTTAGTTCATCATGCCAGAACATTGTAATGTACATGAATTTAAACTGCTTCAGTTCCATTATTAAACTCCATTTCTTGACGGGATAAATTTCACTTTTTCATAAACTTCTGCAGTAAAGGAATTGAATCTGTTGTCGGTAAAGAAAATGTTGGCTCAGATGTTATGTGCACAGCCTGTGAGATGGCTGTTGTGTGGATAGAGAACCAGCTCCGTGAAAACAAAACAAAGGAGCTGATACTGCAATATGCTAATCAGGTTACTACCTTTGTGATTTGCTCTGCCCCTTCTCTGATGTAATTCTTAAAAAAATGTAGTTGGTGACAGGTTTTTTTCTTTGTATCCAGCTGTGTGAGCGGCTACCGAGCCCCAATGGAGAATCAACAGTCAGCTGCCATGAGATCTCCAAGATGCCAAATCTTGCTTTCACCATCGCCGGCAAGACTTTCGTGCTAACGCCAGAACAGGTGCTTTCTGAGCTGTTTACAACCCATTTCCGACTTTAGTAACCAGTATTTGCATGAGATGTTAACAATAAATCAACTTTACCATTTGAATTATTTGCTGAGCATATTAGAACAAGTTTTCGGTGAACTCAGACATTTACCAGTTCAGAAGGGTTTAGTGGTAGCATAGTACATGCTGTATGTTTTCGTTTTCTTTTTTGAGGAACTTGCAGGAGTGCAGCTTTTTTTTTTTTACAAAACGGATACCGCGATCCATCTATTGCCAAAGAGGGTCGCGTGGACCGGCCTGGGAACAAAGTTCAGAAAATATAAACTGCACAAACAAAGCACACAAAAAAGATCTAAACTAAGATACAAAGTCGATGCTCATGAAGCATCATCCAGAGCAGAACAAAGCTCGCAATTCCAGCGCCTGCATGCTTCCAAACCGCAGCTTCACCTTTGATTATGTTGATGTTGAGAACGTCATCCTTGGAATTAGAAAGAATACTCGACTGCGTATAAACGTCTGGGCTGCGATGCAGCATAAGCTGAGCTAGCGAGCACTGTACTTTTGAAGAATGATTTTTAAGTACAAATGTTTCCTGGGAAGTTTAAAGCTTGAGCAAAGGGAAGACTTTTAGGCTTGGTTAATTTATACACGGTTCAACCAACTCTAGATCGAGTTAGGGGAATAGCCCTCCTAGATTAATATAACAATGCGACGATTTGTACATGACACATAATCGGCTTTTTTTGGGAAGGCAATTGCAATTGATTTATTGTTTATCATTTTTGTCTTCTACTTGGCTTCATATAAAGTTCCAAACTCCTGAAGTTCTGTACTTTGTGAAACATTTGTTGCAGTATATTGTGAAGCTGGAACAATCAGGGCAAACTGTCTGCATCAGTGGGTTCATGGCATTCGACATACCACCACCACGGGGTCCTCTCTGGTATGCGGCATAACACCGTCAACCACCTACATTCTCTCTCTCCCTTTTTTCCTCTTCTCAATGCAGAATTTGTCATGAACCCTTGCAGGATTCTCGGGGATGTCTTCATGGGCGCTTACCACACTGTGTTCGACTTCGGCGAGGACAGGATCGGGTTCGCGGAATCAGCTTGAGTGAAGAGACTGATGTTTGCAAAGATTTCCCTCGTATCGTAGAATAGTTTGGCTATCTCTGATACAAGAATGCCGCCGTAAACTAATGATGTATAAAAAAGCTGGAACAAAAGAGAGAACTTTTTATTTCTTTCTTAAACAAAGAATAAGTTTATCCCTAAACTTCGGAAATGTATATTTGAAACCCTGGATGGTTCTTGCTGTATTGAAAAACGGAGCATGCATAGTGACAACTTGGAAGAAACATATAACACATGGTTTGTAAAAAGTATATATGTATTTCTGGAACTTGCGAACATGTATCATATGTTGGATTGCATTCTGATACTAAGTTTCTCTGTAAGGAATGTGCAATTACTTAAAAAAATTAAGTGGGCTAATCATGGCTGGGCATAGATAAGATGGGTTTTTGGCCACTAAAATTCTTAATTTGTACTCTGTCCAATGACAAGCTTGGACTGTTCTTTGTATAAATATGCAAATAATTATTTTCTTATATCGTCAAACTATTTTTCATGACAAATCCGATGATAGAATCTTTTTCTTATATGCTAAAAGCACAAGCTGGAGGCAAAGCACCACGATAATCCATATGTCACCTGAAATATTTTGATGGTTTTGATCTAGCTAGAAAGTTTCACAGTAAAGTTGAACATCTCATCAGTAATTTGGTGGAAATTTAATTTATTAGTGAGACACAACAGATAGAGATCGTTGCGTGTTGGATCTGATAGGCCAAGCGGACACTGACTAGTGGGCCAACTCTGATTGCAACGACATTAAACAGGGTATTTGGGTCTTGAACTCTTGATCATTAGTGCAGAATTTATGGTTTTTCTGAAAATGTGCAAAACCTGTGGTAAACTCTCATAGGTGATAGGTGCAGCTGAATATTTGGTTTTGTGTAATACTTATTTTTCTCTCAATTTACATTTTTTTTACCCAAGTGCAGTTTACACTATGTTTTTATTTACGTGCAATTTACATTTTTTTTACCCAAGTGTAGTTTACACTTTGTTTTTACTTACGTGCAATTTACAATTTTTTTACCCAAGTGCAGCTTACACCTTTTTTTTACTTATGTGCAATTTACATTTTTTTTACCCAAATGCAGTTTACACTTTGTTTTTACTTACGTGCAATTTACATTTTTTTTATCCAAGTGCAGTTTACACTTTTTTTTTACTTACCTGCAATTTACATTTTTTTTACCCAAGTGCAGTTTACACTTTGTTTTTACTTACCTGCAATTTACAATTTTTTACCCAAGTGCAGTTTACACTTTGTTTTTATTTACGTGCAATTTACATTTTTTTTACCCAAGTGTAGTTTACACTTTGTTTTTACTTACGTGCAATTTACATTTTTTTTTACCCAATTGCAGTTTTCACTTTTTTTACTTACATGCAATTTATATTTTTTTTACTCAAATGCAGTTTCCACTTTGTTTTTACTTACGTGCAATTTACATTTTTTTCACCCAAGTGCAGTTTACACTTTGTTTTTACTTACGTGCAATTTACATTTTTTTTACACAAGTGCAGTTTACACTTTGTTTTTACTTGCGTGCAATTTACATTTTTTTTACACAAGTGCAGTTTACACTTTGTTTTTACTTACGTGCAATTTACATTTTTTTTTACCCAAGTGCAGTTTACACATAGGAAGTGTTTCGATTTGGTGATTCTCTAGAAAAAAATGTGCAAACCATACGGTAAGCTTTCGTAAGTGCACCTACTTCAAAAATGCATTTTACACTTTCTTTTAACTAAGTGCAGTTCACACTTTTTTTAATTAAGTGCAATTCACAATTTTTTAATTAAGTGTAATTTACAATTTGTTTCGAGCATGTGTGTCAGAAACAACATTCGACGAGGTATTTGAATCATGTCTTAATCATTAGTGTATAACTGCAGTTCTCTGGAAAAAAAAGCTAGCAGTCATAAATGCATCTAATGCAAAATGCAATTTACGCTTTCTTTTAATTAAGTGCAATTCACGCTTTTTAAATTAAGTGCAATTCACACTTTTTAATAAGTGCACTTCACGCTTTTTTTTCATCTAAGTGCGGCTCACACTTTTTCCTCTCCTAAGTAAAAAACATGTAAACTTAAAAAAAGAGAGTAAAAAACATGTAAGGTTCCTGTCGTCTACCCTGTTTCGTCAAACACCCCGCTTCGTTCGCCGCTCCTTCTTCCGTCAAACAGGAAGAGAGCCCGGAGATTCAATTATGTGGTAGTAACGATATCCAACCCAAGGGCGGATCCCCGTAGGGGAAGACGGAGATGACGCTGCTCACCAGAGCACCAATCGTCTCCGCATCAGCGTCATATCCCTAGACATCACGTACCTGGTCGACAAGATTGTACTCTGAAATGGAGAATTTCTGGTCACCGGTCTGGGACGAACACGCGGTTTGGAAAGGCCCACGGTCCAAGAGAAGGGTCGGTGAATTAGGGCCGACGTGGTGAAGGAAGTAGGCGTTGGTGTGACGCACGGAAGACCCGATGGAAGAAGAATCAGTGGAAGTGTAGTAGGGATCAGGAATAGATGCTGCGAAACTAATGGAAAAGCCAGTGAAAGGGTTGATGATGCGAGTACTGGTGTAGGGAGAATCCCCTTCCCACCAGCTCGCTGCCTGAACGAGGAGGCCTCAGATGCTGGTGATGTTGGAGAAGGAGCAGATGCCGGCAAGATACGGGAGCTCCATGCCCGTGGCGGTGTTGAGGAAAAGGAGGTGTTTAAGGCGCGCAGATCGAGTGGACATCCTCGCCGCAGGCACCGGCGCTGCAGCAGCAGAAGCAGCGTGGCCGCTGGCGGAGAACCCAGCGGCCACCACGGGCTGTCGGGCGGTGGAGCGCACGATGTCGACAGCGGGGGCGTCATGGAACAGGTCGGCTTCAGTGGCCGGTAGCAGGAGCGCGCGCACTCAGTTTTTAAACCAGTGGTTAAAACTGCGTATAACACACTCAGTTTTTAAGCCCGGTGACTTACACATTCCTGAATATTATGGTATTGGGCAAAATATTTGTTACTGGTAATAGGATTCATATTTCCCTGATATATGGTTCTTAGTTCTGTTTGCTAAACATAGCTTAGTGCTACTCAAATGCAGTTCACACTTTTTAATATACCTAAGTGCAATTCACACTTAAAAAGTTGTTGACTTATATATCCGGTGCAAGACTTCATTCAGTGCAAACTTTGAAACTATCCGCACAGATCACCAGATCTAAAACGTGGGTTTCAGATCACTGGTGGTAATCATAACAACCACGTAAACATGTTTTTCACATAACAGGTTGCACCATCACTGGTGGTAATCCATCGAAGCATTCTGAGCCATTCGATAATACGAGAACGTTGACGGCAAAACCACAATGATAGAGTGATGTATAGGTTAGGGATGAAAATGATCTTTACGGTCTTACCTAGATGCACTTCACACCCTTTTTTTTTTATCTAAGTGGAGTTCATATTTTTATTTATCCAAATGCAGTTCACACTTTTTTTCCTAAGTGCAATTCACACTTAAAAAGTTGTTGACTTATCCAGCGTAAAACTTCATTCAGTGCAAACTCGCAAACTATCCTTAGTTTTAAACTGATATAGCTAGGCATGGCATTCAACCCACAAATTCAAAAAACAAAATCTAAGAATGAGTCTTGCAACTTTCTGTCGATCTCTATGCGTTTACGATTATGTGGTTACAATCGTTCTTTGTAACCAGCGCACGGAAGGTCCACATGGTACCTGATGAGCACCTGGATGAGTGATTGGGCGCGCGCCAATGCTCCAAATCAGATCAGCATCACCATAGGTGACCCGCTCCTCCTTTTGCTTGGCCAGGTCGAACTTGTAAATCCCACCAACTTGGTGATACTCAGCTCTTCGGTAGAAGACAAATCGCCGTTGATGGACGGAAACTTGTCAGCATCAAGAAACACAGACCTCTCGCCCAAGAAGAGAGCCCGGAGATTCAATTATGTGGTAGTAACGATATCCAACCCAAGGGTGGGGATCCCCGTAGGGAAAGACGGAGATGACGCTGCTCAACAGAGCACCAACCGTCTCCGCATCAGCGTCATATCCCCAGACATCACGTACCTGGTCGTCGACAAGATTGTACTCCGAAATGGAGAATTTCTGGTCGTCGGTCTAGGCCGAACACGCGGTTTGAAAAGGCCCACGGTCCAAGAGAAGGGTCGGCGAATTAGGGCTGACGTGGTGAAGGAAGTAGGTGTTGGTGTGACGAACGGAAGACCCGATGGAAGAAGAATCAGTGGAAGTGTAGTAGGGATCAGGAATAGATGCTGTGAAACCAAGGTTTGAAATCGCACGCTAAATCATTTCGCGGCGGCATCCTCCAGACACAATAGCGGCCGCAATTGTGCCGCAATCGCGTACAAAAAATTTGTGACATATCTAAACTTATCTGTTATATAATGTGGAAATTAATGCAAAATTAGGGATCAACGTTGATTTCACGGCAACTGCCGTAGCGTCGCGCTGAGGCTTCCGTGCCGCTATAGCGGCCAAATCGCGCCCTATTTGTTTCCATGTGTGAAAATAATAGAAGAGCTAGTGAAAGGGTTGAGGATGCGAGTACTGGCCCTTCCCCACCAGCTTGCCGCCTGGAAGAGGAGGCCTCAGATGCTGGTGATGTTGGAGAAGGAGCAGCTGCCGGCAAGATACAGGAGCTCCATACCCGTGGCGGTGTTGAGGAAAAGGAGGTGTTTAAGGCGCACGGACTGGACATCCTCGCCGCAGGCACCGGCGCTGCAGCAGCACAAGCAGCATGGTCGCCGGCGGAGAACCCAGCGGCCGCCACGGGCTGTCGGGCCGCCGGTGGAGCGCACGACGTCGACGGCGGTGGCTTCACGGAACAGGTCGGCTTCAGTGGCCGGCAGCAGGAGCGCACTCAGTTTTTAAGCCCAGTGGTAATAGGATTCATATTTCCCTGATATATGGTTCTGAGTTCTGTTTGCTAAACATAGCTTAGTTCTATTCAAATGCAGTTCACACTTTTTTAATATACCTAAGTGCAATTCACACTTAAAAAGTTATTGACTTATATATCCGGTGCAAGACTTCATTCAGTACAAACTTTGAAACTATCCGCGCAGATCATCAGATCTAAACGTGGGTTTCAGATCACTGGTGGTAATCATAATAACCACGTAAACATGTTTTTCACATAACATGTTGCGCCGTCAGAGGACAAGAGAGCGAGAGAGAGATGCGGAGGGTCATCCATCAAAGCATTCTGAGCCATTCGATAATATGAGAACGTTGACGGCAAAACCACAATGATAGAGTGATGTATAGGTTAGGGACGAAAAGGCTCTTTACGGTCTTACCTAAGTGCACTTCACAACTTTTTTTTTATCTAAGCGGAGTTCATATTTTTATTTATCCAAATGAAGTTCACACTTTTTTTCCTAAGTGCAATTCACACTTAAAAAGTTGTTGACTTATCCAGTGTAAAACTGCATTCAGTGCAAACTTGCAAACTATCCTCGCAGATCACTAGATCTAAAACATGCGGTGCAAATTTAAGGTGGTAATCATAACAACCACTTAAAAATGTTTTTCACAAAATACATAACACTGCTGGAGGACAAAAGAGAGATGCAGAGGGTCATTAATCTTGAAGCATTCAGAACCATTGGACAATAGGAGGACTGTAACGGGCAAAACCACGATGATAGAGTGATAGGTAAGGGCGAAAATGCTCTTACCTAAGTGCACTTCACACTCTTTTTTATCTAAGTGTAGTTCACACCTTTTATTTTATCCAAATGCAGTTCACACCTTTTTTTTTCTACCTAAGTGCTGCAGTGCAGACCAAATGTGGTAATCATAACAACCACTCAAACAAGTTTGCTTTGAGATTCGTAAACTTTTCTTTGGGGTGCATAGAAGCAAAGCTCATATCTTAATTAAGTGAGCTGAGATTATTTTTTATTTAGGGATTTTTATTTTCGCCCCCTCGGTTTCTTAGTTCTACTCAATTTTGTTCAAGTCTTAAAACGCCGATCTCTTCTACACTTACTCCTTTGGCGATTGCTCATAAATGCCCTCATAGCGCACCTGCTAACGGTCATGGCTCGTTGACCGTGTGCTTCCGACAGGTGGGCCGTAATGAACCCATTTACATATGGGCTGCAGTGATACTTACATGTGGGGCCAACCTTGGATGTGCTAATGCTGGATCCGTTTCCCTTCCCTTTTAATTGATCCGTCAAGCAGCCGAGCCATCTGACCTCGCCGCTCTCTGCCGCCCCTTTCCCTTTCATCTCACCTCGCCGCCATCCGAAGCCATGGAGCCAACTTTTTTGTGGAAGGGAAGAAGCGGAAGGCGGAACCGCTCGACACTAACAGCGGAGAGGTAAGATCTACTTTTCCCTTTTTTGATTGATGCGTTTTGTCGCCTGTGGTGTTCTTAATCCACTTTATCTTAGGCGCACGTGCATCCTCGATTCGGTGGTCCTGAGCCCCACAAGATCCAAGAGGTAACACTGCTTCCCATCCCTTTTTGTGCCTGATCTGTGTGTTTTAGCATCGAAACTAGACCACCTTTTTAGGGTTTTTCCCCTTTCTAAATGTGGATCCATTCCTCATGCCCCTCCTCGTATCCATCCTATTTTAGAAATCTCTTAAATGTGGATTTGTGCTACCATCATTAGGGTTCTTTCCTTTCTAAATCTAGGGGTTTTTTCGGATCCATTTCAGAATGCAATTATTTTCTCAATTTTGTAGATCTGTCCCTTCCACTTAATACAGCAGCAAATCAATCGACAGATAATAGCCCCTAGGCCTAGTTGGATTCGATCGAGTTGGATACCATCATTAGGATTCGATCTAGTTGGATACCATCGTTAGGGTTCATTCTAGTTGGATTCAATCGATTTCAATTTTGTTTAGGTCGCCCGCAGGATGAAAATGGATGGCAGCCCATCCGGAGGGTTGTTGGCCCACTGGAGTACAAAAACCTGGACGAACGGGACAAATCTTGAGTGGAGTTCAGATATTTTTTTAATCCAAATGCAGTTCACACTTACAAGTTGTTGATGTATCCAGTGTAAAATTTCATTCGGTGCAAACTTGCAAGTATCCGCACAGACCATCAGATTTAAAGCGTGCGCTGCAGATCAAATGTGGTAATCATAACAACCACTTAAACAAGTTTTTCACAACTCTCTACTTACATTTGATTCTCACCTAGAACAGTCGTAAGTGCACTTACTTGAAAAATGCAATTCACACTCTTTTTTTACTTAGTGCAATTCACAATTTTTTTTACTCAAGTGCAAATCACACTTTATAAACAGCAATTCACACTTTCGCTTGGCCTTCTTGTTCCCGGCATCTGGATCCTTCGGCTTGTAACTCTCGCTATACCGTAACACGCTCAAGAAATCCAGTTTGATCACTCGATCACATAATGGGCAAACCCGGCCGACATTGACCCCTGCCGCAAAGAATATTACTTCATCGCGAGCAGCGGCGGCCTCCTCGTACTGGCACTTCGCTGATAAAACGCACACACTGGGCGGCCTCTGCGGATAGCTGGCCGAGAACGTCATGCGCATTTCAAACACCGCACGTACACACATATATATACGGTAGATTAGATCAGAACAGACAAAATCGAGATCCAAGATGGCAAGCAAGAGAGCTCCCCACTAGCCTTGCTTATTTAAGTGCACTTCACACCTTTTTTTTTATCTAAATGGAGTTCATATTTTTTTATCCAAATGCAGTTTACACTTTTTTTTACCTAAGTGCAATTCACACTTAAAAAGTTGTTTGACTTATCCAGAGTAAAACTTCATTCGGGACGGGCGTGAGTGGTCATCAGTGACGGGCGTGACGTGTCCGTCAATGATAAGGGGTCATCAGTGACGGGCGATCACGAGACCGTCACTGATGGTGGATGATGGTCATCAGTGACGGGCGCGAAAGGCATGCCACTGACGACTCGTCACATATGCACTGTTTTGTAGTAGTGTCTTTGCCTAAATTGCAGTTCACACTTTTTTATCTAAGTATAGTTCACATTTTTTTTATACCTAAATGCAGTTCTCACTTAGAAAGTTTCCGATTTGGGTGTCTTTCTTCAAAAAAAACCTTCTCCGGTAATGTGTTGCAGTGGCGGAGTCATAAGCTCGGGTTTACATGGCTTCAATGGCAACTGTACGTAACACATCATCCTGCAGTAGAAATTATCATGTCATGTAGAAACAGGTTGATTGCAGTAGACATAAAGTAATCATGGCTAAAAGCATCAAATTGCCAATGTGTAAAAAAATGCGCACTCATCTAATCTAAAGCTAAGTTGCTAGAAAATTGACAGAAATGTCTCATCTCTAAATGCACCAAGTTACCTGTGCATGATAAATGAAATTGCCATATTGTTTAAACCTAGCTTGATCTGCAGTAAACAAAAAGTAACCATTTATACATGCATCAAGTTGCTGGAGCATGTGTTGTGATGCAGGTGATGGCAATGGACCTGCAAGACAGAGATCCGTTCGAGGGTGGTAATAAAAAAAATACACCCTAATAGTGCCAAAATCACAAAAATCCCACTTCATGACACAATTCCTAAAATCAAACCTAAAATTGTTTAGACTACACCACAATGAGGGACAAAAAATAGGCGTAACACCAAAACGTTGCAACCAGAAAAAAAAAAGAATTGTTTAGACTCCAGCACAACCTAGATAAACCAAAAATTCTCCTCTAGAAATTAGATAACGCACAACCAAATGGTTCAATTTTGAAGCTCCTCCGCCCGAACGAATGTACGTGATCATCACGAGATTTCAATTTTGAAAACTAAAAGGCCCTTCCCTATAGCACAAACACATACTCTCAGTGGAGAAACAATTAACTCCACCGCAAACATGAAAGGGGTCACCTCTCAACAGTAACAAATTACCAGCCACGGCCTGATAGAAATCATGTCCTGTATTCAGCAATAGTCAGCCCGTTTCAACGGGAATCTTCCACAAAGCCTAACAAAAACAAAACTCAAAAAGTACCACCTGATTTTAACACGAACCACACAACACAAAAAGCCGAAATGACCGAAGATAGCTGCCGGCCTCTACCTAACCCGAACAAAAACCCACATGAATTGAGACGAAAATTGTGCATGTGACAAACAGAAAATTACCGTGGAAATCAAGGCTAGGCGAAATCAAAACACAGAGCTACAACTCCAATTGCACGAAGCAATCCGTGTTCCCCCAATCGCAATTACATGCATTCCGAATCGACCCAAATTTGGCGAAAATAACAAACATGCGAGGAGCACTGATGAATGGGGAAAGGGCGGGGGGAGGGGGGGGGGATATAGTAACGACATCGCACGATTTTGCCGATAATCAGACTGAATCGCAGCAGATCAGAAACGAGCACCGGGAGCAGAAGGAGATGCAGGAGAGTTGAAGGAGGGTGAAAAATGCACAGCCATCATGCACCTTGGATTTGAGAGCGAGGATCGCAGACCCAGCCATGCACAAAACCTCTGGCTACCAGATTGAATCGCCAGAATGGTAACCAAATCAAATCGTCGGTCACCGGAGAGATGAGAGACGAGAGCGAATGAACAGAACGGGCGAAGCAAATGAGGAGAGACATTGTCGAGTGAGGAAAATAAAAGCAGAGAATGGAACGCGGTTTCCAATTTTAAACAGTGCAGGACATGGCCCACTATCATTGCATGCGGGTAGATAACTGCAGGTGACCACATCCAGCTGCAGCCTCCGCACGCGTAACTAGCACCAAGCTGGCAAGCTGGCACGCGAGCAGCGGACCAATCGCGCTCGTGCACGCGAATCAGCCAGATAAAGAACGCCAACGATTATGTTTTAGGTTTTTTAATTAGGTGAATAAGTCTCGACTATTTCTGCAAACAATAGAAAAAGATTCAAATTTGTTTATAATGGCCCGCATGCACTTCGGGACTCGGTTACATGTTGGTCTATTTCAAATAACCTGATTTGGCCCAAGATCTAAGTCAGGCACAAGCTGGACTAAACCGAACTACATGTGGAATAAGATATGCCCTGTGTGGAATAGAATAACCCAGGCCCATTAAACCAGATCCCAATGCATGACCAATCCCAATACATGACCTGAGGCAGTGATACCAGCCGACAAATCGCTCGGACACCGATCGGGGTTTTCGTTTCCCAACATAGTATAATTAAGGTTACCATACTATCTGTACCTTTGATTTCCCTTCATGCATCAACATTGGTGCTAGAATTTTCTATATCGCCCTCCGATTGTGTGTTTCTCTGTACGAAGAACGTCATATGTTAGAAAATACGCCTCAACTTTAAATAATTTAAAAATCATAAATACATAGTTAAAAAATCTCGTGTATATTCGAGGTATGTAAGGTCTAAGTTAAAAACAACATTTACACATTGCACATATACTTTATGATCAAGAAGGGAATCATGAGAAATCATACATGTCATTTCAGATCTGCGAAAATCAAACCATACGAAGAAGAAGAAAATTATATGCATCATTCAAGATATGTCACATGAGCATACATGGATCATAAATGAATATTTCAAATCAAAAGGAAAGCAAAAATCGATAGAGAGGAAAAACCAAGTTATTATTTTTTGGACACTGGAGGACCCAAATGGCAAAACCACAATAATAGAGTGATAGATAAGCGGTGCAAATGCTCTTTACCTAAAGTGCACTTCACACTTTTTATCTAAGTGCTGTTCACATTTTTTTAGTAACTAATTAAGTGCAGTTCTCACCTAGAAAGTTTTTCGATTTGGGTGTCTTGAAAAAAACCTTCGCCAGTAATGTGTTGAAGTGGCGGAGTCATATGCTCGGGTTTACATGGCTTCAATATGACTGTAACACATCAGCCTGCCCGGTACTCTACATTATTCAATCCACCAGGATGGCTGACCTACATCTTGGGGCCATCAGACTGTTCTGCTCTGAGCATTTGGTACCTTTGCACGTCCATCTCTTGTTGGTTGGCTCTCAAACTTTGTTAATTCATGGTCTCAGCTGCGACCGTTGGATTCCACTGTCACTGGCATTTTTCTGGCCCATGTAATTTTGCTGATAATATGGTTGCCTTTGCCACACTAGTTGCATTGGGTTGCAACCTGCAATATTTGTAGCCTGCAGTTACCTAGATGGGTCTTGGATCTGTCTTTGATTGGCTACAGATTTCACTTGTCGCAAACCAGGTTGGATATCTAGTTCCATTGGAGTGCAAAGATGAATTGCCATCATGTCAGTCTACATGTTTGGAGTGGAAGGATGAACCATGCGCTAGTTTTGCACTAGACCAGAAGTTTGAGGTGTCATTTAAGATGGCCCTTTGGGAGTAGTACTACGACTCCTCCCGGCCAGTGGCATTGAAGAATTGCCACCTTGTTAAGCCTTAACATGAACTGCAATAGCTGATCGTACGTAGTTGACTACCACTCGTTCGGTGCAACCTCTTGGACTATGGCTCGTCCGGCTGCAACGGTGGCCTCTCCCTCCCTGTCGAGACCAATTGCTTTCGGTCCCTTGTTCTCTTTCTCGTTCGGTGGCTCACCTCCTCTTTGATTGCCGTTTCTCCAACGTGTTTGGGACATCGCAAGTCTGTAGGTGGGCTGCCCTCTGGCTGACTGCAGCCACCTCTCAACTCTACAGGACGACATGCCCGCTGGAAAGCCTTCTAAGAGCGCCTTTTTCATTATGAGCATATGGAGTTTTGATTGTCAAATTCCTACCGGGAATAGTTTTTGCGTGGGGTTCCTCTTGGCATTTTCTTAGTATGCCTTTGCATAGGACCCCCAAGAAACTACCTTGTAGATTTTAGATGAGAATTCAGCACTGAACGGTCCAATTTGTTGTCCAGAAAATGGCCACGGGGAATGCTGGGCCATCAGTTGGGGAAAATGGAGGTGTGAACTCAGAACCAAGCAAGGACCTGGGTTCATATGACCCTTTGCCAGCATGATTTTCAGGAGAAGGGTTGGCGTTCATACATAATGGTTGCAGTATTTATGATAGTGGGAAGGATGATATCCTGAATCGCAGTGGAAGTGCTCCTCCTAGCATGGAGGTGTCTTTGGCTGAACTTGATCAGCTCACTCTCCATCCTAATCGCCTGGGAAATTTGGAAGGAGCGCAACTCTCGTATTTTCCAAAATATTTTGGCTCTTGTCCTTGTGGTCATTTGACGCATCAAAGATGAAATTTTGACAGGGGCCTCGCTCTCAATGGAATAGTGTAGTCGTTTGTTTCTTTCGAGGGGGTTTGTCCACCCTCCTACATTGTTACCTGACTCGTTGCAAATTTCGGGCCAAGCCCGTGGATTTCGGGTGCGGTGCTGATAAAGAGTGGTGGATGAACGGACCAAAGCGTTGTGTTGCTGGGCTGCTGGCTGCCTGGCTCGTAGGACAGGCCCATTAATTATGGGTGTGTTGGTGTTATGGAGTGGTGGATGAACGGTCACCAGCGGTAAATTAATAGGTAGTGTAGATATGCTTAAAAGTTTGACTAAAAAGTTGGGCCGAAAAAGGATTGCTCTAATTGGCGCAACTTTGCAATTTATCTTGTTTCTTAATTGGGCTTTGGATACACCAAAATTTACCTTTCATTTCCATCACCGCATCAAAATTGATGCTAGAAATTTTCCATATCCCCCTCCTAGGCTCCTACTGTGTGTTTTGCTGTTCGAAGAACCTAGTATGTTAGAAAATACGCCTCAACTTTAAATAAATTCAAAAAAGCATAAATAAATAGTTAGAAAAATCTCATCTATATTCCTGGTATTCAAGGTCTAAGGTAAAAAGAACATTTAGACAGTGCGCATATACTTTCTAAACAAAAAGCGAATCATGAGACATTTCATTCAGATCTGCGAAATTTAAACCATACAAAGAAGAAGAGAATTAAATGCATCATTCAAGACATGTCAGATGAGCATACATGCATCATAAATGAATATTTCGGATCACAAGGAAAGCAAAACGTTGATAGAGAGGAAAACTGAATTATTATTATTTTGGATCTTGGAGGACCCTAACGGCAAAACCACAATTATAGAGTGAGATAAGTGGTGGAAATGCTCTTTACCTAAAGTGCACTTCACACTTTTTTTAAATCTAAGTGCAGTTCACATTTTTTTTTATACCTAAATGCAGTTCTCACTTAGAAAGTTTCTGATTTGTCACACTTGTTGGGTTTCAACTTGCAATGTTTGTAGCCTCCAGTTACCTGGATGGGTCTCGGTTCTGACTCTGATTAGCTACAGATTGCATTGGTCGCGGACCAAGTTGGATACCTTGTTTCATTGAAGTGTAAGGATGAACTATCATCATGTCAGTCTGCTCTTGCTTAATCTCAGTGAGCGCCGGCCTTTGGAGGGTGCAGGTGGTGCCGCCCAAATTCAGAGGGCCTCTATGTATGCTATTGGTGGAATTATGGCAAAGGACAAGGTGAGCCAGCCATCTTACCCAGCGCCAGCCATTTCTGATCTTCAATTCTCCATGTTGTTTTCATTTTGCAAACTTAGTGGTCTCGTTAAATTTATATAAACATACATTAATTATTATTATCATACCTATATTAGGGGCTGCGATTTCTAGTTTCGCATCGGGCCTCCGAAAGCTCAGGACCGGGCCAGGTGTCTGCATGTTTGGAGTGTAAGGATGAACCATGCTCTGGTTTGGCACTAGATTGAAGTTTGAGGTGTCATCCGAGAAAATGGCCCTCTTGGACTACCGCTCCTCCCGGGATGTGGCATAGAAAAACTGCCACCATGTTAAGCCTGAACATGAACTGCAATAGCCGATCGTAGTTGACTACCGCTCATCCTGCAAAACCTCTTGGACTACGGCTCGTCCGGCTGCAGCGGTGGCGTCTCCCTCCCTGTCAAGACCAATTGCTTTCTCCCCCCTGTTCTCTTTCTCGTTCGGTGGATATAGGGGCGTGATGAATCGATTTGAATCTTAATGGCTCACCTCCTCTTTGATTGGCGTTTCTCCAATGTGTTTGCGACGTCGCTCGTCAGTAGGTGGGCAGCCCTCCGGCTGCCCATTGCCCTTCGGCTGGCTGCTACCACCTCTCGACTCTTCGGGACCTACACGCCCGCTGGAAAACCTTCTAAGGGTGTCTTTTTCATTATGCGCTTGTGGAGTTCTGATTGTCAAATTCCTACCAGGAATAGTTTTTGCGTGAGATTCCTCCTGGCATTTTCTAGTCTGCATTTGCATTGGACCCCCAAGAACTACCTCGTAGATTTTAGTTGAGAATTCAGCACTTAACGGTCTCGTTTTGTTGTCTAGAAAAATGCCCACAGGGAATCCTCTGCCACCAGTTGGGGAAAATGGAGGTGTGAGCTCAGAACCAAGCAAGGACATGGCAAAACCACAATTATAGAGTGATAGATAAGTGGTGGAAATGCTCTTTGCCTAAAGTGCACTTCACACCTTTTTTTTTTATCTAAGTGTAGTTCACATTTTTTATACCTAAATGCAATTCTCACTTAGAAAGTTTCCGATTTGGGTGTCTTTCTTCAAAAAAAACCTTCACCGGCAATGTGTTGCAGTGGCGGAGTCAAAGGCTCGGGTTTACAGGGCTTCAACGGCAACTGTAACACATCAGCCTGCCCAGTACTCTGCCGATTATCCAATATTCCAGGCTGGCTGACCTGCATCTTGGGGCCATCGGCATGTTCTGCTCCGACCATTTGGTACCTTTGCATGTCCATCTCTTGTTGCTTGGCTCTCAAACTTTGAAGATTCATGGTCTCGGCTGCAACTGTTGGCATTTTTCCGGCCTATGTGATTTTGCTGAGAATATGGTTGGCTTTGTCATACTTGTTGGGTTGCAACCTGCAATGTTTGTAGCCTGCAGTTACTTGGATGGGTCTTGGTTCTGACTCTGATTGACTACAGATTGCATTGGTCGCGGACCAGGTTGAATACCCTTGGTTTCATTGAAGTGTAAGGTTGATCACTATCTGAACTATCATCATGTCAGTCTGCTCTTGCTTGTGAGGGCCGACCTTTGGAGGGTGCGGGTGGTGCCACTCCATCAGGCCCCCAAATTCAGAGGGCCTCTATGTATGTTACTATTATACAATACATATGAACGGGTTGGTCCCAAAAACTTTCCACATTCCCATCTTGACTCGATCTCCGCATGCGTATCTTCATGTTGCAGATCGCCTCATTGTCAAATCGGCTTATTGAAGCCATTGCGCTGCATCGTGCGCTTGCGCCTCTGCTCAAGCCGGTTCACCCTCGCTAGCGGCTCACCCACGCATGATGTCTGCCTGTCCGCTGAATGTTGTCCTTAGTGTCCTGTCTACAGCTGCATCGTTGGACAACGGTCAGGCTAGCGGAAGTACATTTTGGGACAAGGTGAGCCAATCATGTTACCCAGCGCCATCCATTTTTTATCTTCTATTCTCCATGTTGTTTCAATTTGCAAACTTAGTGGTCTCGTTAAAATTTATATAAGCATACATTAATTATTATTATTATTATTATTATTATTATCATCATTATCATTATTATCATCATACCTATATTAGGGGCTCGAGTTCAAGTTTCCCATCAGGCCTCAAAATCTCAGGACCGGGCCAGGTGTCTGCATGTTTGGAGTGTAAGGATGAACCATGTTCTGGTTTGTCACTACATCTGAAGTTTGAGGTGTCATCCGAGAAGATGGTCCTCTTGGACTACCGCTCCTCCCCGCATGTGGCATTGAAGAACTGCCTTCATGTTAAGCCTGAATATGAACTGCAATAGCCGATCGCAGCTGACTACCGCTCATCCGGCGGAATCTCTTGGACTACGGCTCGTCCGGCTGCAGCGGTGGCTCTCCCTCCCTGCTGAGACCAACTGCTTCCAACTCCCTGTTCTCTTTCTCATTCAGTGGATACAGCAGTAAGATGAATCGATTTGAATCTTAATGGTCACCTCCTCTTTGATCATCGTTTCTCCAAGCATGCATGGGACGCTGCTTGTTAGTGGGTGGGCTGCCCTTTGACTGCCCATTGCCCTTCGGCTGGCTGCAGCCACCTTTTGACTCTTTAGGACTAAGTGCCCGCTGAAAAGCCTTCTAAGGGGCGTGTTCACTTGTCATCCTGATCGCCTAGGAGATTTGGAACGAGCACAGTTCTCGTATTTTCCAAAATATGTCGGCTCCTGTCCCCTGGTCATTTTCCACATGAAAGAATTGCCGTCTGGATTACCGCAGAGGCCTCGGCTCTCGGTTGAACAGTGTAGTTTGTTTTTTTGTCGGGGTTCGTCCGCCCTCAAGCATTGTTAATTACTTATTTATTACTATATTGGCAAATCTTTTTTGTCCTTCAAAAAAGATTGAATCTTAATTGGCAAGGGCAGTTTGGTCTAGTAAAGGGCCCAAGTCGAAAAAATGGCTGAAAACAGCACAAATGGTGTTTTGTCAAGGTGGCAACGAAAAGTGTGTCTTTCCCTAAAAAAAACGAAAAGTGTGTGTACGGAAAGAAAAGATGTGCTTCTAAAACAAAGTACGAAAATGTGGCATTTTGTTCAAGAGTGTTAAATTTCGTGTTTTTCCCCACCTCTCTCGGGGGGCCGCCGGGTTTCTCCCTCGCCGTCCGTCGCCGCCATGTGGGGCGGCGCCCAGACAGCCCCGGCCCGCAGGCTCTTCCTCTCTTCGCCGGATGTGACGCTCCCGCCGCCACCGCCGAGGCACCCACGCAGCCGCCTCTCCCTCAAGGCCACGTGCGCTTCGACGTCCACCCGTGCCCGGCTAGCCGGCGCCGGCAGCAGCATGCGCCGCGAGACCCAACCGCGCCTCGCAGCGGTACAGGGGCCGCCTGCACTGTCGCTTGCCGCCAGTGCCGCTCGGAGAGACGCCACGACGGGGCTCGCCTTCCTCCTCTTTGTTCTCGCCCTGGTTTGCCTCTATTACTTGGGAAATTTGTGCGCTTATTTTCATTTTTAATATTTGGATAAAAGTGACCTCAACATTTGTATCAATATAATTCAACATTGCAAGTTTGCAACTTACAAGCATCGTCAGCTGTTGATTTTGTACTCGTAGCAAAATTGTGAATTAACAATCATTGATTTGTTCTTTGTCACTTTCTTATTCCACCGTGCAACCTTTCCCCTCTTTCCACTCTACCTGGCTAGCTGCTAAACCTGCTTTTCTGGCTCCAGGAACATTGTAAGTTGGATCAACCCATTTTAACATGATCGTCTCTCTGTCCATATAAGCAATTAAAGTTCTTCTGTCTCTGTAAAATAGCTCATCCATAATCAAAAGGTTTTGTTTTCAAGAATCGTGTCGCCACCGTGAATTTGTGCTAAAATACAGAGCTATTTTTAGATGCTTGCCTGCAGTAGTAGAATTGACCATTCAGTAAAAATATGCTTGCTATAAATGGTTTGGTCATACTCAATTCTAGTTATGACAGTTCTCTCGGACGTTGCTCTTGCTCGTTGGTCACCTACAGTGGAGAGTTGTCCACACCACTCCTGCATCCAATATTTCTCATGGTCGAAGTTCATTCTAATTTTTGCACAGACTTGCTGTTTGCCTGTTTGGTAGAGTTCAACTTTCCTGATCCTAATTTCAGGTGATGAGCTCATTTCTGTCAGTAGCTATCTTCTCATTTCCGGCATGGAGAGTGAGTAAATCATCTGATAAATGGTATCTACTCTGCAAAGTATATAAAAACTCTTCTGACCAAACATTTTCTTCTTCTTTGTGAATAGGCCCTGAAGCAGCTGGAAAGGATAGCTCATAAATTGTCGAAAGTAGTTGCAGAAGAGGTACCGGGAACTTTATCGTCGCTAAAGCTGTCCATTATGGAGATCAGTGATATAACTAGCCAACTAAAGAACCTTAGGTAATATACTACACATTTCATTAGCTTCCTAAGAATGCAATGAAGAATTAAATGACCGTTTCAATTTTATTTCCTTTTGATACTATGCAGGCAAAGTTTCACAATAAATAGATCTGAGAGATGACTAATGTTTTAGGAAGATCTTTGGACTGGAGGACCAAAGCAGGGTCTGTAGCTATGTCAGTCCTTGTTAAGTGACAAATTCTCGACATTTGCAGAAACATTCCGCAAATGATGATTGTCACACTACCCCTGTTGATGTAGCTTGGCAAATGTAATGTGGTGTGATGAAAATACCATATTGCACAATGACCCAAAGCTCTTCTACACATACATTTAAAATTTATAATACTGTACTTAATTTTGGTTGGATTGCAACATATTGCGCTCCCTACAGTCTGGCGTATTTCTTGATGCCTTCATCAAAGCTCTTCATCTGCTCTGGCATTGGCAGCCTGCTAACTGATAGGGTGACCCTTGCTGTTGACACCAAAGTTGTGCGCTCCGAAGTTGTAGGATCCATTAGCCATATTTGGACCTCCCAAACCTGTTTAGGATGAGTAAAAAATCAGCAAAATACAGGTATCTCTTGATCCAGAAGCTCCATAAATGTCCACATCTATACTTTTATTGTGCTGTACTGGGTTCAGTGAGTGAGTCTAGCAATGTATATGCTGAAATTAAAATCTATAGCTTTGTACCAGAATTTTAAGATTTTAATTTCAGCACGATGCATTGTCATAAGATGGTCAGTAATGATGAGCTGCTGCAACTAATCTGTCTGTCACTTTCTTCCCCTGAACTTGTTTCTTTTTTTAGCATGTTTGAAAGGAAGTAAAAATGGCCTGTTAATGTTAGCACGCCAAACAAGACTTGTGACTTGTGAGACAGACAGAAGTCAAAGTGTCAAACTCGTGCAGCTCAACATCCTCCGGTCGCCCCATTTAGTAGCACCGGGTACTATTGTTTTTTTCCAACACCCAAACAATCAGGAATCAATCTGATTGATCGAGCAAAGGATTTCTGGAGCAGGAATTCTGTAGTTTACCTGGATGGTACGGCCGGCGTGGACGGGCTTGGCCCGGGCCTCGACGCGGTCGCCGAGGCGGGCGGCGCGGACGTGGTTGATGGAGAGCTGCACGCCGGCCACCCTCTTGCCGCCCGACGCCACGTACCCGCCGATGCTCGCCGCCGACTCCGCCATCAGCGCCGACACGCCGCCGTTGAGCATCTTGAACGGCTGCGTTCCCCGGCAATTAATCATCATCATAAGCGGATAAGTAGCAAGTACTTTGCTTGTCGGTCAAGCCCTCCGGCGGGGGCGGCGGCGGCGGCGGGCGTAGCGTACCTGGCAGCAGGTGTCGGTGACGGCGAGGCGGCCGACAACCTCGTCTCCGGTGACGAGGGTGTACTCGAAGCCCAGGGCGTGCAGCGCCTTGTCCGGCACGAACCCGGACCCGGTGCCGGCCATCCGCTGCCTGCGCGCGTTGTGGTTGAAGAGTTGCCAAGTGGAGGAGAGGCTGATTGTTTCGAGTATGGTGGGGACTACGGGAGATGAGCTTACCTTCGTCTGCTCCCAGGCTCTTGCTGCCCGAGGCCCAGCCCAAATCCAAACGGCCCAAACTCGAAATACGCTGCCCCCTGTAGAAGTTTCTCCACAACTTCTCTTCTCCCGTCCGTAACCTTACGCGTCTTCCTCTTCCCCAAAACATGACGCGTCTTCCTCTTCGCTCCTCTTGCTTATCTGCAAATCAATCCAACTCAGGTGTAATCTGCAGCACCACGGAGAAATCAGATGGAAATGTCAGATAGAACGAGGTATCTATGTCTCCTAACAGATACTCCCTCCGTTTCATAATTCTAGTCTCAAATTTGTCTAAAAATGAATGTATCTATTCTTAAAAACCGTCTAAATAGATGTAATATTTCGACAAGAATTATGAAACGGAGAGAGTAGTTGTTAGCCTGATTTCTTTTGTATTATTTGTATCCAACCTATACGTGTTCATACATAATTTATAAGCTTCAGGTAGCAGCATCTTTGATCTATTTGTTGGCAATTTTAGGTAGGTTATGGAATCAAATTTAACTTGAGATGAAGTAGCACAACAAAACAAAGTATTTTGCGAAGATGATGAAGGTGCTTTTATCATGGACGAAATTGGGGATTCTTCCGATGACCAACAAGGATATTGGAACCTAAAGATGGCTAATTGTGTTCTTTAAATTTTAAAGGGAAAGAAAGATGTCATGGATTAGCTAGCTGCTAATATGAATGAATGGAAGATACATGCTCTGAAGTACTTCTAGATGGATTAGACAGGTTGATAGCAATGGATGCCACATGGCCTGAGATGTCTTTGCTGTACGCGTGACTGAACTAGACAAGGGCGGGATGGTCGTGGTGGCAATCCCGGTGGCAGAGCCGAGGCGACGACCTTGCGAAGAACCACCACCAGCAGCTTGCAGGCACGAGAGAGAATTATACGAGAGAAGACGATGGGGAATGGTCAGCCCGATTGGGCTTGGGGTTCTGTTTGGTCTGGCCTGGCCTTTGGGTAGACAAAGAGCAGGGGTCGGACGAAAATTCGTCGTAGCATAGCAGCGATGAGGGAGCTAACGGACGGACGACCGCCAGGATGGAAGCGGGCGGTTGAATTCCGACACGTTTTTTTTTGCCTTTTTGGCAACTTTATATTTTCTGCTTTTTGAGCTTTTAATTTTATTTTTCATACTTTGACTTTTTATTTTCTAATTTTGAGGTTTTAATTTTCAACTTTTATGTTTGTGAACTTTCCATTTTTATCTTTTAATTTTGCAAAAAAAAAACTTACCTCCTCGGCCAACGGGCGGCTACTCAGGCAGCGGCTACCCCCTGCGGCTCATCTCCTTCCTCTGCGATGGTGGATCCACAACGAGCTCGAGCCAGCGCAGATCCGCAAACCCTGACCCATCACCTCTGGTTGACTTGTGATCGCAGAAAACCATTCTTCTAACCCAAATACAGTAATCCTAATCACATCCTAGAATGAACATAGCAAGGATCTTGTACAACTAAACACAGGCAGGGACAGAAGCAAAAGAGAAGTATGCGGATATCTTTTAATTGCAAGCATTGCAGTGCAGACGGAAACTGGAACAAAAACTAGGTTGCAATACATACTCCTTTTTCAGACAAAAGACAAAACAAGGAGACTGATGCTGATCTTACTAGCTCTCAGTTGGATGACATACCCTCATGGGATTTATTACAAAGGAGCTTCAGACTAGAAATAGAAAAGCCGCATCAAATTTGAGTATTGGACGGAAAACGAGCATCAGTCCCCTGTAGAAAACGAGCAAGAACAATATGATCTTCAGGTATCCAGCCTCGTCTACAGAACAAGCAGCCAATCGGATCGGCCATTCACAAATAAGGATATGCTTCTTTCTAAAGAGCATCTACACTGCCTACCCATGAGCCGTCGAAAGGATCGGCAATTGACAGGTCATGGGCATCAATATACTTGGAAGAAACAAACCTGAATTCAAATTGAGCATCTTGGGAGGCTCTAGTTTCCACTTCCAGCAGCCTATGTTGATCAGCCACCCATGCCATGTTGATCTTCTGATCGACTCCAAATATGATTTCTTTCAGCACCTTCGCATTCAAAACAAAGAACTTGGCAAAGCTGGCATATTCCTCACTTCCTTCGTAATTTCCCAACACCAGTTTTTTTAGATGGGTTTCAAGGCATTTGACTGGATCTAGTGGGTCACACTGACTCACGTTTTTCAGGTCTCTTTGCCAAAATATGTTCCACTAAAAATAAAGAAGATAATATGTTAAGGAACTCATAACTACAGTAGATCACATGTGAAAGAAATATTATTTTTATTTGTGAGAATCGGGTATTCAACTTTTACATTTAAAGCAGGCAAAGAGGATTACTCACAATGACATAGAGAGTTTCCAGGCAGGGGAAGCAGTGAAGGATGTCAAGAACTGCATTCAAGTCAGGGCCAGAAAATCGGAGAGCCAGAACTTTCACGGTGCATATCGGATTTTCCAAGCTGGCTGGGATTACTCTCTGAAGAAAATAATGGACATAAAAAAATAATACTATCTATTATATATAACAAGAGCACAACAAGCCACCATGTTCGTCCACATCAGCTAAATTATCTGGTCCGTTTGTTTACAGTGGGTCCAGAATATAGGAAAGAATGTATGAGAACTCTGTGTAAAGTAAAAGGACAGCTAATTTTTTGGAAACATAATTAATATTTAAAAGTTGGTAAATTATGTGTGATCTGCTACAAATTGCTCCATCTTTGCCAGACATCATACCCAAATAAGATGACGGCGTCTAGGAGAAAGAATCCAAGTACTACAAACGTCTGATACGCCGATCAGAGCATGTTGCATCCATAAAGCCAGCTTACGAAAGGAAGAACTAGCGAGGCACCAGCAGGATACACAGCAGCCAGAAGCAACGGATAAACAGTAAAATTGGGAAGAACAAAAGAGTATATGTATGCATATGTATACGGGCAATGGCATGCAAGTATGGAGAATCAGTAGGCCAATGTTGGTGTGGTATATGTAAGGTATCGTATCAAAGGAGCAAAAAATATTGTAACACAACACTAAAGGTCCAAAGCAACAAATCATGCCAGGTATGTATAAGTAATCACATTTGTAGTAAATTTAGAAGTCAATATACATCATAAGCATGGTAAGAAAGAACAATCTATGAAGAGAATGATGGAGAGACAGTAATTTACCAACTTATTAATTTCTTATGAACATACGCCAATTATTAATGTCTTAAGAGGAAGCAACTCAAGAAATTAAAGTAAGCTGCACATGTTGGAAGCATTGAAGCATCTTATTGAACTAATAACAACTAATAAAGAAAAAGGAAAATGCAGTACAGTCGGTGGTGAAGTGGTGGAGGAAGAGAACATAAGATTTAGTTACAAACCGTCACTGCGTAGATTTAATTCTTATGGTAAAAAGTCCTCACGATCCTTCTTTTTGCAAGAAAAAAAGTCCTCACAAAATTATGGTGGAACATACATAATGAGGAGTGGAAGAGGGAAAGGGTAGGATTTTCATGAAACTCTGTGGTTTTGCATGACTAACTACGATCATAATTATGCCAATCATCTTTCATTGTCAAACACCAAGGTTATAAACCTATAAACTTAGTGGAAACTTAATGCAAATATTCTGAAAAATTCAATCATGTTTAATTTCCATTCAATTTAGCTACAATGTTTCCTATATTTTTAATCATATATCTTAATGCCAATATAAATCCAGTTAAATCGAAAACAATTGATCTCAAGGGAAGCTAACTAAAAAAAGTAACACCAAATATGTCAATATGTAGTAAATCTAGCTACACCAATGTGTGCGCCGCCGAACTAGTTATGTATATAAGAATTTCAAATGCATGAGTCAAGAGGCTGCTGATGCTACCTGGAAGACTTGGTTTGCAACATTGATTTCGTGGTCGCCGGGCAACAAAGGACCAACAATCTCCAGTCTAGGTGCCCTGATTACCCGGATAATGTTGCATCCTAAGCCCCGACGAGGTAGTAGCAACCTTTCAAGGTGAGGGGCATCCTCGACGACCAATTCTCCTTCGCGCAAAGTCCAAGCGCATAGACCAATGCTCTTAAGAGTTGGTGATCTAATGCGGAGGAGGGCCACATCATGAAGTATATCCAAAACTAGAGTCTCCAAGGCACGGCAGCCAGAGATGAGCCCATGGAGCACATCCTCGGAGATGGAAACGGATTGTAAAGTGAGCTGCTTGAGGACGGGTAAATTCAGCGGATGAGCGATCTTGCAAGAGGCGATTTTGGCCACCTGGAGGGTTGATGCGACGCGAAGCACGGATGATGGCAGCAGGCAAGGCTCAGGACAGTCACTTGTATATACAAAAAGTCGAAATTTAGCAAATTGATTGAAGCTGATGTCCAACTCCTGAAGGTTGGTGAGGCCACGGGAGAGGAACCAGCTCTCGATCTGAGATGAATAATAGTCCGCGTAATAGTGGACGCGGATGTAGGGGAAGTGGAACCGGCGGGCAGGGCCAGGGTGGTCGGAGAGGATCCTGGAGATGATGGCGAAGCCGTTGGAATCGCTGAAGGACAGGCCGGTGGCGTCGAGGTTGAGAGGCGATAATCGCCAGAGGGGGCGCCATCGGCGGGAGATCGCCTGCGTCCGGGCACCATCCTTTGTGGGGAGGAGGGAGATTATGGTGCCGAGGATGGCGTCAGGGAGGTTGCTTATGAGATCGCCGCCTCCGCCACCATCCTTTGTGGTCGCGGGTACCGCCGCCGCCGCCACAGGTACCTCTGCTGCCGCCGCCTTCTTCATGGCCCGTGTGGGTAATTTGGAGGTTTTCCCATAAGCGCACAGTACAAGTTTACGTTTCCTCTGTTTCAAAACGGGCATGCCCTGCATTGGACCTTAGCCCTAAATTTCGTTCCCAAACCTCGCCGCCTCCGTCCTCCCATCCGATCCCCTAGCCTCTGCTTTGGATCTGTTGACGGACATGGCGGTTTCCTCCTGGGTTCCACCTTCTCTTCCCGAGTCCGGCGCCTCAGGCTTGGTCCTCCTCGACAAGTGTTGCTACATCGCCGACCTCCGCAACGACACCACGGCCGAGAGCACCACGAGCGGCGGCTTGCCTCTCAAGGTGACCTTCCGCGCCGCCCGCCCGCCACTCGTCTCCCACTTCTGCGTCTACTGCCCTGGCCTGGACTTCCGCAGCAAAGGGCCCCCCAAGATTGTCGCCACCGACGCCGATCTCGTCCTCCTCTCCGTTCCCGCCGTCGACCCCAACAGCAGCAGCAGATTCGACAGGGACTACTTCGTGTACAGCACTCGCGCCCCGTGGCTCCATCTGCTTCCGAACCCGCACCCCAGGCGACTCCACCACTCCTCAACCGCCCTCATCAGCCGCCAAGCCGGCGCTTCCTATGCCGTCGCTGCCCTCGGCATCTGCTCCTCCCTCTACGACGGCGACACGCTCCTCCGGTGGGAGTTTGACCTCCACCTCTACAGATCCTCAGATTCCAAAGGCTGGATCTCCAAGCGCTTGTCAGTAAACGGGTTGGAGAGGGACAAGCTTATCCCATTACCTCGAGGAGTCGACAGGCTGTACCACGAGACGGGGAAGACCATCACCGTCGGTGGTGACCACGGCACGGTCGCCTGGGTGGACCTCTGGCGCGGCATCTTCTTTTGCGACGTGCTCAAGAAACGCCCACGGCTTCGGGACGTCCCGCTGCCGGCGCCGGCGAGACGTAACTGGGAACGCCTCCTCAGAAACTCTGACCCCGGCTATCTGCGGGACGTGACGATCAGCCGAAACAAAGACTCGATCAAGTATGTCGAGTTGGAATTCTTGGAGTCGATAAAAGAGCTGGATGCCACCGTCCCTGATTCCTACGCTGACTGGGTGCGCAATAGGTCGAGGAAATCCCAGGTCATCGTCCGTGATGGCTGGAAGTCCACGACATGGAACATGGCGATACCGGCTGGTTCTTCTTCATGGCGCCGTGACTGTGTACTTGACGTTAAAGACGTCGGCTTGGAGGAAGCTGGTGACCCATGTCTTTCTCATCTCATGGCTATGCTGAGCGGCAAGACCATCAAGGAACTTCCGGTGGGATACCCCATCCTAAGCATGGATGATGATGTCGTTTACTTGCGTTCTGAAACCAGAGTACCCAGGCACATGGAGAAGTTGGCACTCATGTTTTCTATTGATGTGAGGAAGGCAGAATTGCGAGGATGGGCTGAGCTTGATGCCAAGAAGAGTAGCAATTTCTTGCCCGCCTTCTGCACAAGTGAGATCTGCAGGGGTACCTGAGCAATACTCCGTATTAATTAAGGTAGAAGCGAAGCACTGAAGCGAAGCTGAAAAGTACGTAGCTCTTTTTTCTTGTTTTGAGTTGATTTATGAAAATAATGTGTAGTGCGACTATCTGGATTGTGTTGCTTGCAGTACTAGTGAACTTGTGTGGGCTAAATATTTTGGTTGAAACAAAAAAATAAATATCGGGTAGTTGCTCCCAACTCCAAACTCCGGTTGCACATCTCAGCTATTTATTATTCTCACCGATCTATAATAAGTGACTGACACTTAATACAATTTTATATAAAATTTGTACTAAATTTGAGACATTTATTATGAATCGGAGAGAGTATCATTCAACAAAAACTAAATAAAAATGTACTCCCTCCGTTTGGGTTTATAAGAGCAACTCCAGCCGCACCCCCTAAAGGTCCCCTAAACGGGCTTGGGGGGCGTCGGCACGAAAATTTCGACCCAGCCGGCCTCTCCAATTTGTTTATTTAGCAGGCGCGGCCCAAAAAGTTATCGCGTTATAGCGGCGGGCGCGCGATGTCAACGTCCAATTAATCGCCTCACCGGTTTCTAACCGGCCCCTCCTCGGCTCCCGAGTTAATTTTAATGGCGATAATCCGCCGGTTGCCACGCGGCCCCGGCCCCGCCCATTATCGCCGTGTTCACACGCCCGCTGGTTCGCATTCCGGCGCTATAAAAAGCGGTCGACCACCGGCGGTGCTCGGCATTCCTCTCACCGCCTCCTCCCTCTCGTCCTCTCCTCTCCTCTATCGCCTAAACCCTAAACCCTCTAACTTCATTTAAATTCTGCTGAATTTAGTTAAATTTTGCCTGTTTTCAATTTTTTGGGTAATTTGGAGGTTTTAGAACTGTTTCGGTTCCAACGCTGCCACGGTGGTGAAGAACAGAATGGGAAGGTGGGGAACCGCCGCCGGCATCGCCACAACAGGGGTTGCCACCAGGCACGGTTATAGGTCGGCGTTGCTTCCAGTAATCGAGTCTGAACTGATGGATCGAATTATTCAGGTGAACCAGGCGCGACTCTCTTGTTCCCGGAAGCGAACACTACTGTTTTACGTGTACGCTGTTTCAAAACGTGTCAAGCCCAGCCTGGGAGCCCAGAAAAACAGCCTTTTATGCATTAAAATAATTATTGTCGGTATATATAAATGATTATTTATACCTATTTTTAGAAAAATAATGATTTTAACCCATCTCGGGTTTTTTTGGGCTTTTGGACCGGACATGGGACATAAAAGTCAGTGACGCTGGGCTTAGGGCCGTCCGGGCCGGGCCACCCTTGCCCTGGTCTAGATGGTTTGCATTTAACAACATACAATCCGATGCAGCCAGCGTAGAACCTGGCTCACATCGCTGTTTGAGACATGCAAGCAAGCAGAGCTGACGAAGATCCTCGTAACTCTCTAGGCCATCTGGTGCGCGCGCCGACCAGCTATCCACGACGAAGAATTTCAAAGTCCACTCTCAACTGTCGGCTTCATCCGGCGTTTCCTTGATGATCTTCAGATTCCCTTCTCCAAGCACAAGGGAATGCTACACCAATGGCGCGGCCTGCCATTTACCTGCCAAGCCATCGAGGTGGGGGGATGGTAAAGATCAATGTGGACTTCGGCCTCTCCCGGTCCGGAAGGACGGGTGCAGTGGCAGCTTTCTGCCGAGAATGGCGCCTATCTTGGGGCGTCGTCGGTCACGATCGATGGTCTCACTACACCGGAAATTCTCGAGGCCATAGCTTGTTGTGAAGCTTTGGCTTTCGCTATGAGCACCAGGTCCAAGTGGCCTCTGATTGCCTGAACGTGGTGAAGAATTTCAAGGCAGGCAACCTCTGCATGCATGCACAGTGCGATAGTGCGATGGTGCCGGAGAAAGGGGAGCTTCGATGCGTTATGCTCCTCGGCCACCAGATGATGCTCACAATCTCTTTAAGGCGGCTTCTACCCTTACTGCTGGTCGCCGTTTGCGGCTTCTTCACATCCCTGACATTACTTGTATTCCAACATTTGTGTTAAGCTAGTAAAGCCGGGGTGTTTTGCTAAAAAAAAGGATAAAACAAAGTAGTGCAATACAAAATTAAAGGATTAGTTTAAGTTTGAGCCATTAATTTGACGCACTACCACCACTTATACTCCTAGTGCATTTGTTCCTTTTGTTTCCACGGCTGGAGATGGGTTTGAGCTCTTGTGGAATGATGTATACATATTGTATCAACGTTCTATGTTTTATTGGAACTTTTAACAACTTCTACGATGCGCGAGTAAAGTTGGATGCACGGCGCACTGGATATGTTTTAATGTCTCGTGTCAGCCTCATTGTTATGATTGTTTGACTATGAATGAGAACCACATACTATTTTTTATTAAAGAGAAAACAAACTATTATTACCGAGTTTTTTTTCTTTTTAGGCTAACTACTCCAGTTTTCCCCCCAATTGGTTTACCTTTTAATATTTATTTATTTCCATCTCTATTTTTATTATATTCTATTGCTAAAATTTATTTATTTTCACTTGTTCTTTTTTCCTTCAGTTCTTTTATTTTACTTCTTTCCCAATGTTTTTTCTTACAGTTTTGTTTGTATATTAATTTTCACGGACACATTATATATTGTTTTCATTTAAAAAGTGTCCAATGGGGTTTTCTTTATTTTGAAAAAAAGCAAGACAATTTTTTTCCTTCCAAGCTTTAGCTCTGTTCTAGAGTGGATGCGTTGACCCTAGTGACTAATCTTCAGAGAAAAGATTAATTACTACATTGCCCTTCCTGAGGAACCCTGCTACATGGTCCTGCACTTTTCCCTCAACAACAATTGCACTTTTCCCTCAACAACAATGATATACGTACGACACTATTTGTACGATAGCTTGACACGATTAGACTCAAATTAGTTCACGGTCAGCATGTGGGGCCATCTGGGCACATTGCTTCTCAGTCTGCTCGTCGTACACGATTTGATCTTACGCAAGACAGTTTCGCTTCCCTCGCTAAGAGCAAGAGCAAGAATAATAAGAGATGCAAGCAGGCTATAAGAATTTAAATATGTTATTTTTGCTTCGTTGGAGGTGAGAGAATAGAAGAGAGAAGAGGAGTGGCTATTAGCTAATAGCCAGCTGCAGCACGTGCTCCTAGGAACCATGTGAAAATGCAGTGTGGGTCATATATTGATAAAGTAGTATAATCTTATAGCCAACTGCTGGCTAAACCATTAATCTTGCTCTGATACAGTGGCTGTGGCTTCCTTGCATCCATGCCAACGAGACTGAAGCTTTGCTTTTGGATATAGTTTTTTTTTTAAATAAAATTGCCTCCCGCAGGAAGAGTGCCTACTGAGGTTACAGAACTGGATAGCTGTTCAGTACGGCAGTTCAAGCAGAGAGCGTTAGGTACTTTTATTTTCTCCTTGTTCAGTATTAGTTTTTTTATACTTTCCGGACGCTCTAGGGTTGAGCTACCTTCTGGACTTGTTTTCATTTTTTGTAAATACTACGTGCGTCCCATATTAAATGCTGAAACATTACATGTATTTAGACGTATTTTAATATATAAATACGTTTATTTTTAAACAAATTTGAGTCAGTTAACACGGATATCACTCGGTAACAGGGTACAAATATTCTGCCGTCAGTGGTAATCATTAGTTTTTGCTCGTGAAGAGACTCCACTGTTGTTTGTGGTATGCTTTGTTACCACTATTGGATATAGAGAACCTGTCATTTTTTATGGTTTCCTGTCCATCGATTCCCAGGACGTTAACATTGCATTCTTCGGTGCAAATCAGAGACTTTGATTCCACGGAGCTGGCTAACATAGCCCCTTTGCTTTACACACTCCTCTCTCGATGGTCATGCCATTTCCACACGTCCATCCGGCCTTTTTCGTTCAACGCCAATACTCCTCCTCTGCCTGGCCCAGAACTAATTAATTACTCAATCGATCGAGTGATAAAATTTTCTAATCTTGGGGAGACCAGATGCTTAATGGTTTGTTAATCATGCCTAATTATTAATGGGGGCAGCCGTTTAAACTTTTTAATGTTAATTGCGATTATCAAGAAGTACTAACATCTAAATTGTTAAATAAGTTGACTATGAAGTTTTATATCATCATAAAACTAATTTAGAGTACTTAGATGTTGGTATGATTTTTTGAAATTTCTGTTATTTTTTTAAAATGTATCTTATAGTTTAGAACAGAGAGAATGAATAGCATGTTGTCCTTACGTTTAAGACAATTTTTTATGCAAGAGCGCTTGCGTTTAAAGATAGAGAGATCGAGAAAAATATAAGACGTCCATATACACACATATATAAGCTCCACACCCTCCAATACAAGCTATTATATTTTAGTGGTGTTTAGACAACTATTAAACACTAATAATTCACTTAAACGTCAGAGTCGAAGTTAAGAATCGATGCCAGTTTTTGGGCTGGAAATAAATCCCAAACAATCTAAAAGCTAGGATTTTGTTATTTTTGACCATAGTTTTCCCTTCTAATCGTCTTATTGTGGATGGCCTAAATTTCTGACATTTATTATGGATCAGAGAGTGCACCTTCCAATTTCAGCCGTTGAGGAATGGGCACTTGGGCAGCGCTTCTGTCTTTCTTTTTACAGCACAGTACTCCTGCTAGTATACTTAGAGGTGCAACATGATGATCCTCAAGATATCCTTTGACCCTACTTAGTTCAAACAAATGAACTAATTGAAAAATTATATCATTTTAAAATTTTAGTTCATTTGATTGAACTAAGAAGGATTAAAGGATACCCTGAGAGTTGCAAAGTTGCAGCTCCAAGTATACTGAACACCGTGCAATGGTTAGCCGACCCACGCCAGATTTTTGGAGATGCAAAAGGTGTGTAGTGATTAACTAGTTAACTAGGGGCGCCGCGTGCATGCAAGCACATTCAACGGCTGAGGAAAGAAGCCATGTGTTCACCGATCAATGTCTCTTTGCTTTAATCGAAACGTCAAGAAATGAATAGGAGCAATCATAGCGATGCAGTACACAATATATGCTATAGTACTCCGTATACTTCGTAATTAGTCAATGGGGATCGATCGAGAGGTAGTCGTCGTAGCGGCATATGTGCGTGCGATGCGATGCGACGCGTCTCTCGTTTATGGTGTAGAGGTGTCGATCAGCGGAGAACTAGCTAAGCTAGTCTCAACTGAAGGTCACCGAGCAGCCGAGCTAGGCCGGCAGACGTCGTACGTATTCAGTATTCTGCTGCTGCCTTCGATCCATATTAGTTGTTGAGATATTAGACGTTTGTTAGACATAAATATATTAATATTTGATCAAATTTGAGTGAATTAATATGGATCGGGGGTACGCTATTTATATGTCCTGGCTTTGCACACCTGCTGAGAATGGGAGGCACGTGATCTTCTCTCTTCTCTGATCTCAGTATAGTCTTTGGACCAAGAGGAAATGCAATACTTTCTCTTGTGCGTATGACTCTGGAAAGTATGTAGTATGCGATCCATGAATAATCCATCACCACCCGTGTATCGATCGATCTTGTTAGCTTTTGTCACGAGCTCCCCGCCCGCCCCGGCCAGCCGCTTTCCGTTCCGCCTAGCTTCCACCAATCAGCAAGCACAAACTCACGAGCCCGGCTCCTACTAGTACCGAGTTAACTTGATCCCATTTCAATTTCGAAGTGCTTCGCGGGAACGAAAACTCCACTCGTCTTCCGGATGTCGTCATCGGTTTCTTCGTCGGAGATGGCGGCGGTGAAGACGTCCTCGAACGGGATGTGGCAGGGGGACAACCCGCTGCACTTCGCGTTCCCGCTCCTCATCATCCAGGCGCTCCTCATCCTGCTCCTCAGCCGGTTCCTCGCCTTCCTCCTCCGCCCGCTGCGGCAGCCCAAGGTGATCGCCGAGATCGTCGCCGGCATCCTGCTCGGCCCCTCCGCGCTGGGCCGCAACAAGGCCTACCTCCGCACCCTCTTCCCGCCCTGGAGCGCGCCCGTGCTCGAGTCCGCCGCCAGCCTCGGCCTGCTCTTCTTCCTCTTCCTCGTCGGCCTCGAGCTCGACCTCCGCTCCGTCCGCCGCAGCGGCCGCCGGGCCTTCGCCATCGCGGCCGCCGGGATCTCGCTCCCCTTCGCGTGCGGCGTGGGGGTCGCCTTCGTCGTCCGCGCCGGCGCGGTCCCCGGCGCCGACCAGGCCGGGTACGCGCCGTTCCTGGTGTTCATGGGCGTCGCGCTCTCCATCACCGCGTTCCCCGTGCTGGCCCGGATCCTGGCCGAGCTCAAGCTCCTCACCACGCCCATCGGGGAGACGGCGCTCGCCGCGGCCGCGTTCAACGACGTGGCGGCCTGGGTGCTCCTGGCGCTCGCCGTGGCCATCTCCGCCGACGGCGGCAGCCCGGTGACGTCGCTCTGGGTTCTCCTGTCCGGCGCGGCGTTCGTCGGCGCCTGGATGGCGGCGGTCAGGCCGCTGATGTCGTGGGTGGCGCGGCGGGCGGAGTACAGCAACGACGCCGTGTGGGTCGGGTTCACGATGGCGGGCGTGCTGGCGTCGGGGCTGGCCACGGACATGATCGGCATCCACGCCATCTTCGGCGCCTTCGTCTTCGGCCTCACCGTGCCCAAGGACGAAGGCGGGTTCGCCGGAAGGGTCACGGAGCGCGTCGAGGACCTGGTGTCGGAGCTGCTCCTGCCGCTCTACTTCGCGTCCAGCGGGCTCAAGACGGACGTGGCCACCATTTTCAGGGGAGGAGGGAGGGCGTTCGGGGTGGTGGCGCTCGTGATCGGGACGGCGTGCGCCGGGAAGATTCTCGGCACGTTTGCCGTGGCCATGGCGTGCGGGATGGCGGCCAAGGAGGCTGTCGTGCTGGGTGTGCTGATGAATACCAAGGGACTCGTCGAGCTCATCGTCCTCAACATCGGCAGAGAACGAAAGGTACGTATACGTGTACGCCGTTTGGTATATGGTATACGCCTTGTTAAAATTTATTCCGTATTATTCAGCGCAATTCTCCCGTGCGAGGACAAAAGCAGGAGTCAGCTGCTTCCTCCTCTTTTGTTGGTGTCACTGGATACATGGGATGGGGAGGATCAACCAGTGCCTTTCTAGATTCTGCTCTACGTGCCAAGCCGCTTAATCGACGGCTTGGTAGTAGGAGGCAAAAAGAAAGTCCATCCTCACATGAATTGTATGAACCGTGTCTACGTGCACGGCACATTTTCAGACACTACTTGACATGATGCACCGTAGTACTACAACTTTGTTCAAGTTTCTGCAAAGTGACACGAGTGGCTAATCACTTGTTTCGAATGTCAAATTCTGCTTTCTTTTCATCACAAACGTTAGTCCAGAGTACAGAATCAACAGAAAGGGGATCGCCGCATGAATGATGACCACGTGTCCCTCATGCGCCGCTCCATGGTGCCACGTGGCTCCTTCATGCGGTCAGCCAAGGAAAAGTCCACGCCAGGCCTCGTGCATTCTTGGCCCGATCCTTCCTGCCTCGGAACTCAAACTACAAAACTTTTATTTGAATTTCTTCGTGTTTGTGTTGTCAAACATGAGCTCCTGTTCATTTTCGCAAATATTTCCAGAGCTTGTCTGGAAACAGAGCGTGCCCATGAATTTCGAATTTGAGTTGACGTTACTCATTATTCCGGGTGGTTTAATTACTTTGCAGGTTCTGAACGAGGAGATGTTTGCGATCCTGGTGATAATGGCGCTGGTGACCACCTTCATCACCACGCCGACGGTCATGGCCATCTACAAGCCGGCGCGCCGCCGCCTGCACCACCGCAAGCTCCACGGCCCCACCGCTTCCTCCGCCCCCGCCTCCCCCTCCGCCGGTGCCGCCACCGCCAACGCCAAGGAGCTCCGCGTGCTCGCCTGCATCCACGGCGGGCACGAGGTCCCGGCCCTGATCAACCTCATCGAGACCATCCGGGGCCACACGCAGCCGCGGCGGCTCGTGAAGCTCTACATCCTCCGCCTCGTGGAGCTCACGGAGCGCACCTCCTCCATCCTCATGGCCCGCGCCGCCCGCCGCAACGGCGTGCCGGCCTTCCTCTCGTCCCGGCGTGCTTCCTCCAATGGCGGCGGCGGGCGCGAGATGGACGTGGCGTTCGGCACCTACGCGCAGCTGGGCCATGTCAGCGTCCGGCCCATGACGGCCGTGTCCGCGCTCCACACGATGCACGACGACGTGGCCGCCGTCGCCGAGGACAAGCGCGTCTCCCTCGTCGTCCTCCCCTTCCACAAGCGCGCCGGAGGTGGAGGAGGAGAAGAGGAGAGCCTGGGGCCCGAGTGGCGGGCGGTGAACCGGCGGATCCTGCGGGAGGCGCCGTGCTCCGTGGCCGTGCTCGTGGACCGCGGATTCGGCGGCGGCGAGCAGGTCAGCTCCGACCAGGTGGCCCACGGCGTCTGCGTCGTCTTCTTCGGCGGCCCCGACGACCGCGAGGCCCTCGAGCTCGCCGGCCGCATGGCCGAGCACCCCGGCGTCCAGCTCAACGTCGTCCGCTTCCTCGACGGCAGCAAGAAGCCCGCCGAGGTGGTCGCCCTCCGCCCCACCTCCGACGACCAGATCTACACCTTCTCCGCCGCCGCCACCGCCAACGGCCACATGGAGAAGGTACAATTAATTAATCAACAATCCCCAGGGCAAGCAATTGCGCCATGGCTGAAATTAAGATCGATCTGGAGTAGTACTAATTTGAGGAGTGAATGCAGGAGATGGACGAAGTGGCGGTGGCGGAGTTCAGGCAGAGGATGGGAGCGGCGGTGCGGTTCGAGGAGCGGGTGGTGGCGGGGGACGTGGTGGAGGAGGTGGTGGGGATCGGGAAGAGCAGGGAGTACGGGCTCGTCGTTGTCGGGAAAGGGCGGCTGCCGAGCTCCATGGTGGCGGAGCTGGCCGTGCGGCGGCCGGCCGAGCACCCGGAGCTGGGGCCCGTCGGCGACGCGCTGGCGTCCGCGGGGCACGGCGTCGCGGCGTCGGTCCTCGTCGTGCAGCAACACGACGTCAACGCCGCCGACGAGGTGCCCGTCTCCGTCGTCCACATCGACGCCCACGCCGGCCACGGCGAGCCGTAGGGAGTACTGCTGATTACTAGTACTAGTACCGACTGGAATGATGATGACGATGATAACGACGACGACTGCGTATCAGCGTATGGTACTACTATTTGACACGGATGTAATTAAATGGTTATAATAAGCAAATCTGCCACGAATAATCTCTTAGCAGAGCAATGGCAAAGTGAATGCAGAGGATTGCATATTGTTCTGCAAATTGTGTTTTCCCTAAGAGCTCGATTTCTGATAACAAATCCTCGTCCAGCTGAATTTCTGCATCACAGTTAATCTTGGGGAAATTTGGTGGACAGTCTCATAGTTAAAGAACCCGGAACGTTCATGTCGAGGAACGGGATCCGGGGACGCGGGTCGACACCACCAATTATTCGACGATTAAAAACTTAATTATGATAATTGCCATAAGACAGTCATATAGTCAAGATCATAGATAATATAAGATACTTAGTGACTTTCTATTACATGTATCTAAACACCTTTTAGATTTTAAGTATAGATACATCCATATTTGGACAAATTTGAGTACATGTATACAGTTTCATAAAATCTCCAATCTAATTATAGCCGTAGAAATAAAAAAAAAACAAATGTAGTTCAGGCAACGATAATGGGTTGAATCAGTAGCTCGGACTTAAATCTAATATCTAATTAAAGTAGCAGAAATTATATAGCTCAGATTTAACAAAAGTTATCGGACGGTGGAGATTCAATCTAGCAAATAATTAAAACCCAAAGCAGTTCTGAATACTTTAAAGTAGCAGACACAACCGTATGGAAATCTCGGTAGCATGAAAACAACAATAGAAAAGTATGAAAAAGAAAAACACTTGGTTTGAAATCAATCACATTAAGAATCCATGAAAAAAATCAATCTTCATAATCTAGATATAGAGATCAATTCGGTATGGAAACAGGGAAAGACATGGCATGTAAACCAAAGAATAATACAGTACGTGCTATAATTGGTAACGCATGGATAGGCAGAAGAATTCCTAAGATTCGCTGGATACGTCGGGGCATACATCAAGCTGCTTCGACCAGCTTGATTCGGCGGGATTGCGGCATACTGCAGCCGCGTCGCCACCTCGCGCGCAGCAGCTGTAGTAGGTAGTCGAACGGGCCGCGCAAGTGCAACTGCCTCGCTGCTGTACTCATGCGGCTGGGCCGTCCCCTCGCCGTTGCATCCGTGCCGCTGCCGCCATATTACCGCACTGCCAACCTGCAATTGCAACCGCCGTGACCTCTCGCTGCCCGTTTTCCCCAAATGCCGCCGATGCCAGGACCCAGCCGTCCAGCCTTCCTTTACTGAAGCCACCGCATGCCTCTGACACTTTCGGCGTCGCAGGACGGCAGGAGCCGTCGAGGTCAGTTTGTTTTCTTAATTTTGCGGTATTGCAAACAGAAAAAAACAACCTCAGTACAGAAACAATATGGAAGATATGGAACAAAAAGTCTCGGTATGAAAATAAAAATATAATCTTCGTATAAATCAGAACTGAATCGCATTTTTTTTAAAAAAATAACTCGCTGGAGACGGGCAAATTATGTATCACCGGTAGACACGGTGCAATGTATCCAGACCGATTGTATTGGATGTAGATACCCGGCCTTTGGCATGTAGCCGTGCCACCAAATACAAAGTAAATATATTTGGAATCTATATGAACCAATTAGAAAAATTACATACATCAACTACGATGAAAAAACACAGTAGATGTTTGAGACCTCGAGACAATTTTTTTAAAAAAACTTTAACATAAGGTAATATGTCTCATCGGTATAGAGCAATCAATAAAAGCAAATCAAAACAAATCGGTAATTTTTCAAAATAAAAACAATCGATAAGAACATAACGTAGAGGTTTGTTATGTAGTACTCCCTCCGTACCAGGTTAAGTGTCGAAATATGACATGTATCTAGATGTATATTTTAGTATATAGTTACTTCCATTTTTAGACAAATTTGAGTCACTTAATATGTGATGGAGGGAGTACTATAAACCAAATCTCATCGAGGTTAACATAGCTATAAAGATATGCAAATTGATTTCTGATTGGTATCGAGTAGAAAAAAGAATAGGGAATAGAAACAAATTTAATCTGATCAATATGAAGCAATTCAAAATAAAAGAAAATTTAGACAAATTGATAAGAAGATAACATAGAGGTTTGTTACGTAGTATAGACCAAATCTCATTGGTACGCACGCGCAAAAAAAAAGAAACTCCGTATAGGAATTTAACGTTGCTACAAAGATAAAAAAATATAAGAAGTGAATATTGGTACAGAGCTATAGAAATTGATTTCTGATAGGTACCGAGTAGAGAAAAGTCAGGAAAACGAACAAATTTGATGTGATCGGCATGGAGCAATCTACATCTGCCGATAGGTAACAGCACCCTCGCATGGAAACGCCAGCTGGAATCTAATCTACCAAAGGCACAACCAATTCCACAACCATGACCGCAAGTCAAACAAACTCTCGCCACTCGCCGTCAAAAGCAACAAGAAACCCCAGAAAAAACACACTAGAATAAAGGATATTTCGTGTGGAACCTCGGCTAAAAGAAAATCTGAAAAATCATACAGACACAATTGGCTGGATTGAAAAGTTCTTATTGCATCACGAATATCGAAATAATAATTCAGGATTAAAGAATCTATACATGATGTCTAAAAGAGCACTTTTAAAATGATTAAAAGAATTTCCATGCAAATAATGCAGCAAAAAACACACGTGTTACGAGTATAAGATGAACACTTTTGTATTGCAGACAATGGTAATAAAATACGACTCTCTTAGTAAAACATGTAATGACTATCTAATGTACAATATAATCGGTGTGATATGAACCAATCTAATCATTCAGAAAATCTATATCACCAAAAAGTAAATAAATATAACAAATCAAATTTCCCAAAGACTCATTAACCAAGTCTAAATTGCATACAAATATAATACACTTAGACTGCATGCAAAATTAGTGCACTAAAAATATATTAAAAAATATTTCATTATACAATTCTAACCGCGCAATCTGCGCGGGTCACCCGCTAGTTAAGTATTATATCATACTTCATCTCTGTCTCTACTAGTTGTAAAGTCACCAACATTTTCTTTTCTAAGTCTACCCCCACAAAACGTACACAAACAATTCCCACCTTACAATTAACAAACAATTAGGTCCACTAAATCAGCTCTAACAACTAACTTTCGGTCTCCTAACTTTTTTCCTTTGTACATTTAGCGTTTAATTGACGTCCTACTAACTCTGCCACCCGATCTGACTATCCTCTGCCTCCGCACGTACACAGCTACCAATTCTTCCAATCAAGCTTTCATGTGTCCTTCCAGCGCCCGACCGTGCCCGACGATTGCCGCCGCCCTTCCGCGCGCGCCCGACGACCCCCGTCGCCCACTCGAGCGGCCGCCGGCGCCGGCGCGCGCTGCTCTCCCACGAGGCGCCGGTCGCCGCTGCACGCACTTCCGCCGGCCGCGTCGCGCGGTCCCTTTGGCCGTAGCCTCCCCTGCCGCACTCCGCCGACGCCCCAAGCTGACACCGCCGGTCCGCTCACTTCTGCATGTAGATTCGGCTACCATGACGTCCTGCAGCAGCCTACAGCTCTTCTTGCTCTATGTTCCCTGCAGGTAATACTAATTTGCAAATCAGGTTCATTACTTGCTTGTGCTATGTGACCTATATCACTGCCATGGCATCGATTTCTAGCGATTTCTACAAGGTACAAGCTTCTATAGTTTGAGAGCTTGATTGTTGACTTGTTGTCGATACTGCATATCATTACTGCGCCACTTTAATAGCCAAAGGCACTAAAAGTACCTGGTAATTTCTTCCAACGATGATCAATTTTTTCTCCAACTTGAGGTGTGTAGAAGCCACATGAAAGAATCAATCACTAAATTTATTTCTGAAAGAGATGCCGTAGATGACAATAGGTCGCAATCAATTCTTCTGAAATGTATGTCTCTTTTGTTGTGATTTTTGCCTTCTACACAATCAGGGAAAATTATCTGGTTTTGTGTCGCGTTTACTAATTCCTTTGAAGGTTGATGTTATATTTGGATAGAACTTTTAAATTTTGTAGTTAATTTTTGACGAGGGATTCAAGGGCATTCTTTGGTCCAATTTGTGCAAATAATCTCACATCAGTTCTCTATTTTCTTGCAGGATTTTGATTAAATGAGCAAGCATAAGCTGATCCATCCGTAGTTTCTTCAGAGAGGAGCAACCAGCACCAAACCTACTTTGCCTTGTTCCATCAGTGGCTGTTGTCAAAAAATTCAGAGAGCTTTCAGGTGTTCAGAGACCTTTGAAGTGTTCAATACATTTACAGGTCATGATATGATACAAGAAATACTCAAATGCTATGATACCACTTAACTTTGGATTTACAGTTCCCAGAAACATATATGATAATATAAAATCAAAACTTCAACAAATAAATGGTCAAACCAGTAAAGGCAGCTTAGTTATTTTTTCTTGAATACAATGTCTCCTTGATATTATTTGCTACCGCTCATGGATTATTTGACTAACATGTGCATGTTCAGGCACTTATTTGGGATAGATATGCCAAAGAAATATGCACTCTACAAGAATATGCAACATATGGCAAAAGCATAACATATGTGCAACTCTGACTGCACTAGAACTTCTGCCAGAAAGTATGTCGTTGCACAGTTATTATGGCTAATTCGGTTCATCGCTCAATTACTTTTGGAATTTTCTTTGCTATAACAGTAATGCAAACGAAATTACTTTTCAAGGTTGTTTCCCATACCGAGTCAAGTAGGGCAGACTACTTTTTTTATAAGTGTGGTCCTACTGGAGTACAATTAGTTTGAGCGGAGTGTAATTCAGGGTTTGGGTTCAGGGTATGCAACTATTTCTTGCAAATTCCGCTATAGACCTTAATCCCGTATTCTTAACTGGTTCAGATTTGATGATTTTAAATATTGTCTATGTTCGAATGACTTTGATCAACTTCAGTGTGTTAGGGTGCTTTTTTTAAGGTCATTGTGGTTCAGATTTGATAATTCTATGAATAAGATGTGGGCATCATTTTAGACCCAACTTTAGCATTTTGGCATAAAAATAAGATCAACAGAAAAACCGTAGAAAAAAAAGTCATCATGTAAAAATGTAGAATCCAAGTTGTCACGTATTGTGGAGACGTGCGTTGCACGTGCAAGCTTCACTAGTCCGTCCGGAAATAATTGAATCGGATTTGTCACATCTAGATACGAATCCTGAGTCATTTGTTCAAAGTTCTCAAATTTTTACAAACATCTAAAGATGTGCAGCTGGAATTGGGTGCACCTACCGGATACAATGGCTCATACGGTTTAAAGGATTCTTAATGATTTCCACATAATTTCAACACTTAATTTTTTTTTCATGTGTATCCTTCGTTTCATAGAATAGAGAAACACTACATTACTTTTAAGAATTCCAAACATTAGGTGAGATCATATTGAAAAATCTTAACAATTGAAATGCGCATGACTTTCTAATCATATATTTTTCCTATTTTTTGTGATTTCAAAATCCTATGAAGTATGAACCCGAAACGAGAGTTCAAGTTCCATGTAGACATGTAGTGCTTTGCTTGGTCACCGGCGCGTCCATCCCGTCTCCCCACCTCACAAGCCGCCACCCCCGAAGCAGTTCAAGGCAGCGCTAAAACCCCCAAATTCCCCACGCGGGGCATGAAGAAGGCGGCGGCAGCAGAGGTATCTGTGGCAGGGGCGGCGGCGCCGGTACCAGCTACCACAAAGACGGGGGCGGCGGACGTCACCGCAGCCAAGAGGGGCGCGTCCGGTGGAAGCCGCAGGCGGCGGAGACGGGCGCGGGCGCGGGCAGATCTCATAAGCAGCCTTCCTGATGCGGTCCTCGGTACCATAATCTCTCTCCTCCCCACCAAGGATGGTGCCCGGACGCAGGCCATAGCCCGCCGGTGGCGCCCCCTCTGGCGCTCCGCGCCTCTCAACCTCGACGCCACCGGCCTATCCTTCGGCAACTCCAACGGCTTCGCCATCGTCTCCAGCATCCTCTCCGACCACCCTGGCCCTGCCCGCCGCTTCCACTTCCCCTCCATCCGCGTCTTCAATGACGAGGACCATTCAGCTCAGATCCAGAGCTGGTTCCACTCCCGTGGCCTCACCAATCTCCAGGAGTTGGATATCGGCTTCAATCTATTTCCTAAATTCCGTCTATTTGGGCAAACACGTCAGTTAACCGAGCCTTTTCCGCTGCCATCATCCGTGCTTCGGTTCGCATCAACCCTCCTCGTGGCCAGAATCGGCTACTGCAAGATCGCTCATCCGCTGAATCTACCCGTTCTCAAGCAGCTCACCCTGAAATTCGTTTCCATCTCCGAGGATGTGTTATATCGACTGATCTCTGGCTGCCATGCCTTGGAGACTCTATTTTTGGATACAATTTGTGGAGTGGCTTGCCTCCGCGTTAGCTCACCAACTCTTAAGACCATTCGCCTCTCCTCTTGGCTTTTGCGCGAAGGAGAATTGGTCATCGAGGATGCCCCTCACCTTGAAAGGTTGCTACTACCTCATCCGGGCTCAGGCTGCAAGATCATCCGGGTAATCAGGGCACCTAGACTGGAGATAGTTGGGCCTTTGTTGCCCCTTGTCTCTGACATCGGTATTGCATCCCACCAAGTCTTCCAGGTAGCAGCGGCAGCCTCTTCACTCTTGCATTTGAAATTCTTACATAACTAGCGAGCGGCTCGCGCATTTGCATAGCTAGACTTAATTACTACATACTGTAATATTTGGTGTTACTTTTTTAGTTAGTTGCCCTTGAGACCAAATGTTTGTTCAATTTAGTTGGCCTTATATTGCACTGAGAGATATCGTTATAAATATAGAAAATATTGTAGCTAAATTGTATGGAAAATTAAACATGATCACACGTACATGGAGGCTGAATCCTATTTCCCTGGTCTAGTAAGCAACACAGAAATATATAGGTATTGTAGCACAATATAGTTTTTTCTAATAGAGTTTTACATGATCAATCTCAACCTTTATATTCTGGACCCACTGTAAACAAACGGAGCAGATAATTTAGCTTACGTGTGCGAACCTTGTGGTTTGTTGTGCTTTTATTTGTCTTTCGTTATTATTATACAATATATAGTATTATTTGTTGATCTTCATTGTTTTCTTTAGAGAACAATCCCAGTGAGCTTGGAGAATCCGATATGCAACGTGAAAGTTTTGGCTCTCCAATTTTCTGGACCCGACTTGAATGCAGTTCTCGACATCCTTAGTCGCTTCCCCTGCCTGGAAATTCTTTATGTCATTGTGAGTACTCTTCTTTGCCTGCTTTGAATGTAAAAGAATGAATCTGATTAAGGAAAATAAAAATAATATTTCTTTCACATCTGATCAGTGTAGGTATGAATTATTTAACATATTCTCTTCTTTATTTTCAGTGGGAGAAATACCGGCAGACAGACCTGAAAAACTTGAGTCACTATGAACCACCAGATCCTGTCAAATGCCTTGAAACCCATCTGAAAAAACTGGTGTTGGAAAATTACAAAGGCAGTGAGCAATATGCTAGCTTTGCCAGGTTCTTTGTTTTGAATGCGAAGGTGCTAAAAGAAATAAAATTTGGTGTCGATCAGAAGATCAACAAGGCATGGGTGGCTGATCAACATAGGCTGCTGGAAGTGGAAACTAGAGCCTCTCAAGATGCTCAATTGGAATTCAGGCTTGGTTCTTCTTCCATGTATATGGATGCCCATGACTTGTCAATGGCCGATCCTTTTTCGATCGCTCTTTGGTAGGCAGGGTAGATGCTCTTTCAGACTAAGCATGTCCTTGATTCGTGAATGGTCGATTCCATTGGCTGCTTGTTCTGTAGAGGTTGGGTTTGATACCTGAATATCACATTGTCCTCACTTGTTTTCTAGAGCGGACTGATGCTCGTTTTCCGTCCAATGCTCAATTTGCTGTGGCTACTCTATTTCTAGTCTGGAGCTCCTTTGTAAATCCTATCAGGGTATGTCATGCAACTGAGAGCTAGTAAAATCAGCATCAAACTGCACTGATCCTATCTTTTGTCTGGAAAAAGAGTATGTATTGCAACCTAGTATATTTTTAGTTCCAGTTTCGGTCTGCAATGCTTTTGCTTCTGTTCATGCCTTTGTTTTGTCGTACAAGATCGTCGCACTGTTCATTCGGGATGAGATGTGGATTACTGTATTTACGAAAATAATATATCGTACAATTAGTCAATTACTACTAATAGAAATCTTTTAAAAATATACAAGTATATACTACCTCCGATCTATAATAAGAGTCGCTGATTCAGTACAACTATAGATCGACTAGCCACTACTGTCAACACATCCATTCCAAAATAGATCTAAACTTGGAATAAAGAAAAAAAACATTTTCTTATTATTTTTTCCAAATAAAGAAAACGCATCACTTGGGCATTTTTGAGTAACAAGAAAATGTAATGTGGTGATGATGGCCTGAATCACAGCCATAGAAAAAAAAAGAACAAACATAGTACAAGTGGTGATAATGGCCCGAATCAATAACTCAAAACATAAATTAAGTACGGAGTACTTTGTTTATACTAGTTAGATTGTCTTCTTTTTCTTCGAGCAATTTGATAAATTTTATCTAATTTTTTTCGAGTAATCTCTTATCGTGGCCCAGCCAACCAAACAAATCGCATGGTGCATAGGCCAGGGACATTCTTCCTTTTCGAAAAAAAAACATGGTTTATGGCAGGTGCAGGCGTGATGCGAGCAAGCCATCCAAACGCACCCTAAGGAGATCACGTCCGCTCTCCTACGAGGAAACGCACAGCGGAACCGAGTTCGCTTGGTCACCTCACCGAGGAGTACTTACAATTTTCCGTCTTGAGACAGTGAAAACGTAAAAACGTGTGGCGCGAGTGCGAGAGGCGAGCCTGGTTCGCCTGGATCACTCGATTACACAAAAAGAAAAAAAGAGCAACGCCGACCTAACCGTGCCCGGCGGCGACCCCTGTTGCGGCGGCGCGTCCATCCCAGCTCCCCAACTTCCCATTCTGTTCCTCACAAACCGCCACCACCGTGGCAGCGTTGGAACTTGGAACCGAAGCGGTTCAAGGCGGCGCCAAAACCCCCCAATTTACCCACACGGGCCACGAAGAAGATGACGGCAGGAGAGGTAGCTGTTGCCAGTAAGGCTGCACCGGCGGCGTCGGTACCCGCTACCACGAAGAGGGCGGCGGCGGCCGTCACCGCAGCCAAGTAGGGCGCGTCCGGTGGAAGCCGCAGGCGGCGGAGACGGGCACGGGCACGGCCACGGGATGGCGGCGGAGACGGCGATCTCATAAGCAACCTCCCTGACGCCGTCCTCGGCACCATAATCTCCCTCCTCCCCACCAAGGATGGTGTCCGGACGCAGGCCATCGCCCGCCAATGGCGCCCCCTCTAGCGCTCCGCGCCTCTCAACCTCGACACCACCGACCTACCCTTCGCAATCGTCTCCAGGATCCTCTCCGACCACCCGGGCCCTGCCCGCCGCTTCCACCTCCCCTACGCGGACTATTCACATCAGATCGAGAGCTGCTTGCACTCCCGTGGCCTCACCAACTTTCAGGAGTTGGATATTAGCCTCCAATTTCGACATCCACCTGAGTCTATTGAGGGTGCCATCATCCGTGCTTCGCTTCGCATCAACCCTCCTCGTGGCCAATATCGGCTGCTGCAAGATCGCTCATCCGCTGAATTTACCCGTCCTCAAGGAGCTCACACTAAAATCTGTTTCCATCTCCGAGGATGTGTTCCATGGGCTCATCTCTGGCTGCCATGCCTTGGAGACTATTTTTGGATGCGGCGCTGCTATACGTACTACGAAAATCGTCGTACGTCGCGTACGACGCTGTGTGGCGTCCATATCGATCTCCTTTCCGTCTGTTTCCCGTTCCCGTACCAAGCCTTCGACGAATTTAAGCACAAGCCCATGACGAATCTAAGGTACCTTGCGCACTCAATCTCTGACCATGATCTGTCCGTGCGGGATTACATTTTCCTCTCCAATTAGAGCTACTGATTGAATGAGAATTTCAGAACATTTTTCAGTCATCAGTTTCGTTCAGTCATATATATATTGAACTAGAGAACATAGTGCAGTGCCATGTAGCATACATGCTAATGTCAGTCATATAAAACCACGGTTACATTAATAAAAATAAAATTAGCATCCAGTGCTATCAATAAGGCTGTCCAATCCATTTAGAAGTACTTTGGAGCATGCATTCTCTCAGTCTTTCAGAGTAGCAGATAGCAGATCCAATACATCTTTCTTTCCCTTAAAAATTTAAATGACATAATTAGCCATCAATAAAACCTTTCTATCAACTATAAATAACTAATAGCATAAGTGTAGCACCTGGAGAATATCAATGTAAGAATTGATCTGAATTGGTGTAGCAGGTTCATTTGTTTGGAGTACCTGAAACAAGCACAAGCAGCAATGCTTGAGTATCGCATATATTAGTATAGTAATGTATAATTGCAACTGCTCAAATCAAAGTACCTGAAACTTATTTGGAAAGAAACAAGCACTTTGAGCCTCATATCCTTCACAGAGAGTATTTCCCTAAAGAAAAAGGTTTGTTCATAAAATGAAATGTGCTAAAACAATTTAGTTGCTACATCTGAATGAAATATCACCTTTGTCTGCTGTGAACTCCCGAGATTATTGTCTTTCCCATTTTTAGATTTCTTGCTGCACTTTTGCTATAAGGTAGTTCTTCACTTTAGCATGTTATAACAGCAAGAAATAATATAACAATTTTTTTTTAAACTTTTCGGTACCTGCTGCTTCTTCGCTCTCAATCGTTTGACCACTTGATCTACTTTAGATTCCTTTCTCTTTGAACGAGGGCGACCTACGCTGCGAGCAGAGATTGGGCTGAGTACGATTTTTTCCTTGTTTGACATTGTTTCTTCATGCTTCTTAGTTTGATCCTCCTCCTGTACTTCCTGGCTAGCACGACGTGCATCAATCTTTATTTGCAACTGACCAAGACCATCCATCACCAATGCATACAATGCATCCGACTCTGCCCCATTCTCTGCCACTTCATGGGAACGCTTGCACAGACTATCATAGCGTTGCACAAGCGGTGTATTCAACATATCATCGTAGGAGCATTTAATAAATGTGTGTTTGCGCTTAAAATCCCATCGCTGCAATATATACCTAGAAGGTACTTCTGTGATCTCCATGAGAGCAAGAACAGAAAGGATGTGGCTACACAAGATGCCTCGAAATTCAAAACGCCTACAAGCACACTGCACATCACATTCCCCTTGGTCGAACAAGACAGTGAACTCTGAAATAATCCTTTTGTCTTTAATCTCACCATCCTCTCCTTCAAAAAAAATCTTGCGGTCCTCTCTGACTCTAAATGTAAAAAGTGACCCTTCTTTGTTCACTTGGGTTGGATAGCAATAGATTTTACCTCTCAATTGCTCTTGAAACTCTTTAAATTTTGCATTGGTATATGTTTCCTGAAATTGCCTCTCGAAGTCGTAGTGAGTAATGCATGGAATGACCTCTTGGAACGACTTAGAATCAGCCTTGTTTTCTTTCTCCACCTTGTCCCTTAGTGCATTCTCATACTGCTCCACAAATTGCTTCAGAGTTGTTCTAGCATTGACATAGCCATCGAAGAAAGCATTCACACTCTCACTCCTTTGTGTTGAAGACATTCCTGCCCAAAAAGTATCTTTTACATACGCCGGTACCCATCGATATTTATTGCTGTATAAACCAGCAAGCCATTCATTGTCCTGAAGCTCATATTTCTTGATCATCTTCAGCCAAGCTTCATCAAAATCATGCTTGGTCAAGGAATCATATACCGCATTTGACATCGTATATTTAATGTTCTCATACTTTTCATACCCACTAAGCTTTTCAGGAATCTTCTTCATGATATGCCATATACACCATCTATGACGAGCTTGAGGGAAAACTTCTTCAATAGCATTCTGCATTGCTTTGCACTGGTCTGTGATTATAGCATTAGGTGCTTTGTTTGACATACAACATAACCAAGATTTAAATAACCAAACAAAAGTCTCAGTGTCTTCATTAGACAAAAGACCACAACCTAATAGAACTGATTCTCCATGATGATTTACGCCAACAAAAGGAGCAAACGGCATGCTATATTTCTTTGTCAAGTATGTGGTGTCAAATGTGATGACATCCCAATAAGATTCATATGTAGCCCTGCTTCTTGCATCTGCCCAAAAGACATTTCTCAGTCGTCCATCCTCAGCGACATCCATAACATGGAAAAAGTCTGGATCTTTTGACTGCATACGGAGAAAATATTTATAAACAGCATGTGCATCTCCGGCACCAAGCTTCAGCCTTCTCTTCTCTTGCAAATAGTTCCTGCACTCCTTTTCACTAAATTCGAGTTGTTCATAGCCGCCAGCTTCCATAACAAGAGAACCAAAATTCTTATTCATACGGATTCCTGCTTGATCATTCAATTCTAGCATTCTCTTGGCATGCAAGTCCAGTTTCTTATGACACCTTAGAAATCTGGATTTGCTTGGACTTGTAGGATGATTGTGGTCAAGCGTAACCGAAGTAATGCAGAACTTTTCTCCATGACGAGCAAAATTAACCTTTGCTAGACATTGCATCCTTGTCGATGGATTAGGATTAAACGAGTTTTTTGATGAGTACTGAGCCTTCCCTTGTCTACTACAAGCAAGAGTAAAATAATTAAGCTTTCTGTCATCACCGTGTCTAGCAGTTCTTCTTACTACACCAAAGCCCTTTGTTTTGGCATAACCTTTGTAGAACCTAATGGCATCATCCTCGCTATCGAACATAATCCCCTTCTTAGGTTGGTCATCCAAAGAATCCCCAATCTCTTCCAGGATAAAAGCATCTTCATCATCTTCGTGAAATACTCCATTATGTTGATTTGCTACTTCATCCGAAGGCAAATTTGACTCCATAACTTACCTAAATTTGCCAATAAAAAGATCAAAGATGCTGCTAGCCGAATCCTATAAAAGTATGAACTTTTATAGATTGGATCAAAATAATGCAAAAGAAATCAGGGTATCTGTGAGGACACAAACATACCTCGTTTTGTTTGATCTTTCGACCTGACTTCTCTGTAGTGCCGCAGATTACGCCTTAGTTAGATTGATATGCAGGTCAGCAAGAGATGGATTGTGAAGATGGACCACCATGTTTTGGAGGGAAGAGGAGGAGGCGTGAAAGTTGTGGATGGGAGAGGAGTCGTGGAGAAATTTCTGTTCGGCTTCTGATGCCGATTTTGGTGGGGGCAGAGAGGCCGTTTGGGCTTTGGATGTGGGCTGGGCCTCAGCATGGTAAGCCTAGCAGCGCACGAAGCCGACGTCGTACAGGTATCGGACAAAAATCGTCGTACGTGAAGCAATTTCGTTTTGGATGTACTAATTCATGATGCGGATTGCCTCCGCGTTAGCTCACCAACTCTTAGGAGAATTGGTCTATGTGCCTGGTGTTTGCGCAAAGGAGAATTGGTCATCGAGGATGCCCCTCGCCTTGAAAGGTTGCTACTACCTCGTCCGGGCTTAGGCTGCAAGATAATCAAGGCACCTCGACTGGAGACAGTTGGACCTTTGTCGCCCTGCGTCTCTGAAACCGATATTGCAAACCAACTCTTCCAGGTGAGCAGCCTCTTGACTCCTGCTTTTGAAATTCTTATATACATAACTAGTGTGGTGGCCCACCCGTTTGCGTAGCTAGATTAGCTACATACTGTCATATTTGGTCTTACTTCTTTGGTTAGTTGCCCTTGAGATCAAATGATTCTTCGCTTTAATTGGCTTTATACTAGCATTGAGATAAAATATAGGAAATTGTTTAGCTAAATTGTATGGAAAATGAAACATGATTGAGTTTTGCAGAATATTTGCATTAAGTTTCCACTAAGTTTATAGGTTTATAACCTTGGTGTTTGACAATGAAAGATCACTGGTATAATTATGATTCGCAGTTAGTCATGCAAAACCACAGAGTTTCATGATAATCTCTCTCTTTCCCTTTTCGACTCATTGTGTATGTTCAACCATTAATTTTATGAGGATTTTTGTTCATAAGAATTTAATCTACATGGTGATGGTTTGTAACTAAACCTTTAAGTTCTCTTACTCCACCTCGTCACCATCGAGTGTATTGCGTTTTTCTTTTCTCTTAGTTAAATAAGTTTCTTTGATGCTTCCACACATATGCAGCTTACTTTAATTGCATGAGTTGCTTGCTCTTAATTAAGGCATTGTAAGTATTTGCATATTTTTGATCAAAGGCTTTTTATGGCCCGGCTTTATTAGAAAGCCAAAGAGGTTCAGCTGGGGATACCAGCGATAATTATTGACATATGTTCATAAGAAATCGGTAAATTATTGTCTCTCCATCATTCTCATCATAGCTTGTTCTTTCTTACCATGTCAATGGTGTAAAATTGATTTATACTTTTACCAGAAATGAGATCACTTATACATACCTGGCATTATTTATTGCTTCCGACCTTTAGTGTCATCTTACAATATTTTTTGCTTCTTTCATTAGATACCTTACACGTATCACACTGACATTGGCCTACTGATTCTTAAGCCATACTCCTCATCATGCATGCCAAGCGTACGCAGAGCTTACTTAATTGATTCTCTATTGCACTTTCTGCATGACACTGTATGCATGTGAGGCAGAAGCAGGACAGAAGGAATGGTATATAAAAATGCGGTCTAACACCTCGACTAACTAAAATATGATGGTTTTAGGGAGATAAATAGGAAAGAATCAGATTTTCTGTCCTTGGTACCACACTTACGTGAAGTCCGAAACCTATTTCCCTGGTCTGGTGCATAACATGGAAATATTTTGGAGTTGTATTTGCACGAAAGAATCAGATTTGCTATCCTGGGTACCACACTTACATGATCAATCTCAACCGTTATTTCTGGACCCACTGTAACCAAACATAGCAGATATTTTTTGAAACAGTGGGCCTCCCCACCGATTTCCATTAAAGAAACCGCCAGTTGTTCTACGGGAAGTTCAGAACCAAACATAGCAGATAATTTAGTTTATTTGGACGAACGTGATGGCTTGTTGTCCTCTTGTTTAATTATATAATAGATGCTCCCTCCGATCAGTATTATTCGTCTCAAATTTGCCCAAATACAGATGTATCTATGTGTAAAAAGTGTCTACATACATGTAATATTTCGACAAGTAATTCGCCGGAGAGAGTAGTATTTTTTATTTCTATTGTTTTCTTTACAGAATAATCCCAGCCAGCTTGGAAAATCCGCTATGCACCGTGAAAGTTTTGGCCCTCCAATTTGATGGCCCTGACTTGAATGCAGTTCTCGACATCCTCAGCTGCTTCCCCTGCCTGAAATTCTCTATGTCATTGTGAGTACCCCTCTTTGCCTGCTTTAAATGTTAAATTTTAATATCTGATTCTCGCAAATAAAAATAATATTTATTTCACATGTGTTCTAGTGTAGTTATAATTCTTCAACATATTTTCTTCTTTATTTCCAGTGGGAGAAATACTGGGGGAGAGACATGAACAACTTGAGTCAGTACGACCTACTAGATCCAGTCAAATGCCTTGAGACCCATCTAAAAAAACTGTTGTTGCTTTGCCAATTTCTTTGTTTTGAATGCGAAGGTGTTAAAAGAAGTCAAATTTGGAGTCGCTCAGAAGATCAACAACAACAAGCCATGGGTGGCTAATCAACATAGGCTTTTGGAAGTGGAAACTAGAGCCTCTCAAGATGCTCAATTCGAATTCAGGCGTGTTTCTTTTTCCAAGTACATGGATACATATGACTTGTCAATGGCCGATCCTTTTTCGACCGCTCTTTGGTAGGCGGGCTAGATGCACTTTCAGAAGAAGCATATCCTTGATTTGTCAAAGGCCGATCCCATTGGCTGCTTGTTCCGTAGACAAGATTGATACCTGAAGATTGTATTGCCCTGGCTTGTTTTGTTGAAGGGGCTGATGCTCGATGATCATGTTTTTTCCATCCAATTCTCAAATTTGATGTGGCTATTCTTTTTCTAGTCTGGAGTTCTTTTGTAATCCCAACAGGGCATGTCATGGAAAAACAGTGTAGTGCTGAAAGTTGTAAGTGGGAGCTAGTAAACTCAGCATCAAACTGCACTGATCCTGTCTTTTGTCTGAAAAAAGGAGTATGTATTGTAACTAGTTTTTGTTGCAGTTTCGGTCTGCAATGCAATGCTTGCATTGAAAGATATTCACCTACCCTTTGGCCTCTATTTCTGGCTTCCTGCCTGTGTTTTGTTGTAAAAGATGGTCGCTCTGTTCTTTTGAGGAATGCAGATGCATTTAGGTGGAATGATTTTGTGTGACCACGAGTGAACTAGAGATGATCGGCCAGGATGCGCTGGGCAAGGCGGACTGTACAACTCCTGACCTCCAAGACGCCGAGTGGCTTCAAGTGGGACTGGGACCAATCTAGCTGCGTCTGGTTGCTGGTGCCAAATACCAAGCCGCAGAATTGCATCTGCATCTTGTATAGGTCTCCGATAACTCTGCATATGTAAATATGATGCATCGTATTTTTGTTCCGGATTCCATAATTATATACTCATATTATAAAACTACTAATAGAAATGTTTGAAAAATATACTCCCTCCGTCCGGAAATAAGTGACTTGGATAGAGTTAAACTTAGAAAGAAAAAAACTTTTTTTTTTCTCCAAAATAAAGAAAACCCCTCTATATCACTGGGACATTTTTATTGACAGAAATGTATAATGTGGTGATGAAAACATAGAGACAAAACGTGAAATAAAAAACATGGGGGTATCAATAAAAAGGAACAGAAAGGAAGAAGAACACAAGTAAAATAAATGAATGAATAAATAAACTACAAGAAAGAAAGAGGGAACTACATATTAAAAGTTGGAAAAATTAGGGGGAAACCCCTTAGCCTAATAAGGAAAAAACTGGATAATCAAAGTTTGTTTTATCTTTAATCAAATATATGGTGGTCATATGGAGTAAAATAATCACAACAAGCCTTGAAAACATACATTCTCTAGGACCAGAGATAAGAGACGTCTCCTCTCCTAGGAACAGATACACTAGTGTAAGAGAGGAAGCGTAAAGTATGGTATCCGCTTCATCAGGGAACAAGAACAAGAGAGGTTCGCCTGGATAATTCGATCCGTCGGTTCAGATTCAATTTCTCAAAACAACGCCGACCTAACCCTGCCCGGCGGCGACCCCTATCACGGCGGCGCGCCATCCCGACCCCCATTCGATTCCTCACAAGCGGCCACCACCCGACCACCGTGCCAGCGTTGGAACCCAAGTGTTCAAAGCGACGCTAAAACCCCCAAATTCCTCACACGGGCATGAGGAAGGCGGCGGTACCTGCTACCAAGAAGAAGAAGGGCTCGTCCGGTGGAAGCCGCCGGCGGAGGATACGGGCACAGGATGACGGCGGAGAAGCGGATCTCATAAGAAACCTTCCTGATGCGATCCTCGGCACCATCATCTCCCTCCTCCCCACCAAGGACGGTGTCCGGACGCAGGCCATCGCCCGCCGATGGCGCCCCCTCTGGCGCCTGGCGCCTCTCAACCTCGACGCCACCGAAATAGGCTTCACCATCGTCACCAAGATCCTCTCCTAGCACCCTGGCCCTGCCCGCCGCTTCCACTACCCCCGCATCCGCCTCCTCGATGACGCCGACGATTTGGCTCACATCGAGAGCTGGTTTCTCTCCCGTGCCCTCACCAACCTTCAGGAGTTGGATATCAGCGCCCAGCTATATAGTCCGAAGTCTATTAGGCTTTGCCCGCTGCCATCATCCGTGCTTCGGGTGGCATCAACCCTTCTCGTGGCCAAAATCGGCTCCTGCGAGATCGCTCATCCGCTGAATTTACCTGTCCTCAAGCACCTCACCCTACAACATGTTTCCAGCTACGGGTCAATAAAATGACAAACTATTTATTTTTATTTTCTGTGTAGGCAACTCATAGCGCTGTCAAGGTCGGCATGCAGGTGTGGTGGCGTCGGTTGTAAGACGGAGTAGGAAAAATCGTGAAAAAAACTGGAGGAAAAAAAAATAACGGACAGTGGCATATTGGTTGTAATTTTAACTGGAGAAAAAGAAAATAACGAGCAGTGGCATATTGATTGTAATTTTAACGAAGTTAACCTACGGCGACTGCGACCGCGACCGTACCATCACCACCAACTCCAATTTAATAGATAGTAATAGATATGGATCGCCTCCGTGTTAGCTCGCCAACTCTTAGGAGCATTGTTCTACGCGCTTGGCTTTTGGGCTACGGAGAATTGGTCATCGAGGATGCCCCTCGCCTTGAAAGTTTGCTACTACCTTCTCCGGCCTTAGGTTGCAAGATTATCCGGGTAATCAGGGCACCTAGACTGGAGATGGTTGGGCCTTTGTTTACCAACGTCCCCGAAATCCATATTGTAAACCAAGTCTCCCAGGTAACAGCAACAGCCTATTGACTCTTGCATTTGGCATCCTTATACTTGTATGTATAATGTTATTTGTTTTGTCTATTGTTTTCTTTAGGAAATAATGCCAGTCAACTTGAAAAATCCGATATGCACCGTGAAAGTTTTGACGCTCCAATTTTCTGGCCCTGACTTGAATGCAGTCCTCAGCACCCTCAACTGCTTCCCCTGCCTGGAAATTCTCCATATCATTGTGAGTAGTCTCCTTTGCCTCCTTTAAATGTAAAAATTGAATATCTGATCCTGGCAAATAAAATAATAGTAGTAAGGTACCTGTGCGTTGCTACGGAATAACACACGCGTAAATGTTGGAGGGGTTTTCACCAATCTTCCATTCCGGCAGCCACTATGTTTACTGCACCGTGCACGTGCGATGTTGAATCAGCCCACATGAACACTTCTGGGATGATTCGCAGTCAAATGCTCGCCTGCTCTTTAGGAAGAAGTCTACTGTTGAGCGAACAGAATTACCATCTATGAGTAAAGTTGTATGCAATATCACGTCTTGCAAATAACCACGCAATAACCAACTCCTTGGATCACACTCCAAAATACATGCAACTCAAAAATAGAAACTGAAATTGATGAACCAATAAATGGGGAAAAGAACGCTATTGATGAAAAACAAATAATCAAGCCAGTCAAATTATACCCAATTGCTTTCTGTACCTGGGAAACTATGCATGGAATGTTATGGTACAACAGAATTTTGATTTGCCTTGAGGCCTGATTTTAAATCTCTATCACATATAAATAATAAATTACACAAAAAAATTCCTTGTCTTCCTGAACTGCTCATCTTCCCTGTGGTAGAAAAAAACTGTCCACCTTCCCATCGAGCAGTACTACCTATCTTCCATCTATAGAAATCCAGGGGAAAACAAATCCCATGCTGCTGCTCTCCCTCTGCTGCTTTTCCTCTGCCGCTGCTCTCCCTCAAGCGAGGACGGAAGGACTCTCATCTCATTCACACAACCACACATAGAGACCAGCAAGAAAGATCTAGGAAGGAGAGGTCGGAGAGATGAGAGAGAGACCATGGAGAGCCCCGCTGATGCACGCCCGTCGGCCACGCTAGCAGGAAAGGCCGCATGGCGAGTTGTTTAATCGATGGATGCACTGGACAGGTAAAATCAGTGGGTAAAATTGGGGAATGGGAAAACACAGGGAGGCCAAAATTGGGTACCCTCCCCATCGGCATCCCTCAGGTGGAGGCGAGGTATTTCAGGGGGAGGCGGATGCGGGAGATCACGTGGGAGATTTTCTCCTTCGGCTGCATGGATTTGCGTCTGGTACGCCTTTTATTTTCTCATACGGGATCGACAAGAGGTCACGTGCGGGTGCGGCGGCATACCGTGGTAATTTTAATAAATTGACCTAAAGCTACGCCCAAACATCACCACTGACTGCAAATTAATAGATAGTATTTTTAATAAACCGACCTAAGATCGACGCACAACCATCACCACCGACTGCACATTAATAGATATCCCCTCCTATCCTAAATTCTCGTCGTTGTTTTAGTTCAAACGACGCGAATTTAGGATCAGAGGGAGTAGTATTTTAATAACTGACCTACGGTCGAAGCCCAACCATCACCACCGACTGCAAATTAATAGATAGCAAAGATTCAATTCACATGTGATCTAGTTTAATTATGAAATTCTTAACATATTCTCTTTTTTATTTTCAGTGGAAGAAACACTTTGATAGACACATGGAAAACGTGAGTCAGCCTGACCCACTAGATCCAGCCAAATGTCTTAAGACCCATCTAAAAAAACTGGTGTTGGAAAATTACGAAGGCAGTGAGCAAGAAGACGTTAACTTTGCCAAGTTCTTTGTTCTGAATGCGAAGGAGCTAAAAGAAATCAAATTTGGAGTCTATCAGAAGATCAACAAGGCATGGGTAGCTGATCAACATAGGCTGCTGGAAGTGGAAACTAGGGCCTCTGAAGATGCGCAGTTCGAATTCAGCCTCGGTTCTTCCTCCAACTTTATGGATGCCTATGGGACTATGGGTTATGACTTGTCAATTGCTCATTATTTTTCAACTGCTCTTCAGTAGGCAGGATAGAATTTCCGAGCCGGAGCAGGAAGGATAGATGCTCTTTCGGAAGAAGCATATCATTTTTTTGTGAAAGTCAGATCCCATTTGCTGCTTGTTCTGTAGACGAGGTTGGATACCTGAAGATCGTATTGCCCTTGATTGTTTTGTAGAGGGGACTGATGCTCGAAGACCAACGTTTTTTCATGTCCAATGCTCAAATTTGATTTGGCTATTCTGTTTCTAGTCTGGAGTTCCTTTGTACTAACTCCCATCAGGGTATGTCAAGCAAAAACAGTTCAGTGCCGAAGGTTGTTACTGGGAGTCTGGGAGCTAGTAAACTGTATCAGCATCAAACTAACTGCACCAATCCTCTGTTTTGTCTGAAAAAGAGTATGTGTTGCAACCTTGTCTGTTGTAGTTTGGTTCAGCAATGCAATGCTTGCATTGAAAAGATATTCACCTGCTGCTTTTGCTTGTGTTCCTGCCTGTGTTTTGTTGTACCAGAGTACAAGATCGTTGCTCTGTTCATTTGAGGATTAGGGTTTATTGTATTTTAGGAGGAATAGTTTGTCTGAGATGACAAGTGAACCAGAGATGATGGGCCAGGCTTCCGAGAGAGGAACCCAGGCAAGGCGGCCTTGTCCAGACTCCTGACCTGCAAGGCGCCCAATGGGTTTAAGAGAGGCCGGGAACCTGGGACCAATCTATTCTCCATTTATTTCTTCGCTCAAAAAAAAAAATCTCCATTTATTTCTGTCTTGGGCTCTTCTAGCACTAGGCAACATAGCGCTCCTTGTAAAATCAGTATCTCTACTACTCATTAGGATGCTAGTAATATCTGAAGGTGGTTGGTTCTCTGATATTTTACTCTGCCCACTGGGCAACATGACAATTTCTCAAGGTGGTTCTCTGACACTAATCTTTTTGGGGCGCATCTCTGATGCACTCTTCTTATTTACTCTGCCCAACGAGCCGAACATGATAAAGCACGCTCATTTGACCGGCCGTTTCATTCATTTTCACCCTTAGCTAGCTTGTTGACCTTGCCTCACTTCAGTCGCTATCCCGTTCTGAAGAACCTCATTTCATTTGAATGTGTGCGACATTTATGTGATCAATTAATCAACAGGGCTGCTGACCAGGCATGTGGCTCACATAACGCTCCACATACGCGCGCGTTGACTGACTAGCAGATGTCAAAGCTGGAAAAAAAAACACAACAAAGGGCCATGAACCGGCCACATCACGTGGCTGAATTTTATCTCTTGGGATTTGATGCTAGTAGCACACAAGGTCTGAATTTCTCTCTTTAATATGGTTCCTTCAATGTTTTTTCCTTTGTTTTACCTTTCTTGAACTCCGCAGCATGTCAGTATGCAAAATTATGCATATATACAAGTAAGTAAACTCTCTCCAGGTCTTCCGTGATGGATTCATGGATCGACACTTGATTACCGGCCGGACACTGGAAAACCGTTAGCGCGCGGCCGGCCGGTCGGTCATCACTGGAGGAGCCGGTTTCCGTGCCTCGTGTTGCGTGCTGCACGCATCATACGTACGTACAGTACTCCGGTGATTGATGGATCCATGTCGCCGACCGGATCACTAAACCGGCGATTGACTGACGGCCGTCATTTCGAAAATCAGAAATTAAGAAAAGCACTTCACAGGTTTTATTTGGACGGCAAAAATACAGCAGCAGCTTTTACTTTCTCCGTCTTAAGTGACTTTTTATTACATGTATCTACGTGCCTTTTAATCATAAATATATACATATTTGATCAAATTTGAGTCACTCGATATGAGCCGGAGGGAGTACAAGTTTTATAAAAAGAAAATAAACTTGACCCGTTTGCTACGAATCGATCGACTGTGCATGTCGGCGGGCTGCATCTTTCACTTGCAACCGACGCATACATAGCTACCGCGCCGAACAAAACCCGACCTGCCCCAAAGTTGACCACGCGCAAATGCATGCATATCGTATCGTACGCGCATGGTTTGATTTGAAGTCCCAACGCGCGCCGGTGATGGCTCAGCCTCAACGTCAACGGCCCAGGATCCGGCAAACTTCCCAATGCGTCGTCGATCAGCGGCCGTCCGTCGGATCTCCACCGGGCGGTCAAAACCAAAAATGGGCAGAAAGCCATCGTAAAACCTCGGGTAGTTAAGCAAAGCAAGCAGTTCCGTTAGCGCTAATCATGATCTGGGCGGCCCGCCAGTGCATGTGATGCATGTGCGGTTGCCAATGCTCGCCGTTTCCATTGGGCGGAGAATCCACGGAGCACGTGCCCCCGCATGATTCTGTTCTCACACCTCCCAGAAAAATAAAAATAAAAATATCTTCTTCTCGTGGGACGTCCGTAACCCTACGCGGTGGTGACCCACCCACCGGTGAGTTCCTACGGGCCGTCCGATGAGGCAGCCTTATCTGATCCGACGGCTGCGGGGCGCACGAGACCAGACCACTAGCCGTCCGATGGCCCTAACGTGCGGCACGCTGAGCACCACCTATCCTGTCTTCCGGATCTTGCCTCCTCTCCCCCACCTTCCTCCTCTTCGTTCTCGATGGCCATGGAGATGGATATATATGTATATATATACCACCGGGCTCCCTTGCCCAGAAATAGCAGCCCCCCCGGTTCTCCCCTCACTCTGCAACAAACTCACACAAATTCATTGGTTCGATACGTCCTAGATACTACTAGTAAATCACATACAGAGAACACGGAGATACTCCTACATTAGCTAGATCAAAGGAAGATGGGTTCTTGGAAGCGCACAATCACGTCGCCGTTCAGGAAGGCCCGGACGGCCATCCTCAGCCCGCAGCAGCAGGGGCAACAGAGCGGCGGCGGCGGCGGAGACACGCCGCGGGCGAGGCGGCACAAGGGCTCATCCGCCGCTGCCGTGGTTGAGGAGGAGAGCCCGGCGGCGACGGCGGCGCAGCTGTACGGGGACGTGATGGCGTGCGCGTACGAGGACGTGCAGGTGATGTGGTCCATGCTCGACAACAAGTCAAGACTAGCCCTCCACGCCCACGCCCACGCCGCCGACGACTCCTCCTCCTGACCGTGGCGGGCCGCCGGCCGCCGTCCAAGTTCATCCGTAGAGTACATACGACCGCCAGACGGCGGCGCCATTGCAGCTAGTTAATTAGAGCTTTCCATGGCAGTCTGAAGGCCAGATGATGCCGTGATCGAAGCGCCTTTTCTTCGGTCGATTGATGCGCGAGTACTCTGAGTTACTGAATCCCCGGCACAGGCATGGCCCTTGATTAATTTAAGCTGGTTGATCAAGGTGCTTGCGAGCTTGGAGAGATTCATCTTAATCTTAATCACTTTTGAGGCCCGTATTTTTTGTGTTATTTTCCTTTTTTCTTTTCTTCAGCTTTGCTTTTGGTGGGTGTCATGTCTCTCCATCGGAGAACGCGATGTACTATTCAATTCAACCGCATGAATCATCCGAACCACCAATCAGTATATGCTAGTTTCTCTCTCAATATGTGGGACCATTTTATACATGTATGTGCCTGTACGTAATACTCACTGCACATGCTTTCTCTCTGTCCTACGTACTGGCTAGTTTAGTTTGTCTACATTTCTCGCTTTTATTTGGCAAAGGATGATGCACATCGTTCTTTTACTGCAAATACGTTTTCAGAAAATAAAATCGGCTTGGTTGTATTTCTCTCAAAGCTGCTACTCGTAGCTACATATAGCCTGTTAATGTTTTGAAAACCGTAAAAGAACTCACACACCACTAGAATTCATTCCGGTACTTACTCTGTCCCGAAATAAGTGACGTGGTTCATGTCTTATTTTGAGACGGAGGGAGTATTTCGCTAGATCTGTTAGGGCTGTTCAAACAGGAGTAGGCATCAAGTATGTTGATCGGTTTGACATTTTGGTTACTCCAAAAAATGAATAAGGAAAAGCCACGGGTTTGGGACGGTTTTGATGAACCGATTATGAACACCCCTAAAAAAAAGATCTGTCTGGCAACCCACCATGTGCATAAGCCAATGTAGCACACAATTTAGTGGACGCCCCTCTCTTAAAATGTCTTAAAATGGCATGCTACGACCAATTCTGAAACGCCATTTAATTCAACTGTCAGTATCTGTAAAAATATCCTCAATGGTCGGCTAGGATTCTATTCGCTGATTTGGCACAGATGTTGTACTATCTGTGCATGTGACAAGGCAGTGAGACACGCCTGTAGTTGCATTGGCTAGCTCTTCCTGTGTACACTGTATAGTGCGTTCTGGCTCTTCCATCCCTGTAGCTTTTCTTTGAGAACAGGGCATCTCGATATGATCGAGTCCTTAAGAGGATGATCGAAGAAGCCCACCACTTCATTAATTTAATCGCTGAGAGCGGCTTCTGGTTCGCAGAGATGAATGAATATTGAAGCGATGCATCACCATAACAAACAAACTCTGATGCCCCAGTAAAAAAACAAAACAAAACAAATTTTGATGTAATCACAATCCTATAGAATTCAAATGGCTCTGTAAAGTTTTTCCTATCCTATGAATCAAAGAGACCCTTAATTTATTTGCTATGTTTGGCTAAGAGGATACTTGTGGCTGTATGCAGAAGAGAATGCAGATCCAGGGGAGACACAAGGCTTGTAGTTGGTAGAAATAGGAAATTGCACGGTGGATCCTTAAACTTGGCACGTATGTTCAGTTTCATCCATTAACTCGCAAATATTAAACCTGCCAAGTTTAAGGTCTCATTTTTGAAGTTTTCAAGTTAATGGATGAAATTGAACATACTTGCCAAATTTAAGGACCCGCCATGCAATTTCCTCCCATATACCTCGTCCCCTCTAGCTTTTCTTTGGAAACAGAGCATCTCAATGCCTCACAACACCCACCACCATGACTTCCAGTCATCATCTTTTACCTATCTTGCGTCCGCTAGGAGGAAGAAAACCACCGCTTTACTTGGATCTGGGCTTGCCAGGTTGTTATTGCTGGGAACTTAAATTGTTCCTCACGTCCCCCCCACAGGGCAGGCACCATATGGCAAAAGGCAACACAATTCCATTCTTTACCTGAAAATAAAAACAGATCGTAATATAAATGCAGCAATCATTTGACGACGAAAACAAATGACTGAGCATTATGAAGTCGCAAAGGAATATATAGAGGCAAACAGGTAACACAGATGCTTTTTTTCACATTTGACAGGACAACTGAAATAGGCGATATCATAGTTTACAAGCATGAACATGCAAAAAGCACTGCGGTAGTTGAAGGAAGCAACCCGGAAAGTCTGAGCATGATCGAATCACAATCTGATTGCAGTCTTACAACGAGTGCCTGTCATGACATTCAAAAGCCACAACCTAAAATCCATGGGAAATATAACACTTCACAAAGAAAACCAATATAGTAGTAATCTGGTAATCGTAGTAGCAGCAACAAGTAGTAGCACGATGGGACCGTACTCTTGTCTTTGACAACAGGCGTGGAGTCTCAAAACACTGCGAGGAACCATCAGCAGTATACATGACAGATACCAAAACTGGATACATATACATGCATACATGCATGTCTCTCTCAAAATAATTAAAATGTTTGTCTTGAAATCAATAACTCATTCGGTCCAAGTAATTTTCTTAACCACCAAATAAAGCATTTTTCTTGTGGCGGCCAAAGCAGCAGCCTGAGGCGAGCGCCAGATATTCCGAGCTCTTTCTTCAGCAGCAGATGGTGCTATATCATTTACCTCGGTAATGACGGCGTCAAACGCTACCATCAGTAATGGTGCTGGCTCGGCATGAGACCGTCAGCGGCTCAGCGCAGCGTATGTCGTGGCCTCCAGGTGATACAAAGCAGTCCGCTTCTCTTTCTTTCCGGTAGCACGATGCAGGGGATACAATAGGCGTGATTGGGAGCTTGTGTATAGTACCTTGTAGCATCGCATCAAAATTATCATCACCTTACCCCTTAGACCATATGCCCTTCAAGCCCAGTCATGTCTGTCCCTGAAAACATAAATCATTTCTCAGCTTCCAAGCACTCCAAAGGACAGCAGTATATACGACATACGAGATGTGTAAGCGCACTTTGTTGCGCCGGAAAACAATAGGTCAACAAGGCATGGCATGTTTAATTTATAACATATAGACCATCTGAAACAACAGAAAGAACTTAATTACAAATTAATCAAGAAACATGCACTAAATTACAAATTAATCTAGGAAATACTTCATATTGATCCCTTCCAGCTCCGGGCTCAAAATGAAAGTGTGGAGCACCAGGCTGCAGAACCAGGGTTGCCTGCCATGCAAAACGCTGAAAACACACACAGACCCAGCAAAACTTGAATTCTCATCAAGCTGTGAGCAAATTTACTTGGCCATCTAACAATCAGTGCATCAACCTCTCTATCCTCTGGCCCAGGCTTCTTATGACCAGAGAAGTCACCGAAACAATAACCTGGACCAGAAATTATACATGATTATAATGTTCCACATTTTCTAAGCTAAAGGTCTCTACATATCTGATGAGAATAGGACACATTAGAGAACATAAAAAAATCCTATAGAGCCACATCCTCCCATGTCCAATCCAGTCCTTGGGGTGCCGTTGCTCCAAGAGGGTAAGCAGCAGCCAGCCATGGATGCAGCCGGGGAGCAGCAGGTGGCTGTTGTCGATGAACATCAGACCACATCTGAGGGTTCTGTTCAAGTCCGCCAAAAATCCAAAAAAAGGGTTATTCTCTCTCTCTCTCTCTTTCTCTCTCTCCTTCAATTAAACTTTCCAGTTTGGTGTCTTGCAACTTAAGGAGCCACTGTGCAGATCTAGGAAAGAAGAGAAAGCAAACAACCTGGAAGAGAAGAGGAGGAACAAACAGGAGGAGAAATAACAAGGAGAAGGGGAAAAACTTGGCCTAACAATGCATTCAGAGACATTCCTTGCAGGAGAACCTAGCCAATGCATCAAATTACACAGTTAGAACCCTCGACAGGGCCATATGAGCAAGAATAGATGGGAATCAGCAATTGCAATACATCATATAGATGAGACTATAGTTCCTGATTCTGGGCAGCTACAAAATAATATAGAAATACATTTTAGGGGCCAAAAAAAGAAGGATATATGAAGTAAGCAGTAACTTTCCTTTCTTTAACAATGTCTGACCCTAGTTACTCTGCATAATACAGAATTATCAATGACGGGTGCAAGCAAGAAGTTACCCTATATATAATGGAGTTGGATACGTGCAGCAATCATAAAATGAATTTAAAAAAGAGGCACTAGGAATCTCATTTCAAATGTAATACCTATAGCGGTCCCTGTATCCACAAAAATGACTCTGCATTCTTGTATGATGGGTCATCAATGAGTAAAATCAACATGAGTAAAGTTTCTCTAGTGTATAAATGCAATTTCCTTAGCCAAGCTTTTAGCAATTGGAAGAAATACTCCAACTAAACTTAGAAATGCAATTTTGCTAGGACAACTCTCTCCATATATGAATATGGTGTGCAACTTAATATGGCTAGTGCCTTTTGATTACTGTTAATTGAACAAAGATTAGAAGCTACAAAGGTAGATGACTTACCTTTTTCTCCTTATTTAGCAGGAGAGATGTTGCCGGATCTCAACTTAGTCCAACAATGGAGATGCTTGATCTCAACTTTAGTGTCAAATTATGTTTTGCCTCGAGAGGGAGAGACTGCAAGTGAACATTTCAGAAGTTAAGCTACAGAGAAAATGTAAATGTAAATTATGCCTTTATATGTTCTTGTAGTTTAAAACATGTCAACTAAAGATTCTTGTTAATGGCTATGAGTAACCACTTGGATGGTTTGCTAAACTAAATAAGATCAGAGTATGCATGCACACAGGAGCTCAGTTAACTGCTTCCTTAACCAATGAAGCTATCCTGTTTAAAGAGAAGAAGACATTTGGCCGTTTGAATCCTTTCTTCAGATAGGTACTCCATTCAGTGTCATGTTTCTGACCGACAAGATGCAGATACTCATCCACAATATCTTCAATCCCATACGCGAGCATTCTAACCTCCTCCACCCAGATTCCATATGTCTGACTGTTGCGATTCGGTACGTCCATTCGGCAGAGATATCCATGCATCAGTCTGAGCTCCCTTCTGATGCGGCCCATGCTACCTTGAAGCTCTGTTAGCTGTGTAATGAAGTTACTGAACTGTGAACTAGCCTGGTTCACTGCTTCATTCCCTAGAGCAACACCAATCTTTGTCACTGCTAAGAGAACCACAGCCTCAGCCATTGCTCCTCAAGTCTGAGCTGAGACATATAGGTTGCAGAGGAGGTAGTCTGTTTATCTTCAGATATTTTCAATAGCATCGGATCGAATCAAATCTACAAATTTCATTGGCTAACGGCTCAACGCTGGCAAACCAGATCTAACAACTCAAACCAAGTAAGTTGGGTGGCTTACCTCGTCGCCGCTGCCGCCAGTCTTCTACCTCGCGGCGAGTGAGAGGAGACTTAGCCGGCAGTTGCAGGGCGGTCCTCTTGCCGCACCGTGGGGCGAGATGGACACGAGGCATTCTCCTGCCTCCGTCGCGAGTGAGCACAACCATCTCCTCTATACGGAACTACGGATGGACGGATTCGCTAAAAAAAAATGCACTGGACGGATCCTCTCAAAGAAAAAGAAAAACTGCACTGCAGACGAGGCATTCTCCTGGTTTCATATGAAAATGTGGTTCTGTCTCAGTTATAACCATTCAATTTCCGTTCGGTTTCAGTAACAACCATATTAACCAAAGTTGATACGATTTTAAGTAACACATAAATTTTTTGTGCACATGTTTTAATGTAGTCTGACTCACTCTGTTATACTAGTACACTTGTAGTGGAAAGCACGCAAAATGCAAGGTCACTACTCTGTTGAAGCAATTAACAAGATTGAATACGTACATAATATACTAGGGTCAGTCAATGAAGTAATCAAGCAAAGATGCACTGGCTTATGTAGTAAAGTACTAAAACCACGACCACAATTTAAAAACGGAGTGAGTACTCCGTAGTACTAGTCACTTCCTGCAGTACAAAACCCACAAAACTTCGATCAGTACAAAATGCTCACGCACAAAAGTTGGTTACCGCAGGCCCGTCGATGAGGATGCGCAAGGTGCACGACCGCTCAGGGCCTCCAAAATCGTGGGGCCACCAAATCTGGGATCAGTTATCCTATTAAACAAAAATAAGTCGCTGCTGATCTAATTACGCACGGGAAAAGCGAAGTGTCATGCGAGTCCTGGGATACTCGATTCCTCGGCTCCACCTTTCCTCCGTCTGCACGCGATCGCCGCCTCCTCCTGCGCGCGATCGACTCGCCTGCCCGCCCGTCTCCTGCTGCTGCCCCATGCTGTTGCCTTTGATTTTTTATCTACATACTCCGGCCTCCGGCGGCCAGGCCGGCAAGCCCTGCTCTGCATTGTTTTGGTCCTAAATTCCTAATTCCAAGTTCGGTCAAACCCTCTCATCTATTGTATTGATAAACCTATAATTCATATGATGTTTGAATTGTTTTAAACTATTTTTGTTTGCTATACGGATGATGCTTTTCAGTAGAACCCTCTCATCTATTGCAGATTTTATTTAAAAAAACACTAGGCGGATGATGCTTTTCGGTAGAACATGAGGTCAGTTTATTGCTCCAATACTAGTATACTACCATTACATTTTTGCTATCTTTTTAGATGTTTTAGTAACACGAAGTAGTCCCAATTTTAGAACAATTTTTTCATTTCGCTCCGGGGCCCCCAAATCCTGGAGACGGCCCTGGGTTACCGCCATGCCAGGCCTGATCAAATGTAGCAGGTTCGGTCCGTCCCGTCTGAGAGCCTCTTTCTTTTTAGGGTAGTAAATTTCACAAAACCACACATTTCGGGGCAGTCTTCTCACGCAGCCTCCAGGGTGACACGTCAGACCAACCCGACCCGACCTGAGCAGGGAAAGAGAAGAGGTAGAGTATTGCCGGCCAAACGGCCTATCGGGTCGGGTCGGGTTGGTCCGATGTGTCACCTGACAGGTGGGCCCGACCTGCCTAAACACATCATTTCGGGCTTGTTATTATGTTGGGACTGGAAAAGTGTGGTTTTTCGGACAAATTACCAAAACTGGAGGCTGCGTGAGAAGACTACCCCAAAATGTGTGGTTTTGTGAAATTTACTCTTTTTAGAGAAAAGGGGCCTTTGAGAGCGGTTACCGCTTAGGCCTGAGGGGAGCAACTGAGTTGGGCTACATGGCCTCTTTGTTTTTGCAGTTTGCCACTTATTTTTGTAGATCTATCTACATCTTTTCAAAATTATTTTTAGGGAAAAGGAATAGTTTTTCTTGCTACTCCACACATGTTCGATTTGTGAATGGTTAATTGTCAATCCCATTTTGGCTCTAGGACATTTGTTTGTGCAGAAGTTAGTTCCATATACATGTATAAGTGTGTGGGGCACTTATGTTACTAAATTGTTGCCCGCATGTGTGCAGGCCACTTATTAGTAAGATGTTGCCCTCATAAGTGTACGGGTCACTTGGCTAGCTTATATAATTGTGAAGAACTATATTTTCTATACAAATATACATGGATGCATAGAAGTATTCATATTAAGATACATGTTATGAAAATATTCTGGATTTAAATAAACTTAAGGATCGAACAAGATATTTTTATACGGATATTGAGATCAAATATTTATATGTAGATATACATAATATAGTCTGTATGCATGATCTGTTCTTATAGTTTTGTATAAAAAATACGGTATAGGAGTTGATAGGGACCATCCCGTCTACCAGCTAAGAAATGGAACCGTCGATGGTGCTTAAGGAGAACAGATCATAAATAATTCATATATATATATATTTGTCAAGCCATTATGTCTTTTCCAAATAATTGGCTATATACATATACATGGATGTGAAGAAATATTATTGTTAGGATAAGTAAGACGAAATGTTCTTATTGAGATACATCCATGTGATGAAATATTTTGGATTTACATAAATTTAAGGATCAAAAAAATATTTTTTATTTAGATATCAAGATCAAATATTTTATTATAAGATATACATCTCCAGAGCATATGCTTTTTAATTCATTAGAAGCTGAGGGCACAAAATTAATTAACGTGATAAATATTTCCAACGGGATAAGTGTGTATAATATATTTGGAAATGACATAAATAATGCATATATATAATTGTCAAGCCATTATGTCTTTTCCAAATAATTGGCTATATAATGTGCCCCTTGTTATGAACGCGACAAGCAAGAACGAAGAACGAAGAAGAAATCACATCACAAGTACACACGGATTTAACGTGGAAAAACCTCTCAAACAACGAGAGGGAACACCTCCTCAGGGACATCAGCTTCTGTAGCAACAACAGGAGGAGGTGCAGAACGTTTCTCCTTGATGCGTTCGGCCACAGCCTTGAGGAGCCCCTCCATGACTATGCGAGAATACACCAATGGTGTACCCCCTCCAGTGACGGTTCTGACTGGCCACCCTAATCACTGCCACTGGAGGCTGTTTGGGGGACATCAAAGAGGAAGCTTCCATGGCGGGGCTCGCCATCCAAGGTCATGGGCGGAGCTTCAACAGCGTGTGGCTGTTGCACTTCCACAATAGGAACAGCTGCAGGAGGTGGCTCCATCATCAGTAAAGGAGCAACCATTAGCACGGGAACAGCAGGAAGAGGTTGCACTTCCTCACGAACATCAACAACAGCAGGAGGAGGTTGCACTTCCTCACGAGCATACCTTGCTGCTGCGGCGGCGCCGACGTGCTCCCGAGCGTTTCTCCTTGAGGTGGTCGTTCACAGCCCTGAGCATGCTCTGCAACTTACACTGGACGTCGGTGATAGCCTGTAGATTCATGAGGTACCTGCGCTCGCAGAGAACTTGTGGTGTCAGCGTCAGGCCCCCTGGAGGTTCAAGCTCTTGCAGCGGAGGATGAGGTCATGGATGCAGCGCCTCATGTCGGTAGACTAATGATTTACCATTTTGCCCCCACTTTCTCTCTCCACCAATGGTCGTCATGGTTTTTTGTCATGTACCCCTAACCTATATAAACTCTCCGAAGGGGTAATGTATAATTTACTCTCAATTTGAAGAAACTCAAGGGAAGAGGACTAGCGAAGCGTCGAAGGGGCTCTTTTATAAGAAGCCACAGGAAGTTGTTCCTTTGCTAAAGGTTGCTCCCCCAGTGATGGTAGAGCGACCTCCTGTGCATGAAGCTCTCCCAGTGGTGGAAGTGCAACAGCCAAAAGCTGCTGGAGCTCCGCCCATGACCTTGGATAGCGAGCCCTGCAATGGAAGTTTCTTCTTCGAAGTGCTGGACGCGGTGGACGTTGCTGGCGACAGTAGCGGTCTTCCTACTCCAGCGGAACTAAAGCAAATGGCTAATAACTTGATCCCACGAGAAGGTATTTGAGTCGTGGAAAGAGATCTGGAGGATGTGAGGAGACGGAAGCAGCAAGAAGGCTGGCTATAGCTAGTTTCTGTTTGGTTGGAGGAGAAGGTAGGGACTCAAGGACTTGTTTTATAGCCAAGAATTCTCATTCTTTGGGATACTCTTAAGTGCACCAGAATTGGTGTTAGCTAATGTGTTTCTCGTGTAAATCAAAATTAGTATCAAAATAAGAATATTACAACTTCATATGATGTGTTCTGGTTGCTCAAAAGCTCTTGTGTTTTGTGCATAAGTTAGTTCCATATACATGTATAAGTGTGCGGGACACTTATTACTAAGTTGTTGCCCACATAAGTGTGCAGACCACTTATATTAGTAAGATGTTTGCCCTCATAAGTGTACTGGCCACATGGCTAGCTTATATAATTGTGAGGAACTATATTTTCTATAAATATATACATGGACACAGAGAAGTATTCGTATCTTAAAATTAAGGACCGAACAAGATATTTTTATAAGGATACTGGGATCAAATATTTATATTTAGATATACGGTATTATGATTTTGAGACAGAATGCAGTATGTGCGGTCTTTTATTATAGTTTTGTATCAAAAATACGGTATAGGAGTTAATGCTGCACCACCAGCTCACAGCCGAGGTATTGTAGATGAAGCCTTGCATCCATATGGAGCTTTAGAGCTGCCAGACATTGAAGCAGGATTTTGTCGCTTACCGCTCGGACACAACTTGTAGTCACGAAGGTTATAAACTCAATGCTATGGTATTCACAAACGCACCCGGTGCGCTGTAGAGCCACCAAGAACACATGGTAGTTTGGCGTCGCATTGAACAAATGACCTTTCAAGTTCAAACTTTTTACTACACTGCCTTCATGGAGCGGGCCGCTTACATCCGACCGAAAGGAAACTAGAGTTGAGGGGAAGCCTCAAATAATACTGCCAAATCGTGAACACACTCACGCTGCGTGGCCTCTTATTATTGTGCTAAGCAAGGCCTCTTATTATTGTGCTAAGCAAAAGAAACAGAAGGGATAAGTGCGACAGGATTATGAGCATAACTCACACCTGCTGGGTCACTTAACTCATTATTATTTTTTGGAGAATTTCTTTAAACTTTTTACAATGGTTTTCATTAAGTTTTCACTACTTTCGTGTCATGTAACGTTACCTTCTGAGCATGTACTGAGGCTTCCCCTGTTGATCCTCTTGATATGTGCTTGACAGAGCCAGGAATTGCCGACGCCCCTGGCCAAAGCTGTTTGACAAAAAAGTCAGAAACATGACTTTCCACACTGGGCTTCACAAATACTGACTTTCCACACTAGGTTTTCTTTCCAATTTCGCTTTGCAAGATATCCTTAGTGAGGTCCAGCCCTTGACAAAGGTACCAATTTTAAGAAAAATTTAAGTTTCTACCGGCATTTTTTCTGGAAGCAGCAATTACAATTGATCAAGGGCGCATACCATAGATTTCACTGTGAATTGTCCCAACAAGTGTAACGACCAACGAAAAGAGTCGGGATGATCGTTAATAACGTAGCCGCCGATTTTGATAAGCAAATCATTCCAGGCCACCAGTTTCGCCCCAGCAATCGCCCAACGAAAAACAACAAATATCTCTAAACACTAAAGGGCGGAGAATCTCAGCCCCTCTGACTGCCTCTACGTGATTTTATCTAGGCCGTTGGCATGTTGTGATCCCTGCCGTTGGTTTCTTTTTTCCAAGGCGATTTGGTGCGCTAGCCGTGGCTTGTTGGCCTTTCCGGTCTCTTCTCGAAGCTCGAATAATCTGTTCTTTGCCTTCTCAAAGCGACGCCGACGGGTTCTTGATGTTCAAAGCCTAAAGCCGCCTCAGGCCTCAGCGATCCACGAGCGTCGACGACGAAGCGATTCCCTGGAGGCCTTTCCCCCCAATCCCGACTCAGCGATCCACGAATGGCGACGAGGGCAATGACGAACCGATTCCCCAGCGGCCTTTTCCCCTAATCGAAGTTATCCCAGCGGCGGCAATGGCGGTGGCAAGGTCCGGGCTCCGGCACATGTTCGGCATCTCTGACTCGCGGAGCCGAGTGCACGCTTTTTCTCCTCGGCGTTCACCCCGCCGACGCCTCCCCCGACCAACCTCTTCGTCTCCGGTACAGTTCCTCCTCCTCCCTTCGTTCCATTCCCGTAAACCCTCTCGGGCGTTGCTCCCGTTCAGAGATTCAGCTCAAAAACTCGCTTCTGAGTGCGAGTAAGTGGCCTCGGTCCTGCGGTCTTCAATTTTCGCCCCAAATCAATCAGTTGGGTTTTGGTTGGGGTGTGGATGATGTTCAGTGAGGGCTTAACTATGAGCTTCAGACTGAGAAATTAAGGAGCTTTTATTTTAATGCCGGAGCATACCATGTGCCGTTGCTTATTCAGGAATCAGCGTGATCTTTTATTCGATCTGCTCGATATGCAGGAACGAGTTAAGAGAGATGCTACTGGTTCACTTTTCTGTTCTGTGTTCTGACCTGATGCATTGATGTAAAATTATAAAGTAGGTTTTTGGATGGGAAAAGAAGAACACCGGTGTCGGCTAATCGTCAATGTGTTAAGAAACATTTTGCATCAATTCTGATCATATTTAGAACTTGACGTATGGTGTACATAAATATACATGTATGCACACAAGCACATGCACACTTCTGAGTTTCAGTGTCATCATGAACGTGTACTTGTAATACATGGAGATTAGGAGGAAATCTCAGATAGGATGTATGGAGTCCCCTAGATCTTAAGCATTGCTAACAAATTCTTGATTCTTTGTGTCCCTAGATGACCCTCATGTAAATCCATCAATGAGATAATTCAGAACTTGATTGAATTTTCTTACTCCTTGTTTTTTCTTTTGCTGATTACAGGCATCAATTTAGCTAGAGTTCGTTAGCTGGTCTCTTGCATGTGTATGGATCTTTATTACATGGCATATTTTCTTACATGTGTATGCATATTAACTTTGTATATTTTTAATCCTGTTCGATACAAACATTGACAGCTAGGAGGTTAATAGCGATTTAAAGGACCACTTAAAATACAATGGTTTATAGGAAGTTTAGATTTTTGATTAACCAGGTTTCACTTTACTTTAATTGTGTAGCTGACACTTAATCTGCCTATAATTAGATGCACACATTACAATTTTACATAATTTTTATGCAGATTGCTTCCGGGAATGTTTAGTTCCCTACCAATTCTTTATGAAGTGTGCATTCTTATGCTGCTGCGTACAAGGTACTGGACAACATACTATGATAAATTTGGAGAAGAGGATCAAACTCACTTGCAATTATTGCAGCAACTCATGGTATTGTCCTCCTACAATAGTGATGTATTTTTATTAGTGCAGACATTCATGGTGAGATCGATTTTTCCTTTCTGTTTCTGATTGTAGGTAACTACGTATTGAATATGCAATTGCATGGAGAACTGATTAGTTAATAGTAGCAATTGCACAGTAGATCAAATAAAAGATTCACAATAGATGGGGAGGAGGGTGCCGGCAGTGGAGGCAATATCAGATTGGGCCCGATGTCAGAATATTTGTTTCTTTACATTTTTTGGAGTTTCAGTTCTTCTGGTTTTGTACGTATATGACCTGGAATTCAGAGTAAAATGGTCATCCTGAGACCAAGTATATGACAGCCGAGGAAGCAGTCGTCATTGCCTTCGTTCCCCCTAGGACTGGTGCAGTGTGCAGAAGCAGCGGTTACACTGGACTGCGAGTAGCCGGCGAAGCGAAGGTCACCGAGCAGGAGTGGCATCCATTTTGGTAAGTTGCAGCCCCTTTTTCTAAATGTTGTTTTATATGCAAGATCCAGACCAGTTGTTTTGAAAAAGCAAAACTATAATTTATTTTAATCTTTTATACCCAAGGTAACATTGCATTCATAGAGGGGACCTCTCTGGTTATTTTGTTTTTGATCAGCTACATAACGAAGCTGTCTTTCACTGCAACTACTCATCAAGACAACTGACCTATGATCAAAATAGTCAACCTGCTTGACACCACAGGCCATCCTAATGAAAATAATTTAAATACTTAGTGATAGTGGCATTGTCGTTGTTATGGACCACAAGCCTGCTTTCTGATTGTACTCAACAAATTATAAGACTGATAAAACTTGGCAATCTCCTTAGGTACAGGCGCTTGACTAGCTTTCTTTCAATCTCATTTTAAAGAACTTTGTCTTGATCTAAATAGCAATGAGCTACTGCTTTCTGAGCTATTGCTTAATGTTTGTGTACTTCTTTTGTCTACAGGAGATGGTGAGTTCACAGTTGAGTTGGTGTGAACAAGTATTTGCTTCTTTTAAAATAGTATTAACCATGTTTTTGAGATCTCTCCAGCATTTTGTTAACTCTAAATTTGCCCACTAGCTTACAACTTGCCCAAGTGTCAAGTCATTGTTGAATGTTTGGTGCTATGTACATGTTGCAGTAACCTGACATGGTAAGGTAATAAGTAAGGAGGACCAATGCAGAGACTAACGGCATGTGAAGATGACAACTTTTCCAGTATGCCTTGCTACATCAATGTTTCCTGAATCAACTTTGTTACGTGCAGGTTGCCAACTTTTTATACATTATGACAACTCAAATAACACAGGTATTGAAAATAGATGCTACCTCGATTAATTAAAGATAGCATGACTGCCCTTTCACGATAGTATTGGTGTGTGGCAAGTGGTGAAATTATTATGTTTAGGAATAGAGAGATAGCTTTGTTCCTATATTCCGTTATTTAGTATATCATTAACTCTTTGCCCCTAATTGCATTGATTCAAATTGGTAACACAACCACAGATTTGCAAAGAGATGCTCTTTTCTTTCCCAAGTTAAATTGCAATGCATCAGAGTAGATCTCCAAGTTGTGTAGTTGTCCTGATTCGCATATCCTTTTTATGCAGTACAAGGACTCATTCAACTATGTACCCTTGTTATTTCTAACTCGAACAAGATTGCATGAGAACTGCTAATCTCTTCAACGAAATGCTCTCCTGGACTTGTGTTTTATTTCCTGCAATATTCTTTATTGAGGACTAAAGAGTTGTTTCTACTTTTTATTAACAAAGTACTAATGACTACTCCCTCCGTCCCATATTAAGTGACTCAAATTTGCCCAAATATGGATATATCTATATCCAAAAAGCGTCTAAATACATGTACTCCCTCCGATCGGTATTACTTGTCTCAAATTCGCCCAAATACGGATGTATCTATGTGTAAAAAGCTTCTAGATACATGTAATATTTCGACAAGTAATTCCGGTTGGAGGGAGTAATATTTTGTCACTTAATATGGGACGGAGGGAGTATTATTTTGTATTCCTCAATATTTTCCCTACAGATCGTCAATAATCAGGTGCCATGAGGTTAAGTTTCTGCAGGTCATGCCAAGATGACATTCAAGTGATCAAATTTCAAGAGAAGCTCGCATACAAGCAGTGTAAGTTGTTGAGTCGATGAAGAATTATATGATCAGTTGAGGATGTTACTCAAGTTTCTTGGGTTGCCGGTGTATAATTATTTTAGGTTACGTTCTGTTAATGCTTGTATTTATTTGTGCAAACTAGAAGTTAGCTGGGAGCTGTGCATACTATGGGAATTCCAATTAATGAGATCAAAGTATGTAATATTTTAGCAAATGGGTATATATCTTACGAGTGTCATACTCTTTGCAGTACTTCAAATTCTCAAACTTCTATATCATGATTTCGTGAAATGATTTGTATTTCAACTTCTTTTTCTAACCTGGGCAATCTGGTCTGTTTGAAAATTTCAGGTGCAATATTTGTCAATCACATCTGTATGTTACCTTGCTGTCAGTTTCTGAGACATATGGGGTCGGAGTTGGGCTTGTGGTGAAACTGATGGATATCATTGTTGACGCAGAATGTCGGTCGACAAATGTTTACATTGCTACATGTTCGCTTTTCTATCTATATTTTACAATGAGGCTAACACCCCTTCACAGTCCACTCACACAGAATTCAGGGCTTCACAATTGTTGAACGATGTAAAAAAAGCAACAAAAAAATGTGTCAAACAATTAGCGCCGCAGCGAAGCGCGGTTATCCATCTAGTTATATACTAACTGTAGTAACATCAAACGACGCGGGGGAGGGCACGGGCGTCCCTGATAGGGGATTTGCCTATTTGTGTAGGCAGTCGGAGGAGATCAGGAGACGCGGAGCCGGTGATGGGGGATGGCCGGACGGCGGGTCCCTGATAGCCTGACCCGCAACTCAGGAAGGGAGGCGAGGCCGGCGGAGGCAGGGAACCGGTCAGCGGAGGAGGCGGGCGGCAGCGGCCGTGCGGTGGCCGGCGCTGTCTCTGGCTCGTTTCTGCCCGATACAATACAATAATCCCCAGGTCGAGACTGCAGGTGGAGTCGTGGGCTGTGGCATGAGGCAGGCTGGGCCCGGCTGGTCAAGGGCCGAGGGAGGTTTTAAGGTTTTTTTTGAGCGAGGGAGGTTTTTTTCAAGGCCAAAGCCCAAATATGATACGGTATGGGCTAAAATTTTCCATACGACCCAGGCCGTAGCCTTGGCTACCTGGGGCTCTGGCCTGGCTCCGCCTCCGTGTAATTCCACCTGAGGATGTTCAAATAAAAAAAAACCTGAGGATGTTCAATCTCCTGATCTCCTCAAACAATTTCCTAAAAAAAAGCTCCTAAAACAAAAACCCTGAGGATGCTCAATATTCTCAACTCAAAGAAAGAAAAACGAGGATGTTCAAAACCCTTCTGTTGCATGTTTAACCCATTGTTGGCTTAATAAGCGCACGTAACTTATTGACAACATTATTATGTGTGTTTAAGACATAAGAAACTTTATGTATTTTCGTTGCAGAAGAACTATGACCGCGAGATTATTGATGTTCTTCTCCCTACCAAAGCTATCGTGATGGTCGTACAACACCGTCAGCTGACGTTTGAGGTCGCTACAAACCTCTTGTACCATGCATGTCCAACTACGGCAAGCTCCCCTACTAGATTCTCGGTCACACCAGCGGCTTCTCCCTCCACACCAGTGGCTTCTCCCTGCCTGTTGAGGTGGTACATAATGATGCATGCCACAACGTCGCGGCAGACAATGAGATTGCCACCTTGTTAACAAGACCCGTGGGGCGTTTCTTAGGGTTTCTCTTCCTCTGAATATTGTTCACGATCGATCCATTAATTGGAGCTTCACCCTCCCACGAGAAGGCACTGGAGTCGATGGAAAGACATCTGGAGGATGTGTGGAGATGGAAGTAGGAAGAAGGTTGGCTAGATACATTCTTTGGTCTGAGGAAAAGGTAGCTAGGGACTCATAGACAAGAATTCTTATCTCTGGGATAGTCTTTATTGCACCTAATTGTGTGTGTTAATGTGTTTCTTCAAACATATATATATACACAAATTAATATGAAAATAAAAAAATACCAATTGAATTGGTCAAACTTTGATATCTTTCACTTAAGACAAATCTAGAAGTACACTTATTTGTGGACGGAAGGAGTATATATGTATACACAAATTAGTATCAAAATAAAGAAATTGCAATTGAAAAGTACCAAGCAGTGAAGAAGCTACCAATGTTCAGGCTGAATTTGTTTAGATAGCTGCTAAACGAAATTTAGTTTAAACACGAAATTTTCCACATATATAAAACATCACTTCCTTGACATATGAATTTTCTTTGAGACTTTTTTAAACCTTTTACAGGCTTTCATGGAGTTTTAACTGCTTTGTGTTATAGCTTAACTTTCTGAGTTAGTCATGATGATTTCCTAGTTGATCTTCTATACCACCCTGGCGACGAGAAGCCAACGGTGTCACCGTCGCCGGAAAAGGATTCTTATATGCACAATATTACAATGCTCTACGCGCAGTAATCTGACAAGATGAAGCAGTTCATCGAGTGCTTCCCCTAATAGCCGGTGGACAAATAGAGAAGGTGAAGGTGTTCAATGCCCACCGCCGCAAGAATGAAAGTGAGATCAACCTCAATCCCCATGACTTCTATGCCATGAACACACATTCAGGGAGCACATTCGCAAGTGCATGCCTTTGAGTGGACTTTGGGGTGGAAGGTTCATAAATGCCTTCTCTCTATGGACAAGCATCTCAAGAATTACGTACATACTCACCGAGCATTGTGTTGCAAGAGCCAAACGGTGTATATGCTCTCTGTCCCTCCACCTCCTCCTCATATGTCGGTTGATGCATGCTCCCGAGTGTGGGCCGAGTGATCACTCACTTTCGTGTCAATGTTAGCGTTACCCTGACTTCTGAGTATGTCCTGAGGCTTTCCCTATCGATCTACTTCAGATGTGCCTCCCCCTAAGGTTGTTCAAAACCCGGTTTGTTTTCTTTACATTGCTCTTTTTTTACAATAGTGATCCAATGATTAGAATAACACGAGACGTGTTTAACTTTATGCTATGGTGCGATCGAGTGGCTTCATTTGTGACTGAGCTTAGTGGCCTAGAGAGTACGTACCCACTGCTAATATCTGAATGAATGAATTTATGATATGATACTCGAATGCCTGTATTTCTTCGTTATCGATCTTCACTTCATAATTAAATTTAAGGTCATGTGTGTCAAACTCAGTTTTTGCTCGGGGACAACCAAAGGTCTAAGCATGCGGCACCTGATACATGTATTTTGCGTCATAATAATGATATGGGGATTCTTGCCAAGAAATTAAAATCTCTTTCAGGTGAATGTAAAAAATGTTCTTAAGAGGGGTACAGCTCAATCCGGTTCGCAGCTGCCAGATCTCGCCAAATTTCTTGAACATGAGGGCCACATTCAGCCTCCATTGAGCATAGTACATAGAACGCCAAGAAGCGCCATCAAGGAGCCTGTTCTTTGATATCAAACATAAGATAAATCGATTGCCCAAAGCATCGATCCTCCTCCATGTCTACATCTTCACCGATTTTCGCTTCTGGACCAACAATCCCTCCGCTCCGCCACATAGCCTTCCCAATTGCCGTCTTTTCCAATCAGCGGGGTGAAATAGACTTGCATTGCCAATCATTCGCCCTTCACTTGCTCCACTCCGATGGCAAACACCATGTCGTTGCTGTCAGCAAAGTCCTGCACGGCTTTGTAGTGTTCCAAGGAGTGGGATACCTCGGCCTCATATGTACACGTGTGCAAACTTTGTTGGCATGTTGAGCGAAGTCGACAAATATTTACTTGATTTTTGTCATGCAGGATTCATGCCCTAGCCCATATCAGGGATTTTAATTTACTACTCCCTCCGACTCATATTATTTGTCGAAATAGTACATGTATCGAAACGCTTTTTAAACATAGATACATCCATATTTGGGCAAATTTGGAAGTACAACAAGTTTGAACTTGAAATTTTTCATATATATAAAATATCGATAGCTTATAATCACTTTTTCAGTATTTATTAAAATTTTGACAATAGTTTTCATGAAGTTTTCACTATAAGGTGGTTTTTTTGTGACATATTCCACCGAGTTATAATTTTTCTTTATATATGTATTTTTACTAGCTAGTCATGAACTAAAGAATGATATAAGTTTTGATGTGACCGCCGCCTGCAGAGGCTGCCTGTATTGCACAGTAGTACTACAATGCTCTGCTTGAGTTGGAGAAGATTAAGAATCTGGACTGAAGGGCGGCTTCCCCAACATCAAGTAAACAAGGAGAAGTGGCCCTGTTTATAAGGAAAACTGGGGGCCCTCCGCCTTTGCTCCTCTCATCCAGAAATTTGACAAATACCTCTCCGGGTGGCGTGCCCTCCTCCTCTCTTCTGGGGGCCGCCTTGTCCTCACCAACGCGGTGCCCAACAGTCTCCCTACCTACTTCATGTGCTCTTCCCCCTTAACCCTGGAGTGGTAGAAGCACTTGACAAGAGAAGACGAGCTTTTTTTTGGACGAGTGCGGACACTTGCTCCGGTGCCTGCTGTCTAATGTCGTGGGATCGTGCTATTGTGTCTAAACAGGAGGGCGGCTTCAGCATTAAGGATCTTCGGCGGCAAAATGCATGCCTCCTCCTTGCGTTCATCCACAAGCTTCACCAATGGGAGGCTCTGCCCTGGAAGACTTGGTATGCGAGACAAAGAAGAGGAGACTTCGGTGACACCCAGTCGGTCTCTCTACCGGAGGATCACCAAAGTCGCACTGGGTGGCGGCAAATTCACCTCCTTCTGGTTCGTCGAATGGCAACAAGACGGCTCGAGACTGTGCAACTCGAAGATGGCGCTCTTAATTTACCCACTGCACTCAACCAAACATCTCGGTAGCAGATGCGGCCCGGCCGTCACGGCCTCCCTCTTCGACCAAGACTGACGGCTGCTGTCGCCACAGAGCTTACGATGGTCAACAATATCATTTGTGGCATCGCCCTCAACCACAACGAGGACATGCGCTGCCTTGCTTGGGGACCATGCACTCACTTCAGCTCCGGCGCGGTGTACAAGATGCTCACCGAGACTGGTCAGGTTGACATTCACGCTGCGAGGATTTAATTGGAACTTGGCTCTTCCGTCCAAGATCAAGATTTTCGCTCGCCTGGCAACTGAAGATAGGCTCAATACTCACAGTAACCTCTTCTAGCTACAAGAACTGTGCCCCCTCGGACGAATGCGCCTCCTGCAGTGCACCGGAGACTGGCATTCACCTCTTCTTACGTTGCCCGCGGGCCTCTGCTGTCTGGTCGCATCTTGGAATCGACCAACACTTCGACGCCATGGTTAGGGTCTGGGACCTTGCAGCTCCCCCGGAGATCAATCAACACTCGTGGACTTCCTATATCTGCTCCATCCTCTGGCACATTTGGAAGGCGCGGAATGATATCGTCTTCAACGCCATCACCTGCTCCGTCACTGAGATCATCAGCCGTGCGGCGTCTTACCTGGCTACGTGGAGCCACCGTTTCAAGCCCAAGGACAGGGAGGACGTTCTCCATGCCCGGGCGTTCCTCCTAAATTGTATCTAATTCCGTCTGCCCCCCCCCCCCTCTCTCTCTTCACGGGTAGATCTTCGTCTACTTGTAGTTTGATGCAACCCCCTCGGGGGCTTGACAGCCAACAGGTTGCATTTTTGAGTAATGCAATAACCGGTGGGGAGTAATCTCCCTGTCAATCTCGAAAAAAAAATAAGGAAAACTGGGCAGAAAACCGAACAGAAGATAAACACAGAAATAACAGTAGAGCTTGGAGGTTCCTCTAAAAAAAAACTAGAGCTTGGAGGTAGGGTTCAGAGGATCTAGAAAACTAGAAATACAACGTAAGGGTACATCGTGTGACGACTAGCTGTCGACTAGCTGCATGAGCTAGGTAGCCCTTGCTGCCGTCCATCCTCTTCTTCAGCTTCTCTGCCTCCGACTGGGCATTGTACTTCTTTGCAACACAACCAGCTAGCCTCCAACGGGGATGGGAGTAAACACTACGCCAGAATGGGTTACTGGCGCACGAGCTCCAGTGGCGGTTCCGCTGGTCCAAAAAATTCACCGCCACTGCTAGTAGAGCACCGGTGGTTGTGAAAGCACTCGCAGACCAGCACCGCCACCGGTGCTCTAGCACCCGTGGCGGTGGTCGTTCACCGCCACTGGAGCTCTTTAGTGGTCACCAGCGCACGATCTACAGTGGCGGTTAAAGTGGTCCAAAAAACAAACCGCCACTGGTAAGTCGTTGGAAGAATCTGAAACGAATACCAGTGGCGGTTAGCTTCCACCGCCGCTGATACTGGAGCACTAGTGGCGGTGCGAGCACTCATGCAGCTTTCACCGCCACTAGTCCTCCTAGTACCAGTGGCCGCATCAGTTAACCGCCACTAGTGCTCCTCAGAGTTTCCCATCCCGGTTACCAGTGGCGGGCAGATTCTTTGAACCGCCACCGGTAAGTTATCTATAAAAGCAAAGTTACTGTGGCCTTATCTTCCTCAGCTCCCGCGTCTCTGGACCAGCTGCGGCTCCTCAACACAGGCGACGGTGAAACTCTGCCAAAATTCCATGGCGCCGGCGACCGGAAGGTTGCTTCCTTTCCCTCTCCTTCTTCCTCCTCTCCCTCTCCTTTCCTCTAGCTCCTTCCTCTCTTCTCTTCTTCCTCGATCTGCCTAAAATGGCACCGGCGGCCGGGAGGAGCTCGATCTCTCTCCAGGAGCTGTCCCGGCCGGCCCCCTTGCTCGGGAGCTCCCCCACTCTTCCCCTAGCTCCGTTTCTCCCTCTCTTTCTTGTGCTGGTTGCTGCGCGCCCCCTCCCCTGTGTCTCTCTAGTCCCTTCTATCTCTGTGATTAATTAAGCTCTCTCTCAATAAAATATGTGTTGGATGTGCATGTTCCATGGCCATCGTGCTGTGTTTGTAAATTTTTGTTTGTACATGTATACGGGCCATCGTGCCGTGTGTGTTCACATGTGGGTGTGGGTGGATGTTTATTTGGCAATTTTTTGTAAAATTTGTAAATTTTATAGTAAAGGTCATGCTGAAATTTTGTGTGATACTATATCTAACTTGATTTATGTTCGTTTATTGTGTTTTAGCTCGATGAGCCATGCTTGGATGTACGAGGAGACAAGAAATTGCGAAGATTGGATAAGAAATATGAAGGACTTCACTGATGTCGCCACGGAACATATGCTGAGAAAAGGGGACAACATGACATGTTGTCCATGTAGCAATTGTCGTAACACAATGATGCTTCTGCCAAGCGATGTGGAGTTGCACTTGCTCCTACACGGTTTTGTGTTGGGTTATTCACGCTGGACTTGTCACGGCGAGGATGCCATTGAAGTTGAAAGCGACCCAGAAATGGAGAACATGGAGCATGATGATCCACCCGACGAACCATGCCGTGGCGAAGATCAAGAAGTTCCACAAGGCAGGGTGGACGAAATGCTAGATGATGTGCACCTGCGGAAACAGTTAGATGACGCAGACGATGAGATAGTGTCCCGTAAATTCCAGAAGCTGAGGGAGGACGCAGAGACGCCGTTATATGAAAATGCAGGGCTAGACAAAAGTGTGATGGAAGTAACGCTCGAACTTCTCCGAATGAAGGCAAAATATAACATCGTGGACTCGGGAGTCACAGATATTTTGAGTTACCTTTCTACAGTTCTTTCTGCGGGCAACATGTTGTCTAAGAGCACGTACGAAGCGAAGAAGATTGCATGTCCCCTCGGGTTAGAGGTTGTCAGATACCATGCTTGTCCGTTGGACTGCATCATATACAAGGGTGACTACAAAGAGATGCACAACTGTCCAGTATGGAAAACATCCCGATACAGGAAGAAAGACCCCAATCCTGAGGGCCTCCCGGAGGAAGAAGTGACTCGTGGTCCAGCGGCGAATACGGTATGGTACCTCCCGTGTGGTAGCCGGCTGGAGCGTTGGTTTCAAAACGAGAAGGAGGCCAGGTGGTTCATCTTCCACGACCCGACTCAGAAGGATATCGATCCTGATGGGGTGTACCGTAATGACGATGGTGTACTTAGACACCCCGCTGATGCAGCTCAATGGAGGACCCTGGATGAGGAGTTTCCAGACTTCAGCGCAGAGCCCAGGAACATCAGGTTCGGAGTACGGACGGAATCAATCCGTTCGGAAACATGAGCAGCAAACACAACACATGGCCGGTGATCCTGTTCATATACAACCTTCCTCCGTGGCTTATCATGAAGAGGAAGTACATCCACCTATCCATGCTCATACAAGGCCCTAAGCAACCGGGAGCTGATCTGAACGTGCATTTGGAGCTACTGAAAGATGAACTTTCGGAACTTTGGAGTACGGGCCGAAAGGTTTGGGATGCTCACAAAAAGGAGGAGTTCACCCTTCGGGCAGCTCTGCTGACATGTGTGCATGACTACCCTGCGAACGGGAACTCATCTTGTCAACGCACACATGGGTACAAAGCATGTACAAAGTGCGGGGATGAAACAAACTCACAGAGGCTGCCAGTTTCACAGAAGATTGTGTACATGGGACACCGAAAGTGGTTGCAACCGGATGACCCATGGAGGAAGGACAAGAAAAACTTCAATGGGAGGTCAGAGCCTCGCCCGAAGCCCGGGGAAAAGATTGGGCACGAAATCTATGAAATTGTTAGGAACTTGGAAGTTGTTGTCGGGAAAGCAAATGCGCAAGCGAAAGAGAAGGATGATGATGGACCTGTGTGGAAAAGGAGGTCGGTGTTTTGGGACCTGCCTTACTGGAAATTTTTACAAAACCGTCACACCATAGATGTCATGCACGTCGAGAAGAACGTTTGCGACAGCTTGTTGGGCTTGCTAATGAACAATGCAGATAAGACAAAAGATGGGCCAAAGGCACGGAAGGACCTGGAGTTCTTGGGCATAAGGAAGAAGCTGTGGGCGGTAGAGGAAGAGTCACCGGAAGACCACAATGGTGAAGTCACAGTAACGACACGATGTAAACCTGTGTGTTACACCTTGAGCAAAGCCGAGTTACACAGAATGCGCCAGTGTCTCCACAGCATTAAAGTTCCATCCAACTACTCATCCAGCATCAAGAGACTCGTTGACATGAAGAGTCACAAGTTTGTTGGTATGAAGTCTCATGACTGCCACGTGATTATCACGCAGTTACCTCCGGTCGCAATAAGAGGTGCCATGGAGCCATGGGTCAGAGAGACAGTCATGCAGCTTTGTGACTTCTTTGACACAATCGGGCAAAAGTCCATCATGGTGGAACGCTGCCTCCGGCTGAAGGATTCAATGATACAAATTTTGTGTGAATGTGAGATGTTCTTCCCTCTAACATTCTTCGATATCATGGTACATCTGATGGTCCATATCACCGACGAGATAATCCTACTAGGGCCCTCCTTTCTGCACAACATGTATGGGCCCGAACGATACAACGGGGTGCTGAAGCGGTATGTTCGTAACAGAGGGCATCCGGAAGGTAGCATCATGCAAGGCTACCATGCAGAAGAGTGTGTGGAGTACGCCACTAACTGGTTGGCGGATCAAAAACCCATAGGAGTACCCGAATCACGACATAAGGGCAAACTAGAAGGTTAAGGTGGGCGTGGCCGGAAGGTTCTGGATGTGTATTCATCGGGGAGAGAGGACGACTATATGAGAGCACATACAATGGTGCTGCAACATATGTACGAGGTCCAGCCTTTCATCGACATGCATATGGAAGAACTTGAAAACCGGTACCCTAACAGGAGTATTGATTAATTGGATACACAAGACCCATAATGAAACATTCGCCATGTGGCTCAAGAGTTTTTGGTATGCCAGGGTGGCGGCAAATGAAGAAGAAAGGACCGCTCAAAAGTTCTCGCGGCTACCCGACGTCTGCGTAGTGACTTACCAGTCGTACGCAATGAACGGGTATACGTACTACACCAAGGATCAAGATCGTAAGAGCAGTTACCAAAATAACGGTATAGTGCTGGATGCTGAGACTAGTTCTGATAACCAAGGCACTACAGAAGCGTACTATGGCGTGATCGAAGAGATCTAGGAGCTTGACTACACCTTCACCACCATCGCCATGTTCCGTGTCAAATGGGCATGTGATGTCAGACAAGAAGATCACAGATTACAACAATGACCCTGCCTTGTGAGGTTCCTCGTCATAAAGTGGACGTGAAGAAAATCCCGGCAAGATGGGAACCATGACAGTTTGCTTCAAAATGCAAACAAGTTTTCTTCATCGACGACCTGACAAGCAAGAACCGTGTTGTCGTAAGGAGAAGGAAAGGAAGCATAGTTGGCGTCGACGGAGTTACTTCACAACAAAACTATGAAGGTTTTCCTGATCCAACGTCAAAGCAAGAAGAAGAAGAAGCATCACGGACAATCCAGACAAAGAAGAAGTCAAGGCCTGAGGCAAGAGAGGGGGCATACGCTGGAAGCGGCCACAGCGAGACCCTAACATATAAGAGGAAGGAGAAGACCAGAAAGAAGAAGAAGGACAAGATTGTGGAATAGTTGAATATTTGTGTATCTTTTCGTAGTTGATGTTTAACGATGCTTTTGAATGGAAAATTGTAACTTGTATTATGTCAAATTTGAAATCAAAAGTCTTAAATATGTTCTGAATTTGAAATAACTTGTTCAAATTTGAAATCAAAAATATGTTATGAATTTGAAATAACTTGTTCAAATTTGATAGCAAAATGTCTTAAATAACTTGTTCAAATTTCAAATCAAATGTCTTAAATATGTTCTGAATTTTAAATAACTTGTTCAAATTTGAAATCAAATGTCTTAAGTATTTTCTGAACTTCAAAATAACGTGATCAAGTTTCATGAAAAAAAATTAGTCCACCCAGTCAACACGGCTTTTCGGCTTCGGGCCCAGCCCGGTAAACCAGGGAGCTGCCTACTACCTACTAATGCCGGTTTGACCGGGCCCACAGGGCTTTGACCGAGCCCACCAAGTGCAGTCGGACCGACAACCGGGCCCACAGGCCAAGAACACAGCACAACCGGGCCCATAGGCCAGGAACAGAGTAGAGTACTACGGGAAATTGAATCGGAAGTGATGACCGAGTTGGAGATTCCTATTTATGCTGGTCGAAACGGCTGTAAACAAGCGAGGTGGGACTAAACTGCCAACTCGCTTCGCGGAAGCTCGCGCTGAGGAGCACTAGTGGCGGTGAAAACGAAAGAACCGCCACTGGTGGCGGTCAAATGAATTGAACCGCCACTAGTACTGAGCACTAGTGGCGGTGCGGGCAACTGAAACAGCCACTGGTATGATTTTTCTTTTCTCGCCTCTTTTTCTGTCATTTTTATTTCTGCTATTTTTTCTTTTTATTTCAATAATAGGAAGTTTGAGAGAGAATTTTGGTATAAATTCGTAAGCCGCTGATACGCTTTAACCAGTAGTGGCGGTGAGTACACGGCAAACCGCCACCGCTATTGAGCACCAGTGGCGGTGCTTGCAGCTAGACCTGCCATTGGTATGATTCGCAGGATCATTGGAGACCCTAAGTTTGTGTACCACCTATCAGTGGCGGTTCTCACGACAAAAACCGCCACTGGTGATGAATTTCCAATAAGCTATTAAATTCATATTATATTCCCTCGGTTTTAAATAAATACACCACTTCTTATTTTATGTGTATAATAATATTGTTTATCCTCAATAAACATTTGAACCATAAATTCAAATGTTATATACCATAATTTCTATGATTAAGTGTCATTACTTCTGGCTTTTGTGCTATAAAATATATATAAAATTCAATTTTCCTCAAAAAATTGTCAAATTTGGTGTGGACACTTCCCTATTGCTATAGAACACTCTTAAAAAATTGAAGTTCAAACAAAGAAAACATGTCACATTTGGTTCAAGGGGTTGGATGGTTTCTGAGAGATCTACCCTAGATGATTCCAAAACGATAAACCAAAGTGAAAAAAAGAAGAACCAATGTGCATACTTTTGAATTTTTGGACAAAAATTTATATGTAAGATTGTTGATTGATAGAAAATTTCCATGCAAATTTTCAGATCATTTTGAGCAAAATTCAATATTAAATAAATTAATAACTTGATTATGAACAACATAAACATATAAATTGTTGATGATATTTCTGTATTTAGGTTTGAAATTTTGAGTGGGACATGATATTAATAGTTTACACTCAAAAGGACACGTGTTTTAATTTTTGGGTGGACACAGAATATAATATGAATTTAAAACTTGATTCAGCAATTAGTATTAGTGTTGGTTTTGCAACACCAGTGGCTGGTTTTGCAAATAGACCGCCACCAGTGCTAGCTCCAGTGCTATAGGCACTGAGGAGCACTGGTGGCGGTTGGTGGCACAAACCGGCCACTAGTGCTAGATCCAGGAGCACTAGTGCAGCACCCGTGGCCGATTTTGCAAATAGACTGCCACCCGTGCTAGCTCCAGTGCTATAGGCACTGAGGAGCACTGGTGGCGGATGGTGGCACAAACCGGCCACTAGTGCTAGATCCAGGAGCACTGGTGCAGCACCAGTGGCCGGTTTTGCAAATAGATCGCCACTAGTGCTAGCTCCAGTGCTATAGGCACTGAGAAGCACGGGTGGCGGTTGGCGGCACAAACCAGCCACAGGTGCTTAGCACCGGTGGCTGTTGTGCTTGGTGAACCGCCACTAGTGCTGGCGCAAAAATCCCCTTGGCCAGCACTAGTGGCCGTTCTTTCTCTCGAACCGCCACTAGTGCTGGCGCAAAAATCCCCTTGGCCAGCACTAGTGGCCGTTCTTTCTCTCGGACCGCCACTAGTGCTGCCGTGCAATAAATAGATTGCGACGGGACTTGGTGAAATTTCGAACACTCGCCCGCGCGACTCTCAGACGAGCAGCGGCACAGCTATCCCTAACGCGGGCGAAGCCCTGCCCCGTCACCGACTCATTGCCACCACCGTCGTTCCCCTCCTCCCCCACCCGCCGTTGCTGTTGCCGTTCCCCTCCTCTCCTCCGGCCCCTCCTCTTCCCCTTCTCCTCCCCGACCCGCCATCGCCGTTCGCCACCGCCGCCATGGTCCGCACGCGTGGAACCAGCCGCCGCCGTGGCTTCTCCACGGCGTCGGCCACGGCGGACCTTCCGCCCCGCGACGAGCCGACGGAGGAGGCGGCGGAGGACGATTAGTGTAATTTTTTGATACAATTGAATATGCATGATGTGGGCCCGGCCATCGTGCCGAGGCCGTTGAAATTTAAGGAGCTGGCCATCGCGCCGAGGGGGAATATGTGGATGGGTAATTTTTATGCAGGTTTCATTATCGGGTAGACCAATTCGCTAGCTTTATAGCACGGGTCATGTCGAATTTTTCTAGATTTATAGTACGGGTCATGCCGAATTTTCAATTTTTTAAAGTAATCCATGTAAGGGCATTGTATAGGAAGCTCAGGGTCGTGATGGAGAATACCCTGAGGACTCACCTCAGGGTTCTTCGTCGTCGGGCACACCAATAGCCCATAGCCAAGACGACGAGCCTGAACACGGCGGCGGTGATCCTTCGGGCTTCAATGCAGGCTCTGAGGCTATCACGTCGCAGGCTACTTCGAATAAAAAGAAGAAGAAGGCGCCGCGTGGGTCTAAGAAGCCGACGAAGTAGAAATTCATCGTCACTAGGACTGACGACGTGGAGAAACCCAAATCACCAAAGAGGGCCGCGTCGTGTTTCGCCAACACATGCAATGCAATCGTTCACGAGTTCACGAACATCAATCAAAGATGGACCGAGTTCCTGAGAGCGTAAAGCAAGATTGTTATGCCAAGGAAGGGAGAGGTTCGAGGTGCCTGATCCCGTGCTCCGTGAAGAAGTATTCGGAGCGATGAAGACCACAATGCATAGGGGTCAGAGCAATTGGGTACGAAGGCCAGAGCTTTTTTGAACGAAGATTGGGAGTTGGTGATTCATAAGAAATGGCCAAGGATCACAGAGGAGGAATGGGAGGAGTTTAAGGAGAAGGAAAAGGATCCAAATTTCAAAGCAACCCAAGAGTGGTACGCGGCGTTACGTGCCAAGAGGAAATTTAACCACCACCTTGGCAGTCGTGGTATCGAGGTGTCGTAGCCCGGGGCTTAGACACCGGGGATGCTGGGCACCCCCTTTTAGGTTAAAATTCCGTCCAATTTAGTTAGTAGAAACCTAATAGGTTAAAATTCCGTCCAAATAAACAGAAGAATTATAAATTTCTAAAATGATAGATAGGAATATCGTGACTAAAGCCATTGCGACCCCCATAAAAGGAGTAGTCCCCCAACCTGGAGCTACTTTCCCATATTCCGAATTCAAGGGTTTCAATAAAGTACCTGCACTAGTTCGTCTTGGTTTAGGTTTAGAACTATCTTCAACGGTTTGCGTAGCCATAAATTCGATTTAATCGTTGGTGTTGACTTTGTATACTATTCCGTTGTAGTTGTAAATACACGATCTTTTTGTAGATCCATTGTAATCTTTAAATTCTATAAAAATGGAAACAACAACTTTAGTCGCCATCTCCATATCTGGTTTACTTGTAAGCTTTACTGGGTATGCCTTATATACCGTGTTTGGGCAACCCGGCAGTTGGCGATGGGGATCGCTCCGGCGATCGCTGGCGAGGCCAATGACGAGCGTAGCAATGAACAAGCAAGTTTACCCAGGTTAGGGCCACCCGGAGTTGTAAAACCCTATGTCCTCCTTTTGAGTATGTATTAGCCAATGAACAAGTGTTTACAGGTTGCCGGGGGAGTCCCTAGGCACTCTCTTCCTTTCTGCTAAATGGCTACTTACTACTTCTGGACTAAATCTCTAGGAATCGTAACCCAGCTAGAGTCGACCCCTTTGACCAGTGGCTTCGGTCCTCCTTTTATAGTTAAGGGGATACCACAAGTGTCTCGGTCTGTATGGGGAACGCGCTTTTGCACACGCACCGAACACCTTTGCTGCGCTGGCATGCATGCACGGTACAAAACACTGTAGTTAGGGTGATACGCGCCCTAGATTCACTGCGAGCTACTCACTGTAGGTTGACTAGACAGGAAACCACTTCCCTGTCGGAGCATTTAATGCTCAACTTGTGCCACACTTCAAGCTCCAACAAGCCCTGCACAGAAGGAGCCTGCCGGGCGGCCACGTGGCGTCGATACCCTGCCTGCACTGGGCACTGGCCTTGACGTAAGCGCCTATGTCAGGAGACACCATCCCCGGCAAGTGAGCTTCCCGGAGGGCGTCCTGATGGGGATCTTCATGTTGTCATCCGGGGTAACCCTCGCAGCCCGGCTAGTCCTGCTCTAGGGCAACCCCCTTCTCAGGCACCTGCCGGGCTGGTGGCTTCCCGGGCAGCTCGCGCTGTGCTGCCAAGGGTGCCGTCCTTGCGGGGAGCAAGCGAGGCGACCCACGCGTTGAGCAACGGTGGTACCCCAGGTGCCACCGGTGCGACACGAGGGAAATAAGCCGGTGTGGGAGAAGGAGGACACCGAGCTTGCGGCAAGAGGGATAGTCCCTCCTGTCCCAACAATGCTCCGTCATGACCGGTCCAACACCTTTGTGTGGAGTACCATGACCAAAGAACAAAGGGCGGGCCTGAAGCCTATCCGCGAAGACCAGAAATTTTTAATCGTAAGGCCTCAACCGCCACTTCATTTTGAGTTTAGCTTCTAACACACTCAGTTATAAATTGGCACCGACTTTGTCTTATTTCAGAACAAGGTGATATGGACATGCTAACCATGGATACGACCATTAGAACCATAATTGTTGGTGTATCTAATAACAATTATAATCAGGTGAATTCAATTACAAAATGTTTTCAATATGTTACTTGCAAAGAGGCGGAGCTACTATCTTGTGTAATCTTATTATGTAGGCATCTTATTTAACTTTACAAGTCCAAAGTGAAGATAAAGTGTGATATCCTGCAAAGGGAGATTCAAAGTGAAGCCTATCAAGTCTACTTTCCAACAAATCAAACGGCACATGATTCGGAGCTTGCTAGAGAAAGATATCACGAATTAAAATTGAATCCAATTCGGGTCCGAGCTGTCAAAGACCCAAATTTGTTTTAATCACCCAGGCCGTATCCGGAGTCCAAATCAAGCAAACAAGTACTTGTTGGAAAGGTAATTACAAAACCTTTCCAACGGATCTGGCCCCAGCAAGAGATTCGACTCGTGCTGACCGTGGCGGACAAAACAAGCTGATTGATCTGTTTTTCTGTTTCCTAAAGAGTTGTAGTTTGTTAGGAAAGTTAGAGATAGAGTTGGATTTCGGCCTCCTTACTCAAGGTGGACGAAAATATCTCTCCCTCCTCCTTTATATACCCCATGAGCCCCCCTAAAGAGCCTTGGGTTTTGATTAGATAAAATTTAGCCATCTTTGCTACTTTCGTGTAATCGCGTGTGTCGGTTAGACCACCTGTTTTACCGTCGTCAAGACTCCAACTTATCGTCTCGTTGAGACTTTGGTTTGATATAGTATACTCGCAATTTTAGATTGCATCCGCTATTTATCTTGTTCTTGCTTGTTCTTCGATTGCTTGCAGGAACAAAGACCTTCGTGGTCAGGTTGATCGTGCCCCCGTGTGATCAATAACCCTCTGGAGTTGGTGTATCGATTGCTAAGGCGCTGCCTCCTAGGCCGTAGTCAGATCATCAACGTCACCTCCTACCCAAATCGAGAGTTATCAATCTCATCGAAAGATCGGGCCACCCTAACCCACATCACGTGGTATCAGAGCTTAAGGTTGCTCGGTGAGATGTTTCCAATTTATCCGTAGTTTAGATCTGTTTTTACTTATCTTCCAGAAAAAGCCAAACAAAAATTAGAATTAGTTACCTTGTCCTAGAACCAATCTGAGCCTTGCAATTTTCACATTAGTATTTGCATTGTTGAATCTTTGCTGCATTAATCATGTCGAGTTGCTGGATTAGATTGGATCGTTTTTCAGATTTTTTCTACTAGATCGAACTTGTTTTTGGTTTTCTTGTTCTTCGTGTCACGCAGGTTTCCTTCATCAATCTTCCGCCGCCAAACTTCCTACCACACCACCGCCATAATCTCCTGCCGCCACCATATCTTCCACCGAGTCGCTCTTCGAGTCCTACACCGTGTCCCTCTTCGAGTCCTACATCGAGTCGGCAAGTTATAGTTTTCAGCCGCGAGTTCGAGTCCGAGTCCAATCAAGAGTGCTTTTGGAAAGTGTTTCATAATAGATCAAATTTTGTTTAGAGATCAAGTTGTTCGGAAAGTTGTGAAAAAAGAAAGGAAAGAAAAAAAAAGGAAAGAAAGAAAGAAAAAAAACCGAAAAAAAAGAGAAAGAGTTCGAGTCAGTTTCGGAGTCGAGTCCGAGTAGAATTTTAGTTTCGGGTGGGTTTGACCCGTGTTCAGTAAAACGGACGTATCTTTTGCGTACCAACTCGGATTTGGACGTTCTTGGACTTTTTTTGAAAGCTCACAACGAGGCGCATCAGGAAATATCCAGGGCTCTGCCCTGCACTTTGACCCTCAAATTCGGTTTGAAAGGTGGACTTTCGGAGCTTCCAAGTTTCTGCATCCGTTTTTCGGCGTCGCTGCAGCCCGGTGTTTTTCAGTTTTCTCCACCGTCCGACATCCGTTTTGAGTGATCTTGCCCTTGCTGGAAAGTTTGTGTCGATACGCTTCTAACCCATATTTTTCCATATTTTTCTGAATTTTTCTTACTGCAGCCTTTGCTGTTCTTGGACAAACCGACGTACAGTTTTCCGGTCCTTCTTTTGCGTGAGTTTCTGGGGTTAAAAAAAGAAAAAGAAGAAGAAAAGAATAAGAAGCCAAACAGAAGGCCACAGAAAGAAAAAGAAAAAAAAAGAAAAAAGATCCCAGGGATTTACTTGTTGTGCCATCTTTTGATCTATCTATTTCTACCTTCTTCAGTATCTAGGCTTAGATTATTTCTGTAATTCGTTCTTTTCGACTCCAGCAGCTAGGACTAGCATTATTGAGCATATTTTCAATTTTGCATTGCTGATTTGATTATTTGCTATTCCCTGCTACTCACAAAAGCCTCCAAGCTTCAAAGATTCTACACCTAGGTTGATTTGTTACCGAGGCATCGATACATTTAATCTCCGAAGGTGTTGGTTATGCCGATGGCCATCACCTTCCTGTTTTGCATGGTAAGAACTCGTAAGAACTTGATTTTTAGCTTGAGAGTTGAGCGACTTGTAGCCACATCCTAGTAGTTGATAGGAACATATTACTGTGATTTGTTTCTTGTTTTCTACTAACCATGACAGGACTTACACGAAGCATGGCAACTAGACCGATGATATCCCGTGACCGCGATGAGTGCTTTTCACCACGGCCATCCTCCATGTCTCTTGTTGATAATGCCACGGCAACGGTACAAAACAATCCTTCTAATACATTTAAATTGTGTGTATCTTTCTTTGAGGGAAAAAATGATGCTGAAGCGTATATAGATTGTGAGCTAGCTTTAACTGAACAATTCACATGCTTCCATGCACTTGATAGTCGCAAGGTTCAAATTGCTAGTAGTAAATTTACTTTTGCTGCTTTATCTTGGTGGAATGAGATAGTTAGAGAAAGGAAAATTCCCCACACTTGGGTTGATATGAAGAAAATCATGAGAGAAAAATATGTCCCTTTTAGTTATGCTTTTAACTTGCGTTCAAAATTACGACGTTTGGCACAAGATGATAAAACCGTTGATGATTACTACAATGAGTTCCAAATTATAACCTTGCGATCTGGTTTAGATGAAACCGAACAAAGAAAAATGGATAGGTTTTATTGTGGGATTAACTTTGATATTTCTTACATGATTGAATATGGAAAATACGACTCTCTTTTGTGTTTGCTTAATCTTGCTCGTAAAGTTGAGAGGAAATTACAGTGAGGGTCTACGACAAATGAGTCGAGCCCACAAGGTAATGATACAGAGGATTGTGTTGCTGAACTAAAATGGGCATGTGATGAAATAATTGTGATACCTGTTGAATTTTCTGCACCATGTGAAATTATTTCCGTACATGGTGATTCAAGTGCACCTACTACTGAAATTAATTCTTCTAATGATTTGAGTGCACAAATTAATTTTGATATTGATGAGAACGAATCATGTGAGGAAATAACTAATGTTTTGGGAGAAACAAGTGAGATAGATAAATTTGATTTAGGTTGTGTCGAGTTGATTAGACATGAAGTGATTGATAAGGATCCACCTATTAATTCTTTGTGTTACATTACACTTGATACACCTATGTATTTGTCACATGCAATGGATAAAGTTTCTGAATTAACAATTTCCAAATCTTTTGTTAATGCTCATGGATACGCTATTCATTTAATTGGAGAACATGATGTGAACAATAACTTTTTTGTGGATGAAATTTGCATTACTTGTGATATTTTTCCTTTCTTGAGAGAAAATAAATTTTTGCATATGCCTAATCATTTTGATAAGAGCTCCAATATTGGTGTTGATTATTTGCCAAGTAGTTTTTTACACGATAGTTTGAATATTAGTGCTTTGACATGCTCTAAATTTCAGCATCTTGTAGTAACTAATTTGGATACCATTAATTATTATTCTCCAGTGTTGGGATGGTATAATGGTGAGCGGTGCAAACCAAATACAAGATATTGTTTCACTTATATATGCAAAACATATTGTCAATCTTCTTGCTGGAATGATATTCATGATGATTGTTTGACTAATTATCTCATGAGATTGTGTTATAAAACATTAATTGTGCAACATGAGAGTGGGGTTAAAAATAACGATATATACATATACCATGCGCATACCTTGTCTCTTTTATTAACATATTTTCAGCATAAACGACGCCGCAGACGGCTTTCCTTTCAAGAAAGAGAGGATGATATGGACATGCTAACCATGGATACGACCATTAGAACCATAATTGTTGGTGTATCTAATAAAAATTATAATCAGGTGAATTCAATTACAAAATGTTTTCAATATGTTATTTGCAAAGAGGCGGAGCTACTATCTTGTGTAATCTTATTATGTAGGCATCTTATTTAACTTTACAAGTCCAAAGTGAAGATAAAGTGTGATAGCCTGCAAAGGGAGATTCAAAGTAAAGCCTATCAAGTCTACTTTCCAACAAATCAAACGGCACATGATTCGGAGCTTGCTAGAGAAAGATATCACGAATTAAAGTTGAATCCGATTCGGGTCCGAGCTGTCAGGAGACCCGAATTTGTTTTAATCACCCAGGCCGCATCCGGAGGCCAAATCAAGCAAACAAGTACTTGTAGGAAAGGTAATTACAAGATATTTCCAACGGATCTAGCCCCATAAAGATATTCGACTCGTGCTGACCGTGGCGGACAAAACAAGCTGACGGATCTGTTTTTCTGTTTCCTAAAGAGTTGTAGTTTGTTAGGAAAGTTAGAGATAGAGTTGGATTTCGGCCTCCTTACTCAAGGTGGACGAAAATATTTCTCCCTCCTCCTTTATATACCCCATGAGCCCCCCTAAGGAGCCTTGGGTTTTGATTAGATAAAGTTTAGCCATCTTCGCTACTCGTGTAATCGCGTGTGTTGGTTAGACCACCTGTTTTACCATCGTCAAGACTCCAACTTATCGTCTCGTACGTATGTTAATTTGTTTGTCATGCACAAAAGAGTATTAAGTGCCGGATATTGATGCCATCCACCGGGAATCCGATAGGCGCGCGTGGTATGTTGATGCAAAGAATGCCGGTCGTGCACAACACGCCCATGGCCCCGGATCATGTCAGGGTGCAGGTGGACTACGTGCTCCCGGAATTTGACAAGACGCCGGTCCCTTATCCTCCAAAGGAGGAATCAGTGACTCTAGGGCTATGCCGGGGCAAGGAGGCTTCGATTTCGAATCAGCGCAAGACTGCAGCGATGATGACGCTGCACCAGCTCATGTGCCGCCGCCTAATCCGTCGCCGCCCCACCGTAAAAACAGCCAACCCTCACAACCACCACGACCTGCACCCATGCCACAAAAATCTGTGGCGGGCGCGCTGGAGTACGCGTCTGGCAAGCAGGTCTTCCAGACCTTCAAGGATCAAGAGGAGGCCGAGTTTTTGAAACGCCGGCGCACCAATAAGAGGGGGTCCAAAATCAGCAAGAGATCCAGTGACTCGAAGAGTAAAGAGTTGGACTCAACGGGCAAGCAATCCAGCAATCCGCCAATAATCGAAGGGAATTGGAAAAACCGGCCAGATATTTTGAATATGAAGCCCCCCTGTAGATGGTGATTTAGTCGGCGGAGCCTACATCGTGGCCAGGGAATTCGAAAAAGTGCTGATGTTCTACCCTGGACAACCGATGGTCAGCCTTAAGGACCTAAGGAGCCTGCCGCGAGAGATGCAAGAGCTACATGGCTACTACATGGCATCATTAGCTAATTCTGCACAACATGATCAACAGATGAATGTGAATGTGCCAGAGTATTTTGGCTTCTACGATGCCGAAACGGGGGACCTGCAGACAAAGGAATTTACCTTCAGCATGGACTTCCTTGACTTGTTTCACGTCTTCAACCAAAAGTGCTTAGACAACAACATGTTAAGACTCATACGTTGCCATCGCCGATCCTCTCCTGTTCAGCAAACCAACCATCGGTCTAGAAGAATGGAAACGGGGTTCGAGAGAGAAGGCAATTTCATACCTTGCTAAGTTCTTCGCAATGCACAAGCAACGCCGTTATGTTCTTACACTCTACCATTTAGAGTAAGTTGTTCTCACGACCATTGCTTTCTTTCTCGTTCCACTAAGTTGTTCTCTTTTCGGTTATAAATGTGTGTTCTTTTTGTAAACAGCGAACATTGGGTGGTGGTGGCCTTCTCTTTCGAAGAAGAGTCGGTGACGTATCTTGATCCACTCCGACGGAAGAAAGGCTATGAGCAGCGCGACTTCAAAGCCGTCGGAACACTCTTCGAAGAGGCGTGGAAAAAGGCGGTGACTGAATATGAGTTGCCTAGCTACGGCAGGAGGAAAATAACCCATCATAGAAACTTCCCATGCATACAACAGCCGCAAGGTACGGTCTTTTGTGGATACTACTGCGCGTACATCATCCGTAATTGGATCACCAATTTCCAGCCCAAGACGAAGATGACCTACCAGCAGATGGTGGATTACTTCAAGAGGGAATCAGAATATGGACACAACCCAGCTATTCTTGTGTTCGATATTCAGAGGGAGATAGCCACCATTCTCAATAAAGAGGTCCTGAAGGAAAACGGTGATTTTTATGAAGGCGGGGTTGTGCCGATGTATTGAAACTTTGATGTACAATGTTAAATATTGAATATCTGTGTTTTTGTAATAAGTTTTGTGAACGGATGCTGTTATCTATCATGTATGTGTGATTTTCTCATATCTATTGTTGTGCTGTGATATATTGATGTTACAGGAATATTCTAATATAAAAAAATATTTTTTTAAACTGGAAAAGAACAGTGGCGGTTCCTGTTCACCGCCAACTGGTAGAGTATAGTGGCGGTTGCGTCCCACCGCCACTGGTGCAGTACCAGTGGCGGTGACAGAGAACCGCCACTGGTAGCCACTGGTGTAATGTACCAGTGGCTACCAGTGGCCATGATGCCTCCCCGCCACAGTATGTAACAGTGGCTGTCCTTCCCACGGCCACCGGTGCACTTTCTGAAACTTCCTACGGATTACCAGCAGCGGTTGTGCAAACCGCCACCACCGGTGCTCGTTAGCACCAGTGGCGCAGGCTTAGTGGCAGTCCGAGTTACCGCCACCAGTGTGTAATTCGGACCGCCGCTGCTAACCTTTTCCTGAGCAGTGAAACACCACAAGGCAGACACGAACATTGTAGAGAACTGCAAGCTCGCTGAGCTTCCTACGCAGAACTCTAAGGCGCCTCTTCAGCGTCGTCTATCTCTTGTTCTTGTTCATGATCCATTGGATCCTCAACCTACCATAGTAAATGGCATGTATATGAATAAAAACATTCCAACGATCTCAGGATATTTTCAACCAGGCAGATGCATAGAATCGCTATGTTTGCTTTACTTCGCTGGCTTATTCTTGTATCCACGATCGCTGATCGGTGAATTTGATGATTTGTTTCTTTTAAACTTTGCAATAAAAATGGCTGTGTGCATCTATTGATGCAAAGGCCGGGCATTTCTCTCCCCTTTTCGAAAAAAATATATATGTGAAAATGAGCTCATCAAATTGCATGTGCCAGAATTTAAACCACTTCGGACATCTGGTAAAAAATGGTCTTTCTCATGTGACGAGGAAATCTTGGAAAGGCACACAATATGAGACAACGTTTCCAGCTGGACATTAGGAACAAGAACGTACAGCTTCACCTAGCTAGCTATCGATCACAAATTAAGCAGATGAATCATCCAATAAGTAAATTTATTGGGTTGGTGCAATTATGGTCGGTCGATCTTCGCAATAATCCCACTTGTCAAACTATCTGAATGCATACAAATTCGGATGTAATTTGCTTTGTTTATTTTCCCGATTATGTCAAATTATGAGGTATTACCATCTAAATCTGCAGTAGCCAGCAAATAATTACTCCCTCCATTCCTTAAAAAGAGTCATGTTAGCAATAAGAACCCATACGGAGTACCAAGAAAAAAAGTCTGGACGTTTTTACCCCTAGTACAATTAAATTCTTAAGCACTAATCTAATCATTCTACCGCATCCACCGGCCTGGAGCTAATGCTCCATCGCATGCACAGGGTAAACCGCTGCCTGGGGACTCCGTCGCATGCGCTGGCAGCTGACTGCTGGCCTCCCGTGCGGCCGCGCATCGTTCCAAGAACGCCTCTAATTAATTTGTGTGACCTCTGCAGGGGCAATTGAAGTCAAATTAGAGCCAAAACATGACCAGCGCCACATAAAGTGAAACAACGAAGAAAAACTAAAATGCCCTGTTTAAAGGAACGGATGGAGTATCAATGTTTATGAATAAATTAGGTACCAACAACAGCCAATTAAGAAGCTTGAATTTGAACTAAAGAAATCATTCGTTAATATTGCATATAGGTATATACTCTTTTTTTTACAAACTAGCACTGCGGCCATCGCAAATGCGAGGGCTTCACCTGAAAGTGTTTGGAAAATAAATCTGTTTTTATACATATACATATTATATATGTGTTAGAAATATTGTTTCGTAACAAATTGTATAGCTAGACATTGCCTAGGTGGAAACATCTTTAATCATTATTAATTTTTGGGCAAACAATAAAAGGCCATACCTATCAGATTGTACTTGGTGATACTAAATCGGTACACATGATTGAAGATGTAAAGCTATATCAGTACTGAAGATGTCTAAATTCATATTAATTATTGGTCTATATAATAGTAAAAGGGATTCCAAACAATCAAGAAAATTCAGTTTTCTTCACCAAAGTGGATGCAAATAATCCTTTGTGCTATGGTTTATGTATCTATACGGACTATTGTTTGTCATATAAGAATAGGATATAGCGAACATGTGGTTATCATATTGTGAAATTAAAGACACTAACACATTGTATTTGGTCCAATGTAGATCAATCTAATATCAGATCAAAATCTTTTAGCTATAATTTTTGTCATAAAAGAAAAGGATATAGCGAACATGAATTTTGATGTTTTTGTCTGCATCAGTTGACCTTTTTCTTTCCGAAAAGGAGGGCATTCCCCCAGCCTCACAGCAGCAATTTTTCTGGCCCATATCCTTAATAGAACATGTGTTTTCGTCTCTGCATATACAAAGTGTTGATCTTGTTCCAACATGAGATTTGTAACATATCTTTATTTAAAGGTGTTACTCCTTCTGATCCTAAATTCTTGACTCAAATTTGTCTAAATATGGATGTATCTATTTTTAAAAAGAGTCTAGATACATGTAATATTTCGACAACAATTTAGAATCGGAGGGAGTAGCATGCTACAGAAACTTGTAACTCAAATCTGTAGTTCTATATATGACAATAAACAGTTATGAGAACACAACTAGCTGGGCATAGTGGTTATCATCGATATTATAAGCAAAACAGAATGGTGGCAAAGGTTTACAGCCGCCAACAAATTGTCACATTGTACCTAATGTTGAATAGCAGATATTGGGAAACTTAATTAAGAAGACAACGTCTGACATATATCTTCAGTTGCCGACTTAGAGTCGGGCGGTGGAACGAAGGAACTCCTGGACTCCTGGTGCTCATTTAATTCCGCGGCTGCAGCTTCTGAATGAGCTTTGATCAGCAAAACTTTCACGTGGGTGGGTTTCGCCCGGGTGGCGAGCTCCGTTCATGGATCTGCACCCTGCAGGTTAATTAGGAGAATAGGAGATCACGTTGCCATTGTGTGGAGAGGCGGCTCGTCAACATGCCGTCGGCGGGGGCGCACGATCTGACAGTTGGATCAATGTGTATTGGAGTGGCATAGCACAGTGGCGCATCACGCATGAGTATATCTTGATGGCTTGAAGGATGGCCATCGGTGACTTGCTGGCTTGGAACATAGCCATGACGTACGCAGTACCTCACCAGAACACGAAGAGGAAGCACGAAGGAAGGTCCAAAAAGGATCGGAGTTGTCGGGGCACAGTCGAGCAGTTGGAGTCTTTGGCGGCGTGGATGGATAGCTGGACACTCCGAGAGGACGTTTTGGAGGAGACGGGAGGCGGCTAGGTTAAGGCCTCAAGGGCCAAGGGCTAGATGGAGGCTGCGAATCTGCGAGTCCGCACGGGAGGATCGAGAGGCTGCGAGTCAGATGGGGCAGATTGGGCCATAGGGGATTTTACGTGGGAAAAGCATCGGACGGCCGTGGTTGTTAGTTTTACGAATCCACTAAGAAATCAAAGGTCAGATGTTTTGCTTTTTTGTGTGATTTTCTAGCAAGTCTATTTTTTTTAATTGCTCCGTGATGTACTTTTAGTATATAATACACAAACCGATTTCCCATGGAGTACCTGCCTATTTGAAGTTTGTTGAACTATATTAACTGCTTTGAAGTTGTTCTACACCTATTTTGCCTGGAGGCTTTCCCTATCGATCTACTTCAGATGTGCCTCCCCCCTAAGATTGTTGAAAACCCGGTTTGTTTTCTTTATATTGCTTTCTTTTTTACAATAGTGATCCAATGATTAGAATAACACGAGACGTGTTTAACTTTATGCTATGGTGCGATCGAGTGGCTTCATTTGTGACTGAGCATAGTGGCCTAGAGAGTAGGTACCCACTACTAATATCTGAATGAATGAATTTATGATATGATACTCCAATGCCCGTATTTCTTCGTTATCAATCTTGACTTCATAATTAAATTTAAGGTCATGTGTGTCAAACTCAGTTTTTGCTTGGGGACAACCAAAGGTCCAAGCATGTGGCACCTGATACATGCATTTTGCGTCATAATAATGATATGGGGATTCTTGCCAAGAAATTAAAATCTCCTTCAGGTGAATGTAAAAAATGTTCTTAAGAGGAGTATAGCTCAATCCGGTTTGCAGCTGCCAGATCTCGCCAAATTTCTTGAACATTAGGGCCACATTCAGCCTCCATTGAGCATAGTACGTAGCACGCCAAGAAACGCCATCGAGGAGCCTGTTCTTTAATATCAAACATCAGATAAATCGATTGCCGAAAGCATCGATCCTCCTCCATGTCTACATCTTCACCGATTTTTGCTTCTGGAACAACAATCCCTCCGCGCCGCCACATCGCCTTCCCAATTGCCGTCTTCTCCAATCAGCAGGGTGAAAGAGACTTGCATTGCCAATCATTCGCCCTTCACTTGCTCCACTCCGACGGCAACACACCACGTCGTTGCTGTCAGCAAAGTCCTGCATGGCTTTGTAGTGTTCCCAGGAGTGGGATACCTCGGCCTCATATTTTTCGGGCATTCTAACCATGCAAGGAAGTGCTCCCTAATGAGGGCCCCAATGACAGGAGGCCTGTGGGACCACACAGGTAATTAAACTCTGTCTGTTGTAGAGCTGGAGAGGTAACCCCTTCGAGGCTCCGCCGGAGTGAGCCCGTTGTGATCAAACGGTTGTCATACACTATTTCTCCCACCTAACGACATATGTAGCTACAGCCCGGTTGTCGAGCTGTAGCTACACATGGAACACACGTTTGAGTCAAAAGTAGGGATTAATTAAAATGGATGACAGAAATGAATTTACTAGCTGGACATTGTATTGTTCTCCATTAATGACATTGCAAGATTCATAGAACCATTCTGGCATACAATGGACACATTTATAAGAAAAGAAACAGACCAAATAACAATTTATTCCTGAAATTATTTGCTAGCTCATGTAGAGAAAGTAACAGGTGTACACCAGCTCGACACGAGGAACACAGAATCAACCTAAGACTCCAATAGAAAAACAAAGTAAACACCGAACGACCGCCGTGCATATGCAGCAGCGTCTAGACATGACACTGTTGATCTACTAGGGATCGGAGGGTGGCTGCGGCTGCAGGACAAGTATCCCAGCCTTGATGAAAACTTCACGAAGTTCTGATGGAGTAGGAAGACCGCTACTGTCACCGGCAACGTCCATCGCCTCAACCACTTCGAAGAGGAAACTTCCATATCGGAGCTCGCCATCCAAGGTCATGGGCGGAGGAGCTTGTGGTTGCTGCACTTCCACCACAGGAAGAGCTTCAGGCACCGGAGGTCGCTCTACCATCACTGGAGGAGCAACCGTTAGCAAAGGAACAACTTCATGTGGCGTCTTAGACAAGTGCCCCGTTGAGGCTTCTAGCCCTCTCCCCTTAAGTTTCTTCATAGTGAGAGTGAATTACACATGACCTCTTTGGAGGATTTATATAGACTTGCGGTACATGACAAAAGACCATGGCAACCGTTAAGGAAGAGAGAAAGTGAGGGCAAAATGGTAACTATTAGTCTATGATTATGTTGGACTAGGTCATGAGGGGATGGTACATGGTCCATGGTGGACCATATGACTTATTCTCACATGCCTTGGGTTCTTGCTCCTAGCCCCTCCTCATTATGTTTATCTTATTTACGTCCTTCCACCAATTTGAATATGGCATGAAGGTTTCATTAAGTTGACTTCCTTTCACCGATGTCATGTGTACACGTGTGCAATCTTTGTTGGCATGTTGAGCGAAGTCCACAAATGTTTACTTGATTTTCGCCACGCAGGATTCGTGCCCTAGCCCATATCAGGGATTTTAATTTACTACTCCCTCCTACCCATATTACTTGTTGAAATAGTACATGTATCGAAACGCTTTTTAAACATAGATACATCCATATTTTGGCAAATTTGGAAGTACAACAAGTTTGAACTTGAAATTTTCCATATATATAAAACATCGATAGCAAGTCTATCAAATGATGGCGATTGAGCCACCGCGATTTTTGTGTCCCGTAACTTTATTATTTATTGAATTAATAATACTCGGCTACCTCATTATGGAATCACATGCTCGTGGTTATATGACGCATGGAATGTATACTTGTTGGAAGGACTTAAATACACTTATGTCTTTTAAGAAAGCTGGTGCTTATCAATGAAATACAATATATCTTGTATGAATATTGGAATGACTGCTCAGGCACATTGATAATCGGAAGGAGCTAGGTCATTGATTAGATTACAGCCCTAATGTCGACCTACATGATTATTGGAATTTAAACATGATTATGACACATTGCTCACAAGTGCGTGTTCCAGGGACCCACAGTTAGAGTACCTAACGGATGAACTACATTGTTGTTAGTAGTTTAATCTGGACCCTATCTGAAAACTAGTTGAAATCCAAGGAATATTAAAAATTAGGACTCTTATTTGTAGATGCAGTATAAGAAGGTCCTTACCCATTAGCCTCAGATTGCGTAATTGTGAACTACACCACAGAAAAAAGCACAGAGGAATAGGGAGTAAAGCACCAAAATTTCCAACACGCAATGGCTGATTAAGCGAATTGATATATGGTCTTTTCTCTGGGCTGCTGCCGATCAAACAGCAGGAGGTAAATGCCTAGTCCGCTGGACCGACGTTAGCAAGGCGAAGACCTATGGCATCCCCTGCTTGTTGCGGCAGGGTATAGAGCGCCGAGGGCTCGATAGCTGTGGCTGACGCTGGACTGATCACTCAAAGGCATGGCGAACGCTTCCGCTGCCGGCTGACCTCTTCAACGCGGCAACAAACTCTGGTGCTAGGAGATGGAAGCACTGCCTTATTCTGGGATTCAGCCTGAACAACAACCAGCCAATGGCTCCGATCTGTCACGTACCTGGTCCTAGCTAAATGTACCCATGACGTCCTGTGTGACCTATAGGCCAGATGACCCATGAGTACTTACTTGTCACGTGGTTATAGGATATTTCCTTATGTCTTCTCTTGGATTGACACGATTCTGATTTTTCTTTAGATGGTACTTAATTCTGAAGATCTAAGGGTCGATCGTATATATTTTGGATACAATTATATATGGAAATCTAGCTAACGGTTGTGGTATACACTAAAAAAAAGTGGGTCCAGCAATTTTTTTAGAAATACAGGATCCAGGAAATTAATGGAGAAGTATTTTGCTTACTGTGAGATTTCTTTAGCTGTCTATCTTTTTTCTGGTTGACTCACTTTTAGAATGTAATAAGTTCATGCCTATTTCTCCTGCCTACACACGGAACAGGTACACGATTGAATCAAAAGTAGGAAGTTAATTAAAATGGTCGACAGCACTGAAATTACCAGGTGGACAACAATATGTATTATTCTCCGGGATTCTCCACTAATAACACATAGCAAGATTCATAGAACCATTCTGGCGTACATTAGTGGACACACATATATGGAAAGAAACACACCAAATAACAATTTATTATTGAAATCTTATGCTAGCTCACGTAGAGAAAGCACACCAACTCGACTCGATCGACCAACACAGAATCAACCTAAGACGACTCTGATAGAAACAAAATGTCTGACGATTAAACGGCGAAAACAAAATAAACTAAAGCATGTAATAACTGATAACTTGATGCCAAGCCGTTGATGTAGCTACTAGGCATCGGAGGGTGGCGGCTGCGGGGCAAGTAACCCGGCCCTGGCGAAAACTTCACGAAGTTCCTCTGGAGTAGGAAGACCGCCACCGTCGCCGGCAACGTCCATCGCATCGAACATTTCGAAGAGGAAGCTTCCATGGCGGGGCTGGCCATCCAAGGTCATGGGTGGAGGAGCTTCAAGATCATGTGGCTGTTGCGGTTCCACCACAGGAACAGCTGTAGGAGGTGGCTCCAACATCAGTGGAGGAGCAACCATTGTCAGGGGAGCAGCAGCTGGAGGAGCTTGCACCACCTCCTCAGGGACATCAGCAATCGCAGGAGGAGCTGCGGAACGCTTCTCCTCTATGCGTTTGCCCACATCCTTGAGGATCCCCTCCATCAACCGGCCGAGCTCGCTCCGAACTCCCGGCGTTAGGTCCTCGGCGCTCCTTGGCCGGCCGACGAACAAGTCGTTCAGCTTGCGTCTCAGAATGGCCTTGAGTTCACGCTCGCCGTTAGCCCGGCTACCGTTAAACACCTTCACCTTGTGCTTCTCAACTTGCTTCGTCCAGATGGTCAGGATGTCGATCTCCTTCACCTTGCCCAACGCCGACAGCTCCTTGTACTTCTCCACGAGAGCAGGAGCCTCCTCCGGCGACGGCCACACCACCGGCTGCTCCTCGCCGGGGACGTGCGAAACGAGGAAGGCCTTCACGTCGCAGAGGACGGTTAGCTCGAACACCATTTTAATAAGACTAGCAAGGCGCTTCTTGAGGGTTCTCTTCCTCTGGAGATCTTTCACGATCCATTTGAGCTTCAGAGCCCCACGAGTAGCCATTGGGCTCAATGGATGTGTGGAGGACAGTGGAGATGGGAGAAAGCAGGTGTGAGGAGAAGGGGAGGGGCAAGGCACACATTTATAGAGAAAAATTATGCTTCCTTGGGAAAGTCATAAATGCGCCAGAAATTAGTTGTGTTTAATGCCTTTCCTTCTATACGTGTATAGCGGAAAGATTTTGTTTGAATTTCATATAATGTGCGCGCGCCCTCCAATAAGGACGTGAAATTAACAACATATATTTTGTTCCCAAAATTTCAGAATCAATTAATTAATAACTTATATTTTCTTCCCAGGAGATCACATCTATCGGAATCAAAAAAGGTTCTTCACATCCATGTGTATATATGTAGATAAACATATATAGGTCATCACATGTATGTAAATAAATAATTGATGGGTCTCATTTTTGTAAGTAAATAGTAAAATACCGGTGCGTTGCCACGGGCTCTTAACGTATGCACCAAAAATTCATGTTTATAAAAAACAACAACATAATTTGACATTCAATTGAAATAAACGAAACAATATTCATCATTGATCCGTCAACACACCAAGCTCTATTATAAATACTTGTTGTTGTATCAAGCCGCTACATTCAAAGGAGGACCGATCCAAAGGGGTTCGTGCGGTTGCTCGAGATATGGGAAAACGAACGGTTGAGCTTGTCACTCTTCGCTCTTCTTCTTACTCCTTAGGATTTAAGCTTGAAGCTTTTTGGAGGTTGAGAAAAGAAAAGAAATGGAGAAAGGAAGCAAACGGTCCACCCAACCCACGAACGAGATGCCCCGATTTCCATAGCCGGCCACGGCGGTGGCAAACTGATCCTGTTGCTCCAGGCCTGGCCCTGATCTCTGCCCAGCTCCGCCTGCGCGATCTCCTGGCGCTCTCTACCGCCTCGCACCGTCGACAAGCCATGGCTGGCGCAGTGCCACCGCCTCCTCCCCTCGGCGCTCCTCCCTTTCTGTCTGCTGCTTCGTCTGCTCCGCGGCCCCGCTTGGCAGCCTCTGGGTGCTCCAGAACTCGGAGCTCGGCAATCTCATGGCCGCGCTCTCGTGGTTCATCTGATCTCCCTCGTCGCCGTCCGCACCGCCATCCAGGCGAGGACTTAGGACGTTGTGTTTCGTGTGTACCCGGATTTAGGCATGTGTTGTACATGCAAAGTCCATGCACTGGTGCGGCTCATCCAGGCGTACGAGGACGCCAAACCCCTGTGTGACGCTCCAGCTGCTGGGCAGCTCGACCCGCCCGTCGTCGCCTTCGTCCGCGCTGCTCCTACCGGGTCTGCGCTTGCCTCCACAGTGGGCCGCCGCTCCTTCTGTGGGCAGCTGTGCCGTGTCTGCCTGGACCTCCGCATGCCATCGATCCGGTTCGGGAGAAATTGCGGCTGGAGTCGGGTTGGGGAACGTCCTAGGGGCTAATTTGTCTCGCAGGGAACTCGCCGGAGGAGGAGACAACGGTGGAGGGGGTGCTCGACGCAGCGGCTCCGGGGCAGAAGGGGCGGCCGCTGAGTACCGAGGAGAGCCGTGACGGCGGCTGCGGGCGAGAGAGTTGGTGTTTGCGCTGGAGGGATGGGGGAATTGCGGACAGGGCCGCGGGGGCGGTGGTGTTGGGAGGGGGCAAGCGCACGACGGCTGTGTTCTGTGGAGATGAAAAATCGGGGAATGGGGGAAATCGAGTAGGGAGGGAAGGGAGGCAGGCTTGCCCAACATACAAAGGCGCCCATACTAAACCGCGTTCCGTTACTCCTCGCCAGATGTATTGGCGATTGAATTAACGAAAACCTAAAGGGGTAAATTGCAAAATTCATGAACGGACGACGATGAAGGAAGTGTTCATCCCTTTATTATTTGGGTACATGAGCAACGTACCTGATCACATTACATTACATGTATGAAATCAAAACTAATTTTCCACATCTAGTTAAAAAAAAAGTCAAGTTTTTCATCCATCTTTCAAGATCTGCCAGCTCAATCTCTCGGAGGTGTTCATAAGAGAAGGTTGTGCATGTGTGCATTCATAATTAAGAGTTAGCGCACGCGTGTGTTTGTGAGCGTCCGCGTTTGTGTTGTGTTTCTCCAAAGTATTATCAAGTCATGAAGAAATCTTCGAAATATATATAAACGCACATGAATATACCGATGTAAATCACAAAAAACTTTTGCCCCTTGTAGGAAGGCACCAGCGGCGAGCAACCAACCCACCCAAAGTCACCAGGCGGTAGTGGCATGGCAACTTTGCGCTCGTCACGGCGCTTACCGGAGGGGACAGCAATTGGGAAGGCGCTGCGGCAGAGAGGAGAAATGTTGGTTCAGAAGCGCAAATCAGTGAAGATGTAGACATGGAGCTGGAGGAGGGTCGATGCTTTCGGCGAGCTTTATCCCATGTTTGATATGAAAGAACAGGCTCCTCGATGGCGCTTGTTTTGCGTGCTACGTACTATGCTCATTGGAAGCCGAATGTGGCCCTCATGGTCAAGAAATTTGGCAGCTGCGAACCGGATTGAGTTTGCTGGAGCTGAATCGTCTAGATCCCTTCTTTCCCCTAGCTTGGTTGCTTCACGCACATAGAAGAACACAGGGAACACACAAGCTTTGGCAATGTCTGCCTCGATCGCATAGCCCTCTCCATTTTCAATTCCTCTTCTCACCAACTCATCTCGATTACAAGGCTTAAATAGCCAGCTAGTAGCACACATGTAGGCAACGACCTGCCCGCGGCTCCTGCGTGCGCACACACAAGCTAACGACATGACTAATTCTAATGCATGCATGCACCGGATCTGTCCACAAAGCCTCGGCCAAGCAGCTACATACCTACAACTAACTACCGGCCAGATCACATGCCACACATGCGCACACTCTACATGCAGCTAATAACCTCAGCAAATCACCTGGCTTGCTAACTCTCATGCGGAAGCCCGTTGTGTTCAGCAGCTTCACGCGGTCGGCCGCATCGCACGGCACGACGGCATCTCGCCTCGGTTCGCACACCTCCTCTCGGCATCTCATCTTCACGTTCTTCTAGCTGAAACTTCGCCGGATTCGTACTCATCGCACACACCCTCGCCGGACGCCTAACTACACGCTAACAAAAACTAAACATCTAGATATACAAGAATCAAGATTAAGCTAACAGAGCTATATATACTCCATCTGAAGAACTTTTTTTACATTCACCTGAAGGAGATTTTAATTTCTTGGGAAGAATCCACATATTATTATTATGACGCAAAATGCATTTATCATATCCTGCATGCTTGGACCTTTACTTGTCCCCAAGCAAAAACTGAGTTTGACAAACATGACCTTTAAATTTAGAAGTGAAGATCGATAACGAAGAAATACAGGGCATTCGAGTATCATATCATAGATCATTCATTGACGTATTAGCAGTGGCCACTCTATAGACCACTAAGCTCAGTCAAATGAAGACACTCACACACTCTATTGAAGCCGTAGGTGTGCACATTGGCCAACATATTTGTGGTGTCACTGCAATTCGGTTGCTTTTAGTAATAATCCTGCTTGTAAAACTATGTATGTCTGTATTCAAAGTCAGATGAAAACAAGTTAAATTTTGATGATTAGAACAAACTATAAGCAAGTAAGATGTAAATTCTGCGAACAGTTTATGCCTCGATTATAAAATATCATATTACCCAACAGCTAAGAAGAACCGTGTTGATGAACTATTATGCTAGCTACTAGCAACACAGAGTGGAAAAGAAAATACAAATGTAATCACTATGAGTTTGTTTCACCATGCTATGAATAAATTATGACAGCTTTAAAAATACACAAGCCTATACCGTTTTGATAAAATAAGGCGATTTACCATGCATGCAGCTGCACTCCAATTTTGAGTTGGTTGAACTATACCATACGACATGATTGTTGAGAAAACTAGGCCTGATTTTGTTTTTCTGAAACGAGCTTGTGCATGGCTTCCATATTAAGTAGAACGATTTCTTATTAATGATTGTCCAAGTGTACCGACACATCCGCCCCTAGCATGTGGCTATATTTTTTATACGTTCGTGTGTGATATCACTGTATCGTCACGTGCTAACGTTAAGTTACTAACATTTGATGATCAGTATATACACTCTTCTTTTTCAGTGGTTAATTACTTCTATGCCCAACTTTACAATCTGTAATCATATAATTATATGTACGTGTAGATCAAATTGTAAGCTCGCACATCGAACTCTAATTAAAATGAATTTATGTCTACATATGTTTTGTACATGGTTTGTTTTCTTTACATTGCCTTTTTACAATAATAGTGATCCGAATGCTTATAATAACAAGAGAGGTGCTTAACTTTATGCTACGGTGCGAGTGGCTTCATTTGTGACTGAGCTTAGTGGCCTAGAGAGTACGTACCCACTCGTAATACGTGAATAAATGAATTACGATACGATAGATGCCTGTATTTCCTTGTTATCGATCTTCACTTCATAAAATTAAGGTCATGTGTGTCAAACTCAGTTTTTGCTTGCGGACAAGCAAAGGTCCAAGCACGCAGGACCTGATATGTATGCACTTTGTGTCATAATAATAATATGGGCATTCTTTCCAAGAAATTAAAATCGCCATCAGGTGAATGTAAAAAATGTTTTTCAAATGAGTATAGCTTGAGCTCAACCCGGTTCGCACCTGCCAGATCTCGCCAAATTTCTTGAACATGAGGGCCACATTCAGCCTCCATTGAGCATAGTACGTAGCTCGCCAAGAAGCGCCATCGAGGAGCCTGTTCTTTGATATCAAACATCAGATAAATCGATTGCCGAAAGCATCGATCCTCCTCCATGTCTACATCTTCACCGATTTTTGCTTCTGGACCAACAATCCCTCCGCTCCGCCACATCGCCTTCCCAATTGCCGTCTTCTCCAATCAGCGGGGTGAAAGAGACTTGCATTGCCAATCATTCGCCCTTCACTTGCTCCACTCCGATGGCAAACACCACGTCGGTGCTGTCAGCAAAGTTCTGCACTGCTTTGTAGTGTTCCCAGGAGTGGGATACCTCGGCCTCATATTTTTTGGGTATTCCAACCATGCAAGGAAGTGCTCCCTAACGAAGGCCCCAATGACAGGAGGGCCTACAGGCCCAACAGATAATTAAACTCTGCCTGTTGTAGAGCTGGAGGTAACCCTTTCGAGGCTCCACCAGAGCGAGCCTGGTTGTGATCAAACGGCTGTCATACACTATTTCTCCCACCTATCATGACAAGTGTAGCTACAGCCCGGTTGTCGAGCTGTAGCTACACACGGAACACACGTTTGAGTCAAAAGTAGGGAGTTAATTAAAATGGATGACAGAAATGAATTTACTAGCTGGACATTGTATTGTTCTCCATTAATGACATTTCAAGATTCATAGAACCATTCTGGCATACAATGGACACATTTATAAGAAAAGAAACAGACCAAATAACAATTTATTGCTGAAATTATTTGCTAGCTCATGTAGAGAAAGTAACAGGTGTACACCAACTCGACACGAGGAACACCGAATCAACCAAAAACTCCAATAGAAAAAAAGTAAACCAAAGCATGTAATAACTCGATCGACCGCCGTGCATATGCAGCAGCGTCTAGACATGACACTGTGGATCTACTAGGGATCGGAGGGTGGCTGCGGCTGCGGGACAGCTATCCCAGCCTTGACGAAAACTTCACGAAGTTCCGCTGGAGTAGGAAGGCCGCTACTGTCGCCGGCAACGTCCATCACATCAACCACTTCGAGAGGAAACTTCCATAGCGGGGCTCGTCATCCAAGGTCATGAGCGGAGGAGCTTGTGGTTGCTGCACTTCCACCACAGGAAGAGCTTCAGGCACCGGAGGTCGCTCTACCATCACTGGAGGAGCAACCGTTAGCAAAGGAACAACTTCATGTGGCGTCTTAGACAAGTGCCCCGTTGAGGCTTCTAGCCCTCTCCCCTTAAGTTTCTTCATAGTGAGAGTGAATTACACATGACCTCTTTGGAGGATTTATATAGACTTGCGGTACATGACAAAAGACCATGGCAACCGTTAAGGAAGAGAGAAAGTGAGGGCAAAATGGTAACTATTAGTCTATGATTATGTTGGACTAGGTCATGAGGGGATGGTACATGGTCCACGGTGGACAATATGACTTATCCTCACATGCTTTGGGTTCTTGCTCCCAGCCCCCTCTCATTATGTTTATCTTATTTACGTCCTTCCAACAATTTGACTATGGCATGAAGGTTTCATTTGTTGACTTCCTTTGACGGATGTCATGTGTACATGTGTGCAAACTTTGTTGGCATGTTGAGCAAAGTTGACATATGTTTACTTGATCTTTGCCACGCATGATTCGTGCCGTGGCCCTTATCAGGGATTTTAATTTACTACTCCCTCGGACCCATATTACTTGTCGAAATAGTACATGTATCGAAATGCTTTTTAAACATAGATACATCCATATTTGGGAAAATTAGTTATGAAAGAACGGGTAATTTATTATGAAAAAACGGTCGAAAAGAATTTGACCGCGGAAGAAGTGGCCCCGTTTATACGGAAAACTGGAGGCCCTCCGCCTTTGCTCCTCTCATCCAGAAATTTGACGAATACCTCTCAGGGTGGCGCGCCCTCCTCCTCTCTTCCGGGGGCCGCCTTGTCCTCACCAACACGGTGCTCAACAGTCTCCCTACCTACTTCGCTCTTGACAAGAGAAGACGAGCTTTTTTTTGGACGGGTGCGGACACTTGCTCCGGTGCCCGCTGTCTAATGTCGCGGGTTCGGGCTATTGTGTCTAAACACGATGGCGGCTTCGGCATTAAAGATCTTTGGCGGCAAAACGCATGCCTCCTCCCGGCGTTCATACACAAGCTTCACCAGCGGGACGCTTTGCCCTAGAAGACTTGGTATGCGAGACAAAGAAGAGGCGACTTCGGTGACACCCAGTCGGCCCCTTCCTTCCTTGACAAAATTCTTGCGGATGGACAGTCTCTCTATCGGAAGATCACCAAAGTCGCCCAGGGTGACGGCGAATTCACCTCTCTTTCTGGTTCGACGAATGGCAACAAGACGGCTTGAGACTGTGCAACTCGAAGATGGCGCTCTTTACCCACTGCACTCGACCAAACATCTCGGTGGCGGACAAGCCAAGATCCAAGCACGCAGGACCTGATACGTATCCATTTTGCGTCATAATGGTTGTCATACACTATTTCTCCTGCTTACACATGGAACACAAGTTTGAATCAAAAGTAGGGAGAGTTAATTAAAATGGACGACAACAATAAATTTACTAGCTGAACATTGTATTGTTCTCCATTAATGACATTGCAAGATTCATAGAACCATTCTGGCATACAATGGACACATTTATAAGGAAAGAAACAGACCAAATAACAATTTATTGCTGAAATTATTTGCTAGCTCATGTAGAGAAAGCAACAGATGTACACCAACTCGACACGAGGAACGCAGAATCAACCTAAGACTCCCATAGTAACAAATGTTTGATTAAAGGGAAAGAAAATAAACTAAAGCATGTAATAACTCGATCGACCGCCGTGCATATGCAGCAGCATCTAGACATGACGCCGTTGATCTACTAGGGATTGGAGGGTGGCTGCGGCGTCGGGGCAAGTATCCTAGCCTTGACGAAAACTTCACGAAGTTCCGCTGGAGTAGGAAGACCGCTACGGTCACCGGCAACGTCCACCGTGTCCAGCACTTCGAAGAGGAAACTTCCATTGCAGGGCTCGCTATGCAAGGTCATGGGCGGAGCTCCAACAGCTTTTGGCTGTTGCACCTCCACCACAGGAAGAGCTTCATGCACAGGAGGTCGCTGTGCCATCACTGGAGGAGCAACCTTTAGCAAAGGAACAACTTCATGTGGCTTCTTAGAAAAGAGCCCCTTCAAGGCTTCTAGTCCTCTTCCCTCGAGTTTCTTCATATTGAGAGTGAATTATATATTACCCCTTCGGAGGGTTTATATAGGCTAAGAGTACATGACAAAAGACCACGACGAAGGAGAGAGAAAGTGAGGGCAAAATGGTAAATTATTAGTCTATGATCATGTTGGACTAGGGCATGAGCGATGGTCCATGGTCCATGGTGGACCATATATATGACTTATCCTCACATGCCTTGGGTTCTTGCTCCTAGCCCCCTCTTCTTCTTTTTTAGGTCCTTTCACCAATTTGATTATAAAATTAAGGTTTCACTTCTTCACTTCCTTTGACCGATGTCATGTATAGACTTGAGCCAACTTTCTTGGCATGTTGAGTGAAGTAGAAAAAATGTTTACTTAATCTTCGCCACACAAGATTCGTGGCCTGGCCCATATAAGGAATTTAATTTTACTAAAACAAATTTGAACTTGAAATTTTCCACATATATAAACATCGATCGCTTATAATTTTTCTTGTTCAGTATTTATTAAAATTTTAATAATGGTTTTTATTGAGTTTTCACTATAAGGTGGTTTTCACTACATATTCCACCAAAGTTTTTTTTTCATGTGTGTATTTTTACTAGTATATGAACTAAGGAACGATATAAGTTTTGGTGTGACCGCCGCCTCAAGATGCTGCCTGTATTGCATAGTAGTACAATGCTCTGCTTGAGTTGGAGAAGATGACCAATCTAGACTTAAAGGGCGGCTTCCCTCAACAGAGGCATTTGTGCACTGAAAATCTTCTGTTTCCTTCTTCTTCTACCTCCGTCCGTGCACGAGAGAGAGAGATAGCTAGCAAGGGTCTGCTCCATCATCGATCCCTTGGATGAAAAAAAGGGGCTACCTGAATCAAAACGTTGCGAGAAAGAGGTTTACAAAATACATAGCACAAGTTCTTCTTCCAATTCCTAGCTATTGAGGAACCATAATTTTGTCAATAAGATTTTAAAGCACCAAAGTGTTCACGAATTATTGGGGTCCTTTTTGAACTTTTCCTAGACCTTTAGGGTTTTTCTGCAGATATATGTTTTGAACTGCGCAGGCAGAGCCACGTAATTTTGCGAACTGCCGGGGGCTTTTTTGTAGTTCCTGCAAAATCAACGGGCAAAAAACATTGACCCGGTGAGCGCAGTCCCAGTCGGGCCGAGTAATCCCATCTTCATTTTCTTGTTTTTTTTCTGTCTGAATTTTACTCCCGAGCAGGCCCCTTGGGCCGCTACTTTTTGTATTGAGCGTTGAGTTGGCATTTAATTAATAAATCATCAAAATTATGCTAAAAAACCATCGGAATTCCATTAACCCAAAACCAAAAATACTGCTGGTAACCAAAGTTGCAAGAAAAAGGTTTACACAATTCATAGAGAGGAGGCAAAAGATTTGAAAGAGGCATGAGCATGATGTTCACATCGCTGGCATGCGTGCATCATACATGCCCTGTTTAGCACTAGTACAAATAGCAAAGAGCGATTATCAATTACATTACGAATAGGGCAGCTGGTGAGCGCATTCCAAGTTGGGCCCGAGGTCGCGGACGCCGAGGATCTGCCTGTAGCGGCGGTAGAAGCCGATCCTGCCGTCCGCACGCGTGTCGCCGCCGTTGCACTCGATCCCGCAGTTGATGATGTTGGTGGTGAGCCCGAACCCAGCCGTCCAGTTCGCCCCCACGTCACGCTCGTCCGGCACATACAGCCCCACCATGACATCATGTTAAAATGGGAAATAAAATAAAACCTAAGACGGAGTTTAAAATGGGAAGGTGGGAGTACGAAAAAAACTTTGTCGAAACATGTGCAAGTAGGATCAGTTGTGAAGCCCTCCCAATTAAAAAGTCAACGGTGAAAACGGATTATGAATCGGACTGACGATTTGAGGTATAGACCATTCTAAATTTCGAGAATCAACTAGAGATATTTTTCTTGTGCGCACGTTGCAATCCTATTTTCACGTTCAGATATGCTCTAACCAATTAGCAAAACGTAAAGAAAAGCTAACCACTAGCTAGCACAGCTAGCAGCACCAGCAACAGCAGACTGCATGCAAACAACGCTTGAGCGCGTCGCGCAGCAACGCGCGCTGGCTATAATTTCCGTTTATTGTTTGAGGGAAAATTAGTTCTGTTGATTAAGAAAAAATGACAGCTCGTTTGGCACCCCTCCATTCATTTCATTTGGTAGAAATGAAATAAAACCTAATTTTCTATAGGATTTTAGTTGGTTGAATTTGAATTCCGGGTTCAAAAATCATGTTTGGCTACCACATGGATTTGTAGAATAGAGACAATTCCAGTGAAATGATGTCTTTTAGAGAGAATTGAGGTTGGTTGTAGTGTGATTCCATGAAATTGCAAATCGAATCCATGTACTTCATGTGTCCAACAAAGGATGTCTCAACTTTTACTAAATTTGAATGCATCTATACACTAAGTCATATCTATGTACATCTAAATTTTGACAAACTTGAGACATCTTTTGTTGGACGGGGGTAGTAGTCAAGTTAGTTTCTAGAATTCAAAATAAATTCCACAATTCTAGCCCCAAATGATGGATGCCAACGAGCTGTGAAGGTATTTGAAGCGTTGCCGCGTTGGGCCTTCTTGTTAATTTGCATCTTGGGTCGCTTGGGGCTGAGGTCACTGTGTGGGCTTTGGAGGCTTGGATCGAGCGTGGGAATCGCGAGCTTTTTATCCTGTCACCTTCCTGTAAAAAAAAAATTGTATCCTGTCGCCTCAACCCCTCGCCTCTGGAGCCTGGCGGCGCCGCTGGGGATTAGGGAAGAGGGAGCCAGGGAGGCTGGGGCCTGGGAGGAGGAGGACAGCGTGCACCTGAGGTGCAACACGGTGATCCTCAGAGTACCCATTGATTCTCCTTAGTTCAAACAAATGAACTAGTTTTTCAAAAAGTTGTTCCATTTTAAAACTTTAGTTTATTTGCTTGATCTAAGTAGGGTCAAAGGGTATGATGAGGGTCACAAAGTTGCAGCTCTGTGCACCAGGGCCCGCGACCACGGCTCAGGCCGCTGCTCAACAGCTGAAGAACGGCAGCAGCTGGGGCCGGGAGGGCGGCTGTTTCTATTTGCCGCTTTTCTCCCACGCTGCCTCGGGCCTCGTTCGGCTGACCTGTTCTTTGGTGATGCCCTTTTTGGAAGGTCTAATGCGAGTTAAAGATGAGTTCTTTAATAGAGGTGTTTTCATTTTAGAAGATGGTCGTGGTACTCGGTTTTAGGAAGATACTTGGCTGGGGGATAGCGCTCTAGCGTCTCAATACCCATCATTATTTAACATAGTGCAACGGAAAGATGTTTTTGTTGCCGATGTTTTATCGACGGTACCCCTGAATATTGGATTGAGGCGACTACTAACCGGCACTAAGTGGACAGCGTGGTTATACTTAGTACAGTGATTAATGGTGGTTAATCTTTAGACCTAGCCGGATAGATTGTCTTGGATCGAAGCTAACTATTTCTAGGGGGTTTCTCGGTTAAATCCATGTACAGAGATATTATGGATAGCCCATGGGTTTTTCGCGTAAATTGTTGCATCTGGGTAAAATAAGTGGGTATCCATTGATGAATTTTTCGATATGTTTCTACTGTGATTGTACTTACATACTGAGAATCGTATAAAATTCATGTGCACCTTTCAAAAAAATACAATCATGTGGGCGGTGCGGACAATTTTGATATTTTTTGCATCAACCTTTTATACTTTATAATTCGTCCAAATTTGAGTTTCTGCCGTCCTTTGCCATGGTTGGTACTTGGAAGAGGGGTCCATAGGATCGATCGAGTAGTCAAAAAATGAGGACACTTTCAAGACGAAAAAAAAATTAACGTGCTAGAACCAAAAAGTTGGGAGGAATCAGGACAATGGACGGAGCTCCCGATGGGGCGAGGCAGGACGTCCTCCTACCTTGATTTCGGCAAAAAAATACATGCACTAACTAGCTAGCAGGTACTCATATTACGATCAGTATGGCAGTTGGTGAGCACAGTCCAAGTTGGGCCCGAGATCGCGGACGCCGAGGATCCGCCCGTAGCGGCGGTAGAAGCCGACCCTGCCGTCCGCCCGCGCGTCGCCGCCGTTGCACTCGATCCCGCCGTTGATGATGTTGGTGGTGAGCCCGAACCCGGCCGTCCGGTTCGCCGCCGCGTCACGCTCGTCTGGCACGTACAGCCCCGCCATGACGTCGTGGCAGGACGGCTTGGGCGGCCTGGGCGTCATCCAGAACCACAGCGCCGTCTCGAACGCCACCACAGGGTCCTCCGCCACTGTCTCCGGCGACCCCAGCCCGTCGAAGCCCAGCGCCTCCCCGGCCGGCCCGTAGTTGTAGTTCCAGGAGAGCTGCATGGGCCCGCGGCCGTGGTAGGATTTGTTGGCGGCGCAGGCCCATTGGGTGTTTGTGGCGGCGGCGGCGTCGCAGTAGCTGCTGGGCGGGTTCAGCTCCTCCTTGAAGCAGAGGCCCCAGGAGTACGGCCCGTCGGGGGCCGTGGCCCAGCCGCCGGTGGTCTCCTGGGAGATCTGGGCCAGGAACGCGGCCACCTCACGCCGGCGCGTGTCGGCGTCGTCGTGGCCGGCCGAGGCGCCGAAGCCCGGGAAGCGGGCGGCGGCGCGGAGGAAGGCGGCGTAGGAGTAGAAGCCCTTGGCGGGGCACGCGGCGTCGTCCTTGTGCAGGAACATGGCCCCGTAGAGCTTCTCCGTCAGGATTGACGAGAGCTGCGGCGGCGCGCGGCGGTAGCGGCCGCGGAACACGTGGCGCCAGCCGTGCCAGTCCCACCACGCCGCCTCTGCGAGGCCGGCGTTTGACGCGATGATGGCTAGTAATACGAGAGGAAGAAAGGGGCGTGCCATCGTCGTTCTGGCCGGATAGCTAGATATATACGAGCTTACGAGACTAGATATGATATGAACAATTGGAAATACTCTTGCCCCTTGCACATATATATGTAGTGTTACTGTGTTGTTAGCTAACTTAGCTTGCTGGCTGGACTAACACGCGTGCGGCGAGGCATCTTCGCTGCTAGCTGCCGGGCTGCCTGAGACGAGATTGCTTTTGACTTGATCTGATATATAGTCAACTGTATTCTGACCATTGGAACACGAGCTAGGTCAATGGCTTCGACATCTCTCGATCCCGGCGTAGGGGACCGGCCGGCAAGGAAGCGTGCATGTGCATGCACGTGCCCGATGCATGGATATATATATATATCGATGGATCTAACACTTGACCAAACTACTTGAAAAGGTGCAAACCGTGAAAACTTTATCGAAAAAAGTTCAAAAAATTCTCAAAAAAATTAAATACGTTAGAAAAGTGATGTTTTATACATGTGTAAATTTCAAGTCCAAACTCAATGGCGTTTGGTAGCAGCGAAAAAACAAATTCTGCATGAATAGTGATATTTCAATGTTTGACACTATTCATTGTAAATTTCTCTTTTTAATTCCTTCCAAATGATTTTGACTTTGAACTTGAAATTTTGCAGGTGTGTAGAACACCACATTCCCAACATATGGTATTTTGGTAGAATTTTTTTGAAACTTTTAAACATGGTTTTTATGAAGTTTGTGTTGGAAATCTGCCCTAGAGGCAATAATAAATTTGTTATTATTCATATTTCCTTGTTCTTAATAAAGGTTTATTATCCATGCTATAATTGTATTAACAAGAAACTAAATACCTTTGTGGATAAATAAACAAATACCGTGTCCTTAATACGCTTCTACTAGATTAGCTCGTTGATTAAAAGATGGTTAAGTTTTCCTAACCATAGACATGTGTTGTCATTTAATAACGAGGTCAGATCATTAGGAGAATGATGTGATGGACAAACCCAAACCTAAGCATAACTTTTGATCGTGTCACTTAAGTTTAAATTGCTAATGCTTTTATTATGTCAAGTATCATTTCCTTAGACCATGAGATCATGCCACTCACTAGTACCGGAAGAATACTTTGTGTACATCAACCGTCATCTCGTAACTGGGTGATCATAAAGGTGTTCTTCAGGTATCTCGGAAGGTGCTTGTTGGGTTGTATGGATCAAAACTGGGATTTGTCACTCCATGTGACGGAGAGATATCTTTGGGCCCTCTCGGTAATATAACATCCTAATGAGCTTGCAATCATGTGACTAATGTGTTTAGTCACAGGATATTATATTGCAGTACGAGTAAAGAGAACTTGTCGGTAACAAGATTGAACTAGGTATGGTGATACCAACGATCAAATCTCGGGCAAGTAATATATCGCGAGACAAAAGGAATTGAATACCGGATTAATTGAATTCTCGACATCGTGGTTCAACCGATGAGAGCTTCGTGGAATATGTGGGAACCATTATGGACATCCAGGTCCCGCTATTGGTTATTGTTCGGAGAAGTGTCTCGGTCATGTCCACATGTTCTTGAACCCGTAGGGTCACACACTTAAACGCTTAATGTCGCTAGGGTTCTATGAAATAATAGATGGTGATATCGAATATTGATTCAGAGTCTCGGATGGGATCCAGGACATCACGACGAGCTTCAGAATGGTCCGGAGATAAAGATTTATATATGGAAAAGCTGTTTCAGGGTTCCGAAAAAGTTCGGGGTATTTTCGGTATTGACCGGGAATATTCTAGAAGGTTCCGGAAGTTCTCAAAAGGTTCTGAAATGTTTCGGAACATTTCTGAGAATTTAATTGAGCCTTTATACGAATTAATTGGAGCAATCTAATTACCCTAGGCCCATTAGGGGAGAGGGAACCATTGGGGACTCCACCACGAGGTGGAAACCACGTACTTGGGGAGCCCTCACGTGGGAAGGAGTCCCGGGACTCCTTTCCCTCCCCTTGCCAGCCCTAGCTCCTTCTTGGAGGAGGGGGAAACCCTGGCCACCACCCCCTATTGAAATAGAGGTGAGGGGCAGAGGGAGAGGACATACCAAGCCCTCAGCTGGATCTCTCTTCTGAGCCCCCCTCCTCCTTCTCTCTCGCGCGCAGCAAAGCCCTACCTGCGGAGCTCTCCACCATAGCCACCACCACGCCGTCGTGCTGCTGGAATCTCATCGACCTCTTCCCCTCGCTTGCTGGATCAAGAAGGAGGAGATGACGTGAAGCTGAACGTGTGGATACCAAGGAGGTGCCGTCGGTTCTGCACTGAGATTGATCTCATCGAAAGTTCCACTACGCCAACAACGATCCCGTGATCGTAACGCTTTGTGATCTACGAGGGTATGATCCTCATAATCCCTCTCGTTACTTACATTTAGTAGATATGTTCTTGGGTTTCTTTTGCACTTCTCGTAGGAAAAATTTTGTTTTCCATGCAACGAACCCATCAGTTTGCACGGTTTGCACCGAATGAAGGTTTTCACTTAATACACCACCTTTATGTAAATTGTTAAACATGCCTGCAAATGCCCGCGCCTCCGATCTCTTCTGGCTCTTTGCTATTCCTCCGGTCCCGAATTATCTGGCGTGGATTTGTATAAGAATATATACAGAGCCACGTCACTTAATTTGGGATGACAGAGGGAGTATTACATATGACAAACTCAACACAAGAGGGACATCTGCAAAGAGGATGGTTCGTCCATCTCTGTGATTACAAATGTGGACTAGCCGGTGGTCACCACGTGCACTTCAGGCCGGCCGGAAGACACCAAGCTGTCAGATAGCACTCCGCCCCTCACCATGCTCCTCTCCAATATCCAAACAGATCCACACCTTTCTACAAAATCTGCAGGAAGTTTCAAAAATTAAGAGATTAACCTCCAGAAATTTTGTGGTGAGCTTTCAGCAAAAAAAACTTCCTGGCGGTTTGGGACAACTTCCAAAAAATTGGATGAACTTTAAAAAAATCAGGACAAAGTTTCAGCAAAATTTATAAAAAATGGATGAACATACCAAAATTCATGACACAGTTTAAACATATCTTTGGTGAGCTACCAAAAAAAAATCCTTTTTATAATGACATCTGATGAGGAAGATATTTGGAATTCATGACGCTATTGGATGCAAGAGTATATGGCAGTATCATTCAGCACAATCCTGCTCCTGTGCCTTTTCAGTGGATCTGTATATCTATATGTCTCACGAAACAAAAGTTTTTCTTTTGGCGAGAAAGAATTTATATGTTGAACCCAAGGATTGTGTGCTCTGTGATGATCATGCCATTGAAAATGGTTGATCACCTTTTCTTCTCTTGTCCATTTAGTCAGAGCTTTTGGTGGAAACTTGGTTTTGATTGTGGAACACCGATATCCATCTTATTGACATGCTCATATCAACTAGTCAGAATCAGCTGCATAATCCTTGTTTTAAGGAGGCTCTTATTCTGGGATGTTGGAGCTAGCTTATGGAATCACAGCAACAACATCATTTTCCATGCTGCATTTTTTATGTTCCAGAACTACTTCACTGATGTGAGGCATAGAGCTAAACCTAGTCTGAAGGAGGGCATGCAAGTTTGTCTTGACACCATTGATTCCTTTTTTTTTGCAGTTTTTGTACAGCTACACCGCTTTGTACATATATCCATCCTTTATTATAATATAAAATTGCACAGTAGGGACCTTCCCTACTGTTTTGTGTCAAAAAAAAGGTACCAAAAAAATATGAATCTAGATCTGGATCACCACTAAAGAAATTAGGAACATGCACTAATGGATTTTCATGTTAGAAGCGGATCCAACGGAAAATGGGGATTTATCGGGATATTGTCCGTCCCCATCCTGGGGTCCTCATCCAGGGTTGTTGCATTTGTGCACAGGCTTTATGCAGGTGTGTCATGATAAAATTAGTATAGATAATTAAATTTGTAATGGATATAGAAAGCAAGAATGCGCTTCTGACAAACAAAATTACCACTTCCGTATCAAAAGTCATATACAATACTGCAAAAATGCTTGGTATATATAGTACAACCAATTCCAAATTGGTGCCCGATCGAATAGGAAATCACACTAGGTTATATATAAGGATGGCAAGGATGACTTCCCGGTAAAACAATTAGGGCTTCCAAACCGGTGTCCGATTGACTGTGCGCATGGGAAAGCACACACTAGGTTATAAGGATGGCAAGGATGCCTTCCACACAAAAAAATATTTCAGGGCTTCCTCAACAATCATACATAATTCTACGATCAAAATCACTAGTATTTATAGTTCAACCAACTCTTAATTGGTGCACGCCTGCATAGGAAATATTCTTGTGTTTTCTAAAACAAGCTATGCTCAATGAAAATTAATTGCCGATTACTTTGTTTATAATTAAACTTGACTCATTTCAACTCTATTGGTCTCGAAGGGTCAAAAGTTTGATAAGTTACACATTTCAATCATAACTCGACGTTAATGCATCTCTAGCAATTTTTATACAAAATTAATATTATAACGGATATTAGGTTATTGCGCTAGTTTGTAAAGAAGGAAACAATGCGCTAGTTCATAAATGAGGCCTTGCATCAATTGCTGCCAAAATTTGCACCGCAATCCCTTATAGTTTGACCTAGCCCTTAAGAATCAGTGGGCTTAGATTAGACTTGAGATAAATGCATGTACATAGTTCGACAACCGGGTTATTATCAACAAGAGATCACACACAATTATAGCAACACCACAAGTGTGAGCCACTACACACTCCTTATGGGTTACGTAGATATGTTTGAAACTTCATTTGGTATATGCGGGGAAATTATTTTACTTTGAAACGTGTATGATTCAACGGATTTCAACATAATTTACATCTAGTCCCGTTGTAATATGTAACATGTTATTGAACGGTTAAAAAGTTACCCATAGGCTCCAAATACAACACGATCTTAATGTGTGCTATAGCTATTAGCAGCAAATTAAATTAGTAGCAGTTGTAGGTTACCGTACTATAACAAACGGAATTACGGACATAAAAAATGTGTTTTGGACAAAAAAAATTATATATTTATAAACAATCATACATAGTATGACTTGAAAGCGCTTATTGTAGTTCAACCTACTCCAATTTGGTGTGAGGTGGCATGGAAAATTCATTGTTTTGTAAAACGAGGATATTGTGCTGTTAATTCAGTCTAAGTGATGTTTTCTCTTTCATCACAATATCGTCACATGTTACACTTTATGAAAATATGTGGTGATAGTCCAGTACGAGAACATATATTATGACATGTATTTGTAGATTTTTTGTCGTGCCCACCGCCGGTGAAATCACTACAATGTTTCACCATTGAACTTTAACCCATTCATGATTGTCTCAAGACAAGCTAGCACAAAAGGGGTATTAGAACGAAACATTAATTGCATGCAATGAAAGTTTATGTCGTTTAGAAATATGCACCACATTAATTTGGTTGTGGCACTTTGGCACCATGATACAAACTTTGCATCTTCCCGAACTTAGGTAGCAGTGTTAATGTGCATCGTCCATAATACTATCACATATCCAAAAAAAGCAAACATGTTTTTGTTGAATGAAATTGTATTTTAATTCACATATTATCTTTTTCTTATTCTCTTACTATCTTACCTTAGCTTTGGGCCATGGTCCTACAAACTATCTCTAGTTGCTAGTCTTTTTGATGCGAAATTTCGTATGGTATTTCAGACGGAACCATTATCGCCTCATACTATTTGATGTGAATTTGTGTATGCTTGCGTCTGTATGTTGCATTCTTCATTTCTTAATTTCTCGCTTTCAACGTCGCCGTGTCAACATGGTAGTTTGAACATGCCGCTGCCAGTACATTGCTTTCGTCTGACGACCTCTCTGGTAGAGGGATATAATAAAGTGCCAATAACATGTGCACTGGTTCATTCTAGCGGGGTACGTGCGATATATTTAAGAATCTTTCTACATTATTGGAATGCATCATTAACATTTAATCTGCATATTTGTTGTTGTGAAATTGTCAAATCGTATTTGTATTAACTATACCAAAGTGCTACCATCTTTCTGTCAAACTAAAATGAGGTGACCACAAAACCTACATTAACAAAAAGCTCTTCCCAAAAAACTCTTCCCATGATATAATGTGTAGAGTTGATCCGTGCAATCAAATTACTTTCAAAGTGACTATGTTTCTGCAGATCATCACTTATTTTTTACATACATAGATTTCACACTACATCGTCTCTTTATATTTGTTTTCCAACTAAAAATGCATATTGTTTCATGGCACTCCATACATGTTTGAGTCGTAAATTGTTGTCACTCGCATTGGGCTTTTGGACATTCACTATGTTGTTCATAAGTTAGTTACAAATATGTGAGACAACTAAAATATTGCCCACACAAGTGTGTACGGTCCAGTACGGCACAGTACAGACGCAAGCACTCACACACACGCACGTACACTCACCCCTATGAACGCACGCACGCACACCCTACCCCTATGAGCACCTCCGAGAAACTGAGCCACCGGCCGAGCATCTTGAGATTGACGAAGTCGTCGCAGGCGCCTCGTAGTTGACGGGTACGCCACTCCCACTAAAAGCACAATGCCAGTTAAATCCTGGAATAAATTCAGGAAATGCAAACACCCAAACCAAATGTGGGACTTGAACCTGGGTGTGCTGGTTCCACCACAAGGAACCAACCACCTGACCTAGGCTCAGTTCACGGATGTGAGGAAATATTGTTGTTAAGATAAGTGAGATGAAATATTTTTATTGAGATACACTCATGTGATGAAATGTTTTTTATTTACATAAATTTAAGGATAAAATATATTTTTATTAGATATCAAGATCAAATTTTTTTTATAAGATATACATCTCCAGAGCATATCTTTTGTAATTCTTTAGAAGCAGAGGGCCCAAAATTAATTGACGTGATAAATATTTCCAACAGGATATGTGTGTATAATATATTTTTGAAATGACATAATTAATTCATATATATATTTTTGTAAAGCCATTATGTAGTTTCCAAAGAATTATTGGCTATATAATGTGCCCCTGAGTCCCTCCGTCTCCTCACACCAAACAGATCGAAGCTGCCTATACACAACCCTTCTTCCTCCATCCACATCTCTGAGTGTGTAGGTACGTAGCCCTTGAGCGCAATGGCTCGTGGTAAGGTGAAGCTCCAATACATCGAGAACAACGCCAGGAGGAAGACAACCCTGAAAAGGCGCCTCAAGTGTCTAATCTCGAAGGTAAATGAGCTCAGCATCCTCTGCCACGTTGTGGCCCTCCTCGTGGTGTACCGCAACGCTGACGTGCAGCAGCCAGAGGTGGTGTGGCCGTCGATGGAGCAGGCCGTCGCGGTCGCTGAGGAGTACATGGCCGTGAACACCGAGAAGCTGAAGAAAGATCTCGACGGGCTGGGCCTTACCCAGGAGCTAGTGGCCAAGGAGAGAGCCAAGGTTCAGAACTTGCAGCAGACTATCCAGACGAAGCAAATCATCCACAACCTCTTCATCCGCCGGCAGACCTTGAACGCTCAGGGCCTCACGCTGACACCAGAAGTTGACCACGAGCTCAGGAGCCTGAATCTACAGGTAACCACCGACATCCAGTGTCAGTTGCAGAGCACCCTCAGGGCTGTGAACGACCAACTCAAGGAGAAACGCTCCGGGAGCACCTCGGCGCCTCCTGCTGCTGAGCTTGAAGCTCCTGTGGCGCCGGATGATGTTCCAGCTGTGGCGCCGATGGAGATGGATCCGTCCCATGCCGCTGATGCTCCCATGGCTGCTGGCCTGGGAGGCTTCTTCATTGACGAGGAAGACGACTTCACCTTTGACGAGGAAGACGACTTCGACATTGACGGCGACGGCAGCGACCTTCTAACCCCGGAGCAACTTCGTGATATCCTCGCGAGGATCGGGATATAGTCGCCCCACCGCCGCCCAATGACACGACTGATCCTCCAGCTGCATTCATGGGGTCGTTATCGGGCATTTGCTCTAGGTTGTCTTCCTTAAAACAAACAATAATTGTCGGTGCTCTCAGAGCCATGGGTTAGTCCAATAAAGTTCGTTCCATGTTGCATTTTTTTTACAGTGAGTCACGTGTTATTTGCTCTACAAGAGCTGCTAGCATGAATTTCAACGCTTAAATATTATTTGGTGTGTTTCTTTCCTTATATATGTCCATTAATTGTAATCCACAGCGATTCTATGTATGGATCTTGCCTCTTATGAATTAATGGAAAATATTTTTGTCCACCTACTAATTTATTAGGATTTTACTGTCGTCCATTTTAATTAATTGTTCCCTATTTTGTTTTGTGTGTGACGACTGAAGGATTTTACTGTCGTCCATTTTAATTAATTGTTCCCTATTTCGTTTTGTGTAGATGGCATGTCAACTTTTTTTTTTTTTTGAGAATGCATGTCGACTTCTATCCATCAGGATTCTGTGAGGCTTTGAGATGAAATGAGAGGCCCAGCCCATGTACCATCTAAACGGTGCGGCCGTAGCACGAGGGGCCCTGCCGATGCACCGTACTAGTAAACGTGTATGCAGATTTATGGAAATGCAGCCGTGCAGGTAATTTAACTTGATTAGTGCTTCAACGGCAGCTATAAAAAAAGAGACTTTTTCGATGGCTCAATAGTAAATCGTTTGAAGTCTCAACACCAGCACGTCTCTCCCTCCTGGTAAATGTTATTCGCATCGGCTGCCATACAAGAAAACTATTCACGGTGGGGGAAAGAACGAATACACACAGGGGTTGTGTTTCTTTTATCTTTTGAAGACAGTCAATCACTTCAAGCTACTGTTATAGGCTTAGGTAGCTTATATAACTTTATATCCACAGATATATAGCTCTGCTTGTTTGCAACATGTGTCGTATTCAAGGGCGAAGTATCTTTTCTGATATGGTCACATGGTTTGTTAATTTTGAGCATCATTGTGTAGTTAGTTTTATTTTTTTACTGTCACTGTTAATCTCTTCAGGAAAATTGATCAAAAGAGAGCTAAGACACTGGATCAACCACACAAATTATCATACTCATAATAGTAAAAACATGTCTTGGACTAACCATATTGTATCATTGCATAGGACCATATCACCTATAACTATTATCAAGAAAACAGATCGATCCATAACAACCTGTATTGTACTCTAACAACTTGTCTCAGATACAATTGTATTTAAGTTAGAGATAATTAAGGAAATGGAGATAGGAAGATTTAAACCTGTAACAACTTGTATTGTACTCTATATATAACCATATCAGGGTCGGATCAAAACACTGAACATCGTGGAATGCAATTTAGGATTCCAATACCTTTCTATGTACAGCTCTTTTTCACAACGAGCTAAAAAATATATTTTATATATTTGTAGACCGGCCATCTTTCTACAGCTCTTTTAGACCCAGCATCATACCTTTTCCCGGCCATCTTATATATTCGTAGACCGACCCTGCTTGGACTCGCAAACTTGTTGTCACCACTCACCATCATGCAGGGCTGTGACTATGCGTCTGTGAAGCAACCTTTGGTGTGTGTTTTTTCTTTAGGAAACGTGACATTTTCATTAACTTATAGGCAACGAACAAGTGGCTCGCCATGCGAGACTAGTTACAACGTCGGAAGGAATCAAGCCATACCAAAAGTTATGTATGGTAATATGAGAATGAATGAATTATGATATGATACTCGGATGCCTATATTTCTTTGTTATCGATCTTCACTGCACAAATTTAAGGTCATGTACTATGTGCTCATGTGTGTCAAACTCAGTTTTTGCTTGGGGACAAGAAAAGGTCCACATTCTTGGGAAGAAATTAAAATCTCCTTCTGGAGAATGTAAAATATGTTCTTCAGAGGAGTATAGCTCAACCCGGTTAGCCTAGTTTTGAAAACCGGAACCGGACCGGCGGTCCGACCGGAAAAATCCGGAACCAGAGCCCTGTGCGGTCTGTTAAGCGCACTGGACCGGACGGGCCACCGGACAGGGAAAACCGGGTGAACCGGGCGGTTTTGACGAAAACTGCTGAACCTGACGGTTTGGCCCGAACCGGCCGGTTCAGTTGCCGTTCCAAAATCGCTCGCCTCCTGGCCGCACTCCGCTCGATTCAGCGGCCGCTCGCCGCCGGCGCCGCTCCCTTCCCGCCTCGCCGGCCTCCTGGACGCACTCCGCCGGGCTGCCGCTCGATTCCACGGCCGCCCGCCCCCCGGCGCCGCTCCTTTCCCGCCTAGCCAGTCTCCTGGCCGAGCTCCGCCGGTGCTCGTTTGATCCCGCGGCGGCCTCCCGCCGCCGGCGCCGGGCACGGCTCCCTTCCCGCCTCGCCCGCCTCCTGCTCCATTCCCGCCTCGCCCGATCTAGCGTTGCGCCCGTTAAAAAAGAGGAAGGAGATGGGGACGAGCACAGATCACTGGCGGCTAGGTTTGGAAGACGAACGAGGAACGACCAAACGATGCAGCAGGAGGAGGATCGTGGTCTTGCCTGGGCCTATTGGATTTTTAACATAATGGGCTTGGCCACGTGGGCCTTCAACTTAGAGAGAGTCTCACGTAATGGGCTTGGCAGACGTGGGCCTCCAACTTAGAGACAGTCTCACGTAATGGGCTTGGCCGACCTGGGCCGACTTAGGCCATTTTATTGCAGCATTTACGAATTAAAATATTTAATTATTTTGTATCTTACAAAACTAAACTTGTTCAACTGGTGAAACGGTGGTTCGACCAGAAAAACCTGAACCGAGAGCCTCACCAGTTCGATCACCGGTCCGGTTTTCAAAACTAGGTCAGCTTCCAGATCTTGCCAAGTTTCTTGAACATGAGGGACACATTCAGCCTCCATTGAGCATAGTACGTGGCACGCCAAGAAGCGCCATCGAGGAGCATGTTCTTTCGTACTCCCTCCATCCAACAAAGGATGTCTCAACTTTGACTAAATTTGAATGTATTTATACACTGAGTCATGTCTAGATACATCCAAATTTTGACAAACTTGAGACATTTTTTGTTGGACGGAGGGAGTATAAAACATCAGATAAAGCTTGGCGAAAGCATAGATCCTCCTCCATGTCTACACATCTTCACTAATTTGCGCTTCTGGACCAACAATCCAACATCTCTCACCTCCGCCGCATCGCCTTCCCAATTGTCGTCTTCTCCAATCAGCGGGGCGAAAGAGACTCACCAATTGTTCGCCCCCTTCACTTGCTCTGCTCCGTTGGCAAATACAACGCCATTGGTATCAGCAAAGTCATGCACGGCTTTGTAGTGTTCCCAGGAGTAGAATACCTCGGCCTCATATTTTTCGGGCATTGTAACAAAGGAAGTGCTCCCTAACGATGGGCCCCAAGGAAGGGAGGCCTGCATGACCGGACAAGTAATTAAACTCTGCCTGTTGTAGAGCTGGAGGTAACCCCTCGGAGGCTCCGCGGGAGTGATCCCGGTCGTGATCAAATGGTTGTCATACACTATTTCTCCTGCCTACACATGGAACACACGTTTGAATCAAAAGTGGGGAGTTAATTAAAATGGACGAGAGCAATGAATTTACTAGCTGGGATTGTATTGTTCTCCATTAATGACATTGCAAGGTTCATAGAACCATTCTGGCATACAATGGACACATTTATAAGGAAAGAAATAGATGAAATAACAATTTATTGCTGAAATTATTTGCTAGCTCATGTAGAGAAATTAAGTAACAGATGTACACCAACTCGACACGAGACAGCAGAATCAACCTAAGAATCCTGTAGTAACAAATGTTTGATTAAAGGGAAAGAAAATAAACTAAAGCATGTAATAACTCGATCGACCACCGTGCCTATGCAACAGCATCTAAACATGACGTTGATCTACTAGGGATCGGAGGGTGGCTGCGGCGGCGGTGCAAGTATCCCAGTCTTGACGAAAACTTCTCGAAGTTCCGCTGGAGTAGGAAGACCACTACCGTCGCCGGCAACGTCCACCGCGTCGAGCACTTTGAAAAGGAAACTTCCATTGCGGGGCTCGCTATCCAAGGTCATGGGCGGAGCTTCAGCAGCTTGTTGTTGTTGCACTTCCACCACAGGAAGAGCTTCATGCACAGGAAGTCGCTCTGCCATCACTGGAGGAGCAACCTTTAGCAAAGGAACAACTTCCTGTGGCTTCTTGGACAAGAGCCCCTTCGACGCTTCTAGTCCTCTTCCCTCGAGTTTCTTCATATTGAGAGTAAATTATACATTATCACTTTGGAGGGTTTATATAGGCTAGGGATACATGACAAAGACCACGATGTCTCTTGGGGGAGAGAGAAAGTGAGGACAAAATGGTAAACTATTAGTCTATGCTTATGGTGGATTAGGGCATGAGGGGATGGTCCACGGTGGACCATATGACTTATCCTCACATGCCTTGGGTTCTTGCTCCTAGCCCCCTCTTCTTATATTTATCTTCTTTAGGTTCTTTCACCAATTTGACTATAGATTTAAGGTTTCATTTTCCATTGACCCATGTCATGGATAGACTTGAGCAAACTATCTTGGCATGTTGAGTGAAGTAGAAAAAATGTTTACTTGATCTTAGCGACACAAGATTCGTGGCCGGCCATATAAGGAATTTTATTTTACTAAAACAAATTTGAAATTGAAATTTTCCGCATATATCTTTTTCAGTATTTATTTAAATTTTGATAATGGCACTCATGGAGTTTTCACTATAAGTTGGTTTTCACGACATATTCCACCAATTTTTTTTTCATATATGCATTTTTAGTAGTATATGAACTAAAGAACAATATAAGTTTTGGTGTGACCGCCGCCTGCAGAGGCTGCGTGTATATTGCACAGTAGTAGTACAATGCTCTGCTTGAGAGAAAAAAACTGTAGGGGATAATCCCTAAAGTACATTATGAGGGTGGAGTCATGCACACATAAGTCCATCACACACCAAGAGGTGCTTCTCGAATGATCTGTACTTCAAGGACGGCTTCCCTTATATGGGCCATGTCGACAGCTGGGGCCATGCAGAAGCCTGCTAGGACTCCAGAGCTTATGTCCCGGAGCTCGTACGTGCGGCGTTCAGCGCCATGGCCGTCCCGGTCGTGTCATCGCTAGCAGAGTCAGCTACTCCCTGCAGGAGTAAGACGTCGGCATGCTCGGATGATTTCTTCTTCTTCGATCAGCTTCTTCCTCTCGATCGATCGTTCTCGGTTATGCTAAACGTTGCGTGCTCATCACGGATAGCTATATAACGTGACTTCTGTTTCTTCTTCTTCTGGAACATGAAACTGTGAACTCTACGCACTCTTCTGCTGTTCAAAATTTATTACTCCGTATTATAAGAACTCTTTTCTTAAAGAAACTATATTACGGAGTACTATGAAAACTCTGTGTTTTCCGTTTTTTTAGAAAAATAGCCTGGCCCGTTAATTCGCCCAGTTTTGCCCACTGCGATATATATTTTTTTCGAAATTGTGAGGAAAAAATATATTCCTTATTGCTTGGTTTAGTTCGGCCCATAATCAGAAGCTGTGTTGAATCATCGGAATTTTACCACACCAGTATGTTTTGCAGTACTGTGAGTGGTTAATGGGCTGAAAAAAATCCAACAACCTTTCACTATCACATAAAGAAGGCCTCGATGAATGGATCGTAGGCCATAAGAAGCCCATTGACTAAGTTGAACACAGTTAGACAAGCTTATTCAGGGCCCTTATTCCGATGACATTGCTTCCCATTTTCGGCTTACAAAATTCATTGTGCAGAGTTGAGGCTAAAAGAAGACATTATTGCAGTAACTCCACGATACTGTAACCTGCAGCGGACGAAAATGCCTCGTTTCCTGGAAAAAAATAAATCAGGTACCGCTATTAGTTCAGTTTGTTTTTTAAATCATCCGTAACTTTATTCAAATTCGAAAACCATTACACGTACAATGCTTCGGATCATAAACACAAGAAATTACAAAGTAACCCATATGACTGAGAATTACAATGAAAATATTTTGAAAACATATATATTCTCTATGGTCTCAATTTTTGCAACACGAAATACTGTGAAGGCTTTAGTAAAAGAAACTGTAATTAGACTGGAACGACAACATTGTCACTCATACCCCTGCATGAAGTTGATTACCTTCAAAGGTTTCAAAAATCGCCTTCAATCGCCCATCTAAAAAGATGAGAAGCAGTCAGCGTTGCACGTATTTGGGCCGAGAATGATCCCCTAAAGGTGCAGGTTGTCAAAACACATGATCTTTGTCAGAATGCTAGAGAAGGACTTCAAATCACAAAAAGTAAGACCAACAATAGCACCATGACACACAGACAAAAACTCATCAAATCCATATAAATAGATCTGCGAGGACAAGAACTCAAAATCCGCAAGATTGGACATGTCGAATCTGCGATGAGTAAACGCTCTAGCCCCCTCGCACTACCCAATAAGGCACCATCATATTAGAGGAAGAACCGAAGTACATTTATTCTTGACGACAAAACAGCCTCCACCATAGCGTTGCCGATGAAGAACACGAGACTCATCTATACCTATCTAAAAAATACGGACCGTTCCCTTCACCGTCGTCTATCAAACTTCCCAAAAAAATTGTGGGCCCCCAAGATTGCATGTATATTAGGCCTACTAAGCCGACTGGCCCGTTACCTGCACCGAATTGGACTGGAACTCCGCGAGGGATCGCCAGCGGGATCGTTACGAGAGTCGAGCAACAACTCCAAATCTGACGAGAAAAAGATCGCTCTGCCGAAACATTACGGGAGTCGGAAGATGAGACCCGATCGGGCACCCATCGGGCAAGGAATAGAAGCAACGGCCGTCCCCTCTGTCTCCCAGGCGCGGCCACGGCTAGTCCCTCTTCCGTTTCCCAGCCACAACCGTCTCCTCCTAGGGCTAAATTACACGAGGAGATGGCGAATTGTTAGAAGAAGCTGATGAGACAGGCTGCAAGAGAGAATGGTGGCGGCGCCTAGGGCTTAGTAGACAGAACGAGAGACGATGGCCGAGTGTAGAATTGGAGATGGGAGAAGGCGCCTCGATACCTTTCTTCTGTGAGCCTGACGGAGCGAGAGAGATGGACAAACAGGCCAAGTTGATGGGTCATCGAGTCAGGGCTACTGGACCAATTTTGCTTTTGGTCTTTATTTATTTTTTTACAACGGGATTCATCCGTTAATCCTTATTGATCAAAGAGTCCACATTTCGCTAAAAAAAATCAAAGAGTCCACATATTATATAATAAAAATAATATTTATTTAATTAAATATTAATGGGGCGACCCATCGGGTATCCATGGGTATAAACCTATACCCATACCCTATCAATGAGTAATCGGGCGATCCATCGGGTATACCCATGGGCATAAGCGTCGACCCATATCCTACCCATTTGGGTCAGATATCCGCGGGCGAGTTGCCACATTTAATACTTGCTAGCCATATAAAACGGACTCCGGCCGTCACGCAGAGACAGGACTACAAGCAGACAGATAGCCGAGAAGCCAACGACATCAAGTCGTCTGAACTGCCCACAAGTCAGATCCGCTGAACAACTCGAGCAAATAATTGGAAAAGAAATACATGTGCACTGCCAGTTTATTAAATAGGCTTGATTTAATATAATATTAATAAGCTCCTTCAGAAAACCAGGAAAATCAGAATAGTCATACTCAACAAAATAATCAAATGTCTATACTCATAAACGAACATCCAGCTGCCAAAACATAAATTTGCTGGTCCTTCTAACTCTTTGTTTTAACGGCTAAAGTGAGATAGCGGAGAGAACTAAAAAATTAAGTGATTCCGTCTCAAAACTTCTTTGACCGGGTGATGTTATATAATTTTTAGAAGGAAGTGTATTGTTCTATTTTGAAAGACTAGAGCATAAAGACACAATCTTCGGAAGAAATCTTTTTAAAGGGATATTTGGTAATCGTTAAAGAAGAGCAAAGGGAGGTTTTGATGCATATTTTTCAATGTATCATTTTATTTTGTTGTCCCGTTGCAACGCACGGGCATTTCAGCTATCTATCTAAAAAATACGGACTGTTCCCTTCACCACGCGGTTTCGTCACCTCTCAAACTTCCCTACCCCAGTCCCCAATGCTTCCGAACGAAAAAGAGGAAAACCCCTCTGCTTCCGAACGAAAAAGAAGGAAAACCCCTCCCGACGAAGATGTCTGGGCCCGCCGGTCCCTACCCCTCCGTCGTCGCGGCCCAGGTCCAGCAGCCGCACGACCTCTGCCCAGCCGCCGCTCTTGTGCACTGCCGCCTACGCTGCACCGCCTATGCCGCCGTCGCCCTGCTTCTGCCGCTGCCGCACGCCTGCGCCACGCGGTTTCGGCCACCACCGCTCCTGCTGGTCGCCAAATCAAGGTCGGGCCACCACATGGGGAGGTGTCGGCGCACTGGGAAGATGAGATCGTGTCGCCGCCGATGGGACATTCGGACGAGGGAACGGCTGCTGCTGCTTGTGCTAAGAAACAACGGGATGGTGCAGAGCTGCTTCTGCTCGTGCGGAGACAGGAGGATGGGCACGGCAGCTGCTCATGCTGAGGAAAAGGGGAATGGGGGCTGCTGCTTGTGTAGGGCAAGAATTAGGTTGTTCATTACCGTGTTAAGATTGGAGATAATATATCTAAAGGTCATTATGGCAATGTTAAACATGTGCCGTGTTTTATTGATGTAGTAATGCATGGGCGAAAAACTATATGTTCAAACATGTGAAAATTGCTAAAAATATGAGTGGAGCGGCGCAATGGAGCCTCAGTTTAGGATTTCACGATTTTGTTTCTAGATGATTTATGGAGAATTTTGTACTCGATCCGTAACAATGGGCGTATCTATATACTAAAATACGTCTAGACAAATGTAATATTTCGATACTTAATATGAGACTGAGGGAGTACATAATTTTCAGAATGGAAGTTACTGTTGTCTTCTAAGAGATCAGAATATAGACAAAATCTTCGAAAAACCTATTAAAAATGGATGTTTGGTGGACGTCAAAAAAAGCAAATAATTTTTTTAATGCATGTCTTCAAGTGTCTAATTTTATTTTGTTGTTCCGTAGCAACGCACGGGCATTTCAGCTAGTAACAAAAAAAAGCTGCAAACGTCTAGGAGAACCCGAGGTTCCCCCACGTCGCAGCGCCAAGATGACGGCAGGAGGCGAGGGGAACCGACGAATCCCGACTGACGGAGCTGTGATCTATCTTGGAACCCTAATTTCCTCCGTGAGAGCTGCGGCGGCAGGTAAATGGTATTTCAGTTGATTAAGGAAGAAAAACTGAACGTATTTGGGGTCGTTGTCGCGTTGGGCCTTCGGGTTAATTTATATCTTGGGCCGCCTGGGGCTGAGGTCGCTGCATGGGCCTTGGAGGCTTGGCCGATGGGAATCGTGAGCTCTGTATTCGGTATTCCCCTCGCCTCGACGGCCCATCCAGATGACCAGAACACATCGCCTCTGTTCTGAAAAAAAACAGAGTGGACTCTTTTGTTGTTAGAATTTATGAAAAGTATCAGGTTGTAGAAGGTGGAAGGCCCAGGCTTAGGGGGTTGGAGGAAGCGGGAACCCACATGGGTCTGGGTCCCACATGTCAGCCACCACCACGGCACCTTGGGTATGTCAGAGGAGCTGAGTCGGCGGTTGGAAGGGGATCCGTATGATTAGGGCATAGAACGAAGGTCAACAAACAGGTGCACTTTCAATATGAAAATTTAATGTGCTACCAGGACCAAAAAGCTGTGAGAAATTAGGTTACACAACTCATAGCGAGGAGCCAAAAGATTTGAGAACAGCAAGATGTTCGCCGCTACTACCAAAAATACAAAGAAAGTTGCATGTGTGCATCATAGGGACGGTGTGCGGCAGGGCCGGCGACCCTGTTTTCGCGTCGATATGCAAGTCGGCTCCATTGCGGGTGCACTCGATCCAACATTGATGATATTGGTGGTGAGTCCAAATTCGGCTTTCCGGTTCGCCGCCACGTCACGCTCGTCCGGCACATACAGTCCCACCATGCCACCACTTGGGCGGCATGTGAAGATCTCATTTGTTCACATAAATGTTCGATCGATGGAATGATTTTGTATATATAATTATGACAATTTTTTTATTAATATATACATGAACTTTAGGAAATATTTTGATTAAGATACATGAGATGAAATATTCTGGATTTAGATAAATCTAACGATCTAACAAAATAATTTTATGTTTAGTTAATATATTGTGCAATAGTGTAGTACTTGGGTTATGCTTAATTGGTGAAGCTGCTGAGTAGAGGCAAATCTTTACAAAAAAAAGAAAAGAAAAAATAAGAGTAGAAGCATAGAATAAAGTGTTGGTAACATGTCCATTGGTTCATTCTACCAGGTTGCGCTCCCATAGGTTGGTAACATGTTCGATGTTGATGTGAACATTGTCCATTCCTTTTTGTAATAACGGTACCATGTGTCATATTTTTCCATTCAAACTAGTTAAAACGAGGTGACGACAAAGGCACAAAACCTACATTACCAAAGAGCTCTTCCGCTAATTTGGAGTGGCTAAATGAAATAAATTTACTTCACAATGACTACCTCTTTGTTTCTGCAGATCGTCGCTCACTTATTTTGTATATACATAATTGTCGCACTACATCATCATTTCAAAAATTTCAGAGCAAATAATGCATATTGTTTGTTGGCACACATGACTCTCAATCCGAAAAGGGAAGGATTTCTCGCCCTCATAGCGCGCCATCATGTATTTTGCGTTTCCTCAACAGTGCACGTGTTTTGGGATGGCCCGCTGTCAGCGTCCTTGCCCGGGAAGGCCCTCCGATTCTTGGTTAGACTTCCTATTTTCTGCTAGCAGGATAAATAGTTTGAGTAATTTTTTCTCACAAACAAAAATCATTGGCGTAGGAGTAGTATATTAATACTACTATGGTTTTTCGCTATACTAGTACGCACGGCCTGTTAAATAAATGCACATGAAAATTCATGTTTATAAAAAAAAACATAATTTGACATCAATCGGAATGAACGAAACAACGAGTACAATCGAGTATGACATGTGTGTTGTTTGCGCAGACGGTGTTCTATTCCCTATTGTATTTAACATAATTAGACTGTCTAATGGCGTAATTTCATGTCGTGTGCCTAGTGCCACTGTCTATCATGGCCATCCGATCGATGAAAGTCTTGCCTATGTCCCTGATCAATCTGCTGGGTCCGAGTCTGGTAATGCACGACCCGTACCCAGTTCAGCACAGAGCAAAGAATTGCACATGCAGCCCAAAAACTTAAGGCCTGTCACAACCCCTGCGGGCCTGCTATAGCAATCCAACCCCCTATTCCTCTGTCTAACCCAAATCCTAAGCGAGAACCCCCACTATAGCTAGCCAAAGGCCGGGCTTTTTGAAAAAGCTCGTTTTGGGCCCCGCACGATTATAAACGGACCGTGCCAGCCCCGCAACCCTTGTCGGGCCGTGCCTAGGCCTCAGTCTCGATCCCACGGTCCGGCACGGCCCGTTTGGTAAAATTTTTTACTATTTTATATTTCTCAGCATATCTTTTTCCTCAGTTTGGCCCAGTCCTGCACCGGCCCATCCTCTATTTTCTCTTTTTCTCCTGGCCCAGCCCCTGCTGACCTCCTCTAACCTCTATTTCTTATCCGGATGGAGAGGATTCCCATCCCATCGATCCCCAATCCCCCACGAGGCCACGACCTCGACTGCCTCTCACTCGACTCCTTCTCCGCCGCCAGCCAAGCCCCTCGTCTCCGGCCTCTCCGCTTCCAGGCATGTCCTAGAGTGCCTCTCCCTCTCTGTCTTCGGCCGTCCAACAGTCTGGCTTCTCCGCCTCCAGCTCCGCCCTGACCCCTTCTCTCTGCCACGGTCCTCTCAGCACAGCAAGCAGGCGGCAGCGTCCCCGACCTCTCTCCGGCACGGCGGCACCGGCTGCAGCGATGAGCCGGGCTTATTTAGTTTTTTTAGCCCACCGGGCTAGACGGGCGGAGGGAAGCAAAGGTGACGCGACGGGCGGAGGGGAAGGCAAGAGGAGGAGGTGGGGGACGGCGACCACGGGAGAACGGGAGGAGGAGGAGTGTAGGGCTGGAGGCGAAGTGGTGGAGGGTTTTCCTTTGTTCCGTGGCTACGATGGTGGGGTTGCTTTTCGTGGTATGTACCAGTTTGGACCGCGGGTTGAAGGGGCAAATTGCAAAATTCTCGGACGGATGACGACGAAGGAAGCGTTTCTCCCTTTATTATTTGGGTATGTAGATAGATTTATTCGGGGGTGTATGTCGGACCCAGAAATTGACCCATACGAGTATTAAGATGTGTTAGATGATAAGCTAGGACTTCAACCCAAAAAGCGATCATAGCCATAGGCCATGCGGAGTGATATGGTCATAGAGAGCCCGGAGCGTCAACCCAAAGCGATCACAGTCGAGGACTGTGCGGGGTGATATAGCTCCCTCTTCCTTCTCGCCAAGCAGAGCGTCAACCCAAAGCAATCACAGTCGAGGACTGTGCGGGGTGATATAGCTCCCAACTCCTTGACAAGTAGGATCGCTTGCACATCATCAAATCACAGCTTAACAAAGTATGAACCAACCTCTATGACCCTACATACACCGTGCGCATTATAAACATACACGCAGCACGCACGACGTATGTCACCACAATAGGTACCACAACATTCCTCTATGACACAAGAGCAATAATATACAATACTCCTCTGAGTATTAAGATAGCAGAGTTTATTACAAACCATGGTCTCTCGACCAAGTGCAAAGCACACGCGGAAGTAAGTTAAGCCTTAGGAAGGCTGAGTTTAACAAAAGGCCTAAGAGGCCGGAATATAAACAACGGGGGCTTCTACCACCCTACCAGATCATGCCGTCTGGTTGTTCTCACCTTAGGCGTCGTTGTTGATCTCTATGAAGATGCCACCCTCAGAAGAAGGGGTCTCCTCTGAACCAATAGAAAGCGAAATGAGTACGGGAGTACTCAGACAAGACTTACATCAACTTAATAATAGATGCACAGGTGTCAAAGAGGCTTTATGTGGACTTACTTTGCAGAAAGCAAACTTTTACTTTGCAATACTAAATACTTTTGTAAAGAGACTACTCAGAAGTTTATAAACAAGGTACGGAGGCGTACTTGAGTACTCTCTACACTTATCTCCACTCAAACCCCACTATGAGCACCCCCTTGTATCCAATCCCCAAGGAAGCACATCATAGCACTCACACCTATGTTGACAATTTTAGTTGAAGGTTCTAGTTGTCTAATTCAAGACAAGATCACCTAGTCGTCCATCACCGAGGACGCGGCTGTTCGAATAGATTTAACCCTGCAGGGGTGTACAACTTTACCCACACACGCCAACCGTCTGCCAATGTCTGGCCGGGCAACACACTCAGGGTGTGTCGACAGAAGAAGGTTGTCCACGACCGTTACGATGCATCCACCTAATCCATGAGCCACCCTAAAGGGCCGTTCCATGATCACGAGTCTGACAGTCCCCCGGACATGGTCCCAAAAGTTGTGTCTGGGTCAAGTTACCATTCTCCTGAGAGAAGCCTTGCCGAGCCACCCTTACTCGCTCCCTTACTCTTTTACTCTCATCAAGAAAAGCGAACTAACGCAGCTTATGGACCAAGTCTAGACACCTTACTAAGTCGATGCGTGCCCCATAACCCGATGTGTGGTAGTACGCTCGTCTTGGATCAATGTGACCAGAAACCGGTCCTTAAACGGGAAAGATGAGACAACCCACCACGCTCTCCAACGTGGCCTCTCATCGAAACCTTTAGTTGTTCATGCTTAAAAGGCCCCGCCTTCCGACTGCCCTGTTACCCATCCTAGCTAGGATTCTCCAATACTTAACCACAACATCAATCCATTTGATGTGACAGACTAGACAGTCTAAGCATGGCTAAGCAAGTTACAATAAGTAAGGCTATCTATGCTAAACAAGCGACTCTAGTCATGCGGGGTGTGGAGGGGATACATGGCATTGAGGCGACAATGTGATAGCTCATGCATAGGATAGGCTTAACTACCAGCTGAGGCAAAATAGTAGTTGAATCGAATGCATGTATTGACATTTGAAAACAAATAGATAATTTGCAAATGCTGGAGTTCAGCATGAACAAAGGGGTTTTGCTTGCCTTGCTGATCGAACTCTTGAACGTCGGCGGTGTCTTGCTCAAGTTCCGCCTCGTAACTTGGATCTACCGATGAAGAACCAAAACACCGGCAAAAAGAAACAAGCTACGATTACGTTTATTCTCAAGACCAGCATGTAATGCTTGCAATGATATGACATGGCAATCTACAACTCATAAACAAGCCTAATATATCATGCACACAAGTTAAAGGATTCCTAAAGCCACTTATAGAGCTTTAACAATGAATTCCTTAATTAAGAAATAAGCCTAACACTCTTCTTTTACTAAGAACAGTGAGCTACGTTGTCCAAACATTCATGAACATGGCACCAGCAGGTAGATAATATTTGTCTGATCAATTTGATGTACTCACTTGTATTTTTCTGAGCTCGGATGAATTTTCTAGGAATTTTACAAGTTTGGAAGCCAAATAAGCTATTTATCCAAACAAGGAAAATACCTAGCTTTTTATAGCCAACTTTTGTCACTTAGTGCCGGGCAAGCTACAGAGATTGACAAGTGGGTCCAGAGTCCACTGTGCTGCCACGCGGGTTGACCAGTCAACTGACGAGTGGGCCCCGCTGTCAGGATTTTCACCTTTTACCATAAAAGCTAAACTTCCCTGGCAAGCGGGCCCGAGCACTGGCAACCGGACCAAGTGGGCAGCAGCGGCCGGCGGTGACCAAAACACGGCGGTGAGGCTTGAGCTCGCCGGAGTCTCGCCGAAAACGCGCTACAGTGCACGGAATGACGCGCGGTTTGGTTCTGGACGACGAGCACGACAACGCGAATCCAACCATGGCGGCGGCTTGACCAAAAGGTCACCGGAACTTCGCCGATGACAAGCAATAGCAGCGGCCACGGGCGGCGCTAGTCGATGCCGGGGCTACAGTGCCATAAACGACACAGGACGAAGGGGGAAATGCTCAGTGGCTCACCGCGAGTCTACCAGCGTTGATGGAGAGGCTCGAGGAGGCGCGGGAAGGCGACAGTGACGGAGCGGCGGCCAGAGTTGGGGAAGACGACGTCGATCTCGCGGTAGACGGCGTCTTGGGGTCCACGAGTTCTTCGGGAGGCTCAGTCCGGGGCGGAGGTGCTTCCTGACATGACGGCGGAGTCGATGGACGTGGCGCTCGGCAGCGGCGGCGGTGGACGTCGGTTACGTTCGGTGTGAGGGGAGCGATCTAGGGAAAATGGAGGGCACTGGGAGATGCAGCACGATGCGGGGATCATTTATGTGCAAGCGGCTTCGAAGATGGGCCACCTCATCAACCGGAATCATCCGCACGGCGGACGATCGAGTTGAAGCGGGGGCGTGCTCGTGGCGGCCGTAGAGCGCGAATCGCGGCGCTAGCAGGGGTCAGTGGATAAGCGCGATGCGAGCAAGCTAACGCGTGCTCGGGCGCTGCGAACGGTTCAGCCAGTCGACGGCGAAGCAGGAGGTAGCGCCGGCAGTGGCAAGGCTACCACGCAGCTGCTTGGAGAAGAAAGAAATGACGGGTGCGTCCCGTCCGTCAGTGGTTGCGGTGCTAGCTGGGCCAAACTGGGCTGCGCGCAGAAAAGAGAAGGAGAGGGAAGAACTGGGTCGGTTGTGCCCAAGGTAAGTGAGGGTTCCTGTCGGAGCACGGTCTCCGGCATCGGGATGCCGAGCACCCCCTTTTTGGTTCGGTGGAGGGCGAGGTGATCGCTCTTGCGATGGCCGGCGTGGCGATAGACACGAAGTGTAGACACACGAGTTTTTACCCAGGCTCGGGCCACCCGGAGGTGTAATACCCTACGTCCTGCTTCGGAGTTGTATTTCTTAAGTTTGAGTGGGTACAAAATCACTCGGGGAGTTCCGGGGTTGGCTACTTAGTGTGATCGTTGTGCTACGTTCTACTCACCCAGGTTCCAAATGAGCTCTCCCGAACCCTTTGACCGGTGACATTGGTCCTCCTTTTATAGACAAGGGGATACCACAGGTGCCTATGCATGCAGCGTGACATGTTTCCTAAACGCGTATCACGGCCACACGAAATACAATTTTACTCATCCGTGCCGGACGCCATGCAGCGCCCAGTACACTGTACACGGTAGAAAAAATAGTTCGTAGGGTAGTCGCCCTAGCCTTGCTCAGCAAGCTAGGCATGCCGATAAGACTCATGTCGGTGCATTAAATGCACTGCGTCCACCGTCTTGTCCTGTCTTCACTGTTCTGCGGATCCCGCCTGCATGGCCGAACGCGGGTTGTTGGGGTGCACCTTCCCGGCTAGTGCACCGGCTAGTTGCCGGGAGGCCTTCCTTCGGCTTCCCGGGACCGGAGTTGCCGGGAGCATCTTGTGCTCGGCACTTAGCTTTAGCTTCGCAAGGGGTCGTCTCCTCGAGGCAGGCTTCTCGAGCTCGTCGCTTCCCGGGAGTCCTTCCTGATGGGGCTCCGTTGCTGGCGATCCACGCGTCCCGTATCAGTGGACCCCGTGGGCCACTAGTATGACAGTAGCCCCCGGGCGTGGGCCGACAGCCTTGAAGCTTCCAGCGATGCTATCCTCGGTCGATTGCCGGGCTACGCCCTACCCGATGCGTGGTTCCAAGGGGGAAACCCCCTGGTACCCAGCCTCGTGGGCCGCATTTATAGTTCCACTTCTCCGAACGAAACGGTCAGGCGCACGATTTCATGCCTTATCTCCCTTAATCACCAGAGAGTTAAGGCCATGTCGCGCACCCCCCTCTTAATCTCCGATTCTTTAGGTCTCTTTATTGCCGATCGTGGGGGTGCCCGTTGCAGTCCGCCAGCCCCAATAAATACCCAAGGCCGGCGGCGGGGCACTCCCCATTGTCTCTCGCTCTTGCCATCATCTCCTCCCAAGCTCCCCGCTCCCCAACTCTAACCAAACCACCTCCCCAACTCCGCCGATGTCTTCCAAGGGCCATAATCGTCCCATGGGGAGCCCCGGCAAAGGGGATAAGGCCGGCAAGAAGGAGCTGTCGGACAGGGCCCAGAAGGAGGAGGAAATGCGAGCCAAATTCGCCTTCTTCCCCCCCCCCCCCCCAAGGTACAACGGCGAGGGGGTCGACAAGCTGGAGTTGGCGCTGGCCACCAAGCACAATGAGCACGGGCCGACGCAGGTCCTTCCCATCGGAGCGGAGCGTGACGGGCACTACTTCCGGATCTTCAGGAGGTTCATCCTTGCCAGGTTCGTGCCGCCGCACTCTTACTTCCTCAGCCATCATGGAGTCCTATTGGCTCCTCATGGCGCAGCTTCGTCGTTCTTCACATTGGCTATTTTCCAACACCTCTGTGAAGCGTTCGTGGGGGTGATGCCGTCGACTGGACGCTCCACGACCTGAAGGACGAGGAGCTGGCCCCGATCTGTGCGAAGATCAAGGCACTCCGTGAGGCCGGGCTCACGGACATGGATGTGGCACGCCACTTCATCGGGAGGCGCGTGGCCTCCCTGCAACGGCGCTCGCATCCAGCGTGGATGTACACCGAGGCCGGCGACCGGACCCGGCTGCAGCGCACGGACCTCCTCCCGGAGGAAGTGCAGTTCTGGGTGAAGGGTATCACCGGCGAGGACAAACCCTACCGGCTGCTCCTGCCTAGAGCGCACTCGCTCCACGCCGGGATCCCGAAATCGGGAGCCCGGGATCTCCCACTCCGTGACGAGTGGGGGATCGGGGAGGACCCCTTGGTGCAACCCTCACCCCCGCAGCCCCGGTCCCAGAAGAGCAAGGGGCCAGCTGCCGACTCGGGGAAAGGGGGCCAAGGCCAGGCCTCCGCCAAGGCAGAGGGCTCGGACTCCGACGACTCCTCGTTGGGCGTCGGAGGAGACCTCAGCGACGATGACGGCGACGACGACATTCCCCCGGCAAACGAGGCAGTCATACCAGAGGAGGACGAGGAGGAGGATGACATCCCGTTGGTGAGCCGGTCCGTTGGAGGAGGATGACATCCCGTTGATGACAGCCCGCAGCTCCAGGGGCCTCCGGCGGCAGTTGCGCGGCTGCAGCAGCAGCCCCGACCACCCCGACAACTCCGACAGCTCCCCCCGCGCGAAGCGGCCCTCCGGCGAGGAGCATCATGGCAGACAGGGTGCTCAAGCTCAAGCCGGCGGGGTAAATCCAATGTCGTTCAGAACATCTTTGCGTTTTACAGTTCGTCGAGGAAGAGGGGGCAGACCAGCGTGTCGCCGGCAGCCCCAACCAAGGCGGCGGCCAAGATGCTGCTAACGCAGCGGTTGCAGCGGCAGCAGCGGCCACGGGGGACCCAAGGATCCCCAACTCGAGTTTGCAGGGTACCGGCCCGGTGGCAGGTACGCGCAAGTTCGAACTCTTCCCTTACTATTCGTGCCAATCCCCCCGCTTGACGCAGGAGCCGTTCATGCAGTTGCTGGAGGGCTTCCAACTGCGCCCGTGCCTACAGAGGTGCGGGTCATCGACCTTACCGGCGAGGCGACGACGATGCTCCGGCGGAGGTTGCCTCCGCCGGAGCCCTTCAGCAATCGGTCACGGCGTCTGTCGGGGCCGCGGCTGCTGCCATTGATGACGCCACGCAGGGGGCGTCATCTGAGGCACGCGACACAGAGCAGTCTCCGCCAGCCGGGGCGGGCAGTGGTGCCCTGGAGAAGCCCCCGAGCCCCCAGCTCGCACCTCCGGACGAGCAAGGAGCAGCGGGGCTCAGCCATGCCGGGGGGCGCGCCATCAAATCCCGATGCGCCCTTGGGGTCGCAGACTGTCACGGCGCGGTCCTCCTCCTCCGCCGAAGCCGCCTTCAGCCTAGGAGCAGGGGAGCTCGCCAGGCGGACTTGGGGTCGGATCACCTTCGACCCCAACGTGTTCCAGCAGGGACACCAAGTGATCGACAACATCCAGCAGCAGTAATGGATGTTCGTCGATTTCTTCAACAACGCACAGGAGAACTACGCCCGCGTAGTGGCGGAACTGGGCGCAGTGCGACATGAGGCGGAGGAGCAGCGCACCCGGGTGCCAGAGGTGCAGGTCCTCCAACAGCTGTGGGATCTCCAGTAAGAGCACCAGCGGGAGCTAGAGCTGGTGAAGGCCACACACGCCAAGAGCGAGGAGGAGCACCAGGCGGCTCTGGACTCGTTCGAAGGGCATCTCCGGGAGAAGACGAACTTACTGTCCGGCTACTTCCTAGAGATCCAGCGCCTCCGCCGCGAGGTCGGAGAGCTGGGGACGGCGGCCGCAACAGCCGCCGAAGCCTCGGCGCGCCGGGAGAAGGAGCTGCAGGATCAGGCCCGCTACCAGGAGCGCGAGCTTGCGGGGCAGCTTAAGGCTGCCCAAGATGCCAGCTCGTCCCTTCAAGCCGAGATTGACATGGCGCGGCAGGAACTCAGGCTGATCGACGACGACAACACCAAACAGGCGTCGGAGATTGGTAGGCTAAAGTCTGAGTGCCGCGAGCACAAGCTGCAGACCCAGGAGGCTCGCGGCGCGTGCACAGAGTTGCGGGCCTGTAGGACAGGGGAGGTGGCCAGGCTGAAGAAGCTGGCCTACTCGGCGGTGGAGGCGCTGCAGGGGTTCGACATCCCTGTGGCTTCCTTCAATGGGGCTGACATGGGGAGCTTCACTTCGTTCTTCGCAGACTTCGTTGGCCGGCTGAGTGGCCTGCAGAGCTGTGTCACGGCCTTCGGGGACCGACAAGTCGGCCTTGCGGCCGAGCAGGTCACCGGGCAGATTCTAACCCAGGTCCACTCTGCCCACCCCGACTTCCCGTTCGAGTCGGTCTTCAATGCCTGGTCGGACGAGGAAGAGGCCAAGACTCAACGGGAGGCGGTGTAGGGCGTCATGGATGAGATGGTGGCGCGAATGCAGGGCAAGGTCGACGAAGACGAAGCCGCTGCTGAGGAGGTTGCCGGAGAAGCCCCCAATGCCGAGGACGCCCCTGACACCGAAGCAGCCGCCCCGGGAGCACCTCCCGCGTAGTTTCCCTTCTCTCTTCTTCTTATTTTCCTGCAAGTGGCGCGTGGCGTCTTAGAACTTTTTTATGTTAGCTTTTCCTTGTCATTATTAGTGTTATTCGTCAACTTGTTTTGCCCAAGCTTTAATATATATCCGATGCTATTTTTACTTGCTTCTTTGCCTAAAGCTAGCTTGCCGGGGAGGGGCTCCGTCCTTCCCGTGTTTTAGCCTTGCGTACCCGAGGACTCACCAACCACATGTTTGGCCAGACTAGGGACCCGGGACGGACCCGCGCTGCCGACCTAGGACCAAACAGCAGCGGCTAGTCACTCCGACTGCGGGTTAACTACCCCAGCACGCACGCCTCCGGGACGGACCCGCGAGCCACGTGTGGGGGGCGTTATCACCCCGCAAGCGTCCTTCCTACTCTCCGGCTACACGGGGACCGAGCTTACCCCAGCAAACCAGTGTTACTAAAGGGGAACAAACAAAGGACCTAGAATGAGATACTTAGCTTCCCATTCTTTTTAGACTCGTTGTGCCTTGTTGAGAGCCGTGGCAAGGACGCGGTGGCAGTGCACCCTCCAGCAGCACCCTCGGAGCCCCGGAGGCATGCACCACCACCGTGTCTTTATGACTCCTCTCGCTTGTCTCATCGCCATTTCTAGTGGCGCTTCGTAAGAGATGTGGCAGGGCCGCAATGGTGGGAACACCCTCAGCGACAAGCGCAGAGGGATGCACCACCATCGCCTCTGTGCGACATCTCTTGTTTTCTTCCCCGCTGTTGGTGTTGCACTTGCCCTGGTCTCCTTAAATAGCTAAAGTGCTGCTCCTACCTCCACACGCCCGGGACCACCAGTCACCGCGTGGAGGCACTGGCCCTGTCTCAATTTCCTGCATTTAGGCTCGAAGTAATTGCCATATATGTACAACTTACTCGCAAGATGACGACACCTGTGACCACCCCACGAGCATCACAGTGTGCCTTCGCCTTATATCTATCCTGCATGTCAGATTCCTGTAGTGCCCAAGGTACATAGCAAAAAAAATTCGAAATGTACGAAAAACAATATCAACTGGATAACCTCCTGCCTCCCAGCCCCCGGGCACAGAAGAGTAGACCTCAAACCTGGTTGTGAGCATCTTTACATTCCCACGGTGCCTCGCTGGCACGTAGCACGTTGTGGACGGGTTGGGCAACTGCTAGGCCTCATTCAGGGGCGTCCCGGCAACGAGCTTGGTTTTCGGGGTTCCAACAGCCCCCTGCTCATAGCCAAGGATGATGAGACAATTCTGTGCACCTAGAGAAGGAGACAGAAGCATTCACAGAACCAGTTGGCACTGACCTTGTCGTCGGTGCCAATGGCATGCATGCCCAACGTATAAGTCAGGAGAAAATCCTTGGGGTTCACGGTCCCGTCGTACGTCCCGAGTGTCGGCGCTCGGAACTTGCGGGGCCACGTCACCCGGCGCAGCTCGCAAGTAAACGCGGCGCAGCCATCCTCGGTGCCCATGGGAGCATCCTCTTGCTCCTCTGGGCGCTGGCGTTCTGCCTCATGCCAGCGCCGGCGCTCCAAGCGTTGGCAGAGGTCTTCCTGCTGGCGGGCATTCAGGACACCTCGCGCGTCACCCCATGTAACGGTCAGTGACAAATCCGAGAACCCCACGGGATCCTCGCCTCCTTGCCCTCCCAGCAGGGGAGGGTGTTCTCCTTGCCCCGAGACCCGGGGCGCGTCTCCGCGTCCCGGGTTCTGCCCCCAGCCTGAACCAACCGGGACGCCCTCACCTTGCGGCTGCTGGGCGGCAAGTGCAAGGAGCGCGTCTAGCTCCGCACTCCATGCTTCATGCGCCAGCGTGCCTTGTGGTGGCTCGTAGCGCACCATGACACGCGCGGCTATGATGGCTTCCGCCAAGGTTTGGGCGGGAGGCTGCCGATTCTCCGACCGGCTGCCCTCCGCCCTGTCACCCGGTGCCCTCGGGTGAGTGGGGCGAGACTCCGTCGGTGTCCCACGTGACGCGATGTGCTCATGGCGCAGCTGCTGCTGCGCGTCTTCGGCCCGCGAGTGGACTCGCTGGCCGGCGCGTGCGCCATTGTGGCCGCTCGCGCGGCTGGCTCCAGTGCTGGAAGCCGCAGGCCCCCTCGGCCGGTTGTCTACCGACGGCCGAGGAGGTGGAGGTGGCAGTTGCGACTGCTGCTGCTGCCGTGGAGGGGACCCCTGGTTCCCTTGTACTTGTGACACGCGCGCGCAGCATCATGGGACCGAGTGCGCAAGGCGAGAGTGTCGCGCAAGTTGGCCCGGGGCTCGTCTACCTTCTTGGGCGGCATGGCAAGCTAGTCATTGAAGATGTCGTAGGTGAAGAAGCCGGTGTGGACGACAAGGACGCCGGCGGTCACCCGAAGCTCTCTGCACGCCCCCCTACCTGGCGCGCCAGATGTCGGAGCACGGTCTCCGGCACCGGGAATGCCGAGCACCCCCTTTTTGGTTCGGTGGAGGGTGAGGTGATCGCTCCGGCGTGCCGATAGACACGAAGTGTAGACACACGAGTTTTTACCCAGGTTTGGGCCATCCGGAGGTGTAATACCCTACATCCTACTTCGGAGTTGTATTTCTTAAGTTTGAGTGGGTACAAAATCACTCGGGGAGTTCCCGGGTTGGCTACTTAGTGTGATCGCTGTGCTTTGTTCTACTCACGCAGGTGCAACTGCGCTCTCCCGAACCCTTTGACCGGTGGCATTGGTCCTTTTTTTATAGACAAGGGGATACCACAGGTGTCTATGCATGCAGCGTGACACGTTTCCTAGACGCGTGTCACGGCCACACGAAATACAATTTTACTCATCCGTGCTGGACGCCATGCAACGCCCAGTCCACTGTACACGGTAGAAAAGATAGTTCGTAGGGTAGTCGCCCTAGCCTTGCTCAGCAAGACTAAGCTTGCCGATAAGACTCCTGTCGGTGCATTAAATGCACTGTGTCCGCCGTACGTCTTGTCCTGTCTTCACTGTTCGGTGGGTCCCGCTTGCATGCCCGAGTGCGGGTTGCTGGGGTGCACCTTCCCGGCTAGCGCACCGGCTAGTTGCCGGGAGGCATTATTTCGGCTTCCCGGGACCGGGGTTCCGGGAGCATCTTGTACTTGGCCCTTAGTTTTAGCTTCGCTAGGGGTCGTCTCCTCGAGGCAGGCTTCCCGGGCTCGTCGCTTTCCGGGAGTCCTTCCTGATGGGGCTCCGTTGCTGGCGACCCACGCGTCCCGTATCAGTGGGACCCCGTGGGCCACTGGTACGACAGTTCCCTTTTCTTTTTTTTCTTTTTCTGTTTCCTTTAGAATTCAAACAACCTTAAATTGTTTGAATGCCCAAACTTGCTTCAAAAATTCTGAAACTTTGCAGCTAACTTTGCAGCAGAGAAACAAAGCTTCCATAAAATTCCAGAGCCTTTGAAGGACACTCATCTTGAGTTGCAAGTGTGGCTTTGCTTTCAAGCGTTTTAAACCGAGGTTTTAAGTTCCCCTCAATTTCAGATTTAAGGAATGGAAACAATGCTCATGAGATGCACATGATGCACAACAAGTCACTTTACTTATCTTACAAAACTAGGGCTGTTACAGTATATTGTTCCACAAATTGTTGTATCGTCATAACAAACCTGTACAAAAAGTACCGTACCTTTTTTCCTCCTTAACAAATTCATTGTGGTGCAGGGTTTGAGTCTAAAATAAGATACGCCACGAAACCCTAGACGTCTTCCTCTCCCCTCCTCCGCAGCCCACAGCCGCCACCACACACCGTCAGAAGAAGTTCCGCACGCGAGAGAAACTCAACCGGAGAGGAGCGATGGCCGGCGAACGCCGCCCCCTTGGCATGATTATCGGTCATGTCGACCGCTGGGATTATACAAGGTCCGTCGTGCTGGCTCGGATCCACGGTCACTACAAGGAGGCGCTCGCCCGGCTGCCGGCCGGTCTGACCCCGAGCCTCCTCGACGCGGGCTTCGGCTTCGGCTTCCTCGACCCCGTCTCCAACATCATCGCCAACACCGTCTCCCAATACCACGACAGGAGAAAGAGAGAGAGGGATCGGAGCGGGATTCGGATGAAGAAGAGATCACGCGCCTTCGCCACGCCCCCCACCAGGTTTCTGTTTCTGGGTCGCCGGATTAATAATCTTCGTGTAGCTCCACCACCAACTAGCTCTGCCGCCGCCGCCATGATCAGGAGCAAACGCAAAGCGCAGCGGCGGAGGAAGGCTGCCATCTCCAAGATCGTCCAAGAGCACTCTAGCAGCATCTTGCCCAGCGTCGCTTGGCGGTCTTTCTGTGGCCTCGTCACATTCCTCATATCCTACTTCCGCTACCTCACCATTCAGGATGCCCTGTTCTACCTCTGCTTGTCCAATGCAGACCTTCTCGTCGCCGTGCGGATCATCGACTCGGATCGCGCTTGTCCAATGCTCGCCATCCAAAACACTAGGACCAAGATAGCTCTCGGGTGCGCTGCCATCTCTGTGGTTCATCCCAGGGCTACCACATTTGTGTCTAGATCCTTCTCGCTGGCATCGGAGCTGGACAAGGTCTCCAACCTTCTAATGGCGACACGGGGCGCCACGTCAGCCATTCCACTGCAGACAGACTTTCTGAGCTACTATTCACCAAGGTTACTGCAGCGGCAGATCTACGGAAGCCAATGCAGCATGCCATCTCGAGGATGCAGCGCTACAGCTGGAAGCCGGAAATTGTGCCGGCTTGGCACGGGCATGGGCTACAGCAATCTCTCAAGAGGCTACTCCTGGACAAAATCCATGTGCTGTATCTCAAGGCAATCTCCCGCATGCCCAAGCATGACCTCTGCTCGCGCCACCACCGTGGCCTCCTCAAGGCCGGACACTGCTTTGGTCCTTTTGATCCTGTCAACAACATCATCCTCAACACCATTTGGTAAGACACCATGTTTCCTGCAAGCTCAGGATTTGAGGTTCAATTGGTCTGCACAAAGAGCCTCGCGCGCATCGAGCGTCTCTCTCTCTATGGGCTTGTTGCCTTCACCCGTATCGTCTTCCCGTCCTTTTCTGAATACGAAGCAACAGTTTACCTGCTTACCAACATTGCCCAACTGGATAGGTTTGCCATTGTGGCACAACAAAAAGCTTTTTCTGAATCTGTTGCCTATGGTGCTGCGGCTCGCACAGCATTCCATCCCTGTCCTGCTGCGCTAGTAGAATTTGTGACGACATTGAGGCCAGATGTGCGGAAAACATTGCGGTCGATGCTCGGGAGAAAATGGATGCTCTCCTCCACTGATGTTTGTACCATCTCTCAAACTTTGTCACACAAGTGCCCGCTCAGCAACTCTTTGCCAAAGTCGAGCACCGACACTTTGGAGATAATCTCAGCCAAGTGTGGGGAATTTGATTATCGTCAGAGTGTCATTGTCAAACGGGTTGAAGCTGCCTTACATCGATACGGACTAGAAGGGGAACAGGAATACGAGCTTCATGTTATCTGTGATGTGAATGATGATATACCTGATGATAGTAACTGCAACTACATGATGGACACCACCAGATTTTCTCACATCAACGTCTGGGCGAGACGCAAAGCCTCACAGTATGCTGATCCCACACTCTTTTTCATTGAGTGTAGCAATAATATTGAAGACATGAAGGACATGAAATCTTCATGCTTCCCTGTATTAATGCCATCATCAGAAGATTCTGGCCGCTGCTTTCATTGTGAATACGAAGGGACCAGGATCATCCATCCAGCTTCAGAAATATACCTTGGGCGACGCACGGACTTTGAGGATATGGCTAGGAAGAAACATCCAATGTGCAACGAGGAGCTCGTTATGCATGGGGACAACCAAACATTTTTTGAGGAAATTTATGATTCCATCTATTTTGGTCCTGCTTGAACGAATGAGGATGATATTGGGATCGATGGCGCAAGAAGAGTGGATGGAGCAACAGGATCTTCTATCTTGGCTAGCGAAATGTAAACGCGAGGTCATAACCCGGCTTGGTGAAAAGTATCCGGTAATTAAAGTTTATTTAGTGATTACTTCTGATATGGTTGTTAGCGAAATGTAGAAGGAGCCTGAATATTTTTGCAAAAAAAAAGAAGAAGACACGCCACAGGTTTTGAAGTAACTCCTCAATACGGTAACCTGCAGCGGGAGAAAATGTCTTGATTTCCTGGAGAAAAATTAGGTACCGGTATTAGTTCAGTTTTTTTTTCGAGGGAACGGTATTAGTTCAGTGGATTAAGAAACAAAAAATAAAACGTATTTGGGGGCGTTGTCGCGTTGGGCCTTCTGTTAATTTGTATCTTGGGCCCCCTGGGGCTGGGATCGCTGCATGGGCCTTGAAGGCTCGGCCGAGCTCTGGATTCCCGTCGGCCCGACAGCCCGTCCAGATGACCAGAACGCCTCGCCCCTTCAGGCAGCCTGGCGGCGCCGCTAGGAATTAAGGAAGCCCGGGAGGCAGGAAGAAGGAGGTGTGGGCCAGGGCCCGTGACCGCGGCTCAAGCAGGGCCGGGTGGGCGGCGCGGCCTGCGTGCCTGCTCGGCTGCTTCTACTTGCGGCTGGCCTCCCACGCTGCCTCAGGCCTAGGCCCAGGTTCTCCTCATTTGTTCTTAGGTGATCCATGGAAGGAAGGGGGAAGGCAGAGGGCAATGGTACAATTTGCTCCTAAATTTCTGCGTTTGGCTAAAATAATTGTGTGTTCGTCGATGATTTCTTAAATACTCCGTATGTTTCTACGGTTGTACAAAGTGATCATGTTAAGATCATGGCGAAGTATCCCCGTGAAAATGGCTATTCAGTGTAAATGTGCAAATTTTCGTCCAGGGCCATTGGATCCAGCATATACGGCACGGATCAAGTTTGGTGGAACTAACCATCCACTTTAACACAGTTTTGCCCTTAACCCCCTGATAGAACCACCGGATGGGCAATTTCTCTGGCAATTCGTCTTCGAAGCGAACACAAAGATTCTCCAATTCTCCATTGATGTCCGCCGGCTGCCCGCAATGGACCAGCGAAGGCCAACCACCTTGAACAGAGCCTTCTGCCCTCCCAGGACCGGCGGCCTCGATCAACGCCGGCTGCTTGCCCTCGACCAGCCGGTTGCCTGGTCTGGATCTCCGTTGCGCGTGTGCCCTGGCCCTCCGCCCAGCGACCTCTGCGAGGAGACCTGGCGTTTCCCTCAGGTAATGGCGATCTGGATCGTCCCCAAGCGACGACGGCCTGGCTGTTTTCCTTTACCTGAAGAACAGAATGTTCTCTGCATTTTTGCTATTCTGTACTTGAATGCTGGATGTACATGCAAATAAAATCCCCAGGCAAATTGCTTCTCTGTTGGTGTTAGTACATACTGAAATTCTGGAGATTGAAGTAGTTTTGTGCAGACAAATTCCTTGTGCAAAAAATTTGGAGATTGAAGTTGTTTTGTACATATTGAATTCAGTGTATGTGTGGAAACGGAAAGTTCAACCAAGATCGCTAAGGTCACTTATGATGTTTGTGCATACTGCATGTTTCAGTTTGGCATAGAATAAAGTGTTGGTAACATGTCCATTTGCTTCATTCTATCAGGTTGCGCTCCCATAGGTTGGTAATGTGTACTTAACATTTGAAATGCATATATGTTGATGTGAACATTGTCCGTTCCTTTTTGATGGTACCAAGTGTCATCCTTTCCCCGTCAAACTAGTTAAAACGAGCTGACCACAAAGGCACAAAACCTACATTACCAAAGAGCTCTTCCGCTAATTTGGAGTGGCTAAATGAAATAAATTTACTTCACAATGAATACCTCTTTGTTTCTGCAGATCGTCAATCACTTATTTTCTATATACATAATTGTCGCACTACATCATCTTTTCAAAATTTTCAGAGAAAATAATGCATACTGTTTGTTGGCACCCATACAAGTTTAAGTCGTAACTTGTTGTCACTCGCATTTCGGCTCTCTTGGACATTTGTTATGTTCATAAGTTAGTTACAAATACATGAGACAACTAAAATGTTTCTCACACAGGTGTTCGGGCAACTGGGCTAGTTTATATAATTGTGATGAACTATATTCACTACTACAGAGAACCCCTTCCGTGGATCCCCTCCAGTGGCGGTTGAAACGGGCCCAAAAATGACCGACATTGGAGGCCGTTCAGGGCATCCCCGCGAATCACCAGACACCACCACTAGTGCTCGTCCACAAGTGGCGGTCATTCACGATCCAAAATAATCACCGCAACTGGTGGTCGATCAGCACTGGTGCTTTTAGGGAATACCGTAAGATCTACCAATGGCGGGTTAGGTAAAGAACTACCACTATTATGCCGTCCATATAAAACTAACTGCTAGCTAATCAAGTGTTCTTCCCTTTACCGCTGAAGCAGTAAACTGATCGCGCAATCAGTTTAGTACTCCAGCAGAAGGGAAAGAACTGATGATTCTGTAGCATGCTGACAAGTGGGGCGGCCAAACCTTTTTTATGCTGGGCATGCTTTTTTCACTAGAAAAACGAACCCGTGGCGGTTCAAAACCACCGCCACTGGTACAAACCTCGTAACCAGTGGCGAGGTCTACAGCCCTGCCACCGGTGTCCTCTACGCACCTTTTAGAAGGTGGCGAAGGCATCGCCAATGGCGAGAATTTGGACCGCCATTGGTGTCCTCTCACCACCAATGGCGATTATTTTGACCGCCACTAGAGGTCAACTCACCAGTGGCGCAGAGTTAGTGGCGGGCGTGACCACCGCCACTAACCCTGTTTTTGAACCGCCACCGGTCGGTTTTTTTGCAGTAGTGATTTCATATACGCAGATGTGAGGAAGTATTTTTGTTGAGATACATAAAATGAAATATACATACTGAGATATATACATGTGATGAAATATTCTGGATTGACATAAATTTAAGGATCGAACAAAATATATTTTTTAGATATCGAGATCAAATATTTATTATTAGATATACATCTCGGGAGCATATCCTGGTAATTGTTTAGAAGCCGAGGGCCCAGAATTAATCCGCGCGCGTGATAAATATTTCCAACGCGATAAGTGCGTAAAATATATTTTATATATATTTGTCAAGCCATTATGTCTTTTCCAAATAATTGGCTATATAAGGTGCCCCTGAGTCCCTCCCTCTACTCACACCAGCTTCTTCCTTCCTCACATCTCTTGAGGGTTTAGCCGTTGATTGAAATGGCTCGTGGTGTGGTGAGGATGGAATATATCGAGAATGAGAGCAAGAGGAAGACAACCATGAAAAGGCGCCTCAAGAGCCTAGTCAAGAAGGTAAGCGAGATATCCATCCTCTGCGACGTTATGGCCCTCCTCGTGGTGTACCGCCCCGGCGAGCAGCAGCCGGCGGCGGTGTGGCCGCCGACAGCGGCAGAGGCCATCGCCGTCGCTGGGGAGTACAAGTCGCTGAATTCAGAGAAGCTGAAGAAGCCTCTGGACAGGGTGGGCTTCGCCCGTCAGCAAGTGGAGAAGGAGAGGACGAGGCTCCTCAACTTCCATCGGGCTAGCGAGACAAGGAGCATCATCTTCGGCCTCTTCTTCCGCTACATCGACGGCTTAAATCTCCAGGGCCTGACTGAGACACCAGAGCTTGAGGGCCAGCTCGGGAACCTGACAGCACATGGTGCCGTCGACGTCCAGTGTCAGTTGCAGAGCACCCTCAGGGCTGTGAGCGACCGCCTCCGGTGGAAACGCTCCGGGAGCACGTCAGCGCCGCCGCCGCAGCAGCAAGGTATGCTCCCTCCTGCTGAGCTTGAAGCTCCTGTGGCTCCTCAACCTCAGCAAGTGGGAATGGTTGATAATTTCATCGTGGCGCCACCCGCTGGGCCGGATGCTGTTCCAGTGGTGCCTCTTCCTCCTGCTGCTGCTCCAATGGCGCCGATGGAGATGGATCCGCCCCATAATGGTGCTGATGATGCTTCCATGGGCATGATCCTTGACGTGCTCAAAGACTACGACGGTGCCGGCAACGGCAGCGTCCTTCCAAACCCGGAGGAAGTTCATGATGCCTTGGTGAGGACCGGGATACTCGCCGCCCCACCGCCGCCCAATGGCGACTCAGCCTCCAATCCCTAGAAGATATATCGACGGATAATTCACTTTGCTGCTGCATCCATGGGGATCAAGTTATCAGGGATATGCTTTTAGTTTATTTTTCCTATATCAAACATGTATCGTTGCTCTCAGAGCCAGCCATTAGGGTGTTCGAGTCAAGTCGAGTCGAGTCGAGTCGTCGTGTGTTACTTCCACTACAAGAGTTAGCACGAATTTTAAAGATTATTTGGTGTGTTTCTTTCCTTATATGTGTCCATTGTAATCCACAACGATTCTATACATGGATTTTGCATGTGCTATAAATGGAGAATATTTTTGCCTACCTAGTAATTATTTTATTTGCTGCCATCAATTTTAATTAATTGTTGCCTATTTTGTTTTTGTGTGACGACTGACGAGGGACGACATGCATGTGAGGGAGGAAGAAGGATTGGCTTTTTTTTAGCGAAAGCACGGTCTTTATTAATCAATTGAAATAGGTAAAACTGATGAACTGACTCATCCCATGGTTTAGTTAGCTACGAAAATCGACCATGCTCAAGAGAAAGAGCACTCTTAGCTAAACAGTGGGTATCAACGTTGGAAGAAGTGTTGGCTATTAGGTAGGCCAGGGCAGCTGAGAGAGCCCAGCCCATGTACCAGCTAAAGAAAATGGGCGGAAAGCTTGAAGAGGCGGCCCAACAACACTCGTTGACTGAATTTACCCCCGACAGTCAGCTCGTGGTAGTAGTGCACCACGGGCCATGTTGTCGTCCTACGCCAACATCACCCTTGTTATGTGTTTTTTCTTTAGGAAACGCATACATTTTTATTAACTTGTAGCCACGAACAAGTCGCTGGGCAACGAAACTAATTACAGCGTCTACGAAGGAATCAAGCCATACGGACTGTTTTGTGTGGTCGTATCCAACACCCAGAAGTGCCAATACATGCGTCGCGACTCACATCTGCTTACTACAAATACGAGGACAATAAAGCACATGAAAGTCGACAGAACACATCCTGGGCAAATGCTTTGCCTCTCGGAAAATCGCACCCAGTGGAGATCGATGCATCATAATCAGCCGAGGTAACAGCTCTTTGAAGCCCTAGGGCTATCAGTTCTGAGGATAATTCTCTCCTTGTGTGTTGGTAATTGGCTAGTTTTGGTGCCTGTCCTATTTTTATTGGATTTTTGTCTTCTCTTCTTACAAACATTTGAGCATTTCTCGATGGGTCTGAGATAATTTGGTTATCTAGTGCAACACTCGCGCTAGTATTTCCACGAATTCTTGTTCGACCATAAGAAAGTGTTTGTTTCTTGTTATCCAGTCGCGAGTCGAGTCGAGTCGAGTCAGCGTGTGTGTGTTTTTACAGTAAATCGTTGTGTGTTGCTTGCTCTACAAGAGTTAGCACGAATTTTAAAGATTATATTATTTGGCGTGTTTCTTTCCTTATATATGTCCATTGTAATCCACAGTCTATATATGGATTTTGCCATGTGCTATAAATGGAGAATATTTTTACCCACCTAGTAATTAATTTATTTGCTGCGCTCAATTTTAATTAATTGCTGCCTAGTTTGTTTCGTGTGTGACGACTGACGAGTGACGACATGCATGCATCACGGTTCTACGAGGTTTTGAGATGGAATGGGGTATGGGCCAGGAGAAATGAGAGAGCTCAGCCCATGTACCATCTAAATAAAATGGAACAAAGCGCTTGAGGATACGGCCCAACAACACTCCCTGACTGAACTCAGTTCAACTCAGAGCCGGCCCATAAATCAGGCAAACGGGTGCGCTCGCCCTGGCCCCCAGGAGGCAGGGGCCCCAGCCACGTAAACGTAACTCTTGTCTTACTACTAGGGAACCCATCTATTATTTTCCTCAAAATTTTAGAAAAGCCCACGCAGGGGACCTACAGCCCATTGTACAGCGGTCGTTTTCTTCTCTTTTCAAAATGGTAGGTCTTGTTTTCTCCGTTTATTATGCTCGTGGTCTTAAAGCATCTCTGACAGATTCCCTAAAATCACCAATTTCCTAAAATAATTGCTCCCATTTCCTATAATGCCTAAAATTTGCTCCAACAGGTTTCCTATCTCATTTTCTATCCCTAAAATTTTAGGGAACTTCTGTATTTTCTCTCTCCTCTTCTCTAGATGTAGGGAATCGACACTCCGTTCCCTAAAACACGAAAAGCGAGGGCGCGAAGAAAGACCGCCCGTTTCCATTCCCTTCCGCGCCCGGGCCGCCACCGGCCATGGCTGCGCCTCCGGATCCACGCGGAAAACGGCCCGCCTCCACCTCCCGCTGCCTCGTCCGTGAATAAATCGCGCCGCCGCCCGGGTCAGCACCGCCACCCGCATCCGCGACGGCACGACCCTCGTCCGCACCTCCGGCGCCCTTCTCCCAGCCACCGCCGCCCTCCCACGGCCCTGCGCTGCCCTCCCACGCCCCTGTGCCTCCCTTCTCCGCCCCTGCCATGCCAGACGAGGAGGACCCGGCTACGCCTTTGGCGTCGCCGCCGCCGTCCTCCTTGCTGCAGACGAGCGGCCGCCCGCCGAGGAAGACCACCGCCAAGCGCAAGGGCAGGCCGGCCACTGTCCTGCCGGCTGCACCTCCCCCTTCTGCCGAGCACCAAGTGTTCGATGAAATGGCTACAAGGTACAGATTTTTCCCTTGTGCACATGTTAATTGACTATATGAATGTGCTTGCTGATGGGTGATGAGTATTTTAGTGCAGCAAATGAGATTTTTCCCTATTGCATTGTAGTGCAGCAAATGTGATGAATATAATATATGCTTTGCAGTGTGGTTGGTGATGGATCTTTCATGAGCATGATGGTAGATGATGATGTGGAGGTAATGGACGACGAGGGTTTTATTGATCCATTTCCTTCGAAAGGGAGGCAAATGAACTATACCATTCAAGAGGATGAAACTTTGGTGTTGGCATGGGAGGCCATCACACTTGATGCAGTTCATGGAGTTGAGCAAAGTGGATCTACCTATTGGCAACGTATCCATGAACACTACCATCAGATCAAGAATACGCCAGGTGACCGAACTCAAAAGTCATTGACAAATAGGTGGTCGGCCATACAAGATACATGCAGCAAATGGGCCTCTGCAATGGAACAGGTTGAGCGGCTCAACCCAAGTGGAACAAATCAAAATGATAGGGTAAATATGTCAACTTGCTGTCTTCCTTGGTGTCTTTCTTTGGAGTATGTTGTCAACTTGTTGTTTTCCTTCTTTGGACTATGTTAATTTGATGACTTGCCAAATTTAATTTTGTCAACTTGTTGTCTTCCTTTGAACAGATCAACATTGCCCAAAAGTACTTCCGGCAATTGACATCAAAGAATGGGAAGCTAGGAAAGCCATTCAATATGCAGCATTGCTATGCTTTGCTTCTCCATGATGAGAAGTGGAGGACACAAAATGATGAAATGCCAAACAAGGAGAGCAAGTCTGCAAGCAACTCATATTCTCCTGATGTTGAGGATATTGGTGATAGCTCTCATGAGAGTGACTCCGAGGATGCAAAAAGAAGCCCTACACCAAACTCTGTGGAAAAAAAGAGGCCACTTGGGAGGAAGAAAGAGAAAGCAAGGTTGAAGAAGGAGAAGGAGGGTACATGTAAAGACTCCATCGAGATGATAATGGCAACAAAGAAGTCCCTTGCTGCTGAGAGGAAAGAAGAAAAGGCTCAGACGTTTATGCAAATAAAAGCATTGGAAGAACGAAGGATTGCATTCGAGGCGCATCGTGTCCAACTGGAAGAGCGTACGATTGCAATTAAGGAAAGAAGGGAGAAGAGCAGGCAAGAGAAGAGGGAGCAGCAACTCATGTTCATGAACTCATCCAACCTTGATGACCAGGGAAAGGCTTACTTGAAGCTCATGCGTGATCAGATAATGGCGTCGAAGACCATGGGTGGCTTCATGCCTGGTTTTTTCATGGGAGGTGGTGGCGGCATGGGAGATGGAGGCGGCATGGGAGGTGGCACAAGTGGCTGAGTTTGATCTTCATACTTGAATTATCTTTATGTTTCAATGAACTATGTGTTTGAACCGTGTTTTGTGTTGAACCATGTTTGTCGGATGATGCATTTTGATAAAATGATGATCTATTTATGTTTGCATTTATCTATATGAACATTATGTCATATTTAGAAGGTGTTTTGAGAAAAGCAGGAAATTTAAGGAATCGGTTTAGGGAACCTGCTGGAGAGGAACACTTTTTTTCTGACAATTTGCTCTCTCTGCTATCCCTAAGGAAACCTCTTGGAGATGCTCTTATCCGCATAGGTGCGTGCTTGATCATTGTCGATGATCCGGCCCGCTTAGTGGTGTGTTAAAACTTTGGCAGATGCCCAGGCCCACATGGGACACGTCCACTTGCCAGGCCCGGCCCACCACTGGAACCCACAGCCACAGCCCGAAACAGCAGGACACTGACACATCCGACAGCTCTGATTGTTCTAAAAATAAGATCTGCCAGGTAGCATGATGATACGATGATTTGCTTATTTATTTATTTTACCATTAAAGGTTTTTTAGGTAATTATTTTTACTCCTGCTGTCAAATCAAATCTCGCGGGTCAGAAGAGTGACGCGGCGTATCAAAAACATTATCTCAAGAAAAATCCCAAGATTAACTTTCCAGAAACCCTATGCTTCTTTATTACCAAATCTTCAAAAAACACCCATACAGAAGATCTAGAAGCAGACTGAGGAAACCAACTCACTGAATACAAGCACTGATTCCAATCTTCAACAGGGGGGGCAGGAATGATCTAACTTCAACAAAGAGATATTCTCCCACTAGGGGAGTTAATAAACATAAAACACCCATACACGATGCATACAGAATTACAGATAGACATCCCTTTACAGGTAGGTACTGCTAGCAAGGGTTCGGTTCGATGATTCAACTACTTTGTGATGGCGTAGATGGCGTAGATGATGCCGGGGATGTAGCCGAGGAAGGTGAGCAACAGGCAGATCCAGAACTCATGCTGCAAACAGAAAAGGAATTAGAACACGTATCAGCAAATTAAGCAAGCCAGAAAAAGGAAACAAAGAATATATAGTCTCTGATGAAAGTTTTTTGTGGCTTACCCCGCAGCCGAACTTGAGGAAGACGCCCAGGGGCGGGAGGATGATGGCCAGGATGATGTCGATGCAGTTCGCCGTGCCCGCCATGGCCGATCTCCTGGATGCTGATCTCAAGTTCTGAGTGCTTTCTTTTCTCTCTTTGGGTCGATGGAGTAAACTAGAGCAGAGAGCAGAGCAGGAAGAGGGAGTATAGAAATGAGCCTTAGCCTGGTTTGCCATTTATAGATGGCGAGGCAGGTCAATCAAGGACGGCGTGAGCTAGGAAGCGTCGGAGAGAGGACACGTGTGGACCTTGCGACGCGCACGGGGTGGGGACCGCGTCGGCGACGCGTTGTATAAAATCAAAAATAAACTGGGGATAATTTATATCGGGAATCGCATTCGTTGATTGAATCGAACCACTCCCCTGGCAATTTGCCGGATTTACTGTACATTACTTGGCTGCTAAGCACCTGTCCGTGCCTCCTGGCAAGATTTCAGTAAGCCAGTGCCCGTCCGCCGAAAATACAATATTTCAAACAGGGGCTTAAGCATTTGTTAGCTAGTATACGAAAATACACCACATGCACTTTGTTTTGGGCCAGGAGTGTGCTGAGCTGAGCTGTCTGCACAGCAAGAACCGATTCATTCTACATAATGTTCCACCGCACTACCTGCTGGCTTGGCCCCCAATGATCCGTCTGTTTATATGCTTCGCTTCTTTTTTTCGGTCTTCATAGTGTATCAGTATCCACCCGAGCAGCTGTCAAAAGAAAAAAAAGTATCCACCCGAGCAAAGCCAAACGACAAGATATTATTCTCCTCCAACACAGCTCACAGGAGCTAGCCGCCGGCCTGCCCTGTTCTGCAGCCAGTGGAACGTATGCATAGCTTCCGCTGCTGAGTTTAGCTTGTAAAACTTGCATGCTTCCTTTCAGTTCAGAGGAAGAAAATCAACACACGAGAAGCATCATATCTGATCTGACTGACTCCCTACAACGAACCAATCGTTTCCACACATACCACGTACTACGTGCCAAGCGGGGGAGTGCTAGTCGGTCCAAGTCAAAATGAGCTATCCAGAACACTACACAACTGGGGAAAGCCGGACGCAGTTGACGAGCCGTCATCAAACAAGATTAGGCCACTGATTTTAGTTATGAGCCAATATAAAGATAACATGATATCAGCACAACAGAAAGTTTCTAACAGGTTGTTGTCTCAGCAAACAGGATCAGGCCACTATTTGATCTGCTATCTACCTCCCACGAGCTCTCACTGCGCAGGTGGTGTACAGCAATGGAGATCCTCCTCCTAGGGCTCATTGCCAGGCAGAAAAGAAAGAAAGAAAAATCATGGCATCTGCGAAGCTCTTTGTGGCTACTCAGGAATCTTCCTCAGTCTAGCTACACAGTCCCAGATTAGCGCTATGAGTGACAACACATGCATCCGACGCTGGGGTATTACAGAGAACAAAGGCTTTCCTCTTTCTCCTCTGCCCTCTTCTTTGACCTGTTGAAATCGGCGTTAGTTTAGATTTCAGTTATAAATGGCATGCTATTATTTTTGCACTCCAAACAGTTGCTTCCTCTTACAAACGAAAATCAAATTTTTTCACCCCTCTGGAAAGTTATTTTCTGCTGCAGCTCCAAGTTAAGATGGAACGTAAATAAAAGTTTAAGGGCAATGAGAAAAGACATTTGGTAATGTAAATGGAGTTTCCTGATGATAACCAATCAGTATGTACACTTCTCTCACCTAGTTAAGCACCTTCTGTCGTATCCACAACAACAACTTCCTCGTTAGGTACAACATCTACAACAGGTGCGTACAGGTACCACTCCTTCCGTTTCCTGATATATGAAACAGAACACATAACAAATTTAAAGTTCAGGGCATGACAGTAGTAGTCATTATAATGATTCAGTAAAACAAACACTTGAGTTGCAACACATCCCTGCCTTAGAAACCAAGTTATACAAGACATTACTGTTAATAGAACAGATCAGATCATACCGGATAACGCTTCCTTTGCTGCCGAAATACTTGAACATGTCCACTGCGTTATTCATGGCTTTACTGCAAATGATTACATCAATTTAAAATGTAGGGAAAATAGAACAAGTTAGAGTTAATCATGATTTTAGTCCTGCAGCTCCACTAAAAACAAAAGATTCAAAACAAAAACTCAATATCCAAAACTAAAATAACAGCAATAGACACTTGAACGAACCTATTTGAAGCAAATTCTGGTGCTCGCCTTTTCTTTGAAACTTTAGCTTCTCTCATAGCAGAAACACTTTGACTAGCAATCTGTAAAATCCATGTGTTTCTTTTATATGTTTGCCAACAAATGACCTTATAGATGAAACACAAAAACTTGCATGCCATTACTCAACCAAAAAAAACATCAAAGCAATTTCATTAATTTGTAAATAACAAATAGCAGGGGAAAGTATATCTAACCTCATAAAGCTGCTCACGGATAGAAACAGCTATGGCAGGCTGCACATAAATCAGCATGCTTTTGTCAGTGCAAAACAACCATGTATTTTTGAGAAAGATATATCCATAAAGAAATGTCCATATAATATAACTAGGAACTATGCATAGAATAACACCAAGAGTTTAAACAAAAGGTTACAAACAAAGGTGATATGTCAAATTCCAGAATTTGTGAAGGCTAATAAAAAAAAGTTGAAAGTAGAAACTACTATACAATCTTACAATAAAAAGAATAGTAAAGGTGCCCTGTAGGAACAACAATCAAAAACAATGTTTTCACTTTGCTAGCAACTACAATTAGGTTCAAACAGAAGTTGCAAGAACATAAATTAATAACATGAAGATAAACTGAAATACTACTAGAATAATGTTTACCAGAATGTCAAAACCAAAAACGGTTGTTTGGATGTCTCAGTTATTCAAAGGGGAAGGGGAGTATTACTCAAAACTTAATAAAAATGCAAGTATTTGACCATTTCTCTATTCCGTCGTGAGGGATTTAAGTGCATTATCAATGTTAGATACAAACCAGTGACAAGTAAAAGCAGCATTCCTGAACATGATGCTTTAAGTGTTCCAAATGGAAAATGCACTAAGCTCTTCAGAAATACAAGAGTCAGAGGCATACCCCAACTTCAGGATCAGTAATGTTCAAATCGTCACATAATGTCCTCGCGAATTCCTCGGGATCACTGTCAAGGTTGCCTATATCCTGGCATTTGAATATTGATATAAAACCAAAAAGTTACTTCAACAACAGGTTTGAATAACAATGATACATCTATATGAAAATACTGAAATCTACAAGCGTACACATAGTCACATACCCACAAGAATTGGTCTCTAACTAAAGTATTGTTCACCCGGAGGTCAATCTGCACGTTCACCATTCATGTGAGTATCATTGTGAGTATCACATACCCACAAAGGGTACCGAAATGGTTTGCAAATACGCAGTTAGTGGAAGAAGCAAACCTTGAGGGGCATAATCTTCTCCTTGATCTGCATCTCCTGCCCCTCATAGGAACGGAACTCCGCCAATTGCCCCTTTTGGGAAAAAAATATAACCCATAGAGTACTAGTAAGAAACAGGTCTATGCAATCGCAGAATACCATCATTATGTCCTATACAAGCAAGACAAATAAGCAAAAGGGGATGGGAGCCAGAGGCGGCGCTAGCACGAAGCAAGGGTATGCAATGCATATACACACAAAATTGCAAATTGTTTCTAGTGTATATATATAGCAGATACCCGCATGTATGGTATGTGTGTGAGTGTAGACATGTAGTCAAGTACTTTTTCCAATTGCAACCCATAGTTTTGGGCTTTCCAACACCTACCTCCTTGGTGGGCCACGCCTGCACGTTGGTCTGTGAACATTGGACAAGTCTTCGTGTGTAGATGTGTAGATTTAGTTCCAATGCGAGACTTGGCCCAACCAATGAACGGTCTGCCATGTCACCAACTCGCCACACCCTGCAGGCACAGGCAGCCGCAGCACCGCCCACATCGAACTAAGCTAACAGCGAACCGGAGTGCGGAAGCCACCATCACTCAGGCACAGGACCGCCCACTGCAGGCACAGGTAGACGCAGCACCGCCCACATCGAATTAACCTAGCAGTGAGCCAGATCGGGGGAGACGCGATAACTCAGGCGCAGCACCGCCCACATCGAAATAATCTAGCAACGAGCCGGAGCGGGAAGCTGCCATCACTCTTCGATAGGGATAAGTTGGTTAAGGTTGCAGTTTTACCACAAAGTTTCTTAAATATGGAGTGATCTTTAGCATCAATCTTCTTTACCGATAATGCATATACATGAAAGGTTTAGGAAGGTAAAAAATAATAAAATATTGCCCAACTTCCTATTATCTTGTTGAAACAAAGAACCTCGAATATGAATGGTTTATAAGCTTCTGAAATTGATGTTTCTCGAAGTTTTTTCATGTGAGGATGCCAAACACCTCCTCATTGACTGCTCCTCCGTGCGTCAAGTCTGACACTGGGTGTCTGTTTGCATCAAGATTGACGCCTTCAGTTCGAACAGCTGGACTCTTAGTGTTCTGTTAAGCAGTGGTTGTCAGCCAGGATTGTGTTGGCAAAACAGTCTTTAAACAAGCTCAAGGCTAAGGGTTTAAACAAGCTCAAGGCTAAGGGAGTAGCTTCTATGTTCCTCCTATCGCTTTGGTGTCTTTGGAAGGAGAGAAACGACCGGATTTTCAACCGAAAGTTGCAGTCTGTCATGGATACCATTACCATCAACTCTGTCAAGACGGAGGCGGCCCTTTGGGGCCAAGTAGATGCTCTAGATTTAGGCGCTGGTGTCTGGAACTGATGATCTACCCTGATCCCTTCCCTTTTTTTTCTCCTTCTCAATGTCTCGTCCTTTTTTCTGCCTTTTTCAGTTTTCATAACAACTGTTTTCCTCCTGCGTCGAATTAGTTTTGACTCTCTTCGCCATAAATAACACTCCGTTGTTTCATCAAAAAAATTGTTTCTTCATGTTTTTGTAATCTACCAAAGTTACCTGCGCATTGTTGCTACGAAGAATAATTTGTATTTTTTTAGTAATTGCCATAGTGGATCTTTGTCTCTTTTGCAGAACTGGAACTTTTTTCTAACTAGGCATACCCAGGCTTGAAATCCGGGCTCCCTTGCTGCTGGAGGCAGAGGAGAGGTTTTACCTGGATGGACTGGAGCATCTGGGGGACGAAACTGGCCGGCAGCTTGAGGTCCTTCGCCGTCCTCTTGGCGAAGCTGATGATTTCTGAGTCGGGATCTGGCCAGCGCAAGTAAGAACGAATGAATCATCACGAACCAAAGGAACAAGCAAGCAACTAAAGAGAGAGAGCGAACGGGAAACGGAGGCGGCACCGCGGGGGTTCCAGGTGAAGGCGTCCCTGTAGCGCTGGCCGTCCACCTCCACATCGACGCGTATCGGCACCAGGTTGTCCCTCGTCGGCCTGCATAGCACAGCAGCCAGCAGAGGTCGATGAATTGACTCCTCCGTCCATCCCCAATCGATCCAAGGTTCCAACGAGAGAGAGAGAGAGAGAGAGAGAGAGAGAGAGAGAGGATTACATGCGGAACTTGACGGTGGAGGACCTGGTAGGGGCGCTAAGGCTCACCGTCTTCATCTCTCCCGCCGGTGGTCCGTTCGTCGCCGCCGCCGTGCCCGCTGGGGTTTCGGCTTTCGAGGCCCGATGGCTATTCTGCTTGCGCCGCCGTTTCAGAATTTTGAGCCCAGATTTAAGGTGGACTTTTGTTTGGGCCGACCGATCGTGTTTGGGCCCGATGGGTATTTGTTCTCGCCCTCGGACACTCGCGTTAAAAAGAAAAAGGCCTTTCGCACAAAAAAGAAAAAGGAAAAGGCCCAGTGGTAAGAGAGATGCAAGCGTAAGAATGGACGGCCTTTTTAGGCTGAAACACAAGAAAGGCTTCGTATAGAAATTGGTACAGCTCGAAGCCTCCAAACTTGACTATATTCAAGCTTATTCTCAAAAAAAAATTAAGAGACTATATTCAAGCTGCTCTCCTTAAAAAAAGAAAGGCTATTCAAGCTGCATCATTTTTTGTATGGCAATCAAGATATGTAAAGTAAACCCTGAGAGTTTCAACATGGTATATATTTATAACAAACTTTGTCACTCCTTCCGGTCCGAATTACCGTTGATTTGGTACAACTTTGCCTAAACAAATGTAGAAATTCCATCTCAACCTGCCTCATCTCCGTCAAATTCATTCATATGGATACACATAACGGAAAAGCCCCAACTTTAGACTTTCCATAACGGCTGCTTCCCTGGCTGGCAAGATGTGACAGAATTGGCAACTAGGCCACCATAGAACTTACCCTGCAACCTGCATCGATCTGCACGCATGGGGTTTCTCTTTAAAGAGATCTAGAAATGATTAAAGGTGACACGCATATATGCAAGCAGCAACACGGGACCATATACTATTCGCCCGGCCCAAACAAAGGACAAGAAGTTGTGGGCGGGCGCGTCGACGTTCACGTACGGTACGGAAGGAGGTGACCGGTGGTCCGGCGAGCGAGGCCCATTTGCATGTGGCCCCATAGGAGCACGTGGAGCTATGTTCCTAGCTTAGCTCTAGCCGGGCAAGAAGCGGCCATCGGCTCGCCACGCCTCTGCAGCTCTGCTTCCCGGACAGCTGGAATCAAAAGGATCTAGAAGCTCCATGATATATTGGTCCTGCTGGCTGGCGTACGTGTTGGCGATATTTTGTCTCTTTTTCTCTCGTTTCGTTTTTTACGACAAGAGAGAACATGATTGATTGAATTATGCTATTGTCATTAGTCACTGCATTGGACCCACGCGATAAGAAATTTTTGCGGCCGTGACCGGGCATTCTCAAAACTATTGACAAAACTAACCTAACGGAAAGCTCAGAAGAAAACATGTGGACTTCCCGCCTGACATTATTGGCGGAATGCACTGTAGCGGTACACGTGCAGTGTCTGTGCATTCGAAAAGTGTTTTTGCTCCCTTTCGCTAATGCTATTGGAGGAAAACTCCTTTCGTCAGGTTATTTTTGCAATTTAAGGACCAAATTTGCCAAAAATGTTAACGGGGGCCAGTGCGGAAAAAAAATCGATGATTCAACTTATTGTCACCACCACCCCCACCAGATGTCTACTGACTATCGTTCATGTCTGTCTCCCAGATGTAGTAGCTATTGTTGAGCAGTAAACCCTCTTGCATGCAACCGTGAACTGGTGGCTGTGGGTGTGGCCACGCCGGAGATGGAGAAGCGATCAGACAGCATACATCTCAGTTCTCACCCAGACGTAGAGGAGAAAAGTAATTCGTCCGTCGTTTTCCCCAGGAATCACAATCAGCTTCGGCTCGATCAGCTCTCGCGCGCGGCGGCCGGCCTTGAGCGTGCCACGTACCCTCCTCGCCCGCCTCGGGTTTTCGTTAGTCCCCATCGATCGCGCAGGTTCATACGTACGTACGTGCGTCGATCTCCATCTTAGAGTCGTTTCTCTCGCTGGATCCGAAAAGTCTGGTCTCCGTCGCCGGTGGCCGAGTGGCCGGGGTCCATGCAGGGGGGATTCGTGTGTTTCTGGGTTTCTGGACTCTTTGAGAAGGACAGTCGACGGGGACGTGAACTAGGTAGCACTTGGGCGACCACGTGAAGTCGCACGCGCCGCACGTGCCAGACCCCCCCGCACACGACGACCGATGTGGCGATACTCATGTACCGGTGTACGTACTCCGTACCATTTTCACGGAAATATCTGCAATACGTACTACTCCTATTTACGTTTCGCAAGGGAAACCTGCAGTACGCGCAAGGAAACAAGCTTCCTTTCAGGAGATTTTGAGAGACGGAACTCTCGGATTATTGTTAGTACTCTAATATTTCTTTTCTTGCTTAGAATAGACGGACCCAAGAACAAAGGCACACACCTCGGATAAAGAACAGCAAACGCATGCATCTACGTGATGACACGTGTGCGTGCATTTTGTGCATCCCCTTGACCCTGTCCGAATGGCCATTCCGAATCCTGAACTAACGAAACGCGCGACCATCCATCCTAGCTTATCTTGCTCCTCACCACTCCTGCCTAACCGCCCGCATCCTATAAATCAAACCATTCTCCAAACATTTCCAATCAAGCGAAATAAGAGCCCAAGAGCAATAAAATTAACTCCATCTCGCAGCAAAAAAGGTCAAGAAGAATAAGCCAACTACGTACGTGGAGGGGAAGTGTCTAGCAACGATGGAGATGAAGAAGATCGCCTTCGCCGCCCTCATGATCGCCGCCTCGGCCACCGCCGTCGTGGCCACCGAGGAAGCCAAGGCCGCCAGCGACGCCAATGCCGTGGCCGGTGCCCCCGCCGCCGCCCTCGTCGCATCCGTCCTCGCATATTTCCTCTACTAAATGCGGATCTACAGGAATCGATCCAGAGGAGGGAGACCGATCGATGTTTATCACATATTAGCATCGTCGCCTCGCCTGATCAGTCGCACCCGTGCTCGCATGCATAATTGCATATGCATGCGAATACTGCGGTGTTGGTTTTTGTTAATTTTTCATTTTATCATGAATGTTTGGTGTTAACCTGTGATGATATACCATTGTCGTATCCGTGTAATTGATTTTTAATCTCATCACATCTTAGATCTTATATATTTATTAATATTCAAAACACTTTTTCGAACCTCCGCGCACGTGTATACGGAGTACGTTAAACTGAAAGAAAACATCTACGGAGTAGAAAACAAATCCCATGGCCCCCCTATATGTGTATAGTATTAGGTGTTCTAGAATTATGTAAAAAAATTGTGTGAGCAAACTCTTCGTTTAATTTGTTCCGGTATACTTCGACAGTCGAACCCGATCTTAATTAGGACCGTATGCAGAAGAAGGTGTGTTCTCGAACTAGGAACTTGCACATTGTATGTTTAGAAGTCCAAGCTGCATAATTATCTACTAAACATATACTCCCTCCGTCCACAGATAAGTGTGTCTCTGGGTTTTGTTTTAAAGTCGAATATTTTTCTATTTGACCAATTTTGTTGAAAAAAATAGCTACACATATGACATCAAATCAGTATATTATGAAACTGTATTTCAAAACAGATCTAATGATACTAATTTAGTGTCATAAATGTTGCTATGTAGTTCCAACAGAGTCGGTCAAACTCTAATATGGAAAAAAGAAGATAGAGAGAAATATGAAAATTGATTATTGTGGAACGTAAATGGTACCACAACGTCCTTCTTTCAAGAGGAATACTAGTGAAAATGGAATTTTATGTATCCCCGTATGCTGGAATTTTCATTTGTCTTACTAAACCCAAACTAATTTCCATCAACCCCACATAAGTACTTTGCACATATTCTGAACTCCTCCCGTGACCCCCATTGAGATCCCACATTCCTCCACCCCCATTCTCCTTTGCACTGTTGCTCCCCTTTGGTCAATTTTTATGTGTCCGGCAAATATATGATATCACTTAGTTCCGTCCATTTTCCTCTCTACGCTCGACAACATGCAACAGTTGCACGAAGAACTTGTGTCTAGCATGGTGAATGGTGTGTCCTTGGGTGGCCCAGGTACGTTTGCATGTTGATGAGGTTATTCTTGGGCGCAGACAAAGCGTCGGTGCAGGTTTGTAAGACGAACCGAACTTGTCCTATGGTCCTCCTAGCCCTGGGCAGTGATGATATTATGCATCCGACGAGCACATATATATTAGTCCTGGAAAATAGCCGCCTCATTATCTAATATGAAATCCATCGTACCTCAAATGTAACATTCCCTGTAAAATTGGGAATTCGTTGGCGAATCGAACGTCGCATCCGTAGAAGACAAAGAGTGACGACATATTTGTCGCCCGCTGTGTTGTGGAAATCAAGAAAACGGTGTGAACTTGTTAATCGGTAGAAGAGTAAAGCGAGAGATAGTCAATTTGCTTAAATACATAACACAAGTATAACACAAGTCACCTCAAAGGAGCGGGGAGTAAGGGCAGGGGCCATGTTCCCCCTCCCCTTTACTTCATGACACAGCCCACCTCAGGAAATGGCTGGGGGCCAGAGTTCTCCTACCCTTTACTTCATAACAAAGCAAGGGTGAAACATGTGCTTAAGAAAGCCTCGGCCTTTGGCGCTACGACTACTACACAATTGGACACATGTGACCGATACGTGCCGAACAACCCCACCGGTGACAAGCGCCACAGCGCCACCTGAGGTACAACTACGTGACATTCTATGCATATGCAAGACATTCCACAACTCGTGTTCGATGAGATTTTGTACCCAATTATCTCTTTAGACATGTATAAAAATATATTACATGGCCGGGTGCAAGTTCAACCAATACGGTGCAGCATGCGGTCCTCCTTATCATAGGAAATCGCTGGTTTCTGAGACGATGTAAGACTACTCATAGTAACATATTGTGTTACTCTCACTATTGACATAGTAACATAAACTAGTAACATATATTGTACATGTTACTACTTTATGTTACTATGCAATATTTTTTTGAAGCGAACTACGGCGGACGAAAGCCAGCCTGCACAACATTTTCATTAAATAAAAGAATTGGGATACAACAAGTACAAAGGGTAGCATTTGCCAATAGAAACACAAAAAAGAGAAAACTTAGGATCTCGAAACATGCCAACGGCGATAGACATGCACAATAAAGAACATCTACAATGCAGTCGAAAGGCGTCAAGCTGTCGACCTCCCCCAAACACTGTGTCGTCGATGACGTTGAAGGGTGGCGCAGCCGAGGCGCCACGACACCGGCATAGCCGGCCTATTTGAAGGGCCATGCACCACCGAGACCTGCCGCGACGGAGAATGCCGCCGACGAAATCGAAGGATGACTCATCACTGAGAACATATGACTACCTCCAAGTGCCACCGGCCGACCGAAAGGACACACACCACCGAGAATACGACACGACACCTATGTGCCGACGGTGTGAAAGGCATCGCGTGCCGAGACAACACCGAAGGAAAATAAACGCACACTCTCGCCGGACATAAACCAAGAACCTAGGTGACATAAGAAAGCACCCAACCTCCAACAAACCTTAGGCGAAGAACTCCCAATGTTAAGCACGCGACCGGAAGCAATGACGAGTCGGGGTCTCCAAGGCAACGCCTCCAAGGAGGAAAATGACATTCGTACGTCATCATCGCCCGATCCAACAATCGCCAGATCTTAGGTTTTCACCCGAAGACCTCCGAACAACAATGCACAAAGAAACAACTCCTCGATGAAGCCTCCAGCGAGGGGAACGACACCGAAAGGCACCGTCATCATCGGCAAAGACTGAGGCCCTACAAGCTTTCACCCGGAGCAACATCTTGCGCAAAAACGAAGGCAGCAGACAAAAGCACGCAGCAGCAGCAACCAAAGCACATAATGTGGAGGAAGTTGCAGAAGCCTGAACCCGGACCCGTGCTGCCGCATGCCGAAGCCGCCAAGAAACGCTGGATCAGGTTGTCCCCGCGATACGAAGCACCAGATCCAAGCACCCCGCTCCCAATCCCAGCACCGGTCGACCGATGACCCAAGCCCACGCACAGCAGGGTAGGGGGCGCCCGACCGACAGCAAGGCCCAGCCTAGGACGCACCGCACAGGGGAGTTCCGCCCACAGCCACCATCCACGAGAGAGCCCGAAGGAGGACTGTGCAACAGCCAACAACGGTGCGGAGTGGATCTGACAAAGAAGACGCCGGATCCGTCGGACAGGCCACCGGATCCGGCCGGCAGGACGCCGGATTTGGCCGGAGAACGCCACCGCCGCCGCATGGCCAGGTGGGCCAGCGACCCCCGGCGCGTCACCTGCCGCCTGCAGCAGCCGTTGAGGAGAAGGCCCCGCCGCCGCCTGCACCGCGCGGGCTTTGCCCGCCGGCGACCACCGGCGGCGGCGAGGGGGAGGGATGGGCGTTGTGGTCTCTCGGGGGCTCGCTTGGTCGCTGCCCGAGTCGCCCCTACAGAGCGACGCCGGGTTTTTCCCTTTGACCCTTTCGCACTGAACCCTGATGTTTTCTTACTATGCAATATAACTAGCCTAAAGCGTCTCTTTAGTGAAACGATGGATATGATATTGTTAATTGCTTGTCGGGAAGATAGGCTAAACGAACGGTGCCATACATGTAGACACGCGAGCTATTTTCGTCGCACTATGACCCTTTCCGGCAAAGCACTAATCAAACGCGTGACCATCCATCCATCCAAGCAAATCTCCTAACCGCTCGTGCCTAAGCATCCCAGCCTATAAAATCAAACCACTCTCCAAGCATTTCTAATCTCAAGCGAGAAATAAGAGCCAATCAATAAACTCCATCTCCCACAGCAAAGAATAAAATAAAACCAGTCACAGGCCGGGCAGCCTTATAGCTACGATGGAGTTGAAGAAGATCGCCTTCGCCGCCCTCATGTTGGCCGCCTCGGCCACCGCCGCCGTGGCCACTGAGGCCGCCAAGCCCGCCAGCGACGGCAATGCCGTGGCGGCCGCCCCCACCGTCGCGCTCGCCGCCGTCTCCTTTCTCGCATACTTCCTCTACTGATTAAGCGCGGATAAAAAGATCGAGAGCAGGGAGATGTTATCACAGATTATAGCGTCGCCTTAGCTCGGTCGCACCCTTGCATGCCTGCGTGCGTGCAAATAATGCGGTGTTTGTTTTCATTGATTTTCATTATGGATTTCTGATGTTGAGTGGTGATGACACGCACCAGTTATATGTATATCCGCATATGTTTAATCGTGACAAATTTATATAATTTCTATTCTTCTTCCATATATTTTTCCGTCCAACAAAGGATGTCTCAACTTTAACTAAATTTGAATGCATTTATACACTAAGTTATGTCTAGACACATCCAAATTTTAACAAACTTGAGACATCTTTTGTTGAACGGAGGGAGTACATGAATCAACCAGTTTATTTTGCTTGAGATTTATATATTTCGTCTCTTCAATTAATATTTTTTCTTTTGAGAAATCATATACGTGGTGTGATGCTAATGGTTAAGGACATTGTAACACAACACTAAATATCTTTCTCTAGAAAAAACCTCTTCAAACATGAACCGCCTCCAAAAGAATTCAAACACCACATTAGATATCTTTTACCCACTCTACTGAACATGTTTCAAATTTTCAGAAGCCCTAGCATTTCAAAGGTCACCGAAAGTTACGAATTGTCCAAAACTATTTTGGCATTATGTCGACCGGAAGTCACTGAATTTAAACAGATTTGGACCAAAACTAAATGTTAGAATTTAAATTTTGTTTCAATCTAGCTCGAAATTTCAAGGTAAAATTTGTGTATCTACCGAAATTTTGAACACCCACGCTCGAATTCACAGCCGACCGCACTGTGTGGCCACGTAGGTTGACATGTGGGACAATAGTTTGGAGTTAAATTCCATTGAAATTTATTGTTGATCAAAATTCAATTCATTTCGATCAACATAGCACCAAAAGAATTTCCGAAACTTTTTTGGCCTTCAAAACTACAGGCTTCTAAAATTTTAAACCGCAATCGGAAAGTATTCAGGGAGGGATACACCTCCAATGGTGGCATCACAGGCTTGATATGTGGGCCACTTCATGACGACGCCAAAAGTCATAATAAGAGAAATAGTGCGGCGTAAAAAACTAACTAAGGCCCTATTCGGTTTGGAGGATTTACAAAACATGGGAATAGGAAAAGTATAGGAATAAGATGCCCAAACCATCCAAATCCTTTGGAAAGCAAAACCTCAGGATTTCTGAATAACTAGCATTCGGTTGCACCATTTTGTAACATAGAAAAGGTACAGGAATACATAGCCGTTAGCACACAATTAATTGACTCAACTAGCCGTTAGCTTTCAACTAGTACTAGTACGTGTATAAATAGCCTCACTGGTTCTCTTCAGTTCTTCTTTTTTCCAGCTATTTCTCGCACACTATGCTCTGTTTTATTCTCTTCAATCTCAGCTTTGTTCCTGGACAAGCCAACACAACAAGGCATAACTGGCTGGAGAAATAAGGTCTGCAAAAAAAAACTTATTTTCTCCCAAGCAAAAGTAATGATTTTCTTTACTCTCTTCCATTGATTTTTCAGCATCATCTACACAACATCATTTCACAACATGTAGTCAAGCTACCAGCGTAGATTAGCAACTGATGATGAGTTCATTAATTTTGTTCTCCCTACTTTAGAAGAGTCATCACCATCATCTTCTAGTAGGAGACCAATGCACACAGCAAAGCTTACAGGTGCTTGTCGTGTTCATGAGATCCTGACTGGACATGAAAGCTTATGCAAAAGGAACTTTCGCATGGAGGTTCCCATTTTTCTTGCACTAGTCAATAAGTTGTGTGAGAAAAAATATCTAGCTGATACAACATATGTTTCAGTAGAAGAACAAGTTACTATATTTTTGTATGCAGTAGCAAAAAATGCAACCAATGAAACACTTCAAGATTGGTTTCAACATAGCCCAGATACAATACATCGACATTTCAAAAGAGTTCTTGAAGGAATCACAAATCTCACACCTATCTACATACGTCCACCTTCTCTGCACCCGCATTCAATACTGAGGAAACCAAAATTTTACCCCTTCTTCAAGGTACGACTACATTTTGAATTGTTTTGGTTTAACATTGGAATAGAATAATTTTAAATATCTAACTTTGACTTGTCTTGTGTGCAGAATTGTATTGGTGCTGTACATGGTACTCATATCCCTATGAAACTTCCATTGGATCAACAAGAGCCATACAGAAATAGGAAGCAAACAATCTCACAGAATGCGATGGTTGCTTGTAATTTTGATTTGAAGTTTGTACATATAAATCCTGGTTGGGAGGGATCAGCTTCGGATGCAAGAGTTCTACAAGATGCACTTAACCATGGTTTTGAAGTTCCTGATGGCAAATTTTATCTAGTAGATGCTGGTTATGCAAATACACCTCAATTTCTTGCTCCCTATCATGGTACTAGGTATCACTTAAATGAACAAGGAAGAGCACGTCAAAAGCCACAGAATCACAAGGAACTATTCAATCTCCGACATGCTCAACTTCGGAATCATATTGAGAGAATTATTGGCATATGGAAAATGAGATTTTCTATACTGAAAGTTGCTTCGAATTTCCCAAAAGAAAAATAGATTGACATATATGTGGCTTGTGCAGTTCTACATAACTTCATACGCATACACAATGGAGATATGACTTGGCCTAGTGATGCTACCATGGATATTGATCCTGACCAGATTGTTGATGTACCAAATGGAGACCATAGCTATCATGCTGACATCCATGCATTCAACAACTCCAGGCTTGCGGGACATCAAATGCGAGATACCATAGCACAACAAATGTGGGAGCAGTATGTATCACATAGAAATTCAAGATAAAGATAGTGAGAAGGCTCCCAAGTTGTATTACCACTGATGTAACTTGGAATATTAAAGTTCTAATCCATAATATAGTAGTCTTAATATATTTTTCCTTGTTCCTTACCATGGCTGCAACAGAGATAAGCTTATACAAAATATTACCATTGATGTTAGTTGGACCTCTCGGCCTACCAAAATATACTAACCACCAAATGGCCAAAATATATGCTAACCACCACATGACACCATGAGATATGCAGGTTCTACTACTGACCTCACGGCATACCAAAATATACTAACCACAAAATGACCAAACTATATGCTAATCACCACATGACACCATGAGATGCAGGTTCTAGCACTGATAATTTGTGTTGCTACGTGTAATCTCCCTTTTAATCCAAGCCAACCGTAGTTCATCACTAGAAAATGATAAGAAAACTTCCTTGTGATCTTTTGCTTGGAAGATATCTGACGCCAACAAAATGTCACTCGCTTGTAGACCATCTAACCCTTCAAGAGTTATAATACACTTGTTAATGCTGTAGGGATCCTCTGCTTTCTTCTCCTCAATAAAAGATTTCTTCTCCTCGATAGCTGCAAATCGGTCTATTTCTTCCTACTTCAGCTTTAGGTATCTCTCATGAAATCCCTCGGGAGGTTCAGCGGTACTTCTCTTTTGTTTTTTTGCACGTCTGCTGCTAGGCTTCTCAGTACGTGCTTGTGCAGAGCTTGGTGTGGATTTCATTTGTTGAAAAGGTGTTGATGAACGCTGGGCTGCATCCACAATGAAATCCTCAGTTTCTTCCTCAATAGAAAAATGCATACCATATTCTCCGGCACCTTGTAAAGTAGGTGATGGAGACTGATAAGCATCAGGCTGTTCATCAACAGAAATCACCACATTATTTGCCCTGCTTGCATAATAGTCCATACCACGACGAGTCCTTCCTTCAGCATGACGGCCTACATATATGTTCAATAAAAATTACATTGGCATCAAGAAAAACATGACTAAAGCATGCTGAAAAAACACAAAGCTATAAGGATATTTCGCTAACCGTCGTAGAGTGGAACCAATTCATCATAGTATGGGAAAGACTTGTCTCGCCATTGGAGGGCATCCTTGCTGTTCTTGCGAGCAGCAAATGTGGCCCAAATATCTGTTGGTGCATCTACCATCATTCTCACGCTATCCCATCCAAAACCACTTTCAGCTAACAAGTCTTTTACACTTCGATAATCTTTTTTTAAATCCTGCTCCTTTTGCTTGACTTGGTTAACAGTGAATGACACAACAAACTTGGTATTCAATTGAGAAGTAATACTTGTCCATGCTTCCTTACTCCATGCATTTTGGTTTCGAAAACCAGGCACATCATGATCTTTCAAGAGTTGAATAAGAAATAGCTTCATTTGGTGACTCCATTTAGCTCTAGGACAAGGCCTTACGGTACCTAAAGCAGGTAGAAATTTGCTCAATTTCAACTATATTAGTCCTTCTAAGGAAGTAGGAGAACACACTAATCCAATTTATTTAAAACTGGAGCAATACCTATATATTATGCGCTTCATCTGCAGTACCAAATTACTAATGCAAGAAATTTAACCCTTCAAGAGTAATACCTATTTGTTGAGAAGGCTGAGAAGTCACACGATCAGCTTCAAAATCGCTTAGTCCCTGCGATTGTGAACTATGGCCTTGTTGCTCATAGCTCCGGTGATTACCATTCTGTAATAAGACAACAGTATTATTGCAACCAAAATAATCACCACAACTGATTGCTAATATTCTTCATCTGCACCTAAGCATCACACATTGGTGCTGCAGATTAATTACTGCTACGTAGGAGCACGTTAGTACACTGGCCAGAGTAATCTCATTCAGTCATTCAGAAATGACTAGGGCACACAGTAGATGGAGATTGATTGGTTCCGGCTTGAGAAAGATTACTTGGTGTACTGGTTCTACCTTCGGAATTGTCATATGGTTGTATTTAACATCTCCTAATTATTGTCCAAAGCCAACTAATCATCTGGTTGTATTTAACAAAGAAAAACTCTGCTATTAATCTCCTAAGGGGACTGAAACCACAAAATTGATGAATCAGATCGATTGATCTCTGAACACCTGACATACCTGCAAAGAGGAACAAATGGCCATGCTGTAGGGACGACCTGGAGCAGCCGGAGAAGACGAGATGGCCGAGCCTCGCCGTAGTGACGCGGGCAGAGAAGACGAGATGGGCGAGGGGAGAAACCAGCAGACGGGATTTGGTGGCTATCGTCGGTCGCTGCTCCCCTTCTAGACGAGGCAGAGTGCCTCCCTTTTATCCCCTTTTATTTGCCCTCATGAAAGATCCAGATATATTACTTTTGCCGCGAGAGTTGGCGCGAGAGTAGCGCGCGAGGGGCACTTCGCGCAGTCGTTCCGCGCCAGGTATTTTTACATGCGGTCGGACTTCATGTTGAGATTCCGCTGGAAACAGGCTCAAGAATCGGTTTTCCTAAGGAACTCGGTATCACCGATCCTGTGAACCGAATGTCACATACAAGAAAATATCCTCTGGTTCAGAATCCCATAAGAATCTCACAGATTTCCTGCAAACCGAAGGAGGCCTAAATATTTCCTCCGTCCCGAACCACCAACTGACGTCAATTTGTATAAGAATCTATACAAATTCACGTCGTTTAATTTGGACGGAGGGAGTAGGTAAAAAAAATGTTCAATGTATAAAATGTGCCACAAATCTTTAGTGAGGGTAAAAGAAAATGAATACCAGACTTAACCACTGAGTCACTCGACCACTCGTGCCCAACGCGTCAGGCGATGGAGTTTTGCTCCCCAGCTGGATGCCAACATCTCGGCAGACGGGATGTGATCGAGCCTGCATCTGTCGTCTGGGTGAATACTGCAAGTGATCTCGTGCTCATGCCACACAGAGTGCCAGAGTCGACAAGACATGAAGCAGTGAAGCAGACGGCACCATCCAGCAATGCTAGCGATGAAATTGCACCTTCCTACGCAAAACGTCACTTCTACGAATTTTTTCCAGATTTCATCACGTATTGGTATAATGAGTTGCAGCTAGGTACTAATAAATCACGTTTCTGACATGTGGGTCCCGCATGTCAGTGCCAACATGCACTACTACAAAACACAACATAAGTGACGAGTCATCAGTGACGAGCCTTTCCCGCCCGCCACTGATGACCCCTTATCAGTGACGGGCGTACAACCCGTCACTGATGACCCCTCATCCGTGACGGGCACGGGATGCCCGTTACTCATGATCCAATGCGAAAACTTGCAAAAATCACCAAAACACACATCAGTGGCGGGCACAAACGATAGGCCCGCCACTGATGTTCCCAGTAATGCTGGGCCAAAAAGCCAATTTAAAGCCCAATCCAGTTCCAGTCCCATGGTTTGGAGGGACCCTATAACAATCACTACACCAGCGAACTCCCTCCCCAGCCGCCGCACATCTCTCCCTCCTCCCTGCTCACCCCAGATTCTTTTCCCCTCCCTCCTCCTCTCTCCTCCCGATCCTTCCTGCCGCCTCCCCCCCGATCTCCCTCCCTCCTCCCCTATCTCCCTTCCTCCTCCTCGATCTGCCTCCCTCCTCCCCGATCTCCTCCCTCCTCCTCGATCTGCCCCTGCCCCTCTCGCTTCCTCCACAGCAACGCGCCGCCCCTCTCCTTCCTCCGTCTCGCACGGTGCCAGGAGAAGCAGTAGCCATGGAGCACCCGGATCTTGAGTATCTCCATCTCTCTCTTTCTCCATGTCTCTGATTTCTCTCTTGAGTTTTCTCTCTTTTTGCAGCCATGGAGCGCCGTCGTCCCCGTCGAGGAGGCCACCGCCGCTTGGGGACGAGGAAGCCGCCGCCCACGAGCCCGCCTGTCTCCGGATCCGCCTCCATCGACTTCGGTTTGTATTCTTCCCCTCTCTTGCTTCTCTCCCTCTCTCTTCCTCTCTCGGTTCATTCTAAATCCCCCCCTCTCTCTCTCAGCTAGCTCGGGAAGCAATTTTGGCAAGAAAGTTGATCTGTGAATTTGTGTGTATGTACAGAATTTTGGCAAGCAATTTCTTTGTGTGTATGTACAGAATTTGTGTGAATAATTGTGTCATTTGATTTGTGATCCAATGAATTCGCGGGCCTGGGACCTGCTTTTTTTTTAATTCTCGAAATCACTGTCAGTGTCGGTCGGGGAATGGAGACCGCCACTGATGCTGCTGATATCAGTAACAGCTGTTGAACCTGCTACTGATGTGGGTGCTCTTCACTGACATCAAGTCAGTGGCAGGCGCTCCGCCCGCCACTGATGTCGTTTTTAGCCCGTTACTGATGTCCCATTATGTAGTAGTGATGTACCGAGCTTTTTGCCACGATGGACCGGGTCGGGTTTGGAGCCAACTGGTTAAAAGGAAATCACGTACAATTAGCTTCCAAAATATAGTAAATCGGGTCAGGTCCGGCTTGCCTCCACCGAATCAGACATGATTTTATTTTAATCGGTTGACTCAGACCCGACCCAGTCCACCGTGGTAAGGGGCCTGGTCCACGTTGGCACTGACACGCTGGTCTCACATGTCAAAATGTGGTTAGCTCGCTATTAAGACCTATTTGCAACTCATTAGATAAATATGCGACGAAAATTCGTAGGAGTGATGATTCGCGCGAACAGGCGGTGGAAGTTGCAATTTCGTCCGATGCTAGCAGCAGACTTGCGATTGACGCAAGTCTGAGCATCATCATCGTCATCGCCGGCTCTTAAAGACGGTAGGTCGGGTCAGGTCATGTCGACTACTGTATGCATGGATTGAACGGTGTGCTACAAAAGCGACCAACCATCTAATCTGATCTAGCAGCGGCAGCCACTGTGCCCGGCCCGTCCTATCCTATCATCATCTGACATGCTGATCAATGATGCGCAAGGAAGAAGATGCAAAAGAACAGTAGAGACGTGGAGATTCATCAGACCTCTTTTTACATTGTTACCGCGTCAGGGTAGAAATTTTCGTCCCGAGTTACCACGCGCTGCTGCTACCGCCTACAGAGAGTCAGATCGAAGTTTCCGCCATGGTCGAGCTACGGTGAGGCGGCGGGATGGTTGTCTGGCGCCTGTTCGGGCTGCGCGCCGCCGCTGGCGTTGTTGATGACGAAGTGAGCGCCTGCCGCCGCCGCCGGGGCCGTTTGGGGGAATGGCGGCATGGACGGCATGGCGGGGGCGCCGGGGAAGGCGAAGGTGGGCATCGGGCCACACGGGAACTGCGCGGCGGCGGCGGCGGCGACGAGGCGAGGGTCGAAGGCGGCGCCCATGCCGAAGCCCATGGCGCCGAGGTGGTGGTGGTGGAAGTGCGCCATGCCCATGCCCATGCCCATGCCCATGGGCGCCATCTGCATGGCCAGCATCGGCGGCACGCACAGCCCGGCCGCCGCCGCCGCCGGCCCCATGGACGACATCATCTGCACCTGGAGCTGCAGCGTCTTGAGGTACTCGATCGCTTCCTCCAGCATCGACGCCTTGTCGATCTTCAATCAAGCAGCATATGTCAGCCAGATCGTGTCGTTTTTTCCAATTGAATGAAAGCAAATGTGCTGCGAGATTGATTGACCTTGTTGCAGTTGGGGATGAGTTCCTGCAGCGCGCGCATCTTCTCGTTGATCCGATCCCTCCTCCTCTGCAATTCGCAAACCTCTCAATCTATGGATCTCAAATCTCAGGTGTATATGCTGTGCGTGTGTGCATTGGAGACGGGAGGACGAAGAAGAAGTACCCTTTCTGACATGTTGTGCACTTCGGCGGTGCGCCCCCGCTTCGTGCTCCTCGCCCCCGCCGCCGACCTCCGAAGCCCGCCGGCCTCGTCGTCCAGGTCCTGCGCATCGGGAATCGGATTAATTAATGGCTCAGCAGATGCGAGGATGGATCTCACTCCGGCCGTGCTTGCCTACCTCGTCATCCTGGCTGAGCGACCACTCGGCGGCGGCCTGGTGGCTGCTCCTCTTCAGCTGGTGGCTCCGGTCGCCGTTGTCGGAGCAGACAGACGAGGTCGTCGCCGTCGCGGCCGGCGGCAGCGGCGCCGGCGCCGACTCCGGTGCCCTTGCTTCTGGTTGCAGTCTCGTTAACGGCGGGGCCGGTTCGGGATGCCGGAGAGTTACCGGCGCCGGAGCCGGAGGGGGAGGGGCAGGAGCTGCGGCGGCCGTCGTGACCTTGGGCGGCGGCGGCTGCAGCCATGCCATCCTCTGCTCCGAGAACAGCGGGGTGCTCCTTAGCCGGTTCGTCGTCACCGCAGCTGTGGACATGGACTCCACTGGCGCCGGCGCCGGCGGGCGGTGCAGCGGCCTGGAGAAGAAGGTGAAGTTCAGGACGCTCTCGCCGCCGCTCGGCCGCGGCTGCTGCTTGGGCACGCCGACCGCGCCGCCGTGGGAGGTCGACGGCTGCGCGTGCGCATCTCCGGCTTCTTTGCCCGCCACCGCAGCGGGGAGGGCGCCGGAGTACCCGGGCAGCAAGCCGGGGGAGCAGTACTCCGCGGGCAGCGGGACCGCGCAATGGCCGCCGCCGTCGTCGTCCACGCCGACGATGGGGTAATGCAACCAGGGCACGGCGTCTTCGTCCTCCTGTACGGCGAGGAGGTCGCGCATGGCGTCTAGCGGCGCGGGGTGCTTGGCCAGGAGGTCTGGCCTGGGCCTGGTGGTGGCGAAGGGCGGGAACAGCGGCGGCGGGCGCCGGAATGCCGGCCCGTCGTCGGCCCACAGCAGCTCCGCCAGCTCGTCGTTGCCCGGCCCGCTCAGCATCTCACGCACGCGCCATCGCCATGAGCACCAAGCTAAGCTACCCGCAACCACACGGCACGCGCAGCTCAGCTCAGCTAAACCCCTGAAGCGGTTGATGTTCTACAATATCAGTAGTACTACTGTTGTTTTTTCCTCTGTTATGGTCCACGAAGTCACGAGCAGAGGAAGTAGAAGGGAGGAAGTTGCAACGCTACGGGAGAGGGGAATAGTTAAAAGTGCGACGCGGCACCTACCGAGGTGTACTCGCCATTGATGATGCCAACGGGTGGGGCGTGTTGGTTTGTGTTTCAAGTTCCCAGAGGACAGGAACTTCCGGCCCAACTTTCAGCCGTTACAGCTGTCGGAATTTTTTCGGCCCAATTTCATGCCGATGCTTCGGATGCTCTGTGTTACTTTTTAAAAAATTGCGAAACTTACTGCGGAACTTCTGGATATTTAAGAATATGTGGAATTTTCGGCCTCCAACCGGAACTTCCGGTGAGACCGTTACGGATCTGAATTGTCCTAATGCTCCTGTTATATATATCCTTGTATGCCGCCGTTTTGGGCAGAGTTCGCACGAGTTGCATCTGTAGAACCTCCCTGGCGTTGTAAACACTCCCATATAGTGAAATTTCGCTGGATGTCGTCCGTGGTTTTTTCCTCTCGTTGTTTGAGAGGGTTTTTCACGTTAAATCCCTATGTCCTTATGCTGTGATTTCTTCTTCTTCTTCGTTCTTGCTTGTCGCGTTCATAACAAGTGGTATCAGAGCCCCAGTTTCCGCCTAGGGTTTGCGACATGTCTATCTTGAAGTTCGATCTCCACAGTTGGACTACACCACACGATTCTCGTTGTGGCAAATGAAGATGCGGGCGATTCTCGCCCAAACTTCAGATCTGGATGAAGCGCTTGATTCCTTCGGCAAGAAGGATGAAAAGGAGTGGACTGCCGAAGAGAAACGCAAAGATCGTAAGGTTTTGTCATTGATTCAACTTCATCTATCCAATAATATTTTGCAGGAAGTGTTGGAGGAGAAATCTGCAGCAGCCCTGTGGCTGAAACTGGAATCGATCTGCATGTTTAAAGATCTAACCAGTAAGGTGCATGTAAAGATGAAGTTGTTCACCCATAAGCTGCAAGAAGGTGGATCGGTAATATCTCATATAACTGTTTTTCGAGAGATAGTTTCTGACTTGCAAACTTTGGAGGTTAAGTATGATGATGAGGATTTAGCCATCTTACTCTTATGCTCGTTTCCTAGTTCCTATACAAATTTCCGCGATTCAATTCTTTATAGTTATGACTCTCTAACCCTTAATGAGGTTTTAGAAGCACTTAGATAGAAAGAAAAGATGAAGTCTATGGTGCAGACCGATGGGTCGTCATCAAAGGCAGAAGCTCAGCAGGTTCGTGGCAGGACCGAGCAGAGAAAGAACAACTATGGCAACCGAGATAAGAGCCAGGACGAAAAAGCTCGTTCAAAGTCCCGTGGAAAAGATAAGTTCTGCAGGTATTGTAAGAAAAATAATCATGTCATTGAAGATTGTTATAAACTGCAGAACAAGGAGAAAAGGAACGGTACCTACAAACCGAAAGATAAGTCCGATGGTACTGGTAAGGCCGTTGTCGTTTCCACTGACAGCTCTGAGGGTGAATGCCTCGCTGTTCTTGCTGCTTGTATTTCCTGTGATGATGAATGTATTCTTGATACAGCATGTTCCTTTCATATTTGTTGTAACAAAGATTGGTTCAGTTCTTATGAGTCTGTGCAGACTGGAGATTTTGTGCGTGTGGACAATGACAATCCTTGTCATATTGTTGGCGTTGGGTCCGTTCAGATCAAGACCCATGATGGCATGACACGCACGTTGAAAGAGGTGAAGCACATACCAAGCATGGCAAGAAATTTGATCTCACTTAGTACCATGGACTGTGACGGGTACAAGTACGCCGGTGGGCGTAGACTTTTGAAAGTTTCTAGAGGTTCTCTTATTCACATGATAGGTGATATGAATTCTGCCAAATTATATGTTTTTAGAGGTAGCACTTTCTTCCGTTCATACCATCAAAGGCATATTAGATTATGTGTTTGCTGATGTTTGTGGACCCTCCCGTAAGACTTCTACTGGTGGTGCTAATTACATGCTTACCATTATTGATAATTACTTAAGAAAAGTTTGGCCTTATTTTCTGAAACATAAATATGTTGTTTTTGGTGCATTCAAGAAGTGGAAAGTTATGGTAGAAAAGCAAACTGAAAGGAAGGTAAAAAATTTGCGTACCGATAATGGTGGTGAATTTATTTCTGACAAGTTTGAGGAGTTTTGCAGCAATGATGGTGTGGTTAGGCACTACACGGTTGCCCGTACTCCACAACAAAATGGCGTGGCTGAACGCATGAATAGAACCATCGTCTCGAGGCCCTGTTGCATGCTGTCCAATGCAGGTTTGGGCAGGCGTTTTTGGGCTGAGGCAGCTTCCACCGCATGCTACTTCATAAACAGGTCACTTTCTATTATACTTGACAAGAAAACTCCCATTGAGGTATGGTCTGGTAAACCTGCTGATTATTCACAGTTGAAAGTTTTCGGTTGCACCGCTTATGCTCACGTTGATAATGGAAAGATAGAGCCTAGAGCTGTTAAGTGCATTTTTCTTGGCTATGGTTCCGGAGTTAAAGCTTTCTTGGCTATGTGTTCACAGGTGGTTCCATCCGTACTTTATTTGGTATTGTTGCTATGCATGATTTTGAGTTTGAGCAGTTAGATGTGAAAACTGCATTTTTGCATGGAGAGCTTGAGGAGGAAATATACATGGACCAACCTGAAGGGTTCATAGTTCCCGGTAAAGAGGAGTTTGTTTGCAAGTTGAAGAAATCTCTTTATGGTTTGAAACAATCTTCAGACAGTGGTATAAAAGGTTTGATTCATTTATGGAAATTAAAAGAACAAAAAATGTAGGTTGCTATTTCTTAGCCAGCAAAATTACATTGAGAAAGTACTTCACCATTTTAATATGCATGATGCAAAGTGTGTTACTCTATTGCTTCTCATTTCAAGTTGTCAGCGTTGCAATGTCCTACTTTTGATGAAGATATCGAGTACATGTCATGAGTTCCCTATTCTAATGCTATTGGTTCCTTAATGTATACCATGGTTTGTTCACGTCCTGATTTATCATATGCTATGAGTTTGGTCGGTCGTTACATGGCTAATCCCGGTAAAGAACATTGGAAAGCTGTTCACTGGATTTTCAGGTACCTCCGTGGCATATCCAATGCTTGCTTGAAGTTTGGCAAGACTGACGAGAGACTCGCTGGCTATGTGGATTCAGATTTCGCTGCCGACTTGGATAAGAAGAGATCCCTCACAGGTTATGTGTTCACGGTAGGTGGATGTGCTGTGAGTTGGAAGGCAACACTGCAACCAGTTGTTGCTCAATTTACAACCAAAGCAGAATATATGGCTATTGCTGAAGCTTGCAAAGAATCTGTTTGGTTGAAGGGTTTATATGTTGAGCTTTGTCAAAATGTTTCTTGCATTAACCTGTTTTGTGACAGTCAAAGTGACATTTACCTTACTAAGGATCAGATGCTTCATGAAAGAACCAAACACATTGATGTCAAGTACCATTTTGTTCATGACGTTGTTGCACAAGATAAATTGAAGGTATGCAAGATCAACACTCATGATAATCCTGCTGATATGATGACAAAGCCTGTTCCTATTGCTAAGATTGAGTTATGCTCAAGCTTAGTTGGTATAACTGTTTAGCCCCTAGTGGTCGTTGGCGTCGAAAGTGTTTTCTTTGTTTGTTTCAGGAGTGTTGCTGTTTATGTTACAAGGAGGAATTTTCTATAAGGAGGAATTTGTCTCAACGTGGAGTTTGTTGGTTTGTGTTCCAAATTCTCAGGGGCCGGAAGTTCCGGCCCAACTTCCGGCCGAACCTCCGGATGCTCTCTGTTATTTTTCGGAAAATTGCGGAATTTGCTGCTGAACTTCCGGATATTCAAGAATATGCGGAATTTCCGGCCTCCAACCGGAACTTTCGGTGTGACCGTTACGGATCTGAGTTGCCCTAGTGCTCCTGCTATATATACCTTTTGTTTGCCGCCGTTTTGGGTAGAGTTCGCACGAGTTGCATCTGTAGAACCTTCCTGGCGTCGTAAACACTCTCATATAGTGAAGTTTCGCTGGCTGTCGTCAGTGATTTTTTCCCTCTCGTTGTTTGAGAGGGTTTTACACGTTAAATCCGTGTGTCCTTGTGCCGTGATTTTTTGTTCGTTTTTCTTTATTCATAACAGGGCCGAGCATGGGCACCAAATTAATACGATCCGAGCCGTCGGATATTGCATATGGACGACCGATAGGGGAAAGGAAGCTTAGCTCGTGGTGCGAGAGCGTGACCTGTTTGTTCCGGCTCTGTCTGCCCATCCCTCGACCCATCTTTGGTCCATCGGGTATTCGGCTGGTTGGCTGTCTGTCTGTCTGGCTTGGCTCGTTCCCGTTCCGAACTGCACATTGCAACGAGCCAACGACAAAGGTTCGTTGGATTTTACGCACGTACGCTAAGCTATTTAACCCCGGCGTCCCTGCGTTTTTACTGGAAACGCATGGTTCAGGTGCTCGATCGTGTTGCCCTTGATGAGATAAGAATCGATGGATGGACGGTGGAGAGGCTGCAGCAAATGAGTAAAGTTATTAGACCAACCTCTTCCGCCACCATCTCCATGCAGTCACTGCCGGCTCAGCTGGTTCAACAAGTAAGAAAGATGAACCTAAGAAAGTACCGTAAGAAGAAGGCAAATAAAGAACAGTTGTTCGCAAGAAAATTTGGAATGTTGGCACATTGGAAAACAGTTAACAGCACATTGCTCCAAGAATTCAACCATCCATCGGTCCATGAGTCCATCCCTCACCATTCTCTATATCAACTGAGATATTTATTGTATTTACATGCATCCACGTTGTTTCCAATCCTTGGAACATCACTGTCTTTGCTAATCGTTGTGTCATGTGCGCTCATTGATTTCCGTTACTCCTGTATGAATAGGGTAACGATATTCGGTTGCTTTCCTCTTGGAGATAGCACGCAGCTGTCAGGGCATGGTATGGTCCGCTTTTGTCGGATCTATGCGAGATCTGTTTCGTAATGGAGGGAGGTCCATCAATGGGCTCGGCGCTTGGGGATGCTGCTACGGCAACGCCGTTCATTGCCAAGTGGAACTGGGTCTCACACGTACGTTACTGAAGCAGCATCCGGCGCTTGGAAGACGCTGATGATGTCGTAAGCAATAAAGTTGTTTTTAAGGTGCCCGTCAAAAAAAGTTGTTTTTAAGATTAGCTTTATACATTGTGGCACATGACCGCCTGTGGTACATGACCGCAATGCCAAAACCTTAAAGTAAGTCCACAAACTTGTGGGGTGCACACAAGACATTAAAAAATCGTGCTTCACACAACTCCAGCACAAAAGTATTATAATAACAATTTTAGTGTTGGTTTGGACATGTAAACTAAAGTTTTTTTATGACATTTTGGGCCCCATCTTAAGGGCTGGTTTGGAGATATACATTGTGAAGTTTTTGGTTTGCTATAAGCTCTGAATGTAGGTCCCATCTTATGGACATTTTGACCATATACACTGTTATTGCTCTTATTAATTCTAGAGACGAGATCGATCTTTATGTCTTTTTTGATTGTGTTGTTGCTAGGAAAATCTGGGGAATTGTCTCCAGTTTTCAAGGTAGACAACTTGGCAGTGATTTACTATTTACAATCCATCCCAAGCTGTTGGGTGGCTGGGAAAAAACTGGCCACTATAACCTCCATTTGCGCTGCTGTCATGTGGAGTTTACGGAAAATTCGTAATAACATGATCTTTAATCATCATGTTTGGTCTGATATTAAGCAGGTCTGGTGGTGATCTTGAAATCAGTCAGGAAATGGAAGCTGCTGTTCAAGAAACAAATGCTCGATCAGGTGGATCGCTTTTGCTCTCAAGCTTCGGCTCTTTTGGCGTCTCCACACCGGCAGGCTGCTGTTCCAGGTTGTCGATCTCACCAGTTCCGGTGAATCTGAAGACACTGGCCGCTCCGCGCCTGCGTTCCAAAGTCCAAAAAGTTGTGGAGTCGTTCTCAGGCTGAGTTGTTTCCATTTCGTTGTTTGTCTCCGTTTAGGATTGCTGGGTCCTTGGTGACCATTTTATTTTCCTGTTAAGACTTTGTTGCTGTAACTATCGAACAACGGTCTGGTTTCAGTCACTGGAAACGGGGCGCCGTTGCGCCTCCCGTCGATCTAAAAAAAGTAATATCTTTATGCCTTAGCATATATACGTCACACTGACGAGGAGCCCACCACGCAAAGTTTTGTTTGGCAGTTGGCACATCGAGACGTAGACTCTACATGATGATTGTGCGTGTAACATTTTAGGTTGTCTACCTAGTTGCATATCTAGACAACCTTATTAGTTGATTTATATCCTCTTGTAAATCAAAAATGATACTCCGTATAAAAGCTGGTACTCGTCCTAAAACAGATGTCCACCATAGACGCGACACGAGAGATCGATCATGGTCATGTGGCTACTGGCTAGCCAGCAGCAGCTACTCCTCGCGCTGATCAGTTAGAACACGAGAAATGGCCGGCGCCTCGATCCAACTATATGTGCGTGCGCCTCCAGGTCTTGAGCTGGCACGCGCGGCGCGTGCCACTCCACGTGACGACATGCGATGTCCCGCAGCTCGCAACCGACGGAGACGTACACTCGTACATTACAGAGGGAGATGGAGACAGACGGACCAAGGCGCGCCATTGATTGACAGGGACTAACGCATCTCGGGCTAGCCATGCACTCGAGAAGTCGAGATCGATATCTAGCCGTCGCCGGTGCATATATGTTGGTGGCATCCATCGCCTAGCTAGTTCGCCGCCCGTGCTTGATCGCGACGGTATACGTGTACGTGCAGTGACGAAGGATCACTTGCTGTTGCGTGCCAGCTAGTTTAAGAAAACTGGAATGCATTGCAAACTGCAATAGCATAGTAATACTACTACGCTAGCGATCGACCGATCATCCGTTTTCACAAGACAGACAGCAGCGGGATGATGTCTGAAAACTCGCTCTGACCAATAACAGAGAACAAGGAAAAGATAGGAGCACGTACGTATATCCAGTCTGTTCTTCTTTTTGTATACGGTGCATTCGGATGTTATTTAATTACTTGAGCATGAAACGCCACGTGTTGCGAAAAAGACCAGGCAGTTTGAAGTTTGAATCTATACCAATATGTTAAATTGGAGTTGGTGGTGATATTACGGACGTCACGGTACGTCACGTCACCGAAATTACGTCCCATATGCCACCTAATACCCCAGGTCCTGAAGCCGTCCGTCTTCGTCCATCCTCAGTGCAAGCCCCCTCCTCTCGATCTCCCGCACGACATGAGTGCAAGCTTCCGTCCTTCTCAGTCCCCACACGAAACGGACACTCCAATACAAATTATTCCATAAAAACGTACGGACACTCGGCTAGTTAGGATAGTGCGGTACATTTTAAATTTTTGAATCATATTTGAATTTTGTGACATCGTCTGTTTTTATCTTTTTCCTATGTGGGTTCAGCAATGATTTTATAGGCATACATATACGAGCTAGACTTCGCTCTGCAACACACGTTTTACGAACTGCTTTTTTATAGCGGAAGTTTACGAAGATTATTCGGTCTACCGTAGACCTGTAGCGTATTTGAGCTTTGGACCAGATTAACAACGTAGGCCTAACTCCACGAAAAATTAAAACGTAGGCCCAACGAATGGGCCAACAGCGGTAGTAAAATGGTCCATCCAACAGGCCTCGCTGCCATCGTTGCAGGCCCACAGGCCGCATCAGCAAGAGAGATATCATGGGCTCATGGGTTGTATAATCCCTAGTCCTGGACTCCTGCTGGTCCCTTATGCAAAAAAAATAAAATTGGCTTAACAAATTACGGCTAGCCCATTTGGTATTCAGTTCGACTTTCAGGGCCAGCCTGCTGTGTTTCTTGAGGCCATACTGATTGCTCAGTCTCAAAAAAAAAAAAACACATAATCTTGCATCGTTCTTCCCATACAGAACTTAGCGGCATGTAACTTGTACAAACGACAGCGGATTTTGACGCTGCTTACAAGATTAATTACCGCAAGTCCACGACCAGAACTTTTTCTTCAACTTCTCCTCAACCTTTTCTGTTCCACATGCACACCAGAATTACATTTTCTTTAGAAAACCGAGAGGCAGCAAGGGCTCTGCATGTCCCTAAACATAAATTGAGTGACATGGTCTATTAAAGTAAACCGTGCAAAAAAACCTACGAAACTATAAATAGAGTTTATATGTTCCATCTTGTCATCTAGCTCATGCATGGTCCAGTAATTGCCGAATCTCAAGTGATCTGATGCAAAGCATCCGAGTTTTTTTTTTCTCCAAGGATCGATGACAAGGTGCATCTCCCTAGCTGGCTAGCTAGATTTGTGCGATGATTAATTAGTGGGGGGACGATACGGGGTTGATTAGTTAAGTGATGATAATAATTGGAGCGACTTGACCTGTCCATTTCGTCCCCTGCCGACACCTCACACCACTCTTATGTTTGTCCATCCGTCGTCGACAGCTATTAGGGGGCAAGCAAGGCAGGTCCATATGACATGATGCATACATGCTATAGCTCCATCGTCCATGTACCATTCATCACCGGTGTACATGTACCACTCTTAACTATAGTTTGTAATTCACCATGTGTACTCACTGCTCATCCTCTCGACATCAATCCCTAGCAATTCTCAAAAAGAAAAGAACAAAAAAAAAATCTAACATCAATCTCTAGTTAACTTGACCTTTGAAACTGTTCCTCTCGACATCAATCCCTGCTAGTGATTTCCCAGAAGAGAAAAAAAAAAGCATCAATCTATAGCTTGACCTAATTTGAAATAATCATCATTGTCATCGGGTATTCGATCTGTTCTCTATTGATTTTTGGATGTGTAGTGATCTTTTCGGGTGCAGACCGGGGTGGAAGAATTCTGTACTTATTAGTTCTAACCAAGATTAGTTTGAATTTTTCTATGACAGTTCTTTTTTTCTTGGTCTTTCTTTTGTGATATCGATATAGGGTCCGTTTGTTATGCAATCAGCTTAGAAATGCAATCGTGCAATCAAATCGATTTGATCCACTAGGAATGTAGGCCTTGATTCGGGGACAGATGCAATCGATTGATTATAATCTTGGCACCGTGCGAGTGATGCCGTGGGCCTTTCTAGCTCTAGGTGCACCGCATGCTAATGCAAATGCTCTGGTTGATCACATCACCATTTTTCTAAGACAACTGTACTCACCTGGTCAAGTGTGACTAATACCATTAACCAAATTAATTCTGCTCAAATTCAGTTACCGATCACCATCTACCGGTTCATTTCGTTTTTCGGTTTAATCAGTTTTATGTGGTGAATTAATTAATCCTGTCTCATCAGCGCTGGTACCTCTCTCGTCTGATGCTAATTAGATTTTTGCTTGATGGAGATGATGGTGTCTTAATTGGCCATTAGCAAGGGTCGATGATGCCACTGTTGAAGATTCTCATGGATGTGTGGATGAGATTTTCAACAAAAGCAAATGATCGAGTAGCTAGATGAGCTGGAAAGGGAGCTCAAGGTACTAGTGCAGTGGTGAGCAGGACCAACAACAGGGAGACGAAGACTCTTCTCTATGGAGCCGCCATTTTACAAGACATCATCTCTACAAAGGTCAGAAAAGAGCATCTAAAAAGAAGTTCAGAAAAGACATTTTTTACAAAAACACTCACATCATTGTAGACTATACTGAGGTGCATGTCCATGCGTGCATTATGGTAAAAAAGGATAATGGATGATCGACGACATGGCCCCATTTTAACAGGCATGTGCATATGGTTAAATATGACACGTTGTGTATGATTTGAACAAACGGGCCGGCCAGCCACTATACACCATGGGCCCAAATGTAGATAGCTAGTTGTGCATGTTTGTTAATGTGATAGAGGGGCAGTAGGGCCAACAAAGGATGGAATTCTTCTTTGGAGGCTACCTGACCTCGCCTTGCCTTCCATCCATTCACAAGGGCAATGCAGGCATGGACAGCACTATTGGCAGGACCATTGGCATTGTTGTGCAGCATTGCATTTGCATGCATGCATGCCTTTTAAATCTTTCTTTATGGCCGGCTTGCAAAAGAGGAATTCTCTTTGGCTTGATGAGATGATACTGTTGGCCATCAGATTTTGCAAGGACCATGCATTGGGGACTAAATTAAAATGCTTGTCTCAATTATCGTCTGTAGCAACTTAGTATAAGTTCAAGGTGTGCAGTTCGGGCAGTGCGAGCCATTGAAGTGGACAAGTGTAGATGAGGATATGATTATTATATATGGCCAAAAAGATCAAGCATGCAAGTTACTGATGTTATATTTGTTCAATCTCGGAATTCTCAAGCAGCTCTCTATTGTCTGTATTTGCAGCTAACAAGTGCTGTCCCTTCAGTGCGCGCGCTTCTGCAGTTCGATGCTCCACACCTAACACTACTGCTCACCGCATTGCTTAATTACCTTGCCTCTGAGATCTTTAATTCCTTCTTGATCTAATTGTCTTCTGAACTGAAGCAGTTTGTTGGTGCCAACAGAAAGCAAAAAAAAAGAACATTTCACGGCATCACAATTTCAGAGCAGAACTAAGCATATAACCCTTGAAATGCAGGCTTGTTGTGAAAACAAATTTGTTCTCTTTTGCCTTGTTCTTACATGCATCATGGCATCATGCAAACGGTTGCGCTACACACCTGAATCCTGAATCCAAACCGTCGGTCAGGCCCGGCTGGTCTTTTTCTTCAATCTACCTAGATAGCAACTAATCATGCATGGCATAATCCTCAGGGATCGCCTTTCTTCAACCTGGAGGCTAGCTAGCTAGGTAAGGCAGTGATATGATGGAACGGGAGAACGTATCAAAGCTCCACTGAGACTGATCAGCAAAAAGCTAGGGATGAGTACTGCCCCTGCATGCATGCATGCACGCACTGGGTGCTTTGCACACACACACATTCCTCTCCTTTCTGGTGTACCATGTCTATACTAGCTGGTTAGTTATCTATGGTCCCTGTGATTGATACAAAACCAGACTTATATATGCATGTCCCTTCCATTAATTTTGATTATCCACTTGGTTGGGCTAGCTTGCCCTGTTGCCACAGTGATTCGGATTAATTTGGAGCACAATATATGTAACTAGCAGCCTAGCACAATTTGAAACTAAATACATGATGTGATGTGAGATGTCATTTCATCTATGTTCTACAACAAAATAGATATGGCTGCAGGTACACTGAAGTAGACGCTCAGTATAGCTAGCTAGCTAGGTAGTCGTAGTACGTACTGTACTGGTGTGATGAATGGAAGATTGGAAGATATCACTGACAAGGTTGATCGGACTCGTCATCTTTAATTAATTATGTTTCCCCTTTTCTATTCCTCGCTTTACAGGCTGCGAAATTGGTATTGCCGTCGCTTTTACCATTTCAGGCCCTGTTTGCAACCAATGATTTTTATAAGTTTCTCTTAGGAAAGGAATTGTATAGAAATATATTCTTTGGTCGTTTCTGCGTTCCAAACAACTTTTCTATCTCAAACCTATGTTTTCAATCCCTATAGAATTTCACATGCATGTCATGTCAATTTCGATATTTTTTCTATTACCGTGTTTTTCATATCCTGTGTTCTAAATGGGCCTTAAAGTGGCATCGATAAGAATCATCCGACTTAAATTTACATGAGATTCGTACAACTATAAAAGAGATGTCGTAGTTTGTTGTTATCCACGGCCGGGCAGGGGAAATGCCGTGCAAAGGAGGGCACGATACCGGCCACACACAGCAACAGTGTTGGCGTACGTGGTACCGATTAAAAAGGCGAAAGGAGCAAAAGCCAAGCTGCATGCATGCTCGTACGTACCCCCATGCATGCATGCACGAGACGACCGGCCTCGGTCGTCATTTTCCGTGAAAAAATAAAAGAAGATGAAAAAAGAACCTTTAGCCGTTGCCCGACGCGACAGGCCGAGCTGGCCGGCGCGCGGACAAGGCATGCATGCACACGGTCGAATCAAATCACACGGTAAAGGAACCACATCCCTGGAAAAATAAAATAAACGGTCGTGATACACTGAAGCGCCAGCAGTCCCTCCCGTGCTTTGCATGCATGCATGACGACATGCTGGCGTCGTCGTTACGACAAGTACGTACGATCGAGCGACATGTCGACATGCGTGCATGGATCGGTCGTGACCTATGGAAGCTTGCTAGCTAGAGCTTATAGCCTTTTATATAAGCTTTAACCTAGCTAGCTCCTAAAGCTAGACCTATGTAGTGTAGGAGTATCGATCACCGTTTAAGCTATGCAGCGGCTCAAGGCCTTTCTTTCGATCGCAGGATTAGAAAAACACAGGAATAGAAAAATCATAGGATTGAGATGTCATGACATTTTAAATCCTACAGGAACCAAAATCATAAGAATTGTTCGAGAAATGTGTTCGATTGAGAAATGTGTTTAGATGCTAACATAGAAAAAATATAGAAATTTTGAGATTAGATAGAGTAAGACAGGAGAGAGAGATAGTAGACGCATTGAAACTTTTAAAGGAAAAAAAAGAATGCGTTTGAGCTCATGTGTGAATTCCTATGAAATTGAGGACAAAGGGATGGATTCCATAAGATTTTGCTAAGTTCATTCCTATGATCCAAAGGGCTCATTTAGGGAAAATTCCTAAAGACTAAAATCCTACCAAAATCCTATGAAAGTCCTTCAATCCAAAGAGGCTCTTACTCTCTCCGTCTCAAATAAGTGACTTAAGTACATGTGTACCCGCTCGCATACGGCTTATTAGCTGGATCCTCTTGGTACAGCTAGCTATATTGTATACCGTATATATGGCCTGGTAAAATCGTAGACATGCAAGGACACGACATGCATCAACATGTACCGTGTAGGTAGGTACTATACGCACTTACCGGTTTTTCTGGTATTGCCGCTAAAATGCATTTATTAGGCCAGCAAGTACCTGTACACGCGTACAACATCAACATACGTACGTAGAGATCTACATACATGTCAAGTCGTAGATATACTATTTGCGTTTCTGGTGCTACAGCAACCAATAAGTACTACTATATGGTACTGCCGCTCTCGATCGTACGACTACGTACGCTAGCTAGCTATAGCTAGATGCTGCTACATATACTTATAGGTACGTATACGGTACACCTTACTGCTTAATTATTCTATTTACTTTATATTTATACATTGGTTATTTAGGGTGCGCCATGTAGGGTTGTGTTAAGTCAAACATTGTCCACTTTGACCGAGTTTGTAGTACTCCTTCCAATTCTAAATTGTTGTCGAAATATGCATGTATCTAGACGCTTTTTAAGAACAGATACATCTATATTTGTGCAAATTTGAGTAAGAATTTAGAATCAGAATGAGTAGTATATAATTATATTTGATAGTGTAGCTCTAACAATCTGGCGTTGCATATTTTATTTTATCCCCCCACCCCCTACAAGTGCAGTTAAAGTTGAATTTTTTTTGACTTATGACAAATCCAAATGTACAGGCATTCCGAAATGAAATATATAGACTACTTAAGTACAGCTAACTATATATTTATTGAGGTGTCTGATCGCCAACTCGATCCATTGGTTAGTGGTCTAATTAATCGTAGTTAGTGGGTAGTTGTTGCGAGCTACTCCTGCAGCCGTGTGCTAATTAAGTGCCATTACGATCACACGTAGTACGATCGTGTCATGTCTCGTACGTGTACGTCTAGGCCGGTGCCACATGCATGCATGTCCTCGCTGAATTCTTGACTCAAATCTGTCAAATATGTATGTATCTATTTTTTAAAAGTGTCTAGATACATGTAATATTTCGACAACAATTTAAAATCGGAAGAAGTACAACCAATCGATTACGTTCGTTCCTATACCCCATTTCATAATTTTTGTCGAAATATTACAGTATGTAATTGCTTTTTAGAAATAAATACATCATTTTTTGACAAATTTAAGACGAGAATTATATATGAAAAGAAGGAAGTAGCAGCACGGAGAAGAAAGCCTGGTTTAAGCACAAAGCCTCTTAATTTGTTTCGATCCGTAGGATTCTCGAGACGTGGGAATAGACAAAATTATGCACAGGTGCAGAACAGAGGATTAGAAAAACATATGTAGGAATTTTGCAGAATTGATCGATTGTTTGATTCGCAAGAATGGAAAAAACACAGGAATCTTGGTAAACATTGTCAAATATCAAATGAAGTCAAACCACATGCAAAATAAACTCCTCATGTTATTATGTCAATAAATACTCGTGTCTTATTTTTCTGCAAAGGAAAGAAAAATGGTCATGCATAGTAAAAGTCCCGAGTTTTTCCTCTGAAACAGATATCATTGAATTTTTTCTGTATTTTTCCTTTCCTTCATTCCTTTAAATCAAAATGGATGAATAGTGTCGTAGAAGGAAAATTTCATATTCCTATACTTTTCCTTCACTCTTCGAACAAATCAAAGAGACCCTAAAGTGTCCATGTTAAGTGTCTATGGAGATTAGGGGTGTGGTATGTAAAAGAAAAGAAAGGAGAAATTAAATAAAGAGAGAGGGAACAGGATTTGACATTAGACATGACAGATGGGCACCAGTAGTACTGTCCTTTGATACTTAGGAAAAAGGATGCTCTACTAGTATACGTACGTACGTGCCGTGATGCTAAGCCAGAGACGGTCGACATATATAAGTACGTCCTTTTGATGCTTGGATCCATAGGAACCGTTTAAAAGCTGGCTGTCTTTTCACGGCCGGTGTGATTTGTGATAATGTTCACTGTACCAGTATCGCCTCCAAGTACCAACTACAGCTAGCTAGCCTAGCATGCGTGCTTTCACTCGTGCAGTCGTGCTAGGTGCTCGAGCTTGTGCATATATAAACTCCATAATGCCATGCTAATTCTCTAGAAAAAAATGTTCTCATGAGATTTACTCCAGGCTTAAGCTTATGCGTGAGCCAATTTGTAGTAGTAATTAAGAACCCATTTCCTCTTAATTGAAAGTGGAAACAGCGCTCTAGCTTAGGCTTGTGAGTGATATGCTGATCTTGGATCTCTTTTTTTTTATTTGAACTGATCTTAATGGGACGGGAAGCTAAGAAGCGTATCAAAACAAAGGAGATGCTAGTGCTAAGCTAACAACAGTTAATAAACGTATATTCTGCCGGCAGTGCACATGGCATGAAAAGAAATCAACCCGAGCAGAACAGATAATCTACTAAACAATTTAGTACTCCGTATATCATGATAATTACTGTACTTATTATCACTAACTAATTGATAAATTAATCAAATTGGGAGATGTCAATCACACAGCTCGATCGCTCGACAGCAGACAAGAACCAGCTGATACCATAGTTCTTGGAAAGACCCAACCGGCCAAATTAATCGATCGGACCAAAAATTAATCATCGATCGACCACAAATTAATTAATAGTGCAGCCGGCCATTATCAACGCTGGGATTATTGGTTGAAGTACGGGCATGTAATAAACCCATTGATTAGCTACAGCCGTGCAGATTAGCTACAGTAGGCCACATGTGTCATGAATCAAATTAATTAGCCAGCTGCTTGATCCTCAGGGACCCGCTGAAAATATATATCATCTGTCTAAGCAGAAGGCTGAGGCACCATGCTTACATACGAGAAATGTTAATTCTGAACCCTAAAACTGGCGCAATTTGAGCCAAACCGTTTATATTGAACACTGGACATTCTAAAGCCGCTTAACCCCCTAAATGGCTAAACCCATGGACACTAGTTTTACATTTTGGAGATTTTCAGAAACTACAGGAAACATCATGCGTGGGTGTAGAGAAAGAGCACAAATGAAAATAACTTGGTAGCTTCATAAAAAAGATATGACTCCGTACAATGTGAAAAAAATGACATTATGACAAATTCATTTATCACTTTTTTTTTCTAGAACACAAAGGTTTATATTGTTTCATGAAATTTTGCCGGTTCATGCTTGATAGCATTCTTTACATCCACTTTATATATGGCGGTTTTGAACCTCCGGGACTTCAGAAAATTCCAGAGAGAGAGAGAGAGAGAGAGAGAGAGAAGAAATGGCGGTCAAAGAAGTTTGGGTGTTTCTAGTATCAACACCAACTGGTGGCGTTGCAAGCCCGTCTTTGCAACAAGGCTTTTGATACTTGTAGATGGAGCATTAAGCACATGGGAAAAATTATGGAATTCATCTTTCCAACTTGAGGTCGCTAGGTCTTGATCATCGCATCTATCAGTGGTGGAGCCATGGTCGCAAACAGACTTGAAGAAGAAAATCATTGGCCTTGCATTGCTAGAGCGCACAATTGCACAGATGAAATCGAGAATCGCCAAAGCGAGGAGGAAGAGAGATGTTGCGCCCTTAGCCACCCACGCGGGAAGGTTAAAGCACAATACCATGCTCCATGAAGGTACCCCCTCGGCCCCCCTTACTATGCGCGAAAAACAACAGTCAATTGGAAGATGCTAGGCATCCTCTTGAGTGATACTCTTAGATACAATTTATTGAATGATACTTCCCCCATTTCTGTTTGCAAGGTGCGATATCCTCTCGCATGCAAATTGACGTGTGCTAATTGTCTCGCTCGGCGGACCAAAATACCCTCACTAATTCGCTTCTCTCGTATGGCGGATCATAACGTCAGACCAACCAATTGTAGGGGCAAATCAGGAACAAATGAAAAGGAACCCCCCCCCCCCTCCCCAAATGGTGCCTAACTTCGAGGGACATAAAAAACACAAGCCTTGGAAGATGGAGTATATTTGTAATTCCGACTCTAACTAGATAATATAGAACGATCAAAGGGTCAATTGATTGGGATCGACTCCCTTTATAGGTGCCTAGCCCATACACGCATGCAGATTAAATCGGAAAAGTAGCTACCTAAGTTAGAGACATTGCCTGTTATTAAATGATCATGCACTGATAAAGATTTGGGTCTCAGAATGATGATGAATCAAGAGAATGCCTGGAGAAGACTTTTCACGTTGATTGGAGAGGCATATGTAAATGGGGATGCCTTTTCAAGTTTTCCTTTTTGGCGATTGTTTCTTGGGGGTGGGGGCCTTTATTAGCTTTACCGGTTCTTCCTGTCGGTGCACCATTACACATGCACGCACACGAACGGTACATTTACAGGTACTCTCTAGCTTTGTTAATTGGTCTCCCTCTCCTATCATTAGTCGCATCATTAATCTTTTCTCTTAATTAAGCCAGCCAGCTTGTCACAAAAAAACAGGTACAAAATTCATACTTCGGCCAACTTTACTACTACTAAACCAGTACTAAAACCAACAGATCCAGTACTGTACATTGAGCACTGAAGAAGGGACTAAAATAGTTGCATGGAGAAAATAATTGACCAATTATTTTTAGCCCTTTTGAGCAACTTTGTCACACCGTACTGGCCGGCGCCGTCGTCAGGCCGGAAACAATTGACGAAGAAGATATAATATGATGTGGTTCCATGCCCAAATCGAATCATTCATTTTATATGTGCATGGGCCGGCCGCCGGCGCATTGATCAAATTGAGCATGAGATGTGATATGGTTTTATAACGCCAACTGACCAGATCAATTCGGTGCCGGTGATTGACTCCATCATGGATGTTTCTCCTATCAATCCATTTTGGGATTGCTCCTTTCATTCAACAGATCCCCTTTCGGGTTTTTTTTTCAAAAAGGAGGATAACCCATGGCCTCTGCATCGACTGATACACACATCCATATATTATTAAAGCCAATCATGAGATCCTCTTTCGATTAAAATATTGAAATCTTACAATAAACAATCACATTTTTTTTGGAAACAGAAGAAGAAAGCCACAGATAAATGAGTGTAATGACATATTTATACATTTATATATGCATGGGCCTGTGAATCAGTGTAATGGCACATGCAAATTGGATGGTGGGATAGATCCACGAAATCGCCAAATCAAGTGCCAACATGGCAAAAAAAACATGAATCTGCCACATCATGTTAAATACCAACTTAAATCGGCATGAAGACAAAATAAAATAGTTGATGGACAATGTTCACACTTCCATAATAGTTGAGGACGAAAAATGCACTGATCTATCTCACAAATCTAAAGAACCATCTTTTTAAATTAATATCGAGTGTCTCCGAACTAAGATTTCGTAATGGTTTTATTTAGATTTAATTATGTGTCATGTCTTTTTCATTGAGATTCCATTATTGCTTCATCAGGATTTTTATTTTGGTTTCATTAAGCGTTCACCAAAGAGACATTTCATTACAGTTTCAATCTCTGGTTTCATTAAATTTTCATTCCGGTTTCAGTACGGTTCCATAAAAATTTCATATAGGTTTCACTGAAACAAGAGCGTAATCTAAGTGAAAAGCCCAAATAAATATGTTTTTTTTTTGTAAAACAGGAGTGAAATCCCTGTGAAATATAAATCGCTAGCAGTTGTATTAGATGGAACCGTCATGATTTTTCTTTCAATTCACTTCATATACGGTTTAATATTAAAGAAAACCGTGACAACCCAGACTCTCCCCTAGCTCGATGAATCAGCTGACACATTTCTATACACAGGATCCACATACAACCATCAAAATTTTCATCATGATTTTGTCTCAAGATCCGCCACGTACCGCATAGCCGGAGACAAAACACAACAATCCACACAAATATTCGATGCCGTACTAGCTAAAAGCAACAGATTAACAAAGTTTTACAGGTGTGCTTGCTCGTTTTGTCTGCACTTGATGGTACATCACGCAGACGTTAATCGCCGGGGCCGTCCCGGTCCATGCATCGATCCATTGCCTTCCCTTGGCGACAAATCTCAGGGGTCGTTATTACAGCATAGCTAGCGGTCGATCCAGTGGTGTGGGGCTGATTAGACGCCATGAAACGGGAAATTAAGCTACACGTACACGTAAGAACGACAAAAGAATTGGGTCGTATTTAACATCATAATATGTTGTACGAGGAGCACATTGCAAAAGGAAAGCATCGTCGGAAAAGGAGAGAAAGCAACGCCATGCTTTTGGTTTGGAGGCATCCAGGTACGGTTCTACCTGGACTAGCTCGTGCATCAGGCCGTCTCCGGGAATTGGAGGGCCTAGAGAAAAATTCAAAAATTGGTTTCAAAATTATCTTCTACAAAACAATGCATATATGACGAGTCATTAGTGACGGGCCGTTCATGCCCGTCACTGATGATGGTCATTAATGACGGTCGGATGCTCGCCCGTCACTGATGACCCCTCATCAGTGACAGGCGTACCACGACCGTCACTGATGAGTCCTGTCACTGATGACGCCTCATCACTAACGGGCGCACATGACCCCTCACTGATGACCACACATCAGTAACAGGCGCGGGAGGCCCGTCACTAATGGTTCAATGTGAAAAATAGCGAAATTTACAAAAACACACAATAGTGGCGGTCCATTGATGTATGTCCGCCACTGATGACTCATGGAGATGTTTGAAGATTGAAATAATCATAACTAATTCATAAAAAATAAATAAAATGTGATTATTTTTGCTAAAGTCTTATTTTTTCTTTCTTAACATGATGGAACAATAATATTGTGTGTTAGCATTTGAAAAATGAACTATCTAGTACAAACTTGTTATTTTCCAAACTTGAAGTTTATGGTTTTATGCCAAATGACAGGAGTTTTGTCCATTTCTATGCCATAGTTCATGATAATGTATCTTTTTTTTGCACTTAATATGGTTCTAAACGGCACCTATCAAATTTCCACACAAAGTATAACTTGTTTCATAGCTAATGTCTAAGTATCGAGGTTAGGCTACCCTTGGAACTCTAACCCAACCCCTTTTCCTTCGAGCCCGAGCCAACCAAGGCTCGTTCGGAGCCTCGAAACTAGAGTCCCCTATAAGGCTTCCTCGAGGCCGATCGACTTCGAGTCGAGAGCGGCGCACGAGAGCTTACCTTAGAGGGAGCACTCTAGCCCTCTTCCCTTGAGTTTATTTAAGTGAGAGTGAGTGATACATGCCCCCATGGGGGGGTATTTATAGCCTAGGGGTCCATGACAAAAGACCATGGCTACCCTTGAGGGAGAGAGAAAAGTGTGGGCGTCCAGGTGTTCCATGACATCACGCGGGACTCCTCCCATGTCGGAAGGTGACCAAGCGAAGAGATTGGAGTTCTTCCGAAGCAGGCCGACAAGTTCTTCCTCGAGTTTACTCGGGAGGTCGGCTCCAATCTTCACCGTGCGCGTGGCGTCATCTTGGGAGATGCGTACTTCCTTGAGCTCTCCCTCGGAGAGAGGCTTGGGGATGTAGCGCTCTTGAGGATTGGCTTCGGATGCTCCCGTGCTCGAAAGCAAGTTAATACTCTTGGATGATTCTCCCTTTTCGGCGCACTTGGTCTCGTGGCGGTAAAGTGTCTTCCTGTCGGAAGATTGCTCGCCGCGGACCGTTATCACGCCTTTCGGGCCTGGGATCTTCATGCACAAGAAATTGTGGTGGATGGCGGCACAAAGACGGTTTAGCGTCGTCCTCCTGAGGATGGCGTTGAAGGAGGCCTCCATATCTACTACGTCGAAGCATACGAGCTCGATTCGATGATTTGTGGCGTCTCCGAAGGTCATGAGGAGTTCAATTTGTCCAAGCGGCTGAATGGACTTCCCCGGCACGAAACCGGTGAGGGGATAAAGGGACGGCCGAAGCGAGCCGTTCTTGTATCCCCCCTATGGCTCCATCAGCTTCTTCAATGTACTTAGATATCGGATGTCGGCGGAACTTCCGCCATCCACAAGAATCTTCTTGAGCTCGCAATTGGCGACGATCTCTGTCACGAAGAGGGCGTCGTCATGTGGGAAGCGTATCCCCTTAGCGTCTTCTTCGGTGAAGGCAATTGGCACGCTCGCCCACTTAGGTGGTGGTGTCGGGGTGAAGGTTCCCACGACATTGACTTCGCGAGCGTACTACTTGCGTTGTCGCTTTGATCCCCGTCCCATTGCGGAGCCCCCGAGTATCAATCCGACATGATGTGCGGGTCCCTGGAACGGGAGGTTGTCTTCCTTGGGTTTTGGGTCAGCGACAACGACGTTGGCGGGGCGCGGAGCCTCGGCTGTCTTATCATCCTTGCGCCGGGCCTGCATTCGTGCCTGGAACTCTTCACGGGCCGCGATGAGTGTGTTGCACTCTTCGGTGCTATGGCTTGCCGAGTTGTGGATGAGGCACCTTCCAGTTCCTCCCTCGGTCGGACAAAGTGGCTTCTTGGGTTGCCAAGTCTTTTAGGGTGGTGCTTGTCCTTCGACGGCGAAGATTTTCCGGGCTTGGTCACCGGCAACCTTTTTCCCCCACCTCCTCTGCTTCTTGGAAGACGAAGCCGGTGCGAGGGGTTTGTCGGACGAGGGAGTTCCTTCGGGAGCGGCGCGGGGCGCATCCTTCTTGGCGATGTCCCCGTCTTCACCCCAGACGTATTCTTGCAAGATTCGATAGAGCTTTTCGGTCGTCTTCGGTGGGTTACGACTTAAGGCCCGATTCACTTCTCCTTGGAGAAGACCTTGCATGCATGCGTCGATCACGGTGGTCGACGACGGGTTGGCTTCGTACCTTCGCAAAGCGATGGAAGAAGCTTCGGAGGGATTCCCCTGGCTTTTGTTTCACGGCGTATAGCTCGTGAGCCTGCACGGGTTCTTTGAAGTTCCCTTGAAAGTTGGCGATGAAGACCTCTTAGAGGCGTTCCCACGAGTGCACGGAGTTCTTCCGCAGGTTATAAAACCAAGTTTGCGCCATTCCGGTGAGCACGAGCGGAAAAAGGTTGCACATCTCGACGGGACCTCCCCCGGCGGCCCGTATGGCGCTGGAGTAGACATCCAAGAATTGAAGAGGATTTGACTCCCCGTCATACGGCTGTATCGTGGGTGGCTTGAACCTGGGCAGAAAAGGCACGTCTTGGATCTCCCGCGTGAGCGGGTTGCAAGTCGGCCGATTCTTTTGGTCGCTTTCGTCGCTAGAGGGGTCGCTTGGAGAATGATCTCGGCGTTTTCTTGGAGGGTCGGGGCGTCGACGGGAATTCCTTTCGCCGTCGGCACGGGCTTCGGATTCCGCCACTTGCTCGTTTCCATGCACGCTAGGGTCTCGTTCCCCGCGAGGCGTAGCTTGAGGTGGTACCTGGTGGCCGCCTTGTTCGACCCCGGCGGGGGGAGCAAGAGGTGCTTGCGCGGCACCCGCAAAGCGAGGTTGATGTTGAGGGTGTGCGACTTGGAGAGCGCTTTGCGGTGGAAGCCCCCAATAAGGATGATACCAAGGAGCTCCTTGGGCGATCTCGGCGAGCGCCAGTGGAGGTAATCCCGGGTTGGAGGGGTCGTAGGCCGGGACTCCTTGGTTTTCTAGCGCGGATCCTCCCGACACCACATGGTTTCCTCTTGTAGGTTCCGAGGGAAGGGTTACCACTGGTTGTAGGGAAGGTGGCGCGAAGCCCATCGAGCGAGGCATGCCGAGTTCCGTATCCCCTGCGAGGGCGGCAACCGTAGGCAGCTCGCCGATCCTTGCCACTACGTTGGTGAGTGTCGAGGAACCGCCTACGACGGTTTCGAGCACCTCGGTTCCTTCCAGGACGGCCGGTAGCGGAGGGGCGACCGCGACTTCTGTCGTGGCAACCATGCTTGCAGCAGCGTCCGGTTTGGTGATGTTTCCTTCTTCCTCGGGAGCCCCCGAGGCACTTGCTTTCTTTGTTTGTAACCGTGTAGACTTCGCGGCAAGTTGGGTACCCGATGAAATAGGCTTCATCGGGGCCATTAAATCTTCAATTGCGACGAGGGTCCCCCACGGTCGGCGCCACTGTTGTTGTTCTCGACAACAATTAATGTAAGGGATGCCAATGCTCGATGGCTCAAGCACGGGAATAAAGGTAGGGCGTGTACGCCGGGCTTATAGCGAAGGTCGCCGTACACTTGCACAAGTTGACACGTCGATATTTTTTTAATAGGTTCGGTCGACCCTGCGGATGCGACTTAATCTTATGTTAGGAAAGGCTTCGAGGGGGTTGTTAGCCTAGGGCTTGGGCCGAGCGGATCTTCCCAAGACACCTTTCGGCGAGAGGTTCGTCGGGGCCGCCTCGTACTTGGACCGAATGCGTCTTTACAAGTATCGAGGTTAGGCTACCCTTGGGACTTTAACCCAACCCCTTCTTCTTCGAGCCCGAGCCAACCAAGGCTAGCTCGGAGCCTCGAAACTAGAGTCCCCTAGAAGGCTTCCTCGAGGCCGATCGACTTCGAGTCGAGAGCGGCGCGCGAGAGCGAACCTTAGAGGGAGCACTCTAGCCCTCTCCCCTTGAGTTTATTCAAGTGAGAGTGAGTGATACATGCCCCCATGGGGTGTATTTATAGCCTAGGGGTCCATGACAAAAGACCATTGCTACCCTTGAGGGAGAGAAAAGTAGGGACGAAACGGTAAAAATAGCTCCTTTGGTCCATAACTTTTGTGTGCACCATGAGGGAAAAGAGGGGCTTGGTCCATGATCCACCATGGGCTAAGGGCCCCCTCCTCACACCTTTCTTGCCCCCCACTCTAGCTCATTTGACCCTTTGACCGTGGCATGAGAGGCTTTGAATTGTTGACTTGTCTTCCTTAGCCATGTAGGATTGACCGCGCCACGTGAGCGTTTTGACTCATGCTTGGGAAGTGTTGACCTGGCCGTCGCCACGTAGGATTTACGGCCCGGCCCATTTAGGTATTTTATTTTACTACAACAAAACATCCATTTTTCACACAAAGTAGACCATATTTATAATCTATAAACCATTTTAGTTATATAAAATACTTTACATTATATGAATTATGAAAAATACAAAAAAAAATTGCCTGGCCTCATCAGTGTCGGGCCTCATAGTTAGACCCGCCACTGATGTATCTTTTGGGGCCGGCCAACCCATTTGAGGCCCAACAGAATCCATGGCCTATAAAAACCCCATGGCTAACCCTAACCCGCACCCCCTCCCTCCCTGCCGCCGCCACCTCCTCTCTCCCTCCGCCCTTCTCTCTGCTCTCCTTCTCTCCCTCTCCAGTCCAGCGACGTCCCAATCTCTCCTTCCTCCTCTCCAGCCCCTGGTCCCGACCGCCGTTGCCGCGTAGGAGGGCGCAGGCGCAGCCCCAGGTCTCGACCGCCGCCGCGCAGGAAGGCGCGGGCGCCACCTCTGGTCCTGGCCGCCGCACAGGAGGGCGCGGGCGACAACAACAACAGCGCGTGACGCCCCCAGTTCCGGTAGCCGCCGGCGGCAGCCTCCCTTGACGCGCCATGGAGCCCCAACCCGGATCCGGCAAGGCCGACGCGGATCCGCCCGAGCCGGACGCGGATCCAGCCTCTCCCCGGCTCCCTCCTCCCCGCCGTATGTCTCTCGTACTCTCTCCCTCTCGATTCTCTCTTCCTCTAAGGTTCTAACTCTCCCTCCTATCTTTCTCATTTGCTGTCTAGGACCTCGACGCTGCCGTGGAGACGCCGTGGACAACAACTCCCCGCCGATGGCCTTCATCGATGGTTTTACTCGATTGTTTTTTTTTTTTGCTTTATTTGTCATCTGTGATTTGTTGTCTGTGAATCAATTTGATCAATTTGATGTGCATGAAGTCGAGAAATAAATTTGCTTTGTCTGTGAATGGATGCACTGGATTGATTATTGTTTGGTTCGAGGGTTGGGCTGCAGTGCTGGCCTGAGGCCGTGATTTTTTTTTATTCCCCAAAAAACACATCACTGTCGGTCGTATTGTATGCCCGCCACCGATGTCATATAGCATTAGTAACGGGCGCCCCGCCCCTCACTGATGTAGCCCACATCACTGGCAGGTAGTTTGTGATGGACGGCCTGCCCGTCACCGATGGCGTTTTGTGCCCGTTACTGATGTGCTTTTATGTAGTAGTGATTGTAGACATAGTATTGACATGATCCATGGAGAAAAATTCAAGAATTGGTTCTAACATTGCAGACATAGAACTGACCTGATCGATGGACCAAAATTGAAAAAAAAAAGTTTCTAAATTGGAGACATGGTATTACATATGCAAGCTTAAGATATTATTAGTGGCACCCATGGTAAGTATCCCTGTACGTACTTCAATCCACTCAAGTGATTAGCCGATTAGGCCCACATTAAAGCATGCTAATAATCACAAAGTACTGTAGACTAGCCATGTGTTGTGCATATGAACAAGCATGCATGACAAGAGACGAACTATACCAGATAGTTGACGATACATGAGCACTGCTTCATGGTAACAGAATTTGCTCTACCGAATTAAGACCAGGTTCTCTTGGTTTCTAGCAGCTAAAGTGGATTGTACAAATAATTGTGTTCCCTACCTTCTGGCGAATACATGTGCCATATTCTCTGATTCTCTGTTGCACCATACAGTTCTAACTTATGAACTCTACTGAACATTGTACGTGCCACTCGGCGCATGCTGGTGCTCTCTTGTGTTTATCAGCATGTAATAATTCATCGATCAAGCATATAACCATCTAATATTTCTGAGCAATGCGTGGTCCTCGATATATTTTTTCTCACAGGAAAACTCTACCGGCCTACCTTCATACCACACAATGCCTTGTCTAAAATTAAGAGCGGCATAATTGCGAATAAATTAAATAATTAATAGGCATAGGTACCAGCCCAAGGAAAAAGAGAGGAGAAAAGCTAATTATTTGGCTCTCAATAACACCAAGCTAACTGCATCATGTGATTTATTTATTTTGGTTTCGTGAGTACACATAACCATCAGTCATTCAGCATCGACCATCATGGGTTTAAAGCAGCTAATAAATTAACATATAAGCTAGTTGCAGGCCGATCAACACGTCAAAAGTGTAATGTATAATTAAAATTCAGAATCCAAACAATTTTGTTGTTCAAAAACATTTAGCATATTGGAGAATACATAGTAAAAGTTATGGAGGAAAAATACTGTAATTGGAGTTAAATTATATGCTCAAAGAGCTGTTGATTATATTAAATGAATTTATTCCTAAGAATAAAATATCCGACACATATATATGCAGTACAGTGTAGAAATAATCAGGATTAAAATAAGGAGAAAAGGATTAGAGTTGAATTTGCATTAAGTTTAAGTATTAAGGATCTTTAAAGTACCTTAAATGCATTTTAAGTTCAATCTAGAAATTCGAAAACATAGAAAGTCGGAAACTTTTTAGTAAGTTTGGACTCATCTCCCTACGCATCATCCTCAGAAATAATATGCGTTTTCATCTGCCAATTTTTTAGGAATAACTAGTATAACCCATATGCAATGCATTATCCTCAGAACTCTCTACCATGAATGCCTAACAGGCGGGCCAATGACGTAGTCAGAACAGGGAAAAATGATTAAACATGGTACATTTTGGTGTTTAGATTTTATATCTGGTACATTCCTGACAAGTTTCTTAAATGAGATATTCACTGTCATTTGTGCCATCTTAGGGGAGTGGGGAATCTACTAAGAAAACGGCATATGAACAAAGCATGGCTGCAGTATATGCCACGCTAAGAACTGTACTAAATATTATTAGAGGACACACGTCTACGTACTGCACCAATTCGACAGTTATGAGCCACTGAGCCTAGCTAAGGCATGAGATGATACAAGCATATACGAAAACGAATATATGGACCGTGCAAGTAGATATCATGCATGTCATCTTTATAATATGCAACGTAGGGCACCACAAGTATACAACAATTCACACGCATATAAAGCTGTAAAGACATTAAGGTACTTAAATTATCCGGGGAGCCAGCTATATAAATATCTGCAAAGACGTCCTTAATTTAAGGTATTTACACAGGCATGTATGTACATATATACAATACGCGCATATATACGTACATGCGAATTTTAGTAGGTAGGACAAGCGTGCCTTCGAGCATATATATACTACAACGTGTACGTACGACGTCGTGTATACGTGATGTGTACATGCTTGACGAGATTACAACGACGGACACATGCATAGATAGGGAACATATAGCGACGCTGGAAAGAAACCGGGAAGAAAACAGTGGCCTGGTACACGCTAGCGGCAGCTAGCTGCTAAAGTGCTACACTACCAGTGACACTCAGCCATGGGGGGCGAGGGGGGGGGGGGGGGGGGACCTTTGTGGAAGGTGCGGTTTCACATCTCGTAGGGACAGGGGGACTAATTATTGTTGTTATGGACCGGACCCCTTAATTAATTGATGGCTTGTCAACTAGAGTGGCCAGATCAGCTGGGTTAACCACAGCCATAATTAATCCTGCATTTTAGCATAATCCAGATGGATAAAAGAGACTCCATTTTGTGTGGACGACTAGCTCTACATGTGTGTACTGGTACTGGAGATTGTATTATCAATGGTGCAATGAAATGCTTATACTATATGCATGCAAGCCATATGAATGCTTAAAAGTAATTAAGGAAAGCACCATAAATAGACTTCTTAGACTCTTAGGTGTTGCCCTGCTCGTTGGATTTGAACTGGAAGGTGGAAACATGGCGATGTGGCTTTCTTTTGCACGCACTTAAGCTTCATTGTAGGGAGATAAGATTGTAGGGAGTAGCTAGTAGTGCAAGTTGCAGTCATGCTTCCGGCACAGCATTAATTAGGTTTTGTTTACAAATTAAAAAGGAGGGGTCATGGAAAGTGATGTTATCGTGGAAATGGAGCCCAGCGATGCTGCAGCCTGTCATGTTCCTGCTAGCTTAAAGTAGCAGGGTAACCTGAACACCCAACATAGATAACTAACTAATCATGCATTTGCAGCCTTTTGCTACTCCAAATATGTGTTATTTTGTTACGTTAACTTACATGTCGACCCTAACTGATGAACGGGTTTTATATAGGGAGAGAATCTGTCGGTTGGTAGGTACATATTACACAAAAAACAGTTATCTGTATTATCCACTATTTAACTACTAGCATGCATTGATGCATAGCTTAACTAGCTTACATTTATCTGATCGTTATTTTTCTTAATTAACTAGCTAAATTCTATACACACGAAATACATGTCTAAATAAAAAATAAAGTTGTCAACGACGAGGTATGGGGTCAAACCTCCTTTTCAAAAAAATTATACCGACATATGAGTCGCAATATAAATCTAACTAGTCTCCATCTTTATTATTTGTGCCCATTGAACTTGTTCCTTTTTTGTAAAATTATGTATTAACATTTCGAATTGTCAAAGCAAATATGCATGGAAATTACTCTTTCAACTTCATCTCTTAGTATAATAGAATCTCCTATACCACTCTTTTATAATGGATCATATGAAACTTGTCAGTAATATATCAGATTCCTATACAATCCTTTGGTGGTTTATTTGCAATTAGATCAGATTCGCATGATATACTGACATAGACCTACAACGCAACATGCATATGTTACTGCCTTTTTTGGGTGTATAGGTGCTGAGAGCGAGGGGGCAAAGAAAGAGACTAAAAATGAAATTAAGATCGGACGCACGCAAGCAGCTTTCAAGGTACATGGATATACTAGGCTGGAGAAAGTGATGTCGATTGCATGAAAGCAAATTCATAGTCCATTTCTTTGCCAAGAAAAGGTCGACGACAAAGGAGTATATATGCATGGATCTCGTTCCTTGATTGGTTTTTTTATCGGAGAGGTCTGATTCTCTTTATTTATGTCAGCTGAACTACATATTAGGAAGGTATAGGGGCAGCTTAAATATGGATGGATAATCTTGACGTGCAAATTTAGTTTGATTCAAAAGGTGATTCGATCTATCTGGCCACTTATCAGTGGAAAAGTAGGCGTGCATGCAGACATTGTTCGTGTATCATATCCCAAAACAAGTCAAATTATGCAAACCAACGAGTTGGAGCAGCAAGCCATAATCCTCTCTTCCCTGGCGAGCCTCCTACTGTTGCCTCTGCTCTCCAATCTCTGTGTGTTTACGTTTCAGCAAAGCTTATCAGGTGCTTATTTCATTGGCCCATAGTCTAACGATTATGTCGTCGTTATCTGTACTTTTTTCTCTCAGGCAATTTCATTGTAAAGCACAGGCACTGTTCTAGTACAACATATGATGTATGGGGTTTCCTCTCAAGTGAGAGGGATGGAAAGGGCTAGAGCGCCAGTGCATTGATAAACCGAGCACGAGAACTCTACAGTTTTCACATAACTAACTGACATAAAAACTTCACAAAAATCAGAATTGAAATAATTGGAACTACTCAAATTGTTGCCAGATCAGGATAAACCAGCGGCAAAAACAAAAGGTTAACCAGAATTCTTTTTTTTTACTTTCCCACGGAATCCTCGTTTCAAGGAGGATCATGTGGCTACAGTAGAGATATTTATTACTCCCTCCGTTCCATAATTTTTGTCTCAAATTTGCTCAAAAATGGATGTATCTATTTCTAAAAAGCGTTTAGATACATGTAATACTTCGACAAGAATTATAAAACGGAGAGAGTACTTCAGTACTTCACCCTCCAGGGCAACTACACGTGATGTATTTAACCACAGGCGTGTGTATTTGCACGTGCCGGCCGGCGCTATATATACGAGGTTTTTTCACATGTGCGCCTGTAAATATTTCCAGCATGTGTAGTGTTCTAGTGCTTTTGGTTATTGCGCGGGGCGTGATACATGTACGTGCGCTCTCATGTACTACTTAAAAACGGGAAAATCGATATTGCCGCAAACCTATGCGGCAGGCAATGCAAGCAGGCCATGTTACCTTAGATTCTTGCCGATTACGCCATTCTATTGCTATTGAGCGCACATGCGTCCGTGCATGCTTTCCACATAGCCAACCAAGCGTTAGGATCGATTTTGTTTATTTGATACAGGAAAATCACAAAAAAAAAAACTGGCTATATATGGACGCATGCATACCACACATGCACACTCGGCTGACAGCTAGCCGTGGACAAGGACGAGATCACACGCCTAAAAAGGGATCGATATTCCCAGTCCCCAGCAACATTCACTTGCTGTGTCTGTGACCACGTAAAAATTAAAGCACACGTGTTCATAGGCAAGTATATATACTCCAGTCCCTCTGTCCCAAATTAATCGAGATGGATCTGCATAGATATTTATACAAATTCACGTCAGTTGGGACAAATTGGGACAAAGAGAGTACTATATCTACACGAGCACATAAAATTTCACCAAGTCCAGACCGGTAAGAAATGTTTCATCCTTGCGCGGGACGGCCAAGGGGAAGAAGCGGGGTACTACGTGGGGTACGTAGGGCACGCACGTACCCTGCGGCAGCTGCCAACTATTTGTGACATGAACATACTTATTCACAGGAAGTTTGTAGCTATCCAAGCTAAGCTAGCAGCCTATAGGGCGAGTGCGCGTCGAGTTGGTTGGCACACACATACACACGAGGGGAGGGGTGGTCCCTTTTCCCCCTTCTTTTCCTTTGGCCGTAGTAGTACTAGCCCTCTCGCTCCATCCATCGATGGGCAGCCACTGAGAGACCAGTAATGGATGGGTGGATTGGATTGGGTATTGGATTGGACGGTACCCCTACCGACGACGGACGGACGGACGGCCCATTGTCCTAACTCCTACGCCCCTCTCTCCAAAAACAAACGAAAGGTACCGCAGCGCACTGTTGTTGGCTTCCACGGCCCCCACCCGGCGTACTATGGGGGATGCCTTCCCTGCCGTCCTGTCCTTTTTTATCCCTCTTGAATCGCGGCTGTACCGATCATTCCTTCGTCATCGCCAGCCCACGCAGGACGGCAGGGACCCATGCAACATCACAATTTCTCTCTCATGCATAATGATGGGGCGTAATTAACAACATTATGAATTAAACCAAGTTGGAAATTGCATGGGTGGACTGGAATTGGATAGTATAGCTAGTGTTAGTGTGCAAGCAAGTCACTCACCATGGATTGTTGGGGGCGTACTGTAGGGTAGGGAGGGAGAGGGGGTGGACCTATGTTCTTGGAGGGGACCCCGTAAGAAAAGAAAAGATGCCTCTCGCTTCATCCGTCAAACTTGCCTTCCCTTCCCCCGTGATCTTCTAATGCCAGCCTTGCTAATTGCCGTCCTGCTGCCGCCCATGCCCGGAGGGAGCTCACCTCTTCTAGATAAGATAATGTCTCTGTAAACAATCGGGGTTACGCGATAATTTAACTCGTAAAGTTGAATTCTTACCTGGGCAGGGTTATCTGGAGGTGTCATCTGGAGCGAGTGAGTCAGTGAGCGAGCTCATTTTACTGGCTCGTAATTCTGGGGAGAGGAAGCAAAAAAAGTGGAGCAAACAGATTAGTAACTGAAACAGAGCAGTGCCAAGCAAAAGGCAGGTTGTTGTTACCTAAAAGTCCTTTTATTTCCTGGCTCAACTGCAAGTCCTGCATGGAGATAAAAGAACGGATGGTGACATTAATCCCATGGGCACCAGTTATAATCGTTGCATAAAAACAAGGGAGATGTGCTAATTGCTCCAAAAAATCTTCAAGACATGTATACAAGAGTCTATCAGAACAGACAATGCAAGCCTCCAGAACGGATGGGATCCGTTGCATGGGGAATCAAAGGACAAAATGATCAGCTGGAAACCAGACTATAAAAATTGTACAACCATCAATGCATTTTGATTTGCCCCCGCCTCACGTTTGTTTAATGGAGATGAGTATCGACCGTCACATGGGCACAGAAGGATGCCATTACAATCCTAATCATGGATTAAACTTTCCTTTGTATGTATCAGACAGGCAAGGATGGGAACAATAATACTTGCATTGACTAGCTCATTGGGGGAATACGTGCTACTGTACTCGGAATATTTGTCTCCTCCTATGGACTTATTTTGTATTGGAATTTCAGAGAAACATACAGTTCCTCTCTACAATGATCGGCGTTTCCATTGACGCTAGCGACAGTCAGCAGGCAAATCATTATTCTGATACCTGTGCAATTATCTTTGCAATTATAGGAGACCCCCGGTTCTTCACCGATGGCAGACATATTCAGCGGCGCCAACGTGCATCTTCTTGGATTGGAGAAGCAAAGATTTCTGATTGGATTTGCAAGCTAGCTGCCGGGGTAAACAAAAGGGAGATGCCCTCTGTCCTGGAATACGAACATCTCATGCCACCTCTTTCTCCCCAGGACCCCAACTGTGATGATTGACGATAGCTTTTCCGCAGAGAGAAGTGATCCAGTGACTTACCTGAAAAGCAAGGGAAATAAAGGACGATACTTAGGTCTGACACATAAAATCTTGCAGGTGGGAGAGAAAACGAGGTGCACATGCACGCACGCACAGCACAGCACAGCTAACAAGATGAGTTTTAATTAGCAACAGAAGCAAGATGGACAGGGCCTCCCGAGTCCCAACTGTGTGCTTTCCCCTGCATGGAACACTCGTGACGTAGAAGTAGCTGCACAAAAGAAGGGGGAAAATAAATTAAGAGGACAAGGTTTCTAGTAGAAGCATCGGCTGCTGCCCCGGGTCACATTCATTCACCATGGGAGCAAGAGAGCATCAGTCCCTTTCCTGATAATGAAAAACCCATATGGACCCGTTTTACTTTCACTGGCTTGAGCTCAAAGAAACACACTGGACATGGGAATTGGTTTAGAAGGAAAAGGAAGGAGCAAGAGGAGAAGAATGAGCGGTTTCTTACACAAGACCGCGACAATTGAAATATCGGTGGAGGTGGCTACCCCACCAGTTTTGGCACCAGACATAGATTCTTGGGAGATGATGAGACGTACCCTGACGCATGGCCGGAAGCAACCAAGGGAAGAAGAAGGGTTAAACCTCCCCTCCCCTCTCACAACCACCACCACCACCACCTTTAAAAGAAGGTGCTAAAGGGGGTGTCCTGCAAAGAAAAGGAGAGGAGTGCCCCCTAACCTTTCCCTGCTTTCCACTGAAATCTCCTATCTGCAACCATACAGTTGCTCTTGCTCAATTCTGGTCTCAGCTGCAGCTCAATCATTTGCTGATATATAAGTCACTATACCCTCTGCATTTCCCACTCCCTTCAGCCATGGATTCCTGAAGAAGCTTTGCGCTACCGGAGGAGGCTTTAGCTGTGCACAATTGCAAGCTGTGTAAGTTCCACAAACCTGTCAGCTGTGCGAATTTCAAGCTCTCAGGTTCTGCATTGCACTGAAATGGGGAGGCATTCTTGTTGCTACAAGCAAAAATTGAGAAAGGGGCTATGGTCCCCTGAGGAGGATGAGAAGCTCATGAATCACATAACCAAGCATGGCCATGGCTGCTGGAGCTCAGTCCCTAAACTCGCAGGTGAGTAAAAAAATATGTTCTGCATTTCACTCTAGTCAATTACCTTCCAATTCCCTCTTTTCCTCTTCTCCCTGGACTTTCTCCCCTTAGACAGTCCAATTATCTAAAATATACCTGATAAATTGCTGCAGGGCTCCAAAGGTGTGGCAAGAGCTGCAGGCTGAGATGGATAAACTACCTGAGGCCAGACCTCAAGAGAGGTGCGTTCGCTCAGGACGAGGAAGACCTCATCATTGAGCTCCACGCTGTACTTGGGAACAGGTAAATTGTAAGCCTAACGTTGCAGTAGCAGAATTCACAATTCAGCATTAGTAACTGCAGACAAACCTTGAGAATTCAACTAATACAGCACCTTTCTTTTCCATGAGAAGATGGTCACAAATTGCAGCACAGATGCCTGGAAGGACTGACAATGAGATCAAGAACCTCTGGAACTCGTCCCTCAAGAAGAAGCTGCGACAAAAAGGCATTGATCCCAACACCCACAAACCCCTCACTGAGGTTGATCGCAGTGGAGCAGCTCCCACCATCAGTACCGAGAGGACCTCTGGTTCCAGTGACGTCAACCCGTCAAGTGCTGGTGCTCTAGGGAACTTCAGCCACCTCCTCAGCGAGACAGCCCAATCATCAATGCTGCTGCCAGTGTATGATAAGAAACGCCCTGAAACTGCAAGCTTGGCACGCCCTAAGGTGCCAGCAAAGGAATTGTTTCTGGACCAGCTTACTGCTGGTCATGAGAGCCCATCAAGCTGCCGTTCATCAGGTCCAACGCTGTATTTCCCTTTCCAGCAGCCATTAGGCTACAGCAATGAGTGTGGCAATGGTGACGGTGCAAATATGAATTCACTCTGGTTCAACCAGAATGATTTCAACTGCAGCACAATTTCCACCATGATGCCAACAGTTTCACCATCAGCCCTCTCAACATCAATGGGCCTGAATCTCCCACCAGACAATCACCGCCACGGGGGCACTGGCATCAGCAGCGCCCCTTTCTACTGGGATGGTGTTAATCCTAGCAGCAGCGGCAGTACTGGGAGCAGTGGAAGCAACAGTATGGGATTCGAGCCGCAGAGCACAAACTCAATTCTGGAGAACAGTGTATTCCCATGGACTGATATCGGACAAGAAAAAGATACCAGAGTTCAATTAGTGGAGGAACTCAAGTGGCCTGACTTGCTCCATGGAACCTTTGCAGAGGCAACCACAGCATTGCAGAACCAAAGCCAATCATTATATGATGATGTGATCAAGGCAGAGAGCCAATTCAACATGGAAGGGATATGTGCTTCTTGGTTCCAGAATCAGCCGCCACAGCAACAGCTGCAAGCGCCATCAGACATGTATGACAAAGACTTGCAAAGAATGCCCTTGTCTTTTGAGCATATGTAGGTACTATGTTCCTTCATGCATGGAACAGAGCAGAGCAGATCAGCAGAAGCAGAGATTTGCAAGTCTCACGGATTCGTGAGCAGGTTATGCTGAAGTGCTTGCACAGATACATTTGCGGGTTGAAACAGAAATCAACCTCCACAACTTCCGTCGGTTAAAAGATCCTGCAGTGTCATGGAAAAGACAGCTCTATCCTCAGGAATGGCATCAAAATGCATGGAAAAGTACATTCTGGAGTCTCCCTTTCTTTCTCTTGAAAATTGTTGTTTTCTTCTGTACACGACAACTCAACTTTTGGATACTTGAGTTTTGGTTCACTCTCTGTTTATCAAATAAATAGACAGGCATGGGCAAAACTGCATGTGTCGGTAGCTATCACAAACCATACAAGTAGTCCCAAACTTTTCAACTGCTGCCATGCACGTACATGGGAATTAATTATTCCATGTTGTATTTTATTTCTTTTGAGAAGTTGCCGACAAACTGCGGTGTATATTTGTAAAGACAGAAAATTGGAATATTGACCCAAGAGCCATTTTTCTTTCCACTTCCCTTTTCCTGCTACTGTCTTAAACTTTTTCCTGTCGAGAATCCGGAGCCACTTGCTTGCTTTCTACTTCAATGCCAGTATGGAAAAGGATTGGTTGGTTTGAGTGTTCCGAAGAGGTAATCATCCTCAGTAGAGAGTAAGCACAACTGAGAGAAAAGGAGGCAAGTATTAATGAATATCCACCTACCGTGCAGATGGGTAGCATCTGTAGCCTCATTTTGTGGTGAGTACTCCCCTCAACATATGCAGATATGCTCAACTATGCTATGCATTATGATTTATCCATGTACATTATAGCCTTACAAAACGTACCTTAAAGATCAGGAGCTCAATGCTCAGCAGCCATGAAACAGAAGCCCCTTGGATGCTTCTTGGTAAGAAGACCAAATACAGTACCAGAACTTGGTTTCAACATCGTCGTATTATGGACGGCAATACTACCTACTAATCATACAATTGAGGGGCCATGTCATGGGCTGAGCTAGATTTTTAACTAATTTGGCTTGCCTTCGTGGGCTCCTTTTTCTTTAAAACTCCAGATTCAAACCCTCAAATATAGTTTTTTTTCTATGCATTGTTTGTGCTAAGTAATAAAGCTAACCAATCAGGTTCCTAAATATAGATTACTTTTATAAGTTACAGAACTTATTTTACATTGCACAACTAATAGGGCTTGGCCATGTGCAAAAAAGGCTGGCATAAAGTGATAGGTCCCTTCATTTTTTCACAAACACGGTGAGACCAATAATGCTGATAAGGACCATTAGTGCCAAAAAGACAATTAGAGAAGCCCAATAATTCTGAAACGCGGTGATAAAGAAAATTACATATCTATCTTCCTCTAGATTCTGGTAAAGAACTCACAACGAATTGCATTTTATGACAGCTTTGTTACATACCCTGCTGGTTCAACTTATGTGGCATATGCACTTTAATTTTCTTTGTTTATATCCTGTGTCTGCTTGGACGTACGAGCTGTATTATTGGATGTATCTGCATGTTTTGAAAATTGACACATCAGTTGAAAGAAAATCACAAAAAGTTGAAAAGGAAGTAGAAGTAACAGGACAGAAAAATAGCAACTGTTCGAAAGGAGGATGCTAGTGCTCTTCCAGATGAAAAAGACATTTAATTAAATAATTTGATATTTAGTCTCAAGATTGCCAACAGTGCTGGACTACAATAATGACCACCTAACATCATCATTAACGAATGGAAGATAACAGAAGGGGAATAATATAAAAAATTACTCAAGCAACAGTAACTTAGCTATGTTAAATTTAACATGTTATAATTTGTGCGCTATTGGGAGGTCCAAATGGAGAGAAGAATATCCAACAGCCAGTTCACCAATTCCATTTGACACAGTCCATAATACTCCCTCCGTTCCATAATTCTTGTCTTAAATTTGTCCAAAAATGGATGCATCTATTTCTAAAAAGCGTCTAGATACATGTAATATTTCGACAAGAATTATGAAACGGAGGTAGTACAATTGATCATGCTCAGATATGAATTTCAAAAAATATGATGCCCATCTCATAGTATAGCTTTGGCTTAACATAAACATAAACTTTTGGTAAAGCAGATAAATAGGAAAGCATGATAACTTTTTTTGTGAACAGTTCCCTCTCAGCCTCTCTTACATCAGCATGACGATGGAAATAGGAAAGCATATTGGTGCAGCTTCAAGTTTGGGTTTCTGTAATTAAGAAAGCAACTCCAATCTTGAGGCTGCACCTGTCAAGTCAATTTCCTGACTTCAGCAGTTTCTGTTTCTGCAGTCAACGTGTGTCATTTAGCAGACAAGCTATATACACGAGACTCGGAACGTGACTACTGACTACAAATAGTTCCATACTTCCATCAGTTATTAACCTGCAAATGCACAGAAATGTGACCACAAATGTCAAAGCTGGCACATCTTTGTACTTAACTTAGCAATCTATCCTTAGTCCATAAGTACAGTATCAGCTCCAAGCACTAAGAGGAGATATGGTTCTACGAATCACATCAGGATCAGGTGGAGATGAATAATAATATTTACGGAGCTAAATCTCAACGGTATACACCCAGCCACTAGCAATGGTCCGGTGAATTAAAATGAATGGTCAATGTCATAAGGTGCAAAATTATGAGCAGCCAAATTAGCTGGAACAATCCTTGTTAACTCCCTACTAATGAAGGTGCACAAGTGGATAGAAGCATCAACCAAAATAGTAAGTTAGCAATTAGATACGGCGCAGACCTGGGTATTAAAGGAGGGGCTTGTGGCGATGATTGTATGAAATCTTGAGCCTGGTATACACACATTCATGTACTCAACAATGTAAGTTGTGCTATCCAATGTGAAGGCATTGTTCCTTTTTTTCCTTCAGGGCTTCCATTTCCCCCATTTGACACACATTTTGTTAGTAGGGTTGGGTCTATAAGCCTTATGAGGATTTCTGGCCATAAGTTTCCTCCTACATGGGCTGGCTGCTATATTCAGGAGCATGAGAGTCAAGGACATTTTCTCATAGCGTACCAGCAGTTTAAGGATTATTCTTATGGGCCTGCTATGTAAACCACAAGGGTGCACCCAGGACATGGAGGTCATCTACCTGGGGCCTTTTCTCAACTTAGCGAAGATCCAGATTCCAGAATATCTCCAATTGCGTCCAGTGGGCTCAGCATTACACCAGCACATATGGATCTATTCCCAAAGTTCCCAACTCATGTTAGACTGTCATACGAATGGAAGTACAAGTAAAAATTGCACTGTAGTTGATAAAAAAAGGAAGAAACAATGCAGGCATACCGCATACCACAATACAACACCAGTAAATGCAGAGGCTGGGGCATTTCCAAATTAACTTCTTTGTGTAAGAGTTTTGCACTTTGAGAAACCTGACTGAGCCCATCCACAAATACTAAAATGCTAGATTGCTAGTCTGCCACTTTATAATTTTTTGATTCTTTGATTGTGAATTTTTTTAACTAGCTTGACAATGTACCTGTCTTCTATTTTCTCCTTTCTGGACAAATCAGAAACTCCAACTTTGCTGTTTTCAATCGTTTTTTTTTCTTTATGCTTTAATCTAATTTTTAATTTCAGTATGGAACAAACAGTTAGGACTCAGGTAGCAAAGCTTTTTTATGTATTAAAACATGTACGGACTGCCTATGAAGTAAGACATGCATTATGGTAACTAAGTACATCACAGTAGCAACAACAGAAACTATGATGAGTGTTACTTTGCAGAATACAAATGTGAGGATGGACAGGAAAAAAAACCCATCCCCGCAATCGATTCGATGCTGCTTTTGGTGGTAACCGTCGCAGCAGCAACGGAGAAAACAGAGATCAATCCACCAACCAAATGGCCAACACGGGCCCGTCTCCTTCCTTCGGTTGGGCTCGGAGAAGGGGAACCGACCACGCGTATCGCAATCAACCCAATCAACCACTGGTGTCGCAATGCGGGGCTAACTAGCAGTCTAGCGACGAGCCAAATTCCTACACGCGCCTAGAGCTCGCCGGCGCCATGGACGAGTGTGGAAACGAGGCTAATCAATTCAAACGGAACACCGGGGAAGGAGGGGAAACCGTACCGCTATCACTTGCCGGCGTCGACTCCGGCGGAAGCATCGAAGGAAGCGAGACGGCGAGGTCGACACCGACGCGGATGCTTCCGCCGCTGCGGCGGTGCGCGTTCCTGTCTCCTCAGGGCGGAGCAGAGAGGGCGGCCGTCGCTTTCGCTCCGGTGCGCGTCGCGGTCCTCGCGGACCGAGAGGATCCGATGCACTGCTCACTGGGCCTTAAGGCCCGTTAGGCTGATGGAGGGAGGCTAGGTTGGCCCGTGGACCTTTTCAGAAGAAAAAACGCCCATTGGGCCGTTGCCGACGAGCATGACGCTGTAGACGCTCTCTTTTATACCCCTTCTGCTTATCTCAGCCGTCGATTCCCAGTTCCAGGTGTCACTCCCGCCGTACGCTTGCATCACGCACCCAAAGCTAACAAGTTTTTAATATTTGCGGAGACGCGATCTATCCGGCAGAAAGCGTCGTCGCTGGTTTAATTATCTTAGCACACGCAACTGTCAATTTCCAACACGATGTACTAGTATAATTAAGCGATGGATCAGCTGGGCTTGGGGAATGGGCGCGATCTACCACGAACACACGGCATTCTTTGGAAGTTTGCAGCTTGTCCATGCAGCGCTAGCCAAGACATGAGCAGGTGTGCCGAGATACACCAAAACACTGTTCAAATATCTATCGGTGTCTCCGCGTTAGGCGCTTAACTACTCCACGCCTAACCAAACTGATCCGGTGCACACAGAAAGAATTAAGGTTCGGTTAGGTTAATTAAATTAAGCCCGTTAATAAATCCTCCCCTCCCCTCTCGCCGCGGCAGCTTTGATGACGGATAACCGCGTTGGACACCGACGCTTGGCCCGAGCCCCACCTGGCGCGTATCCTGTGGTGCCACACGTCGTAACCCCGGGCCCCACGCGAGCCCTGGTCTCCCGGGCCTCTCCCTCATCACGCCACGTGTTCCTCCGGGGGCCGGCTTCGGCGGCCGTTCGCCCCGAAATGGCGAAATCCCTCGTGGCACTTGTGATCCTGGTTCGCTTGAAGACTTGGGATGGGCCCGGTACGTACTTTTTTGCTCTGTATTACGACGTGGTGATCGAGCGATTGGCTCGATCGATTTGTTCCCTTTGGTCGATCTTATCCGGTTGTGGCATTCCCTTTCAGGGAGTTTATTGCTTTGCATACCAAACGGTTTAATACTACTCCGTATAGTAGTTCGTCCGAATGGTCAATCGAATCATTCATGAGCTTTTTTTTTCCCAAAATGATGCACGCAGAAAGAATTAAGGTAAAGCTGGGGCATGTCTGGTTGCTCTCTGCGCAATTTGCCTGTCACGAATTGTTCTATAGATTCACTCGTCCATCGAAGTTGCTCTAACTCGATCGATCGATGAGGCTTTCTCCTATAAGCCTAGGGGGGTGTGCTACCTGGTGAGCACCCGTTAATGTTGCTAAATTGGTCGCCGTCGAACTTGCAAGCACTGCTATAAAATATGGATATATGCTTATCGGAAGCATATATTTCTAACAGTATATGCATATATCCATATTCGTTTTTTTCTTCTTCAGATAAGCAACACTGTATTCATTGGGTGGGTACATATCTGGCTGTACATCGATCGACACTTGCCTGATTGAACAGGTTACTGCTGATGTACTTGCCATTCATCCCATGCAACCATACCGCGACATCCCATGCCATAACGACGCAGATCGACAGCGTCGTCGTACATACAACAGCTACTGCATGTCTCTCGTGTCGGCCGGGTGCTCACCCGTTATCTCCCCCCTGATCGAATGCCACCCGTCGCCATTGCAGCACCTGAGTCCTCTCTATATATACCCCTGACCACCCAACAACTCTTGCTTCCCACCCAACCACCGATCTCCACACCGGCTCGCAGCATTGTCACTACTCGATCAACTGCTCCAGAGTCCAGCCAGCTGCAGCTAGAGGCGATTTAGTAGTCATGGCGTCCAGGGAGGAGCCGATTGATCGCCGCTTCGCCGACAACGAGGAGGAGGATGACGACCTTGTCGGCGATGACAGTGGCGACGAGGTGTTGGAGGTGAGGCGCCGCGTGTCCCGCTTCGCCGTCGGCGCCGGAGACGACGACGTCGCGGCCGCGGGGGATGCGAGGAACAGCAGGCGCGTGTCCCGCTTCGCTGCCGAGGGCGTCTTCCCCGGACCGCAGCACGACCGACGCCGCCGCGACAGCGGCTGCGAGCTGGGAGGAGGAGGCCGGAAGATCACCCTGCCGCCGCCGCACGCGTGGCTGGCGGTGGAGGAGACGATGGCGAAGAAGAAGAGCGGCAGCGACGGGAACGCGAACGGGAACGGCAGCAACGAAGAGCAGTGGGCGCGCCTGCTGGCGTCAGGCTCAGAAGGGGTGAAGCAGCAGGAGCAGCCGCGGCGGAGCAGCTTCAGCGCGGTGCGGCGGGAGCGGGCGGCTCGGGAGGCGTGGCTGGACCGGGCGTGGGAGATGAAGCGGAGCTGGCACGAGCGAAGCGGCGGCGCGCCCGACGCCGACACCCCCGTCGTCGTCCTCCTCGGCGGCAAGCAGCAGCCATCGTCGCCGTGCTCGTCCTCGTCCTCGTCGTCCCCGCACGCGGCTGCCGGGGTGGGCGTGGCGATGGACATGGAGGAGGTGCGCGCGTGCAGGGACCTCGGCCTCGAGCTGCCCGCAGACTGCACCGTCGAGATCCAGTGCTACGGCATCTCCGGCAGCCCCACACACAGCAACAGCAGCGGCGGCGGTGGTGGAAGTGACTCCCCTTCGAACACCAGCGGCAGCTGCTCCATCTCCAGCCCCGGCACCGGTACGTATAAACCTGTCGCCGTCACTCAGATAGCAAGTACAAGTACGAGCATTAATTCCATGCATCGTTAATTAGTTTAGCTGCAGATAATATCTGTGTAGTGTAACCCTGCACGTACGCATGCCTTGCCGGGCATGGCATGCCACCACGACGTCGAGCTCCCCCTCTGCTCATTCTCTCCGTCGTCCTCCGGTGGGTCAAGCAGGGCAGGGCACCGAGGGCAGCCTAACTAACTAGATTTCAACGCTTGGAATTGATTACTGTTGCTATCGCGCCATTGATTATGTACCGTACCGCTACCACATATTCAGATAAGTCATAAGTACATGTATATACAACTGGCCGTCGCCGCCCCGTTCCAGACACTACTACAGAAAAGCTCATCAGTAACGACACTATTACAGAAAAGCTCATCGGTAACGGGCCAAAAAGGCTATTAGTGGCGATCAGGGCGTCCGTTACTAAGTGGTTGCCAGTGATCATGTACACATCAGTGACGGGCGGTTCGCCCGCTAGTGATGGCGTAACCCATCAGTAACGGGCACGTTGCTCGCCCGCCACTGATACGCTTTTCACGATTTTAAAAAAAAGCGGGCCTGTGGCCTGCACATATTCATCGTCATGGATCAACGCATCCAAAATCACAAATCATAGTTCACAAATCACAGTACACAAATCACGGATCACAAATCCCAGTACTACAATAGGAAAAAATCGCCGATGCTCCTCTGCTTCGTCGGCAGCACGGTTGGCGCTGGATCCCGCGGCGGCGGCGAGACAAGAGAGGGAGGCCGGATCCTCGATGATCTGTGTGTGTGTGAGAGAGAGAGAGAGGGTGAGAGAGAACGAGAGATGGAGATGGAGAGAGAGACCATACCTCGGCTCTCGGTCCGGATCCGACGGCGCGCGGGGGTTGTGGGCAGCTGATCCGGGGGTGTTGGGGTCGAGGAAGCCGGATCCGTCGCTGGGGGTGTCGAGGGCGTCGGACCGCCTGCACACGGCCAGCGAAAGGGGTCGAGCTCCTGCAGCAGCGGCGGACGGGATCGACGGCGACGCGGCAGGAGCTCGAGCTCGGGGTGGCGGAGGATGGGAGTGGGGCTCGGGCGCCCGTGGCAACAAGAGAAGGGTGAGGGCCTCCATGGCGGCGGCGTTGCTACCTGCAGCAGGAAAGAGACAAAGAGAGAGCGTGAGAGAGGGACAGAGAAAGATTGAGGGGAGGGGAGGAGATGGCAGGGGAGAGAATCGGGGAGGGAGACAGAGAGAAATCAGGGAGGAACTAGGAAGAGGAGATCGAGCAGGGGGACAGAGGGAGATCGGATAGATAAAGGGAGGGGGCTGGCGGCGTGGAGGATTGGAGGAAGGAGTTAGGGTTAGTTGTCCCTTTATATAGGAAGAAGTGGGTCGGGCCTAAAATGGCTTGGCCCAGTAGCATCAGTGGCAGGCCTAACTTTAAAATCCGTTAGTGATGAGTCCAGGCACTTTTTTTTGTATTTTTCATACTTCTTGTAATATGAAGTATTTCATATAATTAAATTGGCCTATAAATTTTCAATAGGGTTTAATTTTTGTGAAAAATGGATAGGTTTCATTTTGAACCATATCATTTGTAGTTGCTTCACAAAAAACATCTCATTTTTTGCATTTGGAAATTGGAAAATAACTTTTTATAACCAAAACATGGTAAACCTTTTTGGCAATATTGTTTTTCATCACAAGATGCACCTTTGTGCAAAAAATGGATACATTATCATGAAATGTGGCATAAAAATGGACAAAACTTTGACAATTTGGCTTAAAACCTAAAGTTCAACTATGGAAAATAACAAGACTGTAGTACTACACATGTCATTTTTTCAAACGGTATCATATGATATTATTATTCCACTATGTTAAGTAAGAAAAAATAAATAAGACTTCGGCAAAAGGAATCACATTTTTCTGACTTTTTATAAATTAGTTATGATTTTTCAAATCTCCAAAGCCCAAAGTACTCCAGGGGTCATCAGTGACAGGCCTAGATGTAAAGCCCCTCACTGATGTGTGTTTTTTGCAATTTTTAATATTTGGCCGTTAGTGGCGGGTTTTCCGCGCCCGAGGGTTCATCGGTGACGGACGGTGACGGACGGAAAAGACCCGTCACTGATGAACCCTCGTCAGTGATGGGCATACCGCGCCCGCCGCTGATGAGGGGTCATCAGTGACGGATTTGGTGCCCGGGCGGGATAGGCCGGTCACTGATGAGGGTCGGCCCACAACTGATGACTCGTCGCTTATGTTGTGTTTTGTATCTGTAGCAGTGAGAGAGCTTGCTCTGGTTATACTCGCCCTTCGCCACGTTCCATCCGTCATCATCATGAGCAAGTGATCCCCTCAGATTCAATGTATTAAAAACTACTAGTAGTATACTATTATATTCCTCCTTGAACTTTTTACATGCATGGTCAGCAATCTATTTATCCTTGAATTTTGTAGGCACACACGAGGTGCATTCTCGATAGGGACTTTGTGCGCGATTCGTGAACTCAATTTGTCTTCTTTTTGTAATACTAATAAAACAAGTTGATCTGATCTTGATCAACGATGGGCATTCAGGGGAAGATCCGGTGGAGGTGAAGGCGAGGCTCAAGGTGTGGGCGCAGGCGGTGGCGCTCGCATCCACCACACATCATCTCGGATCTTGATGCTAATTCCACTCGTTCCTGCATGCTGCGTGCTTGGCATGATGCATCAGCAGCCAGTGAAGCTTGGGTTGCGCTTGCTTCACCGGTTACTACAGCCAGCCAGCTATATAGACTTCTTTAATTCTCCTAATAATTGGGGCTAATTTAGGGGTTGAATGTTTGAGAGACATGGATTAAGCTTGTAAGTGTGTACCGAATGTAATTGAGTATTGCAAAGGGAAAATTAAGCTGTACGAACTGAAATTACCGTGTCGAGTTTGCTTAAAAATTACGTGTCTTCGCGCATGCATGGATTCTTCCAAAACCGTGGCACTCGTAGCACTACCTATTTTTTGTACATCTATCTCAATTAATTGAGAGTACTACACCGTTGAGAACTAGCATTGCATAGTACAACATTCTACAATACTTTGAATTACCGGTGAGTGTTGAAAATGATCAATGCATTCTTATTTTTTTTAGAATATTTTGAGAAATAATATATTTACAAAGATCCTTCTAGTGAATGTTTGACAAAATTGCAATATTCTAGTAACCTTGAGAGGTTGCATGAAGAGGAATGATATTTACCATGGAAGCTTCGTTAGTAAGTGCAGTGAGAATTATCTACGAAGATATCTGTAGAGTATTCTAGAGAATAAATATTTGTAGGTGTAAGATTTGGATGGTCGCCACTTGGTACTAATCCAACGGTACTGTAATCATATAAATAGGGTACTCTCTCCTGCCATGGGTGTACAACAACCACACCAAGATGTATATTACCACCATGTGAGAGTTGTGAGCTGCGATGATATTTACCATTGAAGCAGCCTCATTGGAGATACATTGAAAATCAGTTTTACAAATTTTACATGTATGCACAAAGTTAATACAAGAAATGTGAAGATGCAGAAAATGAATAGTTTGGTCTGCACTAAATAACATTGTCTCCAAGACTTCATCATGTGAAGGGACTGATCAGATTTCATTGAAATTTTTCGTTTCGAAATTTCCTGAAAATCTAATTATGAGTTCTTCTCTCCATGGAACAATAGGGCCATTATGCTTATTACTAAACTTGTTGATCATATATGACTAGATCTAGGGCGCAGCTGCTGTTAAACCAACAAACGGTCGGTGCTTTCGGGATGCATGCGACGGCCACGGTGAGGCATGTCGCCAGCGACCCAAAGCAGGCGGCGGAAGGCAAAAGTTGTGGCTTTCTTCGTTCGCAAGACCCAACAGAGGCAAGGTGGCTCGATGGCCACCACACAAGCCCTTCCGGAGCATCGGCACGGTACAGAACAGAAGTTCGCCGACAGTGTCTAGGGCACGATCATTGGCGCTAGGAGGCTACGGAGCAAGAGAGAGGGAACGAGGAGGAGCGTTAGGACGCTACGGGAGCAAGAGAGAGGAAACGAGGAGGAGCATCAGACGCGCTAGGTCAAGGCGAAGCTCATCCTGAGGAAGATGGGACGAAGAGGTGGTCGATGTCGCCAGAATTTGGAGAAGAGCTCGCCGGCAGCCGGAGAGGAAGAAGAGGAAGTAGGCGTCCTTGTAGTCGTTCTCCGCCGAATTCCTCGCGCTCCAAGTCAGAGTTGCACTCGGGGCCGAGGAAGAAGGAGGAAGCGGCGCCGAGAAAGAGGGGAGGAAACCCTAGTTCGAGTTTACCTTGTGCTGTGGAAGAGAGGAGGCGGCGACGCGCTTGAATAGAGTTAGAGGGCTGTAACAGCCCAAGAGCAGTACTTTCCTTTTTAGCCCTTTGTCTGCTATGACGTCTTTTTCATTTGACCCCTCGTTTTTTTCTTTTTTTCTCCTCCATATGAAAAAGACGTCGCGCCTGACATGCGGGACCCACATGTAAGAAATACCGTCAACGGCGCTTAAACCGGTGTTTTGGATGGAGTGAGACGGTTGGACACAAAAACTGCAAATTTGGAAGCAATATACAAGAGTATTTTCGGCCATCCAATGCATGTTGCACTATGAGTACGGGGCACTCCTCAAGCTAGAGCGGCGACGATAATAGAATCGTATGATGAGATAAACGTTCATCGATGATCAGACCAACCATGCAAATTAAGCCGCAACAACTCGTATAGGAAATATAAACTAGCGTGGTGGCCCGCACAGATTGGGCGGTTAGAATTGTATAATTTCATATTTTTATATCTATTTATGTTTTTTAATTGAATGACTCTCTGTGCAATTCAGTTGTATGACATTTGTATACAATTTAGACTTGTTTCGCAAAAAAAGGTGATGTTTAATGGTTTTTATATTTTTGATTATCTTATAGTTTTATTATTTTTGGTTATCTACGTCTTCTGAATGCTAAGGCTGAATTTTCAAAATGATTGATTTAAATTCATACTCCATCGGATTAAATAATAGGGCTGAATTGAACGTTTCTTGCTCCATCGGTGATTCCATCCTCGGTGCTAAGCTCTACATACATCCAAGTTTGCCTCGACCTTAGTTTCCCTTTGCATTGCACTTGTTCTCGGTACGGGCTGATTTAGGCAATTCTACTAAAAGTTTTTTTTGTCAGAATTGGTCAATTCATTGACAACCAAAACTTTCACCAAAATTTGCTAACCAAATATTGGGCATGGCTAGCATGGATACATATTTGGTATCGGAGGAGAAAAATGAAAGTAAAAAGTGATAGACTTCAGCAAATACGTGTTCTTATTGGAATCGACGTGTTTGCAGTACTCATATATGTCAAGGGTGTTTCAGAAAAAGGAGAGGAGAGAACATAACCCGAACCCGCAAACCCCGCAAACCCCGGTAGGTTTTCCCTCCCTCCCGATCCGAACTCCCCAACCCAAAAACCCGGCGGCGGCTGCTGCAGCGATGGCGGCGGCGGCGATGAACACGGACGTGGAGGCGGTGGACTTCGACTCCGACGACGATGACCTCATGGACGAGGAAGGCGCCATCGAGCCCTCGCCGGCGCCCGCTCCCCGCCTCCGATCCACCATCGCTGGCGGCGGCGGCGGCGGCGACGGGCCCCGTAGGACCAAGGGCCGCGGCTTCCGTGAGGACCCCAACTCCTCCGCCGCGCCCCGCGACTCGCGCTTAGCGGGCGTCGGCCGCTCTGGCTTCGACGCCCTCGCCTCCGATGGCGGCCCTGGCCCTGTACGGTGTATGTCTCTCCCCCCCTCCCCCTTCCCTCCTGTATTTGCTGCTAAGAGGATTTCAATGGTCGTCTAGTAAGGTACAGGGCGGTGTGATCTGAATGCTCGCGTAGCCGTGTAGGAGCGCTGGTAACTTAGTAACGTTTCTTCCTCGATGTGTCGATTTTTCTGCGGAGCGGATTTGGACATCAGAGGGGTAGTAAAGATGCAGTCTTGATCAGATTCTTCGAATGCTGATGGGTCGGTATCTACCTAAGGAGTATCTTTGGGGTCGTTAATGCGAGAGGTTGGCTTTTCTTGAGCAATGTGGATATGCAGGTGGGAAATTTGGTCGTCATGATGTTCCTAGTTTTCCCATATTGTTCGCTTTTGATTTTAGTGTAGATCTCTGAACCTTTGTTGGCCTCGTCCTAGGTGTTGAAACTTCGACACGAGAGCTCTGATCAACATGGTTAGGATCTCAGATTACTTTAGGGCCTGCTTTTGTTCTTGAAACATCGGGTTACTTTTACTGGAGCTGCTACTACATTGTTGGGATGATCTTTAGTTTTGGGCTGGAGAAAGGATATTAGATTAGATATTGCACGCTTGAATGCTGAGATTGTTTTTCCGGTTGAACAGTAATGCCTTAAATTTTATGACATGAGCAGGCACTAGGCCGTGCCTCAGGTAGTCATGCTGTACCTTCTGTGATATTATTCTCTAGTTAAATTACCAGGGTTCTAAGCAGCCAACTGTCCAATTTGTCTAATTAGCTGCTAGTGCCTTGATTTTCATACATCTAATTAATCTTAACTTGTTATTTTCAGCTTCCATGGAGTTTTAGAATGTTGCATATGACACATTCATGTTTCTTGTTATTGTTGATTCATTTAAAGCTTTGTTTCTATAGAACATTGAATTGATGATACTATTATAAACAGAAAACTGCAATTTCAGTAGCACATTGTCTTTCGCACTGCCATTTCCTTGCAGAACTCTTATTATTATAACTGTTATCATTACTTGACTTCATGCATGCGTTGGTAATCTGTACAGCCATTGAAGGGTGGATTGTACTGGTTACTGGAGTTCATGAAGAAGCTCAGGAAGATGACCTTCACAATATTTTCCGGGGCTTTGGGGAAGTCAAGAACTTGCATTTGAATTTGGATCGTCGGACTGGATTTGTGAAGGTATGCTGTCTATCGTGTTTAGTGCCAATTTATATCATTGATTTTAATTTAGTATTTTAGTAACTATTCTCATGAAATTTCTCGAAGCATTCCTTAATTGTGAGATAAACAGGCCGCATAAACAGGTTTCATATGTAAAATGCCTCGTGATTCAACCATCAAAATTTGTCTTTTATAGATTAAAAGAGCAGTATTGTCTGCATCCTTTTTTAGCTAGGTTTTAATCTCTGTTTGGTTTTGCTTCTGCTATGCAGGGATATGCTCTGATTGAATATGAGAACTTTGAAGAAGCCCAGGCTGCAATAAAAGCATCGGATGGAACTGAGCTTCTTACACAAATAATAAGTGTTGATTGGGCCTTTAGTAATGGCCCTGCCAAACGTAGAAATACTCGGAAGAGGTATGTTTTATTTTGAGCTTTCACATTCATTCCTCTTTTGGGTTATGTCGAAGGAAATTGCAGGGAATGAGTAGTGCAATTGTTATTATTATATTTCTTTATTTTAGTATCATTTGCTTTTTCCCTCCCTTCGCATATCTGCAGTACAGTTAACAGCTGACTCCTGTTTTTAGTACTGGTTGTGTAAAGCCTCATATGGATGTTTTGACCATGGTGGTTCACCATGGCCACTGTTGTAGTTCACAATATCTAAGTACATGTTTTGACTAGTGGTGAAGCATCAGTTTTGAATTGGTCACACCACAGTTCAAGAATTTTGAGTTGCACACGACTAGGGAAGTGCATGTACAGGGAAAGTATGGGCTAAACCTAGTCCATACTTGACAGCTAGGTTGATTAATAGAATCCTGAGGGAATTTGTCCTGGCCACTCAGCGAAAACCATTCTACAGTTGGTTTTCCTGTTCTTGGAATGCTTTAATGTAGAGTGGTTCACCTCCTTCAAGAGAAATCTGTTGACATCTTAGAAGGGTGCCAGATCAATAGAAATCCTCTGCACGTTATCCTTGTATATTTTTGTGGCAAACTGTTTCTGTTTGTTGTAAAAATATGATTATATGTGGACACAATTGATACATTCGCCTCTATCTGTTAATAATTTTTAAATTTTACCTTGAAGGGCTTCACTGTTAATCAGCTTTTCCTGGCACTATTTCACCCTTCTAAGTCTGGATTTGGCATCACTAACCAAAATGCATTCTCTATGGAATAATTCTACAAAAACTTATTTTCTCGTCCGAACTACTTACTTGATTTTGCACTGTGTTCATTGCAGATCACCGAGGGCTAATCGCTCAAGGAGCCCACCGAGGAGAAGATATTGATTGTTTCCCCACCATGTTGCATGATGTTTAGGAGCAACGAAATGCGAGAACCGTGGGGATCCAGTTGTTTGCTTTGTCCTCTTATTTGTAGTCCAACAACGGCCCTGCCTTCGTTGCGGTTTCGGTCCATAACTGTAGCAGTTGTTTCCCATCTTCAACTCCTTTGGTGTATTGTGTTTAGTCAATTGTAACCGCTGATCTTGGATCCATGATGTGTTGGGATTTGACGTTTGTTTGCACACAATGTGTTTGTGCCTGTGTTCCTTATGAAGTTATTAAAAAATTTAGTAAACCAATGGGCCATTTTTTAAATTATTATGTACTCCCTCAGATGATTTAGTACGAGGGAGAGAATAAATTGCGTGGGCCATTTTTGCGGGAAGGGACATGGGAGGCTTATATACTGTCACAATGCTTTAACCAATATACACAAGCGCATGCCATAATTTTTCTGTCTATCAATAACTGCATGGATTGCACCAATTACCTCACCAAATCGTACCAGAAGATGAGCTTCAATCGCAATATCTCCATAATCATTGCAGGAAATCCAGGCGTCTACTGATCTCTTTCCAACTTTGTCCCAGGACACCTCAGTTTGTGTTGCAACATAAATATCTGATCTCAGCCAGACACACGAGTATGATAACATGACAAGTCAGCCTGACCATAAGTGCCAAGGATCTCAGGAATAACCACTGTAGCGTAGTATTAAGTTCTGCTCAGGGAACTCTAAAGTACCATTCTTGTAACTTCTTTGCAGAACATCAGGCACTCTCATCGGAGATGCCACCATGATAATGCGCCGCAATCCGCCAATGTGGCAGGCACCACAGTATCCTGTGATGGCCAAGATCCAATAGGATATTGTGTGGTGTGCGATGTGGCAAGCTTATTTCTGATATATCGACCTGTTGTTCATGTGCTTCCGGGTTCGCAAGGCATACTGTTGGGCTCCTGCTCCGTTTGATAGCCCGTTGGGTTCTGACATGGCACCCTTGACAGTGCCAGGAACATGCTCCATCGACGATGCCTGTCGTTTGCTGGACCTGCAGGTACCTTGCTGATTACCAACTGATTTCGATGCCGAGGTTGGTTTCAATATTTCTGTGGAAGTCATGATGGTATCCCTCGGATTGCTTGTCCTAGATACACAGTTAGTGGCATTCGACGCTCTTCTCAAGGAATTTTGTCCTTCCTCTTCATCGTCATCAGATGTCATCTCTCCATCTGTGTTCTCTTCTATATCTGCATTCAGGGAATAGCAAGGATGGTACGTTACAAGGACTAACATCCCCCTGAAATCTTTCAAGTCTGAACTGATGGTACACGAAAAGCTACAAGGAAAAATAATACAGTTGGCTGAATTGTGTTAACTGAATATCCCAGCCTAGGCGACAAGGCACCTAGGACCATGATTCCAGTATTGCCGATTATTTGGCAAACAACATGGTTGATTATCGTTAAGTTAAAAAAAGATCATGACCCATCGGTTAATGAGGGAAAAAGCCATACAACATGTTCACCTATCATGATACAAATGTCTAACAGGCATAGTAACTCTTAATCACATGTTTTCTAGAATCTGTTACTCAGCCTGCCTTAAAAGTAATGTTGATGTTTCCAAGTTTCAACAACATAGATTTAATCATGATACTATACTTCCTTTTCTTAGGACAATGATACTCCGTACTATAGTTGTCATCTTAGAGAAAACTCAAATGTTTTAGTGTGGCTTATTTTTATGCACTTTCTTGTTTATATCCTTGTCTCTCTAGAATTATGTGAAGTACTGCAAGCCACCAGGACAACATGAAATTTCATACGATCACAGTTTTTTAAGGTGCATGGCAGCCATACAATATCCACCAAAGATCATCCCGTACCAGATTTAGGATGAATCAGACAAACTGCATACCAGCTTCTCCCCCTTGCCTGATACCATAAAATAAAACACTATAAGATGTCTATGAATATAAACAATAAACTTGGTTCAAACTGTATTTAGTTATAAGAATCCATTAGATTCAATAAACTAACCCAAAACTGGTCAAGAATCACCCAACGCCCTACTACAATATTAATTAATAAAATGTATTTAGAAGCGAATCCGGCCATGAAACTTACCTTTGAAAGAGGTACAGTCCAACCATCAACCATGGACCAATCAAGTGCAGGCCTAAGGTCCTTAGGGTTAACACGATGGACCCCACCTTCACCAAGTGGAGGTTTCAATAGCTGTACCTGTAGATAATGCCAAGCAATACAAGCATGAGAATATGCAGACTAAATGACAAATTCACAATTTGCCCCACTCCATATTTTAATTGCCGTTCAGAACTTAGAAACTCATATGATGCAATCTTATCAGTGTGTGTCACAAGATGTTTCAAGGTTGTTCCACCTTCATCAACACAAAGTCATTGGGCATTCCTATCCCGTCAGAATTGAACCACCGGATAACAGGCAAGGAAACTTACTGGAAGTATCTACAGACCAGTTCCATAAAACATAATGGTCCAAGATAGCAGTGAAGAACAAGCAAATTAATGAGACACAGCAGCTACTGTCGACTTACACAGGAAGTTACGAAATGTTTACCTCAACCTCATCTTCACTCAGCAACCTAATAATTTTCGCAGTCCAGTAACACCCTTCACAGAACCAATCAACACAATCACCTACTTTCCAGGTATCCCTAGCACTTGCTATCAGCTTGCTGTTTAATAAGTGCTCAGGATTTTGTTCCCCCTGGCACCACTGAGGAAAGGGAGGACGTAACATCATATGACTACTTGCTCTTGATTTCCTTCGATGGCATGCTGGGTCGCGTGGGTTGTTTTGAAAGACTTCAGTCCATTCCTTGGCTGCAAAGGAATGATTTGGGGAGTAACAACATCAGGCGTACATAAAATCAACGTTCATAGTTGTGATGAGCAAGATATGCTGCTATATTGTCAACAGTATGACTGTATGAGGGTAAAATAAATCACGGCAAAAAGCCCTAAGCCTCTCTACAGAATTTATCCTACGAGGTTACAATCACCGACTGCACTGCCACTTCTTCCAGACAAGACAAGATTTGAGCAAGAAACCACATGCTTCGTAGGACACTGGATTAAATTTTGGTGCGACAATAGTATGAGGTGGGATATGAATAGACAGCCATAGATGATCCATCAACTGTTGGAAGCAGTTCCATATGATTTGTAAGACACACATGATGCAGATTTTATGTTGTATGATTTCCTGCTGGGTTGGAAGAGCTACATTGAAAAGTTTAACCCATGGGCATGTTTCTGGATTGACAAACACTCAAATTAAAGAGAATCATACAACACAGTACATGTTTTGTTGAAGTTTTGGGGATTCCCACTTAGATATGGAAAACATGTCTAATTAGCATTTCCACTTTCAGAAAAATATACCAGCTGGCTTCAGGGCCTGGTGTATACATGGACTATACATCCAAGGTTCGACATACAAGTTCTGTGTACCACAATGAAAAAAGGGGTGCTTGCGAGAGTTTCTTTCTGAGAGGAGTTATAAAATGATTTAGTGTGTGCGGTTCCTCCACAATCTCTCTTCAAACCATAAAAAGTAAATCAATATGCAAAAGAAAGAAAATGCATAAAAAAATAGAGCCAGGTTAACAATATGCTTACCTTCTTCTGTATAGTCAATATATTCCAAGTAATACTCAAGTCGCCCTGATTCAACGACACGGATATCATTTATCTGAAAAAGAAGTATGCAATGTGTTTTTGTTAAGCACGCCCTACTCTGGAATAGATAGAAAGCGAAAGTTTTCGGTTTGTAATCGAAGTATTTGCTAAAAGCATTAACATACTAACATGAGGTAAGAAATATCTACATCATCTATTTTTATAACAAATAAGTATAATTTTACTGTGGTGCGTTTAGCTACTCCTAAATATGGTTGTTTCACGACTCAAGGACAGATGAGATGAGACGGAAATGGTCTGATGAGATATTAACATACAGTGTGTGGATCTCAATGCATGTGCCTGTTGTGGATATAGTAGTGTGCATTATGCTACCACCGGGGTGGAGAACACAATACTGTAAATACTCATACTGGATATATAATTTTTTTGTGTATATTTGTGAAGGAAAGTACTTGCAATCTTTTTACTACAATAGTCTAATTTGGTACCATATTGCAATAAGGATCAGTGATCGGAGTTCTGTTTTGAGAACTGTGTTGACACAAAAAGTGACATGGTGAGAGTAGTTGTTTCCTTTCTAAATTCAAATCAAAGACAGATCAAAATAAATTAGCTGCCCCACCTTGCAGCGAAACCATGCACCAGTGAAACCTGCAACAAAGGACCTTGCTTCTGCGAAATCTCCAATTTTAAATGGAATAATCAGATCCATATCCAGCCAATCTAGAGGCATTACCACCAAAAGAAACAAAGGGTGGTTAGCACAACACTGAATGCATAGTACTCCTTCTGCTTCGTCATATTTGTTCACAAGCCACAATGAGGTATCCCAAGAGTTAGGAATAATCAGGCATAGAGTACAACTGTGTGTATAGAGGGGTATCCCAAGAGTTAGGAACTCAACAGGTTTGATTTCTTACTAAAATAAGCTTTTGTGGTACTCCAATTGATTTATTGTGTGGAATCTGGTCTTCTTGGGGGCAGGGTGGGGAGGTCTTGGCCAGTTATAAAGGTTTAGTATTTGGCAGTTATTTCATTTCCGAATGGGACTTAATAACGCATACGGGTTGGACTTCAGGTTGTATCCAGGAATAACTCATGCCACTCCTTTCCAAGTCTTCTGCAAGGCTTCCTCGGGGACCTTGGGTCCACCTAGGTTGATGGAACCCCATGTGGACCCTAGAAAGGTTGTAAGTATACTCGTAGGCCTGCACAGCCTGTTTATACGACATATACAACATATTCATACGGTAACATGACTATCTACCAAATTAGTTCACCTTCTTCAAGGCACACCACACCCATACGCCCACCTATAGCCTACTCTACCCATCCGTTGGTCGCCGCCTCCACCTCACCGCAACGACAACGACATCATCACAGGTTTAACGCAGCGCGGAGTGTGCAGCCACGCTGTCGTGCTTCATCGAGTGTGCCACCCTCTTCCGTCTAAATGCACTGCCTCCTGGGCTCCCTCCCCTTTTTGTCATTGAAGCTTTAGTTCATCGTCAACGGGGTTTCTAGCACACGTCACAACTCAGCCTGGCGTGGACTTTCCCGCTGATGTGCACACTAGTAATGAGTAGAAGGAAACAAAATGAGAAATTTTAAAAGATGAATTGAAAAATGTTGCCTATATGGCGGTATGGCGGTCAACCTGCCATGCCAAAGTAGAAACTCCAATAACTCTCACCTTAACACTTTTGGCACACATAACAATTATCAAAATTAAATAGAATTTAAGACTGAAAAACTTTTTCAAAAAATTCATACTCGCTCCTTTTCAAAAAGAATAGGACACGCTCATTTCGAGGTTCTACTTTGACCAACAATTAGACTAATGATATGATGATTAGGTGCTAGAAAGTTATATCATTTAATTTGTATTGTAAAACGTTTCACAACGGTATAAAATTTGATTGTGTAATTGTTGGTCAAAATTTGATTGTGTAAGTCATTCTTTGTGAAAAGGAAAGAGCAAAATTTACTTGATTTCACAACATATAATGTGCATATTAGTGGTCTAATTGTTGATCAAAATTTGATTGTGTAAGTCATTCTTTGTGAAAAGGAAAGAGCAAAATTTACTTGATATCACTATATCTATAGTAAATATAAGAAAAGTACAGATTAATTTAATTTAAAAAACTGAAAAGTTTCGTGCGCTAGTCAACGCAACCAAGAGACCAATCTCATGAAAGGGCTAGGCAATCCACTTATATTTTAACACTCCCCCTCACGTATGAATCCCGCAGGCCTAAACGTGGACCAAAAGTGGGCTGTAATTTAATTGCGCCAATCGGGTCTCGAACTACAAACCTCTCGACTTTGATACCATCAAGAGCTTATGCATCAGCCAACACAATCAGAAGATCGATCTGATGCAAGCCCCTAAACGTGGAACGAAAGTGGGCTGCAATTTAATGGCGCTAGCCGGGTCTTGAACTAGAGACTTCTTAACTCTAATACCATGAAGAGCTTCATGCATCAGCTAACGCAATCAAAAACCGATCTGATGGAAAGGGCTAGGCACATAAACGTGGACTGAAAGTGGGCTGCAATTTAATTGCGCCAACCATGTCTCAAACTAGAGACCTCTTGACTTTGGTATCATGAAGAGCTTCATGCATCAACTACCGCAATCAAAAACCAATCTGATTAAAAGGGCTAGGCACCTAAACGTGGACTGAAAGTGGGCAGTTCGAGACCTCTTGACTCTGATACCATGAAGAGCTTAATGTGTTAGTCAACGAAATCATAACAAATCATATTATGCGACAATGATCAAACTGCTGACTTATTTTTTTTTCTCATAGCACATGGAATTCCAATTTCAATATTTTCTCAAAAAATTTGACATCACAAATTACTTTCAATAGAAGTCTTACGACACACTGAAGTTGACCGTATCCATTGCAAATCTTCACAGAACATCAGATCTAAAATGAAAATCATAACACATCGTATCTATACATATCAGATCTAAAATGAAAATCATAACACATCGTATTTATACATATGAGATCTAAAATGTAAATCATAACATATCAGATCTAAAGAAAACTCTAACCAAAAGTTACATATCTAATGCAAATCTTATTCATTGCAAACATGCAAATATTCCATAAAGATGATCCACCTAAAGATGTGAATCATGACACATGATTCACACATGTGATACGAACTAAAAGTAAAAATCTTAACATTATTACAAATTTGCAAATTGTTCATATGTACCATCAAATCTAAATATGAGTTATACATCTTAACACCCACTTAAACACGTTTTTCACATAAATTTCCTCGCTTAAAATCAAAATTACATGAGATAACAACGCCATCAATCTTAAACATAAGAAATCATTTTAGATGAAAACCAATCCAAAAACCTAGATCTACCAAGAAAACAATTTCAGATTTGAAATCATTTTAGATGAAAACCAATCAAGAAACCTAGATCCACCAAGAAAACAATATCAGCCAATACTTCAGATTTGTGTTTTTTTCCAAAATCTGAATCCACAAGACTTCACTCAAAAACGAACAAAAACAAAAGAGGAACAAAAAGATAATAAAAAACAAACAAAAAGCAAAAAAAGGAAAGAGGAGGAGGGGAGGGGGCGCACCTGCAGAGCCTAAACCGCCGCCGTCCTCACGCGCTCCCGTGAAGACCACGGCAGCGGCTAGCCTGGACCTTCCCTTCTTCTACGGTGGCGGCAGCAGGGATCCAGCCCTCCTTGTCTAGCAACCGCCGACGGAGGTAACCCTTTTTTTCTTCTTCACAGGTTTCAGAGATCGTTGGAGAACAATTGAAAAGCGGAGGTTTTTGCGGCGCCTGCCATTTCGGAAGAAAAAGCAAGACCTCGATTTCTAGGACGGCGCTGGGCGCTCGTGGGGTATCGAGCCGTCGGGGAACTGAATATATAGGCGAGAACCGAGAACCCGTGGGAGAATATGGGCCCTTTTACCATTTCATCGCGAATGAAAAAACGGCCCAGCCCAACCCACGACGATCCAAACTGTCTAGGCTCTGTCCGGCCCGGCAGAAAACCCACCTCGCGCTCTTCTCAGCGGCGAGCTGGGCCTCCAAAAAACACGCTGGGCCTGTGCCAGAGTAGACGGTAACAGACAGACAACGGAGCCATCCGGCCATGCGGCTAGGCAATCGGAAAATAAGCAAGTTTCGAGTTTTCGGTTTTTACAAGACAAAAGTTTTTTTCTAAAAAAAAAAAACAAGTAGACAAAAGCTTTATCTGTTCACAGTTTCAAAAAAAAAAGTTTTATCTGTTCACTTCAGACATTGTTTTCTCATGATAAAAGAAAGGATAAACAGCAAGATCCATGTTCAACATTTCAATGAGAAGGCAGGCAGGCGAAGGAAGTCAAGATTCGCTAGTGTTGCATGAACACATTTTATTCATCCATGGCTCAAGAGCCCCTACTGAACAGCACACCAACAGAAGGAGGCTATCGACTGACTCAGACTCAAGACTACTGACACTTGCTCATACAGAGCTAAACACCACTGACTACATCGTCTTCTTCCCCTGTTCTTCGCGAGCTTCTCTGACCTCCGGGCTCTTAGCCATTGACGATGGCACCGCCTGCAAGTCCAAGAACAGTTCGCACAATCAAATTTAACAAGATTAAAGACCCCCAATTTCGCGGCAAAGAAAAAGGAAGAATCAATTTGGCTCACCGTTGACATGGAGGAACTGGCCGGACATGTAGGAGGAGTCCTGCTCGCTGGCGAGGAAGACGTAGCTGGGCGCGACCTCGCCTGGCTGCCCGGCGCGCTTCATGGGCACCTCGCTCCCGAACTGCTTCACCTTCTCCTCTGGGAACGACGACGGGATGAGCGGCGTCCAGATCGGTCCGGGCGCCACGCCGTTCACCCGGATCCCCTTCTCGGCGAGCTGCAGCGCCAGCGCCCTGGTGAAGGCGACGATGGCGCCCTTGGTGGCCGTGTAGTCCAGCAGCGTGGCGTTGCCCTTGTAGGCGTTGATGGAGGACGTGTTGATGATGCTCCCGCCGCGCGGCATCTGGTTCAGGGCGTGCTTGGTGGTCAGGAAGTAGGAGAAGATGTTGGTCCGGAAGACGCGATCCAGGTCCTGCTCGCCGATGTCGGCGAGCGAAGGGCGCACGTACTGCTCGGCGGCGTTGTTGACGAGGATGTCGATCCGGCCGCCGTGCGCCTTGGCCACCTGCTCCACCACCTTGCGGCAGTTCTCCTCGTAGCCGAGGTCGGCGGGGATGGCGATCGGGTCGCCGGCGTTGTTGTTGTGGCCGTGGGATTTCTTGATGTCGCGGAGCGCGTTGAGGGTCTCCTCGGCGTCCTTGTCCTCGTGGCCCTTGACGTAGGTGAAGGCCACCGAGGCGCCCTCCAGCGCGTAGCAAAGGCACACCGCCCGCCCGATCCCCGAGTCGCCGCCGGTCACCAGCGCCACCTTCCCCTGCATCATCCATGGTGATTCGCCACAGCTCAGTTAGTTATCGGTCGACGAAGAACTTGAGAAGGCAGGCATGCACGGGAGGTGTTTGGTTTAATTACCTGGAGCTTGTTGGCCGGCTTGTAGTGCTTGATGAGGGACTCGGGGCGCGGGTCCATGGCGTGCTCCTTCCCCGGCTGCGAGTCCTGCTTCTGCGGCGGGAACTGCTGCGACGACGCCATGGCTCTCGTACCGCTCCGGCGACTCGCCGCTGCTGCTGGTGGTGGTGTCGACAAGCAAGCTAGCGACCTGGTGGCCGGGAGAGCAGTACGCGCGGGGTGGGACGAGGTTGGCCGGAGGCGGAGAAGGAGGGATGGCTGGGCTCTGGCGAGGAGTGCGCGCATGGCACGATGGTACGAGAAGGCACGAGGTGGCGAGAGGCCGGATTTAAAGGCGGAGCTCAGGCTGGGCGAGCATGGCGCGTGGCGGCGGACGTGGCAGGCGCCTCGCACCTGTCGACGCCACGCGGCGGAGCCGGCTGTTTGTCCTGAGCTGTGCTGCACCGCATTGCCGCTTTGGAAGGGCCGAAGCTGCCACATGTTTCTGGGCGTAAAGCTCTTTTCGAAAAATAAATAAAGGAGGCAGAGGCGCTGAGTTGTTGTTTTTTTTAGAGGAAGGCGCTGAGTTGTTGTCGCCGTTGTTAGGGTGGTAAGCGGGCCGGCCCAGGTGACTTGTCTGCTGCCAGGCCCGATAGGGTTAGCGCTTGGCCCGTAGGCCCGATAAGAAGGGGATCTGCTTGTCGCTCGATGGCTACTCGCCTACTTCCAAAAAAAAAAAAAACTTCCAACCATTCTCCATCCCCTCCGGCAATGGCGGCTGCGTCGGCCACTCTGCTGGCTCCCCATCCCGACCTCCAAACTAGCCATTGTCAGTCCGATGTGAAACGCGCCAGTATCCTTCTTGTTGTGGTGGTGTCAAGGCAGATGCCATAGGATGGCTTAACTTGGGGTTGATGGACGTATGAGGATCTGGACGAGGGAGGACGTGAAGGAAACACGCACAAAACACACAAGCACACACAGATTTACCCAGGTTCGGAACCCTCTTGTTGAGGTAAGACTCCTACTTCTGTTTTGTTGTATTAGCCGTTCTTGAGGAAGAAGAAGAAGGGAAAACTCTGGATGACTAAGTGCTCTCTTCCCAAAGTGCTCTCTCTCCAAAATGCTCTCTCTCCCCTATCTACATAGGGGTAATGTTTTATTTATAGGCCGTCCATGTCACACTGACATGTGAACCGAGTCTAACGTCATCTTCCTTGGGCCTCATCGGGCACGAGGCTTGGTTCCCTCCAGGCAGTATCGTAGGGGACAAGACAACTTTACTTTTCCCTGCCAGTCTGCAACGGGTACAGCTATCCTCTGCTGGCTTCCGTCAGAGATTCTCTTTCAGTGCTTCTCTAGCGTGGTCACCTGACACCGGTACGCAGGCGTTGACCGCTTTTCTGAGATGGTGATGGCTTTACTTTACTTCGCACCGCGTGGAGACCGTTGAGAGATCTCGGCTATCGCCGAGATCAAAGTGCTCGTCCTTATCCTGCAAACTCATAAAACAAGATAGCCATGCCGGCATACTTTACGATGCCAGTTTACTGTTAGTTTAACTTTACAATGCAGGCATACGTAACTATGCCGGCTTTGCCTCCGTCATCTCGGCTAGAGTTGTGTCGCCATGACCCTATCCGGGGTCATCCCCCGACACTTCTCAATGGAGCACCGCGGTGGGGAGATCGCTGCTAAGCAACCCTGCCTTTCCACCGGAGGCGACGGCGGCAGCGAGGACCGCCTCAGCGCGCTGCCCGACGACGTCCTCATCCACATCCTTACCATTAGCAAGCTCGACGCCCACTTCGCCGGTCAGACCAGCGTCCTCTCCAGCCGCTGGCGCCGCCTCTGGCCCTTCCTCCCGGAGCTCCGCTTTCCCGTCAGCTCCGACCCCCACCGCATACGCGCCGCCCTCACCGCCCATGAAGTGTCGACCCTCCGGTTCCTCGTTGCCGGCTTCCGGGACGCCACTGCCGAGTCCCTGGTGCCTTGGCTTCCCATCGCCACGCGTCGCCTCTCCGGTGATCTAATCCTCTACAACATGGCGCAGCGGAACCAAGGTGAGAGAGGAGGAACCTTGGTGCTGCCATGCTTCGAGGACGCCACCTCGTTCTGCCTCGATCTGGGGCATCTTGGCCTCTCTGCGCTGAATGACGGCGTATTCGCCAGGCTCACCGATCTCTGCCTGGCTCGCGTCCACCTCCACGGTCCCTGCATGCTCGGTGAGGTTGTCTCCTCGCCGCGGTGCCCGTCCTTGCGGAAACTCTTCGTTAGTGATGCCTGGGGCCTGGGCAACCGTGCAATCCACTCTGATTCTCTCTTAGAAATGGAGATGAAGAATCTGTGGCAAGACTCTGCCACTGGTTTCGGCAACCTCACAATTCACTCGGAGTCTCTCTTGAAAATTAAACTGGTGAAACTGCATGGCTTGCAGCAGCTCACTGTCATGGCGCCGTCGCTCAAACAGTTAACCGTTGCCGCCTGCTTCGCTAGCAATGGTGTAATTTTGGGTCCTAGTCGACCGGTCGCAAACATCTCTGCCCCTCAGCTTGTATCCCTTGACTGGAGGGATGCTTACGATCCAAGCTCCGTCCATGTAGGCGAGATGACTCATCTACAACAGCTGGGCACCAACTTTTTCTTGTATATGGACAAGATAACTTCATGCATGAACATAATAGCGGTTGCAACAGGCTTTTGCGGCACTTTCAGCACATCCGAAGTCTGTACTTGATGCTTGCCTATATGCCGGTGAGTTCATTCGTACGTGAGTTATGTCATCGTTGCAGAAACATGAAGTTCAAATTAAGGAATTACTCCCTTGTTTAGCTGCCTAGCTAGCACACTCAATCCTCATTTCTTCTGAGTACCTTGCTATCCTCTCAGATGGCATTGTTTTTCTCTGCCTTTAAGTAGTTAGCACTAAAGTTACACACCAGAACTACTATATTAATTATCCAGGGGGAAATGAGCTCTCAAGAGTAAAGAGAACGTGCATATGATATGAGCACTCAGAAGTAGAAACAACCATTTCATGTGCCCTAAACTGTCAATGGCTTTGTAAAAATGATATTTGTGTCCTCCAACTCTTACATATTTTTCTGACTTTCTATGAAACTACAGGACATCGGTGACCATCAATACTTGATGGAAGACATCACAAGGCTCCCTGACATTACATTTATGGGCCTGGGTATATTGTCACATGGGCATTCCTTTGGAGCCAGCGTATTCCATGTTCTCAGACTATGTATTGGAGTAAGAAAGCTGTCTCTTACAGTTTTCGACACACCTAGACGCCCATAGGTAACACATCTCTAATTTGTTTATCCAATACCTAAGTTTAAAGGGAAACCACATAAATAGTTATACTGAAGTACACTTGCATTTCCTGAGGTACCTAGGTTCGAGTTGCTAGTTTCGCTGCTCTTGGTACTGGTTTGAAACTGGATGCGTTGCTAAAATATATATATGTTTTAAATATATGTTGCATGGTAGTTCTTGCAATGACAATACTATGCTCTTTAGATTTAAGAAAGTGGCATATTACTTGGGTTTGTACCTTTGTAATAAATTTTATTTTTTGCAAGTTTGTTAGTCTGTTGGGAGTTAGGAAAACTAACGTATGTGTTTCAGAATTCCATTCTAGAAAAGAATGCTAGAAACCGGGCACTTTTTTCATCTTCTCTGTCCCCCTTTTTTCAAGACAGTTCCTCAATTGACCCCTGGAGGACCGCGTGCTATGATTGTTAGGTTGGTTGGAGTGGTCTCACCAGGATGAGATGGCGGCCGCTAGAGTGGAGCTACGTAGCTGCCTGACTTGGAGAGAATCGTGTTGGAAGGCACCCAACGGGATCCTGCTGTGTAGGAAATATATGGCATTTATGGGATTTGACTGAGTTATTGTATAGCAGGCTCAATCTTGATAACATATTTAGGATTTTAGGAGACAATAGTACGGCAATAGAATGGTTCGGGGCATTTGTTTTCCTAGGGTTGTGTCAATAACACAAGCATAAGTTCATCTTTTCTATTTGTAGAATACTGTTTTCCTTGGTGCATATGGCTTATTGCTAGCACAGTACCTGACTATAAATTTGTAGAATACTGTTTGCTATTCAACTTTCTATTTGCATAGAACAATCATGTTTTCTGCAATAGGTAGGCTTCAGACTAATTTCCAGTTGTTATTCTTGTACTCCCTCCGATCCGATTTAATTGTGGTTAAATTGGATCAGAGGGAGTACTTATTTTGTTGATGACATATCTTAAATATACAGACAGTTTTAGAATTTCCCTCTGATGTTATGTGATCGGATAATATCGGTTAATCTTGTTAAGCTGGTGTGTCCCTTGCTTCAGGAACAAACTGGATGCCCATCAGGTTGCATCTGTGGCCAGCCGCCAAACTGGAAAAACGAGGAACTCTCACTGAATTCCCTCCAAGAAGTAGAACTCGATTCCTGTCAAGGAACTGAACATGAAGCTGCTCCTGTGAAACGTTTATTCGATTAGGCAACAGTGCTGGAGAAGATGACAGTAACTTTCCATCCCTCAGTTTCTGAAAGCAAGGCCAAGGAATTTTACCAAATGTTACTAATCTTCTCTAGGCCAGAAATATGCATTGAGGGGCCACATTTTTCCTAACCTAGTTATAGCAAAGTTAGCCAGAGGACCATATCACCAAACTGTTTCTGTGGCGGGTTGGCTGTTTGTAGTTTTTATCTCGGTATCAACTGCATCCAGTGTGGAAATCAAAATCATGAAGATCCTTGGGAGGTGTTACAATGTCACCATCCTATGTTGCAAGGTGCAGGTGCAGCCTGTTAAATCATGCTGCATGGTTTATTTGTCGTACTTTTCCGTGGGCGTGTACTCCTTTTGTTGTGAGACCCGTTCTGGAAGCAAGCATTCCGTCGACATCAATTTTCCTGCTTATTACCAATGCAGATGTGAAATTTACTTCCTCAAATTCCACTCATGAAACTGGCAGCCTGCATGCATGAATTGGAGCTGTGACCCCCGGAGACTCCAGTTCACCTATTTCATTTTTTTTTATGAAATGACAAAGCGCGTAATTTATTGCCTAAGGTGAAGAGTTTTTTTTACTCAAGACAGTCGATATCCATCAAACGATTAAAAGAATAGAGTTGGCACTGTTTATAAGGAAAATCAGGCCTGAAAACCAATACAATGCACAACTTATTCTAGGAAAGCCGCGCGAAACCCCTGTCTATGAGCAAACACGAGGCAAAACCGAAGAAGCAAGCTACAAACACCGAAGCAAGCTACAAACGCCAAAGCAAAACCCCTCCCGCTATAATGACACCGAACAGGAACAGTTCTATGCGCTAGAAGAAAGTAGGCAGAATTAGACTTTTTCGACGACCGGAGCAAAGAAGAGGCTGCCCCGACAGCAACAGTTCGTGTCTCAGCAAGCCTGCGCTGCACGAAACCGCCATCCCTGGCCAGGACCCTGCTAGGCTCACCGCAGCAAGCATACTCCGCCGCCAAACGAGGGCTCCAAAGGCAACACCTGCAAGGAGGACACGACGTCCGAGGACATAGCCGTTACCCGATCCGGACACCGAATCTAAGCTTTCGCTCGGAGGCACCTCGTTTGCGAAGGGTGGGATGTGGCGGAGCTACACAACGAGCCCTTCAGGAAGGAATGACGTTCGAGGACGCCGTTGTCGTCGACACCGATTGTCGGTGCCGGGTTTTCACCTGCACCCACAACACCCACTGCAGACGGGAGCGGAGATCTCTACAGCGAGCCCAACGACCAAGATCCTAACCAGAGGCCATCGCACCACTGCGAGCGCCGACGAAGCTTGCCGAACACCACACGCCAACCACCACCAGCCAGGCCACCGCAACAACCCCACGCACTGGATGTTGCCACACAAACCCCAGATTAACCACACGAACAACAGGTCTCCATGCCAGGCCCGGACCAGACCCGCCACACCGGCGGTCCGCCAGTCCCATATCGGGCGTGCCTCACAGGCAGCCGCGCGCCACAGCGCCACCACGCGGCACTACGCCTGCAGGACGACCCCACCTCGCAGCCCAGCACCGCCGTGCCTTAGCGGCCTCCTCTGCCACGTTATGCCCCGACGTCCTCCACGCGTCGGCCGGTGCAATGCGCCACCACGCCTGCAGGACCGCCGTCGCCTCGCGCCGGCCCCAGCGCCAAGCGAGAACGAGAGAAAACCGCTCCATCACCACCATCCTTGCGCGTGGCCGGGTTTGCCGATACGTCCTCCGGTGGCGGCGATGCCGGGAAGGGAGGGAAGGGGCGCCTAGTGCTGGCGGCGGCTAGGGTTTCCTCTGTGTCGCCAGAGGAGGGTGACGCGGCGGCTTGGGGAGTTTTTTTATTAGAGGTGAAGTGTTGACGAGTCTTATAGTGAGAAATTAAAAGAGAGAAACACAAAAAGAACGCAAACAAGCAAAAAAGAAGAAGTCAGGATGCCCTAGGGCTAAGGAAGAGGTCGTGAACCCAGCGACCAAGGGCATGTGCTTCCTAACTGTTACATTTCAATTTTAGTTGTGACCTTCCTAACGGTTGCATTTCAAGCCTGTTTGGGACGGCTGCACTTCATATCTTCATCACTGAAGCAAGTGGAGTTGTCCCAAATACATCAAACTCTATATGTTATGTGAAGTGGAGCAAACTCCATATGTCAGGTGAAGTCAGTGAAATAAAAAAAGACGCTTCACCTGCTCCACTTCACCTAGATAAAGTTGAGGTTATTTACCCACCGCTGCAATCAAGTGACCCGGACCGTTAGCAAGCGAATATAAAGTCCCGACTCCTCTTCTTCCTCCCTCTTGGCTTTTGTTGTAATTCATTTTTCTCCATGGCAGCCCAATCCCCTGCCATTGTCCTTCTCCGGCGAGCCCGCGCTGGTCCTCCAGCAAGCCCGCCCCCCACCTCCAGCAAGCTGCAGTCGCTTCTCGAGGATTCGCCGCTGTCGCCACCTCCAGGATCCGTCGAAGCTGCTGCTTCTCCAAGACGCTGCCACCACCGGGATCCGCTGCAGGCCTGCAGCCGCCGCTCCTCCGGACTGCACAGCCACCACCGGTCGCCGCTGGTCATGCGTCTGGTGCGCGCTGACTTCGTCGCCGACGTTCCCTGCAGGACCTTGCTGCCTCTGAAGCAGAACGGTCCTGCCTCGGTTTCTCCGTCGACTGCACCTGGAACACAAAAAGGAGATTCTTCGAGCTGTACATGTTTGATGCACGTACTCGACACCTGAACCAAAAAGGTACATGCCACATCTGCATTAATCGGCCACATCGAACAGTTAGCAAACACCTGCGTTAGTACTGATCAATCCATCGAGGAAACAAACAATAATAAATCAGCGAAAAGGAAAAAGGCAACAGGTGGAGTGGAGTTCAGTTTAAGTGAAGCGAAGTCCTCTCAAACAGGCTTAGTTGTGACCAACGGAGCTACAAGTAAGAAGCACACAACTTCAACTATTTCAGTTTTAGCAGATGGTTGGTGCAAGAAGGCAGATATGTAAATATGAAACAAAATTGGGATTACAAAATACATAGAACAAAAGATCACCACGCATGGAAGAGAATAAAAAAATTGAAATATAAGCTTGGTGTATTAAAGGTCGGTCTTACTTTGATGTTTTTGTCGACTTAAAAATATGTGCAGCAGGGGAACAAATACATATTGGCGTGCTCCAATATAAGATGTTTTAGCTTTGTTTTAAGTGAAACCTCTTAAATTTTTACCAAATTTATAGAACAATCTATCGACACCTACAACTATAAGTTAGTTTTATTAAATCTGTCATGAAATATTTATCTTCATATTATGCTAACTACTTGACGTAATAGATATTAGTATATTTTTCTATGAACTTGATAAAACTCCAAAAGGATTGACTTAGGACAAATTAGAACATCTTATATTTTGATACCGATGAAGTGTTGCATTGGGATGTTTTAGCTAGTTTCAGAAAAGGGAAAGAAAGCAAAGCTAGGGTTGAGCCATCACGGAAACATAAGGAAACATGTAATAACCTACAAAGCCTAAAATGGACGAACCCTTCATAGCTTCTCTTTTATCTTGCACCCCGACCACACGGGCTTTCAGTTCCACGGGCGGATCTCTCTCCTCTTGCGTCCCTAGCTACCTTATCCTCATCGTCCTTCAAATTGAGCAGTCCATGAAAGTCTTTCGAAATCTCATCCTCTCCCTAGAAAAATACCTCTTCTGTAGGGCGATTAGCGAGGCCGCAAAGATGGGCGGCCGGATGTCCCCTCCGCTTTGGCAGGCACGGCCGAGATTGGATTCCACACAGTGGCTTGCAAGAAGCATGTAATACACAACATCCAAGCAAAACAAAAGACCACGAGAAAAACAAAAGTTACAATTGCATCCGAGTGTACTTTTCCTCCTATCCCCACCTTGCATGCCTTGGGATATGTACAGATCTGGATGAATAATACATGTTCCGCATGTGTTGGACGACAAAGAGATAGAATCCCAGAGGGAGGAATGCACAGATAAGAGATGTGGGCAAGAAAGAGAGAATGCCAGAGATGTGCAAAAAATGTGCAAGACGAGAGAGTGAGATAGGAGGAGCGTCGCCGTCATGTGCTGAGAAAATAGATGGAACCCAAGGAGATGTCCCGCCACCCCAAACATCCAGGGGCGGAGCGTCCGACATCGGATCGAAGCATTTTAAGCAGGTTCAACGACGATGGATTCACGATTGGATGGCGGTGGCACACCCACCGGCATGTACAGAGAGAAAAAAGAGACGGCGTGTGCACACAGAAAGATGGCGCATCCACCGGCACAGCACCACCAACTCATTCCGCGAGGACGGTTAGATCAGGATACAAGAACGCGGCTACGATACGGCGTGTAACCGCACCCTGTTGTATTTTTTTTTAAATAATACGAATTTTTTAATCATTTTTGAAAATAATACGTGTTTTTCAAAATTTACAAAAATAATACGGCCTCGGCCTGGGCGAGGCTGAATGGGGCCAGTTGGCCTGGCCCAAGCCAATTAGGCCCAGTCGGCCTCGGTCAGGCCGACTGAAGCCCACTTGGCTTCACCCAGGCCGACTGGCCCAGTTGGTTTGGCCCAGGCCGACTGGATTCAGTGATTCGAAGTAATTTTATTTTTTTCTTCGGATCCTTCCGGTCTTTTGAACTAAAATACTCGACAACACGGATAAAAGTAACACGCCGAATCCGATTGGAAGTAATTAGTCTTCGCCGCTAGTTCGTTGCATGATCAACGCATACATGACAGAGGCTCATTTTTTGTCTCGAATCCTTGCGGTTTTTTGAACTAAAAGACTTGACAACTTGGATGAAGAGTAACATATATCGATAATTTGCTGGACAATTTCTGTGTCGATTCTTTGCGGTTTGTTTGAACTGAAAGACTTGACATTTGGATAAATTAACATACATCGATAATGTGCTGGTTACGGAACCAAGTCACGACTAAATTAACATACATTGGTAATACCGCAATTGGACATAATTAAAGATAGCAAATACATTAGAAACACAAGCACTACTGAGTCCACTTAGGCCATTGTCCGCTCGTATCGCCACGTTCTTCTGCAGCCTTTGCCACGGCGGCCCTTTCTCTTTGCCTCTCCCTTTCTGCCTCACGAGCATCCTTGCGCCTTCGTTCCTCCTCTTGCATCTCAAGCGATTTCTCCCTGTTTTTCCTTAGTGCTTCGTCAATCCAACGACGTTGTTCCTCCCTATGCTCTTTCATCTCTCTCTCTTGCTCCTCTTTCTCCTGGGCTGCAGCTTTTTCCGCACGCTGCTCCGCGTGAAAATGCTGCCATGCATTTCGGGACCTTGCTTTGATCTCTTCCACCGCCCAATCCGGCATCTCCATGTCAATCCAACGATACCACATGCATAGGGGCGGAGGAGACTACAAAAAAGCCTACTATTACAAATCTGATATGACACAGAAAACATGTTTTAAAACACCTAAATGTGCTTATTGGAGGCTTGTCGTACGGCGAAACCGGGACAGGTGGTTCATACTCATAGTTCGCGCACATGAAAAACCTCATGCCCAACTTATCTAAAAAATCTGTCACCTCCTTCACCTTGCATAGATTGCCGCACCAACACCTGAGATGTTCCACCCCCCGAGGCAACATCGCATCTTTCATCCTCCTCGGCCTCTCGCCCTGGTCCGAGCAAGGCAAACTCATTTGGGGACACTGGAATATTGGAAAAAATAGTAGTGGGAAGGATGCTTGGATGATTACCGGAGATGAGGTATTTATAGGCTCTCAAACTCATTCTCCCGCCACCGTTTCCCGCCTCTTTTTCCCGCCTGGTTTTCCCGCCTCCTTTTCACGCCACCGTTTCCCGCCACCGTTTCCCGCCTCCTTTTCCCGCCTCCTTTTTCCGCCACCATTTCCCATCTATTTTAAGTTGTCAGTTTTAATTTAAGTCTTTCTATTGCATATGTATTTCAGTCCTGCCATTATTTATATGCAAATGTAACTTGAATAAGAATGCGAAAATTAGTAACATGTCTCTCTCATACATATGTAGAAATATGTCTCATACATAGGACCTACATCCAAATATCAGGCACGGCGTCTGGGACGGCGTTTCGGGGGTGCCTGTGGCATGGTCCAGCCATACCTATGAGGTGGCACTATGTTGTGCGGAGGAATCATGGACCCATCCTCACGATACTGTGTATCCTCCTGTGTGGGGTCTGGTGGCGGAGTACTGAACATCCAGCTGTGTTGGACAGAATAGTCCTCTCCTTGAGCGTGATCCTGCTCACTACCCCACGAGGGTTCGGACAACGATGACTGATGCCCGTAGGCTCCTGCATGTGGAAAAGTACTTAGCATTACAATTGCATAGCAGTCATGGTAATGAACACAATAGATAGAAATATACATACCCTGTGGCTGGGTCTGTGGACGAAACTCGAAGTTCATCCTGGGACTCTGCTGGTGCTGCCACGGCGAACCTCCAGCCTCAAAAGAGGGGTGCTGCTGGTGCCAATAGTCGAAAGAAGACTGCGGCTGGTGCCACGACGAACCTCCGGCCTGCTCAGGAGGAGGTGGCCTGGGCGTCGACGCTCTGGTAGACGTGGACGCGGGTGGTGTCGGGGCTGCGGTGCTTCCTGCTGACGTGGCCGCTGCTGGTGCGTGGAGTGACAAGGGGGCCGTACGGACGCCTGGTGGTGAACGACGTCCGAAGTGCGGGTGCACGTGATAGCCGCGTAAACAGAGCGTAGCTTCTCCTCCATTTGTCTAAGCCAGGACTGGTGCGGCTCCCGTGGTAGTAGAACTGGACCGGTCGAAAGCGAACGTCCATACGCAGCGAACTCGGCCTGTAAATCCTGTGTCAACTGAGCCTGCAATTGGCACGAAGAGTATTACATATATATGGCAAAGTACGTAACAAACACATGCAGTATGTTAAGAGAAGATACTTACCGCATGCTGTCTAGAGCCTGAAGTAGACTGGCTAGGGTACATATCTCGCAAACTCGGCTCGGCTATCTCCTGGGGGCGAGAGTGCTGAATGAGGCTCAATCGGGTAGCTGTCATGTACCTCTGCAAATATCCGTTGAATAGATCGAGATCAAAGGCCGCCAATGGCCAAACCCGTGTCGTCGCAGTCTCCAATTTTCCTTAGAAGTGCGCGTGACAAGGGGCTCGACACTCCCAAGATGCGCCACCAATCGAGCAGCCCGATGCTTACTCTCAATCTCTGGAGATAGCAATGATACTCTTTCCATTTTGTACCTGCAACATTTATAGACATAGTTAGACATACAAATTAAAGTTAAGCATAGTAAAACCGAGAGTACATATTAAAACATAGTTGAACAAAGCGTAAAAATTAACACACAGTTTCACAGAGTACAAATTAAAACGTAACAAATTAACACTTAGTTTCACAGAGTACAAAATAAAATTTACTTCCACATAGAGTACAAATTAAAACTTAGTTTCACGGAGTACAAATTAACACATAGTTTCACATATAGTATAAATTAAAACATAGAGTACAAATTAACACATAGTTTCACATATGCATGATAAGCCTAGTTTCTTCCTCTCCCTCGTCGTCCACGTCTCCCTCTTCCACGGGCAGTAGCTCCACCAGTACCGAAAGTTGGACAATAAGTGTCCCTGTGGCCAAAATGGTTGCATAGAAAACATTGTCGTGACGGTCCTCCGGCTTCAGGAGGTCGTCGTGGAGCGCGCTGAGGCAGTCCTCGCCGCTGGAGCCGCCTCTGGACCCTCCTCCCGGAGCTCCGGTTCGCCCCCGGCATTGACCCCGACTCCATCCGTGCCGCCCTCGCCGCCCGTGAAGAAGCGTCGGTGGCCCTCTGCGACCTCGTCATCGGCCTGCGGGGCGCTTCTCCCGAGTCCTTCAACGCCTGGATCCCCGTCGCCGCGCGGAGCCTCTCCGGCCGTCTGCTCCTGTTCGAGATACTGTTCCAGGAAGAATACGAGGACGAGGATGGGGACGGGGACGGGGACGGGGACGAGGAAGAAGGCGCCTGCGAGCTGCCCTGCTTCGAGAGATCCACCTCAATCTGCCTCGACCTAGGGCATCTTCGCCTCATCGTGCCGCCTAATGGTGTATTCGCGAGGCTCACCGATCTTTGTCTTACCTGCGCCGCCCTAGATGGTCCTTGCAAGCTCGGTGAAGCTGTATCCTCGCCGCGGTGCCCGTCATTGCGGAAACTCGCCGTCCGTGATGCCTTTGGTCTTGGTAACTTCACAATCCACTCCGATTCTCTCGTAGAAATGGAGCTGGAGGATCTGTGGCGAGACGATGACATTGGTCTAGGCCACTTCAAGATTCACTCGGAGTCTCTCTTGCGATTGGCCCTGAATAATGTGCAGGGCTTGCAGGAGCTCACTATCATGGCGTCGGCACTCGAAAAGTTGGATGTGAGCTGCTGCTTTCGCGAAGGTTTAAGTCACAACCCACCGGTTGCAAACATATCTGCCCCTCAACTGGTGTCCCTCGGTTGGAGGGATGCTTATGATCCAAGCTCGGTCCAACTTGGCAAGATGGAAAATCTACAATGGCTGTTCACCAACTATTTTCTTGTGTACGGACAAGATCAGTATGGACACAAGTTATTCAATAGCTATTGCACGAGGCTTTTGCAGCGCTTTGAGTTCATCCAGAATCTTAGTTTCACGCTTGAATACCCACAGGTGAGTTCATTCTTATGCGAGTTACTGAGTGAAGCCACCATCATGGAAACCTGGAGTTGAAATTAAGGAATGTGCCATAGGCATACTCCACCCAATCGTTTATCCTTCCTAGTAGCTTGATATCATCTGAGATTACATTTTTGTTCCAAGTTATCATTGAAGTTACAGACTAGCAGTACTGCATTGTTTAGTTAGCGGGGCGCTCCCCCTCTCTGCCCCATAGAAATTAAAAAAGATCCCACAATGGTTGACTTTGTAAAGAGATGTTTGTTTCCTTTTCCAACTTTTAGAAATATTTTTTTCTCACTTTCTATGAATGTATAACAGAGAACTGCTTACTATCGGTACTTGATGGAAGACATTCCAAGGCTCCCGAAGATTGCAACCATGGCCTTAAATATATTGTCAAAGGGACATTCCTTTGGAGCCAGTTCATTCCATATTCTCAGGATGTGTACTGGTGTGAGATATCTGTGTCTTACATTTGTGACCGCAACCATGGACCCGGAGGTAACATTATCCTTACTTTATTTATCTAATCTCTCTCTCTTTGGTCTAAGGATGTATACTGGTGTGAGAAAGCTTTTGTTTACGCGACCAATCGCAGCGAGTGCTTGTCTAAAAGCTTTTCTAGCTAACCTTGTAGGGGATTTTGGTCTTTATTAGGAATTAATTTTAGTTTTTTTTGGATAATAGGTATTTTAGAATTTAGGGTTTGTTTCAACTAGCTAATAAGTGGATTGCTAATAATGGGCGAGCTCGTTACTTATTACTTTATGTGCTTTTTAATTATTCCTTGGCGCAGTTGTGAAATCCGCACAATTCCCTTTTTCACGTTTTGTTAACCACGCAATGGAGGGACCCACTTCCATTTTGGCTATATACACGCAGCAAGTTTGTCGGGGATTTTTCTTCTAGCTCGGCTTCTACCTCTTTTCGAATCTCTACCTTCGATAATGAGTTTCATTTCTTTAGTAGGTACAATAGCACTCTTCTTCGGAGCTACTACTTTAGCTCTTGGTCAAGGATATTTTAAAAGAAGCTTAGCCTATTCTGTAATGTCTCAGTTGGGTTATATCGCTTTAGACACATGATCATTGCTGGCGCACCTAGCTAGATATTGTCACGGATAACTAGGAAATTTTAGAGGGGAAGTCAGCAAAACAAATGACTAGATTTCAAACCAAATTATTCATAATCACACACTGCTTCTGCCTTGGTTAGGGATTTTTTAGATGGGCCTAATAAACAGGAAGAGGGAGTACATGAGTGTGTATTATTGCTAGTTGTTGGTTTGATACTGAATGCTTTGCTCCAAATTACTTGGCACATATAACCAACAACTAGCACTGGCCAACTAGCTCGAGCCTAGGCATGCCAAGATATATAAGGGCATCTCCAATAAGGTACCAGCTAGTAGCGATACTAACTTTTCTCTCACCCTTTTTTAATGTGCTACATTTTTTCTTATTCATTTGTTTTTTTATGGACCCACATGTCATATTCTTTGCTGTCTTGGTATCCGTGTAGTACCGTACTTCTTCAAGTAACCATTACTTAGTTGTGGCATTCCTCTCTCTTCCACATTGGCCACTAATTTCTTGGTACCCGTGTAGTACCCCTTGTTGAGGATGCCCTAATGCATACTCATGTACTCTCTCTCTCTTCTGGTTTATTGGGCTTATGAAAAAATAGGTTTGAAATCTGGCCATTTTTTCGTTGCTTCCCCCTCTCCACCCCCACCCCCTCTCCATGCCAGGTGCGCAAGCCATTCTCTTTAATCTTGTCTTTAAAGTGATAACCGCTCCAGTTTGAACATTGCAATAAATGCCCACCAAAATTTCAGCCACGTTGGACCTCTCACTGCCCATTTCGCCATGCATGAGGCATGCAACCCAATAAATACGTGACGTAGGATGCATGCAAACTGCCAGTGGAAACGGTCTTAGCCCCCTTTTCAGTGCACTTCACTTTTCAGGGTTAAGCTAGGATAACGCGAAAGAAGAGACAGTCAAGTCTTGTTTTTTCTAGATATTTCAGGTATATTATTGGTCTGCCAGCTAGTAGCGGATAAGTGCTCAGAGCCGAGGTAGCGACTTGACCCGATTGGGGGGGGGGGGGGGGGGGGGTTGGGGTGGTGTAACAGCATGCACTTCCTCCGACGTGAGTGTGTGTGGGGACTAATACACGCATACGTACGTGCATACCTGTTGTAGATCTATCTATATGAGCACCTGTACAGGTGTGCCTAGGAGGAAGTACCCATATTGTGTTAATGAGTATTTGGAGATGGGCCTAATAATAAGTGAAAACGGCTTTTTGGAGATGGGCCCAGAAGGATGGAGTGCATGGCTTATGTGTGATGGAGTGTATGGCTTATGAGTCGAACAATGGCGGTGGTTTGCTCTACTAGCAAGTTGCTTGGTTTGGTAACTTTGTAATAGGTTTCCTCTTTGAAAGATTATTAGTCTTCCAGAAATGAGAAAACCTATTGGGCAAGATTTAGGAATCTGTTTCCAACAAAGAAAGATGGCGATGTTGCAGGCAGCCAACCGTGAGGGAGGTGGGGCAGCGTCCAGGAGGGGTGAAGAGAAAGAATCTGCTAGAGAGGAGCTGCCGGAGTTGGATCCTTGGAGGGGAGGAACCCAACAGGATCCTGCTGCGTGATGTGAATTTGGCTGAGTCTTTGAGTAGAAGGGTCAATATTGATGATATTGTTAGGATTTTGATTATAATATTAGTATGTAGTATGCCTGGGACATGTGTTTCGTAACTGTTGAATCAATAACAATAACCTAAAGTCAATTTGAGATCTTCTTGAATATGGCTTATAGATAGCACAATACCTGATTGTGAATATTAGAGAAGTTTTTTTTGTTTGATTTTCTGTTTGCATAGAACAACCATATTCTCTGCAGTAGGTTGGCTTTAAACTAATTCCCGGCGTTAATTTTGTGAAGCTGATATGCCCCCTTGTTTCAGGCACAAACCGGATGCCCACCAGGTTGCATTTGTGACCAGCAGCCACCAAACTGGAAAACGGAGGATCTCGCGATGAATAACCTCCAACACGTAGAACTCCGTAACGTGACAGGAACAGAACATGAAGCTGCTTTTGTGAAACGGAGATTCGATTGGGCAACTGTGCTGGAAAAGGTGAGAGTAATTTTTGATTCCTCAGTTGCTGAGAGCAAGGCCAAAGAGTTCTGCCAGACGCTACTAAGCTTCTCCAGGCTGGGAAAACGCATGAAGGGCACCCAGAAGACTAACTCGCCAACCTGTCTGCTGCCTCAGGTTGTCAGTTTGCAGTCTTTTCTCTCGGTATCAACTGCATCCAGTGTAGACATCGAGATCCTGAAGACCTTTGGGTGATGTTACAATGTCACAGTCCTCCGTTGCAGGCTGCAGCCTGTGAAAACATATTGAGATTTCGAATTAATTGCACAAACTATGTCATGAAACCGGCTGAAACAGAGCTACAGCTCAAAGAGCTGTGAAGTGAGGAGACTGCTATTCCTCTTTGGTTGCAAATATTGTCCGAATATTTCTATGGATAATCTCCGTCTCTGTTCCAATGTTGCACTTTAAAAGGTTACTTTTTTTACTTTTAAAGTGATTGTGTATTTGTGTACGTATGCATCACACCCAAATTATATTGTTGGTCCCCGCCGGTGTCTTTGTAGCAGACGCCGCGGACTGGTTGGAGGCCAGCGCTGTCCATGCCAAACCTCCCCGTACTCTCCCCACGATCTACACCCCCCATGCCTACCAACCACGTGTGTCTTTTTTTTTCTGTGATTAGCAGATGGCTTCTCTCCTCTCATCTCTCTGCGCGTCCCCGCCTCTCTCTCTCTCTCTCTCACCCACCTCGTGCCCACCACCCCTGGATCTGGATCCGTCCCGGCCTCCCCCGTCCTCCGCCGCCGTCCCAGCTTCCCCCGTCTTCCGCCGGCGGCAGCCCTTGCCGCCGTCTCGCCCTCCATCGCCGGCCCCGCCCCCGCTCCCGCCGGCTGCCGTCTCGGGCTCCACCGCCGTCCCGCCCTCCACCGTCCCCGCCGTCGGCCGTGGTCTGAACCACGGCTGCCCTCGTCGCTCTTTGAACTCGTGCACTACTACAAAACGGTCTATATGTAACGGCACATCAGTAACGGGTCCGGCGCGACCGTTACTGATGAACAACATCAGTGTCGCTCGCGGCCGCGACCGTTACTAATGAACAGAGCAGGATCTGCCCGTCCCCGCTCAGCCATACATCAGTGGTGGTCGCGCGAGGAGACCTCCACTGATGAACCATCATACCTCACGAGAGACATCAGTGGCGGTCGGTTAAGAGACGATCGCCACTGATGAACCATGCATCAGTAACGGTTGCGTGGCGACCGTTACTGATGTACCCCCTATTAACAGTAACGGTCGCCCAAGTCCCGACCGCTACTGATGATTGTCGCGTTTTAAGTACGCAGGGCAGAGCCGCAGCTGGTCGCGCTACGTGTCGTAACGGACCAGCCGCGGCCCTTCTTCCCCAGCAACGGCGAAACGCTGCCCGAAGGCGCCATGGCTGCCGACGAGCCCCCCAGGTAGCGCCTCCTCCCTCTCCCTTCCTCCTCTCTCCCCCCCGCGCCGGCAGCCACCATCTCCATGGCTTGCGGGCGGCCATGGCCGGCGAGCTCCGATTTTCGAGCCCGAAGCTTCCCTCTCCCTTGCGAGCTCTCTCTTCCTCCCGATCTGTCTCGCCGGCCTCCAATTTCTCTCCGAATTTCCCCAATTTTAAATTTTTGAGCTCCGGTCGCCAGCCAAAATGCGGCCTCCTCGTCATCGGCCGGAGCTTCCCTCTCCCTTGCGAGCTCTCTCTCCCTCCCGATCTTTCTTGCCGGCCTCCAATTTCTCTCCCAACGTCTCTAATTTCAAATTTTTAGTTAGCCCCGGTTAATTAACACCTTAATCCCCTTGTCAATGATTAGGCTAACTATTTTGCTTTGTTTGTTTTCTTGTGTATTGTGTTGTATATCGAAGGACCGTTCTTGGATGTACGCCAAGGAAAGAATCAATGCTCGATGGATAACCGAATGGACGGTCTTTTTTGGAGTCGTGAAAGGTGATATGGAACGAAAAGGACTTGTGATGATGCGTTGTCCATGTCACAAATGTGGAAACACATGCATGATGAAGCCTGAAGATGTTCTGTTACGTGGTCACCCGGCACTCTGAGAGAGGCCGCCCGGAGTCACCTGAGATGGCACAGAAGGCCTTCGCAACGACCTGTGGAGCCGTTGCACGTAAATATTGCAAGATCACCGACGAGTGGAGTGACATCTCAGAAGTCATTAGAAACACGTGCATCGCGGACGTTGCAAGGAGGTTCCAAGTCACTGATGAGTGGCGCGAGCGATTCCTAGCGTCCGTCAACATAGCAGTGCGGAATGGTCTTGCTAATTGGAAAACCACCGCTAGAAAGTGGATGGACAAACCCTACGAGATCATCAAGAAGAAATGGCCATCGATAACTGATGAGGCCGAATGGGAAAAATTCAAGAAGGAATCGTCTGACCCTGCCTTCATTGCGAAGAGTGAACGTATGAGGGCGTTGCGCACGAGGAAGCCCTTGAACCACAGGCTAGGGAGTGCAGGGAAAGAGAGGAAGAAGAAGGTCTGGCGCAAGCAGGACCGAGTTCTCGAGGCGGCAGGTAGGGTGCCTCCAGTGCATAACATGCTGGAGGACCAACGTGCTAGAGAATATGCACGTGAGCACAGGACACCAGAGGAGTGGGTGGGCGTTGAGCCAATGCAGCCGCCTGTTAAACAATTTACGGTAAGGGTTCACGTGCATTAATTTGTTTTTGGCGTTAATTATGACACTCCTGATCCATATAGACTCATGTCATGTCTTATATGATAACAGGAAAATGCCCACAAATGGGAGGAGAGTAAGAGGTCAGAAACATCCGACAACTCCGTGCAAAGCAAGAGGTGGGAGTCGGCTGTGACCGCCGGCTTGCAAAAGGCGGAGCACACGGGCTATGTTCTAGGGGAAGGCAAAAGGGCCTATTGGGATGATTATTTTCCGCCTGCTCCGAAGCGAAGCAGGGTCCAGAAAAAGCTCCTCGCTTCTGCTGAAATAATAAAACAAGCTAAGGCGGAGGCGCGAGAGCAGGCATCTATGGTGTGTCAAGAGAATATGCAGTGCAAGCCGTCCATCATTTGGTGTCGGCATTGGCCAAAGACCACCCCGCCCTTGACGCCATACTCGGGGAACGAGTGGAAGGTTTGAGGAACCTCCTTCCTCCGCTTCCCCCGCGAAAGAGCACCCCCCCTGAAGAGCAGCGCCGCCTTCGACACACGTATTGTCGCACCAGTGGCACCCGAGGTACCACCGCTGCATGACGCGGCCACCTCGCTTGCTCCCCGGAAGGATCGCACCCCGGGAAGCGCCGCACAAGCTGCCCGGCAAGCCACTAGCACGGCAGGGCTAGCCGGGCTGCGGGGGTTGCCTTGGAGGGCAGCAAGAGAAATCTTGCCTGGGCGCTTCCCAGGAAGGTTACTTGCCGGGACAGGCGCTCCCGGGCGCTGGCGCCCGTAACAGGAGCGGGACCGAGTGGGCAGGATAGCGACGCCACGTGGTCGCTCGGCGGGCTCCCCGTGCGCAGGGTTCATCAGGACAAGGAGTGAAGCACACTCAAGCAACAGAAAGGAGATTCCCCGTCCAGTCAGCCTACAGTGACTGGCCCGGTATAAATCCTAGGCACGTAGGACCCTAGTTGCAGGGCTACCCATCCTGCATGCGAGACAGCGCAGCAGGGCCGAGCTGCCCTGGCTCCCTGTTTGCCATCTGTCACCCATGCACCGTGGCACCTGTGGCATCCCCTTCGGTATGAAAGGAGGACCCCTGCCAACGGTCAAAGGGTTCGGTTTTCCTACTAGTTTTAGCTAGTAATAGCAAGTAGCCCTTAGCAGAACAAGAGAGAGCGCCCAGGGACTCCCCCGGCAACTTGTACACCTTTGCTCATCGGTTAATAGAAAACTCAGAAGCAGGACGTAGGGTTTTACACCTTAGGGTGGCCCGAACCTAGGTAAAACGATAGTGTGCATCTTCACACTTGACATTGGCCAAGCCGGCGACCGCCGGAGAGATCCCCGCTGCCCACTGCCGAACCTAAAAGGGGGTGCTCGCGCATCCCCGGTGTCTGAGCCCCGTGCTACGACACGTATGGACGACGAAGACACCTACACCCGAGGTTACAGCCCGGCTCCTAGCATGGACAACCCCCCCCCCCCCCCCGCTAGCCAACCGGACCCAAGCGAGGGCATCCGGGATAACGATCCGGGTCCGAGCGACAACATCCTTGTAAGCATACTTTTCAAAATCTTTTTCACTCCTTACCTTCATGAATAAAGATCTTACACACATATGCCTTCTTCTTGTTACGCGCAGGCACCGGTGAAGTGTCGTATCCACGTTGACAAGTCTGGGAAGCCTGTAGGCGCCATTGGCCCCCTGATGCCTAGACAATCACTGCCACTGGTGCATGACATTCTTATGAACGACACACAAGTGAGTGTGATGGTGGACTCCATCGTCCACGACCATCGTGATTATGCTATCCCGCTACCTCCGGAGGAAGGCGTGGATATCCTAGGCGGTTGTCCAAACTACCGCATTATGTGGCCTAGGAGCTTTGTATCTCTCTACAACCAGCGCCGGCCCTCTATGACTCCATCTCCGTCCACCCACAAAGGTACTTCTCAATCGTCGCTCGGCTTTTCCCTAGGATACTTCCTCCTGTCGATGCCGGTGGAGATGAAGAGCGGGCAATGTCAATGCCTCCACAGCTCAAAGATAGCCAGACCACAGGGTCAGCACAGGCTAGAAGCGTCCCTCCTACCTTCTCTCTCTTGGGTGCTGCTGAGTCCATGGGTGGCCGCAATATCGATGACAAGTACAAGGCAGAGAAGCAAAAGGCATGGGACAATAAGAGGAGGCATAAAAATAGGAGGCACGGCGGCAAGACCATCAAGGAGTCCTCCAATGTCAATCAAGATGAGATGCACTATGTGCCTAACATAACTAGAGTCTGGGAAGACAATAGGCCTGACATTCTCATGAAGAACCCCCATCAAGGCCAGAGATTCAAAGACGGATCTTATTTCGTGGCTAGTGAGTTTGACCGGGTGTTTATTTACTATCCTGAAAGACCGATGGTCACCGAAGATTCCCTGCATGTCGTGTCCAGAGAGATGCAAGAGCTTCATCAGTTCTACATGCAAGCATCAGCTGGTTCTCAATAGCATGCCCAACAAATCAATGTTTGAATCCCATGAGACTATGGCTTCTTTGACCAAGAAACTGGGAACATTGAGGAACGTCCTATCACCTTTGGTGTAGAGTTCAACGAACTGTTCCACCTCTTCAACCGCCAAAAGCTTGATATCAACCTCTTAAGGCTATGGTCTGCCTACCAAATAAGGGAAATGCGGCGAGTGGAGGTCAAAAAAGTAGTCATTCTAGACCCCGCGGTGTTCAACTACGGTGACATCAGTCTTGAGCCAGAAAAGGATCCCTCAAGAACCCTGGCATCTAAATACTTGGTGGCACGTCTGGAGAAATACGCGGACCACGACTTTATCCTCTTCTTCCTTAATTTGGAGTAAGTTGAATTTTATATATGGAACCGTTTGTTTTTTCTAATTCAGTCTTTCTTATACACCCTTACATACTAAAGTTTGTTTCTTTTGAAACAGAGACCATTGGGTGACACTACTCATTTGTTTGCTTTGGTCCGCGGTGTACTACTTCGATTCACTACTTCCGAAGAAGGGTGTTCGAGGTCGATACTGAAAACCCATCAAATAACTCATTAACACGGCCTGGAAAGTGACGACTAAGGGAAAACTAGCTGGTAAAGGCTATAAAGACGAGCCTCACCACAACCACAGGTTCCCTTGCCAGTAACAGCCGGCCGATAGTGTGTACTGTGGCTACTATTGCTGTCACATCCTTATGGAGAATGCTAGCATGTTCAAGCCTGAGTGGAAGGGGTCAATCGCGGCTGTGGAAGAGTACTGGCGGCCCCGAATGACAATGGCACACCGACCTAAATGGGTCGTGTATAACATTCAAGAGAGTTTGCCTATGTCATCAACAATGAGGTCATCAAGCCTAGTGGGGACTTCTACGAACACGTGGAACAAGTGGTGATTAGGGTTCACCCACAACAATAGATTCGAACTTGAAATGAGATACATTTGTATTCTTTATATGCTTCTATGAAATTTTGACACTTTGTAATCAATGTCGTGAAGTGAGATACATTTGTATTCTTTATATGCTTTAAATGATGCGGCTTTGAAGCGACCGCCCTCATACACGGGTTCGATCTCTGTGCTTTAGTGCTAGTCCCTGGATCGACTCACTAGCACACACACAGTTTCAAGATGTAATATCATAGAACAAAGGTCTCAATATTACAACTTATCATCCATAATTTAAAAGTACTTACAAACTCGCATAACCCCATGGGTTAGCTGGAAATAAAACAATTGTTCAATAGCGGAAAACGGAAGATACAAGGGCTACATCAACACCACGGTGAGAGCGTGTTAGAATATAGGCCCGTAACCCAAACAAGCAGAACGTACTCTTACTCTTCGTCGGAGCTTCCTGCATCATTAAACGATGCAGCCACTAGGGTCAATACATTGAATGTATTCGCAAGATTCACCAGGAATTATATCGGAACCTACCAAGTATATGCATAATGTGGCAAAGTGGGGTTCAAGGCTATTTGCATACAAGCTTAGTAATTTAATCCTAACTTTTAAACAAATAGGTTTTATCACTATTGGACATGGGGTAGACACACCCCTGCTCCTATTAAACTAAGGACATTGAGTAGACACATCAATGCTCCTAGACCCAAGTTCAAACCATTCATTTTATTAAGAAACTAGCAAAAAGCCCCGTGCGTTGCTACGGAAGAACAAATGTGACGTACCGCGCCCACCCCCCGGACAGTGGTGGCATATTCGTAATTTTGGCAAAGTGACGTACCGCAGCGACGCCCGTACCATCACCACCATTTCGAATTTAATATAATGGTATCGTAATTTTGGCAAAGTGACGTACCGCAGCGACGCCCGTACCATCACCACCATTTCGAATTTAATATAATGGTATCGTAATTTTGGCAAAGTGACGTACCGCAGCGACGCCCGTACCATCACCACCGTTTCGAATTTAATATAATGGTATAGATTAAAATGAGTGAGACCTTCCTTACAGCTCCACATCTAGCTGCTCAAATTGTCCATTGCCGGGGACACGGCTAAGTACTTAGTTTTGACGCTCTCGAGAGTTTGTACACATTCCCACAAGAAACTGACGGGTTAATCTCTTACTGTCCTCAGGGTAGAGTAGCAACGGCATCGATTACGAGATGTTCAGAGGTAATTCCGTAAACCACGAGAGAATCACGCTCCCCCTACACAGCTACCTCAGTACAATTCCTCGGGTCTAGGTTCATACAACCTACTCTTGTCTCGCCAGAGCCCATATATCATTGTGGTTGTACTGGAAGCTGCTAAATAGGAAATTAGTCCAGTTTCGGTTACCCCAGGTGGCATTCCACATTTGCAACGTAGGCGCTCCCATAGACATGGAGAGACGACTCATAGAAATGGACCCATAGAAATGGACCTGACGCCGCTAATCCTCAAAATCATAAAAGCAGCCCACCCAGGACGGTTCATTGAATTAATTGTTTTGCCTTAAACTATCAAAACATTTCATATCGCCAAAGGCATAACAATATCATAATGTAGTAATTTTCCCCACGATACTACCATAGCCTAGCATTCAACTACAATCGATGTCAAATTGGTGGCAAGGTAGTGGCGAGGGTAAACTATACTACCTGGGATATATAACTAGCATAGAGGTACGAGTAATAATCTTAATGCAACTAATAAAACAACTAGTGCATAGTAAAATATTTAGGAGAATGATCAAAGTGAACTTGCCTTGTCCAGAGTTGTCGTGGTTATCACACTCTTCGCAACAACAGGGATTACACTCCACACAATCTAAAATAAAAGAAACATACACACAATAAACACAACATTTAATACAAAACATGCTATGATGCATATGCCATGACGATGCTCACATAGGTTACTTACAAATGCAACAGGTTTTGTTTCTGTTTTGGAAAGCTTCTCAAAAGATTTGGACAGGGTATACAATAATAAAAGACGTAATTAATATGCATGAACAAGGATAGGTTTTAATTAAAAGATTATATGGTTTTTGCAAACATAGAGCAAGATTTACACTTGTACGCCATTATCATGACAAAATAATTTCTCTTCTGGTCCTAATGGACAGAGAACATGCTCAAATAATTTTCCAGCAAGTCAACATGTTCAAAACCTTTTTGAAATTTAAATCATATTCAACCATTATGTAATTTGCTTCTGGCAAAGTTGCTCAAAATTGAAATTGGTCTGTGCCAAAATATTCTACAAGTTGTGACGATTCCAGAAAGGTGCGGATCATAATTTTTGGACAAGCGGTTTAAAAGCTATGATGCTTTGAAGTTACAGGGGCTTTTTTTGCAAAAGTGCAATTTTAATTTCGGCCAAAATTAAATTAAAATTTGCTTTGCCACGTGGCGTGATGGGATTGGCCCGAACGGTTTAGGGTGAGGGTTTACCGGGCGGTTGCGCGGGTGGCCGGAGTTGAAGGGGGTGGTGGCGCGGTGGCGGTTGGCGGTGCGGTCGGTTCGGGGTGGAGACGGCTCAGGGCAGCTCGGCGGACGGCGTGGGCGGCAGCGGAGACGGCGGACGGCGCAGGCAGTTCAGCTCGGGCAGAGACGGACGGAGGCGGGTGACGGGCGACGGCGGCGGTCGGGCACGGGCGGCGGGCGGCAGCGTCTGGCTAGGGAAGCGGCGCGGTTGGGGCGAACGGCGGTCGGCGCGGTCGTGGCGGCTCGGGGCTCAGGGAAAGCAGGAGGTCGGGGCGGCGGTCCTCGGCCGGCGGCGACCGGCGGACGGCGGCGGACGGCGAGGGTTTGACGCTGCAGTGCTCCAAAACAAAAAGCGTCCGCGTCAAAATCTGTGCAAGAGGGAGAGGAGGAGGGATAGGGGTTCGGCGGCGTCGGGGGCTCACCAGAGCGGCGGCGGCGGCGCAAAAACGGCGGCGGCCAAGACGAATTTCGGTGAGAAATTCACGTGAAACCGGGGCGCAATCGAGTGGACGGTTTTGGGGAAGTGGAGGAGAAAAGCGGGAGCTTCAAACTGACGCGCTTGGATTTGGAGAAGAAATCGCGAGAGGAGTCGTGGGCGTCGTGGACTCGGGTTGCGCGTGGAATCCGGACGGAGGTTGAAGATGGCGTGGGGCCCACCTGGCAGTGACCGCGGGCGGCTCGGGCGCGGGCTGGTCGGTTTGGCCCGGTTCAGTCCTATTCGGCCGGTTCGGTCCAGTTTTTCTTTTTTTTTTCTTTTTTTTTTCTATTTTCTGATTTTGAACACAACTTTTGATTTAGAGCTCCAAATCACTCCAAATAAAATGCAACAAAATTTGTAAAATCATATCTTCATATGATGTAACTTTGGGAGAAGAATTGCCTCAAAATAAAATATTTAAAAATACTTTTGACTATAGAATAGCCTTTAGGGCCTTATAGAGTATCGAAAAAAAATATTTTCAAAATATTTTCAAAAGCAAATCTATGGGATAGCTTTATATAAGCATTAAATCCCTTTTTATGCCAATAACCTCATGGGCTAAAACACAAATTAATCAAAAACAAGAACAAAGACCAAAATCAAATAAAAGAACTTTTGTTAAGGGTTTTCCGGATTGATTTTTTTTTAGGGTTTTCAAATGTGATCAAATGCAAGAGTGGCATGATGCTTATGATATGCAATGCATATGAAGGGTTTTGAAATTTTGGGATGTTACAGGGTTTATATACATTTCCGAACAATATCTACATCGACGGACAGAACGGAGTATTAGATATCATAAAATTGGACTTTTCCGCACACTACATATTTACTAATCATTGCATAAAGTTTTTTTTAGAGGAAAAGAGTTAGTAGAAACTAGCAAGTCACAGGTGATGCTTAGAGGTTCTCGACAAGGACAAGGAAAAAGTACATCGACAAAACTACTACTGCTACTAAATCAAGAGAGCAAGCAGTCTGAGTTTTCACCCAGTTCCAAAATCAGCTGCTTCTGGGAAGAAATTTCCAATGGATGCAGATATTTCTCAAGGCAGTCGCGGCAAGCCCCAGCCATGAGCAGAACTGAGAACTTCCACCACCACTTGCTTCAGAGTATTCTATCCCCGGATCATATCATAGTCTCCCAAACATTAGGTTTCTGTTGAAGCGCCTAGTAGCAATTTGATGGGGGAGAAAGCTAGTGACCTTTTGGCTCGAAGTGATACTTCTCTGCACCCATTGCCATTCCATTCCTAGGACCTTAGGGAAAGCACAGTGGACATGCTTCCAACACGACGCCACACTATCAGTCTCAGAGGATTCGAACTCTTGGGGATTTGTCTCATATCTTGACAAATCCGACACAACTCAAACTGAATAAGCTTAACTTAACACGTACGAACGAACTCTTTGGCCTCGGAGCTCCACCGTGCTGTCCTGCGCAATGATAGAAGATGCGTCTCGTGGAATAGAATAAAGGAAGAGGGAGACCTACAAGGAGAGAGAGAGAGGGGGGAGAGATAAGACAGAAGGGGACCGTTTTCTTCTTGCCACGTGTCAATCGCGGGAGGAGGCCGATGCGTGCCACACAATCGGTTGGTAGATAATAATTGTTTGTCTTTTTTTTCCTATTTTCAAAGGAGATTAGCAAAACCTAAAATGTAACGCGCGTTCGTTTCCGCGCGCGCACGCTGTTGCATGCACCGTCCCATGAAATTTTGTGTATGCATGCGCTGGTTTCTTTGGCATGGACCGCAGTGAGCTGGTTAAGTCTTTGAGACGTGTACTACTTCATTTTTAGAACTTTAAAATGTTCTGTAGCACAAACCGTTTGTCCGATTCATAATCCGTTTTCACCGTTGGTTTCGTATCGACGAATGCTTTAAATCTAAATCTCATTCTAATGTGTTTTGATAAAAAAAAAAGTTGAACTCTTTAGTTACCAAGCAGAAATGCACAAGTTAACATCCTATTTTGGAAGAAGTTGCCATGTTGTAAGAAGTGGTAACTTGTTAATAAAAGAGTGACAACTTCATATATTATTGGATGGTAATTTTTCATTCATGAGTTACCATCCCTATTTAATATGAATTACCACGTGGTAACTTGTTATTACCACTCGTATATTATTGGGTGTAAACTTTCAATCGTGAGATACCACCCTTATTTTGTAAGAAGCTGCCACATGGCAACTTATTATTAACATAGTGGTATTTTCATATATTATTAGGTGGTAATTTTCATTCGCGAGATACCACCCCTATTTTGTATGAAGCTCTCACATGGCAACTTATTATTAACGAAGTGGTATTTTTGTATATTATTGAGTGGTAACTTTCATTCGCGAGATACCACCCCTATTTTGCAAGAAGCTGCCACATGCCAACTTACTATTTAACAAAGTGGTATTTTGTATATTACTGGGTGGTAAATTTAATTCGTGAGATACCGCCCCTATTTTGTATGAAGCTGCCACATGGGAACTTATTATTAACGGAGTGGTAACTTCATATATTATTAGATGTTAACTTTTAGGATTGATTTATTTTTGTCGAAAGATAACAACATGAGACCTAGTTTTGAAGATCTGTCGAGACAAAGCTAACCGTCAAGACGGATTTTAAATCGAGTAAACAGTTTGAAAGTTTCGGCTTTTCAAAGTTTAAAATTTTGCAAGTATCAACTTGCTCGCATGCATGCACACAGTCTTCATACCATACTACGTATGACTCGTACGCGCGGCCGTACCATCACGTGCACGGTATAACGCGCGTCCTTAGCAAAATATCATCAGTGTCATTTGACACCAATAACTATATGCCGGCTCCGCCATCCAAAGACAGCGCTCCGCCTCTCCCGAAGGACACATACACTACCTAGCACGCCAGCTCTCCCGGCGGGACGAGATGGCCGGAGTCCCCACGTTTCCTCTCCCCTAATGGGCCTAGGTCCATTAGGGGATAATTAATTAGATTGCTCCAATTAATTCATATAGAGGCCTAATTAAATTCTCAGGAATATTTCGGAACATTTCAGAACCTTCTGAGAACTTCCGAAACCTTCTAGAATATTCCCGGTCAATATCGAAAATACCCCGAACTTTTTCGGAACCCTGAAACAGCTTTTCCATATATAAATATTTATCTCCGGACCATTCCGAAGCTCCTCGTGATGTCCTGGATCCCATCCGAGACTTCGAATCAATATTCGATATCATCATCTATTATCTCATCAAACCCTAGCGACATTAAGCGTTAAGTGTGTGACCCTACGGATTCGAAAACATGTGGACATGATCATATCAATAACCAACAACGGGACCTGGATGTCCATAATGGTTTCCACATATTCCACGAAAATCTCGTCGGTTGAACCACGATGTCAAGGATTCAATTAATCCGGTATCCAATTCCCTTTGTCTCGCGATATATTACTTGCCCGAGATTTGATCGTCGGTATCACAATACCTAGTTCAATCTCGTTACCGGCAAGTTCTCTTTACTCGTACCGCAATATAATATCCCCGTGACTAAACACATTAGTCACATGCTTGCAAGCTTATTATGATTTTATATTATCGAAAGGGCCCAGAGATATCTCTCCGTCACATGGAGTGACAAATCCCAGTCTTGATCCATACAACCCAACAAGCACCTTCCAATATACCTGAAGAACACCTTTATGATCACCCGGTTACGAGATGACGGTTGATGTCTGCAAAGTATTCTTCCGGTATTAGGGAGTGGCATGATCTCATGGTCTAAGGAAATGATACTTGACATAATGAAAGCATTAGCAATTTAAACTTAAGTGACACGATCAAAAATTATGCTTAGGTTTGGGTCTGTCAATCACATCATTCTCCTAATGATATGACCTCGTTATTAAATGACAACACATGTGTATGGTTAGGAAACATTAACCATCTTTTAATCAACGAGCTAATCTAGTAAAGGCGTATTAGGGACACGGTATTTGTTTATTTATCCACACATGTATTTAGTTTCCTGTTAATACAATTATAACATTGATAATAAACATTTATCAAGAACAAGAAAATATGAATAATAACAAATTTATTATTGCATTTCCAACGGGGCGCTGGTGGTGGCTCCATCGACGAGCGAGCTCGATCGGACGGTGTTCTTGCAATGGCGCCTTAGGCAAAGACGTGTAAGGGTCTGCGGCCTGCGCTACTGGCCATTCGGGCGACCTGTTACTGCTGTTGATTGATGCTTTGATGCCACCGAAATTAGTCAGTCCGTTGGTGCCGTACGTGCAAGCACATGGATCATTAAAGGGAAGGGGACCTGATCATCTGCACAAACAGTCAAACAATATAATTTGGATGTGATGCATGCAGCATACCCTACAAAAATGCACAATCTCTTCAGAAGTAAAAGATTAAAACCATTTTAAAATTCTACATAGCAACAGAGACGAAGATACGGCATTTGCAAGAGACCAAAGAGGAATCACAGTCTCCTCAAAGAGCTGTAGCTCTGTTTCGGTCGGTTTCATGACAATAGTTTGCGCAATTAAATCCAAATCTCAATATGTAAAATAAGTACGGGAAATAAACCACGAAGCATGTTTTTCACAGGCTGCAGCCTACAACGGAGGATGGTGACATTGTAAACGCATCCTCAATAAGCTAATACTTAGATCGGTACTATGAAGAGAGAGAATAGGAAATCTTCTCCAAGTACCCAGCTCTCCAATAGACCGTCTCTTCATCTCGTTACTTTGATTCATCAAGTTATTTAAATATGCATGGAGCGGTGGCCTCGAGGAAGATGGGACGGAATGCCTGAGCACAGAATAGAGCCATTAATCATGGTGGGGCCGACCAAAACGGAATTAAGTAACATTATGCTGTCCAACGGTAATCACAGTCGATACTTTGTCCTAGGTACCCGTGTTGTACCCGTTACATCTGCAAGATACAGTTTCATCTCTTTTTCAGTTCTTCCCTCGTCCACGTCAGCTAGATGCTTACGTGGCATGTTTTAGTAACGGCCTAACTGGATTGTTGGAAATGGCCTAACATCACCCAGGGGTCTTCAGGACCTTGATGTCTACATTGGATGCAACTGATACAGAGACAAAAACAACAAACTGACGACCCAAGGCAGCATATAGGTTGGTGAGTTAGCCTTGTGGGCTACTTTGCTTAGACTGGCCCGTGGGAAGTCTGCCCAAGCGTCATGCATATTTCTGGCCTAGAGAAGCTTTGCAGCGTCTTGTAGAACTCGCTGGCCTTGGTTTCAGCGACTGAGGAATCAAAAGTCACCCTCATCGTTTCTAGCACCATTGCCCAATCGAATAAACGTTTCGCAAAAGCAGCTTCATTTTCCGTTCCGCTCAGATCACGGAGGTGTACTTGTTGGAGGCAATTCAGTGCGAGTTCCTCAGTTTTCCAGTTTGCTGGCTGCTGCTCACAAATGCAACCTGATCGGCATCCGGTTTGTGAAACAAGGGGCATATCAGCTTAACAAAATTAACACCTGGAATTAGTTTGAAGCCAACCTACGGCGGAGAAATTATTGTTCTATGCAAATAGAAAGTCAAACAAAAAACGTTGTCCTAATATTGCAAATAGAAGATCTTAAATTGACTTTAGGCCATTGTTATTGATTCAACCGTTAAGAAAGACATGCCACAGGCATGCTACATACAAATATTTTCTCCAAAATCCTATCTATGTCATCAATATCGAGCCTCCTATTCAATGACTCAGTCAAATTCACATCATTGCCATATATTCCGAAGAGAACTGCCACACAGCAGGAACCTGTTGGGGTCCTCCACTGACCGACTGACCCCCAGGATTCAACTCTGGCAGCTCCTCTCTAGCAGCCTCTTTCTCTTCACCCCTCCTGGACCACTGCCCCCGCCTCCCTCATTTGTTAGCTGTCTCCGACCTTGCCACCTTGCAACATCGTCATCTTTCTTTGTAGGAAACAGATTCCTGAATCTTTGCCCAATAGGTTTCTCATTTCTTACATACTAACAATCTTTCAAAGAAGAAATGTATTGCCAAGTTACCAACCCAAGCAACTGCTACTAGACCACAGCCATTTTGCGCGACACAAAAGCCATACACTCCCTCCCTTCCAGTTTATCAGGCCCATCTCCAATAACTTGTTTGCCCCATTATTAGGCCCATCTCAAAATACCCATTAACACAGCATTGCTACTCCGTCCTTGGCGCACCCGTACACAGGAGCTCGTATAGATAGATATCTACGACTGTTTCTGCAGACCTCCCAAACAATTGCCCAATCGTGGAATTGTTCGGGTATGCATGTACGTATGCGTGCGGTTATAGCCCGCACACCCGATGCGTGTGTGCACGACACACATACACACAGATTAAAAATAAATGCGGTGCTTAAAAGACGGCTAAACACATCAAACGTACAATCTATCGTGAACGACCCCCTGCCCGCGATTCAAATCCAAAGTGCGATCGGGCCATATGCCCCACAATCGTGTCAAGTCGCTACCACGGCTCCGGCTCCAAAAGCTTATCCACTACTAGCTGGCAGCCCAACAATATACCGGGCACTCCCGGAGATCACCAACTCTATCGTTGGCCTTCTTCCTTTTCCGAACTGGAAATATATTCCTCGTTCATTTTCCGGACTTGAAATATTAAGTCCTAATTGTCTCTTCTTTCCCGTGATCCAAGTTTAATCCCAGAAAGTGAAGTGCACTTAAAAGGGGACAAGGCCATTTCCACATGCGATTAATACAATGGCAGAATGGCTGAATGCGATGGCGGTTTGCATGCCTCCTTCGTCACGTATTTATTGGGTTGCATGCCTCGTGCACGGCGAAACGGGGAGCGAGAGGGCTAACATGGCTTTAATTTTGGTGGGCATTTATTGCAATGTTGAAACTGGAGCGTTTATCGCTTTAAAGACACGATTAAAGAGAATGGCTGGCACACCTGGCTAGATATCATCACGGATATCAACGAAATTTTAGGGGGAACAACAGCGAAACAAATGGTCAGATTTCAAACCATTTTTTCGTAATCACATGCCACTTTTGCCTTGCTTATACTTTGTAGGGATTTTTTAGATGGGCCAATAAACCGGAAGAGAGGAGTACATGAGCATGCACTATACATCTTGGCGACCCTAGCCTTGAGCTAGTCTGCCAACACTAGTTGTTGGTTTGATACCGGATCCTTTGCTACAAATTATATATGTGCCAAATAATTTGGAGCAAAGCATTCAGCATGAAACCAACAACTAGCATAGGACAACACCAACAATAATTTGGAGGGAGTAGCCATACGATATTCAATGGGTATTTTGGATGGGCCTAACAATTGGGGAAAACGTTTTTTCGGAGATAGGCCTAATAAACCGGAAGAGAGGGAGATTAGATAAATAAAGAAAGGATGGTGTTACCTCCGGGCGGCTAGTTCTGGCCACAAATGTAAGTTGCAGCTTTCTCACACCAGTACACATCCTGAGAACATGGAACAAACTGGCTCCAAAGGAATGTCCATTTGTAATTATAGTTAGGGCCAAGGATGCAATCTTCGGGAGCCTCGTAATGTCTTCCATCAAGTACTGATAGTGAGTAATATTCTGTTGTACATTCATATAAAGTGACAAAAAAGATTAATTTACAACAGTCGAAAAAGGAAACACACATCTCGTGTACAAAGTCAACACACAAAATGGTTCATTTATGCCAACAAAGACAACTACTGTGGGGTCTTCTATCGTTTCTATAGGGCAGAGAAGGGGGATGCCCCCCTAACTAACTAGTGCAGTACTGCTAGCCTATAACTTCAATGATATACTTAAAAGCACAAAATTGTAATCTCAGATGACATGAAGCTACTAGGAAGGACAAACAATTGGGTGGTATGCCTATGGCAAATTCCTTAATTTGAACTATCTCAGTAAATCACATAAGAATGAACTCACCTGTAGGTAGGCAAGCGTTAATTTAAGATTCCGGATGAGCCCAAAGTGCTGCATAAGTTCCAAGCAATAGTTATTGAATAACTTGTCTCCACGCTGATCTACTCCGTACACAAGAAAAATAGTTGGTGCACAGCGCCACTAGATTTTTCATGTTGCCAAACTGGATAGAGCTCGGATCATAAGCATCCGTCCAGATGAGGAACAACAGTTGCGGGGCAGAGATATATGTTTGCAACCGGTGAATTGTGACTGAAACCTTCACGAAAGCAGGAGCACACTTTTAACCTTTCGAGTGCCGGCGCCATGACAGACAGCTCCTGCAAGCCCTGCAAATTAATCAAGCTCAATCGCGAAAGAGACTCGGAATGAATCCTGAAGTTGCCCAGACCAATGTCACCGTATCTCCACAGATTTTCCAGTTCCATTTCTATGAGAGAATCGGATTGGATTGTCAAGTTAGCAAGACCATAGGCATCACGGACAGTGAGTTTGCGCAGAGCCGGGCACCGCGGAGAGGACACAACTTCACCGAGCATGCACGGACCATGTAGGTGGACGCAAGTAAGACAGAGATCGGTGAGTCGAGCGAATACACCGTCAGGCGGCACGGCGAGGCGAAGATGCCCTAGGTCGAGGCTGATTGAGGTGGAGCTCTCGAAGCAGGGAACTCACAGGCTCCTCCTTCCTCCGATTCGTGCTGCGACAGTATGTTGGACAGGACTAGACGGCCGGAGAGGCGACGCGCGGCGACGGGAATCCAGGCTGCGATGGACTCGGGAGAGGCGTCCCGCAGGCCGACGACGAATTCTCGGAGGGTGGACGCTTCCTCACGAGCTGCGAGGGCGGCGCGTATGGTGTGGGGCTCAATGGCGGGGGCGGGGGGGAACCGGAGCTCCGGGAGGAGGTTCCAGAGGCGGCTCCAGCGGCGGCAGAGCACGCTGGTCTGGACGGCGGCGGGGGTGGTGAGCTTGAGTAGTATGTAGATCAGGAGGTCGTCGTGCAGCGCGCTGAGGCGGTCCTCGCTGCCGCCGTTGGGAAGCTTGGATCGGCTTGCGGCGATGTCCCCTCCATCGCGGTGCTCCATGGAGGAGACGAGAGGAGGAGTGAGATCTCCTGGCCGCCGCTTGGATCTGGCTCACGAACACTCTCTTTCTAGGCTCCTACAGCCCTACCGCCGCCGCTTAGATCGGGCTCACCGCTCACAGTCATGGGCCTACTCATGGGCTCAACAGGCCCACGATTTGTGACACCGTGTTCGGCGGATGAAGTATCCAAGGATTTGTCTTCCACCACCAGCCGAAGGAGAGATTAGAAGTCGACGGTAATTTCATGCCGGCGTTGGACACGAAGGTGTTTCTTCTTCCTTTCCTTTACCTTTTGAGAGGGGATTTTCTACAACAGGGCGCGGTTACACGCCGTATCGTAGCCGTTCATGTATCCTGATCTAACCGTCCTTGCGGAAGTTGGTTGGGCTGTGCCAGTGGCTGTGCCGCCGTCTCTTTGTGTGCACACGCTGTCTCTTTTCTCTCTCCCTACATGCCGTGGGTGCGCCACCGCCATCCAGTCGTGAATCCATCGTCAACGAACCTGCATATGATGCTTCGAGTCGATGTCGGCCGTGCTGTATTAGAACATCTCCAACAGCATACACATAGTTGCTCAGAATACCAAAAACTGCGAATATGGGTATTTTAGCCTCCAAATATGGGCATCTATACTTACCAATCTAAAAAATACGGACCGTTTCCTCCACCGTCGTCTATCAAACTTCCCATAAAATTTATGGGCCCTCAGAATTGCATGTATATTAGGCCTATTTCGCCAGCTGGCTCATTACCTGCACCAAATTTATCCCATAAAATTTGTGGACCCCAGAATTGCACGTATATTAGGCGTACTAAGCCGGCTGGACCATTACCTGCACCGAATCTATCTATATCTATAACAATGTAAAAAATACGGACGTTCCACCTTTTTTCCTCCCTTTTTTTCGTCAAGCCCCCGAGACCCACCTCGTCCGTCCGCACGCAAACCACTCCTTCGTCCGCTCCAGACGGTCGAGCTCCCCTCTCCTGGCACAGCCCAATAGGAGATCCTTCCTAATCCAACAAAAATACTTTCCCTGACGCAACAGAGAAAGCACAATTAAAAGTCCAAAGATATCTCTTCATACATTCGACCTTACTCTCCTGCTTTGGTGATGCTCGTTATCTGTAGGTGCAACGGCAGATTGATCATGCGATGCAGTAGGTGCAACGGCAGATTGACCCTGTGATGCAGCATATGGTCCAGCATGCGGTGCCTCCTTCCATCCGAGAGCCGGTGGCTCTGGCATGCAGGCTCCATCTTGTCATACACCGTTTAATTCCAGAGAAAACAGGGGAACAATCTCGTTCTCTCAGCCCTCATCCCCGCCATGTTGATCTGAGCCACTCTGACTCAGTTCGCATCCCACTGGTTCCTTTCGGACTGAGCTCTTCTCTAACTAGGTTAGACCCTCTCACATAGTAACACTAAGATAGGCAGAGCTGAGAGGCTCTTAGGAGTTCAAGTAGTTAGCCGGGGAGCCACCCCCAGTAACCTGTAAACACTCTTAAATCAATGGAATCCAAGCACAAAAGCAGGACGTAGGGTATTACACCTCCGGGTGGCCCGAACCTGGGTAAACTCCTCAGTGTCACACTTCGTGTCTTCGCCACGTCGGCGATCACTAGGGAGTCGCTACGACAATACGTGGTAAGGCGGTTCAGCCGTGATTATGTGGGATGATTGAGGAGGAAAAAAGGAAGGGAAGGGCCGTGGGAGACGGTTCAGAGCACCTGGACGGGTCACGGGCCGAGGAGGCATCGTCGAGGGCGGAGATTGCGGCGGCCGGCGCGTGTGTGTGCTGCTTTTGGCACGAGGAGGAAGAAGGGCACGGGCCCTCGTCCGGGCATGGGCTGATCGCTCTTGGGAAAGCTGACCCAAGAGAGAGAACGGGTGTGGCTCAAGAGGAAAAAAAAGAAAAGAAGAGAAAAAAAAACCTAAAAGTGGGTTGCCTGGGCCGTGGCAGCGCACGGACATTCTGCTGGTTGAGATCTAAAATATGGGTAGAAAGACCCAAACGCCGGCGGGAGCCCCAACTGCCACAGACCTGAAGTTTCACCCCACCTTTTCTTCTCCGATGTGCCACCGCTGACACAAAATCCGACGACCTGACGATGCCGCCGCCTTCCCTCTAGCCGCCGGCCGACTCAACCCGCCACCGCCCACCACACCCCGACCACTTTTGCCACCCCTCCGTGGCCTCCCTGAGCGCTGACGGCCGCCGCCGCACTTGAACCTCTGCTGGCCAGCAGCCGCCGTCGCCCGATCTGCGCCCCCCCCCCCCCCCCACCCCTTCCGGTGTGCTCCGCGTTCGCCGCCGCTTGCTTATAGATCGGGCTCACTCACAAACTCTCCTTGCTATTGCGTGCGCTGATGGGCCTACTCATGGAGTATGTGCTAATTGGGCCACAACAGTGTAAGCCCATTGTAAATCCTTCGGCCGGCAGACCTCCCAAACAATTGCCCAATTTGCATTTCTGTTGTATAACAGCTCCACGGCCCATAACAAACATGAGATGCTACTTGCACAATTTCGGCTCTCAAAAAAAAAACTTGCACAATTTCGGTTCGCTCAAAAAAAAGAAACTTGCACAATTTCGGGCCAAAAGATCGCACGCCACGCTGCATGTAGTATACGGCTACAGTATCGGTACCCTATACGTACGTACGGGAAAAGCACAGTACGTACGCGAATCAAGCTTGGCACAGCCTCTCCACCTCCTTGGCAAGCCGGTCCATGGCGATCCTGGGCAGCACGACGGGCACGGCCACGGCCTCTTCCCCGTCCTCCCCCTTCACCGCCACGAAGAAGCAGACCCCGAACACGGTGTCCGCCGGCCCGCCATAGACCGGCCCGGCCCACCCGAAGTCCACTCCGCGGAACCCGGCGTGGCGGAGGTCGGAGACGACGAGCAGGTTGTCGAGCGCTAGGCACGGCCGCCCGCGCTCCGCCAGCACGTCCGCCGTCGACCGCACGTAGTCCGCCGTCACGGCCGCCTTCGCGCCCCGCACCAGCGCCGCCGCCTCGCGCAGCGACATCGCGGAGGAGCTCGTCGTCAGTTCCCCGGCGTCGGCAAGCGCCGTGGGGGGCACGCACGCGTTGCCGTAGTACCCCGCGGGGAGGCCCAGGCCCGGATCTGGCCCAGCCGCGATGGGCCGGAAGTTGGCGATCACCACCAGCCGCGCGAGTTCTCCCGCCGGGATCTCCAGCGCCGCTGTCCGGGCAAGCCACAGCGCCGCCGCGAGCGCCTCGAAGGTCGTGGATTTGTCGTCGCCGAGTCGCTTCTTGATTGTGGCGATGTTGCCGGAGCTGAAGGAGAAGGTGCGAAGGACCATGTCGGATGGAGGAGGCGGCGGCGGCGGAGGGAGGAGGTCGTACTCGCGGTGCGGGAACGACGGCGACGGCGGGGAGCGCGCCTCGAGGAGCTCGCGTGACCACGCGGGGTTCACGGTCGGGGACGGGAGGCCCCGGGCGAGCTCCGCCACGGCGCCCATGAACTGGACGATGCCGATGGCGTCGCAGACGGTGTGGTTGAGCCGCAGCGCGAAGACGAACCCGCCGCAAAGCAGCCGCGTCACCTGGATGAGGAGCAAGGGGGCGTTGAGGATGCCGTCGGACCCTTGGGCGTCGAAGAGCAGCTGGTCCATGCAGGGGAACGGCGGCGTGAGCGGCCCGGCGGCCTGGATCTCGGCGAGCCGGACGTCGGCGTCGGCCTCGACGAACAGGACCCCCTGGCCGGCGCAGTCGACCACCAACTTCCGGGCCACCACCTCCCGGAGCCGCCCGGCCAGCGGGTAGTAGGGCACCAGCGCCTCCGCCAGAGCACGCCGGATCACACCCACCGGGTCATCATCCTGCTTCTGGCTGCCGCCGCGGTAGAAGAGGGCGAAGCGCACGTGGCCGCGGAGCGTGTCCTGGTCGTCGATGTCCGACAGCCGCTTCGTCTCCCGGGGCGTCGCCACCGCCGGGCACACCAGCTCCGCCACGCGCCGGCGCACCGCGAAGGTTAGCTGCTGCTTCGGTGCCGTACTGTGCAAGCTCTCCTTGGCCACATCCAACGACCCCATAGCTAGAAGTTTAACTGGAGTGGCGTCGATCGTCTACTACTGGCGTGGCAGAAGTAGAAGTACTACGGCTACGGGGGTTTATTTATACGTAGTCTACTCCACGTGAAAGGTACCGCCGGTTCAGCCTCGAAAGAATCCGCGACATATGTAAACATTTGGCGTTTGGGACGAGCCGGAAATGTCAGTTGCGTACGAGATGAAAAGATGCTTGGCTGGGAAATTCCTGGCTCGTGAATTATGCTGCGTTTGTCAGATTTACATCGGAAGCACAGGATTAGCACGTACTCCAATATTGACCGTGTCTGATACACATTCCGTGCTTGTAGCGTTGCTGATCAGAGGAAACTTCAACATCTGGACATATTTGCAATTTGTAGTGTAGCTGACAGGGTCCAGGACGTCTTAGGTCTTTTTTTTTGGACTTCTGCGTCAGTTTTTGGTGCTTCTAACAATCTGAAAAACACTTCTTCCGTTTACACATGAAGCGAGAACATCAAAAGCACGTCCGGAGATGTTTCTCAGCTTCATGTTTAAACGGGAGAAATGCTTTTGAAATTGCTAAAAACATCAAAAACTGAAGCAGAAGTCAAAAAAAACGGTCCTTAGAATGCTCGGTTTGACAATGATCGTTCATGAGGTACGCAGTAATTGGACGATGTGCATGTCATCTTGGTTGGGTCGAGATATTGCAGGACATGCTCTCAAAAGTCAAAAGAACCTCCTATCTGATTACAGAGAGTCCGATGCTGGGAGAATCGGCATCCAATGAAGTTACGGGTACAAGGAATAAGGAATTTCAGATAGCAAGTACCGAATTAACCGACGTGACATTGTATAAGTCCATGCAAATCCACGTCAATTAATTTAGGACGGAGGGAGTAACACATTACACAGGTTGTCCTCAACCAAAAAACGGATTGCCATATCATACAAAAATTCATATAGCAAGACATGGAGCTATAGCCTTTAAGCCTAGTTTGAAGGCACTCATTCCTTTAACCACCATCCCCAACATTCAGAAGAGCCAATTCGAAGGGATACGAAGCACTTTTCCCTGGTGAAGGAGAAAACCAGCGCCAGATCATGTCTTGTGGTGTTGCGAATTTATCTTATCAACCCCTTGTCATCCAGGGGCTTGTCTAGACACAGATGAGATGTAGTAATACTCTAGTCTGTAAACATCGTGTCTAGGCCATTGGATTCCTGGGGATGGCTGCTTCCATTTTCTTCGAATATATCGCAGGCATTTTCTTTCCGTGCCTTGCGCTCTTCAATCACGTCTTCAATTGAGTCCGAGCAGTAGAGCCCCCTCGACTGCCCCTGCGGTTTCTCAGCTACAACAAATTTGTTGCCTTCTCGGCCTCGTTCAGGAAAGCCAGCCCAGACTGCAGAAAGCCATGCAGAAATATAGTCAGGTGATTACAACATTAGTGCAGAACAACTGGACACAAGAACTTCAGCACACAAAACACTAATAAAGTGTTCAGTCAAAGTTTGAAGCGGTAAAATTCTCAAGTAGAAGAAAGAGTCAATAATGTCATCTGTTGTTGTCATAATCTGAGCACTACACTTTAACTTGTTTTACGCTTTGAGGGGTTTGGTGGCTTCCAAGAGGCAAATAGGACCAAACACTACACAAAGCCATGATAAAAGGTGTATGGCCTCTATGTTATATGGGGCCGTCGCTGCCACCACCGCAGCCAAGTCCAGAAGCTGGTTGCAACATTCTAAAAGAGTTCTCCAGATTCTGAGTCTTGGTTTGAGTAGTGCTCTTATTTATGGTGGAATTACTAGTATGGTAAGATTGCTAGCTTCGGTAGTGCTCCAATTGATTTTGGAATCAGTAGTATCCAGTTTGTGGTTTAAAACTTGTACTTCTCTTCCACCACCACTTCTCTCTTGCACCAAAGGGCTTCCTGCCCTAGCCGCAGCACATCCCGATGGGTCCCAAGCACCAAATACCGATCAGTCTCATTCTTCCTCTTCGCTTTCGCTCGCAGAATTCAGAAAGTGGCTTTTTAAAATCATTTATTCTTTTATATTTACAGACATGGCAGTTAGCTGGATGCACCTTTCTTAGGAATCATTACCGTAACTTCGTATTAAGAACCCTTACTGGAACCTAGAAAACTTACCCTAATTAACTAAATTCCACAGTTCAATGCAGTTCAGCCCAGCAACCACAAACTGAGCCATCAAACTATAATACCATATTGCTTCTCAAATATAAATCACATAGCATTGCCAATTTTATGTTCAGAATGCTGTACATATCTTTTAAAGATCAATTCTGAAGCTTCCTTAGGATGCAAATATGTGTTTGTGCTCAAAGGTAAGAAGCATCTCTAACAACAATTAAGGCTTCTGTACAGAGCAAATAAAGGGAAATGCTGCTGGGAACCTACCAACAATTATCGATACCGAAGTTTTTGGTGAGGTCTCATATACAGATACAAAAGCTGAGTTTCTGTTGATTTGAACAAGTTAGATTGCATGCTTGGGTTTACAGTTGATTAAGTTATTCTAAAACAGTTGATCTCTCATCTTTCATAAAAACAAACCATTCCATTGTCTTACCTTCAGAACTAAAAGAAGGTACAAACACATAACTTGGTGCCGTGTCCAACTTTAACACTAACCCATCTGTTTTCTACCTTTTCCACAAATAGTGACCAACTAGGTGATTAGGACAAAAGCCTCAACTGCCAAATAATTACTATGAATAGCTGAAAATCAATAATAGCATCTCCCAAAAAATGGTCCCAGTATGATTTAAAATACTAAGATCGCCTATACAATATCCAGACAGTATAAACTAACAAGGTCTACATATACTACGATTTTAAATTACCACATTTAGTAGCTATCATAGAATCATCTTAAAAGATAAAACGTTAGAAAAAGTATCCCTCTTGCCCTCTCCCTACGCCTATCTGAATACAAAAACCCAGGTAAAAATTCAGTGGTTCCTTGACATTCAGCACATTAATCAAAACAAACTAGCACAAAAAATTCCAAATAGAGCCTTTATAGTATCATCATTATGAAGCTGTACAAATATTGAGCAGCCAAGCCTGCCAAATGCATAGAACTCACCTCTAGATTTGAATTATCTATTATAAAGTCAAAACAATTGCATCAAGATTCACGCATGATACAGGCAAAACTACACATTGGATAATTTGGAGTAATAACACAACAGTCCAGATTATTGATGTAGAGTTAAAGTATTACTCAGAATATTTTGGTCCAAGGAACCAACATACAAATAAATATCCTAAAAGTGTTCAAGTTCTGCATTTTTGTGACATTATTCGACTATTCCTGTGAATCCCATGATTGAAGTATCAATAGAAAGCTCTGGTGAATAAAGCAAGGGAATATGGGCACAAATAGGTCGCAAACATGTAAATCATTTTAGTTTTGGCATCAAGTCAACGCGACAAACTCCTAAATAAGTTGAATTAAACAGTTAACATGCCTTTTTTAAGGATGTTACTAAACTTCTTTGTTCCATGCCTCAACTTATACCTAGAGTAATCTAGCCCAAGAGAACATACTACTATTATTTAGTCTCTCTTTAACATTATGGCTTTTCAATATCATTTCTTTGTTTCCACTTTTGGATGCAGCAGTTATTTGAAAGCATATTCGTCAGATGCAACAACAAGATCTTTACTGGAATTGGCAAGGAATTAAATTACATTCCACATCATTACACATGAGAGCCCAATAACAACAAACTGGCTTGCGTAGCACAGATATGAAAGTCTGGTACTTTGCAGCTTTAGAAAACAATGAAGTTAAACATGCAGCAAAGGAATTTCAATGTGACTATTTTCAGCTTTGCGTACTCCTAGCTCTTGTTCTAATAACATGACCTACATTGTTAAAATCTTATGTTGTTTGAAAGCAGAGAAGGAAAGGAACTTACCCCCAAAGTGGTGGAGAACAATTGATGCTGCAACCGTAACATTGAGTGATGCAGTTCCACCACCATACTGAGCGATATAGACAAAATAGTCGCAGATCTCACACTCTTTTTGTGAGAGTCCTGTACCCTACTAGATGCAACAAAAATACATTAGCAGGATTTAATTAGAATAATGGACAAGCAGATTTTGTGTTTCTTAACAAAAGCATGCAATTAAGTTTTTTTTAGCATGTCCAAAATAACTTAGAAAAGATTAAATGTAACAAGAAAGTTTCAAATAACAGGGGGAAATCCAATTGGACAGTAAAACATGCTAATTTAGAACCATGGGAGCATAGTGAGATCATGTATGTTTAACATTACATAAGGTCTTGACATAATATTCTCATGGCAACTAATCAGATCCAAAGATCTTAAGCTCCAAGGTCCTTGCAAATCATGCCATTAGTTTCTGTCCTGAGGCATGGGCTTAATATCCTTTCTTCATGTCATAGGTGGCTCCGCAGTTAAAGAAATAACTGGGGAACACTATGATTACATCAGACATAGACTTGGTCTGTATAATATCCATTCAGGCCGCAACAGCAAACAGATATGAAAATCCAAAATTTGGTGAGGGGTTAATGAAGACATCATATAAATAATCCCTCCGTCCCATATTAAGTGTCGAAATATTACATGTATCTAGATGTTTTGTAGTTATAGATACATTCCTATTTGGGCAAATTTTAGACACTTAATATGGGACTGAGGGAGTATGTAATAGCCCATAGTAGCATTTCTGTTGCGTTGCACATAAATAATTCAAATAGCATCAGTGATTAACATCTTCATGCTGTCCAGTGTACTATTTTATTGAAGTAATGTCCAATGAATTATCCTATTGTAAGGGAGTTTTTCTTCAAAATTGCACTTGGGTGAAAATAATTATTACAGCACCATGATGTCATCAACAGATAACAGGCGTGGTGCTTGCAGAGTTTACAAAACACAAAGCGTTCGAATGCACAGCCATAACAATAAGTAAGTCCTCCCACATCCAGAATTGCATATGCTGCCTATATGAGTTGAATAACTCCCTCCCATGCTGCCCCCCCCCCCCCCCCCCCCCCACCTCTCTCTCTCTCTTAAAAATTGCATTACCAGCGAAGTTAATTTCACATCAGCACTTGGTAACCGCTGCTTAACTCGTGAGAATGTGACTTGTGACCAACCTCATTGCCAAAGAGGAACGCGGTGCTCCTGCGGAAGGGGCGGGCCGTCACTGGCAGCGCGTCGTCGGTGATCTCGACGCCGCAAATGTCACACCCCCTCTCGTCCTGCAAGCAAGAGGACACATACATGTCAACCGACGGGAAGGGAAGAGAGAGGGGGAGACGGAGAAAGAGGGGGCCGCTAGGGTTTAGGGTTTAAGGTGGGGGTTGGGGATTCGGAGCGAAAAGAGAGAGGGGGCGGTGCCTTGAGGTATGCACGGGCGGTGGCGAGGGACACGAAGTGGCGGAAGCGGAGGTGGGATGTGGACCCGTGGCTGCCGAAGGCGCTGACGTCGCGGCGGCCGACCACCACCACCTCCGCGACGCCGAACGCCGTCGCGCTCCGCGCCAGCGTGCCCACGTTGTGCCGCTTCGCCACGTTGTGCACCACCACCACGCTCTCCACCGCCGCCGTCGCCGCCGCCATGGCCGCCGTCACCTCGTGCTAATTGTCGCTACAAAGAGAGAGGAGAGGAGACGGGAGGAATGGAGCTAGGGTGTCGCGAGCGACGCAAAAGGCGACGGGCAACGTTTCGCCGACATGAGGGCCCCACGATTCGGACGAGTCAGCGACTCAGCGATGGTAATACCAGTGCTTCCGTAGGACCGACCGTAGATGACACAGTCACTGTTCCGTGGGTCCGCGCTCACAGAACTTACACTCCAAATCGCAGTCTGCTCCCGTAGAGAATGTCGTTGTTTTCTCTTTTTCTTTCTGGACAAAACTGGCTTCCAAGAGGTCTATTTTTCTTTTCTGAACGGGGGTGTAAATTACGAGCATACAGATCACAAGCGGAGTCGACTTGGCTCGTTACGCAGGAAGGCGAGCCAAATAAGATACCACCACTCAACATATTAACAACAAACCTAGCAATTTCATGAACAACCGAGTTAACTGTGCAAGGCATAAAACAGAAGTGAATACCTGGATCAAAAGTATCTAATAGGTCTATATGAATAGGCATCAATGTAGTTTGGCCAAATTGAATTCAGCAAAATCTAAATATGTCTCTTGTTTTTAAACTAGTCGTCAACTTCAAAACTAAGCTTGGTGCACTTTATTTCCGAAATCCCCTCTATCGCCGCACGTGTAGTCCCCACCTTCCATATCTCTTTCTCTCCTCCTTGCCTTATCTCTTCACCGATCTCTCTCGCTGTCTCGTGCGTGCTCTACCGTCTCTTTCTCTCTCGACATAGTAGCAACCCACGTTGACTCGACGGATGACGTTAGAGGGCAAGGCGAAGATCGAGCCTCAACGACGACAACAACGAAGGTGAGGAGGTGATGATGGAGGCAAGATAAATTCTAACACCCAAATTTAGGGTTGGAGGGTTAACTGCCGTCCGCCATCGAAGGAGATGACCGGTTCCCATGCTTAGACTATTGGCCCGGGCGGCGAACCGATGGTGGTGGCGGCTGGGGCGTTGTAGCGCGGCGGTTAGACAAGTGTCGACCGACAGGAAACCCGTTGTGTTCACACTAGTCGGAATTGACCGCGTCAGGTTAGGTATGCCCCCTTCATGTCACCAAACCACGCTCAAGTCAGATGGCAACGGGGCCCCGAAACCCATATTCCCATGGGTTTTTACCCCATTAGGGGACGGGTTTGGAACAAATCTAATACCCGTGGGTTTGTTCATGGGTCAAAAGTGAAACCCGGCAGGTTTCATGGGTTCAAACCCGGTCCCGCACTCTCTGAACCCGATAACGGATGAGTTTCACGAAAAATATGATATAGCTCATATACATGGCCCAATTCATCTTATCGTAAAGAAAACCTTAGGTATATAACATGTTTCTAACACTAATTCGCTCTCCAAATCCCTAACCACCATTCTACCAACATTCCGAGTCGCCCACTCCCTCCGCGCTTACTCGCTCTCGCTCAGTCGCTTCCTCCATGGTGCGCCACGCCCACACTCTCTGTGCCGCGTTGTCATTATACTATTTTGTACTGTTAAAACGGGATGTTTTGTGTCATTATGCTGCTGTTTTTCCTGGATTTGTTGTGTATTCTCACGGGTTTGGGTTCCCCGACGGGGCTGAAAAACCTGATGGGGACGGAAACGGAAAAAAATGAAACCCATTAGCGGGGACGGGTTTGGGAACGGGGCTGCGATCAGGGTCACGGGGATGGGTTTGGGCGGGCACTACCCGGCGGGTTTTGTACCCGTTGCCATCCTGACGCTCAAGTGCCTCTTTCCCGTTGCACGCATCTGATCGCACCCTCGCCGCCGTGTCGCTCCAAACTCGCCACCACCGCCACCTGACCTCGCAGTCGGGAGCTGCTGCTAACTCAACCTCGACGCCTACCAGTGCAGGCCCGCTCCACGCCTTCCCAGCCAGCCAGTCTCCCACACTCCACTCAACGCCATAGCGATCGCCGCTCTCTGCTCCGGCACCGACTGCCAGGGCTGATCTGCCATCCATCCGGCCGAGCCGCGCTCCATCCCCGTCGCCCTTCAGACTACCCCCACATTCCAGCCTGCTCTGCTCCGCCGCAGCCAGGCGCACACTGGTCACCAGGGCCTCGTCGAATAAGGCCACGCGGGACCCATGGTCTCCGTGTGTAGCATACAAACTTTGCGACCATTCCTTGCTCCCGCTGATGCTGCTCCAACCAAGAATAGAGTAGCCTGCAAATATTCAGAGACAAGCTTTAAAGATTCAGGTTCTGGGCCAGCAGCACTTGTTGTCAGACAGCTGACAAGGCCACAGCTCTGATTCCCATTCCCTACCGACCTCAGCCAGGAATAAAAAATGTCATGTTGCCCAGTCCAATCTACTAGTACTACTAGACAAACATCCCTAAAAGGATCTAGGCTATTTTCTCGCCTCACAAGAACAGTATACCTGCAGAAAGAAAAGGGAGCTAAGGAGTACCCATCCAACACGGCAGAGGGCAAGGCAAACATGTCCAAACAACCAATTAACCATCCATTATCCATCCACCATCTGAGGCCTGGGGGGGTATGATGTTCACCCAGGTATTATTGTTCAACCGCTCACTCAATTATTCTATCAATCTCCATAAAATTCAAGCTGGGCAATCAAAAAAGGTATAAGGTGCAGGCAAAAAAAGTATCCTCAGCAGCCGGCAGGTCGGGCGCACACCCTGCGCTGGATGTGGGTCCGGCACGACGGGCACTCCTTCATCCCTTGCTTCTCATGGAGGTCGTTGCACTTTGCGCAGACCACCTGGTGGGCGCAGGGGAGGAAGACAACCGACATCTCCTCGCTCAGGCACATGACGCACTCCCGGTCGCGCTGTATGTCGTCGAGATCGAGGTCTTGGGATGCCGCCGCTGCCACCTTGGCCAAAATTTGGGTGTTGCCGATCTTTCTACCCTCAGAGAGACTCAAAGAGCGGATCTTGTCGCTGGGAACACCAGCCTCGTCTAAAGCGTCCATAGATAGCTCCAGCTGTGTTATCTGATGCTCCAGTGCACGGATCTCACTCTTGAATCTTTGCATGTCGTTCTCAGCTTTAAGGTGCAGGAAATTCTCTTCCGACCTCAGTGATGTTTCAATCTGATCCCTCTCTTTCCTCTCTGAGGTCACACGGGCAATTGCCTCAGCCTTCGCAGCCTCTTCTTGCCTCCACCTTACCTGCAAGCATTCAAATCAGAGACAGATTAAAGATAAACATTGGTTCAGATAAGGCGGTAAAGTAGAGGGATGAATGACTGCGCAGAATAAAACAGTAAGGGGTGAGGTGGGGGCAAGCGAACAAAAAAAATGAAACAGAGAGACAGGAATGTGATGCATCGATGATACAAAGCAACCTTAAAATACGTCAACAGCTTTGAAGTACAAACAGCATATATCCTGATGATCACTTAACGACTACACTGGAAAACATGGTATGCACAATCAACTTAACACAAATCTGATGATCATGAAAACCAAGGGAAGCTAACAGAAATTAGTTGCCAGCATGTATGTTCCATTTTTTAATCATCCAGAATAAACTGGCCATATAGTCATACTGGCCAACAAGTCAATGGACCTTATAAAGAAACAATGAGAGTGCAAGTCAAGCTGATTCAGTTGCATTCTAACCAAAGGCACCTTTCCTAGTACCCATCATGGTTTACAAAGCGTCCAGGCGCTTTAAGGCGTTGGGGGGAGGGGCCTCAACGCCTAGGCGCTCAAAGCGCGGCGACGCCTTAGTCAATTTTTGCAAAGCGCTAGGGGAACTAATATGGCAGACATGAGTAGACAAAAAACCTGATTCATATCTTGAATTCCCACGATTTATACCACTGGCGGGGGAGGAGGGGATCTGGCAGGCAGCAGCCTGGCGACGGACTGGCGGAGGAGGATGGGATCTGGTCGGCGGGAGCTCTTCTCTCTCTTTTCCCACGAATTATACCACTGGTGTGTTCCCCTCTCTCTCTCTCCCAACTCGTTTTCCCTCCAATTTCTCTTCCTCTCCCACCGATTTCAGTTTCTCCCACCGATTTCTGAGTTCTGGGCCTTCTGGCTCTGTTTCCCGCTGACGGAGAGGCCGGCGGGGGATCTGGCGGGCTGCGGGCAGCTTTCTGGCGGCGGAGGTGGATGGGCAGGAGCTCCTGGTGTTCCCCTCTCTCCCCCTACTCCAATTTCACTTCCTCTCCCGCCTATGCCTGCCAATTTTGGTTTCTCCCGCCCGATCTCTGTTTCCCGCTCGAGAGCATCCAGAATGGATCGAAGCGGCGATTTCAGCGCCTAGGCGACGCCCCAGGACGCCTACGCGACGCCTCAGGACGCCTTAGTCAGAAATCTAAGGCGAGAACGACGCCTTGACGTCGCCGGGCGCTTCGACGCCTAAGCGTCGACTAGGCGACGCTTTGAAAACCATGGTACCCATCGTGGGCTTAACTGACTACTCTGTTTTAGAAAAATAGAAGCCATTTCCTGTTTTCATTCGCAAGTGGTATCCCATTTCTACTTCCCAGCATATGGAAGACAATAAACATGGGATGATAGGAGGAAAACTTTAATAACATGATCAGTCAAAAAAATCAATAAAAATTTCAGAACTTCATTTAAGTCAATTAACGAGTGATTGATGGCTAGAATTTAAGTGACAAATACAGATGAGATACCGTGTAAAGCTCAAGTAGCTTCTTTCCTGAAAATCATGCATGTAAAAGAACTTGCATGCTATATACAGTATGAAATACTAGATATGCTTAGAGCATTCATAGTATGGCAACCAATTTGGCTACCATATATCATGTCAAATATCTGAACATCCCCAATGGTGTCCGCGAAAAGAGAACATAAAGTAAATAAAAGACCATGAGGCAAAACATAATTGACTACTACAACCATGACCTTTAGTTGTCAAGCTTGCCAAAATAATCAATGGAGAGTTGAATATAAAATGGAAAGACACTACACTGAAAATAGTAAATCGTCCCTCCTATAATAATATCCAAAAGTCCCAATGACACTATAGATTACTTTTCCTTTTTAAGAATCAACCTAACAATTTATTCGCAGTCAACAACTCTAGGCATAGATAGAAATTTCTGAATGAAAATTGTGGATTATATGCCACTTCTAACAGGAACCACATGAAAGACTGGTCTCAAGTCACATGCAGTGGCTTGCATATGTTTCATAAGATATTATTCACTTTCATTTAGAAGATTATGAAGAGGTAAAGCAGTAAGTACCTTCAGTTGCTCTTTCTTCTCTTTAGAAGACTGAAGTTGTTGCTGAACCCGAGATAGTTTGCTCTTTCCAGCTGCAAGCTCCTCTTGCAACAGGGTTCTCTCAGATTCCCAATGCTGGGACCTTTTAAGACTGCTCTCATCCTTCTTTGAAAGCTCAACAAAATTTGCTGCAGACTCAGCCGCATGCCGCTTTGCAGCTTCCATCTGCATCCTAAGTTGTGTATTCTCAGTGATGCGCCTACGACCAGCAGCATCTGCTTTATCCAGCTGTGTGTTTGCTCTAGAGATTGCAGACTCCATCTCTAGAAGCTTCTTCCTAGTGCTCTCTTCCAGACAGTGCCTTTCTTCTTGGAGGCGGTCAGCCTCTTCCTTCTCTTTCCGAAGTGACTGGAGCTCCTCCTTCTCCTTGGCAAGTCGTCGTGTGACCAGCATCACCTTCTCCATAGCCCATTCTGTCCAGTCCCGCATATGTGCTTGCAACTCTTTCTGCCTCTGGACAAGAACCAAAACCATTTCATCCTTCTTTTCTTGTGGAATCCAGACCTTCTGATTCTCATCATATGTGAAGTTAATTTTGCTGCTAGGGTCTACAGCTTCAGTCTTAGAATCCTGATTCAAAGATGGAGCAGAAACATCGCTTGAGGATGGTAAAGGCAACGGCAGCGACAATGACAATTCTGTGCTAGCAGTTGATGCTGAGTCAGTGCTACTGGTTGTCTTGGTATCAAATGATGGAAGGGGAGCAATGGTACCGGTGGCAGTAAAAGAAAGGTCACCCGAATATTCTGACCCTGTCATGCCAGTAGCAAACCCTTTGCCAACTTTTACTGGGCCCTTCAAGCTACTAGTAGTAGCATCTGCAAATGGCCTGCACTTCCTCTCTAGTGCTGCAATCCCAGAAGAGCTATGCTTGCCGGACCTAAGAGACCCTTTAGAGCCCAATGCTCGGGAATTCTTATCAAAGCTCATCAATTTCTGCCGGTGCAAGGAATCCCTCTTAGAGCTCCCCCTCTTGCTAGAGAATGGCTTATCATCCTTCACAGATTGTGTCGCAGCAGCAACAAATGGTTGATCCTCTGAATGATCAGGCATAGCAACCGGGTGTTCTTTATGCTTAAGATTTGGTGACAAAGGATGCATCTTGCCGGAGATAGATGGCTTGCCACTTGGCATATTCAGGCTTGCCGGTGGAACTGGTGTAAGTTTCCCACGGAATGTAACACCTGTCTGTGGGTTGGTAATTTTAACCGATACATCAGAACTTGGGCCAGGTTCATGGTTCCCCACAACTGGTTGTGCAACAACTTGAGCACCCACCGGAGGCAGAGAAGCAGAGCTATAGTCCATGGCACAGGCATGGGCTACATTCATATCTGACATGAGCAGGCAGAACATAGCGTCGCCTGTGGTGTAAAACGGCTGGGCCTCATTGACCACAGCAACCAAGCTACCAAGCACAGCCTTCTCAATCTTCCTCATGTCCTCGAGGGAGGACCCATCCATCGGTAGCATATCCCCCTCGCTCTTGAGCACCTCAACCGCGGCCTCACTGAACCCCGCAAGGCTCTCCCTCCAGGTGTACTGAGCGGCTGCACGCACAACAGCAGCCCGAGCTCCAGCCTCTGAGTAGCCCATTGAGATGATCACACTGACGGCATTGTCGAAGGTGGTGTCCAGGCACTTCAGAAGGATCTCCTCCAGCTGGGCCTCATTCGGGTCACTCCAATTCACATGCCGCTGGCACTCCAACAGCTCCTCTGCCGTAGCATGGACGGCTTTGCAGCCGTCACAAGCGCTCGGGGTGAAGTCTAGATTGGCACCCTCAGAGGCTGTGGCGTAAGCCGCCATGGCGGCCTTCTCAGGCGACATGAACTCGAACCCCACGCAGTCCGTCGTCAGTGGGTACTCCAGTCCGAAGGGCCCCAACTCACCGGACGGCGGCTCGGCTCGATACTTGCGCTTGTTCCGGCTGGCCGCCTTCTCCTGCGATGCCGAAGCTGACCCTGACGCCGCCTCCTGGGTCGCGACACTAGACATGAGGAAAGCCGCTCCTTCTGTTCAAAAATCGACTAATTCACCAACAGAAACCACACCAGAAAATCTCAACAGCCTAAAAAAACAAACAGAAATCCTCCAGAGAGGGAACGGGGTGGGACTGACCTTGTTCCTGGGCGCCGAATCGACGGAAGAACCCTGGGTTAATGGGAGAAAAACACTGAGTGAATCAGGAAAGCTCGCAACGAATCATGAACCGGAAAAAAATACTCCCACACAAGCGCCTAGTTCCAGGATCAGATGGGGCGGGGCGAGCTTCCTTGATCTGATCGGGCGCGGGCGGAGGCGGGACTGGGCGGACGGATCGAGGCACGTACCAGGTTGGATCGACCGGGATCGAAGCGGCGGGGGCGGCTGGTGATCAGAGGAGTGGAGAAGGGAGACTACGGCGGGCGTATGTATGGTGTATATAGAGGAAGAGGGGAGAAGAGAAGAGGGGAAGGAGAAGGAGATTAGAGAACAGGGCGAGGAAGGCGTCTGCTCAACCTGTGGCCCGGGTAGAACCGTAGAACGCCTCCTCTTCACCTTCTTCCTTCCTGGGTACCAGCAATTTTTTCCTCTTTCCGTTTCTACTTTTCATTTGCTACATGCCAGATTTCCAACCAGACGTCGAACGAATTTTTCCTCTTCAATTTTCTTACTACTAGACTAGATGCCAAGCTTCCAACTATAGCTGTTTGCTTACGTATGTGAGGAAATTTGGGACCACCGTGTCTTCGAGATGCAGCCCTATTGATGCAGACGCACCGGCGACGGCGCTGCCCCGACAGCAGCTCCCTAGGTCGCGTGTCGAAAAGGACAATGGAGGGGTTCGCCTTCAACCGTGCCGGCGGCTTCGTGGCCTTCCCCTTCTGCTTGAAAATCGAGGACAAGGACCTCTCCCTCTCCATTGCTGCCTCACGGCCGTCACCCGAATCCTCGTCGTTCTCCATCACGAGAACGGGAGCGTGGGCGCGTGATGGTGCTGGTCCGCTGGATCTGGATGTGCGTGGAGCTTGACAAGCGGCGGCGGCAGCTAGGGCAGAGGAGGACCGAGGCGAGAGGAGGAATATATAAGAGATAGAGAGGGGATCGTGTCGCGTTTAGGGTTTACCTAATCGAATCGGGCCGTCATTACACTGGGCCGAAATTTTGTGGGGTTTCTCAGGCTGTAAATTTTTCGAGCTTTCTTTGGCAATCCGAGCTGAGCTAGGCTCGACTCGGAAAAAAAAAACGAGCCCATTTAAGCAGCTCGGCCCAGGCTGTGCAATATGGAGGGCCAAGCCCGAACCCGACCGAGCCGAGCTTGAGCTCAAAAGCTCGGCCCGAACGCCTAGGTCGACTGGGGGGGATCAACGATGGCGATGGCTGATGAGGCGAATCGGTCGATGGCGGTCCGAGTCTTTGGGAGGAAGTTAGGGTTGGTTGGTGTGAGCATGGTGAGTCGTTGGCAATGCCGTCTAGGGTTAGCTATGGTGGTTGCATGGTTTGCGGGGAGAGTGAGACTCGATGGCCTCAAGATGTTCCATGGTCGAAGCGCAAACTAGTGTGCCACTCATAGGTGGTTCGATTGTCTAGAGAATGGAGTTTGATATGGGAAGGTTTCTTTTATGGATTTGTTGAGGCGTCTAGGGTTAACAATTAATATTGCATGGTTCAACAAGGGGTGGGATTTGTTGATCTACAGTAGGTAGGTTTCTCAGGTGCTATGAGTAGTGGCAACACTAGACGACGTCCCATATAGGTAAGTTCTTCAGGTGTTTATGAGCAACCGATGCATGGCTTGGCAGGAAAATAGAACTCACGTTTTACTAGATATAAAAGGATGGTTTCTTTTAGGCACTAACTGAACAAAAAGAAAAGGCATGTCATGTTTCATATTGCTCATGATGGAACATGTCGTGAACAAAAAAAAAACCATGTCGTGTTTCATATTGCTCATGGATGGAACATGTCATGTACCTATTTTGTACTACAAAGATCGCTATAATTTAACTCTATGGGTACACACTAGCCACCGCATCACACCACCCGACCAGGTTTGATTTGCAATGCCAAGTTAACATGATGCGTCATTAACCAATATATCATTACCCAAAATAACCCTGTCAATTTTAGTATTCACGGATCGGTCAGTCACGTTAGCTGACATGGGTTGAACTGCCATTGTAGCCCCTTCGGTGTACAATACGGGTCACCATCTCTAAGGTCATTTTTGGCATGCATATATAAAGAATAAAATGAACGAATGCAATCAATACCATCCATATATTTACAATCCTTTAAGGAGAAATATCTTTGAAGATATATTATTGAATGAATGAGTCCAACTAATACTATCCATATCTTTACAGTCCTTTAAGGAATACGCAGTACTCTCTCCATTCCTTTGGAATAGCATTGCATTTCAAGTGAGACGAATAAAAATTAGACGCTAGGGTGAAAATCCCAGTCGTTCGGGTTGTACAAGATTTATTTCCTCCAACCCAAAAGCTAACATTGATGCTAAACTTGGAGTCAAGTGCTTAAGTTATTTCTAAGTGATTTTTAATTGTCTATGGTTCTCTATAAATTAGCCCTTTTTTAGGGGAATCTCTATCAATTAGCCGCTTCGTTTTTTTTGAGAGAGAGAATGAGCCGCTTCGTATTGGAGGCCATGACGCTTACTTGGGCTACATTTTTTTAGGGCTCTTACTTGGGCTAGATAATCAGCATTCTTGGCAATATCTGCCAGCCCAGCTCACCCATGCTTATATCCTTGAAAGCCCCCACGGCCCACGGCCCACGCCGTCCCGCCAGTGCGATCCAGACCGTGAGGACGCCACCGTCCGTTGTCGACATGGGGCTGGGCCCACACGACAGCGAGAGCGTGACTTCGTATCGCGGCGCCCCGTTTCTCACATCACCGTAGAAAAAGTCTTCTCCTACCCGCGCGGCCAGCGGACACCTGTCAGATCCGCGACCCCACGCGACAGCCAGATAAATCGGAAACGCACAGAGAGAGAAAGAGAGAGAGAAACCAATTCAGTTCAAATCTCTATCTCTCTCTCTTCCTGCCTTTGTGGACCTCCTCACGAGCCCAAGCAGAGCAGAGGCGCCTTTCCTCCTCCTTCCTCGTCCTCCTCGCCACGGAAGAACCGCTCCACGCCGACGAGGTACGATCCCAAACCCACATCGAGTTTCTAGTTACGGAGTTACCTGTTTCGATTTACGTGCGCGACTTCGCAATTCCGAGCTGGAACTGTCCGTTCCTATACATGTTCTTCAATTTGCTTGCTCTTGCTTGATCCGTGGGCTCCAATTGGTTCGTTCGAGGTCGCGATGGCCGATTTGCGGCGGAATTCGGTTTTCTTAGTTGTTATTCGCCGCGAGCTGGGGGTGCTGGGGCGGAATTTGATTTGGCCGGGACGGGAGGTGGGAAATGGGGCTCGTTGTGGGGATCGGATTATGCCGAATTGCGAAGCCGCCGATGGTTGGTGTGCTCCCTGAGTGGATCTGGCGGTGTAATTGGTCGAGGGTGCCGAATTGGGATTTGGAATGCCTGCGCTGCGTTGCTTGTTACATGATGTTCGTTGCTGATTGGCTAAGTTGCGCTTCAGGGTCAGGTAGTCAGATTGTTGGAGGTGTTGATCACTTAATTGAAGTGTGGTAATGCATTGACATTAATTGATTGACGGGGGCACCATCCGTGTAACTACGTTTATTTGTTTTCAAAAGCAAAAGGTTAGTGAGATTGCAATATGATATTACTTGTTGCTGAATTGGGGAAGGTACAGTGGAGATGGGAGCATGAAAGGCTGTATTGCCTTTTTAAGGGGAATTATTGATGTCAGGTTGGTTTCCCCCGTGTCACCTAACAGTTCTCTTTGTGTCGCTAGGGTAGTTGGGATCGACATGATGTGCATGTTTGAAAAGGACATGTTAAAAACATTGTCCTTATCACGCAAAAGAAAATACACTGAGATTTTATATTTATTTTTATCTCGCAGAAAAATTTGTCTCTGTCGCCATGAATGATGACATCTCCCAGTAGTTATACCCACCATGTATATGTCCCTCTAGAAATAAACTTTTCTTTGCTAAATCCCACTGATAGTACATACGCCCCACAAACTTTCATGGTAAACATGTTTAATTGACTCCTGTTAATCGCAGAAAGAAAAAGAAATATCTCGAATACAACTTCTAGATAGTACTTAGTGGCCTTTGAAACTTTCGCCGTCTCGGCGCTTCTTCTAATGAAAATGACACGCACTTAGGTGCGGGTTCGAGAAAAAAGAAAAAAATAGTACTCCCTCCGTCCCATAATTCTTGTCGAAATATTACATGTATCTAGACGCTTTTTAAGAATAGATACATCCATTTTGGGCAAATTTGAGACAAGAATTATGGAACGGAGGGAGATGTACTTATAAGTCATCTTTTTAACTTTCCGGGTTTTTTAATACTTCTGTTGGTTGTATTCATATGAGTCCGCATAATGGAACATACTGTACAGGTTGTATACATAACAAATATGAAAAGTTTACCTAACAAAAACAAATTCGAAAAGTTCTACAAGAAAGGCACAACACATTTCCTTATTTCTCAGCAGCCCTCCCGTATCATATACTCCGTAGTATATACTCCACAGAAATTTATGGATAAATTATTGCCATTCTAATTCTATATTTTCAGTTTCAAACAATGAAAATAAGTCGTCATTTAGTGTTATGATGCTGGTGGAAATGAGAAGATTGGTGTTGTACACTTGTACTACTATTTGCATTTACTCATGGTACTGTGAGGATTCATTACTTCTTTTCTTGATGTAGATATTCTCATCATTTGGGCTAAGGATTTATAGAGGTGTGCAGCCTGTTCTTGTTTCAACCGTCTCTCAGATTCGGATATAACTAATTGAGTTGGAAATAAAGAAAGGCGACCTCTTGGTAAGTGCTAAATCTTGGTTTTTGTACTGTCACTTTTTGTTCAAGTATGACCGACTGCCTCTCCAGTTGTTTCGTGCATTTTGTTGTCTAGAGGTGCTGGCTGTTGTCAGGACCCATATTTGTGATGTTTGCCACTTGGCAACTTCAAACAATCTGCAGTCCCAAAATAGACTTAAAACATTGCAGGCAATATGAATGAAGTAGCCCTTTGAAACATGAACAGTACATTTGAATGTTTGCATGGTTGCTTACCTTCTTAGCATCATCGTATGCGATTTTCTCCAAGTGGGGAATGTCTGAAAATCCATGCCACCAGAATAAGGATAGTTCCTATTTCTATTTTTCCTTTATCTTTTGTAGGTTGGGCTTTGAGAAATTGTAGCTCGAGTGATATTTTAAAGATAGTCGGACATGTAAATTGAGTACTGCGTAGTTCTGAATTGAGTGGCATTTTAAAGTTGCTCTTAAGATTTTTGTTGTTGTTAAATAGTAATATTGAAGGGAACACTTGGAGACATGGTAATTGAAGTCGATTTTGGTTTTGGTTGGCCTAATAGCTGCATTTTCTTGTGCTGTTAAATGAGCATTTATCATTTGTTTTCTTAATGGTGGAGTATAGCTATCTTTAAATTTATAGATACATTCCTAGTAGTTACACTTGTTAACAACTAGATCATTATGTTAAAGGAGACACCAAATGCAAATGAGTTAGATATTGATAGTGCAACTGCAATATGAGAAAAGTGCAATATCAGGCCAACCGAGCCTAGGCGGCGATAACCCTTTGAGCTTATGTCTCACCCTGAGATCTCATTTGGTTCTGATTCTGAACTGTGCCATGTGGTACCTTCATTTCTGTAGTTGACTTGATATTACTCATCGCCAAGAGGAAGAAGTGTTGCCCTTTTCTTTTGATCCTTTTCCCAATCACTATGCCTTTTCTTTCTTGCCGTTAGGCAGTTCATTCTTTTTTTGAGGAAACACAGTACAGACGCAGACGAGCACCTCCGAGAGACTGGTCCGGCACATCATCTTGAGATTGATTAAGTCACCACACGCGTCTCGTAGTTGACAGCTACGTCAGTCCCACTGAAAGCACAACGCCGGTTAGTTTCTGAAATAAATCTAAGGAAATGCGAGCACCCACGTCAAGTCGGAGACTTGAACCTGGGTGGGCTGGTTCCACCCAAGGAACCAACCACCTGAGTTAGGCTCAGTTCGCAGGCAGTTCATTTTTTTAGTGCTTACCAGTCAGACAAAGCACTCACTTGATCTCAAATTTTGGGTTTTATGATTCTATCTGTTTATGGGACGGGGCCAAGGGACAACCTGTGACATCCACTTGTCCATGCACTCACAGTCATCTATTAGCAGTCCATTAAAACGGTTATGCTGAACTGCATTATCCACATCATCCGTTACTAGTAGAGTTGGACTAAAGAAGGATACAGTACTGCTTAACCTGTACCATCAAACCTTAAGATTGTCCCACTGGCAAAAGAGGATCAACATGCTGCGTTCCTGAAGCATGAGCTATGAAAGTTCCTTGTTAAGTTCATTCATATGCTCTGTTTGTTGAACGGGAAAGTATCATCGTTCCAGGGAATGTTAGGCAACACGCCAACACGGCAGCTGGAAAAACTGATGTTCCTGAGCGAGCACTTGGCAGTTCGACACATTCCTCTTCGATCTTTTAAGCTATCCACACATTTTCAGTACTTCTGCTGGATACAGAACTCATCCAGTGCATCAGTCAGCCGTGCCTCAGAAAAACCGGTGAATCTCTGGATGGTTAGGTAAGCTGTTCGTTGTCAGGATACACATCGTGGGCTGCTTCTTGTCTGTTCTTTTCTCCTTTTTGACAGTCTCGTTCCAAGATCAGTTCGTTATCTGAACCAACGGTATCACATTCTCGGTGTGCTGACACAGCAGAGGGGCAAGCCGGTTCCAGATTCGCGGTCCCTTCTCCCTGTACTCCGGTCCAGTCTGTTCAGACTTCAGATCCTTTCTTCCCCCTCTCCTGTCAAAGTCGGTTCAGACTTCAGACTATGCTACACACACACGGAAAGAGAAAAGCTTGATACATTTTTGTTGCCGGTCGAAACTGCACACACAACCCAGCCTCCTCTTATCCGGTGGAGCCTGAAGCATGTGACCAAAGGAAAGGTGAAGTGGAACCGCTCTGAAAATCCGAGCTGGATCCATGATATATCGTACCCGGTTCCGTGCATTGGAGGAGAACATGAGACGAGATGAGATGCGATGTTGTTATTCCTTAGGGGAGAGGACTTGCTCCCACAAGCTAACGCGTCAGCCCCTTTTTTCGGTGGCATGTGCCGCTGAGATTAGAAGGCATCGTTGGGTTTTCCTTTCTTGGTTGATTAAAAATGGGTAGATCAAGAACGCCGGTTCAGGTTCATGGGACGAAAGTAAACCCACCGTACATTTGGACTTGGATAATGTTAGTGTTGGTCTAAATCGGTTTAAGGTTTTTGCTGCTAGTGGTGATTCTGGCGGGGATTTCAAGGCTTGCTTTACGTGATCTTTGTAGTGCCGTACATGCTTGCTCGGATTAAGAGCTTAAGGCTCGCATTTGGCACGCTTTAGGTTGCTTACTGACTGATACCAAGCCGGTCTCCTGAGAACAAAGCTTGAAAGCAACTCCTACCTGTTTTGAGCTGGACTTCGCCACGATATCCGTCAGCGTTTTGTTTGCATCCTATTTATGTGGTACTTTACCCTATATACGTCATCCCGTATGTTGCTTTACTTCATGAGTATTACTGTACAATCTTTCTGCAAAGAAAACTTTACTGTGTTGTGTTTAATTAGCACAAAATGGTTAAAGTCTTACAACCAACCAATTGCTCATGCATTCCAACCAAATGCTCATAGCCTCACACCAACCGAAAAAGAAAAGTTGCCCGCTCAATTGGAACACAAGATTATACTCCTGTATAAGAAGACTGCTAGATTGCTGCCAAAATAAAAGAATGAGAGTGGATTTTGTGCCCTTGGATGCGTGCTTATCGGGTTGATTTGAAGTAACCAAAACATACATAAGTCTATAAAAAAAAGTTTTAATTGTTAATGCTACTCACTCCGTGCCATAAAGGTTGGCACGGATTTGAGTAGAATTGTACCATGTATTAACCGCAAAATAAATAAATTATATGAGTACTTGGGTATCTATTTGCGTCCTAAATGGAGAAAAGAGAGAAGGAAACAAGGGTCTTTTTCATCAGGCGCATCATTGTTGTCCGCCGTGTGTGCAGTTTACACGTGCATGAGCATGATCAATCCAAGCAGCTTCCATATGACGTACTCCACAACAAAGCTACACGTACATACATGGGGCCTGATCACCTGAGGTAGACACGGTTGTCCGTAGTACGGTTCGTCGACATACACATAAAAGTACAAAACACAGGGCATCTGCATGATTGCAGCGTCGTCTGAGCCGAGTTAGACTAATTTCTTGTGTCAATGCCGTGTCGGGGGCATCCCTACACGCATCGATCCTCCTCCACATTTTTAAGGCACCGCCCCCCGGTTCCAAATTACTTGGCTGCTTCTTATGTCTTCTCGATTCCCCCATGCCATGTGTGGGTTCTCGTGGCGCGCACATGCTTCACGGAGACGAAAAGCAGCGTCAGCGTCAGCTTCGGTGCTAAGCGGAGAAATATGTATTTAACCTTCGTTGATTATTAATTCACCTTGTAAACTCGCAGTAGTAACAGAGTACTAGTATATCTACATTGTTGATTTCGACTTGGAAATTCGGCTAACCATACTGAAATGGTACAATATTAAATCTTGTAGGAGATCAAGGAGCAGTGTTGTAGTGAGATTGACAAAGGAAGCATCCAGATTTGGATCGTCTCGTTAACAATTCCTTGCAGCGTAAGCCGCGCGGCGCCAAGAATTTACAGAGTTTGTTTTGTTGCTCCTGTCCAGTCTCCACCACCCAACCACCTCTGTCTCTCTCCCTTCCACTAGCCCCCACTTCCCCTGTCTCCCTCTGTTTCTCTATAAAACCCAACACACGCCCTGGCGCCAGCGATGTCATCACCATCGTCCCCACGAGCGGAGGGGAGCCAAGGAGCCGCCGGCGGCGGCGGAGGCGAAGCGAAGGAGAGCTACTGCGGGTTCTGCGAGATGACGAAGCAGCACGCGGCGGGGTGCGCGCGGCGGCTGCCGAAGCGGATCATCCTGGTGCGGCACGGCGAGAGCCAGGGGAACCTCGACATGTCGGCCTACTCCACCACGCCCGACTACCGCATCCCGCTCACCCCGCGCGGCGTCGAGCAGGCGCGCGCCGCCGGGAAGGGCATCCTCGACGTGGTCTCGACTTCCGCCGCCGAGGCGAGCCCGGACCCCAACTGGAAGGTCTACTTCTACGTCTCCCCCTACGAGCGCACCCGCGCCACGCTGCGCGAGATCGGCGCCGCCTTCCCCAAGGACCGCGTCATCGGCGCCCGCGAGGAGTGCCGCGTCCGGGAGCAGGATTTCGGCAACTTCCAGGTCGAGGAGCGGATGCGAGCCGTCAAGGAGACCCGCGAGCGCTTCGGCCGCTTCTTCTTCCGCTTCCCCGAGGGCGAGTCCGCCGCCGACGTCTTCGACCGCGTCGCCAGTAAGTAATTAATTTAATCCGCCCTCCACATTCCCCTTCGATTTCGATTCGATTGGATCGTCTTCTTCGCCGCGCATCCAATCCATGGTGGTGTCTCTGACTGATGAATCGGCGAATTGGGTGGGGAATGCAGGTTTCATGGAGTCGCTGTGGAGGGACATCGACAACGGGAGGCTGGACCAGAGCACGGGGTGCGAGATCAACCTGGTGATCGTCTCGCACGGGCTCACCTCGCGGGTCTTCATGATGAAGTGGTTCAAGTGGACGGTGGAGCAGTTCGAGCGCCTCAACAACTTCGAGAACTGCGAGTTCAGGGTCATGCAGCTCGGCCCCGGCGGCGAGTACAGCCTCCTCATGCACCACACCAAGGAGGAGCTCGAGCGATGGGGCCTCTCGCCGGAGATGATCACCGACCAGCAGTGGCGCGCCGCCGCCAACCGCCGCAGCTGGGCCGAGGAGTGCGGCTCCTTTATCGCCACCTTCTTCGACAACTGGGACGATACGCCGCCCGAGGAAGATGACGGCTGCAACGGCGACGACTGCCGCCAGGAAGAAGACGATGGCAAGGACAAGTTGCTCGAGTAACCCCGATCAACTCGCCCTGCCCTTTCTTTAACCTTATTGGAGTTTCTTCGAATTCGATGCTGCTGCACACCTTGTTCGTTCCTCGACGACCGGAAGGATTCAGACGACGAGATTCGCAAGATCAAGCTGCCAAAGTGTCCCAACTGACTTGCTCTTCCATTAGTTTGGCCAAAGTTCTTCAGAATTGATACTGCTAGTGCTTTTCGCCATGGATGGATGTAGCCATTGCTGGTTTGTTTTTCTTCAATTTGCAACCTGTTCATAGTAGCTAGAAATTCAGATACAATTGGGGAAATGCAGTAGAGGGTACTCTGATTGAGAGCACTTGGAGAATGATTTGGGGACATTGAGGTTTTCGTTTCCATTTCGTCCTCATTTCCAAGTTTGTTTTGACTATGCTGATACATGGTTGAATTTACAACCTGTTTTTAGTAGTTCTTGTTCACTTGTTCATAGAGCTAGACATTTGGATGTGATTTGGGGAAATGCAGAACAGAAGGTACTCTGCTTTGGAGCAGATACTTGAGAATAATATAACTGGAGTTTCTCATATTAATTTTGTCATTTGGATGTGATTTTTTGTTTACTCGGGAACCTATTTATTGAGTATAATTTAGGAAATACAGGAGAGGGCGCTCAGCCTTGGAACAGAGCATTGTCGAATGCTAAGCCTGGAGGCTTTATTGGTTCTATATTCGTTCTTATTTGCCAAGTTTATCTCTTCTGTGGTAATGGTCTAATGGGGGTTCTCTTTTAGCTGAAGATGGGTGGTTCCTTTCCTTTACGGTTCATTTGAACCAAAATTTATCAAAGATTATTCTTGCAATGACAAACGGCGAATATTATTAGCTTGAGATGATTCTTTACATTTTTCTTTATCTAACAAGTAACAACTATAGTCCTTTTCTACATTTTTCTTCATCCTTTCTTGTTGAAGAAGATTTTTCTGTTTTTTTTAATATATATCCTTTCTGAGGATGCGATAAGATTAATCTATGGATTTTTTTTTGTTTGGTAGTTTCCGACTTTCCATTCACATGCAAAGAGTACTAGCATCTGAGCAGCGAAAAGGATTCGTTTATCTAATCATTTTGCAGTATTCACGTGCAAAGATTCTTCTCTTGTTGGCTAGCACACATTTTCAGCTTACACGTTTCGTGCACTGCACGTGGATCTATTTTTCTCGTCCAAGTATCCCACAGTAGATCGTGTATCCACATCTCAATCTTAGGCAAGTATGTTGCATGTGTCTGTACATTCAGGGAAAGTAGCTGAAGAAATTGTTGGAATTCCACGACAATACTGTGGATTCAATTTTAGCTGAAGAAATTGTTGGAATTCCACGACAATACTGTGGATTCAATTTTAGCTGAAGAAATTGTTGGAATTCCACGACAATACTGTGGATTCAATTTTAGTTGACCCCTTCAACTAATAACAGGATTGCAGGAAATGTTCAGAGTGGCATTGTTACATGAAACATTCCAGCTCGATTCTATCTGTGAACTGTCGCTGCGCGGTTCTGGATCCTCAAATGTACGGTCCGAGGGCCTAGAATCTTACGATGCAGACCCTCTGACTTGGTGCCTTGTGACTTTGAGCCACTGGCATGTAAGGCCCACAGCTGGATGGCCCACCTTCAAGTAACCAAAGTCATAAGACCGTTGAACTGAGAGACACATTGAAGATTAGTATGATCTTAGTTCATTAGCTTACGTTGGTGAAGGAACATGCTGAAAGCCTGAAACTACCGGTGACTCACTGAAAACTATGTTGAGACAGGGGTCCTATTCAAACGAAAGGAGTTGACTTGCCCGAAAAAGTGCTCAGTAGCTGTTTTTTTAACTATTAGTATCTTTTTTTTTTAAAGACAAGCAGTTGCTTTGAATTTCCACACGATTATGTTGCAAAGGACGCTGAGATGAATTAACTATAACACTTACACACAAGGAGGTCTTTGTATTACTAAAACATGGACCCATCCTGCCCACGGTACAACAGGTCCAGTAGGAAATGGGTACAATGAGCCTCTTTCTCTCGCGCTGGACCTCAACCTCTCCAAATGTTTTGTCACTTTCGGATATTGTGGCAAGAAAGAAGTTGTTTGAGGAGGTGTTTTTAGTCATGAAAAAAGATGGTGCTCATACTTGATCTTTCAGATGAGATGGGGGTGTAAAAGGCAGCGACTTTAGTTCGACTTGAAAGGAGGCTATGGACAGCTTGTAAGGGAAAATGGCCATTTTCACATCAGTCCATGGAAGAGTAACCATCTTCACGTCGGTCCGGGTTTTTTGAACGGAGAGGATTATCCGCTTATGGGCTGGCCGGATGCATCAAATGGCTGAACACGACACGAGTGTGTGAAGTTGGGACTTTGACGCTAACAGTAACCTAGCAAATTTAACATGAAATTGAAGTAGCGTTTTCATTTCAGAACAGTTTAACAATCACATATAAACAAAAAAAATCGGACACCTCCAAAAAAGGCAGAATTTTAAAATATGCAAGTTTAGAAAATCGGCTGGAAGATATGAATATAATATAAACAAGTGAATTATAGGGGATGGGATTTGGGGAACCTGTCGAAGAGATTTTATATTTGGGAGAGGCAAATGGGATAGGGGATCCCATATAAAGGATTTATGGTTTTCACCACTTTCGGTAGCCTGAACTTACTCTTATAGGAGTATCTTTTAGAGAGCTAAAATTTAGAAGTCCAAAATTTGAAAACTAAAAGCAGTTGACCATTGCTAAGAGTTGTTACTAAGATAAAAAAGCTAGAAATTCATGTGAGCGGGCAAGACACACAAATTATGTTTTTAGTAACGAAGAATCTCTCTAATAAGTATGTGCTTGATACTTTTTCTTTAGAAACATAGTATGAACATAGAAGTTCACAAATACACGTGCACACTCACACGTATGAAATGTGAACGCACACACGCACATCCTACCTCTATGAGCACCTCCGAGAGAGTGAGCTGACAGATGTTGTGAGATTGAGGAAGCCTGTGCTGCGTGGGGTGATGCCCTTACCAATGTTCGTTCAGTGACTGATGGAGCTATTGCGGCGTTTAAACACTTGTATGGCGAGAGTGTTTGTAAATGTCCCTATCCCTTGCTGCATGTTTTGTGCACTTTTTTAATCTCCTGAAGACAGAGAGCAAGGAAAGGAAGAAAAGGGCCCGTATGTATTTTCATGTATTCTCTCCGTCCAACAAATGATGTCTCAAGTTTGACCAAATTTGAATGCATCTATACAATAAGCCATGTCTTGATACATCCAAATTTTAACAAACTTGAGACATCTTTTGTTGGATGGAGGGAGTGATTTTTATTTGTTATTGGTCGTTCTGTCCTCCTTGATAATTATGAAATAAGAGATACTTTTGGTTTTTTTTCTCAAAGAACAAAAAAAGGAAAAATAGAATTTCAGAAGGTTAAAGAAAAAGAGGAGTTAAAAGTCTTCGGCGCAAAACTAGTAGCCCAATCTATATAGCTTACTGGGCTCTTACGTGACAAACATCATTAATGTCCAGCATCCAAACCAAGCATCTAAAACAAATTTCCTCTCTCTGGAAGATGCCTGTTCCGGCAAAGTCGAAGGTATTTGCATGGCGCCTTGCTAAGAATTCGATTCCTACTGAAGTAGTTCGACATCGAAGAAATATGGCAGACTCTGCTCTGTGCCCGATCTGTCATGCAGCGGAGGACAATTGGCGGCATGCTTTGATAGATTGCACGATGGCAAAATGTGTTTGGGCATTGTTGGATGAGGAGCTGACAGAGCATGTTATTCAAAACTCCTTCACTGATGCGAAGCCATGGCTGTTCCTGCTTATGGAGTCGATGCCCGCGGCAGAATTTGCAATTATCTTGACCACTCTCTGGGCAGTTTGGTGGGCCCGAAGAAAGGCCATCCATGAAGAGAAAATTCCAAAGCCCCTTGTCTACTTTTGCTTTTATTCAGCGTTTCCTGGAGGACTTGTCCTTGACTCATGATGTTCTCGATGTTGATCCTAAGCAGCTGGAACAGAAGAGGTTAGCAGGGCGAGCGCGTGGGATCCATCGCTGGATTCCTCCTCCTCCAGGACTCATCAAGATTAATGTAGATGCTGGTATCTCTCGATCGGGTGCAGGAGGTGCCATCGTGGCAGTCTGCCGAGATGAAGCGGGGCTTTTTCTTGGGGCTTCGGCGGTTACTGTTCCAGGCTTGACGGACCCAACGGTGCTCGAAGCAATGGCGTATGATGAGGCTGTATCTTTGGCTGCGGACCTGAACCTAACTAAGGTGTGTGTCGCGTCGGGTTATCAAGAGCCTTCGGACAGAGGACCTGTGCTACTACGCTGCGATTATCAAGGACATTGGGACAAGAAAGGAACGTTTTCAGGAGGTGGCGTTTGTTCGTGAAATTAGATCCTTTAATTTTGATGCTCATAATTTAGCTACAGCGGCTTTTCCGCTCTCGTTTGGCCGTCGCATTTGGCTTTTAGATATCCTGAATATTGCCTGTATTACTTGGCACGCGAGAGTTGAATAAAGTTGGCCTTTTCCCCTAAAAAAACAAATTTAACCCCTCTAAAAAAAATTAACCTGAATAAAATCCATCGTCCCCTCCCAAAAGAAATCCATCTTAACAAATCAACAACCGAAGTCACAAAAACGCATGGAGCCCCGCGACCGCGGCCGGAGTGAGCGCCTGGAAGAGGACCGCGTCAGTGGCCTCCCCGACGAGCTGCTGCACGAAATCCTCCGCCGCCTCCAGTCGTCCCCCGCCGCCGCGCGCACGAGCGCGCTCTCCCGCCGCTGGCGCCGCGTCTGGGCCAGCGTCCCAGATCTCGTCCTGGGCGACGACCTGCAGATCCATCACGGGGCCTCCTTCCTCGACGCCGTCGACGGCGCCCTTGACTCCTACGCCGCCGCCGCCGATCCGTCCTCCCACCTCCACGGCCTCGAGATCACCGTGCCCTTCGCCGGAATCCACGTCGACGTCCCGGCACGCCGCGTCGCGCCGTGGCTGCGTTTCGCCGCGCGGTGCCGCGCGGTTGCGCTCCACCTCCGCATCAATTCCTGCCCGATTCCGCCATGGGCGCGCGAGGAGCTCGATCTTCCCTTGCTCGAGACGGCGACGAGCATCACGCTGGTCCTCGGCTCACGATTCCGCCTCCGGCCCCCGCTGTCCGGCGCGTTCGCGGCGCTGGCCGATCTGGAGATAAAGCTTGGCGCCATGGAAACCCGGGCGCTGGAGGTCCTCGTGTCCACGGTCACGCTCGTCGATGCCTCCTCCGGCGTCTCGCTGCGCTCTGCCACACTCCAGCATCTCAAATTCCAAGCCTCCACAGGCCGTCTGGACATCGCCGCCCCTGCGCTCCAGGTGCTCGACGCATATCGCCACATCGCTGACGCTTACGTCGAAGCCCCGAACCTGGCCGAGGTCGTTTTGGGCCGCTGTGACAGGTTCGTCTTCGCTGACGCCGGGCGCCACCTTCGGCGGCTAGACGTAACGATGCTCACGTGCACTGCGATAGCACTGCTGGCAGCGCGGTTCGACTCGATCGACGAGCTCCGACTCCACGGCACCTTTGTACGTCCTGAATCCTGATATACACATATTATCAACAGGGTTCCTCTCCTCTCTCCCAAATTAAGTGTCTTCTAGACTAATTTGTTCATTCTCTTGCAATGTGGTAGCAGGAAGGAGAAGAATGGTGGAGATTCTTGGACGACCATAATCTTCATCTTCCCAAGTGCGAGACCTTGTGGATATCCTCATTCGGTCCGAAGGCCTCTGTGCCTTGCGTGCTGCGTCGTCTCCTGAGGAGAGGCAATGGTGTAAGGAAGCTTCGAATGCTCGTTTTATGCCTCAACGGTAATTTCTAAAATTATTTTACTCCCTCCGTCTCCAATGAAGGATGTCTCAACTTTGACCAAATTTAAATGCATCTATATACTAACTCATGTTATTTTGACAAACTTGAGACATCTTTTGTTGGACAAAAGGACTACGTATTTTAATTGGACAAACATAGTGTAGGGTTTAGGGTACTTAGTGCTCGCCTAACATACCAGATTTACTTATTTCTAGGCTGCTTATTGCTCACCATCTTGTCCATGTCGCTCACCACAAAGCGCCATGGTGGACGGCGCCATCATCCTTGATTCAGTCGAAGAGTTAAAGTTGGACTTAGTCGGAGGAGATAAATGTTTGGAAAAATTCATCGAGCAGCTTCTATCCATGTGCAGCGCAGCGAAGCTTAAAAGCGTGGAAATTAAAAGGTTAAGCGACAAGGCATACAAGAAGATTCGCGTCATGCATGTTTCCTCAGGTTAAATTTGTTTCTCGAGAGGGCGTACTGTGAGATTCTTACATGAGCTAGAAGGAGGTTAACTGGGATTTATTCTAGTCTCCTAAGCAGGTTCAACGACATTGTTCTTGGAGTGTGAAATTTGACACATACTAGTACAAAATAGGCTATACGCGACCCCATCAGTGTCACCCGCCACTGATAGCTCACCTATCATTGGCCAGAAGTCTGTGGCGTGCGGCCCGCACGCCACTGATAGGCAATTTCGCATGACACTGATAGCCTATTTTGTACTAGTGACAATATGCATGCATGTTTGCAATCTTTTGTTTGACTTCTTAATTAGTTTCAAATCTGTATACTTGAGTACATCTGCATTTAGACCAAAGAGATATGCCACTTATGCATGCCGACCGATGGTCTCTAATCAAGGGTTTTGAGCAGCATGGTGTTACAAATGGAATCAGATCGAGCATCCATACTCTCTTTTCCACATCATCAGCTGTTTACCCTGTGGATGGTTTCACGTTTTGCTATTTCATTTTGTTTGCCATCTTCCTCTTTCTTTTTTGAGATGGATATATAAGGGTGTGTTCCTAGGGGGCGGCTCAGGCAAACCCTAGCCTCTCCCCCCCCCTTTCCCGTCCCCGTTCACCTCGTCCTCTCCCCTCTCCACTGCTAGAGGAGGTTGACGGCGGTGGCGGGACAACTTCCTTAGCGTTTCATGGGCTACAACGTGTGGATGTGCACTTGGCGCTGCCGTGCGTGGGTTATGCAGCGGTTGGCCGCCGGTCTGTGACGACGGCCTCCGTCCAGATCCGGGCATGGTCTCCTGTGATGGCGGTCCGGGCTCTTTAATTTGGCAGCTTGCCGAATCCAGGCCGACGTCGGCATGGGCTCTTTGAGTTCCTGCATCGACATCGCCGCCCCTGCGCTCAAGGTGCTCAACACATCTCAAGGGATCGCTGACGCTCACATCGCCGCCCCGAACCTGGCCGAGGTCATCGCTTCGGGCTGTTGCGATAGGTTCTTCTTCGAAGACGCCAGGCGCCACCTCCGGCTGCTAGACCTAACATAGTGCGCGTTCACCGTGATGGAGCTGCTGGCGCAGCGGTTCGACTCGGTCGACGAGCTCCGACTCGGTGCCCCCGTTGTGCGTACAGATACATACATGGATTATCCAAACGATTATTGCTCCCTTTTCTCCTTGTATGTGTTGATCGATCGATGGTAAATTCGTTGTTTGTTTTGCAATGTATTAATCATGGAAGGGAGGAGACAAATTAGGGAGATTCTTGGAGGACAGGAAGTATAATCTTCCCAAGTGCCAGATCTTGTGGGTGTCCTCATACATGACTCCGCGTTGCTCTGAACCTTTGTGTGCAGCGTCTGCTGACAAGAGGCAATGTCATAAGAAATGGCATAGGGAAGCTTGGAATGATCGCTCACCTTGCCATGGTAATCGATCTCTAACATGTCGGCTTGGGCCCGGAATCCTGTAATTCATAATTTGTTTGTCTACCATGAAATTGCATATATGATTTCAATCCGAAATTTCATTGAATCACACCTATACCTAACCTCAATTCCTCTCTAGAAGATTTTTTTTCCTGAATTTGTCTCTTGTTCTACAAATCCTTGTGGCAAAAAAAAAACATAATTTTTGAATCTGAAATTCAAATGTAACCAAATGGAACTCTACAAACTTTTTTTTACTTCATTTCATTTCTACCAAATGAAAAGAAATAAGGGCAACCAAAGGACCGTAAGATATTATTTTATCTATTTGGACAAGCTTTCGCATCGAATGTTTGTTTGTTAAGAAGAATAAGAGGGGAGGAAGGAGGAGACTGGGGCTACAACAGCAAGCCAATAACGGGGGGGGGGGGGGGGGGCTTTCTTCTTAGCGGAGGCTATCCAACCAAATACATGTTTACACTTATTTGCGCATCATATATTCATGTTAATGAAATGGTAATGATACGATAATGAAAAATAACGGTATCGGATTACTGAAAAGTTAACTATAGAGTAATAAAATAATAATTATTATACTAAGGGAAATTTTAATGCTAATGCAATGGAATAATGATATGGTGCAATGAAATCAGGATTAAAATAATGATACCCCTAGTTGATAAAGTTGATATCTGATCATGTTAATATTGAAATGTGATACTCTGGCATGTATAGAAGGAGGAGAATTAGGTGGCGAAGGGCGGCCGGGCCTATCCCTACATATTTTAAATTGTTAACATAGTTGTCTGCCTACTCAAATAATATAGTACTAGATGTTTTTGCTATTTATAGGATATTCAATGTCCATCGTCTCGTCCATGTCACTATCGCTTATTTTCTTTCAAGAATTGATATAGTTGGCTAACATACGGGATTTACTTATTTTTAGGGTGCTTATTGCTCACCATCTTGTTCATGTCGCTCGCCCTAGAGCTCCATGGTAGACGCCATCATCTTTGATTCACTCGAAGAGATAGAGTTGGATTTACTCGGAGGAGATGAAAATTTGGAAAATTTCATGAAGCAGCTTCTATCCACGTACGTGCAGCCTAGCTAAGCTTAAAAGTGTGGAAATTTAGAGGTCATATAAACACGCAGCTTCTTCGCCAATCGACGAGGTATGCAACAAGATCCGCGGCATGTGTCCTCCAAACATCAGGGTCATCTCTATCTCTACTACTTATAAAGGCATCAACATATTCATCCCAATGTCCACCCCACTAAACATACACAGAATAATAATAGCCCCACAATCAGACTCACTAAACACAGATTACTTGCTAAGCATGTGCGCTTAGTGATTAGCTATTGATGCTGAAATATCACCACGAGTAGGAGAATCTTTTGTCCCGAAACGTTTTTTTTTCTCCTCACCCCGCCGGCCTCGACGCCGCCTCCTCCTCCTTTCCTTCCCCTGCCGGCGCCGCCGCTTCCTCCACCCCGCAGCCCGCCTCGCCCCCCCTCCTCCCTCCCTTCCCCTGCGGGTGCCGCCGCTTCCTCCACCCCGCGGCCCGCCTCCCCCACCTACCTCCTCTTCCTTCCATTCCCATGCGGGCGCCGCCTCCTCCTCCTTCCACCCCCCCCCCCCCGCGGCCTGCCTCTGCACCGCCTCTGCCCTCCCTCTCACCTCCCGCTCGCCAGCCGTCGCCGTCCATCTCCACCCGCAAGCCTCGCCCCACGCGACCAGGCATTCCGATTGCGACCCGTCACGCCTCTCCCTGCGTGCCCCCCATCACAGATCCGCCCCGCCGCCACCCATCCTGCCGTCGCACTCCACGGCGCCCCGGCCGCGGTCGCCCCTCTGCAACCTCCGTCCCCCACCGTCACGCCGGCCTGCGCACCACGCCGCTGAGAATCACGCCTTTGAGGTTTGTGCTTCATTGAATTGTCAAATTACAATCCAAATGCAAACGTGTTTGAGGCGACTGAATTATTAGTTGATTCCGTTGCTTGGTCAAGATTTTATTACGGAGTAATAGAAATGATTTTGGTCAGAAGTTGCTTTGCTTCACGGTAATGAAGAGATATAAGGAAACGGAGGAGGAGCTCAAGGGAACTAAAGGCAGAAGAATAAGGAAGTAAGGAGTGAGGGTAGATGACAGCCTCCAAGGCAATAACTAGGTAAGGCATCAACGTGAATTTGTAGCACCACAGCCTCCAAGGCAATAACTAGGTACCACAGCCTGACTGAACTCTTAGCAGTTTGGATGATGCACATAGGGAGTAATTATCTCGGCGGTATACTTAAAAAACTTTCAGACTCAAAACGCAAAGCAGCAATGGTATTCCCAGTTCCCCTAATATTCATTTATTTTCTGGTTTTGAGGTCTATACAAGATCACCTTGCAGTCTCAAATGCACAGGATGGCTGCACTTAATTTCTTCATGTTGACTGCCAGCAAGGTGTTATATGAAATCTCATGATGATACTCATGTGAATAAGAAGGTATATCTCTGAACCGATCAATCATTTTTACATCAAACCATTGATTTCTCCGACAATATAGTAATGCAAAGCAATTCATATCAGATTTACCAAGGACCACATACCTTTCTCTTTCTTAAGTTAGTTGGAATGTGTTTAATCTTATTCTCGAGGTAGACCACGATAAGTTGGTTTCATGGCATATTACAGGTAGAACAAACTGGATACAAACAATTGTTAATACACAGAAAGAGCTAATAGTTCTTTTGTGAGCAGTAATTCAATTGGCTTGGCTGTACCCTTTTGTAATTCTGTGAAGCCCGCATCTATTTGTTATGGTCTCTCATGTATTCTGGTGGAGGGATGTGTGTGCTGGATGGCGATTTTGAGTGTGGCCGGTGGAACTTCGGTTGTTGTCCTTTGTCCTTTTTGCCTGAGCTAATGTACTGGAACTAAATGTAGACATTACTATTCTGAAACAAAGTTCTCTTGGGGTGATGTGAGGATTGTTAAAAATTGAAGTTATGTAAGAATTTTTAGAACTAATGTGAGATATCAGAGTCTGTTTTAATCCAAAGAAAGCATCAACAAAGTCCTGTACAATACCAACAATAAAAAGTCATCTATTTTTTGATTTGGTCATGCTTATGTTCGTATGTAGGCATATCCCCTTTTGCCATTTCCGCTTTACCATCTAGGTTGTCCGCTAGGACTGAGAAGAGGATGCTTGTTTATGTTTGTATGTAGGCAGTTCCTCTTTTGCCATTTCTGCTTTACCATGGAGGTTGTCCGCTAGGACTGAGAAGGGGATGCTTGCTTGAACTCCTTTTGGAGGCGTTGATGGGAAGCATATAAACCACAAGGTAAAGATAGATGGAAGAAGTTTTGATCTTTCCATTACTTTTACCTTTTGTTGCCTGCTATCTAGACATGGCGCGGGCTCCGGTCACGCTGGAGCAGGTGGAGCAGGAGCTTCTCGCCTTCTCCGCGTCGTCGTTGACAGCAGGGACATGTCAACTTCGACGAGTTCCCCTACTTTTTGTTCTTCAGAAGACCATGCCGCTGGAGTTCATGTTCAGTAGACCCTCAACCTGCTCGCTGCCAATATGCGGCGGCAAGGGAGATGGTCTGTAGCTTTGTCACTCCCTCTCTATTTTTTGTCAATATGCAGTGACAGGGGTGAAACTAGATAAATTGCGAGTATGAGTGAATTGATTTTTTCAATCATAGAGCAAGAATAGTTGATAATTTTAGTTACACTCTTTTGTTTATTTTTTCAGAGAGTGGTCCAGAGTATCACGGTTATGGTTAGATACGATCTCTATTTTAAACGTGTGATACATTATGGAAAAATGTGTGTAATGGCTTTCCTATTTCTTGCACTCGACCAAAGTGATTGGGTATAGATAATTGTAATTGGCCAGATTGTGAAGGAGAAGAATTCCAATGTATACAAGCTAGATCAAGGAGCTGTTGATGATACTTTTTTTTTTGAAGTTACTTGAAGCTTGGGTCAACTCAAACTTGGTGAGTGTAATTCGGCGTCTCTAATTTTTGTTCGTTGATTGAAGTTCGTTTAATGTAAAATAGTATTAATGATGGCCAGAAAATGGCTCTGATAGAAACATAAATAATGAGTGCTAGAAAAATCACAATTTGGGGGTGCAAATCAGGTGCTATTGTCTTGATTGTACAATATGATGGAGAGGATGCCATCATATATTTTTTTATGTAAAAAGATACTTTGGGTTTGGGTCAGAAGCTAGCAATTTTGGTACAAGTATGGACAGAAAAATACTTCTGATCTATTGGGGTCTTTTAAGTATGGCTTATGGCTTTAAGGGTGGAATTGTAAAATCTCTGCTACTAATTACAATATATTTTTGTGCTTGTGAATTTTATCTAATGCAATGATAAGCATATATCATGACATCTATTTGAGTGCGGCGGTAAAAAATGGTAATGAAGTCAACTTACTTTGAAGAGAGATGAGATTTGAAAGACGTGTTTTAAATTTTAGACTCAGTAAGAAAAGATAATAAAAAATAGTAACTTATTTGAAGAGAAATGAGATTTGAAACTGGAAGATATGTTTTAATTTTTAGGGGACGTGCGTGCATGCCCGTACACACTTACTACTTACTAGTATTTAATTAGTTCCCCAAGAGTCCGTGCTAGATTAGATTCTTCGTGAGCCAGTTAGTGCGAGGTTGGGCCCGATTCCAGTCCACTAAACAAAAACAAGACGTTCTTGTGAATATTACAAGATGTGTTTTGAGTGATTTTTTGACTTCTTAAATTTAAATATCTGCATACTTTAGTACATATCAGCATTTAGAATCCAAAGAGATGCGCCACAAATGGCACCAGAGCATCAAACTATTTCTTTTTCCATCTCTCCATGAACACTGAACAGAGTGTGTTTGTGGCTGGCTTTGCACTTATCTTTTAACCAAGTGAGATTTACCATTACTTAGCTGGACACATTGCGGCAATTAATTAGCCCCTTTGGCCGGCACTTGCAAAGTGGCCCGGCTTGCCGGCATTTAGGAATTCAGGAGCACTGCTATCTTTCATGGTCAGCATTGTGGCCCATGGGCCACGGGCATCAACTAGCGGATGGGTGATGAGAAGCAGAAAATACCTACCTGGACTGCCATACCCACCAGGCCGGACATGCCTAGGAAAATTGCTTCTTCCATGAGAAAAGCCCAGCTAGACGGGCACAAATGAGATCATAATCATCATAACACCACCCCTCAAAAATAAAAAATTCATCATAACGCCTTTGTGTATCCTGTGCAAAATTGCTTCTTCCATTAGCTAGACGGGCTAAAATCTGATGTTTTCGTGGTTGTCACGGACTAAGCCACTATAGCTAGAATCTATCCTTGTGGGTAGCAAAAATTAAGGGAATCTGGGTAGCAAAAATAATGTACTTCCTCCGTCCCATATTAAGTATCTCAAATTTGTCCAAATATGAATGTATCTATGTTTAGAAATCATCTAGATACATGTAATATTTCGACACTTAATATGAGACGGAAGGAGTACACGACTATGAGCCAATCATCCTTGCCGCGGCCCGCGACTCACGTGCAGTTCTTGTACATACCTAGTGCAATTAACCAACCAAAAAGCAGCTAGACAAACCCAAATTATTTATCTGTCTCCATTAATAATGCATATACAAATAGCAATTAGTACTATAGAGCATGGATCATGATCATATCGATCATGCATATAGGCAGAACCGGGGTTAACATTGGACGACGGTATGGCATACGTTAGCGGCGGCAGATGAGGCGGCGACCGGCGGCGGTCGATTTATAGCAAGCTAGCTAGCTAGCGGCCGGCGCTGGTGGCCCGGAAGGACTTGTGGGCGAGCTGCCATCGCTTCTTGGTGTCCTCGATGAACCTACTGGCCTTCCGGTTGATGTCTTCTCTCGGGCTACCGTCAGGCATCCTTGCCGCCGTGCCGGTCACCGCCGGTGGCAGCGGTGCAGGGTTTCTCGGGTTGGCGGTGATGGTGCCGCTGCCGCCGAAGCGAGGAGGAGGCTTGATGAGGTTGTGGAACTCGATCCTGTCCACCTTCTGCACCGCCACCTCTCCGGTGCCACCGGTGGCCGGAGCCGGGGTCTTCCTTCTCTTGCCCCACCCGAACATCTTCTATCTACTGGCTGGCTAGCGCGCGCTACGATGTTTTCTCGTTTTGTTTTCTTGGCTTTGCTGGTTGGATGTGGGGAATTGGCAACGGTGGGCCTCCTTTTATAGTGTGGCCGGGCCGATTTATGCTTTTCTGTGTACACAACGGTGTAATAACTTATTCGGTCAAGTCAAGGCAGTCGTCACTAGATGGCGTTTTGGCTTCCCCACGTCACAAATGTATGGTCGTTGCTAAAGGGACGTTGTTTGTTCATACTGCTTTTTTTGCCGTTGGGTTCGATTCATATGGTCAGTATCATGTCCTTTTATTTAGAGATAATTGCACCACTAGCCCAACGAGAACATTTTAGTCCAACTTTTTGTAAAACGAGAAAAACTAGTTCTAAATGTTGAGATGCGGATTGCTTAGAGGTACAAACCAATCAAGCGTTGACATGTGTCATGCTTAGTTGGCCCAAGCGGATTATGTTTTTTCTGAACACCCCCCCCCCCGGGGGTTATTACAAATTAGTCTTGTGATCTCTCATTCCCCTCTTCTCAAATCGAATTTGTGCCCCCGCCCCTTTCCGTGCGGCCAATTAAAATCCGTAACCCTAGAATTCCGACGACGACGGAGGACGAGATGAGGACCCGGTGAGGAGGGCGCCGTTGAGGTGGTCGATGACTCTGGCGGTGGACGGGTGCAGGAACAATAAGGCCACCGCCGGCATGTGAAATGTCAAGAGTGCCCTTTCCTAATACTCCGTTTTGTCTGGCCAGAGTATTAGGTACGGTAGAATCTGTCTAATAAATTGTCCTAAAGTAGTATCACCAATGTTTAGAATGTTATGACCACCAACATAAGCTGTCAACCAAGCACGCTTTATATATTTTTGAGAAACATAGCACAAACGCAGACGCTCACAACACGCGAACACTCACCCCTATGAAGGCACACACGCATACCTTACCCCATATGAGCACCTCCGAAAGACTGAGCCGGCAGATTTTGAGAGATTGACGAAGTCACCGCAGGCGCCTCGCTGTTGACGGATACGTCACCTACCATTGAAAGCATACGCGGGCTAAATCCTGGAATAACACAGGGAAATATGACATCCATGTCAAATCTAGAACTTGAACCTGGGTGGGCTGGTTCCACCACAAGGAACCAGACCACCTGAGGTAGGCTCAGTTCACAAGCACGCTCTATATATGTATGGGCGAAGCATCCTGAAGACTTTACTTTGCTGGTGAGTCAAGTTCCTGCGTGCTATATGTATAGTACGTAGAAGAATCATATTCCTCTATAATCATCATGATCTTTCCTTTCCAAGTGAAGCTTGCTTTTTTTTTTTAGAATCACATGTAATTTTATTAAACTTGATAATCGTTACAGATATAGTGTTTCAGATTATAGACCCAAGAAATTACAAAGCAACTCATATAACTAAGAATTACAATGAAATCCCTCAAAGACATCTCCATGATATCGATCTTTGCAACACGAAATTTCGTCAAGGCGTCAGCAAAGAGACTGCAATTAGACTTGAACAGCAACACGGCCACTCGTACCCCTATACAAAGTTGACTACTTTCAAAAGTTTCAGAAAGGCCAAGTGAAGCTTGCTTCGTCGTGTAAGTGACATATCATATTCAAAATCATCGGCCGAGTAGCTAGCTAGATCTAACACAAATTAATCAGGTGAATCTAGCTAGCTTGTTCTCTATCAAAGCAAAACAAAAAAACTGCGACAACAACAATGAATGATATTCTGCCCCGACCGTGCATGACTGTCGTCGGTAAAAGTTCGCATAGTACATAGCTGCAAAACAGCAGAATTCAAGTGGGTGACTGGGAGTTGAGGGATTCAATGACCAGACAGTTACGTTGCTTTAATATCCAAATAATTAATTAATAAAAGGAGGACAATTAATGAACTAAATACGCTTGTTTCCAGCAGATTAATTAGCTAACTAAATCACTCACCGTGTACAAAAGAGATTAGCTTAATATCATTCTTGGCAGCCAACTTATTAACGTGTCACTGAATTTTCTTTAGAGGTCTAGTATGTCTCTCCTACCCAATTAGTTTAGTAACTATTGATTCTGATTAGCCACCATAATCAACACGATTAGGGTTCTGTAACCACTCACCATGATTAATACTACTATAACTAACCGTCAATCCCCGAAAGTACAAGCTTGCATTGCATGCGAATAAATCAGCACTAATTAGTCGCGTCTTGTAGTTGGACACGGCAAGCAAAAATTATAGTTGGACGGGAGCAACTTTATCAGATTCTGTAGGAATTGAACAATTGCAGTGAAACTCCTGAAACACGAGGCCTAAACCGGGAACCCGACGAACAATATAAAATGAAATGGCCATTATATATACATGCCATCGTGAAGGGATACTTTTGATTATTTATTTTACTTTTGATATCAACTAATCAAGGCTAAGTTAGCCACGCAGCTCTCCTTGACTCGATCGGCCGGAGAGTCTTGCGTGAGGAATCCTTACCAGGAATCTTGTGCTGAAATGTGGAGCCCTAGCTAGCTTTGCTTGCTTGCTATCCCGGACTACTCCCTATTTGTCGATCGAGGATCTTAGGCCCTATTTGTTTTAACTTCTGCTTCGGTTTTAGTGTTTCTAACTCTCTAAAAAACAGTTGAGGGAAGCACCTCCGGACGTGCTTTTCAGCTTTATGTGTAAACGCAAGAAGTGCTTTTTAGAGGGGTAGAAGCAGCAAAAGCTGAAACAGAAGGCCAAACAAACAGAACTTTAACTCTGAATTGTTTTTTTCCTGAAACGGCTGCGTAGGAAAAAGTACGTCTGCGAGCAGGGCCGGTAACAATTAATTGTCCGTTGCTATCCGTGGCTTGATCTACTGGCAGGTCTTTGAATTTAAATCAGAATTTTATTGTGTAACGACTGTTGTAATCGCCAATTGTGCAGTGACTCTTCAAGGATGGCCTTTGTAAATCACGGCGAGCTGACGGCCTTTCGAAGGTCCATCAGTACTGTTACACACCTAAGACTCGTCGACGGTACAGCGATGAGCCATCATGTTTAACATGTGTTCTACAGTAATACTACGAACTTCAAATTAATGTTCATGCTTGAATTAATCGGAGCTAAACTTGCAGACACTTTTTTTATTCTCAAACGACCGAAAAATAACAATTGTTAAATCGGCCCTAAAATCCATCCAATTTGATTATCAGATTTGTACAACTACAAGCTAATTAAGGGTTTTCTAGTTTGACATCAAGAAATAGGTGCTCCTTGTTTCAAAAGAGAAAAGAAAAGAAAGTGGTGGAGTGCTGTTGTATTGTTGCAATTGTGGTTGGTGGTTCTCCCGCTCTTCTCTTAATGAAAAAAAAAATAGCCGCTTCCTTTTGTCTATCATTGGCATTGATTAGCAATCTCCTAGCTGTTGGTGGCCTGACAACAGAAATATATATAACATGCTTCAATTACCATGCAGCTACATACATACAATTTATTGATTCATCAGTTCAAATTTTTTTATTGATTCACACACAAATAATTTCTATAGAACATGCATTAAGCATCATACATCATAACCGGGCGGGCTACCATTTCCATACATGCACATATACGTATAACTGTAAATACTAGCTGGTACGCGACGTCGATGCATGACCGAGTGGTGTTGCGTGTATATATGGAATTATGGACGACGACAATCAGTGGCCGGCCGGCCGCCAGCGGGCACGCTAGCGGCCGGTGCCGGTGGCCCGGAAGGACTTGTGGGCGAGCTGCCACCGCTTCTTGGTGTCCTCAATGAACCTGCTGGCCTTCCGGTTGATGTCGTCTCTCGGGCTGCCGTCAGGCATCCTTGGTGCCGTGCCATTCACCGCCGGTGGCAGCGGTGCAGGGTTTCTCGGGTTGGCGGCGACGGTGCCGCCGCCAAAGCGGGGAGGAGGCTTGATGATGTTGTGGAACTCGATCCTGTCCACCTTCTGCACCGCCACCTCTCCGGAACCACCGCTGGCCGGAGCCGGGTTCTTGCCTCTCTTGCCCCACCCGAACATCTCTTCTGGCTAGCTAGCTACTGGCTGGGTAGTAGATACCACGATTTTGCTTCTAGTTTGTTTTATTTTCTGGGCTTTGTTGGTTGGATATGTGGTGAATTCGGCAACGGCCGGATGGCCTCCTTTTATAGCGTGGCCGGGCAGGAGATATGCTTTTGTATGTAAACAACGGCGTAATTACTCATCCGGTCAAGTCAAGGCAGTGTCGTCACGAGATGACGTTTTGGCTTTTCCTCACGTCATGTTATCATGTTATCAACATCGTGTGCTTTATTTAGAAAGAGTATATATATGGAACCGCCGCCTAGCTTGTAATTTTTCTCTCTGTGTGTGTAGTAATGATCGATCGAGTTTGGTTTGTGCGCACAAATGTACCAAAATGTAACTTGTCGATGAAGAATTGCTTTGCGATTTTTTTCCGCATATATCTGACATCATAGTAATGTCATGTCAAAAACTTAATGTTGATAATGTGGATTTAGTACAAGGACAGTAACGAAATCTAATGCCAACAAGGAGAACCTAAATGGGCCAATCATGATCTCTTGGTGGTTCATCTGGATTGAAAGAAATAATCGTGCCTTCAATGCTACCGTGATGATCCCCATCAAAATCACTGATGCAATCTATGATGAAGTGAGGCTTTGCCAAGCTGCCGGGCTCAAGGATGTTCTAACACTAGTTTTCTTATTTTTTGCGCGAAAGCGCTTTTGTGAAATCCAACTCTTAATTAATAGAATCGGCGCTGCTGTTTTTGTAAAAAGAAAACCCCGTAAATTTTGAATTCAAATTAATTTCTCAATGTTATCAAAGGAACAAAATCCAGAAATGAAACCCTGAGTCCCTAGCTGTATGTATGATTCACGGATATATGCAAGCAACTGATGAATATGTTGCACTACTGTTATTTTGTTTACTTGTGATACGTTATTATGTCTGTTGCTATAGAGATATGTAGCATCTCGATTGAGAGAGCATCTTGCAAGGAAGAAGTTGCCAAGTGGATACATAAAGCAGGTGTGCATGTGTTGCGCGTTTTGCACTGAAATCGATTATTCTTCGAAAGCGAAATATGCATCTCAACGGAAGCCTCTAGTCGTACCATTTCGGCATATTAATTTCCAAGCAATGAAGCAAAGAAAAGAAACATATATCATGCACGCACGTGCAGAACTTGACCGGATTAGCTGACAGCAAGCATTATTAATTACCTGACAACAGGCGCTCGCAGAATCAACTCAGCATTGACGGTGGACATGATAGTACCGTAGGCGAAACTGCCAAATGGAGGAATGCATGATATTACAGCTAGCCTTTTGCTTTATTACGGTGAATCAAGGAAAAGAAAGAAGAGTCCTGCTACAACAAATTCGTCGAAGTGCGACTAAATATAGAACGAAATGCTTATCGAATCGTACTAGACAATCGATGAAGTGCACGTGAAGTACAACCTTTTCCATCATGCATGAATTCTCATGGTATTGTTTTTCATGTTTGTGAGCTGCCAACCATATTCTCTTTTGTTCCTAAGAAAGGCATGGTTTTTCATTTGAGATTGGCCACGGCAGTAGGTAGTATGGAATATCCTTCCTACCAAATTAGTTTGGCGATAGAATCTGATTAGACATAACAACTGACACGGTTAGGAATCCATGGGCTCGACTATGCGGTTAATCAATTCTCATAAATTAGCAAAGTGTGTGTCACCAATGGAGAATATTGTGATAAATATTGTCTCCCCTAAAAGCAGTTAGCTATCTGTGTCAAGTAAATAATTTGACCCGCCGAAGCAAGTGTGATGATTAACCAAACGTGCATGCTAAATCATGTGTTGAATCATCCAAAGATGACTTAGCTCATGGAACTAATTAAGTTCTAATTCCTTGTAAAATATTCCTACATAGCCTACGCTAATTTTCTTGTCAAAGAAAGCTTGTGTTGATGAATATTGACATATGACTGTCAAATTACTGACCAAATGAAGAATTGTTCAGCCAATCAGATGAATTCAAGCAGAGACCAAAGGTTTCGGTGACCAGATCATGAATTAGATTTATGATAGGTTAATAAAAAAAATAAAAAAACAGGGCTAATATTTTGTTGTATACAAAATGAGTAGTTATGCAAGAACTTGGGATATCGAATTATATGAAGGAGAAATATCGTCGTCACTTTTGTTAGAACACACATGAGCATTTTCTATAGTAGTTCCATTACTTCTATGGATTATTTTAGAGTCTGCGAGGCCTAAAATGTGAATAGGTGCGGACGGACATATGCTCATACTAGACTTCGATCCCTTTGTGACCATGGTTAATAAATTGTCCTAAAGTAGTAAAGACATCTATATGTGTGGAAGCACATGAAGACTTAGCTTTGCTGGTGAGTCAAGTTCCTGCATGCTCTATGTATAATAGTAGTATCATATTCCTCTATAAGCATCATATGATCTTTCCTTGTCAAGTGAAGCTTGCTTCGTCGTGTAAGTGACACATATCATAGCCAATGCTTTCTGATCAATAGTTAATTTCTGCTAGATCTAACAGAAATTAAACTATTGATCAGAAAGCATTGGCGTGTTTTTCTTAAACCTATTAACTCTGACAACAATGAGCAGTTTGAATGATCTGTCTCCGTCCTTGCTACATGACTGTCATCGGTAAAAGCCCGCATTGTATATAGCTACAAAATAGCGGAATTCAGGTGGGAGTTGAAGGATTCCATAACCAGACAGTTGCTTTAATGTCCAAATATTGAATTAATAAAAAGGGAGATAAATTAATGAACTAAATACGCTTGTTTCCAACAGATTAGCGAAGTAATAATTGAATAACTCACTATGTACAAAAGATTAGCTGAATATGATTCTTGACAGGCCAATGTACATGTTACTGAAATGTTCTTGTCTTTCCAAGTCCTAACCTCTTAGAGTCTAGTATGGAGTCTCTCCAACCCATTAGTTTAGTAATTGATTCTGATTAGCCAACTAATCGACACGATTAGGGTTCCCATGGCCATGACGATTAATATACTAGAGTACCAATTAATCGTCAGTCTCCAAATGCACAAGGTTGCACATGCGAATATATCACCACTAATTAATCGCATCTTGTAGTCGGACACGGCAAGCAAAAAATAAAGTATTACGCATAGGATAAACTTTACCATGATTCTTTTTAAAGGGAATTAGCAATATATTTAATTACAGTGAAATCCGTGAAACACGAGGCCTAAACTCGAACAGAAGGAACAATTAATCTGAAATGAAATGGTTGTGAATTTAAAGGGATGGTTCCATATGCATGGAAACCATAGAAAATGGTGGGCAATAAAGTTTCAGACGTTCAATACAAATTCCACCGGGATACAATATGCATGGAAACCAGAACCGAGACTTAGAAGCAGATAGGGAGTAAGGCGATTCGGACAGCCGGGGACGATAACGACGGTAGGGGCGATTAATTGAAAGCAGAATCCGAATCGGAACCAAACGTGATCTATAACACCGCAATTATTGCGGAGCTGATCAGTCCAATTAAGGGACGATGCTTAATTAATCTGCGGATGCATGCATCAGGTGCAGCTTCTGAATCCTGATCAAGGCTAATTAAGCTAGAGCCACACACAGCTCCTTATTGACTCGATCGGCCAAACAGTCTTGCGTGAGGAATCGTTCCAGGAATTTTGTGCTGAAATGTGGAGCCCTCAGCCCTGGCTAGCTTGCTTCCTGGCCGGTCGTTCATCGAGTGATCTGAAGTTCTGAACTGATTTATCTTTTTCCTGCTGAAAAGGCTGCGTGAGAATTCTGGGAGAGCACCAACGGCAGGTGAGACAATGTAACAGCGAATTCTTGTAGTGGTTTTAGTTCAAATTTGTACTAAAACTATGATAAGAATTTAGGATTGGAGGGAGTCTTACTTCTTTTTAAGAGTAAAATACACCACTAATCCATGAACTCGGCAAAAATGAACACTTTAATCCACGAACTCGGAAACGCACACTTAAACCCCTAGATTGGGACTACTGTGTCACTTTAATCAAAAAACGATTCAGCGAGGCTTAAATACGCCACTGCAGGCTGCTACTCAATTTTCTCATGATTTTTTTTGCAAAATCACCATGCCCGAGCCGCCCTTGAGGAGCAAGACGGTCGCGCCTAGACGGGATCCTGGGGCACTGAGAACCACGCCGTTGCTGCCGCTGCCTTGCCTAAGGTCGCTATTAAGCCCACAATGCTCAATTTTGACAAGAGGACGCCAGTGAAGGGGTCGCCAGGAGCAGACGTGGCGTGTTTAAGCTCGCCCAATCGTTTTTGGACTAAAGTGACATAATTGTCACAGTTTAGGGGTTTAAGTATGCGTTTTTGGAGTTCGTGGACAGTGTTCATTTTTGTCGAGTTCATGTACTAGTGGTGTTTTTTACTCTTTTTAATACAATGGAGGGCACGGAGAGGAAAAGTAACTACTCTAACCGACAATTATTGTTGGTAGTACTAGTGACTCCAGTCAGGGATGGCTTGCAAGTAACTGCTGCCGGCCTTTTGAAGGCCCGTCAGTGTGTTATTCCTTTTTGGTCCGTCAGTGAACAACAGTCAAATTTATCGTGTTCCGTAGTAGTGTGTGTATTGCGCACTTCGAAAGTTCAGGGTTGAATTAGAGCTAATCGCTGAGACATTTTTATTATTTCTCAGACAATTCTCGACTACAAACTACAAAGAGACCAAAAGATCTTTACCGGATGGCTACGTGTCTATTGGCGAATATTTGTTTGTCATGATCGAGAAATAGCCGATCCCTTTTGTCTATCATCGGCACCGATTAACAAATATGCTTACATTACTATCTAGCAACATGCAATTCATTTATTTTCACACACGAATAATTTCTTTAGAGCATCTCCATGATCGTACGTACATCATAACCGGGCCGGTCGGGCCAGACTACCATTTTCATACATGCATATATTATGCGTGTCGATAAGACTTATGTGCTAATGGATGCCGTAGGGTGGCCGTGGCCGTGGTCGGCCGGCCGGCCGGCGTCTATCTGGCATCCTAGCGGCCGGCGCCGGTGGCCCGGAAGGACTTGTGGGCGAGCTGCCACCGCTTCTTGGTGTCCTCGATGAACCTGCTCGCCTTCCGGTTGATGTCTTCTCTTGGGCTGCCGTCGGGCATCCTTGCTGCAGCCATGCCGGTCACCGCCGGTGGCTGCGCCGCCGGGGCCGGGTTCCTCGGGTTGGCGCCGATGACGCTGCCGTCGCCGAAGCGGGGAGGAGGCTTGATGAGGTTCTGGAACTCTATCTTGTCCACCTTCTGCACCGCCACCTCTCCACCGGCGGCGGCCGGAGCCAGGCTCTTGCTGCTCTTGCGCCACCCGAACATCTTCAGGCTTGGTAGTAGTACGACGATGCTTTCTCTTGTTGTTGTTTGTTTTGTTTGTGTTTGTGAGCTTTGGTTGGATGGGAATGGGCAACGGATGGGCCAGCTCCTTTTATAGCCTGGGATATGTGTGTACCACTTAATTTTTTTATATTTGTTTTTTTTATATGTCGCCTAATTAATTAACAATCCATTAAAGGCAGACCACTCATGACTAGATGTGATATTTGGCACCTCGTGTCACAAATGTTATTTGGTCGTTTCTAAGGGGGCCGGTGGTAGGACCGTTGTTTGTTCTTATTCCTACCACTGGGCTCGATTTGTATGATCAGCATGATCAGTATACATGGTGTGTTTTATTGTAAAAAGAGAATACCTAGCTAGAACCTTTGTATGTATTTATGTTATGGAGTTTGGTTTTATGTTTAAATTTGCATGGCCCACTATACCAATACGTACTAACTTCGTCGATGAACTTTTTGAAACCGGGCTACTACCCACTTTCCATTACTTGAACTTCGTCGAGGAATTAATTATGCGAGATATTTGACATATCCCTGATCTCGTAGTGTCGTATCAAACGTTTAATGTTTAGGTACATATTTTTCTTCCTTTGTAATTAAGATAAAGGTACATATATTTGTTTAAGTCACCAATATTTTTTAAAAATTAAGAAATTTGGTGGGGCCGCAAAAGGCCAAAATATTTGCATTCAGGTACCAAAAAGTGACATTTGAATTTCAGTTGGACTCAGAAAAATCATTTTGGGGGTCAAATTTTGATTAATTTCAGTCAATTTCAAACTAATTTCTGGCCCTTTGGACGAAAGTAAAATCAAAATCATTTCTAATTAAAATAATTTTGGTGGTCAATCTTTGGCCCAAATAGAAATTGAGAACCCTACGCCACCATTGTGCAAAATTAAAATTATGGTGTATTGAAAAAGACACATATTGCTTCCCCCAAACAAAATTGCACAAAAAATACATGATATATACAACGTCAAATAAAGTTCAGAAGAAAAATATTGGTGTAATACTCTTATAATATAGTTGATGGAGAACAAGTAACGTAACGCAGATATGCAAAAATTTACATTTAAAATTTTGTCACTGTTATCAAGAACAAAATTCAGAAATGAACGCTCCATCCCCTGATGCCCTGAACTGTATGGATGCTCAACTGCTCACGGATGCAAGCAACTGAACGTGATAATATAAGTTGTTGTCTGCTGTGGCTAAATGGAGACTGGGCATCAAGCATCTTCAATGGAAGCTTCCAATTGGATATATAAAACCGGAGTACGTGTTGCGAGTTTTGCTCATCAAAAATGAATTGTTCAAAGGCAAAATGCATCTCAATAAATCAACCAATTGAAGCCTCCAGTAGCGCATTTCAGGATATTTTCAAGGAATAAAAGAGATCATGCATGTGCATACTGCGATCAGATTAGCCGACAGCGGTATTAATATTGGATTTTTAGATGGCAGAGGAGTCGCAGAAGAATGATAGCTGTAGGGAAAGCACTTATTCATGCAGAGTTCAGGCGACACTCTGGTAGAAGCAACACATCACAGATGGTACTGGTGGGGGTAATCTGGTAGGCAAAACCCTGGTGTGGCAAAACAGAGTAGTTTTTGCTTCTGATGTGGCCAGTCAAGGAAAAGGAGAAAAGAAAAGTGAAGAGTCTTGCTACAACAAAATCGTTTAGGTGCAACTAAAATATAAAGAAATGCTTATCGAATCGCTAGAGACAATCCACGGAAGTGCACATGAAGTTCTAAACTTTTCTGCTGGCGCTTCATTATGATATTATATTGGCAAATGATTTTCATGTTTGTCAGCAAACTACCTAACATATTCTGTTAGAAAGACATGGTCTTTCTTTTGAGATTGCCCACGGCACAAGGTAGTATGGATTATGGAATCCCTCCTATCGAATTAGTTTGGCAGCTGAATCTGAGTGGACACAACAAATGACACGGTTAGGAATCCATGACCCCGACTATATGGTTAATCAATTGCTCCAAGTTGGTGAAGAGTCCATCATCAGGAGAATATTGTCATCTCTAATAGCAGCTAGCTGTCAGGCAATTAATGGACCCGCCAAAGCATGTTTTGGTGATTAACCAGGCATGGTTAATTATGTGTAAAACATCCTAAGATGCATGATTTATCCGATGGAGCTAAATTCTAATCCCATGCAAGTTTCTACAGAACCTATGGTTTATGAAGCTGTCAACCAACCTTGTGTCGACGAAATGACATTTGAAAGTCAAAGTGCCGACGAAATAAAGAATTCTCCAGCAAAACAGAGGAATTGAACTACTGGAGACTACATAATTCCATGGCCAGACCATGAATTAAAATTCAATAGATTAATCAGTAAAGGGAAAATATAGAGCTGATTACGTGGAACAACATGGGAAGTTAAGCTATATGACAGATACAAGTTATCGTCTCTTTTCTTTACACTTATAAAGATCTGAGTTGGTGGTCGTGAGTTCACTCCAATAAGACTACCCTTTAATGGCTACAGACTTATCTAATTGCGACCCATTTTATACGTATCACAATCTTTTTACTATTCTTGATTGGTTCTGATGACTTTAAGATAAAAAAAATTCAAAAATAATATTTTTAGATAATTATTATTTATCAGAAATCTAAAAAGTACGAGTCACAGATTCTTAATCTCGTAGCAAAGCACGGACATTTAGCTAGTATTTACAAGTACACATACAGTCACTTTTATAATGGTACCATTACATTTGAACATTATTCTAGGGTATGCAGGGCACAAAATCGCGAATATGTTTGGATGTACATACGCGCATATCAGACTCCGTCCATGAACAATGGTTAACCAATTGCCCCAAAGTAGTCAAGACATATCACCACAGTGAGAATATTATTACCACCAATAGAAGCATCCTAGAGACTTCTCACTTTGCTGGTGGAGTCAAGTTTGTGCCCTGTGTGATTTTATATTTGTCTAGAAGCATCTTGCTCCTCCCGTTGTCAATTGAAGCTTGCTTTGTCGTGGAAGCGATCATATCATAACCAAAATCACCATAGAGATGCATGCCCTAGCTAGCTAGATGAAGCACAAATTGATCCCAGTCCAGCAGATAGAGCAAAAAATATATTCTCTCGTCTGAAATGTTCTGAAAGCATCCGAGTGTTTTTCTTAAACCTATTAGCTAGGTAAATATAGGTGAATCTAATTAGCTTGTTCTCTGTTGAAAACAACCCGGTCGACAACAATGTGCGGTCTCAATGATCTTGCCCCCAAAGTGAAGGTATATAGCAGTAATATATCGCCAACTGCGCAGTACGAGACTGTTTTGTAAAAGTGTTCGTATAGTGTGCTACAAAACAGAGGAATTCAAGGGGTTGTTGAAAGGCTCAATAGTCAGACGAAGGCTTTAGTTCCACACACATTAATCGAGAAAAATGGAGAAAATAAACAATTAAACATGCCATTTGTTGGCAATGCGAGTAGTTAAATTACTCACTGGATATAAAAGAACTCGTCAGAAAAATTGCTTTCCATCCCATGTTTACAGAAGTTTTTCTTGGCTGTCTGCATCCAGACCCAGAAGTTTGGGTTATCTTACATTATAAACATCTAAAAGCAATCTAGCTTTCCTGCCAGGTGAAAGTACAAGGTTCTTGCATGGTGGCCAGTATATGTCAATGCCGAATGTTCTCTCCTACCATTAGTTTGGTAATAGATTCTTCTTAGCCACAATAATCGACATGCTTAATGCTACTTCGAGAGTTTTTCGATGGAGTGATGGTTACACCTTTCATTTGTAATGTCTTTTCTGTTCTCTGCATGTACATAAAACTTTTCCCACTACAGGCTAGTAGCAAGAAAGAAAGAAAGAAAGAAAGAAAGAAAGAAAGAAACAACCGATCGAGACTCGGCGGACGATTGAGTGAAGCTGTAAAGGGGATCGATGCCGGAGGACAGCCATAGACGACAACAACGACGGCGATCGCAGTCGGAATCGGAATCGGAACCAAATGTGATCTGCGCCACCGCAAGTAATTATTGCACGGCAAGATCATATCGGGTCCAATTAACAGATTCTTAACCTGCAGATGCATCAGGTGCTTTCCACACCAGGATCCAGATCAAGGATGGCTAAGCTAATTGTTAGAATAATCTTGTTGTACGAGTCCGTTTAGGACTGGTCCGTCCTGAGTTCCAGTAGTATGTCAAGCTGCGTATGTACGTCCAGGTCAGCGTCTGTGAGTCGTGGTTGTGTCGAAATGCTCGTCTGTGTGGGACTCTATTGCAGCGGAAGTACATCACGGTTGAAGGGTTGTCCGGTGAGGTGTATCACTGAGGGCGAAGACGTGCGTGCAAACAAGGTGGCGTGTGTCATTTGTGTGTCTCGATGAGAAGACGGAAGCTCAAGCGTATAGTGGGGCGGTGTACCAGTGAAAGTGAGTCTCTTCAATGAGGACATGTCTCTACATGGAGCTAGGGGTTTAGCTGGCACGTATTGCGCTAGGTGTGGACGGTGTAGTCCATGCGGGAGCTAGCATGACTGGGAGTTTGGATCATACGTTGAGTGTAGTCAACAAGTCGTGAAACTGCGGAGAGCACGAGGAGACAGCAAGTCAAGATTAGGGAGAGATTGTTAGAATAATCTTGTTGTATGAGTCCGTTTAGAACTGGTCCGTCCTGAGTTCGAGTAGTAGCACTAGTACGAGTCTAATTAGCTTTGCACATTAAGTCCTAGTCCTATTAGAATTAGGTGATTTTGGGTGTATATATAGATGCACCAGGGTCAGCTTTTGTAACGTGGGATTTGAGATATTGAGAAGAAATAAAAAGAGAAGCACGACAGGTGTCTCTGGCCAAATAAAATTCCGATCGTGTGTGTTTTCATGAGGTAAACCCAACACTAATTAAGCGAGCTAAGTAAGTAGCTAGCATCTTGACTGGACATCGACCGGAGTCGACCTCCCGGCGCTGCGTGTTGCATTGTGTACCTGCAGGAATTTAAGCTGGAGATGTAGAGCCCTAGATAGCTAGTACCTAGCTCCGATGACTTCCCTTGTCTGAACGAACTGATCTTCTTTTCTGTACTGAAACGGCTGCCGACCTCTGTCGACCAGCTGAGAAAAGAAAAGGAATCGAAGGGGAAAGTTTCTCCATTTCTATAGGCTCGTGGAGTGCCCCTCGCCGGGAGCAAGAGGCATTATTCCCGCCTGGTTTTGATATTCCCATCAATCTCTTGTTTCAAATGTTTGGTGCTAGCCTGCTATAGGAAATTCAGCAAGTCACTGTGTGGGATCACTGATTGCTGGGCATCTTTGTGGAGCCTCCAATTGCCAAAATATAAAGTACTGATTAATTAAAGTCGTGACATGATTTACGTTCTGATAAGTTGCAATCTTTTTGTTTGCGCTCCTGTAATTAAAACCTACCTCCCAGCTTAAAATTCTAATTATTTATTTTCAGTGTTTCACAGTTGTGATCTATAGTTAGATTTTTTTTTATTTTAAAAAATTATCCTTGACAATAATTATTAGCTCGTTCATGTTGTGGATGTAGTCCTCCGTGATTGTACGGAGTCTTCATCTTAATATACATCACCTTTTACTCACAGAAAAAAAATTATCAGCACGCTAAGGTTGTTTCATTTATTTTTCCTCTAAATTACGGAAAAGCCACATTCTAGATACAGATGAATTGTAAAGTTTGTTCGTGTAGAATATATTTTAGAAAGAATACATGTATATACATGAAAGTAATACCGACAGTCACGTGTTTTCCTGACGAAATCGGGCATACCCTCAGGGAAACTTTACATCACCAACGGTACAACGCTGCTACGTTGCGCTAAAGAGACAAGGAGAGGGAATCAAGCCAAGTGCAATTAAATTAAGGACCTTAGTGATTTTATTTCTATATTCGACAGATTAATTAATCAGAAACCTTTAATGTGATTAGCATCAGGACACGAGTATACGTACGTAGAATCCGACCTAACCTGCATTAGTTGTCAGATCCGCGTGAGGACTGATCTGAACTTTTGGATGCTTCCTTTTTGTGCGTATTGTCAACAACGAGCAGCAAATGGCCAAAAATTGTAAAGTAAACGGATTGGCCAGTTTCATGTTTCTTAAGTTCTCAAAAGCAATCGTGTAACACATTGCCCACATTAATTTATTTAAAATCCAAGTTTAAGCATCTCTCTCCCTCTCGCTAAGCTGCATTTTATAAAAAAAGGTGTAGGCGTGTAGCAGGTTGTGCCAAGTCGTCGACAGTTGTCGAGTATATATAGATCTCTCTGTCATGTTTTTTACACCTCTTTATATATAGAACCTCTTTCGTTTTTCCTGTTTCTTATACATATAAGAAATAACTACTTTCTTTGTCCGGAAGTCCGGAAATAAGTGACTTGGACTTGAAATCCAAAAAATCAAAGAAACTGTCATAGGATCCAGATGATTTATGACGAAAAGCTGACAGAAAATTGGCACGAGGCCTAGGGTTCACGTTCACATGAACCCTGAGGAGTGATGGTGGCAGGTAAAAATTGTGACTCTACCTGTTCATGGAGGCGAAATATGAGCGGTGACGTGTTTGATGCGGCCGGGGAGTATGCTCGAGGTGGCTGGTCGACGGTGCTAAAAAAGTGTCTGACGGATAGCAAAATATCGGTCACCTGATGAAAGGACAACCACAATCCACAAATCTTATCAGCTGCAGCATCTGTCCGTATTCCAGCTTAACCGTGAGGAATTGTACAAGTGCATGCAAAAAACTGTTACGTGCTGCAGTAGCTCAACCTATATACTCCTTCCGTCTCAAATTAAGTGATATATACTAAAATACGTGTAGATACATGTAATACTTCGAATTGCAATGAGCCCATATATTTGGAATTTAATTTTGGCCCATCAGTTTGACCAATAAAACATGACTTGTGTGTCACAGGTATTATACCAATAAAATTTGTATTCTAAAGATGGATTTATAAATTTCTAGGGAAAATAACTAGCTCATGTACACATCAAGAACATTTCAATGCTCTAGCAGAATACATATTATCTTGAAATGGTTGCTAAAAGTAGCCAAGGCAAATTAATCCTACTAGCAACATCTGATATATTTTTTTCGAATATGAAAGATAAAAAAATCCCAACTTGCCTCTTTATACATATATCCCTACAGCCATTAGAATGTCCGTGACATACCACGAGAAGGAAAGGAAAAACTACATGACCGTGAAAGAAATGTGAAATTAGACAGCATGTTATTGAAAACCCACCATCCAGATATATCGGGATATAAATCCTCTCCCGATACATACAAAAATAAGCTTGCAAAGTTTGGTTAGTTAGTTTTTTTTAATCAAAAACAATAATAACATTCCTACATGACTGTCGACCACACAAGTCGATCGACCAATTGCACTCACTAGGATTTGTTGGCATCCAGATTTTTTCTATTCCCGCAACCAACTCCCCGAAGACAATAACATTCCTACATGGTGATCGACCACAGAAGTAGATCAATTGCAGTAGCTACAATTTGTGGGCCTCTAGATTTTTCTATTCCTGCAATCAACCCCCAAAATATGAGAATCAATTCAAAGCGAAGAAATGCTAATTAAAAGTTAGGAAATGCCATAAAGATTGCAAGATCTAAATTAAATATTTTGGAAGTCAAGATCAGTACCATATGTAGGATAAGGGCCTACATTTTTCTTTTAGATAATGAGATAAGGGCCTACGCGTACACATATCACTATCGATCAGCTAAGGAGAGGAATCTGCTTGCTGCTTAATGAACCCCAAAGGATCTTGCAGAATTTGTTCCAGCTCTAGCTATGACCGGCCGGGTGACACAAAAATAAGCAGCTGGTGCGTCGCATATGTTCGATCATGTCAAAATTGATGTGATTATCAAACGCTCGCAACCAACAGATCTCAGATAATTAACCATCTCATGAAAGAACTTCAGACACAGAACAAGAACTTTAATTGAAACCTTCTCTTACACACTAAGTAATCAAGTTGATGCAAGTAAAAAACTTCATATCATACATAATTACATACACTACTCACTACTCAGAGTGTAGAGCAAGCAGCTCGCATACGTAAACTAAACTAATTGATTAATTAAAGCACTCTAATTAATCCATCATCAAGTCACCGATAAGGGTTCAGGGTTAGAAATAAGCTAGACGCCGTGGAGGAACTCCCACTTCTTCTTGGCGATGTACTCCTCGATGTCCTCGGGCGAGGCGACGCCGCCGCGTATGAGCGTCGTGCCGCTGTTCTTCCTGGAGATGGCGACGTTGGCGGCGGCGAGCTTCTTCGTCACCGTCGCCGGCCTCGGGTTCCCGTAAACCGAAGGCCTGGTCACGGCGTTGTACACGTAGCCGATCCTGTCCACCTTCTCCACGCTCACCTCGCCGTTCCCGGCGCCGGCGCCGGCGGCCATGGCGCCCCAAGGAGGCATATGCTAGCTAGCTCTTGTGCTTTTCTGGTGGGACCGGATTTGCCGGAGAGGGTGAGGAGGATAGAGCTGAGGTTGATGTGTGTTGGTTGAGCTTGCTGGATGCTGGCTTCCAAGGTTTGGGTGATGGGACCTCCATTTATAGGCTCCAGGAGCAAGCAGCAGGTGTCCAGTGTCCTCGCTGCTTGCTGTGATGCTGTCTGAGTGTCTGGAATGGTCAGTAGTGGAAGCTGTAGGGACATAATCATAATCTATTACCATTGATCTCTCTGGTCTCGGCGTGGTAGTTGAGAGCTCTTTTGTAAGATATGATAGCACAAACAAATATCCCGCTCTCACTCGCTCAGACTTTTTTTGTTTTTAAACTCGTTCATATTTTTAGTTTGTTACAACGTTGATTAATTTCCTGAATAAAAGAAAGAATTTTGCGTTGGAGCTTCAAGACTGAATATATTCAAGGTAATTAACCCAGCTAACACGTGCACATTTTTTTTTTGAAACAGACATAGGGATAATAAAAAATTAGGGAAACCATGTTTAAAAGTCATCATTTTCTAGGAAATATGTGGAAAATGAGGTTAATTGGACATTTTTATAAGCAAATAAGAATTTGTTTTGAATGAAATTTACAAGAAAATAAGTAAGAAGTTTGGGAAGAAAACCAATAAATCTAGAAACTAATATATTTCTAAAAATTCTAAGAAATTGAAAAATAAAATGTAAAATATAGAAAAGGAAACCATTTGAGTTAATTTTTCTAAATTTCTAGTGAAGGCTTTGCATTTTTAAAACTCCTAGAGGTTTAACTTTTTTTTTGACTAATTTTCTATTTTTTAAAATATTTTGTATTTTCCATGTTAATTTCTTCTTATTCGGTCGACATCTGTGCGAAATTGTCACAGAGTATATTTTTCGAAAACTTTGTTTCGAACTTAAATAAATCCAATTTATGACAAACCTAGAATATATTATAATAAAAAGAATGGAAAGAGTAGTATCTTTTCATTTCCGTACTTTAAGTTTCCACCGTTGGCTGTTGGTGGCATCTTCGCCTTGTTGTGGAATCTGTAACGGTGTCCAAACGTGATTCTACTCGAAAGATACGAGCCCTCTACGAACCTCCACGAGAGCACGAGAACCCGGCTACACATACACGTGTCGACAGCGAAATTGACCCGATTGCTCCATATGGTCTGGCTCCGTACGCCAAATGCTAATTGCAAAATGTATCAATCGGGAGATGCAAGCTGGCCGGAGGAGAAAGGGGATCGAATCAAGAGGAAGCCTGATCTCTAGCGATGGAGCTAGCTCAGTGGACTGGAGCTGCCTTTGATTATCTTAATTTTGTTTGGTAGGTGGGTAGGTTAATTAACTGGAAAGTTCCAAGTCTCGTTTAGAACACGACTGATTGCATTGCATCTCTCTGTTCCTCGTCTCATTACCTAGATTCTTAATCAGTGGGTGTCATAGATCATGTGTTAATTTATTAAGCATGCAAACCACGAGCCACGAAAAATCGCATGATAGTTATTGTTGTTGCGGCTAATCAGATTCCGTTGCCAAACTAATCAGGCAGGAATAGGATAGGAGAGATTCCAAGCTACTTCGAGGTAATGCTGCTAGTACTTAGTTTAAACAGGATTTATAATGAGCGAACACTATATTGGCCATTCGATCGGAAAGATTATGGTTGGAATCGTGCCACGTGTCTTTGTGGAGGTGGCAACTTTAGTTCCATACGGGTGGCAACTTTGTCTCGTCACGCTAGAAGACCAGAGAGCGAACGTTTAATTGCGTGAGATGGCAACTTTAGTTCTGTAAGGCCGGCAATTTTAGTCTGTGACGGTGGCAACTTTAGTTCTGCGAGGCTGGCAACTTTACCCAGAGCGAATGTTCGCTCCCTATTCCATCCTAGTTTAAATGCACTTTTATCAGAAATATATATCAACTGCCTCTGTGATTAACAATCTGAAACGGAAAAACGAACTTCAGTGGCATAGATAAATTAACTCTTCTTTCTTTTCCTCTAGGATTCCTCTGTTTTGCCTCTCTAGAGTTTTTGCTTGCTAGCTACGTACTATCCTATCTGATTATGTTCCGTTGTAATGATGGGATTTTTGATAAGGTATTTTATCATCCGGATTTCAAACGGTGGAGGCGTTCAAAAAATGGAGTTCACTTGACGGGAACTCTGGTGTTTAAGGAGAAGACAATCGAATGCCTTGGTGCTAGTTCCGCCCCTCATTTACCCTCATCCGATTTGAATCTCCCAGGAGGAGACAGAGAAATAATTTCAGTATCATTGCAGTTTTATTACTCTCTTCGTCCCATATTAAGTGACTTAGTACAATATTTAAATAAATTTGAGTCACTTAATATGAAACGGTTAGTACTACGAATATTTTATTTATGTATGTGTGAGTGGATGTGAATGTGGATGCCACATGACCACGTATGCTGCAAGTGCAAAGGAACGGTGTGTATCAGGTATCGTCTTCTTCCTGACCGGAAGACTTGACTCCATCCATCAAGTATTACATGCGTTTGGAACCAAAGTGATTCGCCAACAACTTTTTGCTCGTCTAAAAATGATAGCGTGTTCCATTTGAAAACATTCATATGGTACAACCGTGGAAGTGTAGGCAGAATATATCTCCATGTATATAGGGCAGATACAAACTTCAGTGCTCATAGGGCCTACATGTATAGAGCATATCAATCTGCAAAGGCACGGATTGGAAGCTTGTTGGCTGTTGATATAGTCATAATTTAATTAAGAGGTCAGCTGGAACAGCTTGAAGAATTTGTTCGAAGTGTGTACTCTAAACTCTATAGCTCCAGCTTTGGGGGACACACTACGGGAAAACCGGCCGTTGCCGGCAGCTTTCTATCGGCCCGCCAGCAAAGAGGACCTTTGCCGGTGGCCCCGAGAAAAGCCGCCGGCAAAGGATCAGCCGCCGGCAAATTCTCCGAAAAGCCGTCGGCAAATGACGGCCACCGGCAAAGAGCCCCTGCACGTGGGCCGCGTGCGAGGTTAACGGTGGGCGAAACGGCCGGCGGTGGGAGAAAACAAAAACTATTTTTGCCGGCGGCCACTAAAAAAAAGCCGATGGCAAAGATACTCGTTTTTCCCGCCCCCACCACATTCGAATTTGGACGCGCGCGCACGAATTTTTTTTAAAAAGAAATAACCCTTTGCCGGCGGTCCCGAGAAAAGGCCGCCGGCAAAGGCCATTTTTATTTTTATTGTTTCCCAAATGTCTCCCGTTCGAATTTATCCGGGAGAAAAAAAAAGGAACCTGCCGCCGGCAAAGGCCTTTTTTTTATTTTTTCAAAAAAAATTAACCATTTGCCGGCGGCCCCGAAAAAAGGCCGCCGGCAAAGGTTTTTTTTTCCTTTTTTATTGTTTGTGATGTAAATCAACCATATTGTAAACACATAGAGCAATATATTGTTGTTTTGATTGAACCCAATTTGCACTTATAAAATAAAGAGAACTAATTACTCTTTGCCGATGGCCGTGATCGAGTTAATTGGTTACGATCGGTTCATCGACGCATGAAATGACAAAACGAATTGTTTCCCGGCTTTCCCCTTGTGCATGGTGTGCCATGTATATGTAAATGAAGGGTGTGTTAATGGTAAAATCAAATCGATAGCCCTGATGTGACACTTCCTTTGCAAACAATACTAGCGAATGGGCATGAATGTTCCACACTTGAGGGGAAAAGTCTCAATTCAGACCGACAGGACATAATTTAGTCGGTCCATGGGGTAGATGTTTGCTTTTTCATGTTGACATGTCGTAATTCAACACTATGATATAGTAAAGTGACATGAAAATTCAAGTTTTGGTGAAAAGCTAGTAACAAAACACTAAGAAACATTCAAACCCAAGCCCTAGAGTGAGGAAAACACGCATTTCGGACTGAGGGAGAAGAATTTTGTGAGGGCTTGGGGTAGATTTTTTGTTTTACATGTGCCCATGTGCCAATAGAACACTAAGTAATAGAAAAACATCAGGAAAACCAATGTTTTGGTGAAAAGCTACCCCGTAGACACCACGAGGCCCGCAGGAGGGGGCGATGCCTCAAATCACACGACGGATGGTCTAGAGAACTTGAAATTTTGGATGATGTCATCAAATGGGTACATAGAGATGGTGTTAAGAGGAAAAACACAATCCAAGCATCTGAGGTTGCACTTCCTTCACAAACTAGACTAACCCGCACGAACGTTCCGTACTTACGGGGGGGGGGGGGGGGGAGTCGCAATTCGGACGGACGGAGCAGAATCCTTTGAGGACTTGGGTAGATTTTTGGTTTTTCATGTCCCCATGTGCTAGTACAACACAAAGGTAGAGTAAAGTGACTTGAGAACACAAGTTTTGGTGAAAAGCTACCCCGTAGACGCCACGAGGCCCGCAGGAGGGGGCGATGCCTCAAATCACACGACGGATGGTCTAGAGAACTTGGAATCTTGGATGATGTCATCAAATGTGTACATAAAGATGGTGTTAAGAGGAAAACACAATCCAAATATCTGAGGTGTGGGGGTGCGTGGTGGCCTATGGTCTGGCTTCATGGCCTTTGGCTTGCTGCGACGCTGGCTTTATTTGTCCGCGGTAGGTATGCGGTGGCTGCAGATGAATACCTTTCACCGGCCTTGTCGGTGCCGGTGATGACGGCGTCCTCGGACGTCGCTTCCTTCTTGAAGGCGTCATCGTGCAGCTTCAACACATCCCACCCCTTGCGATTAAGGTGTCTTCGAGTAAAAGCTCAGGTTCAGTTCATTTGGACCGGCCAGACAATGGCGGCGTCTTTGGACGTCGTTTCCTCCTTAGAGGCGTTGTTTTGGAACCCTTATCTGGCGTCAGATGATGCTTGTTGCAGTGTGTCTGGCTTGGGCTTGGCCAGGGATGGCGGCTTTGAGCAGCGCAGGCTCGTCATTTTGCAGCTGCACCTGTCAGTGCGGCCTCTTCCTTGCTCCGGTCATCGAAGAAGCCCAATTCTAGCTGTCTACCTCCTCTGGCGAAAGGATCTGCTCCCTATTCGGCATCGTTGGAGTGGGAGGAGGTTTTGCTCTGGCGGGTGTAGTTTGTTCGTCGGCTTTGCCTTGTACCTAATTTCTCAAAAAAAAAAACTAAAAAAAAACTGGAAAAAAAATGAAAAAAATTCTTTGCGGGCGGCTTTTGGCGGGGCCGCTGGAAAAGGTTTCTTTGTCGGCGGCTTTTCGTCGGCCCGCCGGCAAAGGGTGTTTAAAAAAAAAACGGCCTGCGCCCCCCCCCCCGGCCCCCCATTCTCTCTCGGTTTTTCTTCTCCCCTCGCTCTCGACCCCGCCTGACCGCCGCCGCCGCAATCCCCGCCCCCGCCCCTCGCCCCTCGGCCGGATCCGCCTAGATCTGGCCGCCCCCTCCCTCTCTGCCGCCCCCGACTCCCCCCCATCTCCCCGCCCACGACTCCCCCCACCCCCACCGCCGGCCACCTCGCCTCCCTCCCCCATCTCCCCGGCACCCCGCCTCCCCTCCCCCACCCCGCCGCCTCCCCGGCCGCCCCGCCTCCCCTCCCCCACCCCGGCCACCTCTCCTCCCCGCCGCCCCCCTCTCCTCTCCACCCCCACCGCCGGCCCCTCCTCCCTCCTCCCCGTCGGCGCGTCCTCCCTCCTCCCAAACCTCCTCCCCGCCGGCCCCCTCTGGTGAGTTTTCTTTTCTTTCTTTTTTGCTTGTTGCTTTGCAGGTTAGTTTGGGATTTGGGATTTCCGAACCCCTAATCCCCTCTTGGCTGCACACGCGTCTATTGTTCTAACCCTTTCTTTTGTTGATTTGCAGGTCAGTTGAAGCAGGCTCTGATTCTAGGCGGGGCAGTCCAAGGTAATGGTAATTGTTGTGATGAGCTTTTGTCTAATTTTTATGTGATGCCCTCTGGAGTGCAAATTGAATTGCCGCCCATTTCAATATCCTGGCTAATTTGGAAATGCAACCCGATTCAGTCGGTGAATTGCCGCCCATTTCAATATCTTGTGCATTTATAGTTTATATGCATATAGTAGCTTTATTTGTATGCATAACTGTAATTAAGTTTGTATAACTGTTACTTAGGGTTTAGGATAGGGTTAGGGTTTAAGGGTTGGGTTAGGGTTTACGGTTTAGAGGGTTAGGGTTTAGGGTTTGTATAACTGTTACTTAGGGTTTAACATTATAGAAGATTGTTGCAATATATGTGATAAACATTGTTAAATGATGGATGTGGCATAATGCTTTGATATGTATGCTTACGGGAAGATATGATTTGTACAAAGTTGTTTCTTTTGCATGTATGATTATTAGTTGCATGATGGCTGGATGTGTGTATTCATGATTCTTATATAACTATATGGTTCATGTAGGAGTGACACCAACCTCGCCGCCGTCCGTCTACTTCGACTACTTCGTCTACAGTGAGCATCTCCCTCTATCTCGCCTTCCCCTTTTGCTTTGTCCCAGCCATCGAGCCGATGACACTTGTAGTTTAAATGTCAAAGTCGCGTAACCCTATGCGTCTCCCATCCGAAAGGGTTATGTATATAGATATGCAAGTCTTTGGACAGCCTGAGGGTGTGTAGATTGGGTTCGTTTCCGTGCTCTTGTCCGGTCCGAGACGTGATTTCGGTAGCATCTCCCCGTTGTTCTCCGGATGCACATTCTCTTGGCTTGTTGTCGAGATGTGTATTTGGAGAACAGCGGGGAGGTGCTGCCGAAATTTCGTCTCGGACCGGACTGGAGCACGGAAATGGCCCAATCTACACACCGTCAGGTGGGATTAGGACCTATCCTTACCTATTAGTGGAATACTTCAGCACATGCCCTTTTCAGTGAACAAATAAAATATGTGACGTAATTAATTTGACGAAACTAAATACTTGTGTTGCTAGTTGCGTTATTAAACCGTGTATCCCTTTGGTGTCATGTGGTATCCGAAAATAGCCGTAGTTGGACAGACCGGGATGATGATTGGATGAAAAACACGGCAGATTTCTTAGAGGTTGCATTTTCTAGAGGAGAAGAGCGTGCTTGGTTCCCTTGCAGTCGTTGCAATAACAAGACACGACACACAAAGGATGAGATGGGCAATCACTTGGTGTTGTACGGGTACACGCCAAACTATACCCAATGGGGCTACCATGGTGAGCAAGAGGATAGAGGAAGAGAGGAGGTCGTGCGAAGGCGCACGGACGACTATGATACGGGGTTCCAGGACATGGTAGATGACTTGGAGGAAGCACGCGTTCCAACGGAGGAAGAACCGGAGGCAACCTCTAAGGCCTATCTTGATATGCTGGCGGAGGCAAGCACAGATCTGCATGCTCACACAAAGGTCAATAAGCTGGATGCCATTGCTAGAATAATGGCTGTGAAGACCCAGTTCAACTTGAGCAGAGAATTGTTTGATGTGACGATGGCAGTTATCGGTAGTCTCCTCCCGGAAGGCCACCTTTTGCCTAAAAGCATGTACGAGGTGAACAAAATGCTTAGTGTACTTAAGTTGCCGGCTCAGTGCCTACATTCATGTAAAAATGGGTGCACGGTGTTTGACAGAGAATACGCGGATGCCAAGCATTGTCCCAAGTGCAATTTCTCTAGGTATGTCGAGGTAGACCACGGGAAGGGTCTGGTGAAGTCAAAAGTACCCCATAAAGTTCTTAGGATGCTTTCATTCTCAGAAAGAATTGGCCGGATGATGCTATCCGACGTGCCTGGCAAAGCTGTGACGCATCACAAACTGGGGAAGAAATACAAATACGACAAGGATCATAGGCTGATGTTGACACATCTGTCGGATGGTGAAGCATGGAAGGATTTTGATCGGAAGTATCCGGAGAAAGCCGCGGAGCCTCGGAATGTTCGAGTTGCCATCGCAACTGATGGGTTCAATCCATTTGGCATGACGAGTGCCCCATACAGCTGCTGGCCAGTGTTTGTAATTCCGCTCAATCTCTCTCCCGGAATGATAATGCAACGGAAGTACATGTTCTTGGCGCTGATAATTCCAGGACCAGAATATCCAGGGAAGAACATTATTGTGTATATGCGGCCCCTGATGGAGGAGTTGAAAAGAGGTTGGGGGGAAGGGATCATGGTGTACGACAAAGCTACTAAGACAAACTTTAGGATGGATATCTGGTTCCAGTTCTCCATTCATGACCACCCGGGGGGATCTATACTCTGCGGCAAAGGCTTGCAGGGGAAGTTGATGTGGCCACACTGCAGGATCGATCTGGAGTTCTATCGGCTCGCTCATGGTCGCAAGTATTGTTGCTTCGATCTGCACAGGCGATTCCTCCCGCCTAACCATCCGTTCAGAGAAGACAAGAAGAACTTCAGGAAAGGTGTGGTTGTCGAAGAGGGCCACCCTGTTATCGCACTGGTTCTGAGCTTCTTGCTGAGAAGGATGCTCTTGTGCCCGACCCGACACAACCTCACAAGTTCCTGGGGTATGGTGATACACACAACTGGACTCACAAGTCATGGTTCTGGGAGCTCCACTACTTCAAAGACATTATTCTTCCACATTGTATTGATGTGATGCACACCGAAAAGAATGTCGCCGAAGCCCTTTTCAACACAATTCTCAACATTATTGACAAGACGAAAGATAATCCGAAGGCTAGAAAAGATCAAGAAAAACTTTGCGATAGACCATGCCAGGCAGGTCAGACATCAGACCAAAGGCCCCGTTCGCTCTTGACAGAGACCAAAAGATGGAAGTACTCCTGTGATTCAAAGAGTTGAAGTTTCCTGATGGGTATGCAGCTAATCTAAAGAGGGGAGTTAATCCTGGCACCATGCGAATCAACGGCCTCAAGAGTCATGACTATCATATATGGCTTGAGCGTTTGCTGCTGGTGATGGTTCGAGGCAATGTGTCGGAGGATATTTGGCGGGTGTTGGCAGAGTTGAGCAATTTCTTCTGCCGGCTTTGTGCTAAAGAACTATCTCCCACCTTGCTAGAAGAAATGGAAAAACAAGCCCCCGTGTTGCTATGCAAGCTAGAGAGGATCTTTCCGCCGAGCATGTTCGTGACGATGCAACATCTAATTATCCACCTCCCGTACGAGGCACAGATGTGGGGCCCTGTGCAACATCGTTGGATGTATGCCGTCGAGAGACTTATGAAGACCCTTCGAGCTAAAGTAAAAAACAAAGCTAAAGTTGAAGCATGCATATGGGAGGCAAGCCGTCTCGAGGAAGTGTCAAACGCAACGACGAGTTACTGTAGCTCCGATATTGCCACGCTGCATAATCCAGTCTCCCGCTACAATCTTGGCAACCCTGAAGATGAATCCAAGCTGAGCCTATTCAAAGGGCAACTTGGAACTTCTAAAGCCGAGAAAACAGTCACCATGCCCTACCAAGAGTGGCGATCCCTTACGTTATATATCTTGAACAACCTCGACAAAGTCCAGCCGTACATCAAGTAAGTGCCCAGTAAATAATTTCTCTTTGCAATTGATCACAAGTTTGTCTCTAACTCATCTTATTCTCATTGCGTCAGCACATTCACTCAACTCAACTGGAAGCGAACAAGAAAACCCGATCCTCTAGAACATGATGCCCTTCTTAGAGATGGTCCAAATGGCCCCGGATCCGGTTTCATTGAGTGTTTCCAAAATCAAGTACTTTCTTTCTTAGCTCCTAGTTGTTTCAAAACCTACAGGCCTTGCGTGCGACTAATACATGATGCTTTTCTGCTTAAACCTGTAGGCTAACAAAGATGCGTCTATGAGCTCCCAATTGAGACAAAGTGCCAATGGTTTTGATGTCAAGGTCGGTTCATTCAAATCCTACAACGTCAATGGATATCGATTCCATACAACAGGGTACGAGCTCAGTCGGGCCAATCGAACCTCAACAAATTCCGAGGTGTTCGTAGAATGCAGTGGAGATGACTTCTACGGCAGGGTTGAGGAGATATACGAACTACAATACCGCGGACCCAAACCTCCAAAGGTCGTTGTATTCAAATGCCGTTGGATCGATCCGAAACACGTTAACAAGGATGACACAATTGACCTAGTCGAAGTAAAACGAGACAGTGTCTTTGAATGCGAGGATGTATATATTGTGGATCAACAAGCCACACAAGTTTATTTCCTCCCGTACCCGTGCACTAAAGTGGCTCGCCTTCAGGGTTTGGATGTCGTGTACCACGTGCAGCCACATGATAAACTACCAGAACCAAACGACCAAGATTATCTGCCGCAACGAGAGCCTGGCGACGAGTTTTTCCAAGAAGCTGGCGGGGACACAAGTGATTTCGTGATACGGTATACCGATTCTTCGGGCACGGAAGTAGACAATGACGGTGAAGGTGACTAGGTTGATGGTGATGGTGATGACGACGATGAGGAACATGCCAATGTTGATAGTGATGTTGAGAGTGAGCTTGATGCGGCTCTTCTAGTTGATCCCGATGACGAAGACTACAATCCACATGCCCATACTTAGTTGTTTCTTTTGTTTACATCAAGTTGTAATCCGTCCTACTTAATTAGTTAGTTTGTTGAATCCCAACTTTACTGTATTGTACATCAAGTTGTTTCATTTGTTTACATTTAGTTGGTGTTTCTTTTATTTACATCAAGATGTTGTTTCATTTGTTTACATCTACTTGTATAATCCGTCCTACTTAATTAGTTAATTCGTTGAATCTCAACTTTACTTGTATTGTACATCAAGTTGTTTGATTTGTTTACATCAAGTTATTGTTTCATTTATTTACATCTACTTGTATAATCCGTACTAACTTGTTCACTTTTCCTCATGGCTGGTGATTGAACCATGGTGGACGGGCGTAGTACCTCTCAGAGGCATGTCGAAGAGCTATACCCTCCGCCTAAAGTGAAGGCCAAACCTCCGAAGAAGACCGTTGCACGTAAAGCAAAGGGCAAAGCTAGGAGGGAGCCCTCTCCCTCGCCGCCGCCACTCGATCCACTGTACGATCCTGAGGATGACAGGGAGGAGGAGATTCAGGAGGAGGTGAGGGAGAAGGAGATGGAGGCAGGGGACTTTGGTGAGGACGAGCTGCAGGATCACTCTGTTGGTACCTCCGCGGGAGCCTCGGCTGGGCCTGCTTCTAGCTCTGGTACAGACAAAGTGTACCAGCGTGGTCCTACTCGTCTCCCCACCAAGCGGCCCTCTTCTGAAGCTGAGAAGCCGGTCATTCGTCCAACAGCTAAGATGTACCTTTCTTGATCCTAGAATTCAGTTTACATCAAATTGTTGTTTCATTTATTAACTGCAATTGACTTGTCTTATCCTTGTGCAGGGGCTGGGTGGTTGTTGCACCCGGATGTTTTACGATGCAACCCAAGGCTGTGCTTGGGGTCCTCCTCAAGGACCACTTCCCTGGCATGGTTCTTCTTGAAGGAAAGGAGGAGCCTGAGGTAGCCCGAACATTGGCACACTACGTGGCCCAACCAGACTTTCAAGATAGAGAGAATGTGGTGTATACGAACAAAGCCGAGCAGGTGAAGGGCGAATTTTGGGTAAGTCGCCTTCGCACAATGCATACATTAGTCAAAACAATTGTAATGCAAAATATATAACTCATGAATGGATCCTTTTTGTCTAATTGCAGCGGTTCTTCAAGCTGGCGAAAGGCATTGATGATGCAACAATTGCACGACACTTTGAGGCAAGTGTGAAGAAGGCATTGTCCGAGATGTTCTATCACGCGCGTGTCTACGCGGTGAGGAAGTACTATGCCAAAGTGAAGAAATAGAAATTGGACAAGGCACAATGTATCGTGACGCATCTCGAGCACGAACAGTACACGCAGGTAAAGTTAAATAAAGTGCATTTCCTTGCTTAATAAGGGCTAATGCTTAACTTCTTCGTGTTTGGACTTGTACTTGTTCATTTAGGTTCCTCCGCACTGGTGCGTCTCGCACTTAAATGCCTGGAAGGCGCTGGTGGACTCGTGGTGCAGCCCGGAGTACGTGGACACTCACGGGCTCCTAAGGGAGAGGAGGTTGGCGAACCCAAGCGGAATGCACCATCAAGGTAGCGTGAACCTGCAGGGCTACATCAACAACTATGTATGTGTTTTTCTCCCAAAAAGATCTTCATGTGCGAGCATCACCCCTAACTATCTTGTTGTTGCTTGTTGTTTCAGGCGAAGGCTCATCCGGATAAAGCACGCCTCACCAGTTTCACGGCCATTGACTGCGCCCTCAGGGGAAAGGCGAGCACCGAGTCGGAGTACAGTGCGAACGCCCCGCTCGAAGCCTACGCCACCCCGGTTGACCATGCCAAGGTCACAGGCTACGTGGAGGTGTTTGAGGAGGCGCACGTCCCCGGGGCTGATCCTAGCCAGCACGACCTGGATGTGGAAGTGGTCATGAGGGCGGGAGGAGGCATGAAGCACGGTAGGCTGGTCTTTGGGAATGGAACCATTGATCCGAGCACCATTCCCAGCCTAACTCACCTGAAGGCTACTTCCACGAGCTCGAGTGCTAGTATACGCAGTCGTCTAGGTGCACGGCAGTTCTCACAGCGTGTTAGCTGTTCTTCATTCACCAGCTCGTGTCTTTTCGCATTTCATTGTAACGACAATGAACTTGTAATGGCATTGCAGGAGGTGGAGAGTATGGTGGCGGCTCAGGTGCAGGCTCAGATGGCTTAGGTCCAGGCTCAGATGCAGGCTCAGATGGCTCAGATGCAGGCTCAGTACGACCACCTTAGGGTATGTTTACCGCACATAATAGCCAAGAAAGCGTGGTATTAGTTCCGTAAATGCAACTCTTTGTCCTTTCAATATGCAGTCGTACCTCGCCGCCACCTCTCAAGAGCCGCCTACAGCACCACCGCCGTTCGACTTGGCGTTTGTCAATCTCCAGATTGAGCATGCTCCACAGCCTTCTCCACAGACTCCGGTGAGTTCACTCGAAACATTTCAATCTCCATTCATGACTTTTCTTGCTTTCGTTGAGGGTTGGGGTCAATGCCTAATCATCTGTGCAACAGCATCAATCCGGTTGTGGCTCGAACCACCCTTCTTCACACGCAAGCCTTGCTGGAGGCAACCCTCCTGGCCAGTCACCTGCTCCTAGGCACTGACTCGGGTAAGTTGCCACAAACTTGTCTCATCTCGAGGTCCGTTGTTTTGAAAACTTACTTTCTTGTCTCCACACGTAGAACTGCATAACCTAACATCACATAATGACATAGATCCCCTTTTAGAGCCAAGAGGGCTCACTTGGCTCCAAAATGGTGCCTTGGTGACATTTTTGGGCATTTGGCTCATTTATGCCACGAGGGCACCAATTTAGAGCCAAACGAGCCATCTTGGCTCCAAAATGGTCCCTTGGTGGCATATTTGGGCATTTGGCTCATTTTTGCCACCAGGACACCATTTTGGAGCCAACATGGCTCATTTGACTCCAAAATTGTGCTTTGGTGGCATTTTTAGAGCCAAATGAGCCATATTTGCTCAAAAATGATTCCATTGCACCATTTTTGAGCTAAATGGCTAAGTTCCACTTCAAATACTACAATTGTCACTTCAGTTCCTTTCTTTATATCTAATTATGCTATTCTAACTCCATTTCATAGGTTTCTACTGGTGCAATGGGTGGTGGATGTTGAAGGTGTCCGAGTCACCATCTTGTCGTGTATGAACACTAGCTAGCTTGTAATATATATGTTGCTACCATGCATGCGATGATCACTTGCAATACTTTTGTTGTGAGATATGTGATGTTTTCGGACTTTCATGAGATGTTTATATATATGCTTGTGATGTGAATGTGTCGATGATTTTCTGTGGATGTATTGTTGTGATGTGGATGAGTATATATATATGTGTGTGTGTGTGTGCGTGCGCGCGTGCGTGTGCTGTGAAAATATTTCAAATTGCTGCGATAAAAAAAAACAAAAAAAATACCCTATCCGACGGCCAAAGGCCTGGCCGCCGGCAAAGGCTGAGCACGTGGCACGATCACCAGATCGTGCCACGTGCCCACCCTTTGCCGACGGGTTTTTCCCTGCCCCCCTTTGCCGGCGGCTTTTTCTCTGGCCATCGGCAAAGACCACCTGCCTTTGCCGGCGGCTTTTTCCCTGGCCGCCGGCAAAGGCCCCCTGTTGCTGGCGGCTTTTTCTCTGGCCGCCGGCAAAGACCCCCTGCCTTTGCCGGCGGCTTTTTCCCTGGCCGCCGGCAAAGGCCCGACAGGTGGGCCACACCGTAGCACGCGCGGCCGGCTCGCGGTGTGCCACGTGTCGGGCCTTTGCCGGCGGCCAGGGAAAA